>NC_138883.1:171901912-173101912 GCF_965194825.1 Balaenoptera physalus | reverse complement strand
CCACCAAAAAAAAAAAAAAAAAAGCCCAATTCTCCTACTTTCCTCCCACATCTGCCACCCCAGTGAAGAGCCTCACCATACACAACTTCCCCAGCCAGAAACCTCAGGGTCACCCTCCAAACCTCTGTCAACCTTACCACCTGGGTTCAGGCATCACATCCTATCAATTTCACCTGCTGTCAAGAAACAGTGTGAAAATTTCATGCTTCTGGCTGGCCAGGGCTTTCTGAGCAAAATTTACTGGCATCCTAGGTCTAAGGATACATGAATATAACCATTCCTTGGAAGACAGAGTGAATTACTCCAGAGAGATTTACAGATTTATCTCCCCTGGAGCCATTCATTCACTGATCTTCATTTACATTCATTATAACAGAGAAGGACCTTTCCTTCTCTTCCCAGAGAGGATTGTTTTAAAAGCTCCGAAATTGGGCTTCCCTGGTGGCACAGTGGTTAAGAATCCGCCTGCTAATGCAAGGGACACGGGTTCGAGCCCTGGTCCGGGAAGATCCCACGTGCCGCGGAGCAACTAAGCCCGTGCGCCACAACTACTGAGCCCACATGCCACAACTACTGAAGCCCGTGTGCCTAGGGCCTGTGCTCCGCAACAAGAGAAGCCACCGCAATGAGAAGCCTGCGCACCGCAACGAAGAGTAGCCCCTGCTCGCCGCAACTAGAGAAAGCCTGCGCGCAGCAACGAAGACCCAACGCAGCCAAAAATAAAATAAAAGCTCCAAAATTCATAATTCAGGGGTTCCTCTCCTGTAGCACAGACCCCCCTTTATATATGTGATGTGATATCTGCCCTCGTCGCATCCCCCAAGGGGTAAAATGAAGCATAATGTAAAGGTATTTTTAAAGTAAATAATAGATCAGCCTCTGATCCAGAAACCTTGTTTTTGCTGTCAGGATAAAATACATAAAGACTTATCATATGCTAAGTATCTCCCAGACAGTCCCTCCTGTCACCCCATCACCATTTCTAAGCGGCGGGGCTGTCACAGCCCCCGTCTCCCACCCCACCCCTCCCCATCCACGCCCACACTGCCACAAGTGTGATGTACAATCCAGTCATGTCATTTAATAGTGTTGCAGATGACAGAAGCCGAACTCAAACTAGCATCAATTAAATGAGGGACTCCGTCATCATTAAAGGGAGATTTGGAAGGCGGGTGAAATAAGGTTGTGATAGTGTGATGTATATAAAGGAATCTATATTTGGTCTTCATCCCTGTTCCTGGCACAGAGCTCCTAAAACCCTTGGAATTTCTTAAGTGATGAGCATGTTACAGGTGTCTTGTTATTCATCACGACCCCCTTTCAATCACACCTGAGGTTATGTTAATGAAGTGACTTTGGGGCCACAGCGAAGGATGGGGTTGGTCACCAGGGGAGCCAACCCTGTGATTAGAAGGTTGGAACTTCCAGTCCCACCCCTGACCTTGGGAGAGGGGAGCAGGGCTGGAGGTTGAACTGATTGCCAACAGCCAGTGGTGTAATCAACCGTGCCTATGCCATGACGGCTCCAGAGAAACCCACAAGGAGGGGGGTCAGAGAGTTTCTAGGTTGGTGAAAGCGTGGAGATTCGGGGAGAGTGCTGCACCCAGAGGGCATGGAAACTCCTTCCCCCCTTCCCCGTAGCTTGTCCTGTGCATCTCTTCCATCTGGCTGTCCCTGAGTTATTTCCTTTTATAACAAACCAGTAATCTAGGAAGTAAAATATTTCTCTGAGTTCTGTGAGCCTCTCTAGCAAATTAATGGAACCCAAGGTGGGGGTGGTGGGACCCCCTGATTTATCGCCATTTGGTCAGAAGTACAGGTGGCATCTGAAGCGGGGGACAGTCTTGTGGGACCGAGCCCTTAACTCGGGAGATCTGATGCTGTTTCCAGGTGGGTAGTGTTGGAATGGAGTTGAACTGTTGGACACCCAGCTGCTGTTGGAGAATTGCTCGGTGGTGTTGACACCCACACATCAGAGTTGGTATCCAAACTGTGCAAGGGGACCGAACCACAAAAGACAGAGTATAATCATGATACCCCAAAACTGGGTTCACCTCTTGGTGGGTGTCAAGCCAAAAGATACAACCAAGCCAAAGAGCAGGAAAAGGAAGGATTTATTATTTGCAAAAGTAAGGGGAACACCAGCGATATTTCCTAAAGCAGTGTCTCCCCAAACAGCAAAATTGGGGAAGTTTTCAGGGAACATGCATATTCATGAAGGGGCTTGGGCGGTGCATGCATATTCATGAAGGGGCTTGGGCAGAGGAGAATTCAGCATAGAACTGGGGCAAATGTTTGTTGACAGCTTCCAGGCTCTAGTGGATTGAAGTCAGAGGGTCAGCAAAGGTCAGCATCATCAGTCCTTAGGCTCTAGTTAGTCTGGTGGTTGAGTGCTCAAGGGGGGTTAGATCCTGCAAAACAGCTCAAGAATGTGCTTCAGGCTAATCTTTACCTTTGAAACAGAACTGGGAGTCTTTACAACTGATTTATTGTCCCCAGTATGGTTATCTCCCTGGGCTGGTAATAGCTATTTGTTCTTACATTCTTTTGTTCCCTTAAAATCATTAACTACTGAGACCTATTCTGCAAGGGCAAGCGCTGTGACCAGGTTTAGATCACAGAATGGGTTAGGCCTATAATGGCTTCTCTTATGTCAAAACGCCATGTCCGTTTCCCTTTCTCCCGGAACCCACTACCCTATCTGCCTGCAATCATAGCCCCGTGAAGGGGTTCTTGTTTATAGACTGCTTTCATCATGCATGATCTTGTTTGATCACGACATCCCTGTCATCTAGCTAAAGCAGGTGATGTGAATCTACTTTGGCATCCAAAGATACAGAAAAGAACTGTTTTGCCCCAACAGTGGTAAAGACCCAGGATTTGAGCAGAAACCCAGACACTTCTCCCGGAAGTACAGTACGTATTCTCCCCGAAGCACCTGGCTGCCTCACAGAGACGAATTGCAGGGATGGTCACAGAACTCACACTGAGTGCCTGCTGTGTTCAGGTAAGGTTCTAAGCACTCCCTGGGGCTCAGCTCATTGAATCCTCGCCAGAATCTGTGAGATCAGGACTCTGTCATTTCACAGATGAGGAAACTAGAGAAGCAGAGAAACTTACCTTATGGACGTGTCGACTGAAAGAAATCCACAACTTAAAAGCTGAGAATTATGTTTTATTTGACAGACTTGCTGAGGACTTAAGCCCAGGAGGCAGCATCTCAGATGGCTCTGAGAGACCCCTCCAAAGAAGTAAGGGGAGAGCCAGGATATATAGGAGTTTTTGCAAAACAAACAAACAAACAAAAAACAGGTAGACAGACCATCAAAAGATTACTGTCAATTAAAGAAAAACAGACATCTCAAGTTAAAGAATTTAGCACTTTTCTATGTGTGGGAAGATGCAAGAATATGGGTTCATTGAAAGCATTCCTTTGATAGGCAACTTTTAACTATCTAGGGCCAGTATCCTGCTTTTCTCCTCAGGGTGAATCCCTTCAGGGTGCACATTCAGGAGTGGCTGCAGTGACTAATGGCTTGATCCTTTGTTTACTGGTATGGCAGGTGACATTTTTCGTCCATAGACCTATGCTCTCTGCCTTTCTGCAATGCTTATGAAATAGTGTTAACTGTCTTATGGGAAGCTAAAAATGTCGTTTGCCAGAATGCCAACAATTTGATAAAGAGTATAACAATTATAAACTCCTTCGAGAAACATGGCAGTGGTCACTGAGGTCCTAAGGGATCCTGTGAGCCTTAGAAAGATAACTTGATACTTATTCCCCAAAGGGGGAAATTTTGGAGTCCTGTGATATTAGTCACCCCCTTAAAAGCCAGACAAGGTAGGAAAGTAGGTTAAAGTGAGATCAAATGCACAGCAGCAAAAAAATTCATGTTTGATATAAGGAGACACACAAAAGGGGAATCATGGTGATGAATACATCAATAGAACTACTTGGAAATAGAGAATAGCTCAAATTGCATTGGAGATCAATTACTTTTTTCCTTCAAAGAGGCCAGGAAAGACAGATTTTCATTCTCTTGAGTGAGAGAAGAAGAATGTAAACTATTTCTCAGGGAGGTTTGCCTTTTTCTAGATTGGGAGGTAAATGAAAGCTGGAGAGAGGCATCTTCAGAGAAGGAGCTTCACGGAGGAGAGGTGATTCTTGGCCAGAGAGCACTTGGTGAGTCTCATGTGAAAGGGAGTTGTTTTTTTAAGTGGTTATTATCTTATAATACTAAAGTTAGCTTGTCGCCAGTGGGTATTGGAATGACACAGAGTATCAGCAAATAAATAGCCAAATAGTCATTGTGAACTGCAATGAAACTTATTTATGTGAGCATCAGTTGTCGTTTCCTATAAACTAGAACTACAGTTGGTCCTTCTGTTAAGAATACAACACACTGTTTAAGCTTAACTTTTTCACTGGGCAAATAGAATAAAATGTAGACTTACAGAAAAATCTTATGGTTGGAAAGCTGGTATACTTCCAGAGGTACATGTACTGAATTAATTATATAGGCTAGTCAACTAAAATTTTAGCACACTGAAGGTGAAAATCAAGAGAGACAGAGGAAATATAATTTCCTTTAAGAACAGAAACCTCATGTTTCATTCATTTTGTATCCTCAGACTTGCACACTTGGGTGTGTGTATGTGTGTGTAAAGGAGAAGAGGGACAGTGTATATAAGCTCAAAGAAACACTGGTTCATAAAGGAATTAACTTTAAAATTATAAAAACAAAGTTACTGAACCATGTAGTGATTTTTGGTGTTACCTCTACTTATAAAACAAGTTATTTGGCAGATGAAAAGCTGTTAGCTCAGTTTTCTCAATAACCTTTTTCCCTTTACATCCTTAGACATGGTACCAAAATGACATTTCTTCTCATGTGTTTAAAGAGGTATCTTCTATGCCTCTTTCTGACTGATAATTCCTTCTCTGGAAATGATGCCCAATAGACAGGGTGGAGCCCAGTGGTCACGTCTCCATGATGGGAGTAGAGTGATTGGTCACATTCACAGTGATTGATCTAGGCAGGAGGCAATCAGAGTTCTTCTCTGGCTTTTTTTATTATTTTAACTAGAACTGGGAGAGGTAGGGCTAGTGGTGGAACTGCATATATGAAACTCGAAAGTTGCTAATAGTCGTGTTCCTTGGATTATCCGAGCCACCCCACTAACTTTCCAGTAAAGTCCCCATTTTGCCTAAGGCATCCAGGCCACAATAAGAGAGAGGGAACTTGACTCACACAGAGAAGAGGTGAGTGAGAGGAGAATCCTGGCTGCCAGCGCTCACCTGGATCACTGTCCTTCCCGTAATTTTATTATTCATCCCCTCCCTTCCATTATTTAAAATGTTCCAATACCCTTCCAGTAAATTCCCCTTTATTGTCAGATAGTTCTAGTTTGTTTGTCACTAGTATCTCACAGAGCCCAGAAATAAAGCATCCTATTGGACAGATGTAGCACCTGGTTAAAAACCTACATGGGATTTTTCAGGTCCAACCATAGGCAATTACAAAGATTTGCTGGGTAGGGAAGCTGCTCTCCCCCACCAGACAATGTGTGCACACACACATCCATTCCATGGGGAAGATGGAACATTTCGGGGGCTGGTGCGTGTTCCTGTTTGGCCTCTTGGCTTATCCTAGAGCAGTGATTAAAGACTTGACTTTCCTTTTGGCGTGTTGTCTTAACTGAGCATCTCAACACCTGGCAACTCAGCTCATGAAATAAACTCATCAGTGAAGGTGGGGTATCTGTTTGCATTACATTATGCAAACACAACTTAGACACTTGAAGACATGATTGTGCTTTGGAAGGCTAAATCAACTGGAATATACACTTCTAGAAGTTTTTAACCTGACTTCTGTGGAAAGATATGAACATCTGCATCATAAAGTCCTAGATTGTTCATGCCACCCAGTCATTCATTACATGCGTAAGTCACCACGGTAGTGACCACAAGTCACCATGACAAAACAACAAAGTCTCATTTTGCTGCATTTTAGATGCTCTCCATTCTACAAATAAGAATGAAAGAGCATTCCTAACTTACCCTACTTTTGAATTATACTATTTTCCCATGATAGATAGAGAGAAGGTACATAATCATGAATTTTGTGAATGATAATCAAAATCATTTTCTAATTTGGTTCACAAAACAGTCTCTGCCCTTGATATTAAGGAGAGAGTGAGAACAAAGACTCATCAAAGTTAAGATGCAGAAACTGTCTGAATAACAGAGTTTTTAAATTAATTTACGTGTCTTTTAAACCCCGTGTTTGTGTTGATTTTTTTTTAATTGAAGTATAGTTGATTTACAATGTTGTGTTAGTTTCAGGTGTACAGCAAAGTGATGCAGATATATGTGTATATATATAAATACACACACATATATATTCTTCTTCAGATTCTTTTCCCTTATAGGTTATTACAAAATGTTGAGTACAGTTCCCTGTGTTATACAGTAGGTCCGTGTTGGTTATCTATTTTATATATAGTAGTGTGTATATGTTAATCCTATACTCCTAATTTATCCTCCTCCCTTTCCCCTTTGGTCACCATAAGTTTGGGTTTCTATGTCTGTGGGTCTATTTCTGTTTTGTATGTAAGTTTATTTTTATCTTTTTTTTAAGATTCCACATATAAGTGATATCATATGATATTTGTCTTTGTCTGGCCTACTTCACTTAGTATGATAATCTCTAGGTCCCTCCATATTGCTGCAAATGGCATTATTTCATTCTTTTTAATGGCTGAGTAGCATTCCATTGTATACATGTACCACATCTTCTTTATCCATTCCTCTTTTGATGAACATTTAAGTTGTTTCCATGTTTTGGCTGTTGTGAATAGTGCTGCAGTGAACATTGGGGTGCATGTATCTTTTCAAATTATGGTTTTCTCTGGATATATGCCCAGGAGTGGGATTGTAGGATCATATGGTAGCTCTATGTTTCATTTTTTAAGGAACCTCCCTACTGTTCTCCATAGCTGCTGCACCAATTTACATTCCCACCAACAGTGTAGGAGAGTTCCTTTTTCTCCTGTGTTGATTTGCTTTTAATTAATTTCAAAAAAAAAAATCTTCTTTCATTTTTTTCTTAACTAAGCTTCTTTGTTTCTCTTAAGGCCTACATTCAACCTTCTAAACGCCTTGGCAGGTACACCTGTGAAGTTGCATAAGGACAGATCTGTTTGTGGCTGACTTTATGGTGGTATGTTGCCTTAACATGCAACCATACGATAAGCCAAAAGCACAGGAAGTGAACAGCCAACCAACTCACCTGACCAATCACAGTGCTAACTGTCAGTGTCAATCAAAGCTGTCAATTTAGGAACAGGTGCCTTTTCTGCTGAGACAAAGCCCAGAATGTCTTAACCACAATTCACAGGTTAAATAGATAAGGGCTAAGATGATAAGGAGGGCCCGGGAGGGTCCAAGAAGGAGGTGAGACTTACACTCAGTTTAGAACGTCAAGGGAGAAAGTTTTTTTGAGAAAAGAGATGGATGAGGAGGCAACAGGAACCAAGGGTAGGATGTGGTCGGTTCTCCAATTCCCAATTTGCATTTCTTTGGATGCTTATTCTTTGTGCCTAAGACTCTAGAGAGATGTACCTAGGAGATATAAAGGTGAACTTACTACCGTGTTAACATCTTGACTTTTTCAGTCAAGATGTACCTTAATTATTTATTTTAATTGAATAAAAAAAATTAATCCTGCCATTTGCAACGACACAGATGGACCTGGACACTATGCTAAGTCAGCAAGACAGACACAGGAAAATGCTGCATGGTATCACTTATATGTGGGATCTAAAAAAAATCAAACTCATAGAAACAGAAGGTAGAAGAATAGTTGCCAGGGCTTGGGAGGTGGAAGAAATAGGGAGAGTTTGGTAAAAGGGTACAAGTTTTCTAAGATGAAAAACCTGGTGACTATAGTTGATAACGCTGTATTGTATAGTAACTGGAATTTGCTAAGACAGTAAAATGTAAACATTCTCACCAAAGAAAAGGAAAGATAAATGTGTGAGGTGACGCATGTGTTAATTAAAAGGTCGGAATCCTTTCACACACAAAAAAAGTGTCTTTAACTTTATCCTTGGAGACATTAGGTGTCAGATGATGGCATCTCTTGTGAATCAGAATCTCTCCATTTTCAGGAATACCATAGTAACAATGACTTCTTTTTTCATCTGAGAATAACTTTTGGAATAATTAGAAAAATGCCATAGTATGACTCAAAATTTTTTCTCCCTCTGTCCTCTGAGGCCTGTAACACGGATGCCGCCCTAGGAATTCAGGATTCCAGAAACTCTTGGTGGATTAAGTCACCACATTCTCAATGAGATTACTCACCAGGATGCTTATCCACTATCTGCTTCCTTTGATAAAGTCACTCCTGATTGTTTCAATGTGTGGATCTACCGATAAAATCATATCATTGCCCTTCTGTCATCTATCTATTCATACCCTATGCTTATGACTGAGACATTAACAGGGTGATGGCTCTATCTGATTCCCTCCTTCCAAGTGTCATCAGCCCCAATATAATAAGGTTGTGAGATGTTTGAAATGGTTGTTAATAGAAAATTCGCATTCTTGCTTCAGGTTGTGGAACTCCTAACCAGTCTACAGAGCCCCAAGCCCTGTAGCCGCAGCATTTGCTTCTGTGGAAGATGCTCCAACTACTTTACCTGTAAAACTGCTGTCGTCCAAGAGGAGTGGGCTCCTGCCCCTGGAATGCCGGGCTGTCACCCTTGGTTCTCCTGATACGCTTACAGTTTTGCTGAGGAAACAAATATACATACTTGAGACATTAACCGTGCAAGTAGACGGGATATAAGACTCTGCGTCTATATATGAAACTCTCCCATCCCGAGGGAAGGTTGAGTTTAGGTTAATTCACACAGAAAAACTAAATGGAAAGAGCAGTATAGGTTTCATGAAGGACTGAAGCCCTGGAGCCCCCAGAAGATCGTGAAGAAGTTAATGGATTAAGGGGTACAGTCAGCATGCACCTGTCCGAGATCGTAAAGTTGTGATCAGCGCGAGCATCTTTGAAAGACAAATTCCGACCGCTGGAGAAAACCACGCCATGGAATTACTGAGAGTGGCACATCAGCTGCTTCTGTGTGGAAGCACAGAGGAGGGATGCCTCTTGCTAAATAATGTTGCAGCCACACGTGGCACAGAGTTCAGAGCCCTCGGGGAGGCCAGGAGCAGATTCATCTGCAAACTTCAGCCTTCACTCTCTTAAGAATGTGTTAGTATTATAGAAAACAAAGGGGAAAGGGAGGTGGGGGAGAGATAAGTAAGACGTATGGGATTAAGAGATACAAATTACTATACATAAAATAGATAGGGACTTCCCTGGCGGTCCACTGGTTGAGACTCCAAGCTTGCACTTCAGGGGGCATGGGTTTGATCCCTGGTCGAGGAACTAAGATCCCGCACGCTGCACGGCGTGGCTAATAAATCAATAAACAAATAAATAAATACATACATAAATACATAAGCAACAAGGATTTACTGTATAACCCAGGGAACTATACTCAAGATCTTAAAACAATCTCTAATGGAAAATAATCTGAAATAAAAAAGATATATATATATATAACTAAATCACTTTGCTGCACATCTGAAACTAACACAATGTTGTAAATCAGCTATACATCAATTTTTAAAAAAAAGAGTTAGTCTTGCAAAGAATGCCTTGAATGACTCAGAAAGGGAAAGGAGTCTGCCAGAATTTGAAGCGAGTGCAGCAGAGAGTGGGTGTGCAGAACTTACAAAGGAAATGTCTGCGAACTGATCTCAGCCTCTTAGCCCACTTATAAAAGGGTCATGAGGGTGGGAGCATCTTGAAGCATTTCTTTAAACAGAGCGGTGCTGTGAACTCCAGCCACCTGCCCCCAAGCCCAGGGCCAGACCCTGGGGAGGGGGCAAAACCTGTGAGAGGGAAAAGGCTGGAGTGGCAGGAGGGGCGTAGATCACAGCCCTCCTGTCTGACCGCGTGTTCTCCATCATGGCAGCCCCACCTGGGAAGAAGAGAGAAGTCCAATGCCAAAACCAGCAGAAGTTTTGATTGTTCACAGGACTGAACCTTCTGATTAAGAAATCGAAACTCATTGCTTTCACCGAATGGTCTGTAAGACTGTTGTTCCTTGAGAGTGACCAGAAATGTCATCAATCTGACAGTTGTTTTTTTTTTTTTTTTTTTTTTAATTTATTTTTGACTGTGTTGGGTCTTCGTTTCTGTGCGAGGGCTTTCTCTAGTTGCGGCAAGCGGGGGCCACTCTTCATCGCAGTGTGCGGGCCTCTCACTATCGCGGCCTCTCTTGTTGCAGAGCACAGGCTCCAGACGCGCAGGCTCAGTAATTGTGGCTCACGGGCCTAATTGCTCCGCGGCATGTGGGATCTTCCCAGACCAGGGCTCGAACCCGTGTCCCCTGCATTGGCAGGCAGACTCTCAACCACTGCGCCACCAGGGAAGCCCAATCTGACAGTTTTAACGGATGGACAGACTTGAGTCTGATGTGGTCGAAAAAGCCAAACTCTTTGCTTCAGATCAACAGAGGAAAAGCTTGCAGGAGAGCTGAGCAGGGCTGGAGGGAGTCATGATTCTCCCGCTAAACACAGAGACGCGAACCCTGCCTGCACGGATGCTGGGACGCAGCGTAGAAACAGGCAACAGAGGAACCGAGCTCCCCATCCTAAATCATTATTTTGAATTTCTCCAGGGCAGAAGCCCAGACAGACACATGGCCGTAAAACTAAGGGCCAGGCATGGACAACGTACAACTAAGAGACTGAAGGAGTATGCTAGCCACGCTATCTGGCTTTGGTTACAAGCCCATGAAGTTGACTCTATTCTTGTTATACTTAAGTAGAACTTGTTTCTTTAACTCCAACCTCATGCTATGATGTTGGACATTTCCTGTTCATCATTCTTTTCGTTGGAGCTGGTCCTGGTAAAGAGATAGTTCTGTATGACTCACAGTCTTTGACTTCCTACTCCAGTTTTTTTTTTTTTTCTTTATTTGGTTGACCCAGGTCATAATGCCTCCATCAATATGAATGGGAAGATGAAAGAACCCGAAGAAAGCTCTCTTAAAAGTGAGCTTAAGTTGGTCTTATTTCCTTTTACCAAACATTTATAACAGCTAAGGGAGCAGGTAGAGTGTTTTTACTGATACTTATTTTTTTCCCCAATAATTTCTCTTTCTTCAGTATCCTAAGCAATTGGTTTGTTTTTTGGTTTTTTTATATAAATTTATTTATTTATTTTTGGCTGCATTGGGTCTTCGTTGTTGCATGCGGAGCTTTCTCTAGTTGTGGCGAGTGGGGGCTACTCTTGGTTGCGGTGCACGGACTTCTCATTGTGGTGGTTTCTCTTGTTGTGGAGCATGGGCTCTAGGCGTGTGGGCTTCAGTAGTTGTGGCACGTGGGCTCAGTAGTTGTGGCTTGCTCTAGAGTGCAGGCTCAGTAGTTGTGGCACACGGGCTTAGTTGCCCCGTGGCATGTGGGATCTTCCCAGACCAGGGCTCGAACCGGCGTCCCCTACATTGGCAGGTGGATTCTTAACCACTGCACCACCAGGGAAACCCAGCAATTGGTTTTAAAATTACTCTGAAGTATACTGGGGTTCTTTGAGATCAGAAGCCAAGACAGAGTCTTCCAGTCTTTACTGATTTATATATTAAGGGACCTCGTGTAATGACTTTTTCTAAAATGATTTCAGTTTTTAGAAAAATAACAGCATATGAAAAGGATTGTGCTAGGCAGTGGCAACAAGGATTTGTTCTTAGCTTGCAGTCCTGCTGTTAGGCTTTTTAAAAAAGTGTCAGAAGGAGAGAAGTACGTAGAAGGAGGCCATGGAGGATGGCAGTGGAAGTCCGAGAACCGAGGAGCGTGCTTCACAGCATGGGGAGCGGGGGCTCTTGTCCAGAAGAAGAAGCAAAGTAGGGAGCCTGAATCCACTCAGCATCTTCCGGGGGAGCAGCAAGACCTCTTACGCTGGCTCTCAAGGGATGGATTAGGCAGTACAGGAGCTGCCAAAATTGAGCCATTTAAGGGATTTGAAAAATTAACCTCACACCTGCCCTCACAGCTGTAACTCAGAGGAACAGGGGGAAAAACATGCAGAGAGAGAAGCTCACTGCTTCCAGATCTACTCTGAGGGTTTGATGTCATCCCAGAACGAGGAGCCAAAAGGCCCTCAGAGGTCCCCTGGTCCAGTCTCCTTATTTGCAGATTTAATGAAGGAGTAGATGGAGGCTGGTTTCACTGACCACAGAGAGGCGACCTACAGCTGTGAACGGCAAGAGTGGCCAACCAGCCCAAGGTAAGCCCTCTAAAAATGGATATTCTACTCGAAAGAGAATGATTTGAGGATCTTCAAAGACAGTACATCAGGAACTTGATACAACTGGTGAATTTTTTCACACGCTGTTTGCCCTGCATATGGATTCCCTGACATCATCTATCCAAAGCATTCAACCCTTTGGATAGATATTCGGGGGGGGGGTGATAGCTGAAAAATATCTATGGATAAATTACATGTTGCTATTTTTAACTTGAATTTGCATTAACTATTCCCTGTTCCCTTCTTTATCGGAGAAGGTGGGTGACTTCTGCTAAGCAAAATTTCCTCTTGAATAAGAGTCAGATATAGTCCATTTGTATCTTTCCAGTTTTTCTAATGATTCCTCTTGCATTTACTGAGATCCTTAAAGGCTGAAGTAATAGAGGATAAATTATCTTAAAATAGTGCATGTTGTTTTAGTTCATGCAGGATCATTCGGTATTAAGCAGTTATTTCTCAAGTAGTAACCAGGCAGTAAGCACTAAACAAAGTTCTGGGGGTACAGAAATAAATGTGACAGGGGCTTCGCTGGTAGTGCAATGGTGAAGAATCCGCCTGCCAGTGCAGGGGACACGGGTTCGAGCCCTGGTCCGGGAAGATCCCACATGCCGCGGAGCAACTAAGCCCGTGTGCCACAACTACTGAGCCTGCACTCTAGAGCCCGCGAGCCACAACTACTGAGCCCGCGCACCTAGAGCCCATGCTCCGCAACAAAGAGAAGCCACCGCAATGAGAAGCCCACGCACTGCAACGAAGAGTAGCCCCTGCTCGCCACAACTACAGAAAGCCCACGCACAGCAACAAAGACCCAACGTAGCCAAAAATAAAAATAAATAAATAAAATATTAAAAATTTATTTTAAAAAAAAGAAAGAAATGCGACAGGGTTCTGCCCTCAAAGCTCACTCATGCAACCAGTTGAGCATCCAGCATAACTGATTACTTTTAAAGCTCTGTTTGTGATTATCTCACCTTGTAAGAACCACGAAAGGTGAAACAGTGTTCCTGTGTGTTAAGGCTTCTGCTGTAAATCGTTACGGACATGCTGACGTTTAGGGTACAGAAATGCTTTAAGACATGCCATGGAACGTCCTGGTCAGCACGCGAAGGACAGAGAAATGGACTGAGGTCTGGTATGGACCAGTATTGTGCTCCCATGTAAAAACAAATGGGGCAATAAAAGATCGGCCATTCCCATCTGCTGTAACGGCCCTAGGGGACAAGGGCCAGTGGGATATGAAGGACCCAAGCTGGGAGAAGAGCTCTGAAAAGGACTGAGTCCCGTGTAGGGGCTGCAGCAGTGATATCTTGCTTATTCAGATGATATCTTTTTTGTTACTTTGTATTGGAGTATAATTGATTTACAGTGTTGTCTTAGTTTCTGCTGTACAGCAAAGTGAATCAGTTATACATATATCCAGTCTTTTTTAGATTCTTTTCTCATAGAGGTCATTACAGAGTATTGAGTAGAGTTCCCTGGGCTATACAGTAGGTCCTTGTTGTTTATTTTATATACAGCAGTGTGTATTTGTTAATCCCAATCTCCCAGTTTATCCCTGCCCTCGCTTTCCCCCTTGGTAACCATAAGTCTGTTTTCTCCATTCAGATGATATCTGAAGAGCCAACTTGGCCCTTCCCAAGCTTCCATAAGAACAAAAAGATTCACTAAAAGTGGAAGTCCAGGGGCAACCATGTCCTGGCTGGAGAAAGTCATCAACATTATTACATCCTTCTCCCATCAAATATTTCCTAAGGAAAGATGTCCAGCATTGAGAACCTTCTAACTACAGGGACAGGGTTATGAAATTAGAGTTGGGCCAATGCTTTCACTTGCAATTTTTCTCATTTCCTTTTGTTCATCTCCTCATAAATAGGCTTTTTGTCTTCCAAAAGCCTGGTGTCAAAGAACGCTTCATGGGATTCAGCCACTCTGTGTGTGAGAACTGAAATTGAATGTCTGTAGATTATTCGTGTGAGCCCCCAGAAGTCACCCCGGCTGCATTATGATTCGGAGAAATGCCACCACAGAGGTGTGCAATTGTGCTAGATGATAGCTCTCACTGTCAGTTATTTAAAAAGAAAATCAGGTGTGATTTGAGCTATGAGTACAACAGGTAATTTAGAAAATTGTGATGAAAGCAAAACTTCTTTCTTTGTCTCTAATTACCGCAGCACAAAGGATTTATTCTACTCACAGGCAGATGTGAAGAACACTCTGCCTTGTAAAAGAAAGCGGATTAGAAAATAAGGTCTAGCAGTTCAAGAGCTCAGGAATGCTGGCAGCAAGACAAGTTGCGTCTGCGTGGCCACATCCAGCAGCGGAAGCACGGAGAGCCGAGGACCCAGTGCTCCCCAGGGACCCAGTTCTGTTTCCCAGTCCCACCCTATCAGAAACCAAGGTTGAGAATCCAGAACAGCAGGGGGAATAAATCTATGCTAGAAGATCAGAAGGAAGGAAGCAGTATCAGATTCTGAAATCCAGGATCAAAGCCAGACACGGGCAAGCTAAGAAGCAGGCTGTTCAGAGCCAGGAGTGAAATGAACCCGACTTAACAGTCCAGATTCAAGGTGTCAAGTCAGAGCTGGGATCTGGTTAGGAAAAGTGATGCTTGGGCAGGAAGCAGGAGGTAAATGGGAGGTGGCATCTTTGCCTACCCTCAGCCACTCCGTATCTTTAACTCCTACTTGTCCAAGAGTAAAGGATGACTCACCGGAAGTTTGAAAGGCAGCTAGAAATTCAGCTTCCCTGACACCCAAGCCTGCTCTTCCTGTGCCTAACTGTGATGAAAGCAGCTGCAGGATTTGTAAGCACCAGGCTGTTCTTCCTTTGCTAAAAGCTGCAGCAATCAGAGGCTCTAGGCCCCAGTAGAGGAGCCCATAGGACAGCCAAACAAAAGCCTGAGTTTCACCGCAGTCAACTTGACCTTTACTTTCTGTTGTAGTATTTCTGCCCTCCAGGGAGGTCGGGTTCCTGAAAAATCTCCAAAAAGTAAAATGACACTTCTCTTCATTTCTTTTTACTTTATCCAAAGGGAGAGAAAGAAAGAGGGAGAAGGGAGGGTAAGGGCAGAGACTGCCAGGGCAACCATATGCTGATTTGAATGAAGAAGAGTGAAAGAAAATGTTTCATGTGAAATAATGGGGCTGTAGAACATTCTATCCAAAACTGACTATTAAACTCAACACTGAAGAGGGATTTAGCTTGACTCTTACCACCTCAATAGCTGTTCTTCTATGCCCCAAATATGCCCAAAGTTGGTGTAATAATATGCATGTAGATGTTGAAAGAATGAATAGAAGAATGAATGGACCCATCGATCCACTAAATATGGAAAGTTGTGTGACATCATTCAGAAGGATCATTGTAAAGTAGTGTGAAGTTTTAAAAGCTGACTTCTCTTAGTGTTATACTACGAAAAAAGTCGCAGACATACACGTACACAAATAGGAAGGAGCGCTCTTAAATACCCACACTTCTTAAAAGCTTCTGGCTCACTTAAGTTTGTATTGAGAAACTCTAAATGTCTCACAGGAATTTTCGAACATCGCTGATTCCATGGGTGGACCCTCAGGGGGTGCTGGGGGACGGATATGATGACACACTGTAGATAGTGTATGGTGGGAGTGTGGTGCCCTTCAAGCTTGAATTTCTTAACATTTACAGAGCAGGTCATCTCACCACACTATCGGAATATTTCCCAAGAGTAGGTGTGGTTTTCAATAGTTTTGTTAAGGAGTGGCATGTTATTCTTTCATGTTATTCTATTTCGAAAAATACAGTATTCTTAGCACTGTCTCCTGAAATATATATATGAAAATTCTGAAGTCAGGCTTGGTCTCAGAAAGATACTTCTGTGAGTTCACTTGTCCCAAATAACAAATAATTTTAGAAAAACGAAGTACAAGTTAAAGCATAAAGCGTGACTGCAGGTATTATACAATCCAATATCTGGATTGAAAAAAATATGTGAAAAGATATACTTAGTTGTATAAAGAACTCACTTAAAATTTCACCATGAATATTGGATGCACTTCTAACTTTAAAATGGTAGCATCTTCTGCACAACTGTATCAACAGTCCATAGGACAAAAAACCTTTTTTAAACTATGAAATAATTCCTTTTACTGAGGACAGGATTACATTTTCTAGTAATGTTTAAATGGTTGGTTAAAATGTCAGAGCTATTGTTCTAGGTGGAAAGTTTACTTTAGACTTTAAGATGTCATCCTCTCCTTCGGCATCTTCCAGAACTCTCCCCATCTTTGTCCTGCTGTCTGGTCCCTCCCGCCCCGATTGTTCTGGAACTCTCACCCCGTGTTGCACTTCTGCTCCAGCCCCCACCATGCTGAATCTCAGACCTCCATCTCAGATCTCAGATCCCGAAGTTTCCTGGCTGGGTGCCCTTCCCTCTCCCCCCATCTGTCCTCCAAGGTCCCAAAGCAAACCAGCCTCTTAGGGTCAGCTCGTGTCCCTAAGGGATCTTCTAGAACGCTTTCCGTGTGTCCCAATGGGCCCACTCACCATGGCATGATGCTTCGCAATATAATTTACTTCAGTGGTTTGACCTGCCTCCATAAAAAGATTAAGCTCCTAGAGGGAGAACCGTGCCTTTTTCTTCCTTTAACTCCCAGCACTTGTTCAGCATTTGATTTGGAGGCTAGAAAACCTGTGTTAAAATCCAAGCTCTGTCATTTCATTCATGACTTCCCTGACTAGCATTAATCGGACACAAGGTATGTCAGGTCTATGCTCCAATGGGGGAGTAAAAGCTTAGTCAGGCACGGCTACCACTTTCAAGGCAATATGGACTGAATTGTGTCTCCCCCAAAACTCAGATATTGAAGCCCTAACATCCAGTATGGCTGTAATTGGAGATGGTGGCTCTAAGGAAGTAATTAAGGCTAAATGCTGTCATTAAGTGCGGGGCCCTGATCCAATAGGGTAGAGTACTTATAAGAAGAGACCCCAGAACTTACTCTCGTGCCCTCTCTCTCTGCACACCCATCAAGGAAAGGCTATGTGAGGTCCTAGCGAGAAGCTGACCATCTACAAGCCAGGAAAAGAGCTCGCACCAGAAACCAACCCTGCTGGCACCTTGACCTTGGACTTCCAGCCTCCAGAATGATGAGAAGATAAATTTCAGTTGTTTAAGCCACTTAGTCTACGGTATTTTGTGACAGTACCCCAAGCAGACTAGTACATAAAGAAATTAGGATTTAGGAGAAGAGGCAGATGAGTTGTGTTAGGCAGGCTGGTTTGTTAGCAGGATGTGGGTCAGCTTACATCAGATTGGGGGGAGCTTCCCGCACAGCTACTTGTGACAGTGAAGCAAGCAAGAAACCCAGAAGTCGCCTTGCTGCCAGGCCTCACAGAGATAGCTGGGAACCAGCCGCTGCTCTGGGCCCAGACAGTGGCAGCAGCTGGGGCACAGGTACAGGGGGTGGTTCGGGCCATGAATGACATGGATGTCTGAAGCTGCTTAAGAATATGCTGGTCTAATAAATTGTACCGATAATTTTTTGGATCCGTCTCCTAAAACAAAGGAAATAAATGCAAAAATAAACAAATGGGACCTAATTAAACTTAAAAGCTTTTGCACAGCAAAGGAAACCATTGACAAAACCAAAAGACAACCTACTGAATGGGAGAAAATATTTGCAAATGATATGACCAATAAAGGATTCATACCCAATGTATATAAACAGCTCATACAGCTCGACATAGAAAGACAAACAGCCCAATTAGAAAACAGGCAGAAGAACTGAATAGACATTTTTCCAAAGAGGAAATGCAGATGGCCAACAGGCACATGAAAAGATGCTCAACATCGCTAATCATCAGGGAGACAAAAATCAAACCACAATGAGATATCACCTCACATCTGTCAAAATGGGTATCATCAAAAAGAACACAAATAACAAATGTTGGCAAGGATGTAGAGAAAAAGAAACCCTGTACATTGTTGGTGGGAATGTAAACTGGTGCAGCCACTGTGGAAAACAGTGTGGAGGTTTCTCAGAAAACTAAAAATATAACTACCGTATGACCCAGCAATTCCACTCCTGGGTTTATATCCAAAAAAACCAAATAATTCGAAAAGATACATGTACCCCATAGCAGCATTATTTACAGTTGCCAAGGTATGGAAGCAACCTAAGTGGTGTCCATCAACAGATGAATGGATAAAGAAGATGTGATATATATATATATATATCTCCCAGCACTTGTTCAGCATTTGATTTGGAATATATATATATATATATATATATATATATATATAATGGAATATTACTCAGCCATAAAAAAGAAAGAAAATAATGCCATTTGCAACAACATGGATGGACTTGGAGGGCATTATGATAAGTGAAATAAGTCAGACAAATACTGTATGATATCACTTATATGTGGCATCGAAAAACTACAACAAACTAGTGAATATAACAAAAAAGTAGCAGACTCACAGATATACAGAACAAACTAGTGGTTACCAGTGGGGAGAGGGAAGGGGGAGGGGAAAGATAGGGGTAGGGGACTAAGAAGCACAAACGATTATGCATAAAATAAGCTACAAGGATATATTGTACAGCACAGGGAATATAGCCAATATTTTATAATAACTATAAATGGAGTATATTGTATAGCAACAACACTTTAATAAAAAAAAAGAATGTGCTAGTCTAGTTGGAGGATTTGGCAAGGAAATGGCATGGTCCTGATCGTGGAGAGGAAGGCCTAGGCTGCTCTGAGTTCCCTGGATTCTGTCCTGGGGGTGCACTAGCCTCCACATCCATCAGATCTCAGGGGTTTTCCTAGAATCCAAGGCCTTCTGGGAGCCCCTGAAACCAAGGCCTGCTTTCCTAAGCTCTTAGATGCTTAAGGAGCAAACAGCAGAGTCGCTTATCTAAACAGTAATCTCAGCCTGGGCTCTCTTAGCCCACCTCCCTTCTCAGCCACTTCTCCCCAGAAACTAAAAATGAAATTGAGAAGAGGATCGTTAAATCGCAGAATTCAGCTGAGGCAGGAGCTGAGGCCTCAGGCGTACATGGAATTGATGAGAATTACTGGTCCACACCATGATCTCCACCTCTGGTCATCCCATCTTTTGGGCGTTGGGAGTTGACAGACGGTATTCACTGGAGTGCACTCCACTGCCTTGATGTGACTCAGCTTTTCTCGTAGCCTCTGTTTTGTTTGTTTTGTCTTGTTTCATTTTTGTTTTGATGTCTCCCTCCTCTGTTAAATAAAAAACCATCTCCTTATATCTCCAGTTAGAATTCCCAAAAGAGAGAATCCAATTTGGTCTTCACACCCTTTTGGGGGGGATGCTTTCATGCAGGGCCGTTTGATGGTCCTGCTGGTCCCAGGCAGGCTGCCCTGTCTCCCTGCAGTGACCTGCAAGCAGGGCCCTCTCCCTCAAAGCGAGTAGCGAGAACTTGGGCATACAGAGGCAAGCCTGGCCTGCCTGTATTGTTGGAATGCTCTCAGCTGCAAGTAAGACAATATCCAAATACAAGGAACCCAAACACTAGGGAGTTATTTTTCTCCCCTAACAAGAAGCATGCAGGTGGTGGTCCTAGAGCTCAGAGGCTCTGTGACCTCACTGAGGATCAAGCTCTTCACATCCTTCCCCTCTGCCAAGTGGCTGGGCAGTAGTTGCAGCTGCTCAATTCCCCTGACGGCCCCCAGGAGGAGTCTTTATGTCTCATTGACAAAATGGGGTCATAGTGCCACCTCGAGCTGCGAGAGAAGCCACCAAAGTGAGTAGCTGGCATTTGCAGTGTCTACAGGGGCAGGTGGATTCTGATGACAGAGTAGGGTAACCCATTGTGTAGACAAGTGTCTGCTCTACCAAGAAAACAGGAACTTGCAACGCAGAGCTGTAAGTGCTGTAAGAATTTGCTAAGAGACTATTTTGGATAAGTTACATAACCCCGTTGAGGCTCAGCTCCCTAAATGGAGAATGAGAATAATGCCTACATCACAGAGCTGTTGTAGAGATCAGTATGAAATAATATAGTACAAAGTCTCTGCTTCAATACCTGACATCATAAATACACATTTGTTTCACCCTCCCCATCACTTACAGAGAAAATACACAGCAAATACTTGTTGAGCAAATAAAACAGCGTCCACCTGGAACAGGATCCTCTTGAATTTGTTTGGATATTTGTTTTAAAAACATCCACTTGACATGCAAAATAAAAGTAAACATAAAAAATCCAAAGGCTGGCCTGGTAGGAATTACTTTAAAATGAAATCATGCTTCATCGTATTTACAAGAAAGCTCTGTAACTACACTTAAGTATCTAACATATTTCCCCTAGATCATGGGGGTATCCATCGTCACCCTCCCTCAGGCATGGAGACTCTGAATCATCTCCCGCTCCTTCCTGCAACTGGCTCGTTGCTAA
Source organism: Balaenoptera physalus (assembly GCF_965194825.1). Taxonomy (NCBI): domain Eukaryota; kingdom Metazoa; phylum Chordata; class Mammalia; order Artiodactyla; family Balaenopteridae; genus Balaenoptera; species Balaenoptera physalus. The sequence continues at coordinate 173,081,124 of NC_138883.1, read as the reverse complement.
AGTGTTGGGGGTTTTTGGTTGTTGTTTCTTAATCTGTGTGTGTTTGGCTGTTTTTTTTCCTCCACTGTAGAATCTCTGGGACAGTCTGTGGTCATTTCTCATCTGAAATAAGTCACACTAACTGGCAGTTTTGCCTCCAGACTCTGTTCCTTACAAGACACTCAAAACACTGTAGTGAAATCCATTTCTCCCACCTGCATCTTTGACAACATAATCGGTGGATGCTTCTGCAGTGGATTCAATTTATTCACATTTGATTTCAGGACTCTTTATCAAAGTATCCTAATTATATCACCTCCCAGCTTCACTCACGGGTTCTTTCCCTGCCAGTTATGCAAAAGACATTTGGTTTTCTTCTCACTGCTCCAATTTGTCATCAAAGGCTCCTGCTCTCTCTACCCAAGATCCAAGAATTCTTTTTATGCAGAATTCATCTCCAAACCCACATCCTCCAGGAAACTCATACCAGCAATGATGTGAAGTCATATCTGTCCCACTGAACAGGACCATTTGAACATTTGGTCGTTAACAGGGCAGAAAAACCAATGGACAGTGATAAATCATTAGTTTTTTTCACTGGAATTGTAAGTGCTGCCATGCTCTATGGGAGGCCTAGCCTCATGGTAATTCTATACATCTATGTAGTGCTTGAAAAGCTCTGAAATACTTTCTCTTGCACAACTTCCTACTATTTCACTTAATGTAATGCCCTCCAAGTCTATCCATGTTGCTGCAAATGGCAAATTTTAGTTCTTTTTTATGCCTGAGTAGTAGTCTGTTGTATATATAATTTATACCACATCTTCTTTATCCATTCATCTGTTGATGGACACTTAGGTTGCTTCCATATTGTGGCAATTGTAACTAATGTTACTATGAACATTGGGGTGCATGTGTCTTTTCAAATTAGTGTTTTCTTTTTTTATTGAAGTCTGATTGATTTACAATATTACATTAGTTTCAGGTGTACAACATAGTGATTCAATTTTTTGTAGATTATACTCCATTTAAAGTTATTACAAAATAATAGCTATATTCCCTGTGCTGTACGATATATCCTTGTAGCTTATTTATTTTATACACAGTAGCTTGTATCTCTTAATCCCCTACACCTATCTCACCTTTCCCCCCTCCTCCTCCCCACTGGTATCCACTAGTTTGTTCTCTGTATCTGTAAGTCTGTTTCTGTTGTTCTTCTGTAAGTTAGGCTATGAGGATTAAACAACTCCAGTATCATGCATTGGCTTCTAGCAAGGGTCGAATTGGTTTCCTCGGTTGATGGCCACATGATGTACTGCCAGTAGGCAAGATTCTGGTTACTCTAAAGGGGGAAATTTGAGGCCAATGAGGATGAGAGAACGTGGTTGGATCTGCATGAACCCATTTCCACCGCAGAGCAAACGACTGAAGTGCCCGTCCTGAGCGGACAAGAAGGAAAGCACTAAGAAATCTCTGTGGGTAAATGGTTGTGTCTAATGAAAAAGTATGACTTAAATCACTTTCTACAAATTTCTGTAAAAACATTCTCCAATTCAGAATTTTTACAAATTCAACCAGGCTGTAACCCTCAACAAATTTTAACACTGAGGTTTACTCTATGCAAATCTTGTGACTATGTATCTTCCTTGGCTATAAACAGGAATAGGAAGGTACAGGGATCTGAATCTATCTACAGTTTCTTCTTAAAAGGATGGTACCATTTTTGCTCGGAGACACTATTTACAAATAAATAAAATGATACATAGGTGGGGTGTTTTTGTCTTTATAAAATAAAAAGGGTGTGGGACTTCCATGGCAGTCCAGTGGTTAGGACTCTACGCTTCCACTGCAGGGGGCCCGGGTTCAATTCGTGGTAGGGGAATTAAGATCCCGCATTCCACGCTGCGCAGCCAAAAAAAAAAAGGGGGGGGGGTGTCTTTTCTTTAACCACTGCCTTCAACCATGCTTTCAAATCTCCCTTTCCCTACCCTTAGTGATATCTTGGGCAGATTCCAGAGCTTCCAGTGATTGCAGGTATTAAAAAGTTCACTCCAGTCACATTCTGTTTGAATCTTTAATCTTTAATCTGTCCAATGCCAAGTCCACACCACCCTTGGTTCTGGCATTTCCCTGTGGTTCACAGGATCTCTCCACATGCCCGGTTCTGGCGCCTCCAGAGCCCAGGTGGTAAGGAAGAGGGATTAGAGAAAAACGGTGTAACCTGTTTTACTTAATTGGTGCAGATATAATCTCCTCTTGGTTATGGACACCCACTGGGTGGCCAGTATCCAAATGTTGCTTCTCTTGTGATGCTTTTACACAAATCCTTTGCTGGCCCATAAGTTTCCTGCCTAGCTGACTTCTAATCTCTCCCACCAGCCCCACACCTGGTCATACACTCCGACTCTTATTGCTGGGGTCCCTTTGGCTGATGGCTCCCCTTTTGGACAGGGTACCAGCAAGACAGCCCAAAGCCAGGAACCATTCCTAGTCTCTGCTTGACCCATGATTGCTCCAGCAAGCTTTTTATTTCAAAATTACCCAGACAAGGAGCAAGGAGCAGTCTCTATCTTCATGTCTGTTCCCAAACTTCCGAGGAAATATAGCTGGCTTTCCCAGGAACGTTCTCACCAAGCTCTGACACAATAGGAGTGCCAGTGTGAGCCCGTGAGTGTCTGCATCTTAGCAAGCTTGGGCCAGATGTACATCTTCCTTTCTTGCAGATCAACTGAGTGTGCATGGAAGGTTCCCGGGGAGCCCCACTGACTTGGCTTCAGGGGCTGATGTACTGGTGATGGTATTAGCTTGTAGAAAGACGAAAGGTCCTAGCAATGAGAAAGCATGTTTTCCTCTTTTACTGTTCAAATAGATTCCCTTCCTCTTCTTCCCTCACATATTTTACTTTTGAAAAAGTGGGAACAAGAATCATGTGCTCACATATGATTCCTGGAAGAAATCTCTGTTCTTAGAAGAAACAAGTTAAACTGTGTCTGTACTTCCCATCTTTAAGTTTTCATGAAAATCCATGGTAGGGATTTTACCATGGATTTCCATGATAAGAAATTTTGCCTGAATGCCTCTGCAAGTAAACCGTCAGAAGGTGATGGGTTTGCATATAGGGAGAAATGAGGTGGAAGGGACATTCATTCATTCGTTCGTTCTGGGCCAGGCACTGCTGGGTGATAGGGCTACTGAGACCAGTAAATGCAGCAGGACTCTTGAGGAGCTGACAGTCACATGATGGGATGGCTGCAAGCATAGAAAAAGATGAATTACTGCATTTGTAACAGAGGCATGAACAGAGGGCCTTGGGAGCACAGGGCACTGAGCAACTGTCTGGTGTCTGGGAAGCTTGACAGGGAAGCAACATTGGACCTGTCATTAGTGATGGATGAGAGAAGGGGGAAGAGACAAGTGAAATCTGAGTAAAGACCTGGTGCGTTTATTGACTGGACGGGGTATCCTAGTGGAAACAGTATGCTGGTCAGGGGGAGGCTTGGCGAGGGTGAGACCAGAGGCAAGGTGAGGCTAGTTTGTGGGTGGCCTTGAATGCTAACCTAAGGAGCTTTGACTCAGTGCAGAAAGCAATTGGGACTCGCAAAAGTTCTAAGTCAGGGGACTGATCAGATTGCTATAGAAGGATCATTTGAGTAGCGCTGTTGAAAAGGATCTAAAGGGAGGTAGAGGCTGGAGGCAGGGAGTCCTCTCATTTGGGAGGCCGTCGTGGCCTTTGGGTTGCTGGCAGCTGATTCCCTACGCCTTTCTTTGCTTCCCTGTATCCCACTAGCGTCCTTTTCTTGCTCTGCCCCTCTCCCCTTCCGCTCCCTTACCTACTCTCCCTACTTCCTTTACTCTTTTCCTTTCTCCTCCACCCTTTCTTCCTGAGAGGACTGGGAAACCCTTATCCTGGACAGGCTAGAATAGATCCTTTTGCCTCCTTTCGTACTTATACTTCAAGTAAAAATTTCTGATGAGAATGTGCTTCTGGAATAGACAGTCTTTATTCATGAAAGAACTGATAAACTTTGGCACTACACCATCCAGTGATGTGTTGGTGAACAAAGCCTGGATATATTCAGAGGGCAAGCAGGGTGGTCGCGAAATGACCTTGTTTACAGACTTAAGGCACCTTCTAGCTCATGCTATGGCATCATCTCTACATCCTCTGGCAGTTTCCTTGGCGTCCCCCTCACACCCTACTTTGTCCTACAGGGAGTAAGACAGTCGCACCAACAGTGAAGTTCCATAAAGCAGCTGGTCTGGTGGCACCACCCTGCTAGCTTGAACAAGTAGGAAAACTTTTCAGCAGAATCATAAGCAATGGGAGGTGAAAATTGCGCTCAGACTGACCCCAAGAAGTGCTTGTCAAACACACAATTGCAAAAGGTACAGCGTAGTCATAGTTTCCTCCACAATTAGAAATGGAGTCACTTTTTTTTTTTTAATCAAGATCAAGTCAACCTGAGTGTGAAGCAGACCGGCTATCAGGAAGAGTTAACACAATGCAAAAGTAATGGGCATTGTTTTTGTGAGCACAGAGCGGAACGTGCAAACTTTCGACTTGGCAGGAGTTTTTTTCAGACGTACCCTGATATATAGACAGTTATCAAGTTGATGATAAAGAATGCGTCAATTTTTAAGATTTTCTTTTGGTCTTTGCTTTTCTGTAGTGTATCAGTTAGTTATTGCTGCATTAAAAAAAAACCAAAAAAACAAAAAAACAAACCACTCCACAACTTAATGGCTTTAAACGATGACCATGGATTATTTCTCACACATCTATGGGTCAGCTGGGCTTATGGGGGTTATGCTGAGCTTAGTGGGGCTCGCTCATGTTTCTGTGGTCAGTTGGCAGACTGACCGAGAACTGGAGAGCCCAGGAGGTCTGGGCTCACTCCAGGTCCAGCCCACAGGCTAACCTAGGCTTGTGCCTGTGGAGGGGAAGCATTCCACTGGGTAGAGTAGGGCATGCAAGCCTCCCTTTGGCCAGAGTTCATTAGTTCTCATATTAATAAATATGATGTATCCTACATACACACCCTGTATCATCAGCATTTCTTTTGGCTGGAAGTAAGGGGATAGAGGAAGCAAAAGGGTATATACTCTATGTGCCAAAACTGCCACACCGTCACTTCTGCCAAATTTTGTTGGTCATCCCAGAATCAAGTGGTGGGGACGTTGGTTCCATCTCTTGATGGGAGGAGCTGCCAACGACAGGAGTAGAGATTTGAGGCCATACTTTTGCAATGAATCTATCAATCTACCTTCTTGACAGTTATTCACATCCTTCTTACATCACATCCATCTTATATTCACATTTTCCTCTCGCCCACAAGACTCCCCAACATCTCACCCAAATCACAGCATCAGCCTCAAAGTTCAGGATCTTATGATTTACAATAATACAATGTTATTCATACAACAGAATATTATTCAGCCTTAGAAAGGAAGAAAATTCTGATACATGGTACAACACAGATGAACCTTGTGGACGTTTTGCTAAGGGAAATAAGCTGGTCACAAAAAGACTGTATGATTCCATTTATACAAGGTACCTAGAGTAGTCAAATTCAGAGGGACAGAAAGTAGTCAGATCCATACATAGGTGGTTGCCAGGGGCTGGAGAGAGGGGTAAATGGGGAGTTGTTTAACGGTTATAGTTGCAGTTTTGCAAGATGAAAAAGCTCTGGAGATGGGCTTGCACAACAATGTGAATGTACTTAATACTACTGAACTGTATACTTAGAAATGGTTAAGATGGTAAATTTTATGGTATGTGTAATTTGGTGCAATTTTTTTTAAAAGCAAAAAGTTACCGTAGTTTACATAAAACAAGGCTAATTATACAACTATGATCTTACATCTATAATAAGAGATGAGTCAAGTAGGATAGGAAATTTCCAAGAGCTTCTTTTAACACACTAGTAACCAGTGTACAGTACTCTCTTCCCCCAAATAAATGTTGGATCTGAGATTCTAGAAGATACCACCTGCTTCCAGTCCCCCCAAACTCTGGGATTAAACCAGAGGAAGAAGCAAAATTTTTTAGAAACATAGCGAGTTTCTATGCATAACAATAGGATTTAAGAATTTTCCAGGGTTGTCGGCAAACTCTGTCCTCCTTCAAATGATTAATGATGACACACGTTTGTATTATGTAATACCTCCATCCAGTACCAAAAAGTCATCTGGACCAACTTCTTTGCATTCTGGGGAACAGATGTTCCCTATTTATCACTACTTTCCAGTGTTTAACTGGTTTTTGATACCCTCATTTTAATATTTCTCCAGGATAATTTGTTTTCTTATTCTTTTCGAGAGGTTCTCAGTCACAATTTCTTGAGAATTCAGATGAATACGTGTCTGCTGACTTTGCTTTGTATTTTAAAAATATTTTCCAGAACCCTTCCAATAGGCTATAGCAACTGATGGGATAGATTTTCTCCTGGTCAGGATCCTGCTGATTACCCAACCAGGTTACCGTTATCCAACTCTTCACATTCACAGGGATGAGCAGCAGGAAATCCACTGATCTATATTTGCCTAAAGTTTGAAGCCAGAGGCCACATGTGACTTTCTGCCTCAGAAATCATTGCAATTGTGAAAGAAAGCATTGTATTTCCTTCGTGGTTTGGCCCCATTTTGCACTTCTTACAGAACCTTTGCTGGTTCAACCTCAGTCAGTCATAAAAGTCTGGTGAACTTTGAAATAGCTCTGCAATTTTTGTCTTTACGTACTTCTATCTTACTGTATTTTAAGGGCATGGTCTTGCTTGTGGGGAAAAAAGGAGCCCCAAAATGTTCCCGATGCCTTTTGCAAAAAAAAGGACCCGCACGAAAAATTTCAGGTGGCTTTTAAAAGTCTCTTTTTTCCTCTCTGAGCATTCCTGATAACTATCTTTCCACTGCCTTTGTAAAACCATGTAGGCTTCCCATGACCTAGTGGGACCTTGAACTCTGCTCATGAAAGGAGAACAAAGGAAGGGACTGGGGTGTACAAACTGCAACAGCAAATAAGAGTTTGGACTTCACCCGCGTTTTATTTGGCAATCCGCTGGGTGCCTCCTTCCCCTCCTGCGTTCACGGGGAGAGACACGGGACCATTTGCGCCTAGAAGGCCACCTACTTTTGCTTGGAGGTCTAGGTCATAACCTTCACTTGAGGACGCCAGAGTGGCCTCACTCACTGACACTGTCCAAGGCCCCAGCATCATGGACAAGTCCCATTTCCCCCAGAATGGTCGTGGTCTAAGCTGTCCAGCAAAAACAGGGGCAGTTCCACATTTTTCTCTGTCAAGAGTTTTAGGGCTGCGAGTCTCGTTGGAACGGAGAGGCGGGAAGGCTGGAAGCACTGTTTTGACTCTGGCTTTGATTTTATAGTATACTGGAAAGACAGAGACATATGAAATGGAACTTTTACAAAGCGTACGGGGTTGGGGATGAGGTGAAGGGCGGGGGTGAGGGTTCTGGAAATCAGTGTTCTTGGCACGCCTACCCCTGAGTAAGAACTTCCTGCAAAGAGTTAAAATTCTTCCTAATATGAAGAGATGTAACATCGCGTTGCCTGTGCTCCCAAAACGAAGACTCAGGATTCGGGGTCTTCAGGTTGCGCCATTCAGAGGCGAGCGCAGGGTTCAGGCACCGGCCGGGACCCAGGGCTACGCTCCTGCGCGCGGCGGGTCGCGACCACCCCTACTGCGCCCCGCCCCGCCCCGCCCGCTCCCTACCCCGGGCCGCGGGGGCGCGCGGACCGCCCTGCACCAGACCCGGGCCGCAGGGGGCGGGGCGGAGCGAGGCGAGGCGGGGCGGGGCGAGGCGAGGCGGGGCGGGGCCAGGAGGGGCGGGCACGCCTGCGGCTCCGGCTCCGAGGAGACGGCGGGCGGCGCTAGAGGGAGCTGCTCGCCGCGCCGCCTCCGCCGCGCCGGCCCCCCGCGCCCGCTGTCCGGAGCGCCGCCCCAGCCCGCGCCGCCGCGATGGCGGAGGACAGCGAGTCCGCGGCCAGCCAGCAGAGCCTGGAGCTGGACGACCAGGACACGTGCGGGATCGACGGGGACAATGAGGAGGAGACGGAGCACGCCAAGGGGTAGGCGCGCCCGGGGCTCCTCGCGGACGCCGGCTCCGGGGCGCGGCGGCCGCACCGCTGAGCGGCGGGCGGCCCCCCGCCTGGCTTTCGCGGGGCTCAGGGGCGGCGGGAGGTCCGGGGGGCGCGTCTCGCTCGCCGAGCCGCGCGGCTGAGGCGAGGCCCCGGGTGGGCGGGGAGGCGCGGGGACCCGCCACGCCGCTGTCACCTGCCGCGCGGCCCGCCGGCCCTCGCGCGTCCCCATCCCGTCAGGCGTGAGACTCGGTGGCACCGAGGGGGGCGCGGCGCCCTTCCCTTTGTGGCGGCCCGGCAGGTGGGAAGTGGTCCTCCTCTCTCCGCTCCTTGTCATCCTCTCCTGAAGTCCTCCCACCCCTCCCCCAGCCGCCACCACCACCGGCAGAAAAGAGCCGCTGATGGCCGGGAGCGGCTTGAGATTCGCCCCTGCTCGTTTGGGCGCCGCTGGCGGGGAGCTGCGGAAAGTTGTGCCGCCCCGGCCGCCCCGCCGCGCGCCAGGCCGGGCCGGGGGCGCCGGGGATCCCGGCCAGGCTCCTGGGGACGCGCAGGTTCGCCGCCGCCGAGCGGGTCCACATCTCTAGAAGTGGGTCAGCATCTCTAGAAGCGGGTCCGACCTTGATTTCAGCTCCGTCTTGGGGAGCAGCTCCCGCCGACCGGACGCGATCCTGCTTGCTGGTTGATGTCCAGAGCCATGCGTTTTAACACCTGATCAGGTTTCTTCCTCCTTTCACTGGCTCATTTTCTCCCTCGCATTCTTGATTTGCTCTCCGGTTGGAGAAAAGATTGCTTCCGGTGGGGGGGGGGAGGGTATTGAAGTTCTGTTTTTGTAGGTAGGGGAGGTCATTTTAAATGCTGCCTGGGCTTTACGTTACCCTTTTACCCAGTTGAATGCGAACTAGGGGCTGGCACCGAGCACTCATCCCCTTAGAAGTGAGATTTTACAAACCATGGTGACCGGGGAAGAAGTGGGTCAGCTTAAAAACATGATAGGGAGGCCGTAGTCACAGATGGCTTATTTATTCAGTTCATGGAGAGGATTCTTTAAATGATTGATGATTTAAAGTGTAAAGTATTTGCATTCTATTTAACGTCTGCTTGAAGATTTGTTTAAGAAAGGAACTTTGAGCTTTAATGTGTTATAAAATATTAAAAGATCAAGAAAAAGAAAAGCTGACTAAATGTATCTTTCATTGGCATGAATATTTTTCAGTGGCAGCTGCAAGTACAGAATGTTATCAGTCTGGTCTAGAATGTTTTTTTTTAAAGAGAGGAAAGGAAATTCTGCAGACATCTGAGCTCGACTTCTGTTTGTGCAGTGATAGAAATTTGTCTGTGATAGATAGCTAAATATAGATATGTTATTGAAACAATGGCCCTGGTGCCAGAAATGGGCCCAGATGCAAATATGATGCATTACCCAAAAAACTTTAGCTCCTGTCTTTCTGGCAAGACCCTGGACGTCCACTGTAATGGACTGCCTTCTCCACTGTAATGTCTGTTTGTTGTTCTTCATCCTTTGGAAGGTTTGATTATGTACTTCTTTGCTTATACAGTCAAGAATGTCCGTGGTACAGAGAATTACTCATCTGTGTACCCATTGATCAGGACCTGCCCCCGGGAACCTTGCAGGAGGCTGTGCGAAGTTCCCAGATTAGCACCCAGAAGCATCTCCATGCCTTCTTCAGACATTTTCAGTTTTGTACATCAGCACATTAATTATATGTTAGCACAGTTACTCAAAATTAGAGCTGCTCAATGGACTGAAAGGTTTTCACCAAGAACAGATAACATGATTTCAGCTTCTAGAAGGAAGAAATCGTTGTAATGGGTTTATTGTAGTCTATTAAAATGTAAGGAGATTAGTGAAAATCCAAGTTGCTGTGCTACTTGGACTGCTTTTCTGGATTTGAATTCAGATGCTGTGTGCCAATTTGGGGGTAATTGTGTTTTATTTGGCTCGGGTACTGATGATATGGCTCAGTGGAAACCTAGATTTTTTTTCTTAAGTAGCTCAAGTTTGTAAATGTTACAATTTGAAAGACTCCTCTTTTTGACACCTGGCCTCTTCATTCCACCAGTTTAATCAGGTGACAAATAATGAGGCTTTGAAGGAATGGGTATGTACATGCTTTACCTTTGAAAGGTGAGTTATCACTTTGAGGCCTCTAGGTATGGGTCAGTGCACAAAGCAGTCATTTACTAAATAGTACCCTTGTGACCTATAAGAATTAATTCACCCACACTATTGAGTATAATGTATTTATTGGGTGTCTTAGACATACTAAAACTAGAGCCTCAGGGAAAAGGAAATTACCAAATTAGACTCTTTTGTCTGCACAATGTAAATACTACTGTGTATGCTTTTCTTCCATTTTTGTAGAATTTTTTTTTATGAATTAAAACAGGTATTTCATTTTGTGGATAATGCCAGAAGTCCATAAATGAAATATGACTTTTGTTCAGTTAAAAGCAATGGCTGACATGTTATAAAATACTTGCATCTCACTATCTCTGTATCTTATTTTTCATGGAAAATGTGCTCTTCGTTTAACATTTTGGTCCACCCAAGTATGAAAGTGGCACACCACTACCCAGATTTCATGAATTCCAAAAATCTTGGGGGAGGGCAGGGATTGTCTGTTTTAATTAGCAAGACTAAATTCAGAAAAGTGTAGCTTTATTATCTTCAAACGATATGCAGCAATTAGAAGGAGACCAACGGAGGATTACCGAGAAACATGCTTTAAATATTGCTTGAGCACATGATTTACAGTTAGGGGAAGTGTGTCTTTGTAAAGCGTTTGAGGGAACTTGAAAACTTTCAAGCATATTAAAAGTTCTAAGGTAGAACTGGCGGTCCAGTGGTTAGAATTCTGCACTTCTACTGCAGGGGACACGGAAAAAAAAAAGTTCTAAGGTAATCTTAGATCTGCCCCATTGATCTGCATCTTCTCCGTTTGTAAAATAGAGTGGGTCCTGGTCTTTATCTCTTAGCCTGCCTACCCCGCGTTAAGCATAGTTACTGCCCCGTGGTGGAAACGGGAGCACACAGTTGGCCCCATGTGAAATTAACATTCAAGTTGGCAAATCTCTCTCCTTGCTTTACCAACACTGACTTGCAAAATGCATAGTTCCTGGATGAACTGATGTGTTTCATCTCCTTTTCATGCAGAGAGCCTTTCCCTCATTATTCGCTGAGGTGAATAGAGGCAGCTACCAAGAATATTTACATAGGGAATAAAATAAGCATATATGAAGATGCCTATGTTGGCAGATACATGACCAAATTATTCCCTGGGGTATATCTGAAATAGTTTTGGTATTTGAGGGGTCTTCCCAGACATTTTAAATAAGTTATTTTTCTTAGAAAAATTAAAGATCTGGTATTTGGGAAAGATTAAAATTAAAACTTTGGAATTCTTTTAACAGAGACCCTAACCTCTCTTCTGTTACCCCCAATTTAAAGAGGAAAAATGGAAGTTATTCTGTGTGCCCTGTGTTGTTAGTTCTGATTTTATCTGTTGTTGAGATGGGCGGTGGGAACTTCTCCTTAGTCAACTGTAGAGTCGGTGGGAAGATGCAAAAAATTACTGTAACTCTCCAGAGATTTTTCTTGTCATGGAAAACTCAAGGGCTAATTGAAAGCTGCTCCTCTGAAATGTGATCTGTTATCAATAGTATAAATCTAAATGGAAAGGTGAGCTAACAGCCTTTGCCCAAGCAACCTCCCAATTTAGGGAATGACATTTAAAAGTATCAAATGTCGGTTCAGGCTTAACATCTGAAAGGGTGACATCACCCTGAGGCCCAGAACAAACTTCTTGCAGAGCTTGGCTAAACTCTAGAAAAGTCTCCAAGTATAGGACACCTACTGTGCCATCTTGAAATTGTTTATTAACCTGAGTGTACACAGTAGCTATTTACGAGTTCAAGTTAGTTACTGGGTTAACCCTGGGGTTGGAACCAGGTTCTGTACCAGGTTCAAGAAAGAGGTTGGTTGATTGGTTTGTGGTTACTCCCATTGAAAATATGTAAATGACTTTTACTCATTGTCCTCTAAAATATGCTTATTAAAAATGCAAACAGTAAAGTATATGGAGAGTAAAAGCCCCCATCATCTCATTTCTAAGAGCTACCACTATTGACAGTGTAATCAAGTCACACTTATTTATATTTATATACATGTATATACACCTATACATATACTTACATAAATAAGATCGTACTTTATACTTTATACACAGATGCTTTTGTTATCTATTACTTTCCACTGACAATTAGCATTTATATTTATCTGTTTATATGTATATATAAATGTATGTTTAACATAAATAGGATCATACTTTACATAGACTCATATTACCTTGTATTGTGCGCTGACTATGAGTGTTGTCTGCTAGAGCTTTCTGTGGTGATGGAAATGTCCAATACAGAGGTCACTGGCCACTTGTGACCAGTGTGACTTAGGAGACGACTTTTAAATTTTATTCATTTTTAATTCATTTAAATTTAATAGCCGCATGTGGGTCATGGCCATTGTGTTGGACTGCTCAGATCATATCCTGCCTTTGAATTTTGTAAGTCTTCTTGGTACTCAAAATATTTCCTTATTCTTTTCTTGTGTTTTGCAGAATATATCAAGTTTCCATTCTTCCTTTTTTTTTTTTCTCCTTCTAGTGGTTTAGGAGCTCTATATCCTATTTTTCTTCTTCTAGGAATTATCATTAAATTTCAAGCAAGCATGCTTTTTTTCTGTATTTCTCTATCAATGTCAAAAATTAACCAATGTCCAAAATATTCTGTGTACTACCAAACAAGACAAACCTTATAGGATGTTTGGATTTCTCCTTCCTTTACATTTCCTAGATTTTGTTGAAATAATCTGAAATTTCAATTCCATGTAGCTTCTTTTATTTTTGCCCTTATATCATATTAAAGCTTTTTTCTTAACTATTAACGTTACAGTCACATCCATAGTATCAAAAACTTCTTAAACTTTCCTGACTGCATTACTGTTTCCATTGCTTACCACTATTTCTTATAAACTACACCCTCTCCTTTTCTTCTTTGATTATTTTCTCCCTTAATTTTATTAGAGTAGGTGGATGATATATTTTCTAACTTCGTATATGTCTGAAGATGCCTTTTTTTACTCTCATGCATGAACCAGAGTCTGGGTCTAAGTGTAATTCTGTGATAACCGTTTTCCTTCAAACTCCAGAAACATTGTTTTAGTATCTTCTAGCATTTAGTGGAACAGATGTTTCTCTGCCAATCTGCTTCTCTTTCTTTTATAGGTAACCGTATTCTTTTTCTTTGTTTTGACTTGTTTTCAGTCTAGAAGCTGGTAGGATTTTTCTCCCAATTTTCCTAAAACCCAAGTGTTTCCACATCCTTTAACCTTCCAGGGTCACTTTTTTCTTTAATATCTAACAAAATGGCTCAAGCTCATACGTATTTGTGAGGGTCTCGTGGGGACCGAGGTTTTCGTGGTCCTCCAGCACGTCCATGTGGCCCCAACTGCCCCGTCACTAGCTCCTAATGCTTTGGGTCCTATAGCATTTCTCCCGAGACCTTTGACCCTGGTGGAATCCAGTCAGCTCTCTTTCATCCCCCTCCCCCGGCAGGAACCACTAATACACGGGGCTGTCCTGCACAGCATTTGCTGAAGCTTTTGTGAATCAAGAGCGCAGGGGTTTGATTATAGCCTAGGGCAGAAAACTACTTCAAATTCAACGTCAGACATCATTGTTCACCAAAGGGATTTACTGGCGTCCATCCTCCGCTCCCCCCCATAGGCCACGCCTCCCTCAGTGTCCCTCTGAGTGTGGTCTCTTAATCCTCCCACGTCTGCCTCTTCTCCAAGTTCAAGGTCCAGCTCCAGTGTCCTTTCTTTCATGACACCTTCTCTGGTCATTATAACTGAGGGTGACAACCCCTGGCGAAGGCCCTGGGACCCTTACTGAGTGTATCCTTCACGCGTGCCTTTCCACCAGTCGCTCTGCCCCCCAGCCATCTTCTCAGGCAGACCCTTGTTTTACGGGAAGGAAGCTCTGGCTCATAGGTAAGTGACTTCTCCAGGGTCACAGAGTTTTTGGTGTCTCTCTCTTCTTTTTTTTTTTTTTTCTTTTTTTGGCCTTACCACGCAGCTTGTGGGGTCTTAGTTCCCCAACCAGGGATTGAACCCACGCCCTCAGCAGTGAAAGCGCCGAGTCCTAACCACTGGACCTCCAGGGAACTCCCGGTGTCTCTTGTTTAACATGTATGTGTAACATCTACACACTGGCTCACATAGAAGATTTTATTTTACACATACAATAGGTTGTCTTGAAATAAAGCATGGCTGAACTTTATTAGAATTGAGGACCAGCAGGTCAGGAAGGCGGGTCTGTCTGTCCGTCTAGCCTTCCCTCCATCAGTCCGCTACCAGCAGGCTGGGTCCAGGCAGGGGTGGCAGAGGGTGAGCCGGCAGCCGGAGGGGGTTGTCACGTGGTACAACATGGCCATTTAGGGCCAGGCCTTCAGGGAGGTCTGGAATCAAAGTAGTTTTCAGAGAAGGAGATAATAAACAAGGCTGGCACCTCAAAACATGCCTACAGAACACGAGACATGTGTCTACCTGTCTGCTCACACAGACCCCAATCCTTGTAATATCTGGGAATTGCACACATAGGTAGCTTCGTAAAGGTCTGTTGAGTGGATTCCAGTGGTTCCTCATCTTCACTGACAGGCCAGCTTCTAACTTAAAAAATGTTCCCCTGTGTGCATGAGGAAGACGTCAAGGACTTCCTTTTCCTAATTCTGCGTTTGAAGGATGTGGACTGTGGCATCCTTAGTTGTGCTCTTTGCTGTATAGGACCCAGCATGGGAAAATGATAGCTCATCTTTTTTTTAATTTTTTTTAATTTTTTAATTTTTATATTTATTTTTGGCTGTGTTGGGTCTTCGTTTCTGTGCGACGGCTTTCTCTAGTTGCGGCGAGTGGGGGCCACTCTTCATCGCGGTGCGCGGGCCTCTCACTATCGTGGCCTCTCTTGTTGTGGAGCACAGGCTCCAGACGCGCAGGCTCGGTGGTTGTGGCTCACGGGACTAGTTGCTCCGCGGCATGTGGGATCTTCCCAGACCAGGGCTTGAACCCTTGTCCCCTGCATTGGCAGGCAGACTCTCAACCACTGCGCCACCAGGGAAGCCTGATAGCTCATCTTTTGAACTCCTCCTGCCGTGGGCTTCTTTCCTTGTATATACATTATTTTTTTTTCTCACTGAATCATTATAATAACAGGTGAGGAGACTGAGCCTTCTCCAGGTTTAAATAACTTGCCCAGGCCACATCTTAGATTCAGATTTAGGTCTTGGGGCCTCTCGCTGTCTGACTGTCCGACCCCTGCCTGTTCACAAACTGCATGGTCTAGTGGACTCTCAATACAGAGCAGTTTGTTTGATAATGTTTCAAGTTCATCTCCCCATATGTCGTAGATTACCAGCTTCAGCGCCTCTGGAGCCAAGGTTCACCAGCGTAATGGGTATACTATTGGGTTGGCCAAAAAGTTCGTTTGGGTTTTCCGTAAGATGTTATGGAAAAACCCACATGAACTTTTTGGCCAACCCAAGAAATGTCAGTGAATTTAAAAGGAAATAAATGCATATGTTTCTTTGTTTTAAAAGACATTGCACCTCGATTATAGAAGACCCTTTCTTAGTTTGTCTTTTAGTCTCATCAAAGGACTGCGTTTAATGATAGCATCAATAGTTGCAATAAGATCCTTTTTCTTCTATGCTTCTTTCCTGGCTGTCTCTTCTCCTTTCTGCTTCGAGTTCCGTGTAGCCCACAGTAGCCTGTCACACGCCAGCATCCTTTCCCTCCCACACTGCCGTCGTTCACGCCTCCACAAAGTCAGAGTCTTGTAAGAAGCAACATGGGCTTAGGAATCCGGTTACTGAACATCTCTGGGTGGTAGCACTGCTGGAGGAAGCCGCGTCAGCCCCTCGGTACCCGGTACCCCAGCTCCGCAGCCTGGCCTGTGCAGCGCCCACCACGGGTAGCGCTTCTGGGCGACGCTTTGAGTTCCTCTCAGTTGGTGGCCCGTCACGGGAGAGAACCCAGCACACGGTCACCCGGTGCGGGCCCCATGCTGAGCTGGGATTTACCTTTGCAATTTCTGTTTTGTAAGCACATTGCACTTCTGTTGCTGGCTTGAACACACACGCCAGGGGAATATGGGCTCCTCTATTTTGTGTTCACTCCATGGTCAAGTTCATGTACTACTTTCCCAGAGAAAGATGGCGACTCAGTTAGTATGATACTTTCCCACAATTTCTTCATTTAGTATTTGGCGGTGGGGTAGATACTTGTTCTTTACTGCCCTTGGGTATTTATTAACATTTTAAAGAAACCGAAGAAAGAGCCCCTGAAAGCAGAGTTCCTTTTTTATTTTTCCAGTTGAAGTTTTTAAAAAAAGCCTTTTTGCAAAAACGCATCATTTCTAAAATGGAACATGAGAATGTATCACCAAGCAAAAGACAATGACTTGGCATATTCATTTACACATTTTCCAATTCGTATATATTTACAAAAATGCAAATATACTACTCCTCTGGTCCTGGAGATTCCTGTTTGTCACTTGATGTGCCAGGACCATCTTTCCAGGGTGTTACAGAGCCTTCTCCGGAGTCACGGGAACTGGCTAACTAGTCCATCATATGACTCTGTGGAGATAATAGAATATCCTCGTCTGTTCAGTCTCCTGTTGTTGGGTCCCAGTGGCCGAGGCCGTTAGTGGCCCCTTCTTCCAAAGGAGCAGGGCCAGGGTGTGCTTGTTTGAGATGGTAAGTCTCCGTGGACCAGGTGAGCCCAGCACACATCCCAGGGATCCTAGGGATGGCCGAGAGCAGGTGAAGGGATTCTAGATCTTCTTCCAGCAGAACTTCCCCACCGAGGGAAGCAAGACTTTCCTGTGAGAGCGACGTGGGCTTCTGTGTCCCATGCTGCTGTTATTTTGGGACTCGACCCGCACAGCTCGACCTGTACACTAACTGATAGAACATCTGTATATTACCTTTGATTTTGTAGACACCTTCTTTTTTTAATTATTATTTTTCAAATAGGTAGTATGAGCATATGGTACAAACTTCAAAAGGCACAAAAAGGGTATCCAGTGAAAAGGAAGTCTCATTCTGCCAGCTCTGAGTTTCCCTCCCTGTGAGCAGCTCCGGATGCCAGTTCTTGGCATGTCCTCCTGGTGGCATTCTGTACACGTACAAGGATGCGGGGCCGGTGCATGTGTGCATGGGCGTGCTTACGTGTGCACGGACATTCACCAACAGTGGGAGTGTGACCTTCCATTGCTGCACCTTGATTTTTCGCCTAACAGTGTATCTTGGAAATCCTTGCATATATATTATATATCAAAACCCATAGGCCACCCTCATTATTTATTTATTTATTTATTTATTTTTTGGGCCACGCTGCACAGCTTGTGGGATCTTAGTTCCCTGACCAGGGATTGAACCCAGGCCCTCGGCAGTGAAGGTGCAGAGTCCTAACCACTGGACCACCGGGAATTCTCCCAACCTCATTTTTTAAAAAGCTGCATGCCATTGTTGAATGGATGTCCCATTTCTCATTTAATCTGTCCCCTGTTCATAGATCATGAGATTGTTTCCAGTCTTTTGTGCTAACAAACGGCACTGAAATGAGTATCCTAGGATGTATAGCACTTCTCCAGAATATTTCTTCATAAATATTTTAAAAAGCTTTCCAGATAACAAGTTTTAAGGAGGCGGTGTGGTGTGTGGAAATGAGTATTAAACCAGGAATCAAGAAACTCCTGTCACTCACCCTCAGTTGGATGTTGGAATACTGGTCAGTGCATCTCTCTGGGTAGGAGTGTCTTGTTGGGAAATTGAAGCATTTGGCTCTCAAACTGTTAGGATCTAACAGGGATTTAACAAGTACACACATGGTCCTGGGCCTGGTCCCTACCCTCAGGGGATAAGGACCACAGACCTTGTGCCACAGGTGCTGTCAGGCCCCCAGAGCTCCTTGGATTGACTTTCTGCTTCCATAGCCCAAAGGTCAGGGGGCAAGATAAAATGTAGGCAGAAGAGAGACGCCTGTCCTGCCCATCTCCTGGCTTGTCCCACTTTTCAGCTGTACTTCTAGGCACTGCCAGCTGTTCTTTCTCTATTAGACACTTTCTCTGAGCCCTGGGGTGTTTCTGTGCTTTTTACATTTATTTTATTTTATTTTTTTAATTTATCTTAATGAAGTATAGTTGATTTACAATGTTGTTTTAATTTCTGCTGTATGGCAAAGTTATACATATACATATTCTTTTTCATATTCTTTTCCATTGTGGTTTGTGACAGGATATTGAATATAGTTCCCTGTGCTCTACAGTAGGACTTTGTTTTTTATCCATTCTGTATATAAGAGTTTGCATATGCTTGTGCTTTTAAAAAATGTCCTGTCTCTTTCCTCTGCCACCGCAAAGTGGACCATGACCTCTGGCTCCCTTCTGGATCTGGGAGGTCCTGTCCTTTGTGTTTGAGAACTCCAAGTTCACCTTTGTGATTCCTGGAGATGAGAGACACCTGTGCGACCTCTGGTTGGCCTCTGACCCTTGACTGTCCACTGAAATCATGTTTTCTCTGCATCCCGTTTCTGGCCTTTGTACTTGGTCTCATATCCCAGACTCATTGCTCAGCCCTTCCACTCGAGGTCGAGCTAGTGTTTTCTCTGTTCTAGTGTTTCTACCCCTTCGGGGCCATCGGTCCCTGGAATCCCTCCAGCCTAGATGGGATTTGACCATCACCTTCTCGCCGTTGGCGCCTCCTCGCCCCTCCTTGCAGATTTAACCTCCTGAGACGGTGATTTGCCTTCCCCGCGGGGCATGTCTCGCCCCTTACTTCTTCACCAGATTTTTCTAGGGGAGAGGGGAAGCCTAATATTTTGCCACACTCTGTAACCACGAGGATTTCATC
Source organism: Balaenoptera physalus (assembly GCF_965194825.1). Classification (NCBI taxonomy): domain Eukaryota; kingdom Metazoa; phylum Chordata; class Mammalia; order Artiodactyla; family Balaenopteridae; genus Balaenoptera; species Balaenoptera physalus. The sequence goes on along the minus strand of NC_138883.1, from coordinate 173,062,068 downwards.
AAAATATGGAACGTTTATTTAATGAAAGAATTGAGTAGGTCCATGGGCAACATCGGAATATACAAAAGAGAGAGTAAAAAATGAATATTGGATCTAGCAAGGGAATTCACAAATAGGAATATCGTTTGAAAAGCACACTGAATTGTGAACTTTGCTGACACATTAATTTTATTATCTATACCAGCGCTAATACAATATTGAAATGAATCTCAGCCAGAAAAAAAAATTTTTTTTGACTTGTTAATCGTCTTCCTTCAGTAAACTCTGAAAGGCCCAGAAATGAGAAAAGTCATAGAAATAGGAGCTAGTGTGTATGGGCTATTCTTCTATCAGAAAAACATTTGTGAGCATGAGTAAGAACAGGCTGTAGGAAATAGGGTAGTTTTTCACTCATCTAGACTGTCTCAAAGGTTATACTCTGCCAACTAATCTAGACTGTCTCGAAGGATATACTCTGCCATGCCAACACGCTCAACCTTTTTAGGAAACTTGATTTTTCTGCTTGTTTTGTTCACCATTTTATCTTTGGGAACAGTTTTACCTAAGATGCAAGGAAGTAATAAGCCTTTAAGAAATTTGCTTGTGGAATAGCTGGAGAATTTGAATGTAGTCTTTCAGTTACATGTAGTGACCTTAAAGATATCCAGACAATTTTTCAGAGCATTTTACATATTTCTTCGTTTATTCTGGTCTTGGATAGTCTGCAAAGACAGGTCTTACTTCACAAACTAAACTTCACGCTAGACTAGTTTCTGGCCAATGAGTATTGGTAAAATTTTATGATGAGTTAACATTAACTCTTATTAGAATTGGGTTTTTATGGGAAATAGGCCCCAAATGTGTTGAATAATAATGAAATACTTGTGGAAAGAGAAGGCTAATGAGGTAGAAGGTATTTTCCCACATTTAGATTACAGTAAGAACTAAAACCTTGGAAACAGCCCAATATGTAAGAAAGGGGACTTGGTTAGCAAACTCTAGGCCAGAAGCTAGCAGAGGGAATCGTCCGGGTCCTACTGCAGCTGGGCCCGCATTGCTCGGGGCTTGTTGGTCAGCCGCTGCCAGGAGCCAGCCGCCCTCTGCTGCTGACACCCACGGGAATATTGGAACTGTTGGCCGGTCCCGCCGTGACCTCTACCCAATGCTCCAGCCTCAGTAGCTACCGCTGCCTGCCTCCTTGGCTGACCTTTGTAACGATAAGGATCACGGTCAGGTTTCCGCCCCTCACTGATCATAAACTTCTAGGGCAGCTTTGAGCTCGGAGCCCTCCAAGGGCTTCTCGGTGACGTACCGCTTTGACCAGAGATGATGTGGCTTTAAAGAACTTCTGACAGGTGTTTCCTCCATCAGCCCCAGGAGGGGAAGGAAGGTGCAGGGCAAGGGATGAAGCTTCCGCGTTGATGAGGAGGCGGAAATCCTGCTGGAGGTCAGGCCGTGGCAAAGCCAGGTGATGACGGCGGCAAGGTTAGCTTCTTGCTCTGGACTGTGCATCACGCTTGTGCAGGAAGCGGGTGAAGAAGTCGTGACTGGAGTCGCACACATGAGCCACTGGCAAGACAGACTCACTCGTGGGCCTTCAAGAACCTGACCTATAGATAAAATCCGTTCTTGAGTTGGGCGGCCAGGTGATCAGCGTGTATCAGATGGGTGCCCCAATCCAGCATGAGAGCAGCCTGTGGCCGGTACCCGGGAGAGTTTGAGTCTGCCTCAGCCCACCTGCCCCGCACCTGTGGCTGTGAGTTCTCTTCCATCACCTGGGCACCGTGATGCTCCTTTGGGTTACCTTTTTCATAAACTGTGCCAAACCGCCTCATGTATTTTCTCTCCTGGGTAGTGCATTTCCCTCTAAATAAAGTGATTTGGTATCCCAAACAGAACACACATACACACCTACACACACACACACACACACACACACACACACACACTAAAGATCTGTTACCATTCAATAAAAGACAACTAGGCTAATAAAAAATGTTCACAAAAGAAGAGAGAAGACCCAATACCGCCAATAAATATCTATATTCATCCAGTGGAAATGCATAAACAAGAGACGCTATATTGTAGTAATTACCTGAATCCTGGAGTCTGAATGGCTGATTTGAGTCCTTGGCTCTGCCATTATTTAGCTGTGATTTTCAGCAAGTTACTTAACCTCTATGTCTTGTAGTTTCCTCTTCTATAAAATGGGATTAACTATAATTGTAGGACTTAACCTCACAAGGTTGTTGTGACAATTTACAAGGTTGATACGTATAAGGTGCTTACACGGTGAGGGCACTAAAGTGTTAGCTGCTCTGACAACGACCATGACGATGGTGACAATGACAGTGATGGTGGTGGGGATGGCGGCGGTGGTGGTGGTGATGATGGTGATGATGATGGTGATGATGATTGATGGTAATGATGGTGGGAGTGATGATGGTGATGATGTGGATGATCGTTATGGGGGGGATGCCAGATTGTTTCCAAATTGCTTGTACCAGCATTATATAAATATTACCTTTCCTCACATTCTTCTGATGTTATTAGACTTGAAAATGTTTGGTGAGTCAGTGGATAAAAAGTAGAATCTGAAGTGGTTTCATTTTCAGTTTCCTTGCTGCTGGTGAGGTTGAGCATCCTTTCATAAGTTTATTGGTTGTTAGGGTTTCCTCTTCTGTGAATCATTTATTCATATCCTCAGCCCATTCATCTCTCAGTGTTTTGTCTTCCTATTGATTTTTACATTGATTTCTCATTCACCCAGCAAATATTTATTTTATACCTCAGACACTGTTTTAGGTGCTAAGAATACAATGGAAAAGGCTGTCTTATGGATCTTATGTTCTAGTCAGAGGAAGACAAATAAATAATACGTTTTTAGCTAGTGATAAGTTATATGAAGAAAAGTAAAGCAGGATAATCATAATAATAGCTAGCATTGACTGAGTGATTCCTTTTGCCAACTATTGATACTAATGCATTCGCTCATTTTATCCTGACAATTTTTGTAACACCATTCATTGAAAGCTTCATCCTTTTGCAGGTATGGAAACTGAAGCACAGAGAGGTTAAGTAAAATATTCCAAGTCACACAGCTAGGAAGTAGTGGAGCCAGGATTCAACACCAGGTGGTCTGACTCTAGCTAATGCCTGCAGTCCTGACCAGGATATTATGTTGCCTGTCTATACTATGCTGGAGATAAAATGTGAATGGGAAAAGAGCTTTTTATATGTTCTGACTTAATATTTTGTCATGTGCTTTATAAATACCTCCCCTACTTCTGTAGTTTTAAAATTTTGTCAATAATCACTTTGCCACAAAATATTTAACTTTGATGTAGTAAAGTTACCCCTTTTTATCTTACGGTTTGTACTTTTGGGTCCTTATTTAAGAAATTCTTTTCTTCACTGATATTATGAAGTTATTGTCATTCTTCCGCTTATTCATGCAACAAATATTTATTTGACCATATATGCCAGACGCTGTACTAGGCATGGATAGATGTTAGCAAAACCGACAAAAATCACTGCCTTGGGTCTTAATCATTGCCTTAATCACCGCCTTCGGTTTTGTTTTCCACGTTTGGGTATTTAACTTATTTGGGATTTGTTTTTATAATTCTTGGGTAGTAGCAAACTAATTTAATGTTTTCTGTATAGAAAGTCGGTTTTTCTGATACTATCTATTTAAAAGTTTATGTTTTCACTACTGATTCATGATGTAATCATTATCATATATCAAGTTCTTGTATGCTGTGAGTTGTAACAGGTCTGTCTACTCCATTTCTTTGATCTATTTATCTGTTCTTGAGCTCTGTTGTATCTTAGTAATGTTTTAGTTGCAGAGGCATTGTGGCTTTTATAAACAACTTAGAAAATGCATGAAAATACAGCAGCGATTAAAATCACCTATAATCCCACCATTTTCTATGCAGGAAGTTGGAAATCAAGGGGGAAAATTTTGTAAAATAATTATAATATCAAACTACTAATGGTCCTTGTGGGGAGGAGCTAAGTGATCTCTCTGGTGGAATCCTGTGAAATCTAAAATTTTTCTTATCTTTGGGGTTCACATACTGTGAATCGAGCTCTTAAAATTAATGTATTAGTTATGACAGGCTAAGCTGCTGTAACCCTATGGTGGACCCTATGGTGACCCTATGGTGTCATTGCTCAACACGATGGAAGTTCTTTCCTTTTTTTTTTTGGCCACGCCATGCGGCATGTGGGATCTTAGTTCCCCGACCAGGAATGGAACCCACACCCCCTGCATTGGAAGCGCCAAGTCTTAACCACTGGACCACCAGGGAAGTCCCAGTTTTTTTCCGTATTGATGGGACAGTCCCAGACAGGTGTTCAGGTGGACGGCAGGGGAACTTCCCTTTATCCTGTCCATCAGAGGCTGCCTTCTGCTGTCACGTGGCTCTGCCGTCCTCTACTGTCTCATCCTACACCTGCCTTCCGTCGGCCCGGGGGAGGGAGAGCGTGGAGGAGCACCCCGGCAGCCTCTCTGGGCCAGCAGGAGGTGGCAGGCCCGCTTCCACTCCCATCCCGCTGGCTGGGACTCGGTCACATGGCCGTACCTGACTGCCAGCAGTGGGGAAGTGTGGTCTCGCTGACACGCTGTGAGCTCCCGGACGAAGCGGGGATGGATCTTTGTGGGCAGCTGGCGGTCTCTCTCTCACTTGTTTCTCCTGGGGCAACTGTAAAACGTTTACAGTTTCCTGTAAAATGTGTTACTTTGCTCATTCCATTAAGTCCTGTCTGCAGAATCCCTGAATATATCTTTGAAGAGATTTCCTGGATGTGCTTATTAAATTTAGTTTGACATTTCCGTGGCCGACGAGGAGTTTGTTGGTTTACACTTGGGGTTTGAATGTGCCAAAGATTCTCTTTAGGCACAGACGGAAGTATCTTTCCTTCCTGGGGTAGCAAAATGGAGAGGCTTTTCCTTATGGATTTTTTGTACGAATTCTTGGGGAGGTGGGAAATGGAACTTCTGTTCTTAAAGAGCCAAGAGAGCTTTGTAAAAGGGCTGCATGATTTCCATGGTTAAACGTCTGGGATTCAGTAATCAGCCTCAGGCACTTAGAGTCTGAATCTTTTTCTTCCTCAGATTTTGAAGAAGAATTTTCTTGAGCTGGGATTTTCCTCTATTATCCTGAGCCCTTTGCAGCATCTTATCACCCCCCGGGGACAGGAATTTCACCTGCCACTTTTGCAACAGCTTTGATGAGATATAGTCCACATACCCTGTGATTCACCCATTTAAAGTGTACAATCCAGTGGCTTTCAGTATAGTCACAGAGTTGTACAACTATCACCCCAATCAATTTTAGAACATTTTCGTCACCCCAGACTGAAACCCCGCATCCCTCCTCATCCTCCCAGCCCCTGACACCAACCACCGATCTACTTTCTCTCTCTAGATTTGCCTATTCTGAGCATTTCATATACATGGAGTCATACAGTGTATGGCCCTTTGTGACTGGCTTCTTTCATTCAGTGTAATGTTTTCACAGCTTGTCCATGTTGTTGCTTGTATCAATACTTTCTTTTGTTTACAATTTTTTAATTGCTGAATAATATTTATTATATGGATATGCCACATTTTCTTTATTCATTCATCAGTTGATGGATATTGGTGGTTTATACTTTTTGGCAGTTATGAAGAATGTTGCTATGAACATTTGTATACAAGTGTCTGTGTGCACAAATATTTTCGTTTCTCTTAGTCATAGACCTAGGAGTGGAACTGCTGAGTCATGTGGTAAATCTTTGTTTAGCATTTTGAGGAACTGCCACGCTGTTTTCCAAAGCGCCTGCACCATTTTCCATTCCCACCAGCAGTGTGTGAGGGTTCCAGGTTCTCCACATCCTCGCCAACACTTGTTATTATCTTTTTTGGTTACAGTTGTCCTAGTGAGGGACTAGTGGTATGCCTGTCAGCTCTGATTCCCAAAGTCCAGTCTCTTTGAGGCTAGACCTCTTCCACCCTTCCCCTGCACCCAACACAGTACATAGTAGATGGCGCAGTAAATACATGATAATAGGCTGCAATCAACTTTACCATGGAGGTTGGGGGAATTGTAGCTTTCAGAGATATTCTACTTCCTGGCAGTGTGTGATTGGAGCTACCCCAAGAATTATTCATTCATTCAACAAACATTTGTTATAAAAACCTACTAGTGTCAGGCATTAAAACATTAGCGATCTTAGGGATACACATAGGAATAGCTTTCTTCTGTACCCTGCACACACTGACACGAATGCGCACATAAATCACATAAGCACAGCACAGCAAGTTCACCACTTTATGAGGTGCCAACCCTGGGAACACTGAGGGAGGAAAACCCGAAATAGTCAGACTCCCAAATCAGAGAATGTACAAAACCGTACCATCCATGGCATATTTCTAGCTCTGGTATCTGGCTGTGATATGTTTGTTTAAGCCCAATTGCTAGTCAGATATTTATGGAAGTCCTTAACTACTAGATGATTTTAAACATAAACATCACAATATATAGTACAGATTTGATTCTACTGATGGAAACAAACTGCTCATTTGGGGGCGGGAACGCATTACTGTTTTTAGACCACGAGGGTGCCACTTGGCGGGGTCTTCTCGTATCTCCAAAAATGAGCACTAGTTTCTATTCCAGGATTAGGGAGAACAGGGAAACACGAATCGATAGCTCATGCGCTTGTCTTTTAAACACTTTTTCTCACTATTGAACATGGCTTTCATGCTTTGACTCTACAGAGGAATGAATTACTTTAACTCAGGAAGTTTTCTGATTTTAACGCATGAGAAACTGCCAGAAAGAAGCGTCTGTCTGTGACCTAGATTTTGGGTGATGAGGCTGGCCCTTGGGATCCTCTGAGTGGCGAAGACCAAGCCCACAGCTCTGTCACGCTAAGTCAGCAAAACCTGGTCTCCCCCGGCACTACCTGCAGCACGTGGGGACCTCTACTTCTCAGAGGCCTCTCGGGCCCCAGCTGACGGAGGCCCGTCCCCTCCCGATGCGTCATCTTGACAAGGCTCTGGGGCTCGCTGGGAGGGGAAGTCAGCAAAGACGAAGGTGTGGCGGCCCTCACGTGCTCTCACCTGGGAGCAGGACCTGTTCCAGCGCCTCAGCTGCCATTGGCTCAGCCTGCTCGGGCCTACCTTTCTCACTTGGGGAGGGGGTGGGATGCGGAGTGTATGCGTCATCTTCTGGAACGTCCACAGGAGGGGAATTCAGAAATGTCGGTGAGCACAGACAGTGTTTACCTGAGTAGGAAAACCCCAGTTCTCCTTCTGTGTCCTCCTGACTGTCACTGCTGTCACCCTCAGCGCTTCGGACACCAGGTGTCGGGGGCTCCCCACACCGAGCATTCCTGCAGCGCTAGCACGGGCTGGGGTCCTACCATATAACTCGATTCTGACACTGTCTGCCTGGAGGCGGCGTCACATCCCACAGGTTGAGGGCTCAGTCCCGCCAGACTGCCCCCTCCCCGCTTCAGATGCCAATCCTCAGTCCAGGTTGTCACCTGTGCTTCTGACCGACCAGCTACAAATTGGAGTTGCCTAAGAACCCCTCCTCGGATTCGATTAATTTGAATCCACAGAACTCAGGAAAACACTTTTTACCGTTCACCAGTTGATTGTGAAAGAACGTGGTAAAGGATACAGATGAACACCCAGATGGGCGAGGTGTGCGGGGGACGGGTGCCCATGCCCTGTCCGGGCACCTCCCTCCCAACACCTCCACGTGTTCACCAACCTGGAAGCTCTCTGAACCCTGCACTTCTGGGGACTTTTATGAAGGCTTATGATCGATCATTAACTGCATTCCCAGCCCCTCTCCCCTCTCTGGAGAACTGGGGACGGAGCTGAAAATTTCAAGCTTCTGATCATGGCTTGGTCTTTGTTGTGACCATCCAGGAGCCCACGCAGAGGCACCTCACTGGAGCAAAAGACACTGCTCGCTCCCAGGAAATTCCAAGGGTTTTAGGAGCTCTGTGCCAGGGACTGGGGTCAAAGACCAATGTATATTTTCTCTATTATTTCACACGTTTTTTAAAGAAATGGGAGACCTTCTGTTCTTAGGGAGCTTACACTCTAGTGGGGAAAGAGGTAAGAGCACCGGCTTTTGAGTGTGCTAGATGGGAGGGTACTCAGAGGGCAGAAGGGTCACTGAGTTAGGAGCACCTACTTCAGGTTAGAAAGCAGCAAGAAGGGTTCTCGGAAGAGGTGATTCTTGGCCCAAATCTTTTTTTTTTTTTTAAGTATAGTTGATTTACAATGTTGTGTGAATTTCTGCTGTACAAAAAAGTGATTCAGTTATACATATATACATATACATTCTTTTTTTTTCTTTTCCATTATGGTTTATCACAGGATATTTAATATAGTTCTCTGTGCTATATAGTAGGACCTTGTTGTTTATCCATTCTATATATAAAAGCTCACATCTGCTCACCCCAAACTCCAACTCCACCCCTCCCCCAGCCCCCTCCCCCTTGGCAACCACGTGTCTGTTCTCTATGTCCGTGATTCTGTTTCTGTTTCATAGGTAAGTTCATTTGTGTCATATTTGAGATTACACATATAAGTGATGTCATATGGTATTTGTCTTTCTCTTTCTGACTTACTTCACTTAGTATGATAATCTCTAGGTCCATTCATGTTGCTGCAAATGGCATTTATTTAATTCTTTTTTATGGCTGAGTAGTACTCCATTGTATATATGGAATACCACATCTTCTTTATTCATCTGTCGATGGACATTTAGGTTGTTTCCACATATTGGCTATCATGAAGAGTGCTGCTATGAACGTAGGGGTACGTGTATCTTTTTTGAATTATAGTTTTGTCTGGATATATGCCCAGGAGTGGGATTGCTGGATCATATGGCAACTCTATTTTTATTTTTCTGAGAAACCTCCATACTGTCTTCCACAGTGGCTGCACCAACTTACATTCCCACCAACAGTGTAGGAGGGTTTCCTTTTCTCCACACCCTCTCCAGCATTTATTGTTTGTAGATTTTGTGATGATGGCCTTTCTGACTGGTGTGAGGTGATACCTCATTGTAGTTTTGATTTGCATTTCTCTAATGATTAGCAATGTGGAGCATCCTTTCACGTGTCTATTGTCTTGGCGTAAATCTTGAACGAAAAGCAATCCGCCAGGAAATGAAGGAGAGAAGGGTGTCCTGGCAGAGGAAACAGCATGCGTAAATGTGTAGTAATAACAGTACCTATCAGTCACTGAGTGGCTTACTCCACGCCAGACGCTAAGCTGCACAATGCGCAGGCTCCGCCTCGTTTAATTTCCCATAAGCCTCCCATCTGTGTGTTGTCTGTTGCCTTAAGAATATATGCTCCATAGGACAGGACGTTGCTTCGTTCATTGCTGTATCTTTATGTTCCAGTAACTTGCTGTTTAATAAGCCAGCAACCATTTTATTAGGCTCACAGATGCTGTGGGTTAGGAATTTGGAAAGGGCATGGCTGGAGGGAGTTCTGGCTGGGGGTCTCATGGGGTCACAGTCAGATTTCAGCTGAGGCTGCAGTCAGCTGTAGGCGCCCCTGCAGTGGGCGCCCAGGGGGACTCACTCACGTGACTGTCCGTCCACGCTGACTGTTGACTAGAGCCCAGCCACGTGGCCTCACCAGCAGGCGCATCTCTAGCAGTGGGTGGGAGCTTCTCGCCTAGACTGGGAAGTCATATATTGACACGTCTGTTGTGAATGATTGGTTGTGAGTCACAAGCCCGTCCACGTTCGAGGGGAGGGGAGCTAGATTCCATCGTTCATTGGGAGGAGTCCTAAAAAATGTGAGGATGTATTGAAAGCTACCACAGTCCATCTTCTGGCCATTAAAAGGATGCATGTGCTCCCCCAGGTAGAACACATTTACCCTCTCTGAGGCTCTCCCGCAAATCATACCGCGTTTTGGCTTATATATGAGGCTCAGGCTTGAAGTGCAGGACCTCATCATCTAAACCAAGTCTAGGTAGATGGGGGCCCTCAGAGTCCATCTCAGTACCCGTGAACTGAGCAGGTATGTTGTCTGCTCCCCACACGCCCGTTGTGGAAGGACGGACAGATATAGGGGAGCCACGGTGGTGGCTTCCATTCAAAAAGGGGGAAGTGGCACAGCACAGCCAGTGGTCCATAGCAGTTCTGAAATCCAACCAGGAACCTGTCGCCAGTCCCTTGGTTTGAGTTCAGTCCTAATCTTCAGGAGCTGCTCTCCATGGCTCTGGCCTCCGTCCCTTGGGCTCTGGGTTCTGCCCTTTAAATCCTCCTTCCAAAAGAAAAGATGACTTTGCATCTGAGTGAGTGACCTTCTCTGTCTGCTTCCTGCCTGTAAAAGGCTGAGGGTCCAAAGGCCTCTTTGCGTTCTGTCCTGCTCTGTCTCTTTCAAGCTGGTGTAATTCTTTAAAAAATGTACTGGACTTCCTGTTTCAATGTATAATCCAGTGGCCCCCAACCTTTTTGGCACCATGGACCAGTTTCATGGAAGACAGTTTTTCCACGGACGGGGAGGGGTGGGGGGATGGGTCAGGCGGCAATGCAAGCGATGGGGAGCGGCAGATGAAGCTTCACTCGCTCACCCGCCGCTCTCCTCCAGCCGTGTGGCCCGGTTCCCAACAGGCTGCAGACGGGTACCAGTCTACGGCCCGGGGGTTGCGGACCCCTGGTATAATCCACTGTACTGTACAAAAGCCACACCCACCAATCTCTTCTTCAAGATGAGCTTTTCTCTACCTTGGTCTTTATGTGAGGTTGAACGTCTGGAAGATTTAGAAGCCGTACTGTTTAGAGAGCGAATAGAAGAGGCACATCCTTCAGAAACCGAGAGGGCGTTTTGTCTGTTTGGAATGGTCTGTGGAGCACCACCTTGCATCTTTCTGAGGTCCTGGCCACAGCTCCATCCAGGTTTGACTTTCTGTCCTGAGACCATTTCTTAATATGTGCAGCCTTTGCCTTCCGGAGATGCTGGGGATGAGGGGCAGTTTAATTTTGAGTCTAGCAAGTCCTGCCTGGGTTCATGTACTCTCTAACTTCCTCTCAGCTGCTGAGCAGCTCAATCTTGAGCTAATCTCTCCCTGCTCTCATTTTCTTAGAGGACGGCTGGGAGAAGCCAGCACAGTTTCAGCCATCTGCCCAGAAATCGTTTTAGATTTCCATGCTCATTAGGTCCTTTTTCTATTTCCCACGCTATCTCTGGCAGCACTTTTATAAACATTCCTCTACTACGTAACGAGGGTCCCCTTCCGTCGATCTTCCCATATCATTTCCTTTATTTTCCCAAGCCCTCACCGCCAGCCTCCTTGAGACCGTCAGGCTTTTGCTTACAGTCGCCGCAGGGTCTTTCCACCTGGTCTGAAAGCCAGGGCCGTGTGTTTTGGGTTTTTGTTACAGCAGCCATCCACTTTCACACCCCACCGTTTCTGGCTGAGTTTTTATTGCTGCATGCAACATTGTTACAGGCCTGGTGACACAAAACAACGTTGCTTTATCAGGCTTGCAGATCCCGTGGGTGAAGAGGTTGGGAAAGGCAATTCCTCATCGAGGGTCTCTTGTGCATTTATAGACAGATGTTGCCTTGGGCTGGAGTCTTCTGCAGACTTGACCACGCTGGGCATTCATGAGGGCTCCCTCCCGTGGCTGCAGTGGGTGGTCTCAGGGCAGTCAGACCTCTTACGTGGCTCCTGGCTGCCCCCAGACCTGAGCATCCCAAGGGAGCCATGTGGAAACTGCGTGGTCTTTTGTGACCTAGTCTCAGAAGTCATGTGGTGTCACTTACACTGGTTACGAGCAAGTGACGAGCCTGCCGAGACTCAAGAGGAGGGACAGAGACCCCCACCTCTCCATGGGAGAAGCATCAGAGAATTGGCAGACATGTTTCGAAACCGCTTGCACCTGGAGCAGCGTCTGGCAACAAGTAGACCTTGCCATGCAATTGTATCCAATGAGTAGGCACTTCCGCCTCTCTTATTATATCTGCTTGTTAGTGTTTGGGCGCTACAGTGTGACCCCTGTAATAACAAGCTATGTTATAATGGGGCTTTCTTGTATTTGAAACATATTTTTGAAAAGTAGGAATACAGGTCTTCACATTCTATGTATTTTATTCCAAATGAATTAGAAAGCTAAATATTTTTCCCCAAAAGTCATAAAGCTAAAAGAGAAAAAGTTATAGAAGGACACTTATGTAATTTTGGAATTGAGAAGACTTTCTAAGCAAGATTTAAAAGCCAAAAAGCCACAAGGGAAAAATTTTAAATATTAGACCCCATAAAATTTTTAAGTGTCTGTACAGGAAAAAATACCATAAGTTAAGTGGAATGCTAAAAACTAAACTGTGTAAAGTATTTACAGTCTAAACAGTAGACAACAAACTAGGCAATGGAATATAAGCAGAGGGTAGTATCTCTCATAGGCCTGTTGTGAGGATTAAATGAGATTAAAGTACACAAAGTAAAAATTCTTAATAAATGACAAGTTCTATCCATGCTTTTATAAAGGGCACCTACAAATCATTTTTTTTTAAGATGGCTAATGGAAAAAGAATATGAATGAGCTATTCGTGGAAAAATATAAATGGTCTCTAAACATATAAAAAGATATGTAGGGCTTCTCTGGTGGCGCAGTGGTTGAGAATCCGCCTGCCAATGCAGGGAACACGGGTTCAATCCCTGGTCCGGGAAGACCCCACATGCTGCGGAGCAACTAAGCCCGTGCGCCACAACTGCTGAGCCTGTGCTCTAGAGCCCGCGAGCCACAACTACTGAGCCCATGCGCCACAACTACTGAAGCCCGTGCACCTAGAGCCCGTGCTCCACAACAAGAGAAGCCACTGCTGTGAGAAGCCCACACACCGCACTGAAGAGTAGCCCTGGCTCACACAACTAGAGAAGGCCCACGCACAGCAACAAAGACCCAATGCAGCCAAAAATAAATAAATAAAATAAATAAATTTATTTAAAAAAAAAAAGATATATAGCCTCACCCCTGGTTAACTAAAGGAACATTAAGTCTACAGTGAAATGTTTTTCTACCTATCAGATTGTCAGGTATGAAAAAGAATGGTTATATTTCAGTGCTGGCAAAGATGTAGGGAAATTGCTGTTCTCATTTACTGTTCGGTCCTTTATTCTTCTACAGGTAAGGTAATTTTTCGTCTCTGGCTCCTTTCAGCTTTGATTTTCTGTAGTTTGAAAATGATTTGCCAAGGTGCCATTTTGTGGGCATGTTGGGCACCAACATCTTGTTTGGTGTTCTCTGAGCTTCTTGGACCTGTGGGTCAGCCCCTGCTGTTGACCTGGGGAAATCTCCAGTCATTATTGTTTCAAGTATTTCTCCTGATTCTTTCTCTTCTCCTTCTGGTGCTCCCATTTACACATATATTATATTCTCCGTAGTTTTCCCACAGTCCTCAGGCGTTCTGTTCTGTTTTTTCCATCTTTCTTCTCTTTGCTTTTCAGGTTTAGGGGGGTCTCTGAGGTTTCCACTGCTATATCCTCAAGCTCAGAGATTCTTTCCTTAGCCACGTCCAGTCTACTAATAAGCCCGTCAAAGACAGTCTTCATTTCTGTCGTAGCGTTTTTGATTCTTCTCGGTTCTTTCTTAGGATTTCCATCTCTGCTTACATTGCCCGTCTGTTCTCGTACGCTGTCTACTTTGTCCATTTGAGCCCTTAGCATATTAATCATAGTTGTTTCAAATCCCAGGCCCGATCATTCCACCGTCTCTGCCACGTCTGGCTCTGATGCTTGCTGTATCTTTTCCAACCGCGTTTTTGGCCTTTTGGAATGCCTTGCAGTTTTTTCTTGATAGCCAGACGTGATGTCCTGGGTGAAAGGAGCTGCTGTAAGTAGGCCTTTGGTCATGCGGTGGTGAGGCGTGTGGGGCGGGAGGCATTGCAGGGTCCTGTGATCCGGCCTCAGGCTTTTAGTGAGCCTGCGCCCCTGGACCGTGAGGTCACAGAAGTGAGCAGATGGCTAACGGGGGCTGGAGCCAGGTATTTCTTTCCCCCAGATTAGTTACGCTCTGACCGTAGCCCAGCTGCTTAGGCTCTGGTTGACTAGTTTCTGCCGAGGACAGGCCTTGTTGAGCAGCACAGAACGTCTGGCCGATTTCAGAAATGACTCCTCTTCCCCTTCCTCTACCAGAAGCACGAGGGGATTTTTCTCGCTCTCTGCTGTGGGAACCTGACTGCGCTCCTGGGGGTAAAACTCACACAAGCGTGGGAGACCCCTGTGACTGGGCTCGTAACTCCCGGGCTTGTCCACATGTAGCCTCCAGGGCTCTGTGAATCGCGGTCCAGGGGTTCCTGCCTGAGCGCCGGCTCCCATGGAGGTTTCCACGCGTGAGTCTCTGCTCCCAGAAGCTGTCTCTCCAATCTTGGGGGCAGCAGTTTGTCCTGTGTCCTTGCCTCCCTCCCTTAGGGATCTCAGAAGAACCGTTGATTTTTCAGTCTGCTGGGATGGAGTGGTGACTTCCGAGCTCCTTGTATTCAGAACCAGAAACTGATTTACTGTTGGTATAGTGGAAACTGGAATAGTAATTAGTAAAGCAGGCTTAACTATCCACTGAAACTAAAAATGTGCATGCCCTCTGACCTCACATTTCCACCTTTGGACATACTAGCATGAATGCACAAAGATGTAATTACCAGAGTATTTTTTTGCAGCAGCATATTTTATATAGGAGTGGTTACATAAAATATGATATACTAACACAATGGAATGCTACCCAGTTGCTAAAAAGAAATGAGGTAGCTCAATATATCCTGACATGGAAAGAAAGAAATCCAAGACACATTTGTTAAGTGGAAGGAGAAAAAAAGCCAGGTTTCAAAATAGTGTGTTTAAGATTCAATTTTTGTTGAAAACTTACTCGTAGTAAAAACGAAGGCATGCTTAGAGAAGAAAGACTATTTTAGAAGAATTTATACCAGAAGAACTATTGGCTGCCTTTGAGGGACCCTGTTATAAGGCTGTTAATTAATGACATTTGTGTCTTATATAATGAATATGTATTTGATAATTAGGTAAAAATTCAAGAAAGAAAATAGGAACAGATAGAGCTAATTAAGAACAATAGAACAGAATTGCTTATTTCCATCACTTTTCCCTGCATCAGGGGATAATGCAATAATAATCTCTGACTCGAAATTTGAATTTACCTTCTGGGAATACTGTGGGAGAGTAGGCCCAAAGAAAGAGAAATTTTAAATCTCCTTGTGTCTCTTTTTCTCTTTCAGAAGATTACAGCTCTAAGATGACAAGGGTTCCAAACAAATGTTTTACCAGTGAACTTATTTTTTTCCTTGTAGAGTTTTTTTTATTGTTAATCCTTCTAATAAAAATCTTTATTAGAAAAAGTGCCACCCCCAGCAGAGATGCCCTTTCTTTGGTTCTCTTGTGTCAAGATTCGTGGTTTGTTGTGCCCAAGAGATGTTTATAATGGAATATTTTACGACATGTATCTCTCCCTGAAAAGGCTGATTAAAAAGTAAGTTAGTGGAGCAGTGATACCTGTGAAAGCTATTTGACTTTGGTGATAAAATAGAGTTTATTGCTACAGTTTTCCTGCTTAAATGACATCTAAGCACCCTGCAGGATGACTGAGCGTAGACTAATATTCTTCTGAGTTCCTGGACCCAGTTCCAGTGGGGAGGTAGGGGTGGAGGGTTCCCACATAGCCCCAAGCAATTCTCAGACGCCAGCTGGGTGTCCTGAAATTCATCTCAGTTCTGACACCGTCTACGCAGAGACAACATCAGATCCCACAGGTTAGGGGCTCAGTCCCATGAGACTATCCCCCCCGACCCCTCCAAGGCATAAACCCAGGTTGTCACATGTGCTTCTGACCGGGCTACAGACTAGAGGTTCCTAAGACCCCCCCTCCTTAGGTTCGGTCAATTTGCTAGAGCAGCTCACAGAACTCAGAGAAACATTTACTTTCTAGATCACCTGTTTATTATAAAAGGATGTAACTCAGAAACAGCCAGATAGAAGAGATGCACAGGGCAAGGTATGGGGAAGGGGCGCAGAGCTTCCATGTCCTCTCCAGGCGCCACTGTCCCCAAATCTCCACGTGGAGAGAAATCACCAACCTGGAAGCTCTCTGAACCCCCATCCTGTTGGGTTTTTATGGAGGCTTCCTTACATAGGCATGATTGATTACATCATTGGCCATTGGTGTTCGATTCAACTTCCAGCCCCAGGGAGGTGAGATTGAAAATTCCAACCCTCTAATCACAGGGTTGGCTCCCCTGGCGACCTGCCCCCATCCTTAGGTGCTTCCAGAAGTGACCTCCTTTACATGACATAAGGGACACCTTTAAGTTCTAATCTTTTAGGAAACTCCAAGGGTTTTGGAAGCTGTGACCCAGGAGCCATGGATCAAGACCAAATACAGATGAAAAATATATATTTTGGTCATCTGAAAATATATATATTTTTTATCAATCAGAATATTGCACGTCCTAACGTAGTTTTTCCCTCCTGTGTATAACATGTGTTTTTCCTAAATGATTAATTTCATGCAATTCAGATTTTACATAATGACCTGTTGTTGTTTTTACAAACCCTGTGAATTTCCTAACAGAAGTCCCGGAGGTGATTTGGGTGCCAAAAAGAAAAAGAAGAAACAGAAGAGAAAAAAGGAGAAACCGAATTCCGGAGGCACCAAGTCAGACTCGGCATCTGATTCCCAGGAGATTAAAATTCAGCCGCCTTCAAAAGTGAGAACCATGCTTTATTTTAACCTCCCTGGTGCCCCATGCGTGTGAAAGCGGGTCCGGGCAGCTTAGGCGAGCGCCCTGTTGGGTCAGAGGTGTAGTTAGGGTGTTGCCGTGACTGTGTGCTGCGTGGCCACAGCAGGGTATTTACAGCCTTCCCAGAACTGACGCTGGCACCCAGAAGACTAAGAGGTCCGTGCTGGGCTTCTGTGTGTGTGTGTATTCTGCCCACATCCCCCCTTTCTCAGTGAATTAGTACGTAGGTTGTAGTCATAGAAGAAAGTCTCACCGTGACCTTGTTAGGTTTTTGTTTCTGGTTTTTAGGGTTTTTTTTTTGTAGTTACGCTTAATATTTGATTCCCTTTTGTTCAGAAGATATTCACATTTTCATTTTTCTGGGTGTCTAATTACCTGAATAGCACAGCACCATCTTGCAGCAGGTTTCAGCAGGAGCAACCATGGGTAAGTCTCACGTTGACTTTGCCTTGGACCAGTCTGCAGCGGCCATTCTTAATTCTATTGCCAAGGGTAGGAAGTAACCCATTTTGGACCAAACCAGAAGTGGTCTTGCTGGGCCCTGCATCTTTGTATGCTTCTGGAGATGCCGATGCCAGGCGCCACTTCCCTGGGGCCACGCATCATCCTGGCTGTGAACAGAGACCTTGTGTGCTGGGCCCAAGGAAACACAGAGCCCTCGATGCCAGAAACTCACAGTGAAAAGGGGTAGAGTTAGAAGTATAACAAAGCAGAGGCTATCTGATTGTTGTAGCTCCAAGTAAGTTGGGTAGTGCATGGTATCATGGCAGGAGCTCAGTCCTGCCCCAAAGCTCTCAGGCTGTGAGCCTTTGCCAGGCTCTGCCCCTCCTTAAGCTCATTTCATCTGCAACTTGGGGACATGCCTCCTCCCCAGCTCATAGGCTGTTAATGAGGTCACAATCAGACCATCTTTATAACATGGCTTTTATACCATGTAAAGCAGAGGTCCCCAACCTATTCGGCACCAGGGACCGGTTTCGTGGAAGACGGTTTTTCCACGGACCAGGGCGGGGGGGATGGTTTCGGGATGATTCAAGCGCATTACACTTATTGTGCACTTTATTTCTATTATTATTACATTGTAATATATAATAAAATAATTATACAGCTCACCATAATGCTGACAGGAGGCGGAGCTCAGGCGGTAACATGAGCGATGGGGAGTGGCTATAAATACAGATGAAGCTTCTCTCACTCGCCCGCCACTCACCTCCTGCTGTGCAGCCCAATTCCTAACAGGCCTCGGACCGGCACTAGTCCGTGGCCCTGGGGGTGGGACCTCTGCTGTGAAGCACAGTGTATACATGGCAGTTGTTACCATTATGCCAGTTTTGTGGGGTCTCAGTTTTTTTTCTTGCACAAACTTTACATCTTACGACGTTGAGTGAGTCTTGCAGGTAGTTTTGTTGTCGTTGTTACCTGTTTTACACATAAGGACCAGGAATCACTGAGAAGGAAAATTCCTTGCCCCAATTTTTCCCTGATTGCCTTATGTGGGGTGAGAAGAAAGTGCAGTTTCCCTCACTAGCTTTTCAACTTGCTTCTCTGGTAATAAATAGTCTGTCCACAGACATAAGTTCCAAGGTAACTCATGTAAGGTGCACCGTAAGCTGGCAACATATCTTTTCCATTTCTCATCGTTGCTTCATCAGACAAATGTGGTGTTATTTACATGCAGCTGTGACCATCTCCTTATTCTTTCTGTCATCACCATCAGCTGCTGCCCAGCCCTGTACCCCTGGTGATTTAGGGCCCTTCCCCTGCCTCTGGTCACTTATAAGAAACTACAGAATGGGAATTTGGGATTAGCAGAGGCAAACTAGTATATGTAGGATGGGTAAACAACAAAGTCCTACTGTATAGCGCAGGGAACTATATTCAATATCCTGTGACAAACCACAATGGAAAAGAATATGAAAAAAAAATACATATATGTATAACTGAGTCACTTTGCTGTACAGCAGGAATTAACACAACATTGTAAATCAACTATACTTCTATAAATTTTTAAAAATTAAAAAATAAAATGAGTGGGTGGTTGGAATTAAAAAAAAAAAGAAGAAAAAGAAACTACAGCCAGGCAAGGCAGGAGGAACTGCTACCATGATATGGTAGAGAAATTCTTTTCTTTTTTCATGAAGACTAAGTCAAAATTGTTTTAATTTGGGCTTTTCACTGCATTTTAAAAACTGCGGCTCCTTTCCCTGAAACTGATGCCAGCTCTACATTAACACCGTCAATTACAGTGACCTTTAGAGATTCTTCAGTTTAGAGAATATTGTGGTCTACGCTCAGGAACCAAAATAAAATGATATTTGGGTTCTTGTACACTTCTTAGTGATGAAGGACTTGACCATTTTTTCCAAGGTATTAAATTGGAAAATAATGGGCAAAGAGTACAGTTGGTGATTAGTATTTCCCAAGGAGCAGATATGGAGGAAAAGAGGCGTGTCTGACTCTTACACCAGAATATGATAGTGGGAGGCTAATGCGGGGTCAATACACATTCTCACCTTTCCGAACACCCCATCTGGTGCTGCTGTGGTAGGTGATTGGATAGGTTTAAGACTTTATCATAGCTGAGTTTTCCTTACTGCTCTGTCGCTATGGATTTGAAAGTTGTACTTACTTGAATCTACTCTGAGTGTCATCTATAAAAATATTGACTCACTATATTGTACACCTGAAGCTAATATAATATTGTGAATCAACCTAACTTCAATAAAAAACGAAAGCATTTAATAGTGAGCATTGGAATATGACTATTTCATGAATGGTGATTTCATGTAAAGACTGCTGGTCAACCTGCCAAGGCAGAAAGCACTCTGAAGGCTTCTTCATGCAGACGGGGTACCATCATTGGCTCCTTTGGAACAAAGATGCTGATGCATGTTTGTTACAAAAGGGTTGGAGTTTGATATAGTCCTGTTAGAGGATTTAACTCAAATAGCAGGAAAGAAGGGTTACCGTGGCAAATTCGGTGCAGATACTGTAGGTATATTTTTGTAAGACTGGGTTCTACTTGGCCTATTTTAAGATAAACAGGTGCATGTTCAAGCATTACTAGTTGAAATATGCTGTGCTCTCACCTTATGTAAGTTGCAGGTCTCCTAGTTGATTGTACTCTTGAGGGTTCAAGTGAATGTAAATTTCATTTTGCTAAAAATCAGTTACTTTTGTGTGGGAGGTTCAAAAGAGGCCCAAACAAGAGAAATATAAAGATACAGTATATTAGAACAACAAAATTATTTTGTTAAATTAGTATGTGTCATTGGTATATATGAACCTGATGATTCAGACATCAATCAAAATGTAAGATAAACGGCTTACAAAATTTGTGGCAGTCCTGGGTGGTGCTGTTAGACTTCCAAGAGGAGACGTTAAGACTTCAAGCTACCTCTGGTTAGACTCCAGCACTTTGTTTCTTGGAATCATTTTAGGGGCAAGAATCTTAAGGGGACCCAGTGAGTAAAGCCACCACAGGATGGTCTGTATTAAATAAACCCTGTTTTGTACTGGGTCAAACAAGCAAGCTTCCCAGATTAAAAGATTTGCTCCAGACCACAGACTTCAGAGTCAAAACGGAACAGAAGTCCAGAGCTGCTGTTAATAAACCATTGAGGGTCGATGGTACCTCTCCTTGGTGCCCATGGTGTTGACATACAGGGATACCGAAGACTCTGAGACGCCTTCTAACCAATTCTGAACCCACAGTGAAGAGCATTCTTTGTATGGCATCAAAATTCTAAAACTAATCGATAATTTCACATGTTGAACAAACCTCACTGATTTCCATATTCAGTCCTACATGCCACTTGCTCATTTCAATTACAGTCTCATTTTCCATGAGGGATTTCCCAAAAAAAAAAAAAAAAAAAAGAGGTGCGGGATCTTCAGAGATGACAGGAATATTGGCTTTGAGGAAGGAACTTTAGTATTTAAAGGCATTGTCAATTTTATAGACTGAGGATATGTATTACTTAAAAGGGAGATTATTTCCTACTCTTGGGTTGGGGAGAAAAGGCTTTTATGGTTGCAGAAGATCTGAATTCACAGAGGAAACTGCTCACCGTCGCTGTCTCTGGAGGAGCATCAGAATTGGGAGAGGGCAGGGTGTGGTCCAGGAGAAGGCATCCTCAGAGAGTCCTTTCCTGATGAACTTCCTTCCCAGCCCAGCACTACGTTCAGATTTCTTTCTTTCTTTTTATGAACTAAAATTTCCCTTGTCTGCCTGGTTTCCATTCTAGAAGTTATTTCCCTTGTCCCCACGTTGCTCCTGCCGAGCATTAACCCCAACAGCGAAGCCAAGGCTGGAGTCTGACCGGCTGCTGTGTGATAGTAACATTTGCATGGCACGGCACTCCTCTCTGCTGCTCCGCCCACATGAGTAGTCAATGGTGAGGACCGAGGACCCTTTGCAGATGGGTGGGAAACTGAAGCAGAGAGTGCTTCGGTTTGCTTGAGAGTTCCCAGACTGTCAGAGCCCCACTGAAGCTATAGGACTGTTGTTGCCTTTAACCCAATACGTTTGCTTGTATTTTAATACGTTAGCATACTTGAGCCCAAGGGCCAGGCATAGAGGAGGATTGTGCGTTTCTCCAGCGAACGCTGTATAGTCTCCAGTGCAGGTGCACGTGGACCTGCCCCAGGTTTGGGAGCAGCGGCAGCTTCCTCATATTTTGTGTCTGTGTGTCTTTGCTGTTGTAGAATCCCACCATTCCAATGCAGAAGTTGCAGGATATCCAGAGGGCAATGGAGCTGTTATCCGCATGCCAGGGCCCCGCCAGGAACATTGATGAGGCTGCCAAACACAGATACCAGTTTTGGGACACGCAGCCGGTACCCAAACTAAGTAAGCTTTTCTGCCTTTTCCCCCCCAAAAACAAAGCTGGGTTAACAACAAACAAAAAAACACAGAAGAGACTTTACTTCACTTATATGATTTGTTTTAGACCGCAGATTCGAAATTTATACAAAAGTCATATTTTTCTTCCTAAAATAAGTGTTGGGTGGCGACATTGGCTTTCAGTAACAACAATTTTAATCTAGCTCCTGTCCCTATAAAAAATATAGTTTCCCCACACTTCAAACATTAGTGTATTAAATATATGTATATAAGAGGGCTCTCGCCCACCCCCAGTTTTTTGGTTCTGATCTTCATGGAGTGGTTTTTCTTCTGCATAAATTTTTAGCAATCTCACACCTCAGTTATCCCAAAAGACACAGAAAATTTGCCCTGTTAAATCTTACTAAAATGGAAAATTTTGCTCTGATTAACAATAGGATTCTGAACACTCACCCATGTTGTTGATTATTACCAATGTGATAACATTCCAGTATAATAAGCGAATTGGGACACCCCGTGAAGGCCTTCATAAGTGCTCTGGGTTGTGTAAAAATCTGTAATAGGCCTCTTTCCCTCGGTGCCTGGCCTGCTCCATCACATTTCACTTGAACTTTTACCACTTAAGGTTCTGTAAACTTAATAATTTAATAATTATTAAATTAATAATTTAATAATTAATAAAGAAACTTAATAATTTCATTGTTACTCTTTCACATTATGCCAGAAAAAAGATGATATAAATGCCATAAAAATGTTTTTCAATGTATTACAAGCTAAACCTGCTGCTTTGTCGTATGTTTATATGAAGATACATATTTCCATATATTATTTCCATATTTTTCTTCCTTGATAGTTCCAGCTCCAAAATCTGTATAATAGAAGGTATTCATCACCATCCCAAACTCTTATTAGCCCAGTTACGTACACATAATCAGTTTTAACAAATATAAAGCAAGGAACAGTCCTCCTCTGTGCCTTCAAATAATGGGTTTCAAACTTTTTAAAAGTGACCATTCTTTTTCCACCCATGCCCACGCCAAGCAGCTTCAAAATCATGAGCTTCAGAGCATGAAAGAAAGAGGAAAGCAATTATCTTTGCTTGATTTTTTTTCTTTCAGGCTCTAGAAATTATTTGGTAGTGGAGGAAGACCCTCTAGCATGAGTTTACTGGATTTTAAATGACATTGAGTTGAGTGACCATTAGCTACAGGGGTGTAGGTTTATTGATCTGAATGTATTGGGTTCGGCTAAATTCTGCTGGGGGCTTTTGGGTCACTGCCCAGGGGAGAACATTCTCTTCCAGCTGTCACCTCACCCCAGCGCACCTCTTTGGGAAGATAGCCCCGCTGCTCACCTCGTTTCGGCCCCTCCCCTAAATCCCTGCAGTGTTCTCAGGTTCCTAGAAAGTTCTTTACGTACCTCAATCAAGGCAACACCAGGTTAATGGCGGAAGAGGGAGCCTGAGGTCGGGGAGAACAGTTGAAAGTCAGGGAGACTCTGCCTCTTTGTTTCTCTCCAGAGCCATGTCCCGGTTCAGTCAAAGACACCCAGCTGGTGGGCGCCTGGTGTTGTGTGGGTCGGCCAAGCCCTGGGCAACTCCCAAGGAACCCCAGGGGAACAGCTGGGAATCTGGCTCCTAGGGCTGACCCTGGAGCCTGAGGTATTCACTTGGGGGTGTGCTGGTAGAGTGGAGAAAAGATGAACGTGCCTAGTTAAGGATTAGGAAGAAGGGAAGAAGAAACCCCTCAGGGCTGGTACAAACCCTGTGACTTCCCCCCTGTAGAAAGGTCTGTGGTGGTAGTAACCGTACCTGAAGGTCATTTATTCAGCAGATATTGTTTGAGTGTCTACCACTAAATGCCAGGCACTGGGGCGCAGACCCGGGAAGCAGTGATGGGAAAGCAGGATAAACGGTGGGCTGGCGGGGAGGATATACTCCATGTAGGAAGGAGCTGTGGTCGGGGAGGGTGCTGTGAGGACGTTACGAGTAAGGTTATAGCTGAAAAAAATGCCTGCAGCCAGCCGTGTGAAAGGCGGGGGACGGGCCTTCTGAGCAAAGGCCCAGTCCGAGGGAGGGCGGTGGGCCCGCAGCCCCGAGGGCAGGGCTGGGTAGATGTGTCGACGGTGGCCAGGCAAGCAGTGGCCACGGTCGAGGGCCTGGATTTTATACCAGCCTTGCTGGGAAGCTCCGGAGGAAGAAGTGGGAAAGGGCGCCTTTGTGGAAATCGCTGGAGACACTGATGGCTTGCACTGTGCTGCCAGCAGCCCAGACAGAAGTAAACAGTCCTGAAATTAATTTTGAATTTTGCTGGGAAGGGTCAGGTCACTGCAGCCCTTGCCCCCCGTTTGTTGAAAAGGCAGAGTTAAACAGAAAACATCTCTAAGGCAGTCGTATCAAGCCTGTGTCGCCGGCAGTTGTGCTGAATGATTAATCTGTAATCTAGGAGTTCAGACTGAGAAGTCACCATTGTTTCGTAATGTCCAGTTTGCCAGGGGATGACAGAGGATTTCTCCTGTAACTGGTCCACTACCGTAACCCTCCACCACTGCGTAACCACCCCGCTTCACGCTGGCAGCAACTGAAACAATACAGTACTTTTAAGGATTATATGGAACTCAAGAGCCCTAAGCACGCTTTTGTTTCCTGTAACTGACCATCTTGGATCATCAGGACACTCTGTAATTGAATCGTCTCTCTTTTTGTCTTTATTTTTCCCCTCCTCCCCGTCCCAGATGAAGTAATAACATCTCATGGCGCAATTGAAGCTGATAAAGAAAACGTGCGTCAAGAACCGTATTCCCTGCCGCAGGGTTTTATGTGGGACACTTTAGATTTGGGTAACGCCGAAGTGGTGAGTAAAACCCTCGACCTCGGTCCCTGAGTTGGCGTGGGTTGCTTCTGCGCTGGTCCCAAGCATCACAGGCAGGATGCTTGTTTGGTCTCGTAGCTCAGGGAGCTGTACACGCTGCTGAATGAGAATTACGTGGAAGATGACGACAACATGTTCCGGTTTGACTATTCGCCCGAGTTCCTGCTGTGGTGAGTCTCGCCGGTTACGTGTGCCTGCTGGGGACAGGGCGAGGTGGGGTTGGCCTGTCTCTGTCTGTCCCTGTTTTCCTGGACACTCACCGCATCTGTTTTCCTTGCCCGCACTGACTTCAGGGCTCTGCGGCCCCCAGGCTGGCTCCTCCAGTGGCACTGTGGAGTCAGGGTGTCTTCGAACAAAAAACTAGTGGGGTTCATCAGCGCCATTCCCGCGAACATTCGGATCTACGACAGGTACATAGTGAAGCTTGTCAGTTTTGATACATTGCTTCTCCAAGAATTATGATGAGAATAGGCTTTTTTTTTTTTTTTTGGCCGCGCTGCGCGGCATGTGGGATCTTAGTTCCCCAACCAGGGATGGAACCTGTGGCCCCTGCAGTGGAAGCGTGGAGTCCTAACCATTGGACCACCAGGGAATCCCCTAGAATAGGCTTTTTGAAATGACTGAATGCAGGCTGCTGATGATGAGGGAGGTTGTGTGCGTGGGGAGGGCAGAGGTGTATGGAAACGGTACTTGCTGCTCCGTTTTGCTGGGAACCTAAAACTGCTCTAAAAAATAAAGTTAAAAATAATTCATAAAAAAACAGGTTGTGAACAGTGACCAAAAAAAAAGAGCTGTATTTTTCTCTATCTTTTTTCTCTCTCTGCCTCTCAGTCTCATACATGCACACACGGGTATGTATATATATACGTAGCAGAAAAAACAAAACTGTAAATAGGTATTTCAGATTTGTTTCTGGGGAAAAAATTGCTCGAGGGATTCTTTTTAAGTCTTTCTATCCACAGGATATGTCTGTTCCATTTTTGCTCTGGGTCTTCAGCCCAGAAAGTCAAAGATACAGTTATGAAACACGAAGATCTAATGCATAATAGGTCTCTTCACCTTTCAATGTACTGGGTGAGCTTATTTACTGCTGAAAAGCATTTGATCTCAAGGAATATTTTGTGCCAAATGAAATGCCTGCGTATCTGGAACCAGAGCAGAGGATGGGCTTTGAAGCTCTAGAAGGCTTATTGTCGCTCAGAAAAGCACCAGCTCTGGCCTGGTCGAGGCACTTCCCAGGGATCCTGGGTATTGCATTATGCTCCAAAGCAACGTCCTATTAGATTCTGCATCTGGGTGGCCCAGTTACCGTCGTAATTGTATACATTACAGGAAAAACAGATATAGAAACTTTGAGGCACAGCTGATCCAGTTTCTACACTGAAAATTCAGAAGAGACCAAAGTTTTCAAATTTATTTAGAACGAGGGTTTGCATCTCCACAGCCTGGAGTTTTGATCATTTTGGTGGGGGAGTATGGAAAATAGCTGAATCTGTGAAATATCTAAAAGATAGAATATTTTTCTTAAATATTGTGTTAAAGGAGGGCTTTCAGTTTCTTATTCTTTGAAATGTTATAGGTGTTGTCTTGTTTTTTGAAAATGTTTTCCTCTTACGGTGACTCTAATTTTCAACACCTTTATTTCTTAGTGTGAAGAAGATGGTCGAAATCAACTTTCTTTGTGTTCATAAGAAATTGAGATCAAAACGGGTAGCCCCAGTGTTGATTCGAGAAATAACCAGAAGAGTGAACCTGGAAGGGATTTTCCAGGCCGTTTATACCGCTGGAGTGGTTCTTCCGAAGCCAGTGGCCACATGCAGGTAATAGCATCCCACCTTTATCTTGCATATCACCTGTACCTAACGCTTTGAGCCTCCCTGCCATGATTGCTACAAGTATTATTCTCCACCCGAGTAACCCAGAGGGACTTTGGCTGACCCGTGATGATGTGGTTGGTGGGTAGCAGAGATGGAGATAGAACCAAGAACCACTAGCCCAGTATTCTCGTAATAAACCCCACAGTCACCTGTATACTAATGGTGCTACATCTCCATTTCTGTGTCTCTTCCATTTGAGAGAATAGTCTCTGCCTTGGGAAACCCAGGGCATCAGTTATCTCGAGATGCCCTGTAGTACGATTTTCTTTCCTTCTCTAACACGCAGTGTTATACCAGTGCTATCAGGAACTACTCCAAAAGCTTGATAAACATCAGCTGAAAAACCCATTTTTCATACTCGTTTGCTAAGAGTAATAAGGCTAAAGCTGTTTTTATTTCTTCATCTGCTCTTATCAAGCTTTCAAAGGTTAATCTAGTAAGAAAATTGTTTATCAGATTGTCACTTGACTAACCTGTTCCTAGAGCATCAGAAAGAGTTTATCTCCCTCTGTTATTTTTGTTGACTCAAATAAGATGAAACTTCAGGAAAACAGAGTATAGAAGACAAAACTGTAAAATGACTCTCTCCTATTAACTCATTCATAAATAAACAGAATAAATAAGACTTCACAGGTGTTATTTTAGTATAATCATTCATCCGAGTACCTAAACTAGAAACACTTAAGAAATTCAAGCTTGTTTTTCAAAAAGTTGTCTTCTTTGGTGTGCGTTATATAAATGTGAAGGCTACTAAACTTAAGGAGAGTTTTTTCTTGTTTTTAAACTTTTTGGTTTGCCATCTTAGAATCTGTGGTGCTCATTCAATACTTACAGACTGAGCATTATCAATATTCCCTCTGCAATTCTAAGATTTCTCTTTATTGAAAGAGACGGATGGTTACAAACAACAAAGGAACATAACTGGGACATCATTTAGAGGTAAAAAATGACAGATAAAATAATTGCATAGGAAGAAGGCCAGCACCCAGCACTACACGGGGCCCAACATAAGTGTTCATCCAATGCTCCTATAACAGCTGAGCTTAGACAAAGGTTGAAAACTTGGAGAGTCAGAAATCAATTAGATCTTAAAATCTGTATTGTATTCCAGATACTGGCATCGATCACTAAACCCTAGAAAATTGGTAGAAGTGAAATTTTCTCACTTGAGTAGAAATATGACTTTGCAGAGAACAATGAAGCTGTACAGACTTCCGGATGTAAGTAAGAATGATTTGCAGTTTTTCAAAGCTGTTAATAACGGAAACTTTTAATGTAGAAAAGAATTATTTGCAGGAAGCTAAATACTGGCTCATGGGTCTGAGGATGTGAGTATGCAGCTAAAAAGACTGCATAGAACTCGGGGGCCAGATAAAAGGAGGTGGGTTTTTTTTTTTTAAGGCTTTATTTAAAGTTCTTCAGCTTGGGGTTGGAAGGGCTTGAATTCGAGACATGTAAGTTTTGAAATTTTGAGTATTTATATTCTGTTTAGGAAGAGGAAAGAAAAGTTCACGCTTCTGATGATATCTTAACACATGGAACTAAGGAATAAGGTTTAAAGAAGGAACCCTCGGAGAGGAAATAATGTCGCGTTAAATTAGCATCTTTTTAAACTAGTAAATTCCCAGTGTGAAAAGTTGTCTCTTAGTAAGTAGAAATTTAAACGTGCTTACCAGTCTTAGCTTTATTTGGGGCTCAGATGGTGAATGAATTATCTATCGCTACATAACAAATTACCACAAATGTAGAAGTTCAGACCAACACATGTGCTATCTCTTGGGTTCTGTGGGTCAGGAATCAAGGCACTGCTTAGCTGAGGCCTTTGCTTCAGGGTTTCTCATGAAGCTGTCATCAAGGTGTCAGCTAGGGTCGGGGCCTCATCTGAAAACTTGACCGGGGATGGATCCACTTCTAAGCTCACATGGCTGTTGGCAGCCTTGAGTTCTTTGTGGGCAGTTGGCCTGGGGTCCTCAGTTCCTTGCTGGCCGTCGGCCTGAGGCTGCCTCAGCTCCTGGTCGGCTGGGGTTCTCTGTAGCGTAGCTTACAACACAGCGGCTTGCTTCATCAAACCCAGCGAGTAGAGTCTACAGAGCGCATCTGCTAGTAAGATGGAAGTTAGAACCCTGCGTAATCAATTAAAGTGGAATCACGGTTGCTGTATGTCATTGGTTAGAAGCAAGTCACAGCCCCCACCCACACTTGAGACAAGTGGATGGCGGGGACATGAACTCGAGGGACACAAACAGGAGGGCAGTCATCACTGGGGCCATCGTGGAATCTGTCCGCCAAAGATGGGATCTTTCGTGTAAAGTTTTGATTTCGTCAGAGCTACTCTTTCTTTTGGGTTGTAGTAGATATTTTAACTCGATTGAGGGCTTCTTGTGCAATATAGCCGTGTTCCTCCCAAAGAAGGAGAGGACTTCACCATTGGAAGGTGCAGCCGACTCTAGCGCCTTTTGTCTTGGGTCAGTTGTGTGTTTACCAAATGCATGCGGTCTGCGGCTGCAGGAATTGATGTCTTTTTTCTGATGACAGATCAGAATCACCTAATTTCTGACTCAGGCAGAATTTCATAAGGAGAAAAGTGGAGGTGAAGGAAACCAGGTGTTGGAGATGTCAGGGTCGTCATTCCGGGGCTTCACCACCTGGTAGAGGGCCTGGAAGGCACGGTCTCCCTTCTGCCTAAGCTGTAGTTGCAGACAGTGGGGCTCGAACTAATGAACTCACTGCCTATCTGTGAGGTCAAGGACAGAGGGGGCCATGTAGATCAGAACAGAGATAAATAAAAAGCACAGGTGACACAATGAAGGAGGGTCCACGTGTCCTGGGGAAGAAGGACCAGGCCCCCTCAAGTTGGGGTGACAGAATTGAAGGTAAGTGTGTGGAGATATGTGCACTGAAATGGAGATGCAGGAAACTGCTCTAAGGGGTCACACCATAATCATGACCATCGTGATTTACTGATCAGCTAGAAATAATTTCTGCTAGTGGCCGAGCCCCAGAGCCACTGAGAGGGACAGAGTCATGCAGAGGCACAAGTGGCCATGAGAAATAAAGAGGCACAAGAGAGGCACAGTGCACAGCTGAGACAAGACACCACTGATTCTCAGCGTCCTCCTTGCAGATTGTCACATACTTTGCCGTATGCGAGTTGAAATAAGAACTGGAGGCGTGCCTCCTTTTTTCACTAGGGGCGAATGCTGTTCTTCTTTGGTCTCCCCAGATTTAAGTTTCTTGAGCCTACACCTGTCTAGCTTGTGGGTAAGGAATGTGCCCCCTTACACATAGTTGCCTAACATAGAATGAAGAATAAGGAATTGTAGTAGTTGTCGTTGGTTTATTCGGGATGATTAGAATTAGAGGTACTGAAAGTTATTTTTGACTTGACTTTGTCCATCAGCCTCCATATTTTTGTACAAGCATCCATCAACTCATAGGTAACAAAGTTTTGACAAGCTGGTGATAAATCACTGGTCGGGCATTCGTGGTGAAACCAGATTTTGGCATCTTGGTTGTGGTTAACCTAGTTTCCTTGGTGGAGCAGTCCTCGTCCGGCCGTGTTGCTATGGTGATTGCCTTTTTTCTTCCCTAATAAGTTGAAGTTTATAAAGTGCTGTCACGTATATTGTTCAGTATATTCTTCCAACCACCTTTTGAAGTCAGTATTCGTATCCCCATTGTACAGATGCAAAGACTGAGGCTTGTGAAGGTTGATGCTTAGACCAGGGCCTGTCAGTAATAAGTGGAGGACTTGGCGGGCAGGCCCTAGACGTCCATGTTTCTCCCGTGAGGTCCCTTTGCCTCCACCCTCACCTCTAACACAACCGCCTTGGGGGCACCAAGGCCCAGTCCCACCAGACGTCTCACTGTGCCGTCATTAGAGACCAGGTTGAGGCAGGAAGGGATGAGTGTCAAGGTCCAAACACCTCTCATTGATGTGTTCCAGCCTCCCTCCCTCCTTTTAAGTCATAGGGAAGGAAAGAAAACTAAAGAGTAAATTAATAAAAAAAAAAAAAGAGAGAGAGAAGATAGAAGAGATGCAAGTAGAGACACTGGAAAATTGAAAGGTGCTTCGAGCAGCCACCGTGGTGTCAGCTCCTGAATCAGACGCTGGACGAGGCAGCATACAGCAGACCACCTCCTTCTCTCCTGAGGGCCCAGACGGATGACGCCCCCGCTGGCAACTGCATCGTTTAAGAACATTTTTGTACCTTGAAGTGTAAAGACAAAAACCTTACTGAATACAGCTTTTGCTCTTTGATTCTATCTCGTTTTCTGATTCGCCAGGCCCGTTTCTGCTCACCGTGCCGGCTTTACATCTTTGCTGTGGATGTCTGACTATAAAAGTCAACATTGATTGCAGCCAGCATTATGCCAAGACTGTTAACATTCATTATCTCATTTATTATCTACACCGATCAGAGAGGGCAGGTCATCATCCCCAGTCACAGAAGAGGACATTGAGACACCAGATTGATTTGCCCGGAGTCTTCCAATCAGGACAGAACCATCCCTGGGACCCATGCCATTAGCTACTGTTACCTGCGAGACTAAGGTTTTCCCAAGAGGAACACAGTTTCCTACCCTTTCAGTGTTGGTTTGTTTTTAATTTGGTGTTGAGAATTTCCAAACCACGTTGGGTTTTTTTTTTGGTCGGTGCTCTTCAAGGTGAAGGAATTTGAAGCAGATAAAAAGCAGGAGTCAGGTTAATCTCCCAGTGTCTTTACATTGTGTTGCAAGAACTTTACGCCTGGGAAGACATGCTGAGACTCAGGTGTTCTCGATTTAGTACCTGTCGATGTTTTTTTAGTGTTTAATGTCCTACTGCTCCTTCTTAAATCAAATAAATAACCATAATCATTGCTGACATCTCTGCTATGGAATCTTAGCTCCAAATCAGTTCACACCACATAGTTTGACAGAGAACGGCACTGCTTCTGCTTTTCAGTAGGGCTCTGAGCTTTGTTTCCTTATGTGCTTACAGGCAGATTTTACACAGATTTCAGTGCATATAGAGTCCAACAAGTAATGCATATTAGTTGGATGGTGGGAAAGTATCTGATTCAGAAATAGAGTTTGCTTATGAAATTTAAGATTTTCTCAGTTACTGAAAGTTTTTTCTGCTTTTTATTGAAGTCTCAGAAAACATTGCCACTTGATTCTTTCAGATTATGCCAAAGCTGAAATTTTTATCTAGGTATAACATTTACCCCACCTCTTCCTGAAGACAACAGCTATTATATAAAATATAATTCTTTTTTTTTTTTTTTGGCCGTGCTGCGCAGCTTGCAGGATCTCAATTCCCTGACCAGGAATTGAACCCGGGCCACAGTAGTGAAAGCCCGGAATCCTAACCACTAGGCCACCAGGGAACTCCCTCAAATATAATTTTATATTTTAAAATTTATTTCGTGCTTCTGTAGATTTCTTGGAGAGGATGTGACTTTCTGATGTTAGAAAGAAACAAGTTTAGGCTCTGAGACACATAAGCCATTGTTAATCAGCAAAAGTAAATATTCTTCCCCTGTGTCTAGGACCTTATATGTTTTTATAGCTGGATATAGTCTGATGTTCTCTCCTGCCTTAATGCTCCTGTAAAAACTTGTTTGAAGTGCTTGGAAATTACCAAGTTTATGTGTTTTCTCCCTGCCGGTTTGCCAACCAATACTGTTTCACTGAGTCTTCCTTATCTAAGTTCTATTACCCATTTTTCTGACCTTCAGAGACCTGAGGTAGCAGTTCTCAAAGTGTGGTCCAGGGATCCCTGGAAGTTCCCAGAAACCTTTGGGGGGCCTGTGAAGTCAATTTTTTATAATAACACGAAAGTATAATTTGCATCTTTCATTTCATTATCTTACAAGTGCACTGTGCAGTCTTCCAGAGGCTATATGGAATGTGAGCTTATATATTCTTTTTTTTAAAATTTCTAATTTAGTTTCTAATATGATAAATATGGATAAATATAACCCACGTAGGTAAAACTCTTTGGGAGTACTGAATAATTTTTAAGAGCATAACAAAGTCCCAGAACAAAATATTTGAGAACTGCTGCTTTAAGGGTGTCTTCTGGGCAAAAAGGATGTTGATTTTAGTGATTACACAATATGAAAATTCAGTGAATAAGAACTGTGCTGCAGAAGCATATTTTGCTCCAAAAAGGAGTTGGCAAGCTTCAGTCTTCATTTCTGAATGTTCTCTGTGAACAGAGAGGATGTATCCTGTTGCTTTCATTAGTTAATCTCATTGCTTGATATTGTTGATTCTTACTGAACCAGTAACAAAAGAAAGAACAATCTGATGTTGAGAAGGCTTATTTAAAATGTATCAAGGTCATCCTCATAGTAAAAAATAATCTTTTCAAATGACTGCAGTATATATTTGGTATGGCTTTGGCCTTCCTACCAGCATTTAGAAATGTGTATTTATTTCATGTAACACCATTTAGCAATCACATAGGTTCCCTCTTCCCATGAATTGCAGTGTAGAAATGCTCCGAATAACTAAAATTGGCTTAGGGAAACAAAAGAAAAATACAGTTTCACTCCTGGCTTGTACTTAAATGCCAGGCTGTAGAAATATCATCTCTTCAGAGCTGACAGTGACTTTTTTCCGTGTCTGCAGCCTTCACCTCACCTTATTGGGTAAATGATTGTGCTAAAAACCTAGGAATTCATTCATTCATTCAACACCTATTCAGGCCATTATTAACCAAGGGTTAAGCCTTGGGTGGGACCCGGGACCTGGAGATTTCGGGTCCTTTGGCTTTGAGATCCACAGAAATACTAAAAGTATGAGTTCTCTATTAAATGTCAAGGACTTAAATTCTGTCAGTTTAGAATATTAAACTATTTTAGCTGCATTACTGCGTCTTTGTAGATTCCATGAATCATAACTGAGTGGCACATAGTGAATACTCAGCTAAGGACTGCTGGGTCTGTAAACACAAAGCCCGTCTCCTCCCAAAGTGAAGCAGTAATCAGTCAGCGGTTCTTGTCCCAGAACCTTAGAAACCTCAGCACAACTACTAACATCCATCAGAGCCGACACTCAAGATGAAAGCCCGTTTTCCACCTTGGGCTTCTCCCCTACCACTCGTCTGGGGGCATGCAGGAATTGTGATGATCTAATTTTTAAAGGCAGTTTTTAATTTTAAAGTACTTAGATAAACAACAAGGTCCTAATGTATAGCACAGGGATCTATATTCAATATCCTGTGATAAACCATAATGGAAAAGAATATAAAAAAAGAATGTATATGTATGTATAACTGAGTCACTTTGCTGTACAACAGAGATTGGCACATTATAAATCAACTGTACTTCAATTAAAAAAAATCTAAAAGTACTTAGTGGTAATTTAAGACAGAAAAGATAGAATAGCACTATTTATATACAAGTTATTTGTCACTTAAAATTTATCCAATATTTCTTCAAGAAAAAAGATATCGAGTTAACTGGAAAAATGCAGTTGTATTTGTAAGTATTAAGTTTTTTCTTTGTACAAACAAGCAAATGTAGTGACCTTTCTCACTTCTGTTGTCAAGTGTCCTGGTGTCTGTACACTTCCTATAGTTGCTGTCTGGAGCTCTTTTAAGGATAAGCACTTGAACAAATCCAGATGGGGACTTGTCCTGACCTTGAGGGTTTGTTATTCCCATGGCCTAATATAAAAACTTTGATGTTCTGGAATGATGGATTCAGATGCCTATTCTGATCACCTTTTAATCAAAAGATGGCATGAGAAACCAGGGCCACTACTTGGCAACCAGACATTCATTCTTGGCAATTAAAATGCTTCCCTTCCCATACTGACCAATATGATTTTTACTTTTCTTTCATTTTTATTGCTCACGAGAACAGAAGAGCTACATTTTTTTCACGGACCATTGGACAAAAAGTTTCTCAGCCATTTTCAACTGTGTTTTCAAAATGTCAGACGTGGCAGTCTTAAAAGCGTGATCCTCCAGAACACATGCTGAGATTGTTCTGCCCTATCGTGTAGGCTGTTAAAGTTCTTGGCATGGGCATATAGATGAACTTGTAGTGTTCTCGTTGGTTTTGTCTGGGTCATGGGCAATACTGACCAAAGACCTGGTACACAAAGATAGGATAGAACATGTCGTGTAGCTTATATTCTAAACTAGTGGTTCTCAAGCTTTATGTGTATACGAATCACCAGGGGATCTTGTGAAACTGCACATCCTGACTTGGTAGGTCTGCGGCAGGCCCAAGATTCTGCAGTTCTGACAAGCTCCCATGGGATGCTAATATTGCTGGTCTGGGGATCATGCTTTGGCGCCAAGTTTGTTTACTCCTCTTATTTAAACCTCCCAACTGGTTTTTTTTTTTTAATAAATTTATTTATTATATTTTATTGGCTGTGTTGGGTCTTCATTGCTGCAAGTGGGCTTTCTCTAGTTGCGGCGAGCAAGGACTACTCTTCATTGCTGTGCGCGGGCTTCTCATTGCAGTGGCTTCTCTTGTTGCGGAGCACAGGCTGTAGGCACGTGGGCTTCAGCAGTTGAGGCGCACAGGCTCAGTAGTTGTGTCTTGCGGGCTCTAGAGCACAGGCTCAGTAGTTGTGGCGTACGGACTTAGTTGCTCTGCGGCATGTGGGATATTCCTGGACCAGGGCTCGAACCCGTGTCCCCTGCATTCGCAGGCGGATTCTTAACCACTGCGCCACCATGGAAGCCCCTCCCAACTGGTTTTGTTTTCACTCCAACAGGTTACAAAAACTTCAGGCTTGAGGCCAATGGAACCAAGAGATATCAAAGCTGTTCAAGAACTAACCAACAGTTACCTGAAGCAGTTTCATCTAGCCCCGGTGATGGATGAAGAGGAAGTAGCCCACTGGTTCCTCCCCCAAGAGCACATCATTGACACTTTTGTAGTGGAGGTAAAGAGAAGGTGATAAGATAGTACAGAGAAGTATGAGAACACTGTGCAACTGAGTCCATTTTCCAGAAGGATCATAGAGTGTCCATTCCCTTCCTGCCTGCATGACTCACTGCTTCTGAACCAGCTTCCTGCTCACCCTTTCAGAACCAGTTGTTCTTACAGCTTCCATTCCTGGCAGAAGAGCACAACTTTTGCTACTTAATCATGGGGAATCAGGGTTCTGATCTGCTCTGTTGTTGTCTGTGTGATTAATTGCTTTTCTTAGTTTTGAAAAGCCCAGTTTGGATGATCTCATCTGAGAGGGATGTGTCCCAAAGTTTAATATTGTTTTGCTTTTGCAAAACTGGTTGGAACTGAACTGCCTTTGTTCAAGATGGCATAATTCAACCACTTCACGCAACCCTTGTCTTCTTGATTTGTAAAAGGTTTTTTGTTGTTGTTTTGGTTTTTTGGCCACGCTGTGCAGCTTGCAGGATCTTAGTTCCCCGACCAGGGATAGAACCTGGGCCCCTGGAAGTGAGAGCGCCAAGTCCTAAACACTGGACCACCAGGGAATTCCCTGTAAAAGTTTTCTATAGCCTGAATACTGATACTTTGTATTGTGGTCCATTTCTGGATTCTCTATTCTGTTCCATTGATCTCTGTGTCTATTTCCCCACCAATACCACATTGTCTTAATTACTGTAGCTGTATAGTAAGCCTTGATACCAGGTAGAGTGATTCCTCCCACTTTATTCTTCTTTATCAAGATTATTTTAGCTAATCTAGTTCCTTTGCCTTTGCATATACATTTTAGAATAAGCTTGTCTTTATCTACAAAAGACCTTGCTGGGATTTTGATAAGAATTACGTTAACTCTGTAGATTAATTTAGGGAGAATTAACAAGTCTTCCAATCCATGAACATGGTATGTCTCCATTTATTTAGGTCTTCTAAAACTTATTTTATCAGCATTCTGTAATTTTCAGCATCCAGATCCTGTATATTTTTTTTTTAAGTGTTTACCTAAATACTTCATTTCCTTAGAGTGATTATAAATGGTATTGTGTTTTTAATTTTGGTTTCCACATGTTCATTTTTAGTATGTAGAAATGTAATTGGTTTTTCTTTGTTGCTCTTGTATCCTGCAGGCTTGCTGAAATCACTTATTAGTTCCAGGAATTTACTTGGAGATTTCTTGGGATTTCAACATAGACAATTGTGTCATCTACAAATAGGGTCAGTTTTATTTCTTCCCTTCCCATGTGTATGCCTTTTCTTCCTTTCTCTTGCCTTATTGCAGGGGCTAGATATTCCAGTACTTTATTGAATAAGGGTGGTGAAGATCAACATCCTTGCCTTGTTCCTGATATTAGGGGAAAAGCATTCAGTCTTACCCCATGAATCTTATTCCATGATGTTAGCTGTAGGTTTTTCATGGAAGCTCCTTATTGATTTGAGAAAATTCCCAACTTCTTTAGAGTTCTTATTATAAATGGGTGTTGGATTTTGTCCAGTGCTTTTTCTGCTTCAATTCATACAATCATGATTTTTCTTCTTCAGTCTGTTCATTTATGGATTTTCAAATGTTTGACCACCCTTGCATACCTAGAAAAATTATCCACTTGGTTATGGTATATAATTTATACATTATTGGATTTGGAGTGCTGATATTTTGTTGAGTATTTGCTGAGTTCATGAGAGATATTGGTCTGCAGTTTCTGTTTTTGTACTGTCTTTGTTTGGTTTTGGTATCAGGATACTACTGGCCTCATAAGATGAGTTGGGAAGTATGACCTCCTCTTCTGTTTTCTAGAAGAAATTATATAGAATTGGTGTTAATTCCTTAAATGTTTGCTAGAATTCTCCAGTTGAAACCATCTGACCTTAGAGAATTCTTTTGTGTTGAAATAATGAATTCACTTTCTTTTATGATTATAGGACTGTTCATCTTGTTTGAGTTTTAATACAGTTTAGAAGAATTGGTCTACTTCTTCTAAATTGTCAAATTTGTAAGAATAAAGTTGTTCATAGTATTCCCTTTTAATGGCTACAGAATCTGTAGTCATAGCCCTTATTTAATTCTGGTAGTTCTGTCAGTTAATGAGAGGGGTGTGAAGTCCCCAACTATAACTCTGGATTTGTCTTTTTCCCCTTCAGTTCTGTCAGTTTTTCTTGATGTCTCTGGAGGGTCTTGTTTGGTACTTATACATGTTGGACCTGCATGAGTTTCTAGTGGATTGATCATTTTATCATCATGTAATACCCCTCTTTGTCTTCAGTAGTTTTCTTTGCTCTGAAGTCTACTTCCTTGTATATTAATACAGGCAGACCTCGTTTTATTGCACATTGCTTTATTGTACTAAGCAGATAATGCTTTTTTTACAAATCGAAAGTTTGTGGTAACCCTGTGTCCAGCAAGTCTGTTGGTGCTATTTTTTCCAACAGCGTTTGCTCACTTTGTTTCTCTGTGTCACATTTTGGTAATTCTTGCAATATTTCAAACTTTTTCATTATGGTTAGATTTGTTATGGTGATCTTTGATGTTACTACTTCTACTCGCTGAAAGTTCAAATGACGGTTAGCATTTTTTAGCAATAAAGTATTTTTAAATTAAGGTATGTACATTGTTTTCTAGGCATAATGCTATTGCATACTTAACAGACTACAGTATAGTGTGAACAAAAGTTTCATATAAACTGGGAAAACAAAAAAATTCGTGTGACTCACTTTATTGCAATATTCGCTTTATTGAGGGGTCTGGAACCAAACCCACAGTATCTCTGAGGTATACGTGTATAGCCACTCCTACTTTTTTAAAATTCATGTTTGCATGGTATATCTGTTTTAGTCCTTTTACTTTCAACCCATCTATGTCATTGAATTTGAAGTGAATTTCTTGTAAACAATATATATTTGGGCCATGTTTCCTTATCCACTCTGCCAGAATTTCTTTTGATTGGTGTTTCTTGACCATTTACATTTGATGATTATTGATATGTTAGAGCTTAGGTCTTCTATATTATGATACATGTTTTCTGTTTGTTTCTTCTGGTTTCTGTCCCTCTATTTCTGTTTCCTTGCCTTCCTGTTCCTTGAACATGTTTGGATGTCTTGATTTATTTATAGTGCATTTGAGTATATTTGTGTATAGGTCTCATGATGGTTGCTCTGGGTATTACAATATACAGATGTGACTTATCACAGTCTTCTGGTATCCATGTTGTACCACTTCAAGTGACTTTACTTCTCTTTACTTTTTCATCGTTTTTTTTTTTTCACATCTGTATTAGAGTATAATTGCTTTACAATGTTGTGTTAGTTTCTGCTGTACAGTCTCATTGTTTAAATATCACTGTCTTGAGTATCAGATGGTGTCATAATTTTTGTTTCAATCATCGAGTCATTTATAAAACTCATGAGAAGAAGCATAGTTCAAAGTATGTACCCAGATTTCTGTTCCTTCTTCCTTCCTTCCTTTCTGATGCTCCATGATGCTTTCTTTTATGATTTCCTTTCTATTTGAAGAATGTACTTCGGCCAGTCTTAAAGGTATGTCTGCTAGCAACAAATTCTTTTAGTTTTCATTTGTCTGAGAATGTCCTTATTTCCCCTTCTTTCCTGAAGGAAGTTTCGCCAGGTACAGAATTCACGGTGGACGGTTCTTTTCTTTCAGCTCTTGTGCCACTTGCTTCTGGCCTCTGTGGTTTCAGGTGAGCAGTCTGCTGTCATTTGAATTAGTATTTCCCCATAGGTAATGTGTTGTTTCTCTGTGTCTACTTTCAAGATCTCTCTCTGTCTTTAGTTTTTGGAAATTTCATTATGATGTGTCTTGGTGTGGATTTCTTTGGGTTTATCCTGTTAGAGTTCACTTGGCTTCTTGAATCTACTATGTCCGTTTTGCCAAATTTGGGAAGTTTTCAGCCATTGTCTCTTTCAGCCCCACATTTTCTTCTTTCCCTCTGGGACTCCAATGATATGAATGGTGAATCTTTTGTTACTGCCCCACAGATCCCTGAGGCTTAATTCTTTTTTTTTTTTTTCAGTCTGTTTTCTCTCTGTTGTTTCAGATTGGGTAAATTCAAGTTCAGTGATTCTGTCCTCTGTCATCTCCACTCTACTATTGAGCCCATCCAGTGATTTTTTTTTCCCTCTAATTTCTGCTGTTGTGTTTTTCAAGTTGAAAATCCTTAATAAAGCTGAAAATTTAGGTCTTTAAGTCATCTCTCACTTTTGCTTAACATCTTTAATTTCATAATGTCTGAAAAAAAGGTTTAATGAATCAGAAGCACTCAAAAACCAGATAATACATCCTCTGGAATTTTCTGCTAAAACAAATATTAGCAATGACATATGTGGTCTAGCCTCCGCAGCTGTATACTTCAAATATATCATGGTTTGAATTATATGCAGACTTGCATAGGTCACTGCAGGTTAATAGAAATAATGCAAACAATATTGGCTAATTTCTTGTATTGAAAGTGTACCAGTGATGACAAAACAAACACCATCTTTTGCATCCCTTTTGATTTTTGATAGCTTCAGGTTTTCTCAGTTATTCACACACATATATTTTGGTGCAGTACCAATGCCTTTTTACAAGCTTCTAAAAAAACAGCTTCCAAATCCTATCCAACTTCACCTTAAGCTGATACAATTCCTGCCTTGTGCCAAGAAGATTATTATACAGTATCCTTTAGTTGGAAAAGGTAGCCTTCTAATCCTTGGTGCTCTTATTCCTGCAAAAACAATGAATTTACTTTTATCACTGTCCCATAAGTCTAGAGAGACTCATTAGTCAACCAGAGAGCGTTCCTTTTAGAACATTCTACTTCTTAAGAACTTGATGCCAGTCGCTGACAAGCACTTAGGCTGAGGCACAGCTCCACGCTCTTCCTTGGCCTCTGCCCAGCATATGGTAAGGGGCTCCACATCAGACTTGCAGAGCGGAGCATGAGCTGTTGCTTTTCATTCTAACGGAAAGCTGTGGAGCAAGTCAGAGATCAAGACGTGAGCTGAGATGCCTGGGTGAAACTTGTTCAAGGAGATGTTTACCTGACGTTGCCTTTGTTCTTTAGAACTCCAGTGGTAAACTAACTGACTTCCTGAGCTTCTACACGCTCCCCTCCACAGTCATGCATCACCCCGCTCACAAGAGCCTCAAAGCCGCCTACTCCTTCTACAATATCCACACAGAGACGCCACTGCTGGACCTCATGAACGACGCGCTTATCATCGCCAAGCTGGTACGCTACTCACTCCTTGCCGTCCCGTCTGTGTCTCCAAATATGTATATCGGAGTATATCAAACACCTCATATTTTCTTCCACACGGTGGGGGGGTTTGTTTGAGATACTTCTTACTGTTGACAGTCAAAGGAAGAATTTTGATAAGAGGTTTTTTTTTTTTAACTTTAGTGGCTATTTTCATCATTAATTCTGTTGTAACTTAACCAAAAAGACATTTTGTACAAATTAGAAACTTGTAACCCTTATATAAAGATACACGAAATTCATAATGTAAGGAATATAAGAAAAATAACGTGATCCCATGATACAGGCATACCTTGGAGATATTGTGGGTTTGG
This sequence comes from Balaenoptera physalus, assembly GCF_965194825.1. Taxonomy (NCBI): domain Eukaryota; kingdom Metazoa; phylum Chordata; class Mammalia; order Artiodactyla; family Balaenopteridae; genus Balaenoptera; species Balaenoptera physalus. The sequence continues at coordinate 173,021,242 of NC_138883.1, read as the reverse complement.
TTCCAGATGGTTCCAGATCACTGCAGTAAAGCAAGCGTCACAATCAAGTGAGCCACACGAGTTTTTTGGTTGCCAGTGCATATAAAATTTATCTTTACACTATAGTGTTGTCTGTTAAGTGTGTGCTAGCATATTTAAACAATATACAGACCTTAATTTAAAATACTTTATTGCTAAAAAAAATGCTAACCATCATCTGAGCCTTCAGCGAGTTGTAGTCATATCAGAGATCACAGATCACCATAACAAATATAATAATGAAAAAGTCTGAAATAATACAAGAATTACCAAAATGGAACACAGAGACAAGAAGTGAGCAAATGCTATTGGAAAAATGACTCTGATAGACTTGCTCAATGCAAGGTTGCCATAGACCTTCCATTTGTAAAAAACACAGAATCTGTGAAACTCAATAAAACAAGGTCTGTCTGTATGGGGAAAATATGAGTGTGTTGCAGTGAATAATTGGCAACAGTAGGTTTTTTGATTCAAATAAATAGTCTCTGAATTTTAAAATTAAAGAAATTTAACTATTAGAATTATTATTATTAAAAGGATTTAAAATGAAAAGAATTAAATTCAAAATGTTCCTTATTATATTTGTATTATTTTTCTATTTCCTCAGTGTGGTAGTTAGGATAATTGTTAAATTCTTGCTACAAATAAACATTTTCCTTTAAAAAGAAATTGAAATCAGCTGACGGGGACATTTTGATGTAATTGCTGAGTGAGAAGATAAATATTGTTCATGAGAAATTGGGAGCAACACATCAAAAGTGTCTTCCTTGTAGTCTTCTTAGTATTTGATCATTGGAAACATATTTTTTAATCTATTATAAGTGGATCCCCAAATCAGCATTCTCCTTTGCTTCTTTGATCTTGTAGCTCATTTTCAGCTACCTTCCCAAAAAGGCCAGTAATAAGTTATTTAAGGTAAAACCCCTGAGAAATAGAAATGTAGGTGCTTCATCTATATCACATTTTGCATAGTATTATCTAACCTTTTTTTTAAATTCTGTTTTTACTATTGAAATGTTACTAAATTTATTTCCCATCATCAGCCCAAGACAGATACACGATTTAAAGTCTTTACAGCTTTGATTTCTTGGTGTAGGTTCAGGTAAGTCAGAACGTAGAAAGGCCAGTAACTAACAGTTCTGGTGATAGAGCCATCTAGGCAACTGTTTGCTTCAAAAACAGGGACAAAATATTTCCTGAAATTTTAATAGATTATGTTTTGTCAGCCATCAGACTGCACTTTTCGATTCAGCTTTTCTGGATAATCTTGCTGACTCCATCAGATTCACTGCTTGCTAGTTTAATAAGACAGTTTTGAACTGAATTCCTAACCCATACTATATATTGCAGACATTAAACCTTATTATAAATGCATTATCAATTCAAGCTATTTGTAGGGGAATGAAATGTTATACTGAAATACATAATATACAACACTCTAATCCTTTGAAACTTTAAAATTAAAAAAAATTTTTTTTTACATTGACAGAAAGGATTTGATGTATTCAATGCGCTAGATTTGATGGAAAATAAGACATTCTTGGAAAAACTCAAGTTTGGCATAGGCGATGGCAATTTACAGTATTACTTGTACAACTGGAGGTGTCCAGGGACAGAGTCCGAAAAGGTAAGTGAGGTTGATAAACCTTTGTAAACTTGATAAATTTACCTAGAAAATCCCATACTTGCTTCTCTTCGGATTGTTGAGAGGTTTTTTCTTTAGTAGCTTTTTTAAAATATAGATCTATTGTACTACATTATAATTTTTCTTGCTCACTTGTTTTTGCTATTCCATTTCTTCCCTCCCTTTAGGTTGGACTCGTATTACAGTAGATGGATATTTCTATTTCTAGAACTCTGATGTCATCATTTGTTAATATCCTAGTTAATGATTCCTGGAACTGCCATTCCAAAGAATAAAAGCACAACCTAAGTGACATCGAAGTGTCAGTAACAGAAAAGATGGAAAAACATCCACTGGTGACCAATAGAACACATTTCTAGCTAGAATGTTAACATTCATCCTTTTTTTCACTGTTGACCCATTTGTAGGAGGGATGGAAGGAGGATACAAAGAGCACATTCCTCTAATTTTCAACCTTCTGACTGTCTCTCAATGAAGAGAAGGTACTTGTCCCTCTCTAGAAAAATGGACCGCTTTTCTATGGATTGAACAGAATCACAGAATCGTGTAAGAAAATCTTTGCCATTGTGTGGAGATAAACTGCTGCCTTTCTGTTTACTAAGTGGGGGTCTGTGGGTCCATGTAGCAGAATGAGGGAGCCATTTGGAAAGGGCTTGCTTATGTCACTGCACATGATCTCATCGGGAACATCTATGGAGCCAGCATTTCTGTAACGCAGTGATGAGTGGTGGGTGTTAAAGTGAAGAGTGAGATAAAAATGTGCTGGTTGGGGGCTTCCCTGGTGGCGCAGTGGTTGAGATCTGCCTGCCAATGCAGGGGACACGGGTTCGAGCCCGGTCTGGGAAGATCCCACATGCCGCGGAGCAACTAGGCCCATGAGCCACAACTACTGAGCCTGCGCGTCTGGAGCCTGTGCTCCGCAACAAGAGAGGCCGTGATAGTGAGAGGCCTGCGCACCGCGATGAAGAGTGGCCCCCGCTCGCTGCAACTGGAGAAAGCCCTCGCACAGAAACGAAGACCCAACACAGCCAAATATAAATATAAAAATAAATAAATTAATTAAAAAATAAAAAGATAGGCCTAGAGCTACAGAAATTAAAAAAAAAAATGTACTGGTTGACTATTTCTCTAGAAGCAAAGTTGCCAAATCAATAAACACACAAATGGGTACTTTGATCTTCAACAGGTTTGTGGATTGGTTCCAAAGCAAGGTTTGGGGCAAGCATTAAGTGTGTTCTCTGAAGAGCACACACCCCTGACAAACTAGACTGTTCTGCTCCTGCAGAGACTCTTTTCTTCTCAGCAACAGCCAGGATACGTGAGGAAAAGAAAAATCAAAGCCCTCAAGTCAGAAGACATGCCCAGTGGAGTTTATTAGTGCCATCAGGACACTGATAATTTGAATGTTTTCTATTACTTATGCAGAATTGCACATATTCCTTTATCCTGACTCTAATTTATCATGAAAGCTGTCGTGCTCTAGGAAGATGTCTTATTTGTAAATAAGTCTTGTGGTTTTGTTACTGATGGTGTTTTTATCTAGGATTTGAAAAACCAAGTTTCTCGGTGTACATAGATAATGTATATATCACCAATAGCCCAAGGGGAAGAAGATGCTGGACAAGGCCACCTAAAATGGCCTCGACTCAAATACCACAAAGCAGATACTTCTTCCTGCCTTTATGTACCAGTGCCTAGGCCGTTCAGTCCAGAAAAACCTGATTACCTTCGACAACAGGATGCCCTTCCTTCACGTTATAAGTAGTCAAAGGACACAATCATACCTTATAAAAGCCAGGCAGGAGCTAGCACACTGTGGCCCATAAGCTAAACTCAGCACATCACCTGTTTTTGTACAGCCCACGAGCTAAGAATGGTGTTTACATTTTTGAATGGTTGAGGAGAAAAAAAAAATGTTTTGTGACACATAAAAATTACAGGAAATTCAGATTTCAGCATCCATAAATAAAGTTTTATGGGAACAAGGCCTCATTCATTCATGTGTTGCCTGTACGTGGCAGGCAGAGTTGAGTTGTTCCGACAGAGACTATGGACCCAAAGGCCTAAACTTGGCCCTTTAGGGAAAAAGTTCTATTGCCCCTGATTTCCTCTGAAAATCAGAAAGCCTCTTTCCGCAGCTTCCCGTCATCCTGAAGGCCACCCCACAGCTGTGGCACCCTGAGACCTCCACTAGGGGGCATGCGTGGGCTCCGAAGTCGTCCTTAATTTAGGACAGCACTGTGTTCCTTCTCGAAGACGCAAGGGAAGACTTCTCCTATAGGATGATTCAAACCCAACTGCGTTACCTTTTTTTTCCTAACGTGAGGAGGATGCCTGCAGAAGCAAAAGTGAACCAATTCACTGAAACACCAGAATTAAGTAAACAAGATTTTTAACATAATCCAGAGTCGAGGCTCCAGTTGGGAATTACGTTCCGCTCATTTTTATGGCACAGTCTTACATGAAGTAGGTTTTTGAATAATTGCAGGATTGTCCCTCAGAAATTGTGTCATGGGCTCACCTCATGACAAAACTGTGGCATTGTTCCTCTCTTCACTTACAGAATTGCAGTTAAGAGAGTTCATGTTCTTTTACTCAGTAATTTTTAAATACAGTAATTTATAAATTATTAGCACATTTGCCGCCTTATAATGCCTCTTTATAATTTACGCATGTTACCAATGAGCATTTTAAAGTAGAAAATCAGTACAGCTGCTTGTGTTTATAAAGTAGCCGTTAGAACTAAATTTCAATGCAATACACAGTGTCTTACAGATTCAAAAAGCCCATACCACCCCGTGTCCTTTGTCAGTAATGGAAATGCTCTGGTCCATGACGTATCCTTACCCACACACCCCGCCTTTTTTTGGTCAAGATGGCATTCAGTAAATTTAAATGGAGGTGGCATAATCCACAGATCAACCAGAATTTAGGCTGAAAATAAACTTTGGCAAGCCAGTACCTTCCCCGTAAATTACAGAAAGCACCTTTACCAAACACACGCTGTAAAGAGCAGATACTCTAACAGAGAGCATTGACTCTGCTCCATACACTAACACGAGTGACCCCTGTCATGGCAGACCCGCCTCTGAGCACCCAAGCTCCTCCGCTTATTTTTTTATTCTCTTCCTGCTTTATTTCACCTAATTACCATCATACTTTGGATACATGCTAAAGTCCCAAGGAAGTAAGTTAACCGTGTAAAGGGGTGAATTCTAACTAGTCAGAATACCTTATCTGACAATTTTGATAAATGTTTAGCCTTTCTCCCAAGCCCACGCTTAGGCCTGCCTACAAAGGCAAACTGACAGTAAAAAATAATAACGTATTTTTTCTGAGGACAATGTATTGCTTGGCATTTGCTATCTTTCCTTTACATCTGCTGGTGCACCTGCCATCCAGTTTCATCTCCCCCGCCAACGAGAACCGTGTTTGTGTGGCCTGTTTGCCAAGTTTGGATAGAAAGATGTCCAGCGTTGCAGGATAGATGTTCTTGCTCACAAGCATTATGCCAGCCTTTTAAATAGTGAATTTATACAAGCATGGACGTTAGTTTCAATAAACTTTTGATACTCATACTGCTGAATATTCTGTGCACTTAGTGTCCCTAAGCTTCAGCGTATCTGTATGCTACAGAGAATCTTACACACTTGAAAGGAATGATACTAAACAGTGTCCCAAGAATATATGTAAAAGTCATTTTATTCATTTCAAGGCTTCTCTACAAGGTGTCGTTTTACAACTGTATGAAGTGACAGGTTTATACAAGATTACTTTGAAGCCGTTTTTTTACTTTTGGGTGGTTTCCTTATCTTATTGGGGTTTGGAATCAGTTTCTTTATTTTCAGGGGTTGTAACACTGCAGCCTGCTGACCCTCAGCGAGCTTTCTCTTGGGTTTAGAGAGGTCTTCGAAGGAAGTGTCCAAAATCTCTTTGTCTTGGCTTTCCAAAGATTCCATCTCCGGGTTCTCCCCGGGGTCGTCAAGTGTGCCTCGGAGCCACGGCACATCCAGACGGGGGACTCTGGGGATGATGGCCCTCACTTCCTCTGCAAAGGCAGCGGTGTTTCTTTTGAACCCCAAGGCCAGGACGCACGTCAAGCCCATGGCGGGTGCGAGCCTCTCGCTGAGCCGGGGCACCTGGCAGGCAGGGACACCTCTGCTGGCGCTCAGCGGCACCAGGTGCGCGGTGACGATGGCCGGCTTGGCCGACTTGCACGCCAGGACCAAGAGCAGCTCGTTCCTCTCCAAGGCTCTGGTGACCTCGTTGATGCCGATGGCAAGCTGCCTTCTGACGTCGGCAGGGGTCCAGCCGGATGCCTGGGGCCCACCTTCCGGCTTTTCCTCCTTCAGATCCTCACCGGTGTCCACATCCAGGCTGCACGTGTCTCCGCTTTGTGTTTTCAAAGCGGGCTGCTTTTTCTTTCTCTTCCTGTCCTCAGTCTTCTGAAGCCCGAGAGATTTAATCCTGTCCTCCAGGGTCTGTAGTATGAAGTGCATATCCTCCCCGTCCAGGGCACCCCAGCGGATGGTGTACGGGTTGTTCAATGACGTCTTCACAGGTAAAGGTCTCGTCTTCCGCACAGAGCCCCTCCCTGGTGCCTGGGGGGCTGCGGCCATTCTGAAGACCCTTCGCAGAGGAGCAAAATGACAAAGGAAAACACGTGTTAACTAGACAGGCACGCCTTAAGGATTTCTTGGCTGTGCTCTTTCTGATTTTGGAAAGGCTAAAGCAAGCCTACTTATATAGGACATATATACACGTACATATATATATGTGACCATACATCTAACTTCTCTTAAGTTTTCCCCATTTTTTCCTGTGACTTGGTCTTCATTCATATACATGCAATTTATGAATGTTTTGCATTACTGCGATCATACTGAATTTCTATTTATTTCCTTTATTTAAAATGTTCCATGTTGCTACTTGTTCATAATTATTTATCCTCTTCAGGACCTCTGGTATTAGTCTGATAGATTTGTTACCATTTTCTGTATTGCCCTCTACTTAGGCTTCCATCCATTCATTCAGCAAATATTCACTGAGCACCTCCAACTCTTGAGTCATGGGCACCGGGTTTCAGCCGTGAACAAGTTCCCACCACCACCTCTGTAAGTCCCCGAGTCTGCCTGCCTCAGCACACAGTCTCTAAGGGCCCTGGAAGCCTCTGCCGTTCATAATTAACCAGCTGATTTTTTTTTTTAAGAACTGGGACCATAATGTATGCACATGACTAAAAATCCAAATGATACTTTAATTTTGTGCCCTTTTGTAAGTCTCCTCCCTCCCTGGACCCTAAGTTTCTTGTCTGTCTTTCCTAAAACACGGATACACAGATTCCCCCTTCCCCTGATAAGTCCAAGCGGGCCGTTCCTCTGGCTGACAATGTGATGAAATCTAGGGAAATATCGTAATGAAATTTAAAGATATTAATCCATTAAGGCAAAACAGTAACAGGGATCCTTGCTGGGGAAATGTTATACACCACTGTTCTGAGGACATGTCCTGTTTGTCCTGCCCAGAGGCAACTGCATATCCCTCTTTCTTCCCTCAGTTTCCTTCCTGGGCTCAGCCGGGAACCACAGGGACCCAAGTTGCAGAATTGGAGGAAGTTAAACAAGCCAGCTCTGGAGAAGTCTGGTTTTAGAACTGTTCCTGTTTTCAGGTAACCACCAGATTTTCTCACTTCAGGTCATTCATCCCAGGGACACCTGCTCCCCGCTCCCCCAAGCACCACCGGCAGGATGAAAAATGAAATCTCTTCCAATTAAACACCCTCCTAAGAGCCCGGCTGCCCATGCTGAGGAGCAGGTGTCCCGTGGCATGTGTCGTAAGGCACTTTCTCCAAGAATTATCTGGTTCCCACCCGATGCCTGTGTGATGGCCCTGCGTGTGGAGGAGGAAACAGACTCAGGTTAAGTACCGTGCCAGAGTCACAACTGGTTTCCCAAATCCAAATTTTATGCTCTTTCAATCCTGGCTGCACCTAAAAGATAATCTGTGACTTTAAAAAAGATAGAGATGGTTGGTCCGTACCCCAGGTCTGCTGAATCGGAATCCTGGGGAATACAGCAGGGCACCTCTACTTGTCAAAAGGCTGCCCAGCTTAATGTGATACAGAACCGGGATTGGGCACCATTGGTGTAGGACGGGGGCCTTTCTGCAGTGGACAGGCCTGAGACAGGGTCTCCTGACCTCTGCCAGCCTCAGACGTTCCTCCTACGTCACCTTCTCACGGAAAACCAAAACTCAGCTCCCTGGGGTGTGAGCTCAGACCTCGTTCATGTCAGCGTTGCCCACTGCTAGAGACTCGGCGTCTGCCCCCTGAGCTGCTTCCTTCCGGTGCAGCCCTCCCCATCCCTGTCATCCCCGTGCGAAGCAGGAGGCAGCTCGTCCAAATCCAAGGAAGTGACTGGCAGAGGCTGGCACCAGGTTGAAGATGGTCAGGAAAAGGGAAATAAACGACCAAGGAGCAAATATGAGCATCTATCGGAGCTCTGCCAGACCACACACTACAGTTCATGTGCCTCAGCATTCAAACAGGGAGTAGGTACTTACAGTTACGTGCTGCTCTGGGCATTAGCTCCTCCTGTCTTCAGAATCTAGGCGAGGGAGACAAGAGCCAAGTGGTTCAGATAAGTAGAGTCTCATGGGATATAATCCAAAACCAAAGTGGAACAAGTAACAGCTTTGGAGGAGAAAATTGGGAAGGCCTTGCTGAGGTGCCTTTGGAGGCCTCTGCTGCCCATGAGATCAAGTGCACACTCACTGGAGTGACAGCCAAGGGCCCCCCTGTCACCATCAGCCTTCCTCCTTACACCCCACCACGGAACCACATACGTTTAATGAGGTCACCAGTTCCTCCCCTCCATGGCTTTACGCACATTCCCTCTGCCTGGGGAACTACTCCCACCCTCAGCCCTACCACCACCTTTCTTACTTGAACAAGTATTTGTGGATTATCCACAGTGCACCAAGCCAGAAAGATTATGAATTAAAGCAAAAACAGCCACTGAACTCATTGGGCTTAGAATCTATGTGGGAGACTTACCCGCAAGTAAAATACAACATGTGATGCACATTAAGGTCAGGGACCTACAGGATCCTGAGCAGAGGCCTGACTCAGTTGAAGGGGTCAGGAAGGGCCTCCCGGAGGAAGTGACCTTTTAACCCACACGTGAAGAATACCCACCAAAGGGAGTACCTATTCGGAAGAGCATCCCAGGGAACTGCATTAAAGGAAATGATGTCAGTGTCGCCGGGGCAGAGATGCTAGAGAGAGCGGAGAGATACTGGGAAAGGCGAGGAAGGACCAGATGGTGAATACACTTGCAGACCGTACAGTGGGAGGCGGTTGCAACGTTCAAAGCAGAGGAGTGGCGTGGCTGGAAAGGCGTCATAGAAAGATCTTTGGGGACTCGGGCCAGGAGGAGTCCTTTGCCACGACTGGAAGCAGCAAAGAGGCTCCAGAGTAGTCCTGGTAAGAAATGACGGTGGCCTTAGCTAGAGTCGCCGCAGAGGGGAATGGACGGAAATGCATGCTACTTGGAACAGTTAAGAGGTGCAGTCCGCCCGACTAAGTGATGAACTCGGGGTAAAGCAGAAGAAGGACTCAGGGAGGACTCCGGGTTTCTGGATCTGGTAGCCGACCCCCGAGTTACTCTCTTCCTATGGTCTGCCGCCTCTCTATCGAGTGCCTACCTACTTCACTACCTTAACACACGCGACTGGAGTCATTTTCTGGTCCGCCTCCACTTCTAGACCGCGGAGTACAGAAGGGCCAGGGTGGGGCTTTACCTATTTCTCGTACCCGACAGACGCTCAACTCCAGGCAGAGAGCGGAGCGTGAGCCAAGGCCGGGACGCAGGAAAACACGCCGGTACGGGCGGGGGCCGCCCCAGGGACGGGGAGCCTGGGAGACCTTGCGCGCACCCGGCTCAGTCCCAGACTCGATCCCCACCAGCGGCCCCTCGGGATCTCAGACCCCAGCGCAGACCCCCACTCACGGTCGTCCCTGCGCCGGTTCCACGTGGGCCACGCTGAGCGTGCGCAGAGCCCACGCCTTCCCGGGCCCCGCCTTCCGATGCGGTGGGGCGGGGAAAGGGGAGGAGGAACGGCTCAGAGAACACGTTTCATTCTTCTGCATCGGGCCACTTCCAAACGGGAAAGTCGGCCCAGGACGTCGCGACAGAGTGACGGAAGGTTTCCCTAAAAACCCTGAGTTTAGGAGCGGGTCGGAGGCGCCAGATAAGGCCCTCCAGCGGCAGTGCGCAGGCGCATTGTGTGTCTCGCGATACTTCAGGTTGCCTGGTAACGGGCCGCCTGCTCTCTCTGTTGCGCGGCCTGGGGAGCAGTGTACCGCGGTTAGACTCCGGCGCCTGGCCGTCTCACCTGACGCCGCTCTCTTCTAACCCAATTTCTACCTTTCAGTGCCTGGCAGTCTGAGCCCCTCACTTTTCTGTTTTTGGCTTGCCTAAGGGACTCAAAATCCTGACCCATTTCCCCCATCACCGAGCCTCTGCCGAATCCCCGGCACCGTGGAAATCAAGATAAATGGGGGATGGGGAGGTGGATTGAGGAAACCACGTGTTTACAGGCACCAGTGTAGATGATCTTGAGCCCCGGAAAGAGGAGAATAAAGGCTATCTTGAGTTCTGCGACAGCGGTTCAGAAAACTCCACCAGATGTCTGCTGTGGCTACTCCAGCCAATGGAGACTTTAATGGTTACGAATGGAGTCGCTGGGAAGTCATGGGCAATTGTAAGTCAGCTGAAGAACACTTTCAAGGTCAGCGGTCTGAATCTGTTGATTTACCCTTGTCGACAACCAAGACCGAAACCTTAGGTTGCTTCTGACCCAGTGAGCTCCTCCCTCCCCACCCCCTTTCCTTTCCCTTTCCAATCTAACTTAGCACTTTTATTCCTCTTTTAAATATCTTCCTCCTTTTCTCAGTCTCTTCTTCACTGCTCGTTTTGTTTCCCATTCTTTGGTCTAGTTTCTGTGTTTTCAATTTTCATCACCTACATACCACCCAACTGGCCGTAAACAAAACGGAAAGCTATGCGTGTGGTCGGAGTATTGCAGGTTAGACGGGGTAAAGTGCAATTTTTTTTTCAATCACCATTAGAAAAATTAAAAAGAACGAATTTACGAGTTTGAGTGTAACAACAGGCTTTTGTTTCATAAAATGAATAGTAAGAAATCGTCATGATGAGCTGCAAACATGCAGTTCTAAACTAGTCTCAGATCACAAACAGTTTTGGGCAGCCCGACCTCGCTGCCCAACAGAATTCCTCTGTTCTTGAAATGTCACTGACTGTCCTGATTCATCTCTGCCCTGTTTCTATCATGTCTGTCGCCTTATTCATTAGAAACAAGATGGGCGTTTTGGGCATTGGAAGGCAAGAAACTCGTGTCTTGTGATTTTGTGATATAATACTTGAAATTTTGAGGCTTCCTTTGTGCCACAGTGGTTAAGAATCTGCCTGCCAATGCAGGGGACATGGTCCCTGGTCTGGGAATATCCCACGTGCCACGGAGCAACTAAGCCCGTGTGCCACAACTACTGAGCCTGCACTCTAGAGCCCGCGAGCCACAACTACTGAGCCCACATGCTGCAACTACTGAAGCCTGCATGCCTAGGGCCCGTACTCTGCAACAAGAGAAGCTACCGCAATGAGAAGCCCGTGCACCGCAACGAAGAGTAAGCCCCGCTCACCGCAGTTAGAGAAAGCCCACGTGCAGCAATGAAGACCCAACACGGCCAAAAAATAAAAATAAATAAAATAAATTTATTTTTAAAAATACTTAAAATTTTTGGTGGGGACTAGCCTTTATACTACCACTGATAAAGGCTGTGACCCTAGACCCTAAGGCAGATCAAGTGAAAAAAAGATCTATTTATAAAGATTCAGACAGTAGGTCCAACCACAGTGTTGCCTGTGTTAGGTAATAGCTTAGACTTCATAAATCACTCAACCCTTGAAACTATTAAACTCTTGAAAGAGCTTCAGCACCCCCAGAATAATGTTTTAACTTTTAAGGCTAGTTACTCCCAAATCGATACAGTTTTGAAAGTAATAACTCTGGCTTTTGTTGTGGTAAATTGCTAATTATGGTTATCTTTGTTAGATTTAAATTGAATTAGATTAACCTGTGACCCAGTAATTTTTTGGCTTCTTATGTGGTCAGTGCAAACAGTTATACTTAATGGTGGCAAAGTTGAGATTAAAATGTTAAATGTAAGAGTCAACTGCAAAGTCATTATTATTTTTTTTTCAAAGTAATGAAAGCATAGTACTTCATCTACTGTAAAATTATAGGCTAATGACTTAGTCCTACAGAGTGGCTCTCAAACATTCAATGAACCCACGCTGATTTAAGAAATGATAAAGTATCATTTCAAAGATAAATAATGAAAGTAAATGAAAATAAATCACATTTTAAGTAATGCCACCAAATATAAGGTTTTAAAGCTCTCAGTAGAAATTTTTGGATAAAAAGATGAGAAATTATTCAATCAAAGTGGAAGGTAATTATAATTTTAAAAGAATGAAATATTTGTGAATCTTATGTTTTAAAAGTAATCTTATAAATATTTTAAAATCTAAAAAAATAATAAAATAAAAATAAAGTCTTCTCAGATCTAGCTTTTAAGCTGTAAGACAAATAGAAACACGTGTCTGATTGAAATGCTAGAGTAATGGGAAAAAAATATGTCTAAGTTTTTGTACCCCTAAGGTTTCAGATTTGTAACTTGAGCACCTTCTCTGCTTATATTTGCTCTATGAAAATTCGCAGCCACTACATCCATGGCTCTGGAGCAAGACCAGCTAAGGTCGAGATCTTAAGTTCATCACTAACTAGTCACGTGACCCTAAAGCAAACTAATTAACCCTGTCTGTGAAGTGATAAAAATAGTACCTGTTGTGAGGATTAGAAGAAATAATCTACTCAAAATGCTTAGTACAGTGCCTGGCACATACAAACTGCGTAGTAAATGGAATTGATGAATCTAGTGACAACCTGAATTAAGACTTAGGTTAATAAAAATTAAGCCTCTATGATTTTAGTGCTTCTGTTCTATTTTAAGACTAATCAATATAATTTCCACAGAAATTTTGCTAAAATGAATGACTACATTTCAAAGGTAATTTCTCTCCCATTTGTATCACACAAACATTGCAACAAAAAAGTAAAAAGAAAAAAAATTGGCCCACGACCCAATTACTTAAAAACACATTTCCTTTTAGTGTTCCCTTATAATTTGTTTCACATTTAAGTGTGCACTTTCATTGTTAAATAATATAGATTACATTTTGTGTTCTCATTTTCTTTCCATATAACATTTTTTCCCCATATTTCCCAAACATAGTCTTCAAGTTATCACTTTAACTCATATATTTGGTATCCTATTCTAATCAGTTTATTTTTTAATAATAGCTGTTACCGTTATTTTACCGTGTAGAACCTCAACTTGGTCTTTGAATATAAAACGTTCTTTTTATATTCATTCTAGAATTGGACTGTGGTTAGATTCATATGCTTGCCATGATGTGAGAATGATTTAAGAGACTTGGTGATAAGTTATGTCATTAGCCACAATTTTTTGATGAAAGAAAGTAACCAACAAGAAAGTTTGTCAATAGAAGAATGTAAGAGAATTGAGCACCAGATTCTTCTTTCCCTCTGTGGCATCCTAACCTTTGCTCTGTGTGTGTGTATTAGAGTTCTCCAGAGAAGTAGAACCAGTAGGAGATAACAGATGTGAATTATGGAGCCTGAGACGTGCCACAATCTGCTGTCTGCCAGCTGGGGACCCAGGAAAGCTGGTGATGTCGTTCCAGTTTAAACCCAATGGCCTGACAATCAGGGGAGCCGATGGTGTGAATCCCAGTCCAAGGGCAGGAGAAGGTGAGATGGGAGGTCCCAGCTCAATCAGGGAAGCAAGAAACAAGGGGGGAAATTCCTCCTTCCTCTGACTTTTGTTCTATTCAGGCCCTCAGTGGATTGGATGATGCCCGCCTGCATTGGGGAGGGGGATCTACTTTACTGAGTCCACTGATTCAACTGCTAATCTCATCTGGAAACACCCCCAGAGACACACAAAGAAATAATGAAATAATGTTTAATCGGGCCAGTCAAGTTGACGCATAAAATTAACCATCACAGTGTGATTGTTACTATATCATACATAACAGTTGTTATACAAACAGTAATCAGTTATTTTAAAATCAGTGGCTAGAAGAACTTTAGTGATGAGCTGCAAAATGAATGACATTTTCAGTCTGCAGGTAACAAAGCATCCTACTGAAAGTTGTTATTCGATGGTTACTATCTGTCCTTCAAGTCTGGATCGTTTCCATGACTGGCTCATTTGGCTATACAACATCTCAGCAAAATCCCAAGGGCTTTCTGTACTTGCCCTTTGCCATCCTCTGAATTTTGGCACTGGCCCTCAAGCTTGTCCTCTCAAGCTCACAGTTTAGTGGTAACAGCTCCAATCATCACATCCTACACAACCATGCGGTGGGTGGCAGTAAGTTTTCCCCCATGCATTTCTTTCTTTTTATCAGAAAGAAAAGTCTTCCTAAGAAACCCAGACAAACTTCCTCTGTGGCTCATTGGACAGCATTGGTCACACGCTCACACCTACACCAGTCACTGGCGGAGGTGAATGAGTCAAAAAAGACTGGCTGAGACCAATTATGAGCCTTCTCCTGGAGATGGACCCTGAGCATATCATGGCTCCATAACTAAACGGAAGCAGGACTGTTGACAAAAACGAAGGGGGAAGGCTGCTAGGTGGGGAACCAATGATATCCCCAGTAGGGAGACATTTTGTTTAATGGAGTTCAGTTGCAGAATATATTAATTGGACATGCATATGTAAAACGCATGCAACATGATAACCAAACGAGCAGGGTGGAAACAAAATTATGAGCCATGTGTACTTTAATTCAGCCCTGTCTATGTATTATCATTGAAACCAAGGCTAGAAATGACACAAGTTTAACGAGGAACATTAAACAAATAGAAGGTTGTTGGCAGTGGTACCTTGAGAAGACAAAGCTCTGAGCTAGCCATTATATATTGTTAGTCTGGGTAAAAGCTGGAAGATATTTATGAACCTTTTTACTTTGAAAACTCTAAAAATATAAAAATTAAACCAAATGAAAGTAAAAGTGCCTCCTGTCAGATATTGTCTTCTTCTGAAACTTGTTACAGTGAAATCATCCTGGTTAGTTTTTTTTTTTTTTAATAAATTTATTCATTTTATTTATTTATTTTTGGCTGAGTTAGGTCTTCATTGCTGCGCACGGGCTTTCTCTAGTTGCGGCAAGCAGGGGCTACTCTTTGTTGCGGTGCGTGGGCTTCTCATTGCGGTGGCTTCTCTTGTTGCGGAGCACGGGCTCTAGGCATGCGGGTTTCAGTAGTTGCGGCATGCAGGCTCAGTAGTTGTGGCTCGCAGGCTCTAGAGCACAGGCTCAGTAGTTGTGGCACGCAGGCTCAGTAGTTGTGGCTCACGGGCTCTAGAGCACAGGCTCAGTAGTTGTGGCGCACAGGCTTAGTTGCTCTGCAGCATGTGGGATCTTCCCGGACCAGGGCTCGAACCCGTGTCCCCTGCATTGACAGGCGGATTCTCAACCCCCGCGCCACGAGGGAAGCCCCTGGTTAGTTTTTTGCAAGGAGTTCTCTTCAAGAATCCTAACTTTAAAATGATGTTAAATGTAACCTTCCATGTCTAGGCTATGCCTACTTAGTTGTTTGTTTTGGGAAGTTGTACTGGTTGTTTGTTGTTTCAGGAAATTATATTTATTAAAATGTTTTTGTATAAAATTATTTATTCATCTAAAGTTGTGACATAATCACCTGTACCGTAATCACTAATTCAGTGTTAGGACATCACTGACTTTCTAACTTTACTAGCTTAGGAGTGACTTGACCTCATCTTTTAGTCAGAAGTTACTAAGAATCCTGTTTTGATTTTCTCCCCATGGACCAGTTCATAATGGATTTGGTAGCGCTAATAGACTCATTTCAAATATACAACACCAGTGTGAGTCTTTTCACTTCCTTACTTGTGAATATTCATCACTGACAGGTGTTTAGGCCAATCAGACCATGAACAAATTCAGCCAATCACACAAAACCACATAGCAGAAATGGAGAAGCATATCATAGTAGTTAATGTATCATTTAAAACCACTTATATTTATGGAAAAAGCTGATATTTCTGATTAGTGACTAGTAAAATAATAAGGTTAAACTCATCATAGAAAATGTAACAAAGCAGGAAAAAAAATAAAATCAGTAGAAAATTTTAATCTATGTTCAAAAGAAAATCTTTGAAAAATGAAGTTTGCTTCATATATAACTTTTATTTCAGTGTAGCTAGTATGAGCTCTTCAAAGCCAAACATTATTATAGCTTTTCAAACTGGAAATGAAAAAGCTGCTGAAGCATGCTACAGGTTTTAATTTCTTTTTTTTAAAATTTATTTATTTATTTGGTTGTGCTGGGTCTTAGTCGCGGCAGGCAGGCTCCTTAGTTGCGGCTCGCTGGCTCCTTAGTTGTGGCATGTGAACTCTTAGCTGCAGCATGCATGTGGGATCTAGTTCCCTGACCAGAGGTCGAATCCAGGCCCCCTGCATTGGGAGCATGTAGTCTTAACCCCTGCGCCATCAGGGAAGTCCCCAGGTTTCAATTTCTAATAAGGTAAATGTTTATAGCTATAACCCATTAATCAAAAAGCTCTTGGGGGGGGCCTCAATAATTTATTTAAAAGAATAAAGTGTTTTAGAGTCCACAAAGTGAGAAAACCACTGTGATGATCCCCAGCTTGGATGGGCCCATTTCTTGGTATGGCCTCACAAGAAGCCATTGTTATGAAATTTTGAACCTTTATTTAGCTCCCTGGCTGGGCTACTTTTCAGTTCTTCTAGCTCAAGATGCTGGTTTTCAGTGACTGGAAGAACTCTGACCAACTTTTCTCATTGATATCGTGGGGTTTTTGTCTGTTACTAATTTTTACTTTTTTTTTCCCCCATTTTTTTCTTTGTTCTTTTTTCCTTCTTTTTTTTTTAAACTTTTTTTTCACATTTTCATCTTTTTTTTTTTCTTTTTTCATTCTAAAATTATGTTTTCTCTCTTTCCTTTTACTTAGGTTTGTCAGTATTTGGTTTTGTTTATTTGTACGTCTGGCATTATGTTTTGGTTCCATTATAAAGATCAGTTCATCAGGGGGAGTCTGGAAGTGATTTTCTTTTGAGGTGATTTGGGTCAAGTTTCTGACCAGCTTTCCCCAATTTTAAGTTGACCTTGGGACACCTCGACTCCCAGGTCAGCAATAAGTCCAACATGCTGCAGTCATCTCAGCCATCGCTGCTGAGGAGGACACCATATTGACAACCACTGGCAGTCAAGACCATTGCCAAGGGCAACTTGACCAAGCTGAAGTTGGCCCAGTACATCTGACTTGGGAAAGAGGTAGTCATGAAGATCATTGACAAGGCTTAGCCAAACTCCTCCAAACTCCAGAGACAGTCCCTTGAAGTAAGAATCATGAAGGACTTGAGCCATCCCAAAACAATTATTTGTAGTGATCCACTGTGCCTTGTCAGGAAGTACTCAGTGGAAGAGATGTGTTTGAGTACCTAGTGGTTCATGGAAGTCCACAAGAAAAAGAGGTCCTGGCAAATTCCATCAGTGGAGTACTGTCACCAGAAGTGTGTTTTTCATAGAGTTAAAGGCAGAACACCTGCTTTTGGATGCTGATATGAAAATCAAGTTTGGAGACTGGCTTCAGCAACGAATTCACCTTTGGCAAAAAGCGGATACGTTCATTGGCAGTCCCCCTTGATGCCGCCCTGGAACACTTCCAGGTCCAATTAAGATGGGCCCACAGTAGATGTGTAGAATCTGAGGGTCATCCTGTATATACTGGTCAGCAGACCCCCGCCTTTTGATGGACCCCTGCCTTCAAGGAGCAGCAGGAGTGGGTAGTCAGTGGTGTACACCACATGCCCCTTCACACGTCCAGGAAATGTGAAAAACTGCTCAGGAAATTTCTCCTTCTCAATTCCAGCAAGAAAGGCACGTTAGAGCCCATCCAGAAAGATCCATGGATGAATACAGGTCATGAAGATGAACTGAAGCCTTCTGTGGGGCCACTCTCTGACTACCAGGAACCCTGGCCAACTGAGTTGATGGCGCCCATGTGTGACAACATGGAAGAGATCCAAGGCTCGTTGAGGCCAGAAGTACAACCAAGTGATGGCCATCTATTTGCTTCTGAGGTACAAGAGAGCTGAGCAGGAGGGCCACGTCATTGCCCTGAAACCCCAGGCTTCAGTGGATCTAACCAACAGCAGCACACCAAGGACCCACCTGAAGTTTCTGCCAACACACAGCAGTGGCGTGTCAGCTAGCTAGCTGCCCCCGCCACTAATTCCCATCCTAAGAATACTCAGAGGAGCAATGCAGAACATAAGCCACCCGAGGAGGACCAGGTGTCAGGGTGGAAGGGCAGCAGCAAAGCCAAGGAGGGGAAGAGAGCACCTCACCTTCAGGAACAGCGTCCTCTCCACCAGCACAAGTCAACACAGGAATTCCCTGCTTCGGGAGTGGGCCGGCCTTGGCCAGGCCTCCACACGGAAGGGCAAAGATGGCCTAACTGTGCCAAGGTCAAGGGCTCCACGGCCTCTGCACCCCTCCACACCCCAGTCTCCCTGACAAAGCCACGCCTGCATGGTGATCCAAGTGGTGCAGTTCACCAAGGCCTCAGGGCTGTGCCCCACAGAGGGAAGGTGGGATGTGTCCCCAGCCCAGCACAGACTCCCAAGTGCGTCCCTTTGGCCACTTCTTCCGCCCACACATCAGAAGTAGTGGCAGAGCCACAGAAAGAACCAATTTGCCCCAGGCTGTGTCCAAAGGAAACTCCATCCACTGGGCAACCTCCAAAGGATAAGCCACCCCAGCCTTTCCTCTGAAGGACCAGCAGGGGGCTTCTTCACCAGGTTCAAGTTCAAGTTCATCCTGAAACATCCGTGTTTCAGGTTTGTCAGAAGGAACCTGAAAGCAGAGGCCGATGGCAGACACTCACACCTCGAGGAGCAGGAGCAGAGGCAGGGAAGAAGAAAAAACATGGGGAGGCCAGGTCGCGCTCGCTACACTCGCAGATCATGAACTTCGTGGAGCCCAGTGAGAAGGTGCAGAAGATCGACCAGGTGCTGGAAGGAAACAGCGGCCAGGGAGGGCTGAACAGGAAATCTGCGCTGCTCTGGATGCAGGGCAGCCCGGCCGAGAGGACCTTGCGCAGGGGTCCAACCGGTCACGGCCATTGCTCAGTGGAGTCCCATTTCAGTGGACAGCCGCACCTCCGCGGGCTTGGAAAGCACTCCCTCCAGAACTCACTGCAGCTTCACCTTCAAAAGGTGGCCGGGAGCCTCCAGGGAGACACGCGCCTCCAGGAGCCCCGTTTGCGTCGGGGCCACCTCCCTCTGCTGCTTGTCCTTCGCCCGCTCTTCTCCCGTGCTTGTGGGGGAAGGGAGCCAGTGTGGCGAGATGGCAGTCTGGTACCGTATCAGAGCCCTGAAGGGGTTCTTCCCGGGAAAATCTCATAGGTGAGCTTTACCGAGGTCCTGACGAGCATTAGAGCCACCTGTATGCCAAAAAGAGTTTGGGGTTTATCATAAGAGAGCTGGGAGGTCCCTGAAACATGCAGGCAGCAGGAGTGCAGGATGCCCTTTGGATGACAGGACACTAACTCTGGCTGCAGGGTGGAGAAGCCGTGGGATAAGCGGCCAAGTTTCCTTGTGTTTCGAAAGTGGGCTTTTACCCCAGGGATTGGAAGTGAGGGAGACAGCAAGAAAAAAGTCAGCTCAAATGTCACTGACTGCTCGGTGACCTCTCCTTTGTAATTTTTTCCATTCTACATGATTCATTCCAGAATACAAAAATGGGAGCATGCTTTGCCAACTTGTTTTATGTGCTAGAGTTTCAGTGCAATGCCAAGAAAAATTCAAGAATTTTCTTCTATGGAACTTGACTCATGGATGTTAAAATTTCTATAGAAGAGCAAAGTGCCAAAGACAATCCTTCCTGAAGAAGAACGAAATTGAGAGGCGTTAATGATTAAGACAGTGTGATGGGGGCTTCCCTGGTGGCGCAGTGGTTAAGAATCTGCCTACCAGAACACTTTATGACATAAATCACAGCAACCTCCTTTTTGACCCACCTCCTAGAGAAATGGAAATAAAAACAAAAATAAACAAATGGCACCTAATGAAACTCAAAAGCTTTTGCACAGCAAAGGAAACCATAAACAAGACAAAAAGACAACCCTCAGAATGGGAGAAAATATTTGCAAATGAAGCAACTGACAAAGGATTAATCTCCAAAATTCACAAGCAGCTCATGCAGCTCAATATCAAAAAAACAAACAACCCAATCCAAAAATGGGCAGAAGACCTAAATAGACATTTCTCCAAAGAAGATATACAGATTGCCAACAAACACATGAAAGAATGCTCAACATCATTAATCATTAGCGAAATGCAAATCAAAACTACAATGAGGTATCACCTCACACCAGTCAGAATGGCCGTCATCAAAAAATCTACAAAGAATAAATGCTGGAGAGGGTGTGGAGAAAAGGGAACACTCTTGCACTGTTGATGGGAATGTAAATTGATACAGCCACTATGGAGAACAGTATGGTGGTTCCTCAAAAAAACTAAAAATAGAACTACCATATGACCCAGCAGTCCCACTACTGGGCATATACCCTGAGAAAACCATAATTCAAAAAGAATCATGTACCACATTGTTCATTGCAGCTCTATCTACAATAGCCAGGACATGGAAGCAACCTAAGTGTCCATCGACAGATGAATGGATAAAGAAGATGTGGCACATATATACAGTGGAATATTACTCAGCCATAAAGAGAAACGAAATTGAGTTATTTGTAGTGAGTTCGATGGACCTAGAGTCTGTCATACAGAGTGAAGTAAGTCAGAAAGAGAAAAACAAATACCGTATGCTAAAACATATATATGGAATCTAAAATATATATATATATATATATATATATATATATATATATATATATATATGGTTCTGAAGAACCTAGGGGCAGGACAGGATAAAGACGCAGACGTAGAGAATGGACTTGAGGACACAGGGAGGGGGAAGGGTAAGCTGGGATGAAGTGAGAGAGTGGCATGGACATATATACACTACCAAATGTAAAACAGATAGCTAGTGGGAAGCAGCCGCATAGCACAGGGAGATCAGCTTGGTGCTTTGTGACCACCTAGAGGGGTGGGATAGGGAGGGTGGGAGGGAGACCCAAGAGGGAGGAGATATGGGGATATACGTATATGTATAGCTGATTCACTTTGTTATAAAGCAGAAACTAACACACCATTGTAAAGCAATTATACTTCAATAAAGATGTTAAAAAAAAAAAAAAAAGAATCCGCCTGCCAATGCAGGGGACACAGGTTCGGTCCCTGGTCTGGGAAGATCCCACATGCACCACAACTACTGAAGCCCGCGCCTAGAGCCCGTGCTCCGCAACAAGAGAAGCCACCGCAATGAGAAGCCCACGCACTGCAACGAAGAGTAGTCCCCACTCGCCACAACTCCAGAAAGCCCACGCGCAGCAACAAAGACCCAATGCACCCCCCCCAAAAAAAGACAGTGTGATGTAGGTGGAGGGATAAACAAATGCAGAGCCCAAAAAACGATTCTAACTATTCTGTGTTGCCCCTCGTGTTTGCTCCTAAACCCACTCTAATCAGGCTTGCCCCGCTCCCCCGATGACTGCATCAAAACGTCCCTTTAGGTCATCAGTGATCTTGACAATGACCTAAATCCCGTTGTTAGTTCTCAGTCCTCATCTAACCTAACACACTTTCTCACTCCTTAAGCTTTCTCGACACCGCATTCTCTTGGTTGTTCTCTTACCTGAGTGATCACTTCTCTGCCTCCTTTGCTCCTTCTTCCTCTTCTCCTCAAACATTTGGTGTTGGGATTTCCCATGGCTCACTCCTCAGTTCTCTCTCCTTTTCTCCTCTATGCCCATTTCGTTTCTAGGGCCATCCTGTCTCCAGGTTCTAAACACCATCTCTATGACCATGAGTCCCAGATTTATATACCCAGCCCAGTCGAGACTTGAATATCTACCTGCCTGTTTGGCGTCTCCACTTGGATGTCTGATATTTCAAATGCAGCGTGTCCAAAACTCCACTTCTGACCTTTGCCACCCCACCAAGCCTACTCCACCTATGGTCCTTCCAGTTACTCAGGGCAAGCATCTTGGAGTTATCCTGATGCCTCTCTTTCTCACATCGCACATAGAACCTCTCAGGGACTCCTGTTGACTCTACCTTCAAAATACATCCAGAATCTGAACTTCTCACTACCTCTACTGCTACTACCTGAGTTGGAGACCCCCATAAGTCCTCTCCTGGATTATTATTACAGTAAGAATCTTGCTTCCAACCTTGTTCTTTGTAGTCATAGCAACAGGAGTGATCCTTTAAAACAGTAAGTCAGATCATGTCAGTCCTCAAAACCATTCAGTGGGGCTTCCCTGGTGGCGCAGTGGTTGAGAGTCTGCCTGCCAATGCAGGGGACACAGGTTCGAGCCCTGGTCTGGGAAGATCCCACATGCAGCGGAGCAACAAAGCCCGTGAGCCACAATTACTGAGCCTGCGCGTCTGGAGCCTGTGCTCTGCAACAAGAGAGGCCACGACAGTGAGAGGCCCGCGCACCGCGATGAAGAGTGGCCCCCACTTGCTGCAACTAGAGAAAGCCCTAGCACAGAAACGAAGACCCAACACAACCAAAAATTAACTAATTAATTAATTAATTAAAAAAAAAACCAAAAAAAAAACATATTTAAAAAAAAAAAAAAACCATTCAGTGGTTCTGTTTCCCTCCCGCTTGAAGCCAGATGCCTTTGTGCAAGGTCTCATATGATCTGATCTCCATCTCTTTCGCTCTGACCTCCTCTCTTTCTCCTCTGCTCTGGCCACGCCGGCTCCTTGCTGTTCCTCACATCGGCCAGGAAGCTCATTCCTTAGGGCCTTTGTACCGGATGCTGCTTTTGCAAGGGAAACGCTTCCCCAGGGATCTTCCAGGTCAGCTCCCTCACCTCCTTCAATTTTTACTCAAATGTCATCTTCCCAAGAGGCATACCCTGATCACCGTATTTACAGTTGCAAGTCATCTCACTCCACATACACAAGATTCTCCATCCCTTTGCTCTGCTCTTTTTAAAAATAGCACCTATCACCTAACATCTTTCAATAGACTATATAATTTGCTTATTATATGTGTTTATTATCTGTCATCCCCTACCAGAATGTGACACAAGGATAGGGATCCTTGTTTGTTTTGCTGACAGATGTTTCTCAAAAACCTAGAATGGTGCCTGGCTCATGTTGGCACTCAGTAACTATTTGAATGAATGAATGAATGAATGAATGAATGAATAAGGCGGATAGGATGCATTGGAAAGAGAGTCACAAGGGTAAAGGGAATGTTCTATTTCTTAAACTGGTGGTATGTTCATAAATGTGCCCTTTATTTTTAAAATTTTACTTATGTATGTATGCATACTGGTTTATAATCAATATTTGATTACCTAGTTAAAAAAAAAGAACTTGACTGTCCAACTTGACTGACTCCCTAAGGGTTCCACAAAGCTGAGTTTTCACTGTACCTAGTATATTATTATCTCTGACTAGAGGACACCAGTGTTTCCATTGTCTCTTTCTTTTTGCTCCTTGAGGCAGGCCATCAATGGCTCTGGCATCCAGTCGGAGGATGGCAACTCAAGAGAAGAACATGTTTTGAAAAGAGGTCTTAAAAGAACATTCTAGACTTAGAGAATAAAATGGAGCATGGTATATCTTCTCTCTCCTCTTCTCCTGATTTCTTATAGTGACTATAATGCCAAATTATCTCGGCTGCAGATGCACACCGATATTGGACCTCACTGCAGTATTTCCCTGCTGACATGCTGATAAACAGCGCTCTCCCCAGCAGACAGGACGCTTGCTGTTCTTAAGCTGCTGTTTCCTTTGCGCCTTTGTGTTTCTCATAGTCGGGAAATTAGGAGAAAAAAAAAAAAATCCTGCCCAGTACATTTTTCTTTCTCTTCTTTTCTTTTCTTTTTTTTTTTTTGGCCACACCACAAGGCTTGTGGGATCTTAGTTCCCTGACCAGGGATCGAATGGAGCCCTCAGCAGTGAAAGCACAGAGTCCTAACCACTGGACTGCCAGGGAATTTCCCCCAGTACATTTTCCTAAAATTTGCTTTTTGTTCTTTATTTGGAAACTCATTAATTTCACCATGAAAATATTTTCGAGGAGAAAATAAAAAACCAAGGGATTTACATGAAAAAGTAGCAAATAATTTTTAAATGTAATTTTATGCAAAAACAAGCTACAATGTTTCGGGGCCTTGAATTGCTATACGTTGTTGCATTGTTAGACATTTCAAATCAGTAACTTTCTTCAAACTAAGTTTGCCGTTTCTTCCAGTCACTTTGCCCCACTAAGGCTTCTATGTAAATACAGAGTCCGAAATGAACTCCTCGGAAGACCAGAAAATGCAGTTCCAGTTCTTTGAAAATTTAATCAAATGTGAATCAAAACCCCATTCTGTGTCTGCAGACTTGGAGTGACATTGGGTTTGTTCCCCTGGAGAATGGGGTCAGCTTGAAGAGTCCTGTGCTTTTACCCTAATTGAAAATCAGTTCAGGGTGGTTGCAGCGCGTGTTCAGAATCTAAGTGGCCTAATGAGGAGAAAAGAGACAAACTACCAGCCTTTTCCATTCCTGATGGGCTGTGCGTAGAGACCGGTGGGGAAACCAGAGAGGTCTGAAGAAACACCTGCCTGCCTTCCAGGTTTTTAGGAATCATGCAGAGGACAGAGATACATATCAAAAGAAATCCCAAGTGAGGTCCGTGCCCTGGGGAGACAGACCTCTCCGGATTTCCTGCAAACAACCTATTGAGAAAGAATAGGGCAGCGAGCCAGAAGCGGAGTAGAACTCGTTTAAATTCCTGTCCCTTAGCTTTCAGGCGCCGCGGGCAGGGCGGGTGCCGCTCACCGCCCAGCCCCGCCCTCCAAGGGCAGCGACCAATGGGAGACGGCCGGGCCCGGGAGCAGGGCCAATGGGAACCGGCGGGCGGAGACGCGGTGCCCTTTAAGGAGCGACGGGGCGCGGCGTCGGGGAACCCAGCGCCTGGGGTGGCGCAGCGTCCGGGTGTCGCGCCACCGTGTCCCTGCAGGTGAGCTGGGGGTGCGCCGGCCGCGAGCGGTGGGGAGAGGCGTGCTCCCCGCAGGGAAGCGCTCGAGTGGGGCTTGGGGCCGGCGTGATGCCCCCTGGATGGCACGGCGCTTCGGGCAGCCCAGGGTCCTTGCCCCCGCGAGACGTCCGCGGGGACCCCGAGACACGGCCACCCCGTCGCGACCGCCCCGTGATTGCCGATAGCCAGCGACGGTGCCAGCTGTTGACGGCGAACCGGGCTCCCTATGGCAACTCTTGTGACCCCCGGGGATTGGTTAGACGCAAAGCCGGCCTGGGCCGAGTGGGAGGGCGGGCGCCGAGTTGCTGCGGGAGGACCCCGCGGGCCCTGATCCTCCGGCGCTTCCCATCCTGGAGAAGAAGGTGTGGGCGCCTGCGGTCTCACCCGCGCCCCTTGCTCCTTGGGGTGTCCAGGGGCTCTCCCAGGCAAGTGCAGTCTGGAAAACCACGATCTAAAAATACTGTTTTTATGATCTTTGGGGAAAAAATGTTCAGTGTGGAAATCTGCGGGAAAGAATAAATAGAAGGTAAAACCATCAGGTATTCCTTCACCCAAGTGATAACCGCATTAACCGTCTATGTGCGCATGTGCATGTATATGTGCGTGTTTATACACCTACCGACTTTGCTATTTATATAGTTTTGCTCTTTTTTTTTTTTTTTTTTTTTGTATTATGAGCGTTTTGTCAAAACTAAATATTCTTTAAAATGTTTTAAATGTCTGCATTGGGTGCATGGCAGGATGCACCCGATGTGAGTGTCGGTGGTGACACCGGGGTCACTGCTACATTAGGGGCGGGGTCAGGGGGCCTTGTGAAACCTGAAAACATGAACAGGAGAAGGTCTGAGGAGAGGCCTTAAGGCAGTTGTTTTGAAGAGCCTCGAGCACAGTTGCGGGGGAAATCGAGTGCACGCACATTCAGCCGGGATGCCGAGGACCCAGCTCCAGGAGAGTCAGCCCAGCGGAGGCTGAAGTTGCTCACCAAAAGCACTGAGCCCAGCTCTGCAGCAGCGCGGGGGCATGAAACTTTCCCTTTGGCCCAGAATGCTTGGCCTCGAATGAAAACAGCTGTACCTCTAAAGCTGTTGCTCACCTATGGTAACTTTCAGGCCCTCCTAATATCCACTCACTTATCATGCATTCCCTCAACGAGGAGGTACAGGGCTCAGATGGGTTCCTACCACCTGCCAAGGCTCTTGCTACCAAGATGAATGTTCGTGCCTGTCCTCTAGCGTGGTTGCGTGGGGGAACAAATAAATACGTTTCCAGCAGACTTTGTGCTGGGTCCTAATAAATGCTGTCGGGGCTGCCTGGAACCCTTCCCTGCCTCTGTCCATCCCGCAGGCGCGGACCCCCCAGGCTCAGCTAAGCACCGTCTCCTCTGCGAAGGCTTCTTGCACACCCGCTGCTGCCCCTTCCTGTGTGGTCGCAGAGCACCCCCGGCTCCCCCGTTAGAGCAGGTCTCCCGTGGCCACTGTGACCTGCTCACCTCGCACTGGACGCCTAGCTCTGTGAGCGCCGGCTGCCCTGTTCATCTCTGTCTGCTCAGCCAGGGCCTGGCCCATCAGGGGTGTTCAAGGCGTGGTGAATAGTATGATACAAGTGATGAGCTCTGGGTGGCCAGAGTTAACAGAATGAAACCAAGAATATTTACGTTATTAATCTTGTTCAATCCTCACACTTCCCTGCTGAGGTTGATATTATCCTTTTTTGGGCTGAAGCTGAATCTCAGAGGAACGTCATTGCTTGTGCAGAGTCCCACGGCAGTGTATCTCAAAGCTAGATTCAAATCCAGGATCCTGACGCAAGGCCGATGTTTTTCCCACGGCAGCTTGTCATGGTCGGACTGGGGGAGCTGTACATTGGAACTACCACGTACAGCAGGAGTGTCTCAAGTCGGGACGCCAGGGAAGGGCATGCTGGAGAGGAAGAGCGGTCCTGGGCCCTGCTCTGGAGTGGGCTTCTCTCTACCTGGGGAGGGAGGAGGGAGGGGACCCCTGAAATTGCCTGGGAAACTGTCAGGGGCTGCATTCTTGGGTGGAGCGGGTCCGAGACATTCATGGGATCGCCAAACGGTTCCCTACCCTCAAAACATGAAGCACGGTTTTCCAGAAACTCCTTCCTGGAAGGCAGGGACTTAGCATGGTTTTTAAGAAGCCTTAGAATTCTAATCGAGGCTTAGCTTGCCAAAAGGAACTGAGCTGCTGTCATTGGAAAATGGCACGAGACTTGACAGCAAACAACACCTGAGATGCCTGCCAGCCCTGCAGGGGAGGATCCCTACGCCTCTGGACAGCCGAGCCCTGCTCTGCCCTTAGGAAGCTGAGGGCAGTAAAGTAGCATTTTAACTTTGTCCTTGTTATAGACATGATATGCGCACATTATAGAAAATTTAGAGAGTACAGACAGTAAACCAACGAACAGGAAACTTACCAATAATCAGAGGCAATTAGTACTGACACATTTTAGTATATTTTTTTCTATTCATTTTTTCCTAAAAGCTGAGTGTATGTTAACAATGCTGTATCCTTTGTTAAATCATAAAAAGCGTTTTTCACATCTTGCTTCATTGCGAGTACTTTTTGCAGTTTTTTTCTAGAACTAGTTTTTTTTTTAAAGAGCCTTATAATAAAAATTATAGCACCTATACTTTATTGAACACTCATTATGTGCCAGGCACTATTTAAAATATTTTGCCTGTGTTGTTGTCAACTTACATCCTCATAAATAAGTATTACAAGTGGGTGGGTGGTGGTATTGTAGCATACTGTCTCATATTTCAGATGAAGAAACAGACACACAGAGGTTAAGTAACCTGCCCAAGACCACACAGCTCTTAAGTGCTGAAGCTGAGAGTCAAACCAAGGCAGTCTAGGTCCAGGGCTTGTGTTCTTTTTTTTTTTTTTTTTAATTTATTTATTTTTTAAAATGATTTTTGGCTGTGCTGGGTCTTCGTTTCTGTGCGAGGGCTTTCTCTAGTTGCGGCAAGCGGGGGCCACTCTTCATCGCGGTGCGCGGGCCTCTCACTATCGCGGCCTCTCTTGTTGCGGAGCACAAGCTCCAGACGCGCAGGCTCAGTAGTTGTGGCTCACGGGCCCAGTTGCTCCGCGGCATGTGGGACCTTCCCAGACCAGGGCTCGAACCCGTGTCCCCCGCACTGGCAGGCAGACTCTCAACCACTGAGCCACCAGGGAAGCCCCAGGGCTTGTGTTCTTAACCATAATATTATCTATAAAGCAGCTGACAATTTCCTAGAAAAAAACTCAGAAAGATGAGGCAGGGAGTCTGTGCTTCATCCTAGTCACATGTACCCACGCTTCTCAGATCCCCATAAAGATTGATTAGGTGGCTGGGCTATTTTCAAGGATATTTAGGGTAGAGACCTTGGTCTCTGGCTTACAAGTGATTTTTGTTCATCACAATACAACTATTCTAGTTGTGCTACTGTCCTGTCTTTGGAGCTTGATGGAAGTTTTACCCAGCAACTCTGCTGAGATCACAGGGATTCTGATGTTACAGTGGTCTATCCACTTTCTCTACCAGGTCTTTGGATCTTTGGCTCAAAAGGGAGCTCTGGCTTCAGAGAAGGAAAGTAGGGGGTAGGGGTAGAATGCTTCTTTGAGCCTCTCTTGTTTGATGCCCAGGCTGCTGACAATTCCCGCTTACTCCTGATTTCAAACAAATAACACAAGAATGGAAAAAAGAAAAGAATGGAAAAAAATGGAGAAAAAAAAGAATGGAACAATTCCATTGTTGAAAGTAATCAGCAAAGCCTTTGTATATAAACTAAGAGGTTAAAAGGAGAAAGGGATAAATCTGCTAGGAGCACCTTATCCCTATGTGGAGTAGTCCAGGGGAAGGGGATGGCTGCTGGCCGAGCCCCGGGCTGAGAACCCTGGGCCAGCCCTAGCGGCTTGGGAACTAGGCAGGTCGGGGTTTTCAGAGTTAAGTCATGAATGGGGAGGACAGGTTTATTATTCAGTATATTTATATACAGAATTTCCGGGAAGTCAGTTTCTTTTCACTAATCAGCTAAGTTGACTGAACAACTTCTCTTTTCTGGAAATCAATTGAAATAAGTCTTACAAGTTTTGGTCTCAATTTTTCAAGGAATCTATACAGGCAACTCAGCGCAATCAGAAGTACTGCCCTCAGAAACTAGCTAGTCCACTCAATAGGTATAAATAATACTGCTGTTGAAGCATGTGGGCAGAGAGGCACTGGGAGATGAATGCCCTGGACAAAGATATTCATTAGCAGCAAAGCTATTGCATACAGCAAAGTGTAGATTTTGGAAAAAGAGGAGGACGTGCTAGTGAGGGTGATCAAGCAAGTGAAGGTAATGCCATTTTAAAAAATTAATAGAAACTTGTATTTATATACTTCTAACTTATGAGAAAAACTTTGCGTTGGAATTTCTCAGATATAATTTTTTGCACGTTTTTCTTTTACCTTTTCACCATCTTCAACCGTTCTTCCCTCCACCTCTGACAACTACCGATCTGCTCTCTGTTTCTATTAGTTTGTTTTTATTTTTAGATTCCACACATAAGTGAGATCATACAGTATTTATCTTTCTGTGTCTGACTTATTTCACTTAGCATAATGTCCTCCAAGTCCATCCATATTGTTGCAAAGGTCGATAGCTCCTTCTTTTTTATGGTTGATTAATATTCCATTATATCTATATAATGGAATATTATATATATAATATTTATATATATATAAATAATACATTCTTTATCCATTCATCCATCAATGGACACTTA
Source organism: Balaenoptera physalus (assembly GCF_965194825.1). NCBI lineage: Eukaryota > Metazoa > Chordata > Mammalia > Artiodactyla > Balaenopteridae > Balaenoptera > Balaenoptera physalus. The sequence continues at coordinate 172,991,476 of NC_138883.1, read as the reverse complement.
GTTTGCTTCCATGTCCTGGCTATTGTAAATAGAGCTGCAATGAACATTTTGGTACATGACTCTTTTTGAATTATGGTTTTCTCTGGGTGTATGCCCAGTAGTGGGATTGCTGGGTCGTATGGTAGTTCTATTTTTAGTTTTTTAAGGAACCTCCATACTGTTCTCCATAGTGGCTGTATCAATTTACATTCCCACCAACAGTGCAAGAGTGTTCCCTTTCCTCCACACCCTCTCCAGCATTTATTGTTTTTAGATTTTTTGATGATGGCCATTCTGACCGGTGTGAGATAATATCTCATTGTAGTTTTGATTTGCATTTCTCTAATGATTAATGATGTTGAGCATTCTTTCATGTGTCTGTTGGCAATCTGTATATCTTCTTTGGAGAAATGTCTGTTTAGGTCTTCTGCCCATTTTTGGATTGGATTGTCTGTTTTTTTGATATTGAGCTGCATGAGCTGCTTGTAAATCTTGGAGATTAATCCTTTGTCAGTTGCTTCATTTGCAAATATTTTCTCCCATTCTGAGGGTTGTCTTTTTGTCTTGTTTATGGTTTCCTTTGCTGTGCAAAAGCTTTTAAGTTTCATTAGGTCCCATTTGTTTATTTGTGTTTTTATTTCCATTTCTCTAGGAGTTGGTCAAAAAGGATCTTGCTGTGATTTATGTCATAGAGTGTTCTGCCTATGTTTTCCTCTAAGAGTTTGATAGTGTCTGGCCTTACACTTAGGTCTTTAATCCATTTTGAGTTTATTTTTGTGTATGGTGTCAGGGAGTGTTCTAATTTCATACTTTTACATGTACCTGTCCAATTTTCCCAGCACCACTTATTGAAGAGGCTGTCTTTTCTCCACTGTATATGCTTGCCTCCTTTATCAAAGATAAGGTGACCATATGTGCATGGGTTTATCTCTGGGCTTTCTATCCTGTTCCATTGATCTATATTTCTGTTTTTGTGCCAGTACCAAACTGTCTTGATTACTGTAGCTTTGTAATATAGTCTGAAGTCAGGGAGCCTGATTCCTCCAGCTCCATTTTTCGTTCTCAAGATTGCTTTGGCTATTCGGGGTCTTTTGTGTTTCCATACAAATTGTGAAATTTTTTGTTCTAGTTCTGTGAAAAATGCCATTGGTAGTTTGATAGGGATTTCATTGAATCTGTAGATTGCTTTGGGTAGTGGAGTCATTTTCACAATGTTGATTCTTCCAATCCAAGAACATGGTATATCTCTCCATCTATTTGTATCATCTTTAATTTCTTTCATCAGTGTCTTATAATTTTCTGCATACAGGTCTTTTGTCTCCTTAGGTAGGTTTATTCCTAGATATTTTATTCTTTTTGTTGCAATGGTAAATGGGAGTGTTTTCTTAATTTCACTTTCAGATTCTTCATCATTAGTATATAGGAATGCAAGAGATTTCTGTGCATTAATTTTGTATCCTGCTACTTTCCCAAATTCATTGATTAGCTCTAGTAGTTTTCTGGTAGCATCTTTAGGATTCTCTATAGTATAGTGTCATATCATATGCAAACAATGACAGCTTTACTTCTTCTTTTCTGATTTGGATTCCTTTTATTTCTTTTTCTTCTCTGATTGCTGTGGCTAACACTTCCAAAACTATGTTGAATAATAGTGGTGAGAGTGGGCAACCTTGTCTTGTTCCTGATCTTAGTCGAAATGGTTTCTGTTTTTCACCATTAAGGACGATGTTTGCTGTGGGTTTGTCATATATGGCCTTTATTCTGTTGAGGTAAGCTCCCTCTATGCCTACTTTCTGGAGGGTTTTTATCATAAATAGGTGTTGAATTTTGTCAAAAGCTTTCTCTGCATCTATTGAGATGATCATATGGTTTTTCTCCTTCAATTTGTTAATATGGTGTATCACATTGATTGATTTGCGTATATTGAAGAATCCTTGCATTCCTGGGATAAACCCCACTTGATCATGGTGTATGATCCTTTTAATGTGCTGTTGGATTCTGTTTGCTAGTATTTTGTGGAGGATTTTTGCATCTATTTTTTTTTTTTAATTTTTTATTTATTTATTTATGGCTGTGTTGGGTCTTCGTTTCTGTGTGAGTGCTTTCTCTAGTTGCGGCAAGCGGGGGCCACTCTTCATCGCGGTGCGCGGGCCTCTCACTGTCGCGGCCTCTCTTGTTGCGGAGCACAGGCTCCAGATACGCAGGCTCAGTAGTTGTGGCTCACGGGCCTAGTTGCTCCGCGGCATGTGGGATCTTCCCAGACCAGGGCTCGAACCCGCGTCGCCTGCATTAGCAGGCAGATTCTCAACCACTGCGCCACCAGGGAAGCCCTGCATCTATGTTCATCAGTGATATTGGCCAGCAATTTTCTTTCTTTGTGACATCTTTGTCTGGTTTTGGTATCAGGGTGATGTTGGCCTCATAGAATGAGTTTGGGAGTGTTCCTCCCTCTGCTATATTTTGGAAGAGTTTGAGAAGGATAGGTGTTAGCTCTTCTCTAAATGTTTGATAGAATTTGCCTGTGAAGCCATCTGGTCCTGGGCTTTTGTTTGTTGGAAGATTTTAAATCACAGTTTCAATTTCAGTGCTTGTGATTGGTCTGTTCATATTTTCTATTTCTTCCTGGTTCAGTCTCAGAAGGTTGTGCATTTCTAAGAATTTGTCCATTTCTTCTAGTTTGTCCATTTTATTGGCATATAGTTGCTTGTAGTAATCTCGCTTGAGGTTATTTTTAGCTCAAATTTATTCCATGAATTCTAACTCAAAACCCAAAACTCCCCCCATAATGAAATTTATATTATTTGCACTTGGTTAAGAAGGAATGATACGTTCTAAAAAATACCTCCTGTGTGCACTTTAATCTTATGTACTAAGACTCTCTCTATACTATTTTTAAATCATAACAAAAACATGAACCCATATTATGTGATCCTAAACATATCCATGCTTTAAAAGGTGACATTTTAGTGTATAATGCTGTGTCAAGCAGTTTAAGCCATAAGGAAGAGACACCGGTTGCATGAAGTCGGGGATTTATTGTGAAGATCAGTGGGAGATAACAAATCAAGATACCGATTGAACAGCCGGGATTCCAAGAGACAAACACAGTTTGGGAATTGCTAGAGATCGCAGGATCCACGCAGCTCCAGGTGTGTGGTGCCTCTTCATTCCCTGTGAATCCTATCTGTAGTGTTCTGCCATTGCTCCGTCTCAGATAATTTTCCCTATTTCCCTTTTTATTCCTGTCTGTTTCCAACTGTTGTGCTTTCTCCCTACATCTGGGGCAGCCTGTTGGGTGTGCTTGACCCTCTGTACTCCAAGGGCTGTCCGTGGTAGGCTCGCCCTGGGTCCCTGTCAGTCACTGCCAGAGCAGCAGCGGGGCCACACGGAGACAACAGGCAGTCCAGGTCGGAGGAAAGCCTTAGACGAGAACCAGGGCTATGGGCATTCCGAGGACTTGCCAGGACAGGCAGCAATGATTAGTTGGGACTGTCTTATTTTAACAAAGCAGTGGGCTGCTTTTCCTCGTTGAATGGGACGACCCTGTATTTCAAAAGATGAGATCAGGCTTTGAGCCACAGTGTGTTAATGAAAGAATCATTTCATTTCAAGCACTTCCCCTGTCTATCATTTTCACTGTCAAAATAACTGAAGGGAAGAAATGGATCATCGACCAAGCAGGAACTTCATTGACAAACCTTCCACAGATGAGACTCAAATGAGACTCTAACATGAAGAAGAAAGACCCTCCCAGAAGTATTCTCGACTGGTTTGTCTTTCATCCCCCAGATACTTAAATGCTCTGTGGGGAAATACATTTGTAGATAACAAATCACCCTGACAGTAGCAAATGTATCATTTTCCAATCTCTGAATCAAACTCATAAGCTACTCGGAAAACTGAAGAGGAGTATTAGATAATCACTTGGACTATTTTAAGACCTAGAGGGAAAATATCCAAGAACAGTGAAGCATTGATACTTCTAGAGACTTGGTTATGTAATTCTTGATGAAGATCTCGTTGGAAGGTTCCAAAAGATAAAAGTGGCATCCTGGAAGCACGCGAATATCAAAACTTTCACTGGTTACATCTTCCCAGGCTAAAAAGAAACAGAATTATATTCAATAACAAATGACACCGCCAACAACAGAAGATTTACTTCCAGATGTTACTTTTCTAAGAGCTGACACCAGTGGTAGAGTTACTTCCAAGGTCTCAGGTTCCGTATTTCCTGTATTTTTAATTTCTCAGAGACCTATCGGTATACAGCGGTATTACCTGCCTTCTCTCATTTCACACACAACCAACATCTCTCCATTTACACTGAATAAAACTTGGGCCAATTTTCTACTCCATGTAACCGCTAGTTGACATTAGCTGAGAAATCATCAGATATCTCAATAAAATACCTCAAACCATCAAAATAATTTCACCTTCCAAATCCGCTGGTATATCTTCAGATCCAGTAAAGCGTGTTGAGTCATGTTAACTCACAAGAAAGAACAGCCTCAGAGGGTGTATCAAAGCTGCAAACATAGAAGAGCCGGGTGGTAACTTTTCACAATAGACACCCCCAGAATCTTTTCCTATTAATAACTTCATTTATTTATTTATTTATTTTAAAATTTATTTATTTATATCTTTGGCTGCGTTGGGTCTTTGTTGCGGTGCGCGGGCTTCTCATTGCAGTGACTTCTCTTGTTGCGGAGCATGGGCTCTAGGCACGCGGTCTTCAGTAGTTGTGGCATGAGAGCTCAGTAGTTGTGGCGCACAGGCTTAGTTGCTCCGTGGCATGTGGGATCTTCCTGGACCAGGGCTCGAACCCGTGTCCCCTGCATTGGCAGGCAGATTCTTAACTACTGCGCCACCAGGGAAGCCCTAATAACTTCATTTAAATCAAACATGGCGTGTCCTCACTTCTTTCCCTTTTGCTATTTACAGCAATACAAACATTTTTTTATTCATGGTTCTTCTACCTGTCAGCACCTGAGAGTCACTGTGGTCCAGGCTATTTTCCAAGATCATCTGGCTTCTAGAAGAATGCCAGTCGCAGCAGGATGGCACCTGGGCACCCAGTCCAGCTCAGGGTGAGGCTGGTTATATAGTATCTTTAAGTGTCATTCTCCCAAAATGACCACCTCTCTATTCCCCAGCCCTCCATCGTCCGGCAGAGGGTTGCTGTGTACAGAACAGAAACAGGTTTATGGAAGCAGGGCCCCTGAGTTGGTTCCACCAATTCTCAGTTTAATCACAGCAGCAGGAAACATTGACTGAGCTCAGTGCTGGGTGCTGTGTTAGCCCCTAGGGACACTTGAATAAATAAGCACAGTTCCTTTCCTCCTGCAGTTTAGAGACTGGCTGGGGAGACAGACATTAATTAAATCATGGGGTGACTGGAGAGATGTGTCACCAAGTTCAGGGTCATCTGTGAACACCTGACAGGTGGGGGTAGGGTGGCATCAAGCAGGGACTCCCTGGGAAATGGAGTTGGACCTGAGATCTGAATAAACAGGAAAAATTTGGCAAAGGGGAGAGAGGCAGCAGGGGAAGAGGGAACAGATAAGCAGAAACCAATGGCTATTGTTCCAAGAGTGAATGGGGAATCGGGACAAACTGAGGTAGAAGAAGCAAGCGAGGGCCAAGTGTAGGCCTCACGAAGGGCTTTGGTCATCATAAGACAGCCAGGAAGCCCCCAAGAGGATTTAAGGCAAGGCAACTCATGACCAAACTTGACTGTTATCCCTCTGGGTATAATGTGAGGAGCACATTATAATGTGGGACCGAAAGGGGCAAAGCGTTGTTTCAATAGTCCAGGCAAGAATTCCCACTTCTGCCCAGAATGTAGAAAACTAGGAGCACCACTCCTGGCCTAACGAGGAACAAAAGCCCAACAGAATGCAAAACCGTAACTTCTCTTGAGCTCATCAGAGAGCTGAGCTTGCAAGGCAAACTAGAAACCGAACTCCGGGGAAGGTCAGGCCCCTCTAAGCAGAGGCGGGACATGCGGACTGGCTCACGTGGGCAAAGCCTGGGAGGAAGGGGTGCCTGCTGTCCATGTGGGCAAGAAGAAATCCGCTAAAATGTGCAAGGGCTGGAGACCAAGCGTGGGGTGGTGTGTCAGATGCAGTTCACACCGACTCACAGGCTCCCGTCCGTGGGCCCCCACTAGGCGTTTCACGAGAAAGACTGGGAACAAGGCGAGAGGCCAGAAAGAGCCTTCTCTGCGGGGCAGGTGGGCAGCAGGAAAGTGGATGTGACCATGAGATGGGCACTAACCCTGCCCCCTGCCCAAGTCCTCCCCTCCTGCTAAGCAGGCCTCAGCTGCTGGAGTCGGGGCATCAAATACTTCCAGCCCCAGGCGCAGGAGGAGACCCACAGATGTAGGGGATAGAAGGATTAACCCTCTACACTTGGGGAAGGAGTGGGAAAGGGTCTTGGGGCCACAATTCTTTTTTTTTTTTAAATAAAGGTGACAGATCATGAGTCATTTTTATTGGATATGCTTGAGAAACACAACTACACATCGAATTTCCTTTAAATACCAGTTTCCCATAGAAGTTCTCTCTTGCTCCATTTACTTTTTTTTCTTTTCGCTCTCTTTTCTTTTTTTTTTTTTTTCGGGCATGCCGTGTGGCATGTGGGATCTTAGTTCCCCGACCAGGGATCGAACCTGCGCCCCTTGCATTGAAAGCACGGAGTCTTAACCACTGGACTGCCAGGAAGTCCCTGGGGCCACAGTTCTATACAAAAACCAAGAAAAAGTCTTCTACTCCTGGGGAGAGACTGGAAACTTCCCCCCAATACCCACAAGACCCACCCACAAGGCCCAGGTACAGAGGACCTGCCTAAGATGGGAGCTCAAGACTGGCTAGGATGTCCAAGAACTCCCACGTTACCACAGAGGCTAGCATCACACATAGGGTACCAAGCAACAGCTGTCAGTGGTGCGAGCCTGGGGAGAGACTGTTCTATGAGGCATAGAGAAGACGGAAGAATTGAGAAAAATTCTCCAGCAGCCCAGACTCCACAGTACGCACACAGTAACTTGGGAGCAGCGTTGTCCTGGGGTAACCATAGTAACAACAAAATCCAAACACAGCTCTTCTCCAGTCTGGACTGACCCAACCCCCCACATGAATGGCCTGACAAAGAGGGGATGTGCTCAAATCCAAGTGTAAAAAATATTTATGTCAGTTTCATGCATGATATCTAGCTTTCAATCCAAAAAAATCAGACACACAAGAAGGCAACAAATAACTCCATTGTCAAGAGCCAAAGCTCTTGACAAAGAATCCAAAGAATCCTGAATCCAAAGAATCAGACTCAGATAAGACCCAGATGTTAGAACTATCAGACACGGGCTTTACACGACCTATGATTGAGATGTCAAAGCATTTCATGGAAAAGGTAGGCATGCATGAACAAACGGGTAAGTTCATTAGAGAGGCGAAGACTGTGAGAGCCCAAAAGAAATTCTAGAAAGAAGCAGCAACAGCAATGAGGCATTCCTTTGTCAAGCTCATCAGGAGACCTGACACAGCTGAGGAAAGAATCAGTGAACCTGAAGATGGTTAATAGAAATTATCCAAACTGAAACAAAAAGGAAAAAGAGTTAAAAAAAGAGAACATCTGAGAGCCCTGGGACAATATCAGACAGCCTGACATGTGGTGTAGTCAGGGTCCCAGACGGAGAATAGAACAGCACATGAGACCAGGTAGGGCAGGAGGACAGCTTAAGTGAGGTGGGAGCTGACGAAGCTTTCCCACCTGTCACAGATTTTCATTTTGGCCACCAGGCTCTGAGCCTTGGGGTTGGGTGATGGGAAAGAGCTGAGAGACATTCTCAGGCCTGATTTCATTTCTATTGGAAAAACCTGAGAGCTACAGAGAGGCGGAGAGAGAACAGACTGAGCAAGGGGAAGCGGCAGGAGCGAAAGGAGAAGAATGCACTGAGCAGGCTTGGGGAGAACGCGCGGGATTTGGAGACACAGGAAGCGAAGAGCTGTGAGTAGCTACTGTGATCTGATTCTCTGGGGGGAGGGTGAGACTGTTACAGAGTTTTTGTTGTTGTTTTTTTATTCTATGAGTGGAATATCCCTGTGAGTGATTTCTCTTAGTTTTGGTTTGGGGGAGGTTTCTTTTGAGAGCTCCTGAGAGTTTAGCAGGACTACTTTATAATACCGCTGCCTTGGCATCCACACTGTGGCCTGTGGGAGCATGGCACTGACACTAGCCCTTCCTGCGAGCACATGTAGAGTCACAAATAAGGGTGAGTTCCTGGGAATTGCCTGGCGGTCCAGTGGTTAGGACTCTGTGCTCTCAGTGCCGAGGGCCCGAGTTCGATCCCTGGTTGGGGAACTGAGATCCCACAAGCCACGCAGCTTGGCAAAAAAAAAAAAAAGAGTGAGTTCCTGATAGGACCCTCCCAACAGCTTCTGTGATAGGTTTCTTCTGGCCTCCCAGAGCCTTCCCTTGTGCGCCTCTTAGATAACTCTCCCGTGAAGTTTACCAAAACCTGTTCTTTGGGGTTTGAATTGACCAGTTTGGCCTATAGCCGGGGAACCCCAAAGCCCTCCACCCATGCATAAAGCACCCCCTAATAAGGGCATGTCCTTCAGGTGCTGCCACCTCTCTGCCTGTAGCCCGCCTTGACCTCCCTGTGTGGCCCCTCCAGTTGTGCCGTGGACATCCTGCAGGACCTGTGAGTTGTGAACTTCTCTATTTCAGTTTCTCTTGGGGTCTGTTATTGAACCTCTGCTCCCTTTCCAACCCCCAGGGTTCTTCTTAACAAATGTTAATTCAACAGAGTCACAAGAGCCTTTGGTAGCGAATTGTTTTGCTGTGTTTGGTTTTTAAAATTGCATGAGGTTTGTTACGTGCCATGCTGTCTCCTAAACATGATCTCATTTAATCCTCACCACCACACCTGGAGAGAGTTACTCTCATCAGATGAGACCCTGGCTGTGAGTCTCACAGCTACTAAGCCAAGGGTTTGGATCCTGGGAAGCAGACTCTACAGACGGCGTGTTTGTGCAAGGCTTAATTATTAAAAAGCAGCTTTTGCCTACGTGATTATTTCAGTGACTGTCCACAGTGATTTGGATTTTGCCCTCGTTACCAGCAGGAGCTGGCGGAGTAGATCAAGGAGCTCTGTGAGAACTTCTGCAGGCACAATGGTAGCAAGAAGGTCTGCGGCACCTTCCGAATGCAGTGGTCTTCACAGGCATTGTGGCTTTCTGCATAGCCTCGGGCCTCACTGGCTTTATTGGTCTTTAGGTGGTGGCTCAGCTGTTCAGCTGTACGGTTGGACTGCTGTTAATAGCGCTTCTCACCTGGGGATACATCAGGTCTCTGGTCAGTATCGTGAGCTGGGCGGTGCTATTCATTCTGGTGCAGCATGTGTATTAGAGCAGGCCTCTTTTCACATTGGTAATTCCACTCAGGCTGCTGTGAGGGATGCAGTTGTTGGGAGACCATCCTTGGATAAAAAAGCTCAGTAGCATCTTAACAAGAGGATCCAGCAAGACCCTGGCCAGCCCCTTCTGATTTCTGGGCTTCTGCCATGGTCACGGGTCCGTGGCCGGACTGGTGTTTCTTGGATTCTGACTCTGTGCTAAGCCAGGAACACAGCTCAGCCCTGTGAGGACCACATTTGCTTAGATGGGGTAGAAGTGGAGAGAGATGGTCAGACTTGGGGCAGCTGGGAGACGGATGGTGGACCTAGTGATAGAGTAGAGGTGGGCATTGGGGTGAATGCAGGGATGTGATGAAGATGAACGGGATTGTCTCTGTTCTCAAGGTGCTTCAAATCTGCTCCACTTTTGTTTTTTTTTTTGGAGCTATTTGTGTAAATTTCTAGTCACAGGCAGTGCCCAAGGTGGCCCTAGGCCCAGTTCCAGGCTTTTTGGTGGAAATAAACACAGGCCCAAGGATCTCACTCCTCCACAGAGGAGACAAAGCCCAGACAAAATAGAAGAAATGCATGGCAGTAGATAATGGTGACTAAGGGCCGCATGCTGGCCCCATAGGGCCTGCTGTGGGGAAGTTAGAATAGGAAGAACCATTTGTAGGTTCCGATTATTGGGGCCAGCATCTGGAATGTTAGGACGTCAGTCCTGTTAGAAGAATCAAGTGTCAATGAGACATCTCAGGAGACAGAGGAATGGTCATGTGCCATGGAGCCAAATGAGTTCTGGAACAAAATTCCCAAAAAAGCAAACCACTCCCCTGTCCTGGATCACCTCCACACTTAATAAGTAGGGATCCCCTTCTGCTGACCCCCTAAGATGAGAATCCTTTGGCGTTAGTGATTTATTCAACAAATATTTGTTATATGATAAAACATACATGTTGAACCATATTTTTTTGAAGAAAAAAAGATGCTCTATTCATCCTTAATTGATGTAATTTCCAGGCCCAGCTCCATTCTAAGGCAGCAAAAATATTACAGGTGGGCCTCAAAGGGAAGGAAGTCAAACTGCCTTCCTGGATAAGCAGCCCCAGAGAACCGCCAACCTGCATCTTCCATAGATAATTATATATCAGAAAAAAACTTGTCTCGATTACTTACATGTAATTACTAACAATGCGACTATCTGTCACCAGTTTGGGAAATTGTTGTAAGAATGCCTTGTCATCAACAAAATCCGCAGGGATGCCTACCAGATCCTTTAGGAGACAGGTAATTTGTTCTTCTGACAGATCTTCGGAAAAACAAAGTCTGGTCTTTGACTTAAAACATTAGTCTGATGTTTCATGTAACACACCTGTTCAGACACCAAAAGCTATCCCACTCTCCCTTTTGGTGATTTCAAGAATTCTCTGATCCAGTTAGTTTGCTGAAGGTTAAGTTCTCATCTGCCTCAGAATGAAAGAAAATACACTTAGAGTCAATATTAGCTTGGAGATGCTAGGGCCAGTGCAGGCACTGACCAGAAACAGTTAAAGTGCATTTCAGAGGAAAGGAGAGAAGATACTGAAAGAGATTTGTGGGTGTTTCATTAACCAATAGTATCGTTCATTAATCCTTCATTATGCTGGATCAAAATTCGCCAGATAGGAAAATAACAACTTGATTTTTCCCCCCCGTTTCCCTCCTTTCCACCACCCTCCCTAAGGAAAATGAAATTACTTACATGAGGAGCACTTATACCTGACACACATAAATGCACCGGTTCTAGCTTATATTTTTCTTTTACATGTAGCACAGTCATAAAAGTAACATAAGATCCCATACTACATTTGGGGAAGAAAAACATGATAATAACTGTTCAACAAAACTCATGATAATCCATCGGGACTCCACAAGAACAAGCATCATACGCACAGCAGTGGTCATGAAATAGTCCAAAGAAAAGCATACATTAGTTGAGTAATAACTAACTTATTTGTAAAAGGTATATTTTCAATGATTTATAGCAGCATAAGAAGGGTTTCAAGACATCCTAGGTAATTCAAACTAAGATCTGGTACTGATTTCCACAATGTCTTGAAATTAATTTAAATTTCCTTTTCTCTATGAAAGATATATATATCACTATGTCTCTAATAATATTTATCAGCAATTCTCAAAGTACAGTCTGGGGACTCCCAGGAATCCCTGAGACGTTCTCACGTGGTCTATGATGTTTTATCCAGTGGCCTATGAGGTTAAAACTATTTTAGGATAATACCAAAATATCGTTTGTCTTTAAAACTCTCTTTTTTTCATGAGAGCATAGTTGAGTTTTCCATACCGCATGTGTGACATGGGGTATTGCCGCAGTTGGAATGCAGAAGCAGAAGGGAGAATCTAGCTGCCTTCCAATAAGCCAGACATTAAACATACGCCAAAGTGTAAAACGGTGCTACTCTTCTCACTATGTTTTTTGGAAAAATATATTCTTTTACATAAAATACATATTCTTTATGTCAGCATATAAGGGATTTATTAATGTTAAGTCAAGTATTTTTATAAATTTATTTGTTTATTTATTTTTGGACTGTGTTGGGTCTTCATTGCTGCGTGCAGGCTTTCTCTAGTTGCGGCGAGCGGGAGCTACTCTTTGTTGCGGTGCGCAGGCTTCTCATTGCGGTGGCTTCTCTTGTTGTGGAGCACAGGCTCTAGGCACGTGGGCTTCAGTAGTTGTGGCACGCGGGCTCAGTACTTGTGGCATGTGGGCTCTAGAGCGCAGGCTCAGTAGTTGTGGTGCATGGGCTTAGTTGCTCCATGGCATGTGGGATCTTCCTGGACCAGGGCTTGAACCTGTGTCCCCTGCACTGGCAGGCGGATTCTTAACCACTGCGCCACCAGGGAAGTCCCAAGTGTTTTTAAAGTTTCATAGTTTTAATTTCTAATATGGTAAATATTGACAGATAAATCACACATAAAACCTCATTGAGGTCCTCAATGCTTTTTAGAAGTATTAAAGTAGTGCTGGGACCAAAAAGTTTATGGACTGCTGTGGACATTATGTAGTTATATTTTGTAGACAATACTGCCAGAGATAATTTTTTGTAAATATCTTTGGAGGATGAAGAAAGGGAAACTCAGTCCCATGTTCACTGCTGATGGAGTGTAAATTGCAGGTAATTTGGAAATATATATCAAGAGCTTTATCAATGTCATATCATTAACCTAAATTCTGGAGATATGTCCTTAAGAAATTTATAAGAGGTGTATACTAAATTTTCTACAAAAGTGTTCATTGAAGTGTTTTCATAACAGAAAACACTTTTCTCTCCACAAAAGGGGATTGATAAAGTCATGAAGCAATGTAATCTTACAGCAGTAAAAGATCTCCACAGCAATAGTAAGTGGGGAAAAAAATCAGGAAAAAATATAAAATAGGATCTCATCATGCAAAGATACTATGAAGCCACATCACAATTCTGAAGGATTATCTAGGATACTGGATACTTTTTATTTTTCATTTTTTGCTTGAGCATATCTATAAATACTGGGTTAGCCAATAAGTTTGTTCATTTTTTTCCATAAGATGGCTCTAGCAGCACTTTGTTGTCTTTAACTTCATTAAAAACAATCTTGTTAGATTGCATGTGACAGCTGTCATATCAGTGTGCATTTAAAAAAGACATCAAAATTGGTGAATTTTTGTGTAGCCATTTTAATATTGAAGATGGAAGAAAAAAGCAACATTTTCGGCATTTTATGCTTTATTATTTCAAGAAAGGTAAAAGCTCAACTGAAATGCCCAAAAAGATTTGTGCAGTGTATGAAGAAGGTGCTGTGACTGATCGAACGTGTCAAAAGTGGTTTCATGCTGGAGATTTCTCGCTGGACGGTGCTCCACAGTCAGGTAGACCAGTTGAAGTTAACAGCGATCAAATCGAAACAATAACTGAGAACAGTCAACGTTATACCACGCGGAAGATAGCCGACATACTCAAAAATACCCAAATCAAGCGTTGAAAATCATTTGCACCAGCTTAGTTATGTGAATCACTTTGATGTTTGGGTTCCACAGAAGTTAAGCGAAAAGAATCTTCTTGACCATATTTCCGCATGCGATTCTCTACTTAAACGTAATGAAAACATTCCGTTTTTAAAACAAATTGTGACGGGCAATGGAAAGTGGTTACTGTACAACAATGTGGAGCAGAAGAGATCGTGGGGCAAGTGAAATGAACCACCAACAACCACACCAAAGGCCGGTCTTCATCCAAAGAAGGTGATGTTGTGTATATGGTGGGATTGGAAAGGAGTCCTCTATTATGAGCTCCTTCCGGAAAACCAAACATTAATTCCAACAAGTACTGCTCCCAATTAGATCAACTGAAAGCAGCCCTCAACAAAAAGTGTCCAGAATTAGTTAGCAGAAAACGTATAATCTTCCATCAGGATAACGCAAGACCACAAGTTTCTTTGATGACCAGGCAAAAACTGTTAGAGCTTGGCTGGGAAGTTCTGATTCATCTGCCGTATTCACCAGACATTGCACCTTCAGATTTCCATTATTTAGGTCTTTACAAAATTCTCTTAATGGAAAAAATGTCAATTCCCTGGAAGACTGTAAAAGGCACCTGGAACAGTTCTTTGCTCAAAAAGATAAAAAGTTTTAGGAAGATGGAATTATGAAGTTGCCTGAAAAATGGTAGAAGGTAGTGGAACAAAAGGATGAATACATTGTTCAATAAAGTTCTTGGTGAAAATGAAAAATGTGTCTTTTGTTTTAACTTAAAAACTGAAGGCACGTTTTGGCCAAACCAATATATATAATATAGTAGCCAAAATTATTGAGTCCTTACCATAATACCAAGTAATTTATGATTATTATCCATTTAATCCTCACAAATGGGAACCATTATTATTCCAGCTTTACAGAGAAGGAAACATAATTTAGAAGCCTAAGGAAGTTGCCCAAGTTCGAACTGAGTAGGAGGCAGACAGAACTCCAGAATTCATGACCTAACCTTAAAATTCTATAACTTAGCTTAAGAAACATATACTATTTATATCCTTTTTAAATTTTAAAAATAAATGGAATATAAGTTGCTGCCTAGAGTTTTGATTTTACAAGTCCTGATTTTTTTTTTTTTTTTTTTTTTTTTGCCTATAAGGAAAAAAGGTAAGAAGACTACACAGACAGGCCGTTTGTAAGAGCTGTGGCTGGTTAAAATTACCCAACATGCTGGGACTGTTTTCAAAAGAGAAGATACCAAGAGGAGCCTAGGATTTACACACTCCTGAAAAAAAGATTTCAGTTAATCTCACCACCTGGCATTTCTATCTTTTTGGTCCCTACTGCAGGGCTTCTTTTGGTCTGACTTTCTCATTTGAGAACAGCTATAACCATATTGAATCAATCGTTCTTTCAAGCAGTGGTGAAGCAGTGTAACCAAAACAAAGGCATGCGTCCCACAAGACACAAAGAACAACATTAACCATAGATTTGTGATGGAAGAAACTCCCCCAAATGTCTCTCAAAACAGAGGTTAAATACCTGTGGCCAAAAAATGCAAAATTTTCACCCTGAAGGACCGGCAGCAGAGCACAGGCAATTTCATCAACCATCTGGTAGATGTCACTTGGAAAAGGATCTTCAAGCCGACTTTCGCTCCCAGCAAGCCTTATGGCATGCCCTGGAGATTGAGGAAGACAGTTAATACATACAGACAGCGAGAGGAATGCTGTGATACTGTGAAAGAGCTTATGTTAATACGATGGGAACAGTTTCAAAGACACGAATAGTAATGGTCAACGTAAGGAGAGAAAAGTTTTGGAATTTGCTGACTAAAAAAGAGCACAAACTACAGCAGACTAAATATCTGAAAAATATTCTCCAACTATAAAACATTTAGAAATACTAGATGAATCACATGTGTGCAGAGTTTGGCTCACAATAAGGTAAATGGAATACCTGGAAGAAAACAAAATAAGAGGGGAGTGAAAATTCCAGTCATGAGCCTGTGCTAACAGAATGACTGTTTATTGCTTGTATCAGGAAAATAAAATACCAGGTTTAAAGGGCGGCCAAGAGGCACAAGGCATTGGAGTGCCTTAAATTTTCGAGAAAGGCAGATAGACCAATGGAACAGAATAGAGAGCTTAGAAGTAGACCACATGTATGTGGAAACTCAGTTTATAACTGAGTTTAAAATCAGTGGGGGAAAGTGTAGATCTCTGAATAACCAAGTCAACTGGTTATTCATGTGGAAAAAATAAAATTAAATACCAAGCTCTTACGTCATATATAAAAGTCAATTCTAACTTAAATATGACAAAACACTTAAGAATTGATAGAAGGAAACATCAGCAAATAACTTTGTGACTGAGGGTTAGGATATGCTTTTAAAAGTAAGCTGTAAAAAGTACAAACTTTAAGAGTGATAAACTTGACTATATTAAATTTTAAAACTTCCGTGAATCAAAAGACAACACATAAAGAGGTGGCACAGACCAGGAAAGACATTTTAACCAACCAGACCTAAAATAAATTAGGGTCAAGAATATGTAAAGAATTTCTACATGTCAATAAAAAAAGAGATTCAAATGGAAAAGTGGGCATAAGATACTAATAAGAAACTCATAGGAAAGAAAACATAAGTAGCAATACATATATGAAAATGCCCAGTCTCATCTATAAAGAGGGTTATTCCATTTAAAATCAGAGTAATTTCTTTATCTTATAACTGGAAGTTGTACCTTTTGACCACCTTCACCCATTTCCCCTACCCACTTCTGTTCTCTGAATTTGTTTTTTAAGATTCCGCATGTAAGTGATATTATACAGTATTTGTCTTTCTCTGTCTGACTCATTTTACTTAGCATAATGCCCTTACGGTCTATCTATGATGTTGCAAATGTCAGGATTTCCCTTTTTATGGCTGAATAATATTCCATTATCTATCTAGATATCACATTTCCTATATCATTCATCTGTAGATGGATAGATTGTTTCCATGTCTTGGCTATTGTAGGTAATGCTGTAATGAACATGGGGCGTATAGATATCTCTTTGAGATACCAATTTTGTTTCCTTTGCATATATGCCCAGAAGTGGGATTGCTGAATCCTATGGTAGTTCTATTTTTTATTTTCTAAGGAACCTCCATACTGTTTGCCATAGTGGCTTCCCCAATTTACATTCCCACCAACAGTGCACGAGGGTTCCCTTTTCTCCACACCCTCATCAACCACTTGTTATCTCTTGTCATTTTGGTAATAGTCATTTTAACAGGTGTGAGGTGATACCTTTGGGTTTTGATTTGCATTTCCCTGATGATTAATGATGTTGAGCACCTTTTCATGTACTTGTTGGCCATTTGTAAGTTGTCTTTGGGAAAACGTCTATTCAATTCCTCTGTCTATTCAATTTTAAAATCAGATTGTTTGTTTTTTTGGTATTGAGTTGTATAAGTTCCTTATATATTTTAGGTATTAACCCCTTCTTAGATGTGTGATTTACAAATATTTTCTCCCGTTTGGTAGGTTGCCTTTTCATTTTGTTGATTCTTTTGCTGTGCAGAGCTTTTTAGTTTGGAGTCATCCCACTTGTTTATTTTACTTTTGTGTTTGTGCTTTAGGTGTCATATCTGAAAAATCATCACCATGATTAAGGTCAAGGAGCTTTTTCTTTGTTTCCTTCTAGGAGTTTTATGATTTCATGTCCTATATTTAAGTCTTTAATTCATTTTGAGTTAATTTTTGTAAGTGGTGAGAGGGGTCTAGTTTCATTCTTTTGCTTGTGAATATCCAACTTTCCCTGCACCGTTTATTGAAGAGACTGTCTTTTCTCCACTGAGTATTCTTATCGCTCTTGTCAAATATTAGTTGACTGTGTATTTGGGGGTTTATCTGGGCTTTCAGTTCTACTGCATTTGCCTATGTGTCCGTTTTTATGCCAATAGCATACTATTTTGATTACTATGAATACGTTCTAGGGATATAATGTACAGCATGGTGACTATAGTTAACAAAACGGTATTGTATATTTGAAAGATAAAAGTTATCACAGGAAAAGAAGGTTGAAACTATATGAGGTGATGGACGTTAACTAAACTTATTGGGTGATCATTTCACGATATATACACATGTCAAATTATATGGTTCAGCTTAAACTTATACAGTATTACATGTCAATTATATCTCAGTAAAACTGGAAAAAATAGAACAAAATCAGAATAATTTCATGCACAGATTGGCAAAAAATCAAAAACCTTGGCAATAACAATATTGTCAAGGATATAGAGCAATGAGGATTTTCATGTGCTGCTTTGGCAGTGTGAATCATTTCAGTTCCTCTGGAGAAAAGTTTGACAATATCTCCTATGGCTGGGGACACTCCTATTCTACTACCCAGAAATTCCACCCCTAGATGTAGACTCTGTTAGCCATGCATGCAAGAACACATACAGTTGCCCCTTGAACAACAAGAGTTTGAACTGTGAGGGTCCATTTATATGCAGACTTTTTTTTCAGTAGTAAATACTATGGTACTACAGGAAACACGGTTGGTTGAATCCATAGATGCTGAACCATGAAAACAGAGGGCCAGCTACTAGTTATATGTGGATTTTCGACTGTGCAGAAGGTCAGTGTCCCTAACCCCTGCATTGTTTAAAGGTCAACTGTATATGAGACTGCTCATAGAAATTATTACTAATAGCAAAAAAATGAAAAAGACTTTAATACCTGTAAAGAGAAGAGTAGATGCGTAAGTTGTGTTTTAGTCACAATGGAATAATAAACACTAGTTAAAAATCAATGAAGTGGAGATCCACATACCCACGTGATGAATCTCAAAAAATCAGAGGATAAAAAACACAAGTTTCAGAGGAATGTTTACAATATGGTACATTTATATAAAGTTAGAAAAACACATGAAATGTCTATATTAAACCATCAGCTGTTGATTTAAAACCTTGTATGAAACTACTTCCAATAATTTGAAAAAATATATTTACACATTAGTAACAGGGCTCTCTTCTTCCAATGAATGGATTGTTTTGAGACCTCCGTGGCAGAGTACTGATGACTGGAAAGTGGAGAGAAAGGGGCTTGGAAAGCATGAGGGAGCAGAGAGGGGTGGTGTTTGGAAGGGCAACATTTCCAGGGATGAGAAAGGCATCTTGGAAAGGGGAGAAACATCTCTTGGAGACCTGCTGGCAAAAATAAAGAAGGAGGGAGCTGAAGATAAGAGCCCTACGGATACAAGGTAGGATCAAAGAATCAGAAGAATGTGGAAACCGCAGCTCTACAAAGTGTCATTTATTTTTAAACTGCACTTCACTATAACGACAGAAGAGGGCACTCTTGAACTAATAAACAGAGTAAGCAACTAATCACCTTGGGCTCCCCCCCAATAGAACGACCTATTTTTGTGTGTCGGGAAAATCCAACACACTTCATCATGAACAGAAATAAACGTAACACACAGAACAAAGAAAGTAGGAATTAAACTTTTTCAGCTAACGAACATGCTTTTTAAAAAACTCACAAAGTAGGACTTCCCTGGGGGCGCAGTGGTTAAGAATCTGCCTGCCAATGCAGGGGACACGGGCTCAATCCCTGGTCCAGGAAGATCCCACATGCCGTGAAGCAGCTAAGCCCATGCATCACAACTACTGAAGCCCATGGACCTAAAGCCTGTGCTCTGCAACAAAAGAAGCCACTGCAAAGAGAAGCCCGCACACCTCAACGAAGAGTAGCCCCCACTCGCTCCAACTAGAGAAAGCCCGCACGCAGCAACAGAAACCCAACGCAACCAAAAAGAAAAAAGAAAAAACTATATTCCAATAAAAATTTAAAAAAGAAACTCACAAAGCAAACAATACAACACTCCAACATAAATTCAAATGAGAAATTGCAGGTATGAAAAAACACTGTAACTCACAAATTTAAAATCCTGAACAGAAATAGACAAACAATTGCAAAAAAAGCTGACAGAATGCTGGAAAGAAATTGAATAAGAAGACAAAAATTATTTCAAAAATGACTGAAAGTTATCTGTGAGATAATAGATGCAAAGTATTTAAATGGATACGGAGGACAGAACTAAAAAAGCTAGGAATAAGAAAACAAAGAAAGAAGGAAAAGATCCCCAAAGAAGGTGATAATTATAAAAGGCAGAAAGAGTTCCAACACAGGAATAATTGGAGACTCTGAAGAAAGGTAAACAAACTGAAACACTGGAAAAGAACTAATATTTGAAATTATAGTCCATGCAAACTTCCCTGAAATAAAATAAGACATGAAACTGTGTGTTGAAAGATTTTGACAATTGAGGAAATGCAGTGAGGGATAGATGAGAACAACCTTTGCAACTTTTCCATAAATCTAAAACTGTTTTTTTAAATAGCTGTTTTTTTAAAAAAAAAAAATGAATGGAGATCTTTGTCAAAAGTAAAAATAAAATCTGAAGCAAATATTTCAAAATAGTAATATTGAAAAGGCAGGTAGTAGTTGATACACGATGGTTTGTTAGATTACTCCATTAAACCAGCTTTCCAGTTCTGGTTGTTAAGAAGTATCTTGCATAGCATTGTAAAGCAACTATACGCCAATAAAATTTTTTTAAAAAAGAATATTACTCAGCCATAAAAAAAGAACAAAATAACACCTTTTGCAGCAACATGGATGGACCTAGAGATTGTCATACTGAGTGAAGTAAATCAGAAAGAGAAAGACAAATATCATATGATATCGCTTATATGTGGAATATAAAAAAATGGTACAAATGAACCTATTTACAAAACAAAAATAGAGTCATAGATGTAGAAAACAATGTTATGGTTACCAGGGGGGAGAGGAGAGAGGGATAAATTGGGAGATTGGGATTGACATATACACACTACTATATATAAAATAGATAACTAATAAGAACCTGCTGTATAACACACGGAACTCTACTCAATACTCTGTAAGGGCCTATATGGGAAAAGAGTCTTAAAAAAAAAAAAGAGTAGATATATGTATATGTGTAACTGATTCACTTTGCTGCACACCTGAAACTAACACAGCATTGTACAATAAATCAACTACAATCCAATAAAAATTTTTTTTAAAAAGTATCTTACAGCAGAAAAACTCTCTCATTGAACAGGTAGATAAACGGAATAAAACACAAACACACACACACACACACACACACACACACATACATACATACATACACGAATGATCTGTTTGAAGCCATCATTGAGCTTCTGAGGCAACGAGGACATTCCTGGAGAGAGGAAAATCCTGGAGAAGTGAAGTTCGATTCCTCCAGCCTTACTCCCCTTGTGGAGATGTGTCAATTACTTGGTAGAGGTCACAAGTTCTAGACTGCAGGCTGAGGCCTACTTTTAAGAGGGCAAGAGGCCAGCAGAGCTATTTGCATTCCCACAGAGCTAGAGAGATAAAAATTGGAAGACAGTGCTGCAGAGCCAGCTAGGAATTGGACGCCACAGAGACAAGAGGTACAGCATTTTGTCCCTCAAGGCATCTGACTTAGTCTTAAACTTCACACATCAAGGGATGAAGAAAATACAATCAGAAAATTAAAAGAATAATGGTATTCAGTTTCATGCTGCTGTGAGAAAAATTCAAGTTCACAATCCACCAACAAGAAAGTTCCTAGGACAGACAGGGCAATAAATGTAAGCTGAAGCACAGAGACAAAAGGAGCATAAAAAAAGTAAAGAGAGTCTCAGTGCCCTGTTGGACAATATCAAGTGATATAACATGTTTAATTAGGAAACAGAAGGTAACAGAACTTCTTACTCTAGAAATATAAAAATCACCTTATTGAAGAGCACTCTTGGATGCCTATTGCTATTAATTATTCACCAGTAAGGAAAAGCTTTATCGTGCTTCGAATTCCTATATGTGCATGTCACCTGACCTTATAAATTACTTAGGTGGTGATGAAAGTTCACATACCTTCCATTGAATTAGGAATATCTTGGCCCCATTTGGCAAAATAATTGGAGCCACCTCCTGCCCAGGGAAAGCAAACTAGCCTAAAAGGTGAATTATGATTCTGGTATAAGCAGTTCACAACTTTGTCATTCCTAGGAGAAAATTCAAATATATTTAATGATGATGTAAATCAATTAACCTGTCCAAACTGAAAATAGGTGTGTTTTAACGGAAATTTTTATTAATTATAAAGAGAATATGTTCAAATATAAAGTGATTGCCATTTTTTTCAACAAGATAGACCAAAAAAGGTTTTCATGTATTTGTTTTTAACAATTAGAATATATAAACTTTTAGGGATGTAGGTGAAATAGTCAAGTATCTATATGTAACATTTAGGAAGTACATTTCCTATGCACATTTAAAGCGATAGATGTGTTAATTTAGAAATCACCTTTTTCACAATTCAAGGAATAGTTTTATCTACCCAGTTTTATCTCAGTGCCTTCATGATTTCAAGTCATCTGTAAGTTTTCCAGAGCACATAATTTCCACTCCCTTCTGAGTGTTAGATAAATACATCTTTTGCATCTGCATATAATGCTGTCTTTGGAAATTTTATGCCAAGATCCAAGTATCCTTTCACCTAGTATTAGGATAATTTATTTTTTAAAAATTCAAAATATATTTATATACTTAATGTAAATATATATATAAATTCAACAATATACATTTGTATCATCCATAGTTTAAACATTTCCTGTAAAGTTTTCAAATTGATCATTAAATCGTTTACAAAGATAAGTAGTCTTTCCAAATGTGAGATTATCAACCCTAGTATTGTGATTAAATCTGTTTTGCCTCTTTTTTTCCCCCCAAACTAACGATTGAGATTTTTTTCAAGTTCACATGTGTTCTCTAAAGTGGACTTTGTTTTTTCATAATAAAATAATAGACAGAACACTAATAATTATGAGAGACTTTACAGAAACTTAAGCACAAGTTAAAACCTTTCTTGTGGGGAAAGATAACTTTTGAAGAAAAACTCCTTGCCTTGTATCTGGGAACTTATGTTAATAATCACTAATTTAAAGATAAAAAACAAAAGGGCTAATTTTAATGTTTTCTTTTGAAGAATAACATTTGGTACTTGAGGCTATATTCTCCTAACTAATCCTATTACCAACAAACTCACTGACTATAGATCAGCCCTAAATAAGAGCTTCATAGGTATCAACTATTTTATGGAAAAATGCTAGAGTCAGTTTTTTAAGGAGTACAAAAACCTTCCGTAGTGCCTACCACAGTTTGGTAAAAACTACGTAGCTAATGGGTGATTTTTCTGAACCTTATTTCCGGAAGTTATTGAAGAGTCTCAAAAAATGACTTGAATTCAACATTTCTTTAAAACAAGTCCATATTTTTAAAGCCAAGGAGCCCTACTTCAATTATTTAAATTACTTGCATTCTAAGGAACAAAAATATGTCAGAACAAGAGTAGTTTTGCCATACCTGAAGCCTATGTAATTTGCAGGAATAGGGGAGTTCTTTAAGAAAAAGAATACAAAGCTATGAAGACAAAATTAGGTGTAGACTCTTTGATCATTAGTTTCAAGGTAAAACCATCTTCTTTTGCATTGGGGATGGGCTAAGAGTTACCTTTCACTTATTTAGAGCTGTGCCAGTCTCGGTGGGTCCTCAGAACCCATACTGATGGGGTGCCTGCCCTCCACAGTGAACCCACTGCCAAGATCTCATGAGAAGGTAGAGCCTGGGAGGGTAGTGCTCATTGCTGTGAAGTCTGGACAATTAGTAGAACCTTCTTACTCTTGGGCTCTTGCTATCTCCCCATCCATCCAACCTCCTGTGTCTCCCGAGAGAAAGAATCAAAGACCAAGAAAAGCTAACCTTGCGCAGCCAATCCTCTGGGCAGAAGACATCTACCTGAACTTGCCTTCTCTTTATCTTCCCCTTCTTCGTTTTTGAGTTAAATCATAAAATTCTAAGACTTTGGAGTCGAGAGGGGTCAGGGCGATCATTTAACACACTATTACAGCCTAGTGACTAAGGCTGTGGACACAAAGAGATCCAAGTTCAAATCCTGGCTATACCCATCGATGTGACATTAGGCAAATGACCTGAGTGATTTAAAGTCTCAGCATCCTCATCTCTAAAAGGAGTACAATAATAGTGTCTTCCCTACATTTTGATTGAATGTCTCAAAAATGCTCAGCATGGTTTTAGGCACCCACTAAACAAAAATGAATGTTACCTATTCTTCCTTGTTTGACAGTTGAAGAAACTGAGGCTGAGAGATGTTAAGTTACTTGCCCAAGCTCACCCAGCCAGTGACAAATCAGGAATTAGAACACAAATCCTGTTCATCCTAAAAGCTACTTCCCCACTCATCCCTCTTCCCGTGTTCTCAGCATCAGCATATAAGTAGATCACTAAGTGGCAGGGAGTGGACAACACACCTGGGAAGCTTCGAATTAGAGAGTCAGGGTTCTTTGCTACTTAAAGATGTAAATGGAATCTTGCCTTCACCTCTCTTAATTCACACAAGTGTTTTGGCCAAGTCACAGATTTACAATTTCACTTTAAAATCACCACCAAGTCAGTACCATTCTAGATAGTGAGTAGTTGGTGCCCTTTACAATACCTTGCACTTGGGGCAAAGGCCACCAAATGAGGTTTCTCTGAGAAGCCCCTTTCAGTGTAAAAGGGCAACCTCCAAATGCAGAATATCGGAGCACCTGGGGGTGGGGGGGTGAACCAGATTGCACATGAAGTCACATACCTAGCTGTCCCAGCTTCATCTCTTCTGTCCATTCTGTGAGGAGATGGTGCAGAATTGCTGGTCTCAGCAACATGGGGTGTAAAACCTCTCATCAGCCTTGTGCACACTTTTAAATCTGTTGACTGTATTTACTGCTCCAAACTCTGTTTAAAAAAAAAAAAAAAAAAAAGAAGAAGGGGAAGAAATGGATTAGAAATAACATAACAGATGTTATGTTGGAGTTGCCTGCCTCAGTTCACATGCAGTTACCAGTAACTGCTTCCATTACCTGAACCCCCAGCTAACATAGAGAAAGACAAAGATGCAACATTTGTAAACTCTGGCAAGTAACCAAACCTGCAGCGAAACCAAGCAGAAAACACGCAATACCTACTAGAAAATTGGGGTCCAAGGGGATGTTTGCTTTTAAAATACGGATGTCTTCATTTTCTAGGTATTTATAAAATTTTAAATCTTAAGGAGGAGTTGGGAAGGCTATGAAAGACTTCACTGCTCTGCCCAACTTCCAGCTCGCAAGCTGCAAATATTCAGAAAAGAAATGAAGAATTACCCCCAGATCTGTCATTTAGAGGGTTTTATCCTTTTACTTCCTAGAAGCTCCTTGAATCATGTCAAGGCTTCAGATTACTCAGCTATGAACCTCAGAAGTGTTCCCGGGAGGCCAGGCTGATCTCTCAGCCTCCTGACTTTTTATAGGGCAGTGCATGGCCCTTGGAGGAACTGAAAGACTTGCTTAACTAATGGAATAAAGTTCACTGAGGTGGGGAATCGTCTTGTCACTCAGACTATTTTCTTAGTAAGAATGGCCTGGAGAAATCAAATTCTCAGAAGAACCATGCAGATGACTCATTAGGATTTCACTGACTTCTTAGAAAATGAGATAAAATGCAGGAAAAGATGCCTTCTTCTACCAAGAAAAATCAGCGCTCAGAGGTTGGATACCCGTTTTCTGTGTTTATGACTGAAGACTATTGTTGAGGGCTACAGGACTTCAATAAAATTAGGCTAAATTCCTTCAGCTCTTTCTAACTGAAATAGGTAAAACATATTCTTCTTTCTGATGTCATCTGATTTTTGACTTGGCACATCTGGTGATCAATGATACTTAAGAGGAGTGTTTAAATTTACTCAAGAGACATTTTTTTGAGGGCTCATCATTTAAGTCCTGTGTCATTTCTCAACATTTGGAGTTATCCTCAATTAAAAGTGATAGTGACTTTGTCCTCAAGAGGAAACCAGTAGAAGCATCTATTTGATTGGAATTTCGGAGGAAAGAAGAGAGGGAATGAGATAAAGACAATATTCAAGAGATAATGGCTTAGATTTTTCCAGAACTGATACATACCACCAGTCCAAAGGGAAAAGATGCCTAGCAAATTCCTAGCAGACTAGATTAAAAAGAAAGAAATCTACATATAAGTCCATTATGATGAAATTAGAAAACAGACAAAGACAAAGGGCAAATATTAAAAGCCAGGAGGGTGAGGAACTGGGGATGGACTATTATCTTGGAAGGAATAGCAGTTAGACTGGAAAGCTAGAAGAGAGTAATAATCTCTTCAAGTGCTAAAAGAAAAACTGCCAAATTAGAATTCTCAAAACAGCTCTTAAGCAGGGAAAACTAGAAGAATCAGGCTTGAGAGAGATTAAGATGGTGGAGTGGGAGGATGTAAAGCTCACCTCCCCCAACAAATGCATTTAAAATACATCTAGGGCCTTTGAATATTTTTTCTTTGAATTTAATTTTTATTAGTTTGATTAATATGTGTCTTGGTGTGTTTCTCCCAGGTTTTATCCTGTATGGGGCTCGCTGTGCTTCCTGGACTTGGGTGGCTATTTCCTTTCCCATGTTAGGGAGGTTTTCGACTATAGCCTCTTCAAATATTTTCTCAGACCCTTTCTTTTTCTCTTCTTCTTCTGGGACCCCTATAATTCGAATGTTGGTGCATTTAGTGTTGTCCCACAGGTCTCTGAGATTGTCTTCAATTCTTTTCATTCTTTTTTTTTATTCTGCTCCCTGGCAGTTATTTCCACTATTCTGTCGTCCAGCTCACTTATTTGTTCTTCTGCCTCTTATTCTGTCATTGATTCCTTCTAGTGTATTTTTCATTTCAATTATTGTGTTGCTCATCTCTGTTTGTTCTTTAGTTCTTCTAGATCTTTGTTAAACATTTCTTGTATTTTCTCGATCCATGCCTCCATTCTATTTCCGAGATTCTAGATCATTTTTACTGTCATTACTCTGAATTCTTGTTCAGGTAGGTTGCCTATTTCCTCTTCATTTATTTGGTCTTGTAGGTTTTTACTTTGTTCCTTCATCTGTGACACATTTTTTTTTGTCTTTTTTTTTTTGTCTTTTTTTTTTGATGGGTGGGATTGTGTGCCTGTCTTACTGGTTGTTTGGCCTGAGGCTTTCAGCACTGGAGTTTGTAGGCTGTTGGGTAGAGCCAGGTCTTGGTGCTGAGATGAGGACCTCCTGGAGACTGAACCAGGAAGAATTAGAAAATATAAATAGACCTATCACAAGTGATGAAATTGAAACTGAAATTTAAAATCTTCCAACAAACAAAAGTCCAGGACCAGATGGCTTCACAGGCGAATTCTATCAAACATTTAGAGAAGAGCTAACACCGATCCTTCTCAAACTCTTCCAAAAAATTGCAGAGGGAGGGACACTCCCAAATTCGTTCTATGAGACCACCATCACCCTGATACCAAAACCAGACAAAGATATAACAAAAAAAGAAAATTACAGACAGATATCACTAATGAACATAGACGCAAAAATTCTCAATAAAATACTAGCAAACAGAATCTAACACATTAAAAGGATCATACACCATGATCAAGTGGGATTTATTCCAGGAATGCAAGGATTCTTCAATATACACAAATTAATCAATGTGATACACCATATTAACAAATTAAGGAATAGAAACCATATGATCTTCTCAGTAGCCTTTGTGGGAGGGCTGGATTTTATGAGGACATCAGTCATGCCCTTCCTCAGTGTGTGCCGGCAGCTCTCCTCTTGGTAGGGAGTGTGGCTGGAGATGGAGGATGGAGGAGATGGAGCCTGCACAGGGTGTGAGGCAGGGTTTCCTTCTGCTCCGTGGCCATCACCGCCCTGGCAGGAGTGGGTCTGCTCCCAAATTGCTGGAGCAGAAGACCTCAGTGCTGGCTCTGTTCCTTTCCTGGCAGGGACTAATTCTGTTAAATTAGAATCTAATTTAAATTAGAATCTAATTCTGTTAATTTAGAATCCTTTGTTTAAAAAAAAGTGTGAATTTTTTGGAGGGTTTTAAATTTTTTGATAACATTTTTTCTATTTAAGATGGTTAAAGATGTTCTTACCTTAAGGTAGAGTGACAGATTACAGCATCTCCCCAAAGATGTTTGATCCTATTACTATGTAATGAAAATTCCAGAACTAAGTAACTTGGACTAGGCTAAGGTCTAATATAGGTATTTCCCTCTTGGCTTCCTAATAGAGAGGAATCAAAAGGGGGAAACCACCAAATGTTGAGCTCATGAAAATGTCTCTCCCTTTATGGCAAACCCAGCAGTATTAAAGCAAACAAACAAACAAAAACAAAAAAAAGGACAAAATTAAAAAATCTATTTATTCCAAGAGTATGATGGGCAGATATTTTAATATCTCAATAATGTCCTAATGTGGTGGTGTGTATTTTTTTTCTTGGTAAGGGTATAACGCTTTCACTTGCTTAATGGATGATATTTCAGATTTTTAAAGAGACCATAGCAAAGAACAAAGTTGAGAGAGATATTTATATGGTACATTCCCTCTGCAACGTGTGTGACAACTTAACTTGGCTACAGAAAAAGAGTGCCATGCCCAATACCACTGCCAGGACCTTTCCTTCACCTAATGGTATAAGTTTCTCTTATCAATTGGAATCTCCCAAGTCCCACAAAATGGTATTGATTTTGGGACAATAGATACAATAGAACATCTTTCATCATTTAATTCGGTGGCGGCAGGGCCGAGGGGGAATATAAATCAGTAAGCCTTTGAGTAGGGACCAGAAAATATGGCTTTAGATCCATTTTTTAATGATTCATTTCCTTTTTGGTCATATAACTGCACAGCTGGAGATGAAAGGGGAAAATAATAGAAAATTTCACTTTTAGGTGCCAATAATACATTGCACTACACTGATGGAAGAAGTTATCCAAAGTACTGTATAACATCTTGTTTATTATTTAATGTTTACTAAAGTGAATAATGTTAGTGGTTTTCCAAACAGCCAAATAAAAATAATTCTTTGTAAATAAAAACACTGTTAGTAATGAAAAAAAATAATAGTAGGAGGCCTTAATACCCTCTGACATCAATGGACAGATCATCCAGACAGAAAATCAGGCAACAGTAGTCTTAAATGACAAATAGACCAGTTGGACTTAATGGATATCTATAGGACATTGCAGCCAAAATCAGCAGAAAACATATTCTTTTTAAGTGCACATGGAACGGTCTCCAGGATAGATCACATACTAGGCCACAAAACAAGCCTCAACAAATTGAAGAAGATAGAAATTTTATCAATCATTTTTTCCAACCACATGGTATGAAACTAGAAATCAACTACCAAAGAAAAATGGGAAAAGAACAAACATGTGGAGGAGACTAATCAACATGCTACTAAAAACCCAATAAGTCAGTAATGAAATCAAAGAGGAAATCAGAAAATACCTCAAGACAAATGAAAATGGAAACACAACTTTCTGAAATCTATGGCATGAAGGAAAAGCAGTTCTGAGAGGGAAGTTTATAGTGATACAGGCCTTCCCAAGAAACAAGAAAAATTTTAAATAAACAACTTAACCTACCACCTAAAAGAATTAGAAACAGAAGAACAAAGCCCAAAGTCAGCAGAAGGAAGGAAATAATAAAGATCAGAGAGGAAATAAATAAAATGGAGATTGAAAAATAGAAAAGATCAATGAAACCAAGAGCTGTTTTTTGAAAAGATAAACAAAATTGATAACCCTTTAGCCAGGCTCACCAAGAAGAAAAGAGAGAGGACCCAAATAAACAAAATAAGAAATGAATGAGGATAAATAACAACCAATACCACAGAAATACAAAACATTATAAGAGAATTCTATGAACAGTTATATGCCAGCACATTGGATAACCTAGAAGAAATGGACACATTTCTAGAAACATACAATATGCCAAGACTGAGTCAAGAAGAAACAGATGATTTGAACAGACCGATCACTAGAGGTGAAAATAAATTTGTAATTTAAAAAACTGCCAGCAAACAAAAGTCCAGGACCAGACAGCTTCACAAGGGAATTCGACCAAACCTATAAAGAAGAACCAATACCAATCCTTCTCAAACTATCCAAAAATTGAAGAGGAGGGAACACCCCCAAATTTATTTGAGGAGGCCATCATTACCCTGATACCAAAACCAGCCAAAACACTACAAAAAAGAAAATTATAGGCTGATATTTTTGATGAATATAATGCAAAAATCCTCAACAAAGTGTTAGCAAACAAAATCCAACAACATATTAAAAAGATCATACACCATGATCAAGTTGGATTTATTCCAGGGTAACAAGGATGGTTCAACATTCCCAAATCAATCAGTGTGATACATCACATTAACAAAAGGAAGGATAAAAATCACATAATCATCTCAATAGATGCAGAAAAAGCAACTGACAAAATTCAACATCCATTTATGATACAACTCTCATTGAAATGGGTATAGAGGGAACATATCTCAACATAATAAAGACCATTTACAACAAACCCACAGCCAATATCATACTTGAGGGTAAAAAGCTAAGTGTTCCCCACTAAATTCAAGAACAAGACAAGGATGCCCACTCTTGCCACTTCTATTTAACATAGTATTATTAGGGAGTCTGAGCCACAGCAATCAGATAAGAAAAAGAAGTAAAATATATCCAAATTGGAAAAGAAGAGGTAAAACTGTCACTATTTGCAGATAGCATGATACTTTATATAGTAAACCCTAAAGTCTCCACCCAAAAACTTAGAACTAATAAATGAATTCAGCAAGGTTGCAGGATACAAGATTAATGTACAAAAATCTGTTGCATTTCTATACACTAATAATGAAATATCAGAAAGAGAAAGTAAAAAAAAAATCCCACTTAAAATCACATCCAAAAAGACCAAAATACCTAGGGATAAACTTAACCAAAGAGGTGAAAGACCTATACTCTGAAAACTATAAAACATTGATGAAGGAAATTGAATATGATACAAAGAAATGGAAAGCTATCCCATACTTTTGGATTGAAAGGATTAATATTGTTAAAATGCTCACACTACCCAAGGCAATCTGCAGATTTAATGCAATCCCTATCAAACTACCCATGACATTTCTCAGATAACTAGAACAAATAATCCTAAAATTCATATGCAACCACAAAAGACCCTGAATTGCCAAAGCAATCTTGACAAAAAAGAACAAAGCTGGAGGCATCGCCCTCCCAGACTTCAGGCTATACTACAAAGCTACAGTATTCAAAACAGCATGGTACTGGCACAAAAACAGACACGTAGATGAATGGAACAGAATAGAGAGCCCAGAAATAAACCCACACACCTATGGTCAAACAATCTACAGCAAAGGAGGCAAGAAAATACAATGGAGAAAAGACAGTCTCTCCAACAAGTGGGGCTGGGAAAACTGGATAGCTACATGTAAAACAATGAGATCAGAACAGTCCTTCACACAAAATAAACTCAAAATGGTTTATTGATCTAAATGTAAGACCTGAAACCATGAAACTCCTAGAAGATAACATAGGTGGAACACTCCTTGACATAAATCGTAGCAATAACTATTGGATCTGTCTCCTAAGGCAAAAGAAATAAAAGCAAAAACAAACAAATGGGAACTAATTAAACTTAAAAGCTTTTGCACAGCAAAGGAAACCATTGACAAAATGAAAACACAGTCTATGGAATGGGAGAAAATATTTGCAAATGATGTGACTGACAAGGGGTTAATATCCAAAATATATAAATAGCTTATACAACTCAGTATCAAAAACAAAAACAAAAACAAAAAAACCACCGAATCAACAAATGGGCAGAAGAACTGAGTAGACATTTTTCCAGAGAAGACATACAGATGGCTAAAAGGCACATGAAAAGATGTTCAACATCACTAATTATTAGAGAAATGCAAATCAAAACAACAATGCAATATCACATCACATCTGTCAGAATGGCTGTCATCAAAAAGTCTACAAATAACAAATGTTGGTGAGGATGTGGAGAAAAGTGATTCCTTGTACACTGTTGGTGGAAATGTAAATTGGTGCAGCCACTATGGAAAACAGTACAGAGGTTCGTCCATAGAGCTACCATATGATCCAGCATATATATCTGGAAAAAATGAAAACACTAATTTGAAAAGCTGCATCCATCCCAATGTTCATAGCAGTACTATTTACAATTGAGAAGACATGGAAGCAACGCAAGTGCCCATAAACAGGCAAATAGTTAAAGAAGATATATAAATGTGTGTGTGTGTATGTGTATAATATATATCACAATGGAATATTACTCAGCCATAAAAAAGAATGAAATTCATGTTGCCATTTGCAGTAACATGAATGGACATAGAGAATATTATGCTTAGTGAAATAAGTCAGACAGAGAAAGACAAATACTGTATGATATCACTTATATGTGGAATCTAAAAAATAATACAAATGAATGTATATTCAAAACAGAAACAGACCCACAGATATAGAAAACAAACTTTGGGGTTACCAAAGGGGATAGGGAAGGGGGAGGAACAAATTAGGGGTATAGGATTAAGAGATACAAACTACTGTGTATAAAGTGGAAAGCAACAAGAGTATATTGTATAGCACAGGGGATTATAGCCATTATCTTGTAATAACTTAAAATGGAGTATAATCTGCAAAAATACTGAATCATTATGCTGTACACCTGAAACTAATATAATATTGTAAATCAACTATACTTCAATAAGCAAAAGAAGCAGGGCAAAATAAAGACATTTTCAAATGTCTTTTAAACTAAGTTTGCCACCTGGAAGACATTCAGTAAATGAAAGTTTAAAGGAAATACATACTTTGGGCAGAAAGTAAATGACTGCAGATGGAAGATTTGAGATGCAAGAAGGAATAAAAAAGACAGTGGTAAATATGTGAGCAAATGTAAATGAACATTAATTGCATAAAATAATAATTGTAATTTCTAGTTGGCCTTAAAATATATATGGAATTAAATATTGAACAAAAAATAATGTATATGTCAGGAGCAAGTAAAGGAATTTCCTTATAGTATCTTTGAGGTTTTTTTAAATTTAGAGTTTAATAAATATGCATGTTTTAATTTCTAAGGCAAGTCTTTAAAAGAACAGAAACACATGATATGCCACCCAAACTGGAAGAGAGGAATGTTTAGTGAATCAGAAAGAAAGGAGAAAAGTAAGGAAAAACATAGAACAGGTAAAACAAGCAGAAAATACAAGGTAGCAGATTTAAACCCCAAATATCAGTGACTGTGTTTTATATTACATATTAATGGACTGAATTCTCTAGGTATGATGCAAAATTGTCAGTTTTGGTTAAGTACTGTATGTATGAGACATATCTAAGAAGATATTATGCTTATGATTTTAAAATAATTTCAAATGTAAAATATTCACTGCCAGGCTCTGGCACAGAAGAAACAAGTTCTGAAAGA
This sequence comes from Balaenoptera physalus, assembly GCF_965194825.1. Lineage (NCBI taxonomy): Eukaryota > Metazoa > Chordata > Mammalia > Artiodactyla > Balaenopteridae > Balaenoptera > Balaenoptera physalus. The sequence goes on along the minus strand of NC_138883.1, from coordinate 172,958,617 downwards.
TGACTAGCTACCAGCTAGGCAGTGGAAAAGAAGGCATGGAGGATGGAGTGCCAGAGAACAAGGCAAAAAGAACAACAGGTGCCTTAGCCCCAGAAGTGAGATGGTGCATGGTCAATTCAGAAACTGAAAGGATTTGGATTTGTATATGGATGGAGGGCAGAGCATGGATGGGAAGATGGTGAAAGAACAAGCAAGGATATAAGTAGGAGACAGATTGTGAATGACCTTGTGAGCAAGCAATTTGAAAGATTTGGGACTTGATCTTAAGAACGATGAGAATCCATGGAAGGGTACACTGACCAGAATCACCTTTCAGGATGATGGCTCCGACTACAAGGTCATGGCAAAGAGAAAGTTAGGAGGCTCTTGTAATGACCTAGGAGAGAAAGGATGATACTTGGGGTAATCCTAACATTAGGAAACACTTAAAGAACAGTTACTAAGGGCCAGGCATCACTCATGCTTTTAATATGTATTAAGTGTTTTTTTTTTATAAATTTATTTTATTTTATTTATATATTTTTGGCTGTGTTGGGTCTTTGTTGCTGCGCACGGGCTTTCTCTGGTTGTGGCGAGCGGGGGCTACTCTTCATTGCGGTGCGCGGGCTTCTCATTGTGGTGGCTTCTCAGTAGTTGTGGCACGTGAGCTCAGTAGTTGTGGCTCGTGGGCTCCAGAGTGCAGGCTCAGTAGTTGTGGCGCACGAGCTTAGTTGCTCCGCGGCATGTGGGATCTTCCCGGCCCAGGGCTTGAACCCGTGTCCCCTGCATTGGCAGGCGGATTCTTAACCACTGCACCACCAGGGAAGTCCCTGTATTAAGTCTTAATTTTCACAATTATGTGGACATTCTTCCCCCCACATGATAAAGGTATTATTATTGTTATTTTATTATTATAAATATTATAAACTTATACTATTATTTTATTTTATTTATTTTTTTGGCCGCACTGTGAGGCTTGTGGGATCTTGGTTCCCTGACCAGGGATCGAACCCATGCCCCCTGCAGTGGAAGCACGGAGTCCTAACCACTGGACTGCCGGGGAATTCCCAAGGTATTATTATTATCTACATTTTGAAAATGAAGAAACTAAGGCACGGAGATGTTAAGTGAGTAAAAGACACATGTTGGTAAGGAGTAGACCCAGACAGTCTGGCTCCAGAAGCGGTGCTCTGAAACCCCAGTACACGCCACCACACTCTGCATTGTGCATTGTGTGCCACAGCTGCTTCCACCCCTGGAGTCCATGGGATTTGGTGATTTATTAGATATGAGGAGTGTGGGAGAACTACAAACAGGATGACTCCCAGCTTTCTGGCTTAGGCAACAGACGGGGTGTGTGGTGATGTCATTTCTAGAGACAGAAAACTGGAGGAGTGGATTTGGGGGAAAAGTGGTGTGTTTAGTTTTGGATTGTTAAGGTATCTGTGAGGCATCTGTGGGGGGATTTCCAGGGAGTATTTGGCTGTAGGGATCCGGATCCCAGGAGCGTGTCTGGGAGTAGATTTGGGGATTGTCTGCCTCAAGGGGAGGGCATGAGAAGGCCTGGAGAGAACGGAGAACAGTGGTCTCGACTGGGAGTGGAGGCGGGGAGGCGTAAGAGACTCCACGCCATATCAGACATGTACTGCGGACCCTCTTTCTAGAAGAAATGCCCATGCCTATTTATTGTTTTGGTGCCTGGTGCCATTGTGGGAGTGGAGGTGAGGGTTGTGGACGCCCTCTCTCAAACCCACCCATAGATTCTGTAAGGGTCAGTGGGTTTCAGGTTAAGAGCGACAAGAAAATGGGTGAGGACAGAGCTCCGGGATTCACTAGTATCGAATCCAAGGGAAGCTTGGATGGGGCAGCCAGGAAATTAGGAGGAAAAGTGAGCAAGAAGCCCCCTCAGGAAGAGGGCCCTTTGCCGCAGCCTGGGCCCTACACTCTGGACAGTGGTGTAGACACAATCTCAGCAGGACCGTGTTGGCTGAGGGTCTCAAAAAACCACCTACAAGTGTAACTTTATAGGGAGGTATTTAAGACTCCAGCTTTTTTTTTTTTTTTTTTTTTTTTAATGAGCTGACCATTTTTGCCAAAGTGCAGGGTGGTCATGCTACAGACACATGAGATTGGCGAATTCTCTGAGAACCTGCCCTTCAAAGCTACCACCGCATCCCCTCTTAGTGACTTTTAGTACATCCAGTGTGTTCTCCTGAAATCTCTCCAATATGAGTCAAGTTGCCAGAGATTCCTACACCTGCTGTTTGCCCCGAGGGCTGGGGTGGGCCTCTCCTGAGCCAGCCAGACTGCGGGCTCGGCCTTTGGCTCTCTGCCTTGGCCGTACAGCTTGGAGAAGTCTTGTTCTCGGGCAGAGTTGTTGTCAAACAGAGTAAAGACCAGCACTTACAATGAAGAGGCCGCTTAAGTTCAGTGCCTCCCAAATGTAGAGACTTCAGGCCCAGGAGCTGTGGGCATGCAGGATTCCTGGACCATTCCTTTGCCCCATTCAGATGCTCCACTGTCCGTGGACAGCTCAGGAGAAATGGGCTGCATATTTGCTGAAGAGGCCTCCAGGGAATGAAGTCTGCCCGAGTAGACCCCCTGTACGCATTTTATTCTAAATGAATTAGAAAGCTAAATATTTTCCCCCAAAAGTTATAAAGTTAAAAGAGAAAAGGTTATAGGAGGATACTTATGTAATTTGGGAATTGGGAAGACTTTCTAAGCAAGATAGCCGTAAAGCCATAAGGGAAAATTTTAAATACTAGACCCCATAAAAATTTTAAGTGTCTATAAAGGAGAAAATACCATAAATTAAGCTGAATGCTAAAAACTAAACTGGGTAAAGTATTTGCAGTCTGAACAATAGACAACAAACTAGGCAATGGAATATAAGCAGAGGGTAGTATCTCTCATAGGCCTGTTGTGAGGATTAAATGAGATTAAAGTGCCCAAAGTAAAAATTCTTAATAAATGACAGGTTCTATCCATGCTTTTATAAAGGGCACCTACAAATTATTTTTTTAAAAGATGGATAATGGAAAAAGGATATGAATGAGCTATTCGTGGAAAAATATAAGTGGCCTACAAACATATGAAAAGATATGTAGCCCCACTCCTGGTTAAATAAAGGAACATTAAATCTACAGTGAAATTTTTTTCTACCTTTCAGATTGTTGGGGATGAAAAAGTATGGTTGTATTTCAGGGCTGGCAAAGATGTAGGGAAATCGATGTTCTTATTTATTATTTGGTCCTTTGTTCTTCTACAGGTAAGGTAATTTTTCCTCTCTGGCTCTTTTCATCTTTGATTTTCTGTAGTTTGAAAATGATTTGCCAAGGTGCCGTTTTGGGGGCATTTATCCTGTTTGGTGTTCTCTGAGCTTCTTGGACCTGTGGGTTAGCACCTGCTGTTGACTTGGGGAAATCCTCAGTCATTATTGTTTCAAATATTTCTTCTGTTTCTTTCTCTCTTCTCCTTCTGGTGCTCCCATTACACATATATTATATTCTCCGTAGTTTTCCCACAGTCCTCAGACGTTCTGTTCTGTTTTTTCCATCTTTGTTCTCTTTGCTTTTCAGGTTTAGGGGGCCTCTGAGGTTTCCACTGCTATATCCTCAAGCTCAGAGATTCTGTCCTCAGCCACGTCCAGTCTACTAATAAGCCCATCAAAGACATTCTTCATTTCTGTCACAGCGTTTTTGATTCTTCTCGGTTCTTTCTTAGGATTTCCATCTCTGCTTACATTGCCCGTCTGTTCTCCTATGCTGTCTACTCTGTCCATTTGAGCCCTTAGCATATTAATCATAGTTGTTTCAAATCCCAGGCCCGATCATTCCACCGTCCCTGCCACGTCTGGCTCTGATGCTTGCTGTATCTTTTCCAACCGCGTTTTTGGCCTTTTGGAATGCCTTGTAGTTTTTTCTTGATAGCCAGACGTGATGTCCTGGGTGAAAGGAGCTGCTGTAAGTAGGCCTTTGGTCATGCGGTGGTGAGGCGTGTGGGGCGGGAGGCATTGCAGGGTCCTGTGATCCGGCCTCAGGCTTTTAGTGAGCCTGCGCCCCTGGACCGTGAGGTCACAGAAGTGAGCAGATGGCTAACGGGGGCTGGAGCCAGGTATTTCTTTCCCCCAGATTAGTTACGCTCTGACCGTAGCCCAGCTGCTTAGGCTCTGGTTGACTAGTTTCTGCCGAGGACAGGCCTTGTTGAGCAGCACAGAACGTCTGGCCGATTTCAGAAATGACTCCTCTTCCCCTCCCTCTACCAGAAGCACGAGGGGATTTTCCTCGCTCTCTTCTGTGGGAGCCTGACTGCGCTCCTGGGGGTAAAACTCACACAAGCGTGGGAGACCCCTGTGACTGGGCTCGTAACTCCCGGGCTTGTCCACATGTAGCCTCCAGGGCTCTGTGAATCGCGGTCCAGGGGTTCCTGCCTGAGCGCCGGCTCCCATGGAGGTTTCCACGCGTGAGTCTCTGCTCCCAGAAGCTGTCTCTCCAACCTTGGGGGCAGCAGTTTGTCCTGTGTCCTTGCCTCCCTCCCTTAGGGATCTCAGAAGAACTGTTGATCTTTCAGTCTGCAGGGATGGAGTGGTAATCCGTGGTAATCAGCCTCCGGAACAGGCTGATTAACTGTACATTTTCTTTTTTTGGGGTCGCACCTCGTGGCTTGTGGGATCTTAGTTCCCCAACCAGGGATCGTACCCACGCCCTCGGCAGTGAAATCTCGGAGTCCTAACCACTGGGCCACCGGGGAATTCCCCAGACGAGGGCCTCGTGAAAGGTGCATCTGCAGTGTTTCCTTAGCGGCCTCCCCCACCCGAGCCGACACCGCCGTGGGGAGCTGGAGGAGTCTGGGCTCCTTCTCGCATCTCAGCCACCCTGAGGCAGTGGCAAACCACACGCCTCTGTGGGCCTGGATTTCCTCCCCTGCCTCAGGGGATGGGTGTGAGATCCAAGGACAGTATGAACGAGGAAAGGAGGGGTGCTGGGCCATGCGCTCTCCAAGGCTCCCTTTAGTTCCGACATTCTTCGATTTCATGACTTGCCAAGTTGGAAAATGGTATGCGATGCGCCTGTGGTTCCTTCCGCCCCACCGGGTCAGTTCTACCTCCGTACCTGCTCCTGGGGCCTCAACCCAGCCCCACAAAAAGAAAGGATGAGATGCTTTAGACTCGGAAGAAAAACAGGGCATGGAAGATGGTGTAGTCGGTGCCATTCCCAGGATTTGGAATGTCACTGCTCCAACAGGCCAAGCTCTCTCTGGTCTGTGGGCTCCTCTTCTCTCCTGTTGCTTTTGTCCACGTTCCTAGAAGGTGCGGCGCCTTCCCTCGCTGCATCCTCTCCCGGCTCCTCCTCAACTCCTGCTTCCAGCAAGGTGAACGAAGGACCCCAGCTTTTCAACTCTCAGGGCTTCCCAGTGGAAAACTGACTCTACAGCCTCAGACACTCTGCAGTGTCAGCAACGGCTGCAGTGGTACCCAGGGTAGACTCCCAAGATGGCAAGTCATTCGTCCATCGTGGAGAGTACCTACCAGACCAAGATGGCAGGCCGCAGGCTGCTTCCGGCCTCAGCACACTCTGCCACGGGCTAGCTTTCCTTCACCACCATTAGACCCCAGGAGGGCCTTGGCCTTCTCCCGTCACTGCCTTTTCTTTTGGAGTTCCTTGCCTTCCGTGGCTCCTGTAAAAATTTCTTCACCTCTTTCTCTACTAGCAGTTCCACGTGCGAAGGATTATTGGGAGGGGCAGCCCTCCTTGAGTTAGAAAAGGTCCATACGCTCCTTAGGGCCACGGGTGGCTATCTGTCCCCAGCTCACTTAACTAAGAGGAGGGGCTGTGATGAACAGCCAGCAGGCTCCCACCGCCAGCAGCTTTCCCTAAATTTCCACATTACCTGTCCCTGTCTGTCTGTCTGTCTCCTTTACGATCTCCACACCTCTCCCCTCCCCCTGCCCTCTCTTCCTCCCTCTCTTCTTTCCTTCCTTATCCTCTACTGCTTTCTTTCTATGCATATGTTAATGGTAAAGAAAAAGAAGGAGTCGGTCATGCTTATATGCCTAGATTTTTAACTCAGGAAAGGATTTGACCTTTTCTGTCACCCAGTATCTTGATTAAGTACATCCAGAAATCTGAACTTATGACCCTTAAAAAGTTAGGAACCACTGATTTCTAGCAATTATTCTTGCTATATACAAAATCCAAAGTCAGTAAAATCGCTGAATGAGATCAATCCTTTCCTTCCTTGATAGGTATCAGAATGAAGAAAGCTGTTTTTCTCATGAGACAGAAAGGCAGAGAGGAATTTAATTTCCACTTCTCTGAATTTAAGAACATTTTGACCTCATGCCTGCTGAGAACCCCTTCAGAAATCCCTTCTCATGCAGAAATGGCAGTAGTGAGAAGCCTAATGTATGTGGCACTTTGACCAGCAAGTCACAAACTTCTCTGTTGGGATAGTTTTCACTTACAGGATTTATCTGTGTTCTTGTTGAGAAGCATCATGCTAAGATTTCCACAAACTGCCTGTTACCTTCTGGGCAATAAGGCAATACAGTAAAGATGCTGGACAGTATCCCTATGGCCCCAGGGCAGTTTTCATTAAAGTTTTCATCTTTGTTTTATAGGTTATGTGTGGTAACAAAAGGAACTCTGTACACCACTAAAAAATCATTCTGTGAAAGACATAAAATAACAAGATAAATTAAGCAAAAGTAAAATAGCTTTTCCTCAATACAAAACGTCTAGGTAGCTATAGTTTAGAATGAATAGAAAGGTACAGTGAGGGCTTTGAAGCCAACATGCTGAGTTCATCTCCCAACTCTACCATCTAACCAGCTCTGTGACCTGGGGCCAGTTACTGAACCTCTCTGTGCCATATGGGGTTACGGTGAGAATTCGGGAGTCTCAAATGGTAGCTGTAGTCCTTTTGGTTAGAAAGAAATACACCAACATTGTAATATATTTTGTATTTGAGCATGAAACCATAGGTGACTTAATTTTTCCTACTCAGGATAATTTCCTAAATGTTGTTTAATGAACGTGTACCACTTTCAAATGAAAAAAAAAAAAAAGAAAGAAATTTATTCAGAGTTTCCATTTTGGAATCCACTTGGATTCCATTTTCCAATGGACCCAACTTATTCTGGTAATAAATTATTCCTACCTTTATATCATAGAGTTCTACCTCAGTTGTAACAATAGAATTCTATTTTGTTAGTTATTAGTCATTAGTGCTATTCTTACTAGTTTGTTTAGTATTAGTATTATTCATTCATTCATCTACCCACCCATCCATACTAGACCTTCAGTGCTAAGTGACACAAAGACAGATAAACACGGGCAGTTCTGCCTCCTTGACTTCATAGTCTTGTAAGGAGACAAGGGGCGTGAGAAAACAGAGTGTGACCAGTGCTGAAATAAAAGGGCCCTATCAGGGGAAGGACCCCTCACCCAGATTGGAGGCGGTGGAGACCGTGAGGAAAGTCTTCCTCTGAAATGTGGCCCAGCTGAGCAAGAAGGAAGAGTGGAAGCCAACCAGGAAAAAAGCACCAGGCTGGCTTGTGGGGAGAGCCACATGCAGCCAATGAGAAGCCTTAACAGTCTGAAAACAGGTCAATTAGGTGTGGAGATTGGAAGCTTTCAGAGAAGACGCCCAAGGAATAAACAATGACAAGGTCATGAAAGGCCATGCGGAACACTGCCTGGCATCGACGCTTCATTTTCAGAATGATAGGGAACTTCCAAGAGTTTTACCAGCGAGGCAGCTTTCAGATTTGCGGTTTAGAAAGCTCACTCTGGCTGCAGTGAAGATAATGGGTCGGAAGGGACGAGAGCGGAGGCTAGGAAACCAGCGTGGAAGTTGGGTGAAGCCTGGGAAGGTTCCAAGGTCGGGAGCTCTGTCCCTGTGGAGTTGGGGCATGGCACCCTCTCCATACAGATGTTTGTCCCGCACCCTGGGAAGCTGTCTGCACCCTCTGCTATTGGGATTTTGCGGACACTTCGTCACTAGGCATGACGTATCATTAGCTCCATTTCTAGCGCCTCTCCCTTCTCTGGAGGATGTGGGGTTAGGGCTGAAAATTCCAAGCTTGATCTTTTTGGTGACCAGCCCCCATCCAGGAGCTCACCCAGAGTCGCCTCAGTAGAACAAAAGATGCTCCAGTCCTCTTGTCACTTAGGAATTTACAAGGATTTTAGGAGCCCTAAGTCAGAGATGGGGGTCAGAGATGAATATGAGAACAAGAGATGCTTCTGGGGGGGTCTCACACTTAGGAAGTTATGAAACCGTGCTACCCAGATTGGGACTTGAACCCACCCATGTGCTAGGACTCGAACCCAGCCAAAACCCAGACTGGGACTTGAACCCACATTATTCTAACTTAGATTGCACACCTGGTCTCAGGACTTAAGGAAGCTCAGGTTCTTGCTGTCTCATCGCAGAAAGAATTCAGTGAGAGACAAAGTGATGGGTAAGAAGTGGATTTATTTAGAGAGAAACACGCTCCACAGGCAGTGTGGGCATCTTCTCAGAAGGCGAGAGCAGCACCAGGGTATGGGGTTCTCTGTCTTTATAGGGGTGGGTAATTTCACGGGCTAATGAGTGGGAGGAGTATTCCAGCTATTTTGGGGAAGGGGTAGGGCTTTCCAGGAATTGGGCCATGGCCCACTTTTTGACCTTTATGGTCAGCCTCGGAACTGTCATATTGCCTGTGGGTGTGTCATTTAGCTTGCTGATGTGTTACAATGAGTGTTTACTGAGACTCAAGGTCTAGTGGAAGTTGACTCATCCGCCATCTTGGACCTATTTGGTTCTAATCAGTTTATGTCGTGTCCTCGGGCTATGTCATTCTTTTAAAGGTTGTGCCCTGCCCCCTTCCCTCCTGTTTCAGTTACAAGGGTTTCAGGAACTCTGTGCTAGCAACTGAGGACAGATATGTGTGTGTGCGTGTGTGTGTGTGTGTGTGTGTGTGTGTATAGTTTTTTCCTATGATCTGACCCCAGAGATTATGGTTTAACTGGAATGGGGTGGGGTCCAGGCATCAGTACTGTTTAAATAATTCCTTGTGCTATCCCAGTGCACAGCCAGGCTTGAGAACCGATGAATGTGGAAGAATACATGGTTAGTGAGTTATCAGCTGCTTCTTGACAAGCATCACCAAGGGCAACTTAATGGTAGAAACTAAACAGGTTTCTCATCCCCTGGAGAGGGGGTCCTCCCCAAGTGCTCATTCATACTGGGGATGCCCTACCAAGCTGCATAGCCTGGCCCTCTTGCTGCTTCAGTCTGAAACTGGCAACTGTGTGTTACAACAGCTCTTCTCCAGTATCTAGTACGGAACAGGATTGGGGTTCTCTTGCCATCATGGACCGAAGCCTGTGGGCCAAGTCCCAACACAGAACAGACACCCTACTATGAGTGATTGCCAATGCCGCTCTCCACAGCACCATACTGGTTAGCTGGCACAAGCACTTATGAAAAGTGGCCAAAAAGGAGCTGAGAAGAAAGTGGCTTACCCATTTTTTAAGAAAGATTGGCACCCGCTATGCTCACCATAAGGCACATTGGGAAAGCACTGGTCACACGGACTCAGCGAACCAAAACTGCATCTCATGGTCTCACATGGACTCAGCGAACCAAAATTGCATCTCATGGTCCCAAGGGCCATGTTTCTGAAGTGAGTCTTGCTGCAGAGAGATACCATCGCATTTAGAACATTCGAGCTAATTTCTGAGAGCTTTCCAGATAAAAACTGCCTGACCTTGTACAGGTGTTTGCTTAATACCTGTTTTGTCGTTTTCAGAGTATGAGTTTCACCTTCAGTTGTTAAATTTATTCCTAAATGTTTTGTTTTGGTGCTACTGTGAATGGAACTGATTTCTTAATTTCATTTTTGGATTGTTCATTCCAAGTGTATAATATACAATTGATTTTATTTATTGACCTTGTATCCTGAAACTTTGTTAAACTTATTTATTAGTCCTAACAGTGTTTGGGGGTATGTATTCCTTGGGATTGTCTATGTAAAAGATCATGTTATCTGCAGATAGAGATGGTTTTACTTCTTTTCCAACTCAGATGCTTTTTCTTTTTCTTGTCTAATTGCCCTGGCTAAAACTTCCAGTACAATATTGAATAAAAGAGGCAAAGGCAAAAAAAACCCAACAAAAATAAAAAACAAAAAACTGACCAACTTCCTTGGATTGAATGTGAACCTGTAGCAAAACGTCAGAAGTGGCAGGTCACGGCTGACGCTCGTGCTGACTTCGAGACTGTGGAAGGTTACTGGCTTCATCTATTCCACGTCGGTGTCCATTTCCTACCGCCGCTGTAACACATCACCACAAACGGAGGAGTGTAAAACAACATGAGTTTATTCTGTTACAGTTCTGGAAGCCGGAAGTCTGAAATGGGTCTTATCTGGTAAAACCAAGGGGTTGGCGGGGTTGTGTTCCTTTCGGAGACTCTTGGGGCTTTATGTATTCTTTGGCTTTTGGCTCCTTCCTTGCATGTCTCAGGCCTCTGCTTCCTTCATCACATCTTCTCTGACTCTGACTTGCCTTCTCCCCTCTTTAAGGACCCGGGTGATTACATGGGGTCCCCCTAGGTTTTCCAGGATAATGTCCGCATATCAAGTTCTTAATCACATCTGCAGTGTTTCTTTAGCCATATAAGGTACCACATCCACAGGTTCCAGGGATAAGGATGTGGCTGCCTTTGCGGGCAATTATTCTATCACGGTAAATTTTTTTTTTTTTTTAAAAAGCATTAGCAGGTTCAGAAGACCTCCTATGCTCAGCACCTAGTGGTGTGCCAAACCTGAAAGACAGTGACAGAAATCCTGACCATAGAAGTACAGATAAATGACTTGAAACAAGTGCTAAATAAGATGACCCTGGGCAGCATTGGAAAGGCATAAAAGAGGCTTACCAGTCTATTTATCCTTTCCATGATGTGTTTGTTCTGAAAAGGCACACTTTTGTTTTGTTTTTTAAATGTTCACATCTTTTGCCTAATTTTAATTGTCTTGTCTTAATATTGAGAATTCATTACATACTGTGGACATAAGTCCTTTATTTTGTGTGTGTTTTGCAGACTTAGTCTCCCAGTCAGTGCCTTGCCTTTTTTTAAAAAAAAAATTTATTTTATTTATTTATTTATTTTTGGCTGTGTTGGGTCTTTATTGCGGTACGCGGGCTTCTCATTGCGGTGGCTTCTCTTGTTGCGGAGCACGGGCTCTAGGCGCGCGGGCTCAGTAGTTGTGGCTCACGGGCTCTAGAGTGCAGGCTCAGTAGTTGTGGTGCACGGGCTTAGCTGCTCTGCCGCATGTGGGATCTTCCTGGACCAGGGCTCGAACCCGTGTCCCCTGCCTTGGCAGGCGGATTCTTAACCACTGCGCCATCAGGGAAGTCCCAAAGGCACAGTTTTGAACTGGGAAAAACTAACGGAGCTTCGTGGGGCAGGTAGTTCTGGAAAACAGGACCTGAAGTTGAATGAATTGATAGATGTGAGCTTGTAACCCAAAATCTATTTAAAGGTCAGAACTTATCAATGGGAACAAAAAGTCTTATCAGTGACAAAAAAGTTATAATGAAAATTATATCTTTCAGCTAGTTAATTTCCAAGCCTCAAGACTCAATGATCTGGGGGGACTTCTTCAGTCTCCCGGGTTTAATGGCCTTCTTTGCACGTTAGCACTTGGGCTGTTTCTGCAGTGATGCCAGGCAGCACTGGAACACGTTTTCTCTGGTGGTGGCGGCGGGGAGGGGACCCAGAAGCTGACCCCAGGACAAGGCTCCAAGTCCCAGGAGGTGATTCAGGAGGGAAAGAGCCGCTGGCAGGGGACTGGGGGAAGGGGGCAAGGATGGGAGAGAACCAGTAGCCTACGTCATCCAATGAGTTACTGCTGCACATGAGCAAAGGTTAACCTCAGGTTGATTCCTCCCTGCGGAAGCAGGTGGCTGGGCCTTTGATACCTCCGCCCCAGGCACCGTCATTTCTTGGCATTTCCACTCAACTCAGTGAGAGGCAAAGGACTCCAGAGGCAAGAGAAAGCCCCTCGGGCCACAGAATGCAGATCTGGCAGTTCAAAGTGATGGGCATGGGGGGACTAACCTCTACACAACCTCTACACAACCCCTGCAGTGGTTTCAAGTGGGGCTCTTTCTTCCCCTGCATAATACAGTAAGTCTCCTACATACGAACCTTCAAGTTGCAAACTTTCAAAGATGCGAACGTACGTTCCATCAACGTCAGGCGTGAGTAAAACTGCAGCTTGCCCTCCGTCTCCTGTTGCTGACGATCCTTCAGCTCTACCGTCTCCCACCTCCTCTCCCTCCTCCAGTCAGTAACTCTTCTTGCCTGTTCACTCGATGCCAGCCCCTGGATGCCCGCTGTTGTACTGTACTACTGTCCTTTACAAGGTACTGTACTGTAAGAGTAAAAATATCTTTATTTTTTTGTGTTTGTTTTTTATATACTATTTGTGTGAAAAGTGTTATAAACCTATTACAGAACAGTACTATATAGCTGATTGTGTTAGTCGGGTACCTAGGCTAGCTCTGTTGGACTTAGGAACAAACTGGACTTATGAACGCGCTCTCAGAACAGAACTCGTTTGTATGTAGAGGACTTACTGTAGTTATGCTACCACGGTTAAAACAGTTAGAACCAGACCAAGGCGGGCACCAGTGGAATGCTACTGCAGTTATATTTTAGAACAGAACGGGATGATTACTAGAGACCAAGTTTCATGGCTTTGGTGTCTCAAAACATTCCATTGAAGTCTGCATTTTGGAGTCTTTTGTAAAATGACACTTACATGATGTAGAATCAAACAGTGGATTTTTAAAAAGATAATGACAGGTAATACCAAGAAGTAAGGCTAGTAAGCATAAATTTTCACTTTGTGGACTTCCTTGTCATCACATTCCCTCTGTCTGTTGTAGTAATAGAAAGTATTGTCCCGTCTCTCAAGTTTCTTCACATATCCTGTCTCTGGCCAACGATCTACCTGTATATTGAAAACCAGAATACAAATATTGTAATGCTGATGTTCTTTTTATATAATATTTCACTATCAAACAGTTAAAAACCAAGTCACATCAAACAAAGTACAAAATTAAATTTAAAAATACTTGAGCTCTTAGTGATATCTTACACACACACACACACACACACACACACACACACACACACACACAACACACAACACACAAGTTGTAACCTTATACTGCAGGACAACTAATTCAGTGCTTCTCCTTAGATCCCAATTTCTAGATTTAAATTTCTACTCTGCAGCCAAGATAAAACATTCAAAATAATCTAAACTTTATCCTTCTTATGTTTACAAACTATTTTAAGCATTATTACTTACTTACTTCTAAAAAATAATACCCAAGGAGGAAATTAGGGCTAGGCCCAGGCCACAGGGGTGACTAAAGGAAGCAGTTAGACTAGAGATATCTAAATCTCTACATGTAGAAAATCTCTATATCTAGAGAAATACACGTGTATTTCCTCATGTCCATGTTTCAAGTTCACACCTTAAAACTCAATTTTTCATAGAAATTTGAGGTCATGAACATAGTCCTTAGCAATCTCTTCTTACCTTCTCCACACTAGTCTTTCTCGTTCGCCATATTGGTTTGCTTACTTGATCGTTTGGCTTGATCTAGTGTGGACGTTTTTCTCCGCTTCCTCTCTGAATTCGCGTTATACCTTCTTGCTCAGGTCAATGCATTTTTGCTGTGTTAGGTATGTTGCTCCTGGATTGTGTGACATGTACTCCACCACTGTCAAAACCCTAGTATTTTGATTTTGTGTTCCTGGCATAAAAAGCAAGTCCTGTTCTTCAACATCATCTCTAGCAGCTACTCATTCTCCAGTCCCCCACTTATAAATCACAGCTTCCAAACTGGAACACGAAAATGCCACGAATACAAAAGAACACACATCCTTTATTTTCTAACAACATATTTTCGCTTTCTTCTGTGGTCTCGCTTATTTAGGAGTTAGCAAAAACGGGTAGCAGCCTACTGGTAAACCTTGGCAGGCTCTCTGACGCGTACATCATAGAGAAAAGCAATGCTCTCCATCGCTTAGGTCAAGCCTGCTTTCTGTTGCTTCCATTACCCTCAGCAGAGAAAGGAAGAAGTTCTCAAGATACCGTTACCGCTGTCTTCCTCTTGGGGCCAAGAGCAGGCTCTCTCATTTAGTAGGCTCCCCCAACCACCTCATTCAGTGAAGACACAGTACACTGCTGCTTCTTCAGAATACCCGCAGCACTTTATGCGGGATTGAGGAAGGAGACAGACGGGCCCAGGCCGGGCAGCTGCAACCAGTCTCCTGCTGACACCTCGAGATAAGAGACCAGCAGGAACAGAGCCCTGATTGGGCAGAAGACAACGTGAGCACATTTTTCTCATTCTTGTGGCAAAGGGGATTTTCCGGCTGGACACGTGCGCAGAGAAGGTCCTCAGTCTTGGGAGGGGCCAAAGGATAGAGGAGCCACCAGCCCATAATATGTCCTGCCAACCTCCCAGAAACCTTCGCGCTGGAATCCATCTTGGCTGAGAGATGCGTGTGCACCCACCAGGAAGGACCCTGAGTCAGGCCAAATGTGGGCACGAACAGGACGATTGGTCAGAGGTAACCCAGAAGACTGCCCCCATGTAAGCGATCTCAGCCACCCCTATTGCGCGCAACTCTGAGTCTGCCTGTGTGTTCTTCAACACGTACTTTGCTCCCAATAAACACTTTATCTGCTTCACAATCTCTGTCACTTTGCTGAATTATTTCTTCAAAGAAGACAAGGACTGAGGTCCTGCTTCCAGCTGCCTCACCCTAGGAAATCAGGGGGGGCTTCCAAACAGAGGTACTGGTTCTGTCTCATCAACCTCTAGGATTTTTTCTTTCTATAACCCTTTGCTGTTTCATAATTTTTTCTTCTTGGCTTTCTACCCATCACTCCCATTCAACCTAGGAAAACCTTCATTCCTTAGAGAATGGTGGAGGGGTGTGATATGGTCCTCAAGTCAGCTCTCCTTGGGCAGGAGATCAGTAAGCATTAATAGTGCCCATAAGGACATGTGCTTCAGGTAAGGATAAGAACATCGCCCAAACCCTTCAGACCACTGCCAATCAAGGCAAGCCTTCAGTTACCCTCCTGTCCGTCCTTTAAGGGCCACTGCAAATGCCTCTCAGGGCATGAAGCCCTTTTGGAAGATTGTCCCTGAAGGAAGAAAATTTCATCTTCCTTTAATTTTGGGGGCCATGTATTTTCACTTGCGTAAGTTTTTATTGTTCGTCACTCTTAATCTTCCACTCCAAGATACAGGAATAATAAAAGCTATCATTCACTGAACGCCATTCATTCACTCAGCAAACTACTACTGAGCACTACAGTGCGAGGCACTTGCAACACATGATTTCATTTAATTCCTGAGACAATTTTCTAAAGCAGGCACTGGCATCACCATTTTACACTTGAGCTCAGTAAGGGTTATGAACCTTGTTCAGGGTTCCCTAGCCAAGGAGGAGAGCCAGGATGCAAAGCCTGGGCAGACTGATTCCAAATCCTGTACTCTAAATTTCTTGAGGTCAGGCATTTGCTTTTATATTTATCTTTTTAAAGCACCTGGTACAGAAATTTGCACATGGCAGGTACCCAATAAACACTGAAGTGAAATGCAAAACCTCTCTACAACTGTCAAGTCATATAGTGGATCGGGTTGTTACACACACACACACACACACATACACAACCCTCAGGTGCTTTTTGGGACTTCCCCTTTAAGGGTGTTCTTTGTGTTCCCTTAAATCTGATCTTATCTCAGTCTCTTATCTCTTATCTGATCTCAGTCACAACAGTTTCTGAGGTGGTGGTGTAGGTGCATCAGCGCCTGTATGATCGCCTTGCCTATATGATCCTGGGTCTTACACACCTTTCAGGGGCATAGCCTATCCCAATCTTAAGGCAAGTGTATGAAGCTTATTTTTGAACTGCATTAAAATGCTGATGCTTGTGTTTTACAACTATTTAGAAGCCACAGATGATAGAGTAATGAAAACTCCCTTTTGGTAATGGGGACCAAAGAGTAAAATGCTGGTAGATATGAAGAAATGGATATGTGAAAGTCATAGTCATCCATCAAATCCTCATTTGATCAGTATGTTTAATTTCATTCCTTACCACCCCTAATAATCTCTATGGAATTAACATCCATTAAATGAAAGAGTCTATTACATTTTAGCTCTGTATTGCCTCCATCTTTTTTCCTATCTACTTTTTTAGGACGTGTTAAGCAGAGATCAAAGAGTAGAATGAAGGAAGAAAAAGAACATGGGGATCTGAAAAACCCATCTAAGAATTAGCCTCTGAACAATGGTGAGTTAATAATAAAAACATAAAACAAAAATAAAAAACAAGTTAATAATAAACACTTTGTTGCAACCTCAGCTCTAAAAGTTAAAATACATTTATGAATACTATGTCATATTCTATAATATCCTTCCAAACTCAGCCTCCTAGTATTCAGTAGAATAAATGAATTTTAAAAATCACATTATAAACTGGGGCCATATCTAGATTTTGGTATAGTCTTTGAAAAGCAAAACCATGTCTCTAATCTCTCAAGAAAGTCTGGAATACACAACCAAAGTCGGGAGATTTTGTCACCTACAGAACTTAACCCCTTTATAATTTGTGGTTAAAGTAAAAAAGAAACAGGAAAGAAATAATAGTTCCACAGCAAACTGAATATCTGATAATAGAATTACCTTAGGGAGAGAAAATGACTCTGCTTTGATGGTCTACCATAAAAGGTTCACAGCACAGTTGTCAGTAAAAGCTAGAAAATTCTTAATGTTTCTGTGCTGAGGAACCACCTCTTGCCCCAGTCTGCCTGAAAATCATTCTTCTGGGCCTCAGTTCCCCATCAGTAAAACGAGAGGGCTGGAGTAGAATTCCCTTTTAATATTCTCTGGTTCTTTGTTGGCGGTGGGTTTTTTGTTTGGTTGTAGTGCTTTTTGCCACCTAACAAACTCATTTTGAGTTCAGGTTTGTAGAGGCATAAATCTTACCATAGAAACTTGCTTCACTTGTTTATATTCAATTTCATCTCGATATCCTGCGTGTTGAAATCTGTACAGATTTTCTATCTCTTCTGACCACTTTTTGGCATGACTTACTGATTTTGGTTTCACGTCAGAACTAGCCATGGCTACAGAGGTCTTATTACCAGTTATTTCTGAAAGATGTGAAAACAACATTAATAGATAACGTAATAGTGACAGTTTGTGAAATCCCTTTAAGAATGAACAAAACTAGCGTTGAAAAAAAATTAGGGAGTTAAGAATCCCATTAAATATATTAGATTTTTAAACATTCAATTCCAAGAGTGAGAAGGATTCATGTTCTATTTTGGAAATAAAATAAAATCAACCCTGAAAGATACATAAAATTGCATTCAGAGTTACAGAGTGCTGTCCTAAATGCTGCAGACTAATTCTGGTATTTCAGACCATAGTTTATACATTTCTGAAATCACACTCTTGGTTTTAACTGCTCAGGAGATTGTCAGAATATCCCACCACCATTTCATTTAATCATATTCAAAACTTTATCTCCCTTTTTGTCCGTTAAGGGAAAGTAAGATCGGTCTTCTCACTCTCTTCCTTTTCTTCTTACTGGGAAGCAATGGTTTCTTCCTTTTCCTTTTCTTGACTGTTTGGAAACATGCCAGTCACCGCAGTCGCCTGACTCAGGCCACTGTGTCCTGATGTGAGAAGACGGACTGTCGACACAGTCAATGACGGCTGTGTGGCTGTCCTGACACTGAGATCCCTGACTTTAAAGCAATGTAGTCCTTAAAATTAAATTTTCAGCTCTAGTTCACGTAACTGTCTAGTCACCAAACTTGTATAGGCACTTTTTCAAAGACATAATCTTGCACTTATTTTTTTGGCGACTTCTTATTTTATTACCAAAATATATCATTCATTTAACATTTATTATTATATTTAATATTATATAATACCTATTATATACAATATATGTATATTTTAATATTATATAATTATTATATATTAATATATGTTACAGTCATTTATTAAAATAAAGTGCCCAGAATTTTCACCATGATTCCTTGAATTCATTCTTCTATTTAAATATGTTTCTATTGGCTGAAATACATTAAAATCAGACCTAATAAAGTAGGTTTCATGTAAATGAAACCTGTAAATGAATTCATATTTTTTGAATTTTTTCAGTTCTAATGACAAATGCTTATTATGTTAAAGAAGTCAAGCAAAACATTAAAGTACAAAAAAAGAAGGCAAAATAATCATCACAACAGTTAGAATTATCCATCAGGTGAATATCATCCCAACCAAATGATGAGTTAGAAGGACAGACTTAAAAAGTTTTATGAAAAGGAATCTTATAACAAATGCTTTAACAAGTGTAATAAATTTAGCTTTACCTGGATTTACCAGGAGGGAAAATAGGAAATGGAAATAAAATTGACAGGAATTGCTGAACTTCAGATAAATGTTTCTTCAGTATTAAATATTAAATGTTTCTTCAGTATTAAAGATGTAGTGTAAAAGTTCTCTAAATGGTTAATAAAAAAGACTGTTAAGTAAATAAAAGTAATAAAAGACTGCTAATAAATGATAAAAGACTTAATAAAAAAGACTGTTAGGACACTAAGTCATTTGTTTGAAGTCCATGTATAAATCACGCACAAGTACTGAGTGATTCATTTCTAGGAAAAATAAGGAAATTGGTCTTATGCTTCCTCCCACCTCCTCTAGAATTGTGTTACATAAGTAACATTATAAAGGTTATGACATTGACATTCTATTCTGAAACCACAGTTCCCACAGTTGTTCAGACTTAGCTCCGGGTTTAAATGAAGTCATCTAAGTCACCCTGTTCTCACTCTGATGATGGTAGCAACCACCTAAGTGGATATATCATTAGAATTGTTGTTTGCATTTTTTCCCACGTGCATGCTAACACATATATTGATGAGAATGAAGAAAATTAAGGTATTGTTACTATTTGATTTTTTAAAAATTTTGATGCTTATTTATTAATTTAGGTTCAGGCTCATGTTGTAATTTAAGGCAGTACATTGTTATGTTATTGTATAAATTTATGTAAAATTTGGAAAACCTGACACAACAAGACATAAGCCATATTTCAGTCAAACTTTGTCCTTCAACTGCATTCATTTTAATGGGAGGTTGACTGCTTCATTGCTGCCCATATACTAATTATGACCAATAAGTGAGTTGGACATATGTGGTACCGCCTGATGATCCAGTAACATATATTAATTATATATTTTATATATATATACATATATATATATTCCACAGGAAAATGACACTAAGAAACATGGGAGAAAAAAGGTGCAAATTCAGGGTATTAAAAATACTTTCAAAATGAGTCATGTTTTTATATGAATTTAGTGGCTGTAATATTTAACATTGGTTTTACAGTTTTCTCAGAGCAGTGATACTATCTTAATTTTTGTTTCACCCAAGCCATTTCTGCTTGAGGCTTGGCTTATTGATATATAATAAAATACTTTTATTTACTCATAGTCATTCAAAAAGTATTTTCCTAAATGTTATCTATGTAACCTTTCATCATTTTCAAACATTTAATGGAGCAGAAAAATATGCTGCATTCAGCTTAACTACTGGGGAAATCGCCATTTTTCTCAGAAGAAATATGCATCCCCCTAAACATATCAGGCATTTGGGAGTTCCCTGGCAGTCCAGTGGTTAGGAATCTGTGCTTCCACTTCAGGGGGCACGGGTTCAATCCCTGCGCAGGGGAACTAAGATCCCACATGCCACGCGGCCAAATAAATAAATAAACAAACATATCAGGCATTTCAATACTCTGCTTTCCCAAAATATCTAAAGGGAACGTGAGTGTATTTTCACCATAAGAGGAACCCTAGTGGCTATACTATATGGTGATGGTGTAAATTCTTTTGGTCTCTCTTACCACTTACTACTTATTAAAAACAGAATGCAACTAAAAATAGGAAAGATCAACTTAAAATTCCTTAAAGATTTCCGTGATTCCCAGAAATTCACTGGCAGCACTAATTCTGCTGGTAGCCTTCAGCACTGTGAAAGTTAGTGGTTTCTTTAATGACAGCTGTGGCAAAAAATAATTTATATAAAATACATTTGACCTCTGTAACACTAAGCTGTGTCTGGAAAAACAGGAAATGGCAATGCCTGACTCTCTAGTTTGCAAAAATCAAATTTTGTTAAACAGTATTAGGGTTTATGTGGGTATTTAAAAATCCCACCAATATTAAGTCCGTGACAATCTGAGGTTTTTATCTAACAGAAGCCTTTGATGTAATCTCAAACTCCCTTCTATGCAAAAAGCCATCACCTTCTTCTAGCTCTGAAAAGTGCTTTTACTTTTATAGTCGTATTAAAACCCCAAGAGCTATCAGAAAGGCTAATCTTCCATTTCTTTCCCCATTTTATTTTTTCTATTCCTAGACACAGCAGAATACAGCGGAGGGGCCCTTTAACTAGCATGTAACCTGGGCCAGGTCAGTTCACTCTCGCGGGCCTCTGCTTCCTGAACTGAGAAGAGGTCTCACTAGATTATCTCTACAATTATTACACTTCCCTTCCCAAAGTTTTTGGGGGTTCAGCTGAACAACAGAATTGGTTTCCATAACAGGCCTTGGTGGTCCATGGTCCAGGTGTGCTAGTGTGCATCTGCACAGCATAAAGCCCCTCCTTTCGGGGACCCCGCGAGCTGACCGATGGGGCTTCTCTGGTCCCTCAAACTTTTTTTTTTTTCCTTCCAGAAATCAACAATCACGTCTGTAAGGTAAAATCTGCCTAGAGAAGGCTGAGATGGAGAAAGTATCCTAAACCTTGGGGATCAAATGACTGACCTGCAGGGAACTCAGAAAGGAGCCCCCAGAATCGAGACCCCTAAAGACAAAGGCGGCGCGGAAACTACGGAGACGCGAAATTAAAGACCCTTCCTGAAAAAGAGGAAACGAGAAAAAAGAGGAGCGAGGCGGACAGATCTCAGGTACCCTGAAGGAGCAGCGGGGCAGAAGGGGCGGAGCCTGGGCTTCGGGGCGGGGCCTGGCAGGCACAGGGGCGGGGCGGGCAGGGCGCGACCCCGCAGCGACGCGCCCACTCACCCGTGGGCCCTGCTCGCCCGGGTAACCTTCGCTCGGCCATCCTGGAGAGGCCGGGGCGCCCCGCCTGGGAGCTCGCCAGCGAGCCCGGCGGTGCTCGTGTTCTCCACTCAGGATCCGTGGGCTGCGCTGGGCCAGCGAGAGGCCAACTGTAGCGGCCTCGGCGACAGTCTCTTCGCCTGGCAACGCCCAGCGCAGCTCGAGCGCTCAACTCCTTCAGGCCCCTTTGTGCTCGCTCAGGCCCCGCCCCCTCTGAACGGGCCTTTGTGCGCAAGCGCGCGGGTGGAGCCTTGAAACTTCCCAAGCCCACTTCGAGGTGGCGAGAAGCCCGCTGCATGAATCACAGACTGAATTCCCTAAAAAAGCCGATCAGAGAACAGAGACCATTGGTGCGTCTGGTCCCTGATGGTAGATACCTCCTATCTGTACCACCTCTTCTTATTTTGTTGGAATTAAATGAGCCAATCCATAGGGTCGAGCACAGTGCCTGACAATTAGTAAACCTATGATAAATGACACCTATAGCTTTATCTTTTCCCAACATTACCTACATTATTAATCATTTAAAAGACTGCCTATTTACTTACAACTCCCAAATTTATTTCCTTAGCCCAGATCTCTCTCTAAATTCTAGACTCGTATAACCAACGTGTATTCAACGTCTATCTGGTTGTCCAAAACAACCACCCTCCGAACACCCACCCTCAAACCTGCCCCTTCCACGGTCTCCTCCTTTCGGTAGGTGGTCCCTAGAGTCCACTTTCTCTGGCCCTCCATCAGCAAAATATCCATCCATCTGCAAAACCTGTTGGCTCTACTGATCCCATCCAGCGCAAGCCCCATCACTTTTCCCTCTCTGGTTATTGCAATAGTTCCCAACAGGCTTCTCTTGTCCCCTGCAGTCTATTCTCAACAAAACAATAGGTTCGATCTTGTTAAAACCTAATCAAGATTATGTCATTTCTCTTCTCCCAATCCTGCAATGGCTTCCCGTTTTACAGAGTAAAAACCAACAAAGCCCTACAAGATTTGCACGCAATCCCTCCTCCCTTGCTCTGTAGCCCGGGATCACTTTGCTCCAGCCACACTGGCTTGGCTGTTCCTCACCCTGCTCCCACATTAAGGATTTAGATGTAGCTGCTTCCTCTGCCTGGAATGGTCTTCCTCCATTTATCCCCTTGGCTAACTTCCTTGTTTTCAAGTCTTTGTTGATATCTCAACTTGCCCATCGCAATCCCTGTAGCTCTCTCTTCCCATCACGTTCTCTATCTGTCTTACTATGTTCTAGTGTTTCTTTTTTCCACAAGACTTATCACCTTCTGATATACTATTTATATTGCTTGTTTCTTTTTTTTTCCTTTTCTTAGCATAATGCTTTTTTATATTGCTTGTTTCTTAATTTTATTATTTATCTTTCACTAGAATGTAGTTTCCATCAAGCGAGAGATCTTGTTAACTAAATTCCTAGAACAGTGCTTAGCACTCAGTAGGTACTAAAACAATATATTCTGAATAAATACATTTCACTACCACTGCCACTATGATGCTGTGGCAGCAGTACAGCGTGGTGCCTAGGACACTGGCATCTAGGGCATGACCTTGGATTTGAATCTGGGTTCTAATACTTAAACTAAGTTTCCTTAACTGTAAAATGAAGACAAAAACTGTACCTATCTGATGGGGTTGTTGTGAGGATGAAGAAATAAATATACACCTAAATGTATTTAGGACAGCATCTGGAACTGCATAAATGATGTCAATAGATATTATTATTTCCACTAGAACGTGCGTTCCGTTACCGCATGGGCTTGGCTTGGCTCACTGCTGAATCTTTAGTGTCTAGAACAGTGTCTAGCACATGGTAGATGGTCAACAAGTATTTGTTAAATGAAAAAATGAATTCTCACTATCACATTTCCTGGAGTGTTGCAGTACCTTCCTACCCAGCCACCCAGCCCCAGACCGAGTGGTCTTTCTAAACTTGAATCCAGTGGTTCTCAAACTTTAGCATCTATCAGAATCCCCTGGAGGGAAGGTGTGTTAAAACAGGCTGCCATGGGACTTCCCTGGTGGTCCAGTGGTTAAGACTCCGCGCTTCCAGTGCAAGGGGTGCGGGTTCCATCCATGGTCGGGGAACTAAGACCCCACAGGCCAAGTGGGGTGACCAAACAAACAAACAAAACAAACAAAAAACCCCCCAAAAGACGGTTGGGCCCATCCCCAGAGTTTCTGATTCAGTAGGTCTGGGCTGGGGTAGAGAATTTTCATTTCTAACCCGTTTCCAAATACTAGTGGTGATGTTCTTCCAGGTGTCATATTTTGAGAAATACTGCTCTAATCTCACCTGTCACTGCCTTGTTTCAAACCACCCTGGCTTGCCACTGTCACTCAAGTTAGAGTTTCAACTCCTTGGCTTGGTGTACAAGACCTTCTTGATCTGGTCCTTTCCTTAAAATAATTTTCTTATTGAGGTGCAGTTGATGTACAAGATTATATAAGTTTCAGGTGTACAACATAGTGATTCACAATATTTAAATATTATACTCCACTTATGGTTATTATAAAATCTTGGCTATAGTCTCTGTGTTGTACAATATATCCTTGTAGCTTGTTTATTTTATACATAGTAGTTTGTACCTCTTAATCCCCTACCCCTATCTTGCCCCTGCCTGCTTCCCTCTCCCTACTGGTAACCACTAGTTTGTTCTCTATATCTATGAGTCTGTTGCTTTTTTGTTATATTCACTAGTTTTAAAAAATTTTTTAGATTCTACAAAAAAGAGATATCATACAGTATTTGTCTTTCTTTATCTACCTTATTTCACTTAGCATAATGCCCTCCAAGTCCATCCATGTTGTTGCAAATGAAAAAATTTCATTCTTTTTTTTATGGCTGAGTAGTCATTCATTATATATATATATATATATCTCACATCTTCTTTACCCATTCATCTGTTGATGGACACTTAGGTTGATTCCGTATCTTGGCAATTGTAAATCATGTTGCTATGAACCTTGGCGTGCATGTATCTTTTCGAATTATTGGGTTTTTTTTTTTTTTTTTTTGGATATATACCCAGGAGTGGAATTGCTGGGTCATATGAGAGTTCTATTTTTAGTTTTTTGAGAAACTTCCATACTGTTTTCCACAGTGGCTGCACCAATTTACATTCCCACCAACAGTGTACAAGGAATCTCTTTTCTCCATATCTTCACCAATATTTATTTGTGTTCTTTTTGATGACAGTCATTATGGTGTAAGGTGATATCTCATTGTGGTACTAATTTGCATTTCTCTGTCGATTAATGATGTTGAGCATCTTTTCATGTCCCTGTTGGCCATCTGTATGTCTTCTTTGGAAAAATGTCTCTTCAGGTCTTCTGCCCATTTTTAAATTGGATTGTTTGGTTTTTTGCTGTTGAGTTGTATGAGCTGTTTAAATATTTTGTATATTAACCCCTTATAGGTCATATTACTTGCAAATATTTTCTCCCATTTAGTAGGTTATCTTTTGGGCTTGTTGATGGTTTCCTTAGCTGTGCAAAAGTTTTTAGGCTTAATTAGGTCCCATCTGTTTATTTTGCTTTTATTTCCTTTGCTTTAGGAGACAGACCTCCAAAAACATTGTGACAATCTTTTTTTTTTAATTTATCATTTATTTATTTTTGGCTGCGTTGGGTCTTTGTTGCTGCACATGGGCTTTCTCTAGCTGCGGCGAGCGGGGGCTACTCTTCGTTGTGGTGCGCGGGCTTCTCATTGCAGTGGCTTCTCTTGTTGCGGAGCATGGGCTCTAGGCGCATGGGCTTCAGTAGTTGTGGCATGTGGGCTCAGTTGTTGTGGCGGATGGGCTTAGTTGCTCCGCGGCATGTGGGATCTTCCCGGACCAGGGCTCGAACCCGTGTCCCCTGCATTGGCAGGTGGATTCTTAACCACTGCGCCACCAGGGAGGTCCCACATTGTGACAATTTATGTCAGAGTGTTATGCCTATGTTTTCTTCTAGGAGTCTTAGTTTCTGGTCTTACATTTAGGTCTTTCATCTATTTTGAGTTATTTTTGTATATGATGTTAGAAGTGTTCTAATTTCATTTTTTACATGTAGCTGTCCAGTTTTCCCAACACCACCATTGAAGAGACTGTCTTTTCTCCATTGTATATTCTTGCCTCCTTTGTTGTAGATTAATTAACCATAAGTGTGTGGTTTATTTCTGGGCTCTCTGTCCTGTTCCACTGATCTATGTGTCTGTTCTTGTGCCAGTATCATACTGTTTTGATTACTGTAGTTTTGTAGTCCAGTCTGAAGTCAGGGAGTGTGATTCCTCCAGCTCTGTTCTTTCTCAAGATTGTTTTGACTATCAGGGTCTTTTGTGTTTCCATACAAATTTTAAAACTATTTGTTATAGTTCTGTGAAAAATGCCCTTGATATTTTGATAGGGATTGCTTTGCATCTGTAGATTGCCTTGGGTAGCATGGTCATTTTAACAATATTAATTCTTCCAGTCCCCGAACACGGTATATCTTTCCATCTGTTTGTGTCATCTTCAATTTCTTTCATCCCTGTCTTATAGTTTTCCAAGTACAGGTTTTTTACCTCCTTCAGTAGGTTTATTCCTAGGTATTTTATTCTTTTTGATGTGATTGTAAATGGGATTGTTTCCTTAATTTCTCTGTCCAATAGCTCATTGTTAGTGTACAGAAATGCAACTGATTTCTGTTTATTAATTTTATGTCCTGGAACTTTACCAAATTCATTGATGAGCTCTAGTAGTTTTCTAGTGGCATCTTTAGGGTTTTCTATGGATAGTATCATGTCATCTGTAAACAGCAACAGTTTTACTTCTTCTTTCCAATTTGGATTCCTTTTATTTCTTTTTCTTGTCTGATTGTTGTGGCTAGGACTCCCAATACTATGTTGAATAAAAGTGGCAAGAGTGGGCAACCTTTTCTTCTCCCTGATCTTAGAGGAAATGCTTTCAGCTTTTCACCATTGAGTTTGATGTTAGCTGTGGGCTCGTTATATATGGCCTTTATTATGTTGAGGCATGTTCCCTCTATGCCCACTTTCTGGAGGGTTTTTATCATAAATGGATGTTGAATTTTGTCAAAAGCTTTTTATTGAGACAATTATATGATTTTTATTCTTCAATTTGTTAATGTGGTATATCACATTGATTTGTGGATATTGAAAAATATTTGCATCCGTGGGATAAATCCCACTTGATCATGCTATCTGATCCTTTTAATGTAATGTTGGATTCAGTTTGTTAATATTTTGTTGAGGATTTTTGCATCTATGCTCCTCAGTGATACTGGTCTGTAATTTTCTTTTTTGTGATATCTTTGGTTTTGGCATCAGGGTGATGCTGGCCTTGTAGAATAAGTTTGGAAGCATTCCTCTCTCTGCAATTTTTTGGAATAGGTTGAGAAGGTTAGGTGTTAATTCTTTTGTAAATGTTTGGTAGAATTCACCTGTGAAGCCATCTGGCCCTGGACTTTTGGGGAGTTTCCTTTTTATTATTACTGATACAGTTTCATTACTGGCAATTGGTCTGTTCATATTTTCTATTTCTTCCTGGTTCAGTCTTGAGAGATTGTGCATTTCTAGGAATTTGTCCATTTCTTCTAGGTTGTCCGTATTATTGGCATATAGTTGTTCATAGTAGTCTTTTATAACCCTTGGTATTTTTGTGGTATCGGTTGTAACTTCTCATCTTTCATTTCTGATTTTATTGATTTGGGCCCTCACGCTTTTTTTTCTTGATGAGTCTGGCTAAAGACTTATCAATCTTGTTTATCTTTTCAAAGAGTCAGATCACTGATCTTTTCAATTTTTTTTTTTTTAGTCTCTATTTCATTTATTTCTCCTCTGATCTTTATAATTTCTTTCCTTCTACTAACTTTGGGTTTTGTTTGTTCTTCTTTTCTAGTTCTTTTAGGTATAAGGATAGGTTGTTTTTTTTTTTTTTTTTTAAACAGCATTTTTAAAAAATTTATTTATTTATTTATTTTTGGCTGCGTTGGGTCTTCGTTTCTGTGCGAGGGCTTTCTCTAGTTGTGGCAAGCGGGGGCCACTCTTCATCGCGGTGCGCGGGCCTCTCACTATCGCGGCCTCTCTTGTTGCAGAGCGCAGGCTCCAGATGCGCAGGCTCAGTAGTTGTGGCTCACGGGCCTAATTGCTCCATGGCATGTGGGATCTTCCCAGACCAGGGCTCGAACCCATGTCCCCTGCATTAGCAGGCAGATTCTCAACCACTGTGCCACCAGGGAAGCCCAGATAGGTTGTTTATTTGAGGTTTTTCTTATTTCCTGAAGTAAGCTTGTATTGCTATAAACTTCCCTCTTAGAACTGCTTTTGCTTCATTCCATAGATTTTGAATCATTGTGTTTTCATTTTCATTTGTCTCCAGGTATTTTTTGATTTCCTCTTTGATTTCTTCAGTGATCCTTTGGTTGCTTAGTAGCATATTGTTTAGCTTCCAAGTGCTTGTGGTTTTTTTTCTTGTAGTTGATTTCTAGTCTCATAGCATAGTGGTAAGAAAAGATGCTTGATATGATTTCAGTTTTCTTAAATGTACTGATGCTTGTTTTGTGGCCTAACTTGTGATCTATCCTGGAAAATGTTACATATGCACTTGAAAAAAATGTGTATTCTGCTACTTTTGGATGGAATGCTCTATAAAAATCAATTAATTAAGTCCATCTGGTCTAGTGCATCATTTAAGGCCAGTGTTTCCTTATTGATTTTCTGTCTGGATGATCTGTCTATTGATTTAACTGGGGTGTTAAAGTCCCCTATTATCATTGTGTTACTGTCTTTTCTCCCTTTATATCTGTTAATATTTGCTTTATGTATTTAGGTGCTCCAACATTGTGTGTCTATGTACTTACAATTGTTATAATTTCTTCTTGGATAGACCCCTTGATCATTATGTATTATCCTTCCTTGTCTCTTGTAACAGCCTTTATTTTAAATTTATTTTGTCTGATATAAGTATTGCTACTCCGGCTTTCTTTTGATTTCCATTTGGATGGAATACCTTTTTCTATCCCCTCACTTTCAATCTGTGTGTGTCTTTAGGTCTGAAGTGACTCTCTTACAGGCAGCATATATAAGAGTCTTGTTTTGATATCCAATCAGCTACTCTATGTCTTTTGATTGGAGCATTTAGTCCATTTACATTTAAGGTAATTATTGATATATATGTTCTTATTGCCATTTTGTTAATTGTTTGGGAGTTGTTTTTGTAGGTCTTTTTTTTCCTTCTTCTTTTGTTCTCTTGTGATTTGATGATTATCTTTAGTGTTATATTTGGATTCCTTTTTCCTTTTTTATGTGTATCTATTATAGATTTTTGGTTTGTGGTTACCATGAGGTTTTAAAATAAATAAATAAATGTGTGTGTGTGATTGTTTTAAGTTGCTGATCTCTTAATTTCAAATGCATCTTAAACAACTCTGCATTTGTACTCTCCTCCCCTCAAACTTACTATTTCTGATATCATATTTAATTTCTAACTGTTTTGTGTATCCCTTAACTGCATATTGTGGATATAGATGATTTTACTTATGTTATCTTTTAACTTTCCTACTGTCTTTGTGTGTGGATGATTCACTGCCTTTACTGTATGTTTGTCTTTATTGATGAGCTTTTTGCTTTTATAATTTTCAGATTTCCAGATGTGGCCTATTCTTTTTCACTTAGAGAAGTTCCTTTAACATTTCTTGTAAAGCTGGCTTGGTGGTGATGAACTGTTAGCTTTTGCTTGTCTGTAAAGATTTTGATCTCTCCATCAAATCTGAATGAGAGCCTTGCTGTAGAGTATTCTTAGTTGTAGATTTTTCCCTTTCATCACTTTAAATATATCATGCCACTCCTTCTGGCCTGCAGAATATCTGCTGAAATGTCATCTTATCTGCAGAATATCTGCTGAAATGTCATGCCTTATCAGAGTTCTCTTGTACATTACTTGTTATTTTCCCTTGCTGCTTTTAATATTCTCTCTTTATGTTTAATTTTTGCCATTTTAATTACAATGTGTCTTGGTGTGTTCCTCTTTGGGTAAATTCTGTATGGGTCTCTCTGTGCTTCCTGGACTTGGATGTCTGTTTCCTTTCACAGGTTAGGGAAGTTTTCAGCTGCTACATCTTCAAGTATGTTCTCAGCCCCTTTATCTCTTTCTTCTCCTTCTGGGACCCCTATAATGTGAATATTAGTGTGCTTTATGTTTTCCCAGAGGTCTCTTAAACTGTCCTCATTTCTTTTCATTATTTTGTTCTTTTCAGCATCAGTGATTTTCACTACTCTGTCTTCCAGGTTGCTGATTTGTTCCTTTGTATTGTTGATGCCTTCTAGTGCATTTTTCATTTCAGCTATTATATTCTTAATTTCTGGTTGTTCTTTACAGTTTCTAACTCTTTCTTAAAAACTTCTAACTTCTCACTCTGTGCATCCATTCTTCTCCCGTGTTTTTTGACCATCTTACCTATCACTACCCGGAACTCTTTCTTGGGTAGATTGCCTATCTCCACTTCACTTAGTTCTTCTTCTGGGATTTTATCTTGTTCCTTCATTGGGAACATGTTCCTCTGTCACCTCATTTTGCCTAGGTTACTGTTTTTATTTTTATGTGTCTGGTAGATTGGTTGTTTCCTGACCTTAGACAATTGGCCTTTTGTAGGAGATATCCTGTGCATCCCATCAGCACACTCCCCTCTTGTCACCCGAGCTATAGGTTCCCTCTTATGAGGGCTGTTGGGTCCTTCTGTTGTGGCAGGCTGACTATGTAGGCAGGCTGGTAGGCTTGGTTGACCCCTGGTCTGGTTTGTTGCCAGGCCCTGCCTTGTATGGAGGCTGCCAGCCACTGGTTGGTAGGACCAGATCATGAGGTGGCTGACTGCAGAACCCTGTGTGTAGGGGTGGTCCTGGGGCTAGTGCTGACTCACTGGTAGGAGGAGTCCGGGTCTGGAAGACTTTGGGGCTGTTGGTACCCACTGGTGGGTGAAGTCAGGTCCTGGAGCTAGTGCCAGTCTACTGGCAGGCAGAGTTGGCTCCTGCAGTCTGGCTGCATGGCCTGGGTCCGGGGGTGGGGGGCGGGTCTCAGAGCTGGTGTCAGATTGCTGGTGGGTGGGGCTGGTTCCTGACACAGCTGGATGCAGGGTCTGGGGCATCTTGAAGCTTTTATTGGCCTGCTAGTGGGCAGGGCCAGGGCTCAGCTGGTCCCAATGCAGGGTCCGATCTCTTGGTAGGCAGGCTGGGTCCACAGGCTGTGGAGCTGTGGTTTTCTCGTGACTGGTGTCTGCTCCCCGGTGGGGGAGGCTGGTCTAGAGGCTAGAGCAGGCTCGCTGGAGAGTGGAGCCAGGCTCAGGGGATTATGGGGCCAGTGCCCGCCCACTGGTGGGTGGAGCTGTGTCCTGGGCCCTCTGGTAAGCAGGGCTGTGTCCAGTAGCGGCTGGGGGCTCAGGAGGTAGTAAGGCAGCCTGTCTGCTGGCAGGTGGAGCCGTGGACCCATGCAGTTAGTTGCTTGGCTTAAGACATCCCCGCACTTGCCCCTGTAGGCTGTGGGGCCAGGGCAGGGCTGGGTCCTGGGACTCATAAGCTAGAGAAAGGGTTCCGTACCGGTGCTTGCCAGCGCCAGTGTCCACAAGGTAGAGCAAGCTCCTAAAAATGGCTCCAAGTGTCTGTGTCCCCAGGATGAGCTGCAGTTGCCTCCTGCCTCTCTGGGAGACTGTCCAAGATCAGCAGGTAGGTTTGACCCAGGCTCCTATTAAATTACAGCTTCTGGGAATTCCCTGGTGGTCTAGTGGTTAGGACTCTGTGCTCTCACTGCCAAGGGCCCGGGTTCGATCCCTGGTTGGGGAACTAAAATCCCACAAGCTGTACGACGCGGCCAATAAAAGAAAAACAACATTACAGCTTCTGCCCTGGGTCCCGGTGTGCATGAGATTTTGTGTGTGCCTTTGAAGATTGAAGTCTCTATTTCCCCCAGTCCTCTGGCACTTCTGAAAGTAAGCCCAGCTGGCCCTCAAAGCCAAATGCTCTGGGAGCCTGACATGGGGCTGGGGTCTCTCTCCCCTTTGGGAGAATCCCTGCAATTGTAATTATTTTCTCGTTTATGGGTCTCCCACCGAGGGGTATGGAACTTGACTATATCACGACCTGCCCCTCCTACTTGTCTTGTTGTGGTCCCCTCTTTATGTCTATAGTTGTAAAAGTTCTTTTCTGGTAGCTTCCAGTCTTTTTCATTGAAGTTGTTCTGCAAATAGTTGTGATTTTGGTGTGTCTGTGAGAGAGGGTGAGCTCAGGGTCTTTCTACTCTGCCGTCTTGGCCACTCTCCTCAGTCTGGTCCTTTCTTAGCTGGTTTAGCCTTGACTTCCCCTGTTAAGCCCCTATTATTTCATCCCTTTTGAGTCTGCTACTTTGGTTAAGAGGAACTATTGGTTATTTGCAGAGCCCAGACAGAGTGAAAGCTCATTCCAGGGACTTCAGCTGTTCTTGGCCCCAGAAGCTGAGCTCAAATTTTTCTTCTCTGCTAAATTTTTCTGATGGCCTTTTACTCCTTGCAGAAACAAGCTCTCTCCTTGGCCTCCACACTACACCCTGACACACATCCATTAACACACTTGTGTAAAACCGCTTGTGTTTATTTGTTTCCACGAGTTTCTACTTCTGCCAGCCTGTAAGCTCTTGGTAGACCATGGCTGATTCCTTTATGTACATCCAGGTTCAAGCACAGTGACTGACTTAGTAAACACCCAGTAAATAGTAATACCTACCATTTATTGAGCACTTACTATTTTCTGGGGCCTTGGGTAGCCTTTACAAACTTTTTTTTCCCTAGTTGAATAATAACACTTTTTAATCAACCAGAGGATTGGGGGTAGGAAGTGAGAAGAAGAGGTAAAAGTGCTGGAGAAAAACATGTAACTAATGCAAAATAACATATATTGTGACTTAAACCCCCCCAAAAAACACCTTCTATTATGTGAATTAGCTGGATAGTGTCTTTCTTTTTTTTTTTTCGGCTGTGCCACATGACATGTGGGACCCCAGTTCCCCGACCAGGGGTCGAACCTGTGCCCCCCATATTGGAAGCACAGAGTCTTAACCACTGGACCACCAGGGAAGCTGGGTAGTGTCTTCTTAATCAGTCAGCTCCTATAGAGAAGGAATATCCTTGCCAATCTTGTTTACTTTGTTCACATTCACCTATACACGCTCTAATTTTTTTTTCAAATCTATTGAGCTATAATTGAAATGCAGTAAATAGCAATATTTAGCAGCATATAATTTGATACATTTTGGCATATGTATACACCTATAAAACCACAATCAAGTTAATGAACTTGTTTCCTTGGGTACCCAGGCGACTGCTGATTTGCTTTCTGTCACTTTAGATCAGTTTATAATTAGATCTTATCTATAATTAGACAAGATCTTGTCTAATTTAGATCTTGTCTATAATTTTATTTAAATGGCATCATACAGTATGTACTCTTCTTTTGTCTGGTTTCTTTTGCTCAGCATAATTATTTTGAGACTCGTTCATGTTGTTTTGTCGTATTAACAGCTCATTCTCTTTTCCTCCCCATTTTATTGTGATATAATTGACATATAACAGTGTGTAAGTTTAAGGTGTATAACATAATGTCTTGAATCATGTATACATTACACCAACATGATCACCACAAGTGTAGCTAACATCCGTCACTTCACATACAGTTTTTGTTTTCTTGTGATGAGAACTTTTAATACCCACTTCCTCAGCAACTCTCAAGTATACAGTACAGTATTGTCAACTATAGTCGCTATGCTGTACATGACATTCCCGTGATTTTTTCATCTTATAACTGGAAGTCTGTACCTTCTGACCACCTTCAGTCATCTCTCCCACCCCTCCACCACCTCTGGCAACCACCAATCTGTTCTTTGTTTCTATGAGTGCAATTTCTTTAGAGTCCACATATCGGTGAGATCATATAGTAGTAAATACCCCAAATAAATAATAATAGCTAATATTTATTGAGCTCTTACAGTTTTCCAGGACGTTGTGTGGACTTCATTGTTACCACCATTTTAAGATGAGAAAACTGAGTTATGGAGAGGTTACCTTAACCAAGATCACATAAATAGTAGTGGTTCAGGTACAGCGCTAACCAGGGCCTGTATTTTTTCTAAAAGAATAGTATAGGATACAGCAAGTTTATGATGCAAGTTATTGTCAACTGAAAAAAAGAAAAGCACAACCTAAAAGTTGAGACTTATGTTTTATTTGGCAGACTGAGGGCTTATGCCTGGGATACAGCCTCTCAGATGGCTCTCAGGGTCTGTTTCAAAGAGGTCAGGGAGGAGCTAGGATATATAGGAGTTTCTGCAAAAAACAAAACAACAAAAGCAACAAATCAGGTAGTCAAACATCAAAATGTACTGCTAATTAAAGAAGAACCAGACATCTCAAGTTAATGACTTGAGTGCTTTTCTATGTATGGGAAGATGCAAGAGTCTGGGCTTACTGAAATTATTCCTTTGATCTGCACCTTAACTATCTAGGGCTGGTATCCTAGTTTTCTCAATCCTGAATCCCCTCAGGGTGCATTGTTGCGGGGGGGTGGTAGCTGCAGTGGCTGATTTCTTGATGGCTGAAACATCGTCTGCTGACTGATATGGTAAGTGACATTCTTTATCCACACTATGGACAACGATTTATAAGTACATAAAATTAAGAAAAAGATATTCTGTACTGATTTCCTAACAAAAACTTGTATCTACCTCAATAAGTAGTTTTTAGGTATTTAACTTAAACTTAATAGCAGTTTTCTGTCCTTCTGGGACAGAATAAATTGAGGACTTGGAAGTCCAAAGAGCTTTGAGATTGCAGAAGGATAGAAATTCCCAGCTGGGGAAGGAGGACATAGCAATGACTAATCATGTTTCACTCTTTTCTTTACGAGCAACCACAAGAGGCATTTCTCCTGAGACTTAGTATCCAGGTAATTGGGCTTCTTCCGAAAGTCCATTTCATGTGTATTGTGAGGATGCCGAAGTCTAGTAAGTGACTGAATCTTCCTCTACAAGAGCCAATATTACATGTGTCTGGGCTATGCTTACCCATCTTTACTATTTTATACCCTATCTTTTAATCCTGACTCTCTGTTTGCCTTTATTCTCTTGTACTGTATCCATCGTTTAGAGGAGGGAATAAACACGGGGACAAATAAATAAGAATATGAGCCTTATCTTGACCTGTGTGGCCAGGAGCTTCATTGTCAGAGGTAGACACACTGGATTCTGCAAACACCAGGCTCAGTGCAAGATTTGGTTTTAGGTATAGACAGCCTAGTCACAGCGACAGCCTTCTTTTATCCTATGACAAACCATCTTATACCAAATCACAGGTGTTGGCAATGTATACTAGCAGGGTATTTTACTCAGATTAGTGACGATGGTGTCCACACCTCCCCCCCTCTTCTCCCCTCCCTCTGCCTCCTCTTCCTTTCCTCCTGCCCCTCCTTAACATTTCACCAGAATCTGTATTTGAATAGAACTGGCTGCCATGGCTGCAGGGAACACGCCGATATTCTCTGAGGGTGGCATTCTGATTCTTGTTTTCCCTGGCTAGAATGCATTGTTACTGGATTTATTCCTTCATTACCTTGTGTCTCTGTGGAAGCATTTATTTACCACGTTCTGCAAAGTTCTTGTCTCCAAATAGATTGAAAATGACTCGTAGGCGCATCTTAGTCGTCTCCGTCATCACGGCAGGGCTTGTTCGGTGCTGTGCACAAAGTAGGACCTCAAGTATTGGAGTTGTGACTAATAATGCTGTGGTGTCTAAAGAGACTTGCTGCTAAGGGGTGCGGGTAATGCCATTGTGACTATTCGGTGAATGTTAATACTTTAGCAAACCTTTTCATAAAGTTGCTTTGGTGGTGAAAAAATTCCAGACCTTTCGCCCATTACCCTACCCTTTTTTTTTTCTTTTATACATCTTTCTAACTTCCAAAAGAAAAAAAAAAAAGTTTAAAAAAAGAAAAAAGAAAAAGGTCAAAAGGGGTGGAGGTAGGGGAGACTAGCAGCTCAGCTCTCCTTGGGATCTTTACTTATCTACCCTAAGATCATGCATCTGAGCTGTGATCATCAGGGATCGTGGATTTACTCCGTTTGTAGATTACGTGTAAATGGAAGCAGGGACTAAGAGTTTTCGAATCTACCACAAGCCTCATACCGTTTTCTCACACAATCCTGACGATTATCCTATAAGGTAGACATTGGGAAGGAACAAGAAAGAAGAAGAGAAGCAAAAGAAGGCTTGCAGGATCGCAGCGGACAAGCAGGAAGTGGAATGCATCCGATTTCAAAGCCAAGCTCCGCATCCCGCTTCGCATCCCTGGGTGCAGCCGCCTGTTCTGGGTGTCGTCTCCCTTGGCGTTCTCGTTCCTGCACAGACACGGGCAACTCTTCACCAGAGCGACACCGTGTTGTGTCAAGGTATCCGGGAGGAGCCTCACTCCTCGCGCTGCACCCTAGATTCCTCCACCCGGCCTCCCAGCTCTGAGCGCAGGGCAGCCCAGTTAGTTGGTTTCAACCCGCAGGTCGCGGGCTGCGCGAACTGACTGCAAGCTCCTTGGCGCTGCCCCCCTCCCGCCCCCCGGGCCGCGGGGCTGCTCTGATTGGACGTGGCTGCGCCTGGCCGGCCAATGGTGAGGCGGCAGCAGCTTCCCGGAAGTGGCGGCGCGGCCGGCGGTGGCTGGGGCTTCCGTTGCTCTCTAGGCAGGCGGCCGGTCAGCCCGGGTTGGCGGACGCAATGAGCTGCTTCGAGGGGCAGATGGTCGAGTATCCAACCATCTCCATAGACCGCTTCGACCGGGAGAACCTGAGGGCTCGCGCCTACTTCCTGTCCCACTGCCACAAAGGTGAGCGAGCGTAGCGCGCCGCCCCGTCCCGGGGAGCCGGGCTGCGCGGGTTCGGGCCCCGCGGGGAGGTCGCCCAGGGGCTGGAGGGAGGAAAGGCGGGGGTCGGGGTCCTGCAGGAGGGAGTTCAGGCTTTGGGGTGCCAGGGGAGAGACTAGCGACTCACCTTGTCCCGGCGGGCTCTTCAGCCCGTCTGACGCTTTAACTCCTCATCGGTACCGCGGGACAGAACAGCGACCCCCAGTTGTCACTGACCCAGGCCACTTTGATCAGGCACAACTATTCGAGTTTTGGGGAAGCTCTCCCAAGGCCCAATAGTCAGAGGTTGGCAAGGATTACTTAGTTCTTTCCCCATATCCTCGCGATCATGTTATAAAGACAAGTTTAGATGAAATTGTGCCATACCCACAGACCTTGATTAGCAAGCATGCACGCACTCAAATTAAGCTTTCTGTCTGTAAGCTTGGCCAAGTGCAAGCTCCGCCTCCTTATAGATGTTCTTTACCCCTATGAAAGGTTCGTTTTGGTCTAGAGGCAGGATGCGGTTTACTTTACAGACGGCCAGGTCAGGCAACCAGCATACCAAGATTTCACAGCTGGAGGCGGTTAGGACTTAAGCTTAGAGCATCACTGCCTAATGATATGGTGCCGAGGTTAGATGCTCCAGGCAAGACTGGAGCGTCTCTAAAACATTTTAGCCAGTCTCCAGAGCTGGAGTACCACTTATTTCACAACCACTGTCCATTTTTTAACATCTGGTATGCTGACTGACACGTCACTAACTTCACCTATGAAAACAGGTTTAATATTCATTGTGCTAATTAGCACAGCCTTGGGCATTGACCAGAGATGAAGCTTAACTGAAGCGTTCTAGAAGCTGCCTCTTGGAGTGTGGACTCCCAGAGTAGCTTAAGTAGGATGCCCCCAACCCCTCTCTTGAGGAGTGACTCAGATACATATTCATGTATATATCACACGGTGTGATTTTAAAGTAAATTACAGATATCAAAACATGCCCTTAATCACACAGTTGGTGTGAAGATCAGCTGTTGTCTTGTGTGTGGAATCACTCACTTTAACCTGGTGTAAATCATTGAAATTTCTGCTTTTGGGAAATGCCTCTGCTTTCCGGTTCTAAGTCCCTAATTCTCTCTCTTTAATGATGAAAATCTGGACCTCCTCTATCGATTTGCTAAGAAAGCACATGAGCATCTGTGAGGGTCTTTCTGCTTCTTTTTGAAGACAATATTTTTGTTTTTGTCTTGTTTTTCATTGAGAAGCCACTGCTGGATGAGGATATTTTTACCTTTTGTGTTGAGTCTGCCAGCATTTCTGAACTCACATGTGGTGGCCACAATTAAAGAATGGATTTGGGGCTTGGCCTTCATGTTTTGGAGTAGTGAGTTTGGAGAATGTGTTCATCTAGAGGAATTTGTTTGTTTGTTTTTGTATTTGTGTATTTATATTATTTATTGATTTTATTTTTTAAATTGAAGTGTAGTTGTGAAGTCAGCATCATTAATTTGTACATTAAGCAAGACTCTCTCCTGTCCAGCAGTGTATAATAACTTTTCCTGTGTTCTAATCCCATGTGGGTCTTTTCCCAGTGAGGATGTAAACTGATCAAGGGCAAGAACTCAACTTCTGCTTTCTGAGGTTTGCCACATTACCTATTGGTGGTTTTTAACCTTTTTGGGAAACAAGACTTCTTTGGATGTGCCATGGACTGAATTGTGTCCCCCCCAATTCATATATTGAATCCCTAACCCCCAGTGTGACTGTATTTGGAGAAAGGGCTTTTAGGAGGTGATTAAGGTTAAATGAGGTCATAAGGGTGGGGTCCTAATTTGATAGGATTGGTGGCCTTCGAAGAAAAGGAAGAGAGATCTCTCTCCCTCCACATACACAGTGAGGAAAGGCCATGTGAGCACACAGCAAGAAGGTGGCTATTTATAAGACAGGAGGAGAGGCCTCACCAGAAACCAACCTCGGCACCTTGATCTTGGACTTTAGCTTCCAGAACTGTTAGAAATACATTCTGTTTAAGCCACCCAGTCTGTGATATTTTGTTATTGCAGCCTGAGCTGACTAATATAGAATATCTGACAAGGTCTATGGACTCTTGTTAAAAAAAATGCACATGAACACGTTAACATCACATTTTGATAAAAGTTGAGGTGGGCCGTGGACCCGCTTGATGCCTCTTTATGGCCCATCTGGCACCCAGCGCTGTGCTCAGGGCAGACTTGACTAAGCACCAGTGAGGCCTGGAGGACACAAGGGGACCCGTGGCCCGAGATAGTGGCCCAGCGTGGGGGAGGGCCCCTACCGGAGACAACTTAAGACGATTTATTCTGGTCAAGGAAAAGGAAAAAGGCCTGGAAGGGAGATGCTGGGTGCAGTCCTAGCATCACAAAGTAAACTCCCCAGATTCCCTTGACTGGGGTGGTGGGCTGGGGTGTCTTGATGGGACAGGGTGCTGCGCACTGAGGTAGTTTGGAAGCCTGGAGCAGAGTCCTGAGTCAGCCTTGTGTTTGCCGTGACTCAGACTCTCTGGAAACCCCGATAAGGGAGAGTCCTGCCCTGGGATGCACTCCTTGGCCCTAAAGCCTGAACCAGGAGTGACCTGAGGAGATGCACACTGTGAGGGGGCAGGTGGACCGTCCTGTGGCGGCACGTGTTCGGTCAACGTCGCCCACTTGAGGTGCGGTGACGGCCTTGTTTTCAAGAGTTAAGGATTGTCACATATAAATTTGAGGGCACATGTGTTGGTGGTAATTAGGATAATTAGATTTTTTTCTTGTGGGTTATTGTTAGGCTGTTTAACATTGTCTCCCCATCAACCCAGCTGGACTGCCTTTGCCGTTTGCCTTCATCAAGGGTGGTAACAGTCAGTGTTTACATAAATTAATCAAAATGCAAATGAAAGTCATTTTTGGTAAATGATTTGAGGAGGAAAAGACTTTCAAAATAATCTATTTGGTTATAGCTTTTTTTTTTTTTAAGTAAAATTAACTTTCCAGCAGCATTTATGTATTAATCTTAAAAGAGCTGGAAAAAAGTTATATAGAGAAAATAATTTTGTATAATTAGCTTTAAACTTTTAAACTTATTATCAGTTTTTAGAAAACTTATAATGAAGATTGTTAATTCGTGGTTAGACAGCAGTTTTCATGGCTGAATAATATTTCATTGTGCATATATACCACATCTTCTTTATGCATTCATTCATTGATGGACACTTAGGTTGTTTCCATGTCTTGGCTATTGTAAATAATGCTGCAATGAACTTGGGGGTGCAGATATCTTTTTGAGTTAGTGTTTTTGTTTTCTTCAGTTAAATACCCAGACGTGGAATTGCTGGATCATATGGTAGTTCTGTTTTTAATTTTTTGAGGAACCTCCGTACTGTTTTCCATAGTGGCTGCACCAATTTACATTCCCACCAACAGTGCACAAGGGTTCCCATTTCTCCACATCCTTTTCAACATTTGTTATTTTTCTTTTTGATAATAGCCAGTCTAATGGGTGTGAGGTGGCATCTCTTTGTGGTTTTGATTTGCATTTTCCTGATGATTAATGCTGTGGAACATCTTTTCATGTGCCCGTTGGCCATCTGTATGTCTTGGGGAAAATGTCTATTCATATCTGCCCATTAAAAACATCAGATTTTTTTTTGCTGTTGAGTTGTATGAGTTTTTTATATATTTTGGATATTAGTCCCTTATCAGATACATGATTTGCAAATGTTTTCTCCTATTCAGTAGGTTTTTTCATTTCGTTGATGCTTTCCTTTGCTGTGCAAGAACTTTTTAATTTGATGTAGTTTGCTTAGTTTTGCTTTTGGTGTCATATTCAAAAGATCACCACCAAGACCTATGTCAAGGAGCTTACTGCCTATGTTTTCTTCTAGAAATTTTATGTTTTCAGATCTTGCATTCAAGTCTTTAATATATTTTGAGTTAATTTTTGTGTATGGTATAAGATAATGGTTAGGTTTCATTCTTTTGCATGTGGCTGTCCAGTTTTCCTAACACCATTTATTGAAGAGACTGTCCTTTCCCCATCATATATTCTTGGTTTCTTTATCATAAATTCTCAATAATTGACACTCTATGTGTGGCTTTATTTCTGGGCTTGCTATTCTGTTCTGTTGATCCATGTGTTTTTATGCCAGTACCATACTGTTTTAATTACTATACATTTGAAAGAATATATTTTGTAACCAGGGAGCATGTCTCCAGTTTTGTTTTTTTTTCAAGATTGCTTTGGCTATTTGGGGTTCTTTTGTGGTTCTATACAAATTTTATGATTTTTTGTTCTATTTCTATGAAAAATGCCATTGGAATTTTGATATGGGTTGCACTGAACCTGTTGATTGCTTTGGGTAGTATGGACAATTTAACAATATTGATTCTTTCAATCTTTGAGCATGGAATAGCTCTCCATTTATTTGTGTCATCAATTTCTTTTAGTAATGCTTGTAGTTTTCAATATACAGATCTTTACTTCCTTGGTTAAATTTATTCCTACGTATTTTATTCTTTTTGATGTAGTTGTGAATGGGATTGTTTTCTTAATTTCTCTTTCTGATGGTTATTTGTGTGTAGAAATGCAACAGACTTCTGTGTGTTGATATCCTGCAACTTTACTGAATTCCTTTATTCTAACAGTTTTTTGTTTTTAATATATCTTTATTGGAGTATAATTGCTTCACAATATCGTGTTAGTTTCTGTTGCACGACAAAGTGAATCAGTCATATGCATACACATGTCCCCATATCCCCTCCCTCTTGAGCCTCCCTCCCACCCTCCCTATCCCACCCCTCTAGGTCACCGCAAAGCACCAAGCTGACCTCCCTGTGCTATGCTGCTGCTTTCCACTAGCTAACTGTTTTACATTTGGTAGTGTATATATGTTTGTTTGGTTTTTTTTTTTTAACTTTCAAATTTTATGTATTTTTTTATACAGCAGATTCTTATTAGTTATCCATTTTATACATATTAGTGTATATATGTCAATCCCAGTCTCCCAATTCGGTAGTATATATATGTTGATGCTACTCTCACTTTGCCCTAGCTTCCCCCTCCCACCCCATGTCCTCAAGTTCATTCTCTATGTCTCCATCTTTATTCCTGCCCTGCCACTAGGTTCATCAGTACCGGTTTTTTAGATTCCATATATATGCGTTAGCATGTGGTATCTGTTTTTCTCTTTCTGACTTACTTCACTCTGTATGACAGACTCTAACTCCATCCACCTCACCACAGATAACTCAATGTTGTCCCTTTTTATGGCTGAGCAATATTCCATCGTACATATGTGCCACATCTTCTTTATCCATTCATCTGTCAGTGGGCATTTAGGTTGGTTCCATGTCCTGGCTATTGTAAATAGCACTGCAGTGAACATTGTGGTACATGACTGTTTTTGAATTATGGTTTTCTCAGGGTATATGCCCAGTAGTAGTGGGATTGCTGGGTCATATGGTAGTTCTATTTTTAGTTTTTTAAGGAACCTCCATACTGTTCTCCATAGTGGTTGTATCAATTTACATACCCACCAACAGGGCAGGAGGGTTCCCTTTTCACCACACCCTTTCCAGCATTTATTGTTTCTAGATTTTTTGATAATGGCCATTCTGACTGGCATGAGGGGATACCTCACTGTAGTTTTGATTTGCGTTTCTCTGGTAATTAGTGATGTTGAGCATCTTTTCATGTGCCTCTTGGCCATCTGTATGTCTTCTTTGCTGAAATGTCTATTTAGGTCTTCTGCCCATTTTTTAACTGGATTGTTTGTTTTTTTGATATTGAGCTCCATGAGCTGTATGTATATTTTGGAGATTAATCCTTTGTCTGTTGTTTTCATCTGCAAATATTTTCTCCCATTCTGAGGGTTGTCTTTATGTCTTGTTTATGGTTTCCTTTGCTGTGCAAAAAACTTTTAAGTTCAGTTAAGTCCTATTTGTTTATTTTTGTTTTTATTTCCGTTACTCTAGGAGGTGGGTCAAAAAAGATTTTGCTGTGGTTTATGTCAAAGTGTGTTTTTCCTATAACCTTCTCTAAGAGTTTTATAGTGTCTGATCTTACATTTAAGTCTTTAATCCATTTGGAATTTATTTTTGTCTATGGTGTTAGGTAGTGTTCTAATTTCATTCTTTTACATGTAGCTGTCCAGTTTTCCCAGCACCACTTATTGAAGAGGCTGTCTTTTCTCCATTGTATGTTCTTGCCTCCTTTGTTGTAAATTAGGTGACCATATGTGTATGAGTTTATATCTGGGCATTCTATCCTGTACCATTGATCTATATTTCTGTTTTTGTGCCAGTACCAAACTGTCTTGATTACTGTAGCTTTGTAGTATAGTTTGAAGTCGGGGAGCCTGATTCCTCCAATTCCATTTTTCTTTCTCAAGATTGCTTCGGCTATTCGGGCTCTTTTGTGTTTCCATACGAACTGTAAATTTTTTTTATAATTCTGTGAAGAATGCCATTGGTAGTTTGATAGGGATTGCATTGAATCTGTAGATTGCTTTGGGTAGTATAGTCATTTTCACAATATTGATTCTTCCAATCCAAGAACATGGTATCTTTCTCCATCTGTTTATGTCATCTTCGATTTCTTTCATCAGTGTTTTATAGTTTTCTGAGTACTAGTCTTTCGCCTCCTTAGGCAGGTTTATTCCTAAGTATTTTATTTTTTTGTTGCAATGGTAAATGGGAGTGTTTCCTTAATTTCTCTTTCTGATTTTTCATTGTTGGTATATAGGAATGCAAGAGATTTCTGTGCATTAATTTTGTATCCTGAAACCTTACCAAATTCATTGATTAGTTCTAGTCGTTTTCTGGTGGCATCTTGAGGATTTTCTATGTATAATATCATGTCATCGGCAAACAGTGACAGTTTTACTTCTTTTCCAATTTGTATTCCTTTTATTTCTTTTTCTTCTCTGATTGCTGTGGCTAGGACTTTCCAAAACTATGTTGAATAAGAGTGGTGAGAGTGGACATCCTTGTTTTGTTCCTGATCTTAGTGGAAATGCTTTCAGTTTTTCACCATCTAGTATGATGCTTGCTGTGGGTTTGTCATATGTGGCCTTTATTATGTTGAGGTAGGTTCCCTCTATGCCCATTTTCTGGAGAGTTTTTATAATAAATGGGTGTTGAATTTTGTCAAAAGCTTTTTCTGCATCTACTGAGATGATCATATGGTTTTTATT
Source organism: Balaenoptera physalus (assembly GCF_965194825.1). Taxonomy (NCBI): domain Eukaryota; kingdom Metazoa; phylum Chordata; class Mammalia; order Artiodactyla; family Balaenopteridae; genus Balaenoptera; species Balaenoptera physalus. The sequence continues at coordinate 172,915,308 of NC_138883.1, read as the reverse complement.
CCTTAATTTGTTAATGTGGTGTATCACATTGATTGATTTGCGTACATTGAAGAATCCTTGCATCCCTGGGATAAATCCCACTTGATCATGGTGTATGATCCTTTTAATGTGCTGTTGGATTCTGTTTGCTAGTATTTTGTTCAGGATTTTTGCATCTATGTTCATCAGGGATATTGGTCTGTAATTTTCTTTTTTTGTGATATCTTCTTCTGGTTTTGGTATCAAGGTGATGGTGACTTTGTAGAATGAATGTGGGAGTGTTCCTCCCTCTGCTATATTTTGGAAGAGTTTGAGAAGGATTGGTGTTAGCTCTTCTCTAAATGTTTGATAGAATTTGCCTGTGAAGCCATCTGGTCCTGGACTTTTGTTTGCTGGAAGATTTTTAATTACAGTTTCAATTTCATTACTTGTGATAGGTCTGTATATATTTTCTAATTCTTCCTTTTTCAGCCTTGGAAAATTGTACCTTTCCAAGAATTTGTCCATTTCTTTGTGGTTGTCCATTTTATTGGCATATAGTTGTTTGCAGTAGTCTCTTATAATCCTTTGTATTTCGGCAGTGTCAGTTGTGATTTCTCCTTTTTCATTTCTAATTTTATTGATTTGCGTCCTCTCCCCTTTTTTCCTTGATGAGTCTGGCTAAGGGTTTATCAATTTTTTTAATCTTCTCAAAGAACCAGCTTTTAGTTTTATTGATCTTTGCGATTGTTTTCTTCGTTTCTATTTCATTTATTTCTGCTCTGATCTTTATGATTTCTTTCCTTCTGCTAACTTTGGGTTTTCCTTGTTCTTCTTTCTCTAGTTGTTTTAAGTGTAGGGTTAGATTGTTTATTTGAGATTTTTCTTGTTTCTTGAGGTGAGATTGAATTGCTATAAACTTCCCTCTTAGAACTGCTTTTGCTGCGTCCCATGGGTTTTGGGTCGTTGTATTTTCTTTGTCATTTGTTTCTATGTATTTTTTAATTTCTTCTTTGATTTCTTCAGTGATGTCTTGGTTATTTAGTAGTGCACTGTTTAGCCTCCATGTATTTGTGTTTTTTACAGTTTTTTTTGCTGTAATTGATTTCCAATCTCATAGTGTTGTGGTCAGAAAAGATGCTTGAACTATTTCAATTTTCTTAAATTCTCCAAGGCTTGATTTGTCACCCAAGATGTGATCCATCCTGGAGAATGTTCCATGTGCACTTGAGAAGAAAGTGTATTCTGCCACTTTTGGGTGGAGTGTTCTATAAATATCAATTAGATCTATCTGGTCTATTGTGTCATTTAAAGCTTGTGTTTTCTTATTTATTTTCTGTTTGGATGATCTGTCCATTGGTGTAAGTGGGGTGTTACAGTCCCCTACTGTTAATGTGTTACTGTCTATTTCTCCTTTCATGGTTGTTAGCATTTGCCTTATGTATTGAGGTGCTCCTGTGTTGGGTGCATATACGTTTATAATTGTTATGTCTTCTTCTTGGATTGATCCTTTGATCATTATGTAGTGTCCCTCCTTATCTCTTGCAACAGTCTTTATTTTAAAGTCTATTTTATCTGATACGAGTATTGCTACTCTAGCTTTCTTTTGATTTCCATTTGCATGGAATATCTTTTTCCATCCCTTCACTTTCAGTCCGTATGTGTCCCTAGGTCTGAAGTGGGTCTCTTGTAGACAGCATATATATGGGTCTTGTTTTTGTATCCATTCAGCCAGTCTGTGTCTTTTGGTTGGGGCATTTAATCCATGAACAGTCAAGGTTATTATTGATAGGTATGTTCCAATTACCATTTTCTTAATTGTTTTGGATTTGTTTTTGTGGGTCTTTTTCTTCTTTTGTGTTTCCTGCTTAGAGAAGTTTCTTTAGCACTTATTGTAAAGCTTGTTTGGTGGTGCTGAATTCTCTTAGCTTTTGCCTGTCTGAAAACCTTTTCACTTCTCCATCGAATCTGAATGAGATCCTTGCTGGATAGAGTAATCTTGGTTGTAGGTTTTTCTCTTTCATCACTTTAAGTATATCCTGCCACTGCCTTCTGCCTTGCAGAGTTTCTGCTGAAAAATCAGCTGACCTCATGGGGATTCTTTGTATGTTATTTTTTGTTTTTCCATTGCTGCTTTTAATATTTTTTCTTTCAATTTAATTTTTGTTAGTTTGATTAATATGTGTCTTGGTGTGTTTCTCCTAGGGTTTATCCTGTATGGGACTCCCTGTGCTTCCTGGACTTGGGTGACTATTTCCTTTCCATGTTAGGGAAGTTTTCAACTATAATCTCTTCAAATATTTTCTCAGACCCTTTCTTTTTCTCTTCTTCTTCTGGGACCCCTATAATTTGAATGTTGGTGTGTTTAGTGTTGTCCCAGAGGTCTCTGAGATTGTCTTCAATTCTTTTCATTCTTTTTTCTTTATTCTGCTCCTTGGCAGTTATTTCCACCACTTTGTCCTCCAGCTCACCTATTCGTTCTTCTGCCTCCATTATTCTGTTATTGATTCCTTCTAGTGTATTTTTCATTTCAGTTATTGTGTTGTTCATCTCTGTTTGTTTGTTCTTTAGTTCTTCTAGATCTTTGTTAAACAGTTCTTGTATTTTCTTGATCCATGCCTTCATTCTATTTCCGAGATTCTGGATCATCTTTACTGTCATTACTCTGAATTCTTGTTCAGGTAGGTTGCCTATTTCCTCTTCATTTATTTGGTCTTATTGGTTTTTACCTTGCTCCTTCATCTGTGACATATTTGTGTGCTGTCTCATTTTTTTTTTTTTTTTATGAGTGGGATTGTGTTCCTGTCTTACTGGTTGTTTGGCCTGAGGCTTCCAACACTGGAGTCTGTAGACTATTGGGTAGAGCTGGGTCTTGCTGCTGAGATGAGGAACCCCATGAGCCCTCACTCCGATGAATATTCCCTGGGGTCTGAGGTTCTCTGTTAGGCCAGTGGTTCAGACTTGAAGCTCCCACCGCAGGAGCTTTGGCCTGACCCCGGGCTTATGATCCAAGTTCCCGCAAGCTGCATGGGGCGGCAAAAAAAAAAAAAAAGTGAACAATAACAAAGTAAAACATAAAATTAGACTAGGAAACTAACAGATATATTAGAAAGAATATAAAAATAAAAATATAGATGAATCAACAACTGGAAGGTACATCAGTACCACAATAGTAAAAAAGAGGAGGAGGGAAAAGAAAAGAAAAGGGAGGGAGAAGGCCTTGGCTGTGGAGGGCGGGGTCTAAGCAAGGGCAAGGTTTGGGTGATGGGCGGGGCCTATGCTCAGGACCCACAGGGCTGGAAAAGGCCCTGGGGGCCGTGGGGGGTGGGGCTTAGGCTCAAGGAACAGAATGGGCCCAGTCGTGTCCCCCACCACTGGTCTCAGAGGGCAGGGGACATCACCTGGGAGCCCAGCAGGCTTCCTGGGCTCTAGTGGGTGGGGCAAATGCCCTCTTCTCCTCTTCTGCTCCTCCTGGATGACCCCTCCCACCTGCCTCTCCTGATCTCCCCAGCCTGCCTCCTGTGCCTCCAGGACCCACGTGGCCTGGATCAGGCTTTGCGGGGTGGGCGGGGGTACCGGTTTGGGAGCTCAGCAGGCTCCCTGGCCCAAGTGGGCCAGGTGATTGCTCTCTGCTCCTCTCCCCCTCTTCCCAGAGGGCCCCTCCCTCCTGCCTCTCCTGATCTCCCTGGCCTTAGGGGCGCCGATCCTGCCTGGCCTCCACTTCTCCTCCCCTCTCAGTCCCCCTATATCCTACCGGTTCACTTTGGGGTTCCTCCAGTCTCGTTGGGCATCAGAGTCCCCCACCCATGGCCTTCAGGCGCCCTAGCTGTGGGGAGACGCTAACTCTGCATCTTCCCACACTGCCATCTTGACCAGTATTCTTCTAACAGTTTTTTGATGGAGTCTTTAGGGTTTTCTATATATGTATCATGTTGTCTGTAAATAGTGTCAGTTTTACTTCCTTTCAACTTTGGATGCCTTTTATTTCTTTTTCTTGCCTAATTCCTCTGGCTAGGATTTATAATATTATGTTGAATAAAAGGGTAAGAGTGGGCGTTCTTGTCTTATTTCTGATCTTAGAGAAATAGCTTTCAGCTTTTCACCACTGATTATGATGTTTGCTGAGAGCTTGTCACATATGGCCTTTATTATATTGAGGTTTGTTCCTTCTATACCTGATTTATTGAGAGTTTTTATCATAAATGGATGTCAAGTTTTGTCCAGTGCTCTTTGTGCATCTATTGAGATGATTATATGGTTTTTTATCCTTCATTTTGTTAATGTGATTATAACATTGACTGATTTGTGGATGTTGAACCAAGTTTGCATCCCTGGAATAAATCCCACTTAATCATGGTGTATGATCCTTTTAATGTATTGTTGAATTCTGTTTGCTAATATTTTGTTGAGGATTTTTTTCATCTATGTTCATCAGGGATATTGGCCTGTAATTTGTGTGGTGTCCTTGTCTGGTTTTGGTATCGGGGTAATCCTAGCCTCATAAAATGAGTTTTTTGAATGTTTGCAGAATTCACTAGCAAAGCCATCTGGTCCAGGACTTCTGTTTGTTGGATTTTTAAAGTTACTGATATTAGTAGAGATATTTAGTATCCTTACTAGTTATCAGTCTATTCAGATTTTCTGTTTCATCATGATTCAGTCTTGGTAGGTTGTATGTTTCTAAGAATTTATCCATTTCTTCTAGGTTGTCCACTTTGTTGGTGTATAATTGTTCATAGTAGTCTCTTACCCTTTCTTTTCTGTTTTAAGAGTTGTAATAGCTCCTCTTTCATTTCTGATTTTATTTATTTGAGTCCTATCTCTCCCTCCCTCTCTCTCTCTCTCTCTCTCCCCACTTCTCCTTTGTTGGTGAGTCTAGCAAAGGCTTGTCAATTTTGTTTACCTTTTCAAAGAACCAGCTCTTAGTTTCACTGATCTTCTCTGTTGTCTTTTTAGTCTGTTTTTTATTTATTTTTGTTCTACTCTTGGTTATTTCCTTCCTTCTACTAATTTTGGGCTTAGTTTTTTCTTCTTTTTCTAGTTTCTTGAGTTGTAAAGTTAGGTTGGTTATTTGAGATTTTTCTTGTTTCTTGAGGTAGGCATTTATCACTTGACCTTCCCCCTTAGAACTGCTTTTGCTGCAACCCACAAATTTTGTTATGTTTTATTTCCATTCTCAATCGTCTCAAAGTATTTTAAAATTTCTCTTTTGATTTATTCTTTGACCCATTGGTTGTTCAGTAGCATGTTGTTTAATCTCCACTTATTTGTGAATTTTCCAGTTTTCTTTTTGTAATTAATTTCTAGTTTCATACCATCGTAGTTGGAAAAGATGCTTGATATGATTTTAATCATCTTAAATTTATTGAGACTCATTTTATGGCCTAATATATGGTCTATCCTGGAAAATGTTCCATGTGCACTTGAGAAGAATGTGTGTTCTGTTGCTTTTGCATGGAGTGTTCTTTATATATTTGTGAAGTTCACCTGATCTTATGTGTTGTTTAGGTCCAAAGTTTCCTTACTGATTTTCTGACTGAATCATCCATGCATTGACGTAAGTGGGGTATTAAAGTCCCCTGCTCTTACTGTATTGCTGTCTATTTCTCCTTTTAAGTCTGTTAACATTTGCTTTATGTATTTAGGTGTTCCTCTGTTGGGTGCATAAATGTTTACAAATGTTATATCCTCTTGTTGGATGGACCCCACAAGAGGATATAACATTTGTAAATATTACATTATCATATGTAATATGATAATGTCTCTTATTAGAGTCTTTGTTTTAATGTCTGTTTTGTCTAAGTATAGTTACTCCAGCTTTCTTTTGGTTTCTATTTGGAATTAGGATAATTAGAATTGGTTTGATTTATCTAAGCAATTTCAAAATGTTTGGTTCTTGTTATCTGGGCTTTTGCATGCTAAAGATTCAAAATGTAATATTATAATGCACTATATATTTAAAGTACCATTTGGTTTAAATGTTACCTTTCTTTAAAAGTCACCTTTCTGTGTTTGTTAATTTGGCAAGCTGTGGAGCAAGCCTCTATGGGTAGCAATAACCCACCTTTCAACCCAACGGTCACAGTAGGCTGAGAAGATAATGAAACTCTTGTTATTCTGGCCTAAGCCTGAATGGTTTCCTCAAGGATTCCATGGAAGCAAACTTGAATTTCCAGATGGACTAACTTTAGTGACTGGAATTGAAGGGGTCACAGAGAGCATGGTCTGAAGGGTGGTTGGATTGAAATGAAAGAAGAGAGTAAAGGAAAGTGATGGAAGCAGTTCTGAATGAGGTCGTGCATTCTTCTGTGGCTACTCTGAGTGATTTAGACTCTGCCCTAAGGTGCAGAGGATCATTCTCCTTTTAAATGGCTTCTGTTGGCTCAGAGATGGTCAACTTTTAGTGGTTCTTGTCCTATTTTTGGTGGATTCTTCATCTGCAGAAGCAAGAGCCAGTAGCTCATACAAATCAATGCTCCTATAAAAGTGAACCTCTCATTTATTTTCTCTTAAAAGGAAGCCCAAAAAGAACAGACAACTCAGTTTCCTTGGGCCAAGGAATCCTCTGAAAAAAATAATGTATTTATGATTTCTGATTCTTTTGTTTTCAGATCACATGAAAGGATTAAGAGCCCCTACCTTGAAAAGAAGGTTGGAGTGCAGGTAATTTCTTTTCTTTTCTTTTTTAGAATTATTTATTTGGCTGAGCTGGGGCTTAGTTGTGGCATGCGGGATCTTCGTTGTGGCATGCGGATCTTTAGTTGCAGCATGTGGGAACTTTAGTTGCAGCATACAAACTCTTAGTTGTGGCATGTGGGATCTAGTTCCCTGACCAGGGATTGAACCCGGGTCCCCTGCATTGGGAGCATGGAGCCTTAGCCAGTGGACCACCAGGGAAGTCCCCAGGTAATTTCCTTTGCTATTTATTTGTGTGTTCTATTTTTTTAAGTAAAAATTTTAATTGAGCTGTAACATCTACATAGAAAAGTACTTACATCATATGGGAATACTCTGATGAACTTTTACAAGTGAACACATGTGTAGCATCTGCCCAGTCCAAGAAATAGAACAGCATCAATATCCTGGGACAGAACCCTGTCCCTCCCCCAGTCAGTCTTCCCCACCCACAGGTAACCTCTCTTCTGACTTTTGTCATCATCGTTCAGCTTTGGTTGTTTTTGAACTTTATTTAAATAGAGTCATACTGAATAGACTCTTCTACTTGTTTTCTTTTACTTAACATTATATTTAATGGAATGATTCATCCATGCTATTGGGTGCAGTAATAGTCTGTTCATTTTTATTTCTGTAAGAGTGTGTCTGTGTGTGTGCGTAAATGATTGTTCCATTATAAAGAGTCATATAATACTGTTGGATCTTTTCTTAAAGCTGAGTCATTGCATTATTTTCCTGCAGTCATTGCCTAAGTCAAATTCCAAATTCTCAAGATATATGCAGTTGACCCTTGAACAATGCAGTGGTTAGGGGCACCAACCTTCTATGAGGTCAGTCCACATATAACTTTATAGTTGGTGCTCCCTATCCTGGTTCCGCATCTGTGGGTTCAGCCAACTGCAGATTGTGTAGTACTATGGTACTTATTTAGTGAAAAAAAAACCCGTGCGTAAGTGGACCCTCACAGCTGAAATCCATGTTGTTCAAGGGTCAACTGTACATAGGAAGGACCCTATTGACTTTTTGACTATTTGATCTTTGACTTAGCAGGCTTCTTTGCTAAGTGATATCAATAGTCTGTGTTTGTGATAATGGTAGCTAATATTTATTAAAAATATATATTCATACTAGATGTTGAAGATACAGTAGTGAGCAAAATAGGCAAAAATCTCTCTCTTCTGGGAGCTGACATTCTCCTTAGAGCCTCTTGATAATCTTTTGAATAGATACTATTATTATTTCTATTTTACAGATGAGGAAACTGAGGAACCAGAGGGGTTAAATTAGTTGCCCAAAGTCACGCAGCCAGTAAGTGGCAGGACCAGGATTCCCACCAGGTCTGTCTGATTTTAGAGCCTATGTATTAGTTATCTATTGCTGCGTAACAAACTACCCCCAAACTCAGTGACTTAAAACAACACTAATCATGTATTCTCTCTGTCTGTTTCTATGGGTCAGGAGTTCTGACGGTACAGTGGGGATGGCTGGTTTCTGCCTGACTGGGTGTCGTATGGGGGCTGACATTACCTGAAGGCTCATTCATTCAATGTCTGACATCTGGGCTGGGGAGACTCAAACAGTTGGGGCACTTTGGGCATCTCTGTCTCTAAAAAATAGCTCTTCAGCATAGTGGTTTCAGAATAGCAGTACTTCTTAAATGGAAACTAAAAAAAAAAAAAGTGTATGTCCCAAGAGAGGGCCAGCGGCAGCCATACCGCCTGGAGATCTAGCCTCGAAAGGCCTGCTGTATTACGTCCATCACAGTCTGTTGGCTACGGCAGTTACAAAGCTCTGTCCAGGTTCAAGGGGAGGTTAACACAGATGCCTCCTGTCAGTGGGGGAATTTCCATGACCACTTTGTAAGAAGACGGTGTGTGGTTAGGGTGCATACGTCAGTGTGGGCATCTCTGGAAAGTATGATCCGCTGTAGACTGCATTCCTAACCTCTAAACTGGAGTGTTGAATTTTTAAAGTTTGTCATGAAATTGATTTCTGCCCACTAAGAACATAAACAGAATAGATTTATATGAAGTAAAAGGCAGACGTCTCCTGTCCACTTCCCTTTCTGCAGAGGTAGTTTACCATTTGGTGGTATCTCTCCAGACATACCTGATTGTCTAAAACACGTGTCTTTACGATGAGAATGGTGAGGACCAGCCTTTGAGGAGGTCAGAGGACACAGTATTTTCTCTCCTTTGCTTCTTCCCTGTCCCTTTATAGTCTCGGTGGGACTGAGGTGGTCACTGGACTGTTGGCCTGCCAGCTCAGTTTCTGAATTATTCGAGGCAACTGACATATATTGAAACATATCTCCTAGTCACCCAGATGTCTCATTCTCGATTGTACTAAAACAGCTTCTTTTTTTTTTTTTGTCTCTTGTTTTCAGCTTGAAGGTTTACTTATACTGTTCGCCTGTTACTAAAGAGCTGTTGTTAACAAGCCCGAGGTACAGATTTTGGGAGAAACGAATTGTAAGTTTTATTTTTTGAATGACACTAATTCTTCTTTTCAAGTGGGAAATATTTTTTGAGGTATTGAACAAAGCATCGGCATTATTCAAAGCCTGCTTTCTCCAGGCTATATTTACCCACAGTAATTACAGTGTTGCTGTTTAGCCTTTGTAATTCATTAGTTTGGAAGAGGTTGGCATTTTATCGTTGCTGATTTTTCTTTCTTGTTCCTCAACATGTTGACCTAGATTCTTAGTTTTGTCTAATCTCACAGACTCTCTTGCTGAGTTACATTTTATTACTTTAAAGTATAAAACATTCATTAACATAATTGATAAATCCTTTTATTTAGATCATGGGATAGATTAGGAAAAATAAACAAAATTTATGGGTTATAATAAGAAAGGGATAACAATCAGAATAAAAATAGAATGGATAATTTTGAATCTGGCAGAATAAAATGGATCTATCCAACAGAGGGTAAAGGGGAGAAAAAAGCATGGCACATTGAAGATGCGAAGATGGTGGCAAAAGTTCTATTATAACAGTAATTGCTATAAATATGAATGGATTTACTTCAACCCTGGATCAACAGACAAATTCTTGGTTAGGCTAAAAAAAAAAAAAAATGATCCACCAGTCTTGGTCTACAAGAGACATAAATCACTCTAAAGGAAAAATGCAGGTTGAAGGGGAAAAAATAAAAAGGAAAAAATATAATGAACAATTAGAAGCTAAACATGCCAGAGTGGCAACTTTTATATCATACAGAGATTGAAGGCAAAAAAAAATATCATAAGTTTCAAAGAAGGTGTTATTTACTATTAAGAGGAACAAGCTTTTAATAGTATCAAGAAGATATGAACATAAATGCAATTGACAAAGTAGCGTCAAACTGGATAGAGTAGCACCTGATCACCCAGTGCTTGATGAGGGAAAGAACCACGAGGAGTAGATAGAATTAGGGTTTGTGATATGCATTAAACCGTCAGTAATTGGGGGTGCCGGCAGAGAAGTCTGAACAAGCATCACCAAGAGTGTTTGATGTCTGATTGCTGGCAGCTTTCAGCTCCCACCTCCACTTGCCCCACATCTGGGCAAACTGATAAAAAAAAAAAAAGCCTGCCCCTTCCTTGGCACCTACATGGAATTCAAACATGCAAGCCCAGGCCCACCCCGTAACCACGATAAAAACCAGGGCCACCTGCTCCCATTTTCTCAGGTCACACAGACCACTTCCTCCCAGCCTGGTTTCTACCCTCCTCTCCCCAGAAAGTCCCACAGTGAACATACCGCAGTGTTTTCACACTCTCTTGGTTCACGTGTGGCATCTTCAGTCTTAGCCTCTGATCTGTCAGTTGGGGTGGGATCCCTCTGCAGAGGGACACAACAGCAAGGCTGTGACCTTGGACTTGGTATTAGGCCTGAAGTTACTGTGGGTCAGTCTGGCCAGCAGTCAGGAAGGAAAGCTGAAAAAGAAGGAGAGAAGAGCAGAGACAGGCTAGAGTCCACAGGGACAAATGGGGACCCATGTCTGCCTCCCACTCCTCCCAGCCTTGGTAACACGGCCATCCCCTTGGTCACTGAGTTCCACACACGTGGCCCAGGGCTCCGAGAAGCTCGGGAGGATACCCAACAGAGGACGGAGCTGCCGCCGTACTGCCCGTGTCAGTGAGGTAAGCCAACAGATCAGCAGCGTGCCCGCGCTGCTATAACTTCTGGTGCCTTTCGGAGCATTGACAAATGGCTGCTGGTTCACTCCTGCCTTCCAGATCTCACACAGGTGTTTCTTGTGGCCACTGCTAACCTGGAAGTGTACGTGGAAGTGGCTTGTAGGATAATTCCAGCTCAGCTGAGTGGGTGTTGTTCAAGGCCACCTCATAATCTAAGGGAGAAAGGGGCAACTCAACAGTGCTAGCTGGAGAGCTTAGCAGACCACTCTCAGAAGCTGAAAGATGAAGGAGACGGGAAGTAAGTGAATATACAGAAGATTTAAATGGCATAATTAGTACACGCGAACCAATCGAAACACAGAGCTTTAAACCGAACAGAGAAAAGATCTTTGGGTAAACTTGGAACATTTACCAAAGCTGAGCATGTACTACGTCACTAAAGAAGTTTCAAGAAATCCTAGTGATCTGTTCTTTTACTATAATACAGTGATGTTGGAAATCAGAAATACAAGGAGAGTTAAAATCATCCCATACATATGGGAGCTAAATGCATACCACAAGCAACTCTAGGTTAAAGAGGAAATTGTAAAGAAAAACATACAATACTTAGGACTGATGGACAATGAAAGTGTGACATGTCAAAGTGTGTGGAGCACAGCTAGGTTAGTACTTGAAGGGAAATTGAGAGCATTAAATGCATTTCTTAGAAAACAGACTGGAGCTAAATGGAATAAGTCTTTGACTCAAGAAGAACAGAAAGGGGCAACAAAGCAAACCTAAGGCTATGTGAAAGAAGAAAATAATAGAGAGAAAAGGACAGGTTAGTGATCTAGAGACTAACTACCACAGAAAATAAAAGGGAAGATTAACAAAAGTAAAAGCTGGTTTCTAGAGAAATAGAGATAAATTTAGGGACTTCCTGGTGGTCCAGCAGTTAAGACTCCGTGCTTCCAATGCAGGGGATGCGGGTTTGATTTCTGGTTGGGGAGCTAAGATCCCACATGCCGCACAGTGTGGCCAAAGCAAACAAACAAAACAAACCAAAAAAACCCAAAACGAAATAGAGATAAATCTTGCCAAGATCGATTAAAAAAACAAAGATGCATATAAAAATACAGAATGATAAAAAGGAAAATAGCTATTAATAATAGCAATGCCTTGTTTTGAAAATTAATATGATAGTATGTTCAATAATTTAGACACAGTGGATAAATACTGGAAAAGTAGGAAAATACCAAATTGAGGCAAGAAAAGTAGACCACTTGAATAAAGAAGTAGGCATCAAAGACATTAAAACAGTTTTCAAAGATCTCTTCTTCAAAAATGCCCCACACCCAGATGGTTTTATAGGTGCATTTTGCCAAATGTTCAAAGAACAAATAATCCCTGTTGTAGGAGAGACTAAAAAGATAAGCTGCTCAACCTCACTGGCAAAATGGATAATGATAGTAAATGGGGAACAAAAGGCCATTTCACATGTGAATGTCCTAATTAAGGTCATAGCTGACTGAATCTCACAGTATTAAAATATAGTGTATCATGAATACAGTGTGTTTATTCCAGAAATGCAAGGATATTTTCACACCTGAATCTCAGTCACTGTAAATTTTATGACATCAGTGGGCTAAAAAGGTGGGAAATTATGTTTATTCATCAGCTACTTACTGAATGCCTCTCTGTGCTCGTTGCTCGTCTAGTAAAATGTGCACGTACACTCTGACCTTTTCATAGCAGCTCAAATCTGTGAATTAGGCCAACACGCCATGGACTGATGGCAGACTGTGTTCTGCAGCAGAAAAGCTAAACACATAGGATACGTGGGGAGGTGAAGGGAGGAAAATTGAATTCATAGATGTAGAATCGCTGCGTCTGAGGATGTGTAAGTTTGTAAGGCATCCAATCCATATTGCCACATCAACCTCAGGAAAGGTATTGTATTAGCTTTATCATGGTTTGGGGCTGTTAAACCATTATTATAGTGAAATCAGAAATTGTTCCACAGAGACTCTGTAACATCTCTTAGTTCCCTTTCTGTGTTTGAGATGGTAAAGGCATGTAAAGCCATGAAAAACCATGAAAATGTATAATACAATGTATACATGATCTCTTATTTTATTTTAATAGATATCCATTGAAATTGAAACTCCTACCCAGATATCTTTAGTCGATGAAGCATCAGGCGAGGTAACTAAATATTAAATACTGTGTTTTTAAAAATTATTATTATACTCAGCATTAAATGATTGTTTATCTTTCTCCTTGATTTGACTGCTCATGTAACCCGAAATAAAATTTATAGTAAATGAGTGAGTTTGTAGGGGAAAAAACGTTTGTGATGTATTTATTTTCTACATCTGAAGGACTGGACCATGTCAGAACTGCTTCTATTTAGTATCACATGCAAACTATAGGAGCTCGATAGTAATGATATTACCATACAGTGTGATTGTCACATTTATTAAGTTTATTATAATGTTCAGGATATAAAACTGTGCTTAATGTTTTTGCAGCAACTTTATGTATATTATGATTTTTTTTCTGAATCATTTTCGTATTCAAGAAAAAGACATTGTCCAAGTGGATCCAATTTATTTTTTTGTCCTTAAATTTAGAGGCAGGTACTTTTGTGTTGTGCATTTATCTTTTTTAATAGTAAGTAGGAGTACCAACCCACCTTTTCTGTATTTATTTATTTTTATCTCAAATTATACCTAGGGCTAGGCGGTGTTTTCCTATCTTATGGCAAATCTCGTTAATATTTGTTCCGTAGCCCGATTAGAACCTGCTCTGTGGCCACGTTTAACTCTGAAGGGTGTCCTTGGTGGTGTGACTGTGATGGGACAGGGGCCGACCTTTCACATGTCCTCCCTGGAGGAGATCAGGCATTGGAGTACTTCTAGACTTACTGTCCTGAGGGAGGGGAAAGGGATGGCCTGAACCTTCCTAAATGCCATCCTGAGCTCGGTTAGCTGACACTTTTGGGGACAGGCTGTCACTGCCCGGTGGCCTGTAATGTGTGTTGGTGAAACGCTTTCTCAGAATCGGGCACCGGGCAGCAGGTGGCTCTTGGTGAGCTGAATCCAGCCGCCCCACTCTGGTCCTTTCCGTTTCTCCTCTCCCACTGAGACTTGTGTGTCTCCACCTCCAATCAGCGAGAAAGCCCCTTCTAAAGGGCCTTTGGAACAAACGACGTCAGACATCCAGGGGGAGTTACCATGGTCGAGTGGAGAGCTGACGCAGCCAGAGCTCTGCCCCACCACGTACTGAGCCCCGAGAGGCTGTAGTGCCCATCAGGCTCCGCCTAACGGGACAGTACAGCGTGCTGCATGGTGACTTGGGACCAGGCTGCATCAGACTTTTTTTTTTTTTAACTGTCCGTGCGGCTTGCAGGAACCTAGTTCCCTGACCAGGGATCGAACCCGTGCTCTGCAGTGGAAGCGTGGAGTTCTTACCACTTGACTGCCGGAGAATTCCTTTTTTTTTTTTTTTTTTTTAAACAACAGCTTTATTGAGACATAATTCACATACCGTACCATTCACCCCAGTTAAAGTACACTATTCAATGGCTTTTAGTGTATTCACAGAGTTGTGTATCCATTGCCACAATCAACTTCAGAATATTTTCATCGCCCAGAAAGAAACACGGGACCCTGTTTCTCCCTACCCCCAGCTCCTGGCCACTACTAGTCTAGTGTAAGTCTCTATGGATTTGCCCATTCTGGACATTGTATTTAAATGGACCCATACAGTATGCGGTCTTTCGTGACTTCTTTCACTTTGCATAATGCTTTCAATGTTTATCCATGGTGTAGGATGTATCAGTTCTTCATTTCTTTTTTCGGCCAAAGAATATTCCATTGTATGGATAGACCACATTTTGCTGGTTCAATCATCAGCCAGTAGACATTTTGGCTGCTTCTACTCTGGCTAGTATGAATAATGCTGCGGTGAACATTCACGTTTTGTGTGGACCTAAGTTTTCGCGTCTCTCGCGTGTATACCCAAGAGTGGAATTGCTGTGTCACATTGTAACTCTACGTTTAACCATTTGTTTGTGGGTGAGGATTCCACTTGTTTCCAGGGTTTGGAGAGTGGGGAAATGAGGAGAAAGGCACACCACGTTCTTGGGAAGTAGTTGCGTGTGTTGTATTCAGGAGGGCTTTGTTTAGCTGGGTCCTAATGATAACTTCTATGATTATTATTTTCTTCTTTTATTTTCTTTTTAGAAGGAAGAGATTGTTGTGACTCTCTTACCAGCTGGTCATTGCCCAGGATCAGTTATGTAAGGGGGCTCATCTATTTTGCCCATTTATTTTGTGTAGATATGTATTATATTTGTAGAAATAAACTTGTAGGGTCTAGAAAATAACCTGTACAGGGAGGTTGGAGTCTTATGATGGCAATTCCTGTAATCTTTGCTTCCAAATTGAACTTGGGGGACTGAGGTGCCGGTCACGTTCGAAACGTGGCTTTCTTACAATGGAAGTCTTCAGTAGCAGTCTTTCCACTGGCTTTGCATTTTCCCATCACATGGATTTTTCTCTCCATGAGCAGGGATGATCTCAGTATATAGTGGAAGGTGCTGATGTATTTCAGAGGACATCTCTTGCAAACTCAGCGATATATCCATCATGTTATTATTTTCCTCCTTTGGGAAGAGGTGCAGCTGAGTGCCTGGTGTGGTTTAGTGCTGTGGAAGTTCCATTATCACCTTATCATAGTGGCTGTGCTTGGCAGGCAACGTGGGCTGTGGATTTAGTATATATTTGCTGTATTAGGAGTTTGCATGAGACTTAGCAGTCACTGCTGTCTGTACCCTTTTCAGGTTTTTGTTTCAGGGCAACAATGGGACTGTCTTGTACACGGGAGACTTCAGATTGGCGAAAGGAGAAGCTGCCAGGGTGGAGCCCCTGCACTCCGGGGGCAGGTACTGGGCTTTGCGTGATTCCTGAATGTTAAGGCTGCACTGTTTTCAAGGTTTTATTGTTCTCCCCCCACGCCCCCCCCAAATATGAGCCTTTGTTTCTATTAGAAGTCTAACTCGATTATAATAACATTTGTAACAGGAAAGTAAACTTTTCCTCTTGAAATGAGGTAATGGTAACATTCCGTGTGTTGACCGGGGTAGTAGTTACGTGAATTGGTCAAAATTCACTGAACCGCATATGCAAAATCTGTGTTATTTTGTTATATGGAAATCATTTCCTGACAAAGTTGATAATAAAAAAAAATTCCAAATGGAACATCCATTTGGATGTCTAGATTTTCTGTCTCTAACGAAGAGTTTAGATTTTATCCATATTTTATTTCCCATGAGGTGAGTCACACCCCTTGTTTCATTTTTGTTTTCAGAGTGAAAGACATCCAGAGTGTGTACTTAGACACGACTTTCTGCCATCCGAAATATTACCAAATTCCTAGTCGGGTACGTCTCCCTGGAGCGTGGCCCGCATCTCTTAGAGGGAAGTTTGTGGGATAACAGATCGCATGGTAATTGTCCCCATTTGCGTGACTATCTGGGAATCCTGAGACCGGAACGACGTTAACTGCCTTTGAACCTTCCCGCCCAGGAGGAGTGTCTGCGTGGGATCCTGGAGCTGGTTCGCGGCTGGATCACGCGGAGCCCATACCACGTGGTGTGGCTGAGCTGCAAGGCCGCCTACGGGTACGAGTATCTCTTCACCAACCTCAGCGAGGAGTTCGGAGTCCAGGTGCCTGACGGCTCTCTCCTTCCTCTTGGTGCTTTCCATCCTCCCAACTCTGCCTTTCCCCTCCTTCCCCGTTTCCCCCCAGAGTCCCCCCAGACTGGAAACTGTGACAGACGAACACAGCCTTTGTCATCTTTTGTTTATTCGCTTCCTCTTGGGAGGAGTTGACCGTGGGAAGAGCCCTTTGGTGAAAAGTCCCCTAAAGGAAGTATTTTTTCAAAACTGTGGGTCATGAAATAAATTCAGTGTTTGTGACCAGCAGTGAGAATAAACTTGAACTAGGAAATATCTGAGTGTATTGCTTACAGTCAGAATAAACATTGTCTTGTGAAAATTTATGTGGGGAATCAGACACGTACATATCTAGATCTTCCTCGACTTAACCACAGGGCTACGGCCCAATAAATCCATCGTAAGTTGAAAATCTCATTGAGTCAAAAATGTATTTAAGGGGCTTCCCTGGTGGTGCAGTGGTAGAGTCTGCCTGCCAATGCAGGGGACGCGGGTTCGAGCCCTGGTCTGGGAAGATCCCACATGCCGCGGAGCAGCTGGGCCCGTGAGCCACAGCTACTGAGCCTGCGCGTCTGGAGCCTGTGCTCCGCAACAAGAGAGGCCGCGATGGTGAGAGGCCCGTGCACCGCGATGAAGAGTGGCCCCCGCTTGCCACAGCTAGAGAAAGCCCTCGCACAGAAACGAAGACCCAACACAGCCAAAAATAAAGAAATTAATTAATTAATTAATTAAAAAAAATGTATTTAGATACCCCTGACCCACTGAACATCATAGCTTAGCCTCAGCTACCTTAAACCTGCTCAGACTTGCGGACACAGGGAGGGGGAAGGGTAAGCTGGGACGAAGTGAGAGAGTGGCATGGACATATATACACTACCAAATGTAAAATAGATAGCTAGTGGGAAGCAGCCGCATAGCACAGGGAGATCACCTCGGTGCTTTGTGACCACCTAGAGGGGTGGGATAGGGAGGGTGGGAGGGAGATGCAAGAGGGAGGGGATATGGGGATGTATGTATACATAGAGCTGATTCACTTTGTTGTACAGCAGAAACTAACACGACATTGTAAAACAATTATACGCCAATAAAGATGTAAAAAAAAAAAAGTGCTCACAACACTTAGATTAGCCTACAGTTGGGCAAAATCATGTAACGCAAAGCCTATCTTACAATAAAGTGTGGAGTGTCTCGTGTAATTTATTGAGTGCTGTAGTGAAAGTGAAAACCAGAATGGTTATCTGGGTCCAGAACGGTGGTCGGTGTGTGGACGGTGGCCGTTCACCCGCGCGATCGCGTGGCTCACTGGGGCGGCAGCTTGCTGCGGTGCTGACCAGCATCACGAGAGAGGATCGTACCGCCAGCTCAGGAAAAGATCGTACCTCAAAATCCGAAGTCCGTTTTCTACTGGATGCATATTGGTTTCTCACCATCGCAAAGTTAAGTAATCCTGGGTCGAGCATCCCAAGTTGGGACCGTCTGTACATACATGCTGCGTATGCATCCTCGGTTGCTGTGGAAACATATTTCTTACTGAGGGTCATGGTCAGAAGTGTGTGAAGAACACCGTCCTGGGGCACTGAGCCCCCTCGCCGTGGAGGACTCACATCGGGTCAGGCTGGGAGCCAGTGCTCACCCGTCCCTTCCAGCCTTCGGTGCTGGCCTCTCGGGACCCCGGGCGGCCGGCTGAGCAGGCCAAGTGCTTCCTGCAGCGCCCACGTCCCGTGAAAGGAGATGGAGTTTTGGTGGCGACTCCGAACAAAACGAAACGCTGGAACGAGTCGGAAATTTAAATTCTACTTCATTCGTCAACTTTTACTATCGATCCCCCAGCTAACAGACTTGTGCTAAGAACTTAACGCTTATATACAACGTAATTTAGTAAAACTGAAAAGATTTAGTGCTTCTGCATCTGCAATTTTAAAAATTCCTCCCTCCCTCCCTCCCTAAGCCCTAACTTCCTAAGCCCTTCTTTCCTTAATTTCTTCCTTAAGTTTTTGTGTCCAAATGTTTTTGGTGTAAAGCTGCCAATTCTCCATTTTGGGAAGGACTTGCTTTCATTCTGAGATTGTTGTTCGTATATTTTTTGCTGTTCAGATGGTCCTTTAAATTAAAATCACGGTGATAATAGGTTGTATGTGTGCACACACACTTGCACACATTTTACTATTTGCTTTTTTTTTTTTTCTCACGTCCTCTCTTGGCAAAATATAAAGGTAGCAACCACTTACCAGTCCCAAATTTGTTTTGTGAATTTTAGTGGTGTGTGAAATTGAAAAGACTGGGCCTCCAGCTCTGAGGCCTCGTAGGGAGAAACCCTGGGCCGAGGAGGGGTCCGGGGATGGAGGGGGTGGAAGAGAAAGCAGGCCTTAGGAAGGTGACCCTGGAGTCACCCCGGAGTGAGGCCTCTTTCAAGTCTCTTAATCCCTCTGTAGGGGTCTAAAACAATTCTAGAGAAGGAATCTTAAAAGGGAGAACAGTGAGGTTTTTTAATTTAAAAAAATTTATTTATTTATTTATGGCCATGCCAGGCGGCCTGCGGGATCTTCGTTCCCCGATCAGGGATTGAACCTGTGCCCCCTGCAGTGGAAGCGTGGAGTCTTAACCACTGGACCGCCAGGGAAGCCCCTGGTGAGGTTTTTTGTTAGAGGGACCTGAGAGATGATTTATGGCAACCTTTTCAAGCATCTTCATTTTTGTGAGGATGAAAGTTTCTCCCTGTTTCTCTGTACATCTCAGAATTTACCTCTTTGATCTCCTTCTTAGGCCAGAAAAGTCAATTCCTTGTTACTTCTTGTTAGTCATTAGTAAACAGGTAGTGAGAGGAATAAGGATAAGTCACAGGATATCACAGGTTAAGTAAGAAGTCATGCTCGGGTTCTTTTTTTCTTTTTTAATTTATTTTATTTATTTATTTTTGGCTGTGTTGGGTCTTCGTTGCTGCGTGCGGGCTTTCTCTAGTTGCGGTGAGCGGGGGCTACTCTCTGTTGCGGTGCACAGGCTTCTCATTGCGGTGGTTTCTCTTGTTGCAGAGCACAGGCTCTAGGCACGTGGGCTTCAGTAGTTGCAGCATGCAGGCTCAGTAGTTGTGGCGCACGGGCTTAGTTGCTCCGCGGCATGTGGGATCTTCCTGGACCAGGGCTCGAACCTGTGTCCCCTGCATTGGCAGACGGATTCTTAACCACTGCACCACCAGGGAAGTCCCATGCTCGGGTTCTTTCTATACCTGTCTTGGTATTAATTACCACAGCGCTTTAACATTATTCTAAACTGTTTTGTTATTCAGACTTCAAAATGAGAATACTTTTTTGGGGAATGCTATTTCACTATCCTTGTATTGATTTAGGTACTTGCTGTTTACTCAAAACTACCCAGAAAAGATTTAAGTAAAACTGACATGTGGGTTTTAACAATTTAAAACGTATTCGCTTTAAAATTCTAAATTGGCCGAGGTTTGTTTTGTTTTGCTTTTTTGCATCTGCCCTCCTCCTTTTCATCCAATAAAGAGGTGTGTGGAAAGGGAGGATCTGGGTCTCCACTTCCTTGTCCCACTGGCCTCCCTCTCCCCCAGCTGCCTGTATGCAGCATGTTGTGTGTGTCTTCATGAGCAAGTGATTCCTTTTTTTTAGTATTTTATTTTATTTTATTTATTTTTTGGCTGTGCCTCATGGCTTGCAGGATCTTAGTTCCCTGACCAGGGATCGAACCTGGGCCCCGGCAGTGAAAGTGCCAAGTCCTAACCACTGGACCGCCAGGGAATTCCATGAGCAAGTGATTCTTGATTGTTCACTGCAGTACACCCCATATTTAGAATAAAGCTTGACATAGAGCAGGTGCACAATAAATATGAATCGAATGACTCTTGATGGATTGATCCAATGAAATCCACCAGCCGAGTCGCCAGACTTTTCATTACCACCCGCAACGGGTGGTAACGCCGACTGCTGGGAATGGGATCTCAGCGTCCTGTGTTGAAAGAGCTGAAAACTAGGCTTTGAGGAAGAAGAAAGACTTAGTTTTAACTGGATGATTTGCCTTTGCCTAATTACCCTTGGACACTTTATTTACAGGAAATACAATTCCAATAATGTGCTTTATTTGTGTTGTTTTCCTCAGGTTCACGTGGATAAACTAGACATGTTTCGAAACATGCCTGACATCCTTCATCATCTCACAACAGACCGTGACACTCAGATCCATGCGTGTCGGCATCCAAAGGTATGTGGTGAAGTGTTTCTCTAACTGTTTGTGTGATCCATGAAAAACAGAATTTTAGGTCCAGAAGGAACCTCAGAAATTCCATTTTGTTGGCTCTTCAATTTACAAATGGAAAAACCGAGGCTGAGATCTTATTAGTAGGTCAAGGTCATGCAGCTACACATCACTGTATTCCATTACTGTAAATTTCCTAATTAGGAAACAGACACAGATATTCAATACTTTTAATTTTTAATGAAATATATTTATACAGTTGATACGTGTTTATTTGTAATGACTTATGTAATGAACAGTTTATTTATAAGGAAATTAGTAATATGTTAGAGCTTATAATTTAAGAAAACAATCACAACCGTTGTGATTTACTTTTTTTTAAAATAAATTTATTTATTTATTTTTGGCTGCGTTGGGTCTTCGTTGCTGCGTGGGCTTTCTCTAGTTGCGGCGAGAGGGGGCTACTCTTCCTTGCGGGGCGCGGGCTTCTCATTGCAGCGGCTTCTCTTGTTGCGGAGCACAGGCTCTAGGCGCGCAGGCTTCAGTAGTTGTGGCGCACGGGCTCAGTAGTTGTGGTTCGTGGGCTCTAGAGCACAGGCTCAGTACTTGTGGCACACGGGCTTAGTTGCTCCGCGGCATGTGGGATCTTCCCGGACCAGGGCTTGAACCTGTGTCCCCTGCATTGGCAGGCGGATTCTTAACCACTGCACCACCAGGGAAGTCCTTGATTTACTTCTGAGACTCATGACACGTGTGCATTTATAAACTTTATTTTTCTTCTCCTCATTTGAGATAAATATCTAGATATAACTTTGCTTTGAATTTTGAAATAGTTACATGTATTGCTGGTCCAATTTCAAATGAATGTTTTTAGTGTCTTTGAAACTCACTGGTAATTGGTTTTCTGATGCCACCATAGAACTCCCTTCTCTTATTAACTGCCAGGTGTTAAATTTTAAATTGGCCTTTAACATTTCCATTTTAATTTATATTGTCATTCAGTGTCACTGCTACTAATTAGTGATCTTCAAATGTAGGGGTATTTGTGATCCTAACTGTTCTCTAAATCTTTAATCTTAGCGTTCATATGCTGAGTAATTTTTATTTTAGTAAACAGTGCATTTATACATTTAGATAATCATTGTAACAGTAATATTAGGGCTTCCCTGGTGGTGCAGTGGTTGGGACTCCGCCTGCCAATGCAGAGGACGCGGGTTCGAGCCCTGGTCCGGGAAGATCCCACATGCCGTGGAGCCCTTAAGCCCGTGTGCCACAACTACTGAGCCTGCGCTCTAGAGCCCGTGCTCCGCAACAAGAGAAGCCATTGCAATGAGAAGGCTGCGCACAGCAACAAAGACCCAGCACTGCCAAAAATAAAAATAAATAAAATAAATAAATTTTTTTAAAAAACCAGTAATATTAGCTCCATCAGCCAAAATCCTAAAGTAAAGTTGCTCAGCACTAACGTAAAGCAAAATTTAACAACAACAACAACAACAAAAACCGATTCGTATCCATAGCATGGGAGATTCTATTTCAGACCACTGCAGGAGAGCTACGAGGTAAGAAATTACTTTTGATGATTGGTCAGCTGCATACTATAACTTGCATCATGAATTTATTTCATCATTCTGTTTGTATATGTACACACACACACACACATGCAATGAATTAATGGATGGATGAAAACAGTGTAGATACAAGGTAGAAACTGTTTTGTCCTTTTTCTGTTGGACTTGTAGTCTTTGCCCCTACCATGCCCCGTAAATATTTTAATTGGCAGATTTCTTTTTGCTCTGAATTTTCTCACAAACCGCAAAGTAGCTTAACTCTACCCCTGTCATTTCCCACATGGCTACTCGCCTTGAAACACTACTTCTAGCAGCTTAAGGTATGTGTCTCAGGTCACATGGCCTTAAAAAGATTCAGCAGAACAGCCTGCACAGCCCTGAAGTGCTCTCATCCACGGCCTCGTGAGAAACAGCACCGCAAGTGCTCCGATGGTAGTTGATTTGGATGGAGTGTTCATGATTTTGAAGGATTCCTATCTAAATGTAATGTCTTTGGGAAAATAACCCCATTGGTTTTCAACCTTTTAAAAACACATGTTACTTTCCTCTCCAACTTTATTTTGATAGATTTTAAAGCAGTACATTTGTTAGACTAGTACAAGGAACACCGTGTACTCTTTTATTTTAAATTGAAGTGTAGTTGATGTACAATGTTATATGTTACAGGTGTACAATGTAGCGATTCACAGTTTTTAAAGGTTGTATTCCATTTATAGTTACTATAAAATCCTGGCTCTATTCCCTGTGTTGTACAGTATATCCTTGTAGCTCATTTTAAACCTAAGAGTTTGTACCTCTTAGTCCCCTACCCTTGTTTGCCCCTCCCCCTTCCCTCTCCCCACTGGTAACCACTAGTTTATTCTCTATATCTGTGAGTTTTGTTATATTCACTAGTTTGTTGTATTTTTTAGATTCTACGTATCATATCATACAGTATTTGTCTTTCTCTGTCTGACTTATTTCACTTAGCATAATATCCTACAAGTCCATCCATGTTGTTGCAGGTGGCAAAATTTTATTCTTTTTTATGGCTGAGTAGTAGTTCATTGTATATATTTTTATACACCACATCTTCTTTATTCATTCGTTTGTTGATGGACACTTAAGTTGATTCCATACCTTGGCAGTTGTAAATAAGGCTGCTATGAACATTGGGGTGCATGTATCTTTTCAAATTAGTGTTTTTGGGTTTTTTTCTGGATATATATACCCGGGCGTGGAATCGCTGGGTCATACGAACACCGCGTCTTCTTCCTCTGGCTTCTCCAGTGTGTTAACACCGTCACGTCTGCTCCCTGACGCACTCTGTGTCTGTCTGTCTGTCTCTGTGTAACTAGCACCCCCCCCCCCCAATCCACTTGAGACTCAGTGGCAGATGTCATGACGCTTCGCCGTAAACAAGGACGTTCTCCTGCACGACCACAGTACAGTTCCCACACTCAGGAAGTTTAGCATCGATACGACACTACTGGCTCTGATGGAGTCCATATTCAGATTTCCCTAGTTGTCCCAATCGTGTCCTTATGGCTTGTGGAGGGAAGAGCAGGGCCTCCTGCTCTTAATAAAATCATCCAGGATTTTATTAAGAATCATCTTTTGCATTTGCTCAGGCCTCTTCAGTTTCTTTTGATGTAGATCAAGTCTCAAACCTTTTGCTTTTCTTTCATCACACTGACATATTTGAAGAGCTCAGGTCAGTTGTTTTGTGGAACATTCCTCAATTTGGACTTACCTGTTTCCTCATGTCTATATATATATATTTTTTTCATGTCTGAAAACTCATCTACATTTGTTTTTGAGACCCTGCCTACAAACAGACTTGTTGAAAATATTAAACTGTTTTACTGTATTTTTAAAATCTTTTTTAGGCAGAGGAATATTTTCAGTGGAATAAGTTACCCTGTGGCATTACCTCCAAAAATAGAATTCCACTCCACACAATCAGCATTAAGCCATCCACTATGTGGTTTGGAGAAAGAGCCAGAAAAACCAATGTCATTGTGAGGTAAGCAAGCAGTGTCTTTCGAGAGAAACCTTGCTTTGAGGTAAATCGATAGTTGAAATGCAATCTAGCCTAAGCCTAAGAAGAGGATATATTATCATTGTGGAAAATAACTTCTGAAATTTAAACTCTATTTAAACTAAAGAGATGCGGCTTTCAAAGCTGTCTATTGGCTAATACCATTAGCCAGTGTTTCCTGGGGTCTACTTGAGTTAGACAGATGAGAGGGTTAGAGACAGGGCGTCTTGCTTGGCAGGGAGTTAGGAACTGACGTTGTAGGAAGTAGAAGCTTTTGGTGGAGTAGAGGAGTCCCATGCTCATCATCATGTTTTAGCAAATTTCCTTAACGCTGGCCATTCAGAATGTCTACAAAAATTTACATTTCTGGAAAGAGTTCCCCCTTGTCCCAGGAAGAAATTCTTGATGGTAAGGTGATTTCATACTGCAGGAGCCTGAATAAGAAGACTTGAAATTTAGAACTTAGCTTAGTTTTGACAAGTGACCTTTAATTTTGTGTTTTCATCTCACTTTAGGACTGGAGAGAGTTCGTACAGAGCCTGCTTTTCTTTTCACTCCTCCTACAGTGAGGTAAGAGGACCCCATATACTCCCCTTCGTGGCT
The DNA here is from genome assembly GCF_965194825.1 of Balaenoptera physalus. Classification (NCBI taxonomy): domain Eukaryota; kingdom Metazoa; phylum Chordata; class Mammalia; order Artiodactyla; family Balaenopteridae; genus Balaenoptera; species Balaenoptera physalus. The sequence goes on along the minus strand of NC_138883.1, from coordinate 172,890,429 downwards.
TATGCGGGCATCTCTTTTTCTACCGCTTAAGATTGGTTGTGGCTTTTCCTAAAGAAATGCAGGGAAGACATCTCAGTGGATGAGCTGTGTTACTAAGTCTAAAGGAAATTGCTATCATCACTTGTTTTCAGCCTAAACATTGAAGAAAACATATGATTAAGATTTTCTTTCCAACTTGCTTTCTAAATGTATTTTAAATTCCCCACTTCAGTTCTGTTCATGTGTCCTAAAAAATCGTAAATCTGACTGTATAGCACTTGGAACTGTATTCAGTGTCTTGTGATGACCTATAACGGAAAAGAATCTGAAGCTGTACACCTGAAACTAACACAATATTGTAAATCAACTATAGTTTAATAAATAAAATTAAAAAGCAAACAAGCAAAACATAAAAAGCTTCCCCAAGGAAGTAATAGTTAAGAAGATAAAAGAAGATACTCCAACATTATACAACACAGGGAATATAGCCAGTATTCTATAATAACTGTATGTGGAGTATGACCTTTCAAAGTTGTAAATCACTGCATTGTATACCTGTAACTTACATATAATATTGTACATCAACTATACTTCAGTAAGAAAAAAAGAAGATTGAAAAAAAAAGAATCGTAAGTCTTATTTGAAGGAGTACTGCAGATAAAATCTCATTACTGGTAGCCTTAGGGTACTGTCCAGATTCTTGGCCTCTTCCAAAATTTGACAGTACTGAAAAGCCGTTTAAAAAATAGTCCTGAATATTCAGCAATGAGGAAGAACAAAGGTGACTGAGGTGTAGACCCTGTCCTTAGGATCTAGTATAGTAGAATTACTCAGTTGAAGAGGGCTTAAAATGGTTTTGTTATGGTACTTTTTTTTTGGCTGTGCCACATGAAATGAGGGATCTTAGTTCCCCGACCAGAGAACCTGTGCCCCCTGCAGTGGAAGCTCGGAGTCCTAACCACTGGACCGCCAGGGAAGTCCCCGTTATGGTACTTTTTATATAGGAAATTGACATATTAGAATGGGAACCTGACATACATAATCTATTTGCAGAATCCTCATGCATTTCCAAAGTAAATGCTAGCATCTTACAAGTGCAGGGATTCAGTAATTTCAAGTATTGGAGAAAAAGCAATATAAAAGCTGGCTTTTTATGACACTTTAAGTCATACATAATTTTAGTTTTGCCCTTTCTGCACTTAACGCATTTCCCTGATAATGATTATTTTTGTATTGGGGGTACATGGATATAGCTCTGCAGTAGTGAGCACGGGCATGGTGATGATTTGAACAGGTGGATCCTTGCAGAGCTCCAGGTAGCAGCGTTCTTTTTATTTTTTTTTAATTTTTTATTGAAGTATGGTTGGTTTACAACGTTGTGTTAGTTTCTAGTGTACAGTAAAGTGACTCAGTTATTTATATATATAAATATATATATTTATCTACATTCTTTTTCAGATTCTTTTCCCTTATAGGTTATTACAAAATATTGAACATAGTTCCCTGTGCCTTACAGTAGGTCCTTGTTGTTTATCTATTTTATATATAGTAGTGTGTATCTGTTAATCCCAAACTCCGAACTTATCCCTCCCCTGTCCCCTTTCCCCTTTGGTAAACATAAGTTTGTTTTCTATGTCTGTAAATAAGTTCATTTGTATCACTTTTTAGATTTCACATATAAGTGATATAATACTTGTCTTTCTCTGACTTACTTCACTTAGTCTGATAATCTCTAGGTCCACCCATGTTGCTGCAAATGGCATTATTTCATTCTTTTTTATGGCTGAGTAGTATTCCATTGTATATATGTACCACATCTTCTTTATCCATTCCTCTGTCGATGAACACTTAGGTTGCTTCCATGTCTTGGCTATTGTGAATTGTGCTGCTATGAACATTGGGGTCAGGTGGCAGCATTCTTATCAAGTCAGCCAGAAAACTGTAAATGATTATTTATTATCAAAGTATCACAGTGACATCTCTGTTCAATAACTGGGCTTAGCTTCCAGGTACAATGGATTATTTGAGAGTAGCCTGGAAGTAATTCATCTGGATGGTATAATTTAGTTAATGTTTTCTTTATCAGTTTATCCTGGCTTTTAGGTTGTTGTCAAAGCCCCTTCCTGGTGGTTTGTCCTGGGTTTGGCGTCTGGCCCAGCATCACTGTTGCTCAACCTTCCTCTTACCCCTCAGCATCCTTTTCTGCCTCAGCCACAGGGAGGGCTTCTAACTGGGGGAAATCTTTTCAATCATAACTGCTCTTCCTTCTCTTCTTCAGTATAGTTAGCAGCCAAGTTGGGAAGCATAGCCCTCCTGGGATTCTAGGAAGTTAGCTCCCAGTGGGGAGGCATCTCCCTGCTGCTTGGGTAGAGGGGTGGAGCGGCTGACCTGCTTCCTCTCTTCCCTCTCTCCTCGGATGAGAGCAGTTATCCTGCCCGTGGCAGGGCTACCCTGAGCTCTGGTTACTCATCTTCTCTCACTGTGTCCGGTGAGAAGAGAGAGGCTTTCCGGAAAACTGCTTTAATTAATACGCCTATATCCTGTGTATAGAACATGCTGAACTATATTTTAAAATGTAAATAGTAGGGGGGATTCCCCAGCGGTCCAGTGGTTAGAACTCCGCGCTTCCACTGCAGGGGGCACGGGTTCCATCCCTGGTCAGGGAAGGAAGACCCCGTGCCGTGTGGCGAGACCAAAAAAAAAGGAAAACGAATGTGAATAGACTTAAAGATCATTTCCTTTTTTCCCCCCAAGTACGGCTGATCCTCATTATTTGCGGACTCCTCATTTACAAATCTGCCCGCTCACTGACATTTGTTTGAATCCCCACATCAGCGCGAGTGGCGCTCTGTGGTCGTTTGCAGACTGTGGTGCACAGCAGGGCCGCAGAAGATTTGAGTCGCCCGACATGCACATTCCCGGCTCGGGTCGCACGTGGTGGCCTCCTGCCTTCTTGTTTCAGCTCCCAGGCTGTAAACGAGTGTCCTCTTTGCCGTCTCTTTACTGCTGAGTTTTCCATATTTGTGTGATTTTTGGGGTGATTTTGCTGTTTGAAACAGCCTCCAAGCGTAGCGCTGAAGTGCTCACAAGTGTTCCTAAGCTCAGGAAGGCCGAGATGTGCCCTGCCGAGGCGGTGCCTGTGTCGGATAAGTTCTGTTCAGGCGTGAGCTGCAGCGCTACTGGCTATGAGCTCAGTACTCAAGTATATTCTATGTACGATATCTTTAAAGAGAAGCACACATAAAACAAGGTTGTGTACTTGATCGGTTGACAAAGCGCTGTGACTGGAGGTTCGCGGAAACACTGTATCTATTTCCCTCAGGAACAGTGGTCTGCTGTTTGCAGTGACTTTATGGAGCAGAACTACTGCACAGATGGAGAACGGACTGTGTTAATGGGTCGTTTTAAGGCAGGCACCTGAAGAAAGGGCATCGGTGTGGACCAGTGGGAGAGGGTGCCCTCTACTGGGTATCTCTTGTCTTCTTGTGGCCACTTCATCTCTGAGTAGATAGGAACCATTTCTGGTGTGAGTCTGACCTGACTCTCTTCATTCTTATTCCCTTCAAAAGCCTCAGATTTCTACCAGCCTCGACTCTGCATTAATTCTGCAAATCATATAGGTTGTGGGCAAGGTAAATAACGGCTTCTCTTTGCATGCCTGCTCTGAAAGTACAAAGGAAATGGTTTATGAGACGTATCCGAAGAATGGCTCTTCCTGTCTTTCCCCTGTCTTAAGGTTCCCATTTTAATGCGGAGTTATTAATAATTCCTGGGTTCCCTACCTCTTTTGACTTGGTGCTTTATTTGAAAAAGTTGGGTACTAATAATTACTTTGTGTCTCCATCTCCCCATTTGCAGAAGGGAATAAAAATCTTTGCGTTGTCATTACCAACTTTGTAATAGATAATTTTATTGAATGTTTAACTATGTGCCAGGTACCAGGGCTAAGCACTTTACCCACATTATCTCATTTATACTTTTAGATGACGAATCTAAGGCTTAGAGACGTTAGGTAACTTAACCAAGATCACAAGCTCACCAAGATCTAATAAGTGGCAAAGCAGAAGCTCTTCTGGGTTGTTAGAGATATTTTGAGGAATAGTGACAGAATTCCTCCTGTTTAGCATTCTGAGCTTTGCAGAAAAATCAAGGTATTCATGACATTTTGGCATGCAGCTGTCCCTGTTTAGATTAGAATAAACCCTGAGAACAAATCAAGCGATCTCAAAGATGTAGTTCCCCTTGGTTTTGCTAACGATTATATGTCGGAGGAAAGAAATGCAATTCTAAGACCTTGTTTCCCTGTGCGTATTAAATACTCAGCTGAATTCTCACTTCCTTGAAGGGGACTGGTTAACTACGGTGAGTGACCCTAGATAAGGAAACTAATGTCATATGAAGAAATGGAGCCTCTGCATCCATCAGTGATCCTCACTCTTTACTGGAGAACAGAATCACCTGAAGAACGTCCAAACCTACTGACCTCCAGGCCCCATCAAAGCTCAGTTAGGGGACATTTGGAGTTGGCTCTCTCTTCTCCTAGGAGGTCCCCAGGCGCTCCCCACGTGCAGCTGGCATTGGGACCACAGTCTTGAGAGACTTCTGCTTCTCTTTCCCTGCATCCCTTTATCTGCTGCTCTAACCCCGGGGCTCTTCACCGTAGAGATAACTGATGCATTTTATTTTCCTTCTTCCAGATTAAAGATTTCTTGAGCTACATCTATCCTGTGAATGTATATCCAAATGTCATTCCGTTAGGCACAACTATGGGTAAAGTTCAAGAAATGTGAGTAGTTACTACTTGTGGGACTTGTGTTTTTGGACGGGATGGATCCAGAGAACAGTTTTGGGCCGGAAACCAGGGGCAAGGATGTAAAATGGGCGTGGCTGTAAATATGGTACTGGTTGGGAGCATATGGGCTTTCTCCAAGTGAGTGTGTTACGTATAATCCTAAACGCTTCTGGGAATCTGGCATAAGGAAGCCGTTGCGATACTGAATTCCCTGAACGCCAGAAGGTGTTCCTCTATTACTTAATAGGTTATTAGAATAGGACCTGCTTTTCTGCAGCGTAAGAACAAAGATAAAGTTTTGCTTTCCCCCCAATCCTACAATTAGATGAATATCTACCAGGTTGTTTTAAGTGCTTGTATTTACCACTTTATTATACTGAATTTTTTTTTTTAATAAATTTATTTTTGGCTGCGTTGGGTTTTCGTTGCTGCGCACGTGCGCAGGCTTTCTGTAGTTGCGGTGAGTGGGGGCTACTCTGTTGCTGTGTGCAGGCTTCTCATTGTGGTGGCTTCTCTTGTGGAGCACGGGCTCTAGGCACGCGAGCTTCAGTTGTGGCTCACAGGCTCAGTAGTTGTGGCTCGCAGGCTCTAGAGCGCAGGCTCAGTAGTTGTGGCTCGCGGGCTCTAGAGCACAGGCTCAGTAGTTGTGGCTCACGGGCTTAGTTGCTCCATGGCATGTGGGATCTTCCCGGACCAGGGCTCGAACCCGTGTCCCCTGCATTGGCAGGCGGATTTGTAACCACTGTGCCACCAGGGAAGTCCCCGAAGTAATTTTTAATTATTAAACACTGCTTTTCAGTTTTGAAAAGTAGTGGTATGGTTTCCCCCATAGTTAGGTTTTTATAATCTCTAAAAGTGATGCTTACATTCCAGCAACTTCCCAACAGGAAAAATAAAATACTCGTATTCATTTCAGCTTAAAGCCTTTATGCCGATCTTCCCAAAGTACCGAGCCGAAGTATAAACCACTTGGAAAATTGAAGAGAGCAAGAACATGCCACCTAGACTCAGGTAAGAAGAATGACCCTGGAGGCACAGGTGTGGGTTTCCCTGCAAGACCGCTTTTCACGATGCTCTGGTCTGTGAAAGCTGTCTTTTTTACTTTCTTCATGATGTCTTTCGAAGTGTAAAAATTTTAATTTTGAATGAAGTCCAATTTATCTAATTTCTTTTATAGCTTGTGCTTTTGCTTTTGGTGTCATATCTAAGAAACTATTGCTTAATCCAAGGTAATGAAGATTTACTCTCATATTTTATCATTTCTGGGTAGTTTCGACTTTTTTCCTTATTATATAGGGTATTTTCCCACCTTTCTACACGTCTGTCTGGTAATTTTTTGAATGCCGTGACTATATAATGGCATATTTAATCTGTCGTTGTACATGTTAGGTTATTTTGAACTTTTCACTATTATAAACATTGTGATGAGTCACATCATATGTAAGTCTGTTTCACAGCTCTCATTATTACTGGGTTAAATTGTAGAAATTATGGTGCTTGATACATACATATTGCCAAATTGTTTTCCAGTGTGATTATACCAGTTTATACAGACATCAACAGTACACGATGGTGGAAAGTACCTATGAATTATGGCATTAGTCCTTTTTTATTAGGTTTAGGTGTGTTATCAGTTTGTGTAAATGTTAAGGATTTCAGCACTTTATTGTGATGTTTTCTCTGTTATATGCCTTCCCATTTTCATAGAGAGAAATTTCAAATTTTTATATTGTCATAACAGAAAGAATACATAATGTCAGAATAAACTTCTAACAGTATAGACACTTTACTTTTTTTTTCAGATACATACAGGTGAGTTAATGTGAAAATGTTTTGACAGATTATTTTTACAGTTGAAACATACCACGATACTGGTATAGTCACTGATCCAGAAGAACATGAAACTGTCCAACTTAGAGGTGATACAAAAAAGTTCCACAGAAAGGTAACTGGCACATTGGTGGAGGAGCTATAACAAATGTATTAGTATTAATCCGTGGCTCAAAATGAAGCCATAATTTGGAGACTAGGGTACTCCAAGTATAGTAGCTAGACATCTTAGTCACCTTAAGTCCTTTAGAAAAGAAGATAGATAAATAGCTGTTTGTTTAAACAACTATAGTTGTAACATAGAACACTGGACTTTGGTTTCTTGACCTGTGCGTTGTCACACATCTTTTCCGGGCCTGTCTGTCTCCTCACTGGTACAACGGGAGCTGGATGACGGTTTCTATTCCCCCTCCTCCTCCCTTTAAAAGCAGCTTTTAAAATGCAGTTGTAAGCTACATCCTTTATCATCAGTGGGAAAATAGTTAACGTATAATTACCTGCTTCTTAACACGAGGTTCGGCACTAGAACATAAGCTGCCCTATACAACAAGTAGCCTCGCGAGCATTTTATTTCCTTCTTTGACGTTAGGTGCCATTAGAGCGCAGGAAAATATTTGTCTTCCCCCCAGTTCCGTGCCATGTCATTTTAATTTATGGAAATTTCACCCTCCACGTAAGGGTTCCTCATTTTCAGAAAGTAAGTGGACGGGGCTCACTCCAGGCTAGTGCAGCATGCTTAAGACAGTAAAATGACACTAGATGCAGCTTGTTCAGTGTCTTGGTTAAAGCTGACTCGATCTGTGTGTCCCCCAGTGTCTCTCGTGGCCTGTGCTCTTGGCCTAGGGCTGCATAACAATGACCAGAGACTGGGTGGCTACTTCTCACAGTGCTGGAGGCTGCGGGGGTGTCCAAGACCAAGGTGCTGGCAGATGTGGTGCCTGGCAGGGGCCCACTGCCTGGCTCTCGGCCACCTTCTCAGTGTGCACTCACATGGCCTTTCCTCTGTGCACGGGCATGGAGAAAGTGAGAAATCTGCTTCCTCTTCTCACAGGGAGACTAATCCCATCACATGGGTCCCCCCGCCATGAGCTAATTATCGTCTAAAGACCCCACCTTCACATACCATCACATTGGAGTTAGTCAGAAATTCAAATTATGGATTTTGGGAGGACACAGACATTCAGCCTATAACATGCATAAAGTAGGTATCAGAAAATGTTCCTAGAAGGAAAACGTTAGGAAAAACTGTCTCTGTTAAATCAGCCAACTCCTTGAGCATCTACTATCTATCTATCTATCTGCAGAGCACAGAGTTTGCAAACGTCTCTCCTAGTCTGGGTGGTTCGAAAACCTAGCTGATGTACAGAATCAGCTGCAGAACTTACAAAATAAATTATTCGGTCCTACTTTCAGGGACTCAGTAGGTCTGAAATGAAATGTAGAAAGCTGTTTTATTTAAAACACTCTCCAGAGGAGAACCACTGATGATTAAGGCTCTGTGGCCTTATTTGGGGAGCACAGATCTTTTGTCTCAACGCACAGCCTGGCTTTATGGCAAGTTGAAGGCTGGTAGATAAATTGTTCAGAACAGCCCAAGAATACGGGGCCTTTTAACTTCTCTTGGAAGAAGAGTGAACTCCCATTAATTGCAATTCCATGAATTAAAAAATGTAGCTAAGAGCTACAAATCGGATTTTTAATTAGAAGTACAAATTGGTTCCTTTTGCATGCTGTGTTACCTACACACCTGTTCTGTTTACCCCCCAGAGGACGACGATGACAGTGACCTCTTTGACGATCCTCTGCCAGTACCTTTAAGGCACAAGATTCCAAGCCAGCAAACTCTTCGCCCTGAGGTATTGCCCACGACTGCGATTTCACAAGACCAGCCTCAAAAACGGAGAGAAAGCACAGGGTGCTTCAGAGCAGAGAGTATGCCAACAACTTTCCTTTGGGCAGACTTTATAGATTGTGAGGAATCCAACAGTGAAAGTGAAGAATCCGAAATCCCAGCTTCAGCTCAAGGAGACACGGGTCCTGTCCCCCAGCTCCAGAAGAGGGCTGATGGGGAAGTACCACAGTGGGAAGTGTTCTTTAAAAGAAGTGCTGACCTCACTGATGACTGTCTGGAGAACCTCCCGTCCTCCACAGAGGCAGGGGGCTCTCAGTCTCCGAAGCTTTTCAGTGACTCCTCTGATGGGGAATCAACTCACATCTCTTCCCAGACGTCTTCTCAGTCAACACACATATCAGAACAAGGAAGTCAAGGCTGGGACAGCCAGTCCGACACTGTTCTGCTATCTTCCCAAGAGAGAAATGGGGGTATGGCCTCCTCGAGCAGACGCGTCTACAGGCCAGGAATCAAAGACAGCACTCTTGCCCCTCAGATGGAACAAAATGTACTCTGCCCAAAGGACACATACTCTGATTTGAATATCAGAGATCAAGATGTAAGTATAGGTTCTAGTGCTGGAGAGACGGCTACTCTGAGCAGCGGGAAGCACACGCCTCAGGAGAAAAGGCCACTAAACCCAAGCAGCAGCACAGAGTCACCAAGCTCCTCTGATTTTGAAATTCCCTCCACTCCAGAAGCCGAGCTACCTACACGAGAGCATTTACAATATTTCTATGAGAAGTTGGCAACAGGGGAGAGGATAGTAGTTGAAAAAAGAAAAAGCTCACTTCATTCTAGAGCAACCACTAAAAAACCTAAACCAAGAGATAATAGTCAAAATCCTAATAGATAAACTAAAATGGAAAACTTAAAAATGTTCCTATAACCTAAAAGGTGGCAGTAAAGGGGAAACGGAGGACCAAAAAATAGAGGGAAAACACAGAAAACAAGATATGGGGGAACTAAATCCAAACATATCACTAATTACATCAAAACAGAGGAAAAACCATAAACCAACTAACTATATACTGTCTATAGGAAGCTGACTTCAAAAGACTTGGGTAGGTTTACCAGTGAAAGGATGGAAACCTTTACCATGTAAACATTACTTAAAAGAAAGATGGAGTGGCTATGTTACTAATGATAAAACATCCAGTTCACTGAGACAGAATCCTAAAAGTACCATACAACTACGGAATATACAAAGCAAAAACAACTGCAAGGAGAAAGATGAACTAATGCACAATTACAGCTGTAGCAGAATTAGTCTACAGAGTATCAGCAAGGATACGGAAGAACTGAACAGCACCGTCACCCAACTGGATTTAACTGACACATCCAACAGCAGAATACACGCTTTTCAAGTTTACACAGGACAACGCTCACCAAGACAGACCATATCCTGGGTTGTAAAAACACTTCAAATTTAAAGAATAAACTTGGTGACAGAAGTAAGTCAGCCCCTTACCTATCTCAGGTGTTCCATCACTTAAGAGTGTTGGTGTGAATACAGTGGTAAAATCAAAACCTAAAAGAAAATACTTACTTAAAAGGCATTCAGCTTCCTTAAAGTCCATCGATAGGTTATGTTTTTGCATAGTTATGTATGTGGATTTAATAAAGTTATTAGCAAATATTCATAAACCCTTTGGTTTGCTGATATTTCATAGATTAAGAAAGCAAAAGCAGAGTCTCTAAACAATTTGCGGATCAATTAAACTAACAATGAAATGCAATATCACCATGCTGCATTGTAATTAAACCAAAAATCAATACTGGAGCCACAAAACTCATTAAGGTTACAAGACTTAGAGTCAGCGGGAAGGGAAGATAAACTGGGTGTTCAGGGGAACCAATGTCAAGTTGACCCAGGAAGCCAGCCCTCTCACTTGTCCTGAAGGGAATTTTCCATTCCCAAATGTTGGCAGAAGGATAAATTAGCCCTCGTCCATTTACACGGGAGAAAAACCGGACAGTGACGACTACAGTTCAAATTTCGGCTGAGAAACTGGCACCAGAGAGGGATGAGGGGAAGGAACCGACGTGATTATCAAGGGTCAGGGCTGAGAGTAAGGGTGCAACTCCTTTCTGACTGTTCTTTGAGGAATATGTTGAATCACAATTTATAGCAAGCGTCTCTGCCCTAAATTCCTCAACAGTACGTTTTATTAATATGTACACCAACAGAGACTGGTCTGAGCATAGTAAGGTAGCTGAGGGCAGAGGTGTATAAGCAAGAATGTGAAGTTTAAAGGGAACACTGACCCCTTTTTTTCTAGCTCAGATGCTACCCTGAGCTTTTGATGAAATACACCCTACAGACTCAGTATGATTGGGGCAGGATTATATATTATTCCATTTTGCCCAGCTCCCCTATGAGTACCATTACCTAAATTCAAGGTGAATATAAAGTCACTGGAGAGAACCAGTGGGGACTGCAAAACGTTCAATACTCATAACTACAACAGGCCTATTACAGGAACCCAGAGACTAGTTACACTTCATAATTACACATCACATAATCAAATGTTACTACTACATATATTTGTAATATATTCACTGACATTTAAGACTTCATTTTAAATAGTATAGCTTATGATCCAAGGTGGGTGTTTAAAACATGCCTGTAAACATTCTTCTGAATATATTCTTAGCATTTTATAATCTCACCATGAATTTAATATTCCATACTGCCACATTTTCATTGTTGTTTCATAGGCAAGTCTGGCATAATAAACGCTGGCTGAACGAATTTAAGGGCTAAGAGCACTAGAACAGACTTCGATCAAAAAACTTGTAGTGACCACCAAATATTTTAAAGTACAGGTTTATAGTACAGAATAATTACAGCTAATACTTGTGTACGGTACTTAACTCTGTGACAATGCTGAATTCTTTTACACACTCTTTCCTCCTCACAGCCACCCTCTGAGGTAGGTACACTTACTATCCCCATTCACAGATGAGGCGAAGGCACAGGGAGGTGAGCTCATGTAGTTAGCAAGGGGTGAAGCCAGGACTCAGACAAGGCACTTCAGGCCCCCAAGTCCATGCTCTTAACCACTATGCACTAATGCCTCTCAAAAAGAGCATAGAAGTGGGCAGGGTTAATTACAGTGGCTACTTGATTTTTACTTCAAGAACTGTGACGTATGAAGAAGTGAAAAAAAAGTTTCAAAATACCAAGATACGTCACAAAGGAAACCCAGTGGCTAGCTACATTTGCCTTAGAGAGGAATCCAGGACTTGGAAGTTTGTTTAAACTAACAAACAGTCGAAATGGATTTTTTAAAACAGTCTGCCTGAAGTCGGTCAAATATTTTAAAAGTAGTCAAGTTTAGTTTATGATCCTGGGGATGTTAAGGTTCCCTAGCCAGTCTAAGCCTGTTTCTTCAGTATGCTGCTATAAGGAAGACGGTACCGACCTCACAGACTCATGAGAAGCACAGGAGTACGGGCAAAGGGCTTAAAGACTTGCTCAAAGATTATTAGCTCTAATTCTAAAATTCCTCTGTACTTCCAGGCAGTACTTAGCATAATATGTTTAAGTACCTGGTGACTAATAATAATGCTCAAAAATTTAAAAAAGTATCCGTCTACCTTATGCTAAGTGTAAAATTCTACTTTGATATTCAAATGCATGAATCATGACAATAATAGACTTTCTCAAAAGTAACATTTAAAGGAATGGTATATAAACCTTTGGTTAATCTCAATAACAGGTAGTCAGGAATACATCAATATTTTTCTGCCCTTTTTGTAGCCTTACTCGAAATGACAGTAAAATATTCAGAAATAAAGCTAAGCCATGATAAATAGAAAATCAAATGCCAAACTAAATTTATTTTGCTAAAGAGAAACTGTTGAACTATAAGAAAAATAAGTGCAGTCTAGATTTTGTGCGTATGTGGGGAAAAAACCCTGAGATTACCAATTGTGTATCACAATCCTCTTCTGGAGATACCGAAAACAATGGTACCAATACGACTTGAACAGTGGATTAATTTACAGTTTCAACTTGATCTAAATATTACCCTTGAATATTTGCTTTATATCGAGAGAACAAATTCTGACAACTTAGGAAACTAAAGAAGCTAAATGTTGACTTAAAATAGTTAAAGCTCCTAACAGCTTCGTTTAAATAGTTTCTATCATTTTACTGCTTAAGTTCAGCTTTTTAACAACTTAAGGGTAAGGCAGGTATTTAAAAATTTCAAAGGCTCATTACGTTTCTACTAATAAGGACAAGACAAAACGGGTTTACCGAAAATAGTCATTCTCCCTTTGTCCTCCAGCTTTACATTTCTTTAACAGAGAGTAAACAAGATCAAAACACTAGACAGTAAAACACTGACTTTTTTAAAAGAATGGTAAAATTACATCTTTGAACCTGTGAGAATTATAATTCAAAGCAAGTTTGGCCTGTAAACCTGTGACGCTTTTTTACCACTGACACCATGTGACTATTTTTTCATAAAGAAAAAAATGGCACTAAAAATATATATTTTTCCTTGACACCTTCGGCAAATTTTGGTGAGCAGATAGATATACTCTGAGGCTCCAAACATGTAAACAATTTACCCCATATTATGAAAGAGCAAAATCCTGTGATAGCAATATAACAAAGTGTAGCTTCTCCCAAAAAAGAGGTTAAGGATTAAGATGTGAAGTGCTGCTTTCTTGAAGTCAGTTCAGTTTTACCCAAGCTTACTGTAGGTCATTAAAGCCTCGGGCAGGGAGCTCTGGCAGAACTTAATTAAGAATACCAAGATTTAGACTTATCTGCTGCATTCGCCTTCCTGCTGGACACCATGATTAGAAGTCCCAGGATCAGAAAGAGAAGAAAATATCGTTTTTCCGGACTGAGGTTTCACTACGTAGGAAAAAACAACAACAACAAAAAACCCCCAAACAATGAATATATTCCATTTCAGTCTTCATAGTTCAAGTAATAAATGGTCATAATTCAGACACACACTTTGGCCAAGCCAAGTTTAGCTTTAGCACATTAAAAAAGTTCATGTATAAAATAAGTATCAGTTCAAAATATAGATCACTTCTTAAGAAGGGCCTGCAGGCCCTTTATTATAAAAATAATTAAATTTGGTGGAAAGGAAATGTTAAAATTACCTGAAATTCAGAAGATGTAATGTTAATTATTGTGTGGAACATTACCGTTACGTACAGCTGCTCTCAGGGGGTATCCTGTTTTACTGTGGAGACCAGAGCTGCTCAGCGTGGATCGCCTCATTCGTGTTATCAAGAGGGCCCTTAAAGTGCTGCATCTCCGCTGCCTGGCACTCCAAAAAGCCCTCCTGGTCCCAACCGCCCCATCCTTTCAAAGAAGCATAACAGCTAGCCATTCTAGAATTTTAGGGAGAACATTCTGGATATTTTTCTTCTACAGGATTAAAAAATCTTTTAGAATTACTGGTTCAGACATCCACCGCTCCTAGTGGTCTAGATTGCTTCAAAATATTAAATCAAGCTGTAATTAAATTTTTTTACATTTAATTTTAGACCTTAAATTTCTATATCATTAAGATCTCAATGTTTTAATGAAAGTAGAAAATAGAGTATAATTCAGTATCACCTATTTGTCTCAAATACAAGTACAATGAGTAGTAAGTAGGTAAACAGGAATGACAATAACAAAAATAGAACTTGTATATTTGTCCAATAAGAATTAACTCTATTTCTCTAAATTCAAGGTGTATGGCAAGTCGAATGTTTGATCTTAGTGACTGTTACATCATTAGTTTAAAACTTAAACACCGAAGGAGGCATTTCTCTATTCACACAGACTTCTACACAGATCTGTAAATAGTCTGAATATGTATATTTCAAATTAGTCTATGTGACCCTGTGTCACTCTCTTCAGAAGCATCAGTAATGCATTTGGCCAATAGTTTGAAACACGAATTGTAAATTAACATAGTGTATAATCTTGATAATATGAAAAGAGTCCCAAATACTTATTTTTAAAAAATGGTAACAACATTAGGGAAAAAACTATAATCATCATCAGTTCTATTTCCTGAAAATTCAGTTGAGGTAACCTCTGCAAGTCACAGCTCCACATTTGCACACAGTTCTGGCCCTCTTTTTGGCTGGGCTGTGGTCAATAGAATCTGAAGATATATCTCCAGAACCTGAATACGTAGAAAAAGAAATACAGGAGAAAGAGTTAAGACAATTCTTAATGAGTTTCAAATTTTCTATCAGTTGTAAATTGATAGAATCATTACAAACTGTCTTGAAAGGATGCTGTGGGCTAGTAAGAGGTAAAGTGTATGTTTTTAGTCCATATTTATGAGGATGGATTTGTGAAATGATGAAACTTACTAGTAAAATCCAATATACAAGCATTCATTTCATAAATTGCTTAAGAGCCATAAAGCAAGGTCAAGCAGTAACAATATGTAAAGGGCATCATACTTAGAAAAACAAAGAAAAGAAAACACATGTTGTCACAGTAAAGCAAACAGAATTAAATGTGCTCTTTAAAAGCCAGATTCAGTTAGGAATGGAATAAGCTCATATGTGATTTAAATCATATTGTCAATCTTACGAATATACATCTTTTAGTAAATATTCAGAAATGTAGGCTTAAAATTTTTTAAATACAAGTACTATTGCAAAAAGATGTTATAATAAATAAGCTTCTGTATGGAAGTTCTGAAAAAAGCAGGCAGCAACATGCTGTAGAAGAAAGAGCATTACTCAGCCCAAGATCAGGGAGACCGGGAGTCTAGTATCAGCTCTGTCAGATTAGCTTTGTGCCCTGAGCAAAAAGACAAACTCTTATAGCCTCGTTTTTTAAAACCTTAACATTAGTTTGGTTCAGATGCTCTAAGGTCTTCTCCTATTCTGATTAGATTCTTCACACTGAAACTCCACCAAAGAAACTGTATTTGAAAATCATACCTTTCATTTGATAATCAAAAGTGAGCTCTTCTCCAGCATTTATAGTTCTCGTGGAAAATAATGCTATTCGGGGAAGACGGGTGTCGAGGTTATCAATGAAAACGTTGAACACCTGAAGGTTCGGGTCACACTAAAAAGGAACATGAGAACCCACTGAAGTAAAACTGACATGAACGAGCTCTTCTACATGCTATATCAAATCTTTAATTTCCCAAAGTATTAGTTTTAAGTTCTACTAGAAATTAGTTGCTTATTGTTTAGAGGTCTTTGAGGCATGCACATTTAAAAATACTGTGTTCCCTTACAGAAAATTTCAGACATACATAAAACTAGAGAAAATAATATACTAAGTCCACATATATCCACTATGCAACTTCAAAGCTTATTAACATTTTTGTCAATCTGGTTTCATCTAGTCCCAACTTCTTAATTGTTTTTGGAGAATTTTAATGCAAATGTTAGGTAACATTATCATTTCACCTGTAAATATTTTAGTAAGGTTTCCATTTTTTTTTTTTTTGCTTGTTTCTGAAATTTTTAATATTTTTGGAGCATGTTTGACAGCCAGTAACTAAAACCACGGAAGGTGCAACTGCAGATAAGGAGGGACTACTGTATCAAAAGTTTATTGAAGAGCCTAGAAAGATTCAAAAAATGCCCAAGTAGAACATCTAGAAATAGAAATAGAATTATTGAAATTAAAAGTAAAACATGCTCTAGTAAGGCATATTTAAAGAACTTGAGTAACTGTTTTTAAAAAATCAAATCAGCACTGTAGAGCTCAAATTTCATATTGCATGGGGTTTCATTTCTTAAACTTCTGTTTGGAATTATTCAGCATTTTGAGAACTCAGTAGTAAATTCTAGCATACGCAAGAAAGATCCGGTGACTCATACTAAGAAATCAAAATAACCGTTTAATTGTCCTTGAATAGAATACATCTATTCGGAGAGTATCTCAATTTTATCATTAAGAAAAAATTAAACATTTAAGTAAACCAGAAAACAAAGGAGTCAGAAGGTCCCTGACATTTCATTACTAATCGTAAACTAGTTTTTTGGTATAAAATCCATCAAAAGATTAACACGGTCTACCTCCTAATATGGTCAGCTATAGAACTTATGCTCCGAGACACATTTTCCTTGTAATCTATAAAATGGATATAATGTCATCTAATCTATAAAATAGAGATAATGTCAATCTCACAAGCCTAATACTATGTTATCCATCTAGCACTTAGGAGGTGTCCAGTAACTCCTAAACTCCCTTACTTTTGGAAATAGTTTTTATAGAGTATAAGATTCTGGAGTTAAGGTTCCAAGTGTATTCTAAGTTCTTTTCAAACAAGAATTAAGAATACTAATTCATAATTTAGAAAAGTAGCCCTAAATACTTCATACTCTAGAAATTCTTAAATTTTATAAAAACGTTAACATGTTTACATTTTAAGAGAACACAGCAATCTACCCTTCTTTAGTTGTATATCCTAAATTTAGCTGTGTTAACTTCTGTAACCCATATAGTTATGTGTTAATTCTTAAACTTTTCACCTCTGCTCATTAATTTCCTCCTCTATATGAGGACAATACCTATCTCATAAAGTTGTTGGAAAGTGTAAATGAAGTAACATATGTAAAGACTCCTGCAAAATGAATGTTATTTGGTAGGCACCTCGATGAATTTTCCTAAAACGGCAATAATACCAGGAATTAACAGAAGAGGCCCTTGTATTAAAATACTCTGGAGATAATGAAAGAGTATATAATTTAAAGACAATTATTCCTCAAGTATGGAAAATCTTTTAAAACAGTACTAATTAGTCCTGTCTATACTTTCTCTCTTACACTGTGATTCACAAAATGAGACACATTTCCATATCGAGCTGCATCCACTGTGAATTCATCAGATTCATAATCCAGATCAAAGAGATATGTGATTCCTTTGTTGTCATATAACTGCCCCCGTCTTTCAGCTTCTTCACTTGTGATTACCTAAAAAGAAAAAACTATAGTATATTATATAGCTATTGCTGAAGAAACACCCATCCATAAATCTATTAATTAACATATTAATGCCTTCAAGTGCATAAAAAGAAATAAAAGTGCCATCAAAATAAACATTCATATAAACTACTCTAGAAGAGCTAGATGAACAGAGGAGGGAAATCAAAGAGAGGAGAACGGATGGTGCCAACGAAGTGTGACTGTTCAAATGAGAGTGAGCACAACCCAACAATCAGCAAGCTGAAACGGTACCCAACTTCCATTCTAACTTATTGATACGTTCAAAAAAGCTACACAACTACAGCTCTCTGTAAGACATAACAGAGTGTAAAGGACTAAATTTAGAAGTAGGTATGCTCTCAGTATGCTCCGAAGGCATATTTTTCCTATAACGAATCTGTGTACAGTTACAAATGGAAATTTGTTACAAATACAGGAGAGAAGTTTCGTTAAATTTGCAGTCAACTGTTTGGAGAGTTTAGTTTTGTAGAACAGGTGGTTTTCATGCAATTCTGTAGCTCACAGCCATCATCTATACAGTTCTGCTCTGAAGAACACAGCCTGACCACACGCTCGGCTCAAGAAACCAAAAATGGCTCAAGTGATTCATCGTGTCCACCAAATTTAGCTGCCGCATTCATTAAACCAAAAAAAGAGAACAATTTGATCATACGAGGTCTAGTATTCTGAATAGTGATTTATAATAATCTGCCATTATCTAAAAATTTCAGGATCAAAATAGGGATGCAGATTAACCTCAGAATTCTGGATGAATACACGTAACTAAAGGTGATCCAATTCCAAACAACTTTTAAAATATCTGGTTTGGCAAGCCCAGACACGCAGTCACACTCATGTTTTCCTAGCCGCAGCTGAGCCCACCACTCGGTGTGAGGAAGTGTGCTGGAGGGTGAAGTGCAGCGATTCTGGGGCCTTGGTTTCGAACCTCGGCTCTTCTTTACTACTAAGTGACCCTGGGCGAGCTGCTAGATTTCTCTGTGCCTCAGTTTCCTGCTGTGTAATAATGGAGGAAATACTACCACCTCACAGAGTAGCTGAGAGAATTTAGTTAAGAGTTGAAACGTAAGGTGCTCAGAATAGTATGCATAAAATAGTATGTGGTAAATACTATTTTTTGTATATATACATTATATGTATAAAAATAAATGTGCTCAGTAGTTGGTATTTTAGAGAATAGTCTTTGTAGCTGAGTTACAGATGCAAAGAGTTTGGATTTTTCTTATCGGTGGATGCAATAAATGTTTTTATGTGTATTTTACAATACTTGCTCATAAAGCATTCATGTACTCTACAGTATCATTCATGCTGATGCAAAATTGAGTTTTGCCAACTACACTTAATCATATTTGGTCAAATGGATGAAGTAAATTACAATTTAAAAGTTTCCAAGTCAGGATGTATTTAGATCTGATATTCTTCTTAGGACTTTTGTGTAAAAATAGTGGTCATATTTTCAAAGTTACAAATGCCAGTTTCAGTGACTATGAGTGGGTGTTTGTTGAAAGACGACTCTACTTCATTTGTCACTGTATCTAATTTTTTTTGTTCACATTCAAGTTTGTATTTCTCATGATGCCAGTGAACCCTTCCCTCAAACCTGAAGTCTGTACGTATCTGCAAACGGTAACAGCAAAACTAGCAGCAAAATGTACCCAGCGTGTTTGTTACTGAGGTAAAAGCAGCGCCTCAAGAACATGAGCCTCCCGCACACTGTTTGCTATGAGAGAAGCGAGCGTACCTCTCCGACATACTCCATGACAAAGCTCCTTCTCCTAATCTTCACAAGGGTCTTTACGCCCCAGCCGCAGCCATTGCTGGTCCGAAAGATGCAAAGTGAATACTGCGTGCCTTTTTGGACAATCCTGTTGGGACAATCGGGTCCACACTGACACCTTGAGTTGCATTCGTAAATGGGGGTGCCAGGTGGGATTTTAATTTGTTGATTTTTATTATAAGCCAAAAGAACTCCAGCTTCAGCAGGACAACATTTCTCAAAGAAGCAATCTGTGCATGAACAACCAAAGGTGGCTTCATTTACTAAGCTGATTCCAGGAGCTGGTTTGTATTCATTAATGTAGTAGAAGTCTGAAGGGGGGCCCTCTAAGTCCACAGTATTTTCAACAAAAATCATTCCTTTGTGATTCTTCCTTCTGTTGAGTTCGTCCTGCCATCTCTGCAGAGCTATCCTTTGTTTAGCCTTCTTTACAATGTATTCAGCAATGGCAGGTTTCAAAGCTCTGTGATTTTCTTTTAGAGTTATTGCTTTGCCTTTCTTTACCTGAGATAAATAATTATGCTTGTCATTAGAGAACTGCTGAAGCAGTAATGGGCACTTGAGATTTTGCAAAGGTTCCCAAGTATTTGTAGAATCTGGCCATCCTTTCCATTTTACAAGATAATATTCCATATCCTTAAAATATAAAAGAAAATGCAAATCAGATTATGACAGACCCAATTACTGAAAATAATTTAATATCTTAAAGAGTAAGGTATTCATTATCATTTTGCTTAATAAAGTTCAGAATACACAGTCACAAGTTACTAGCAGATGAAATACAAATCATAAAAATAAAACTGTTTTTCTTTATATTACATAAACTATGCATAGAATTTACATGTGGCATGATGTTTGACCACAGACAAAAGAGTCGCACCTGGAGAAACATAAAAGTACTGAAAGTCATGAATATGTTACCAAACAGTGATCAAGTGACACAAAAAATATTGATCTTGATCATGGAAATAAGTTGTCCCAAGATGAATAATTTATGACCCAGGTCAGTGGCTTGCTTGGCCAGCACAGATGTAGGCATCCTCTAAGGTCCGTAATTTCATATTTCACACTGGCTATGAGGGAAGTTCTTTTTCTCAATGTCCTGGGCACACATCCCCTAGATTTTCTAGAGTGAACTGTCCCATACAGTCATTCCTGGCTGCATGTGGCTACAGAGCACAGGAAATGTGGCTAGTCTGAACTGAGATGTGCTCTAAGTGTAATACACACTGCACTTCAACAACTCAGCACAAAAAAATAACGCAAAATATTTGTTAACTTTTAAAAAATATTTCTTAATCAGTGTGTAAATATCGATCACACGTTGAAATAATATTTGGGGTTAAATTAAATGTATTACTGAAAGCAGTTTCACCTGTTTCTTTCCATTTTGTTTAACATGGTTACAAGAAAATTTAAAATTATAGTCGTCCTTCGGTATTCACCAGAGGATTGGTTCCAGGACCCCTCTCGGAACCCAAAATCCACGGATGCTCAAGTCCCATATGTAAAATGGCACAGTATTTGCATATAACCTACTCATATACTTTAAATCATCTCTAGATTACTTACAATATCTAATATAATGTGAATGCTATATAAATCGTTGCCAACACATGGCAAATTCAAGTTCTGCTTTGGAACTTTCTGGAATTTTTTTCAAGTATTTTCTATCTGGGGTTAGTTGAATCCTGGGGTGCAGAACCTGGGGATACATAGGGCCAACTGTATACATATGTAGCTTGTACTATATTTCTACTGAACAGCACAATTCCAGAGAGTTCTTACCTTAGACTCGCCCACGGCTGGATTAGGTGGCAGGCCCTCAAGGTACCAAAGATCAAATATTTTGACTGATCCCTCAGACTGCTGCTGGCCACCATGGTACCTGAAATCTTGCCTTCCCACCCCAGTGACTGGCTACGTTTTCTTCCCTTAAAGCCAGGCAATGCTATGTTAAGTTTCTCTTTAAAAAGGTAGTCTAGTAGTATGTAAGAAAAAAATTTTTCAAGTAAAGTCTCTCAATTTTGTCTTTGTTCTCTGGAATAGTGAACATATATCCACGAGCGCTAGGGTAAAATGCCTTCTGAAATATGAAAGTGATTAAACTGCATTCTACGGTTTTTAGTTATTTTAATTCATAGATACTGATAAAAACTTAACTGGGATACATTTGCTTTTCCCTGAAATTTTTAATAAAGGTTTTATTATAAAGTAAGGATGTTTTACTAGTCATAGTTTATTAATGCCAAGTGGCCTGGCAGGTCTAGGAAATGTGGTATAAGCTGCACTGTGGAGGCACCATTCGGTGAGGAGCACTGAGGCAGCTTTGCAGGAGGTCACCTGACTAGTGAGAGTGCTAATCTTCATCTCGATGTTTTATTATATTCTACCCAATAAGCAGTAATGCTTGTTAATTAAAAGACCTTTGCTTCTTTGTGAAGATGGTCAAAATACGTTTTATTAAAAAAAGTGGCTCAATTATGGTGTGAGCATATGCACAAAAACTGTACTTCTATGAAAATATATTCTATGATTCCAGGAAAAAAAAAAAAGCCTAGACATATATTGAAGTGTTAGTCATACTGGCTCACTAAAACGTAGCATGGATTTCTCCCTCCTGAGGTGACTACTACAATTCGGGATTGCTGTTGGCAGATATATGCTCAGTAATAATGAGATCCACTTGGCAGTATCTAACACTACCGATTCCCCTTAATTATGAAAGTTAAAAATGTTTCTGATTCCAAAATAAAGCAATGCAACCCTGGTCCTCTTTTTTTTTTTTTTTTTTTCCCTGCTACAGTTTTTCCTACCATAGCTCTGGGTTATACCAAAGTTACCAGCAAACAATGAAAGAAACAGACATGGTGGCTTCAAGTCAGATGATTAAGCTAAATTATCATTCAGCAAAACTAAAAACACTATGCCACTGCAGTCAACTTCCAAAATAATATATTGTTTTATGATGAGTCGCTTGCAAGTTTTATGTTAATCACATTGTACCTACCTAATTTACGGATGGTAAAGATGCTTCGAAAACATGAGTGCTACAGAAATATTAGTAACATTTTATTTCTATTTTGTAGACTCCTTTTATTTTATAAGCCTTGTTTTACTTTTAAAATCCAAAAAAGATCTTTCCATTTTGAAAAATAAGATAATTTTATACAGAAAAATCAGTTTGACTTAACAAATTCAATTACTTCAATACCCTAAAATTTCAAATAAAAGTCAAAAATTTCTTAAGTCTCATAGGATATCAGTATCTTATTCAGATATGCAATCAACTCTTGATTACCTATAGAAATGGAGTGGAGTCATAAAAATGATCTGTTAATCATTCCTGTATAATTTGGAATGCATCTTATTAATTTTTTTCTTCAAGACATTTTCCCCACTATGTTTAGCTTAGGTTAAATTCATTCAAATATTTTAGTATCTATAATGAGCATATGAAAGTTCGGTCACTAGAGGGTGTGATGAGATGCAAGGTAATACTAGCCTTTAGGACCAAAATCTCGCTGGGAAAGGAAGGCAATAGTATGTAAAATAAGTAGCAGTGCAAGGTGGTACAATTTTAAATGCCAAAACAAATAAGACAATAGATACCACTAAAATACACAGAGGGAGATCAATATAGGTCAATGAGAAAAAGCCACAGAGGAAGTAGAACAAACTACACTGTGAAAGATTGATAGCATTTGTTGGGTAGGGCACAGGGCAGGCAGGATGAAAAACACAAGCAGAAGCTTGGAGCTAAGACTTGCATGAAGCATCCAGAAAACAGTGAAGAGATGGACTTAGCCAGCTTTAAAGTTTAGAACACTGAAGCGAGAGAGAAAACTGTAACGGCAAGGCAAGAGCAAATTTCGGACAGTTTTGAACACCTGACTTTATTGTAGGCCAATGGTTTTTACAATTCTTAGAAACCATGGTGTTTCTGTGGGGAGCTTCATTCAATGTAAATACATTTAATTCCACCTTGTCTACTAGGAACTGCACTTATACAATGCAGACACTCAGGGCTCTGTCTTTGGCCCCTTTTCACACTAAACAAGTGTTCATCTCTTTTGAGAATCTGAAGAAAGCTACAGACCTTCCCCTATCAAAAGTCACATGTATGATACAACGGGTAAATTCAGGATATGTGGATTCCAGACTAAGAATTCTTGCTCCAAATGTTCTCTCTGGGCAACCTCTTCACTCCAGTGGTTTTAACTGTATGCTGATTCTCCCAAAATTTTAGCTGCAACCCCATATAGTCAATAGCCTACTGGATGTCTGTCCCACAGGTTCTTAATCAATCTGTCTACACGGAGCTCGCCACTGTTGTTCCTGAATGGTTTCTCCCTGTATTCCCCATCAATGGCAGCCTTACCCCCATCTACCTAGTCACACAAGTCGCAAACCAGGTCAGTCTCACCTCTTCCTTCCTCTCAACCCATCACCAAGTTTCTCCACATGCTTCTTCTGGCCCAACTCTTTCGCCAGAACGCCCGTTCCTGCAAGCCTTCAGCCGTGCCTGGATTAGGACATTGATCTCCTACCGGTTTCCCTGCCACCAGACTGATAACACTCCACACTCTGTCCTTCTCTACTAACGTGTAGTTTTCTTATAAAAACAAAAAATCCACAGTGCCAGCCATTCTGTTATTTTCTTGCTTAAAAATTTTAATGGCTCGCCCACTGCCTAAAGAATTAAGCTCAAACTTCCTATTGTAACAAAGATCATTCTTGACTGGGTCCCTGATGCCTCCCTGACTCAATGTTCCAACATGGCCCCATTCACACACCACCCTCCAGTCACACTGAACTGCTGTTAGTAACTGAACATGCCAGGCCTGTTCATACTTTTCTGTTGCTTTGTTCACACAGTTATTTCTAATTAGAATGTCTTCTTCCATTTGTCTATTGAACACTTCTTTTATGTGTAGAAAAACCTACTTCATCTTTAAAACTCAGCTCAAATGTCATCTCTCCCGTGAAGTCTTCCCTGCCTCTGATTACTGCCAACTCGTGTTCCCATTTCTAATCTAAACTATAAGCCATCTGTGGGGAAGGAAAGAATCTTACTCTCTGCAGCCCCAGAACCAAGCACAATTCCCTACTATATCCTAGGCTTTGACTAAATGTTTCTGAACGTATAACGAAAAATACGACTACCAACACGTATGCAATATAAAAATCACAACAGTAACGATATGAATCCTTAAAAGAAATACAGGCTGTTCAACTTAACCTGGAGATAGCAATTCATGGCTTTTCAATATTTGTTCTGTCATCTGCTGTCTGTAGCCGGTACGTGGTAGCGAGCACAAACACTTTAGAATACATGTATATGGGGCACAAAAAAGAACAATAAAAATCTGCCTTCCCCTTAGCTACTTTTCCCCTGCAAGTTTTGAAGTAATCACAATATTCAATATTAGTGGTAGAATAGCCTGAATCTGATTATGAAAATCCCAGTGTTCCATGAGAACACAGTTTGAGAACTATTACGGTCAATGGAAAGTCACTAGATTTCCATACCAGTAACCGACAGAAGGTAGGAATTTGGGGGCCTGGGTTAGAGGCCCAAGACGGACACAAATGAACAACATGACCTTGGAGAAGTCCCTCTTGGAGCTCTGCTTTCCTGGTCTCTAAAATTCAGGTTTTAGTCTAATGATTTCTGTTATTCCAGTTCTTAACAAACCACTCTTAAGTGCAATCAGTCTTTCAGGAGTATGATTCTATTGTTAAATGTGGGTATGTTGTTAGTATGTGCCATGCGGTATAGTGGTAGTCCTAGAGACATGGAATGGTCTGGACACTTTAAGAAGTCAAAGCTTTGGGTAGTATTTCTTTACTATTTGATCCCTAAGGGAGAAGGCCCATCG
The DNA here is from genome assembly GCF_965194825.1 of Balaenoptera physalus. Lineage (NCBI taxonomy): Eukaryota > Metazoa > Chordata > Mammalia > Artiodactyla > Balaenopteridae > Balaenoptera > Balaenoptera physalus. The sequence goes on along the minus strand of NC_138883.1, from coordinate 172,865,326 downwards.
ATGTGCACGGGGGCTCCCCACGGAGAAGCTGAGGGTGCTAGTAAAGAGCACCCACGGTTTTGTCAGAAATCTCTCTGTGTGAAGGGGTGACATGGCAAGAACATGGCACAGACACATCACACAGCACCGGGGCTGCCACAACTTACATCCTTGGAGCGCCACTGGACCCCGACGTGAGCGCGTCATGGTAACCCCCCGGGTGTCCCCCCAGCTAGCGTTCTTCCCACTTCCCGAGTTGGCTATGTCAGACCTCCTCCACTTCCCTCGGGGGTCCCTATCTCACCGCCTCCCCCGTTATCTTCAGTAGCACGTGACCCTGAACGTGGAACTAAACAAGAAGGGGGCCACAGATACACCAGGAGAGACGTCCTTACTCCGTCAATTACTCCCCTCTCCTGTCTCTCCAGTTTCTTGCTCTCTCCTGATCCTCACTAGCACCTGAATCTCCATTATTTTTTAAAGGCAAAATTAAACTAAACCTCCTTTGAGATATAAATGCTTGAATAGGTAAGGGATCTCGAAAAGATACGATAAATTACTAAAAGTTCAGAGATCGGAGACTAAGCTCACAGGGTGGAAGATTTCTTTTCAGTATAAGATGCTTTATAACATTCAATTTTTAAAATCATATTATCTACTCAGATATTTTTAAAAATTAAAAATTATAAACACCCTTAGACCCTACATAGCCCTTCTTCAAAGCTAGAGTTCTTGAAAGAGTTGCCCATACCACTTGACCCTACTTTCTCACCTCCAACTAATTCTTTAATTCATTCTATTTCGGCTTCTTCTATCCACACCACAGAAACGCTCTAAGGGTGTCAATGACCCGTGCATTGCTCAATCCAGAGGGAGGATTATACTTCTTTGACCCACTGGGTACGACTCTATTTTGCTGACATTATCTCCTCCTCGGGCTGCCATGTTTACTCTTCTGATTTTCTTCCTACCTATCTCACCAGTTTTTCTCAGTTGCTTTGACAGGTCTTCCTGTGAGTACCACTTACTGTTCCTCAGTCCTGGCTCTTCACCCGTTTTCTTTGCTTGGATCACTGCAATGGCCTCTTATCCTTTCAATCCACTCATGGCGCAAGAGCCAGAGTAATATTTTCAACACACCTCTCTCCCCAAGTCACTCCCCTGCTCAAAACTACAAAATATTTCCCTATTGCCCTTAAGATAAAGTCCAAAATTCCCTTCTTGGCCTACAAGGAGATGCACTTTCTGGGGCCTGCCCCATCCTTCCAGCCTCGTTTCAGTCCCTCTATGTTCCACTCACACTGCAAATTCCTTAAAGGAGTCAGGCTCTCTTCTGACTCAATACCCTCCCCCATTATCTTTTCACCCTTTAGTACTAAGTTTAAACATCAGTTCCTCATGGACACCTGCCTACTCTCTCCAGGATGAGCTAGAGCCTTCTGTTACATTAGCCTTACCTCAACTATAATTAAGTCCTTTGTACAATGCTATTTAAGGTTTTTCTACTCTCACTGAAAGATAAACCCCATGATATCAGGGACCACACCTCTGTGTCGTTCTCTGCTGAGATTGCTAGTGCCCAGCGTGTGACATGGTAGATGGTAGAACACTGGAGAAATATCTGCAGAGTTAACGAAGGGGTAACTGTACCCAGTCCTGGGGCTTCAATCCCCATCTTCTTGCCAATCGCTTCAAGAACAATGCTTCCATTTAGTTCTCACTCTTGATTTGGAGCCACATTTCCAACTATCTACTGGTCGTCTTACACTTAAATGTTCTCAACCGTCTTCTCCAACTTCAATCTAGTCCTCCTATGCTAATCCTCCTTGAGCCTCATCTTCCTATACTCCTGGGTCTTGGGGAACAGTATGACTGTCCACGCCATGGCAAGCTTTCCTAGATGTGGAGCCCTCACTGCTGGATCCCCAGCCAACCCCCTGACCACTAAACCACAGACTTAAATTTCACATCCGCTATAATTCAAAAAATCACCGACTTATCTTCATCTTTATTGTTACTACTTTAGTTCAAGCACCATCTCTTCTTGCCCAGATTACTGCAGCAGCCTTTCAGAAAGTGTAAGCTGTACACACGTCATTCCCCTCCCTGCCAATCCACATTCCTCACTGCAGAGAAAACTCTCTGAATTGTACATCTGATAGTGTCACTCTTTTCAGAACCGTTCAGATGACTCCCCACTGCTGCAGGACGGCTGGAGTTCCTCTACTCATCTCTCACTGTCTCCCACTTCCAGATCCTACCACCCCATTCTCTATGTTAAGGCCTTAAGGAAAGACTCTACTCATCTTATCAGGCCCCAGCTGGATATTATCTTTTCTGGGAAGCCTTCTCTGACCAGCCCAGGCATACCTCCCACAGATCACATCATGATGTCTGCCCTAGCGCTTATTATACTATTGCATTGGGTGATTTACTTGTCAATCTTTTTCACTGGGCTATGAGCTCCTTAAGGTTAGGGACAGTTTCTCATGAACCTTTATTTTCCCACTGCCTAATGTAGTACCTGACACTCAAATGTTTATTGAGTGAGACGACAGAAAGGTGAAACAGGAGACACTAGTCAATAAATTGCTGCTATAATTTAAGCGTGACGCTACGAAGGTCTAGTCTAATAGTGACGGTGAGGACTGGAGAAATCACTGACGCAAAGCCCAGTTCAATTCATCAACCATGAACTAAATACCCATTACGTACTAGGGGCTATAGTAAGACAGAGTCCTGGCCCTCAAATTGTTGACAGTTCAGCAGGTATGAAACAAAGCTACAAAATGTGAACAGCTCTAGAATAATGACAAGAACAGTGCTTTACAAGTCCTGAATATAAAGCAACTCATTTTGCTAGAGGTGGGGAAGGGAAGAAGGCTCTATGGTTGGTGGTAACCTTTCAGTTGAACTTTGCAGGCCATGCAGGATTTTGCAAGGAGAGAAGGGAAACAATATTTCAAAGAGGGAACTGGAGGAGAAAAGCAAAAGGGCACAAAGGTGCATGATGTGTTCAGGAACTGGAATATAAGCTATGTTTGTTTTTCAGCTAAACTCTCAATGCTTACAAGAGCGCTCAGCTCTTAGTAGACACTCAGTAAACCTTAGCTACATGGAAGAATTTACAAGTATATCAATGTGGTAAGGAAGTAGGAAATGTTACAAGAGAACATACAAGTAGAATATGTTACAAGTAGGGTATGTTACAAGCTGTAAAGGGGGCTGGTGGCCAGATGATAACAGCCTTAGTCCAAAGGGTCTCAGCTTAGACTGGCAGACACCAGGGAGCCATTTAAAGGGCTAAAGGAAGGTCCTAATGCAATCAGAGCTGTGTTTCAGAAACAACTGTAATGGCTTTGAAGACTATGGTACTGAGACAGTGTCTTTCATGAGCTAAATGGAGGGGAACATATGAGAAGTGGATAGGGTGTTAAGATCTTTCACCTGCCCTGAACATAAAAGAGACAGACAGACAGAAAAGGTAGAGGTACGTTCAAGTAATACTGGCTTACAGATTCAGTTATCTGTGTTAGGCAGGATAAGAAGTGAGGAATATAAGTGGGTTGTAGGAGGACATAAGTGTGCAAAGGGTGCTTATTCCAAAGCAAGAAACCAAAAGGAGAAGGATGAAGGAGAAACTAGTAGCAAAAGTTACCCAAACTGAACTATAATACTCAGAATTCTGTAGTATAAGAAAGAAAATTGGCAGCTCCTTCAATGTAAGCACAGACTCCTTGGTAACTTACTCTGTCTGTCAAAGTATAACAGGAATGAACAGGAAAAGACAGAGAGGTAGAGACCACATAATCTGATGACCTATTAGATTTAGAGGGTAGGGAGGAAGGAAGAATTTAAAAAGTATGAAATTATGAGGTTAGGTAACTGGGAGTATTATGATTCTGTCAAACTAGGTAGGGAACACTAGATCAGGACACAGATTTGAGGGAGGAAAACGCATACAGTTTTGAATACGTTGAATGTGGTACCTGTAGGGTGTCCAGCTTGAAATGAAGCTCAGAAAGAAGTCAATGCCTCACAAAGATCTGAGGGTCATGAGCCAAATAGACAGATATAAGTAGAAACCACTGGGAAAGAGGTCATCTACAGAGCAGCTTCAAGGTGAGAAGGGGGCCAAGGACAGAGCCTTGGAGACTATGTATTAACACTTCAGAAGGACAGGTAAGAGACTGTAAAGGAGATTCAGAAAGAACAGTAAGAAAAACTGGTGGCGAAAAGAAGTGGAGATAGAGGTGAGTAACAATGATTACAGTACACACCTCTACGGCGTGACCACCACAGGTCAGTCTCTGCTCATAGTAGCCCTACGAGACGGTACCGTAATGATCCTCATCCCATACGGGAAGCAGCGAAGGAAAGAGAACCTACGTAATGTGCTGAAGGTCACGCAACTGGTACATGGTAGGACCAGAATGTGAACCAGAACCTAGGCAGTCTCTCCAAGACAAGAGTTTCAGAGAAGAAAAGAGTAGCCAACAGTGTTAGGTGTTGCAAAGTGGCACAGTAAGATCTGAGGTCCTCGAGTTTGGCCTTGAGGAGGCCACTGACAGCCGTCAATCAGAACAGAGAGGGTTAAAAGTCAGTAACAAGTGGAAAGGCAAGCTACAGCAGACATTTTTTGCAAACTGTGTATCTGATAAGGGACTATCTAGAATACACAAAGAACTATTACAACTCAATAATAAAAAGACAAACAGCCCAATTTAAAAAACTAGGTAAAGGATCTGAATAGACAGTTCTCCAGAGAAGATGTACAAATGGCTATAAGCAGCGGTCCCCAATCTTTTTGGCATCAGGGACCGGTTTCGTGGAAGACAATGTTTCCATGGATTGGGGTGGGGGGGTGGGGAGGTGGGGAGGGGGCAGGGGGAGGACGGTTCAGGCGGTGACCCGAGCGGCGGGGAGCGGCATGTGAAGCCTCGCTCACTCCCCGGCCGCTCACCTCCTGCTGTGCGGCCTGGTTCCTAACAGGCTGCGGACCGACAGCTGTAAGCACTTGAGAAGATGCTCGGCATCATCAGCCGTCAGAGAAGCGCAAATCAAAACCATGAGACACTCCATACCCACGAGGACAACTACAATCAGAAAGTCAGCTAATAACAAGTGTTAGTGAAGATGCAGAAACTGAAACCCTCATACGCTGCTGGCGGGAATGTAAAATGGTGCTGTCGCTTTGCAAGACAGTTTGACAGTTGCTCAGATGGTTAAACATAGAGGTACCATATAACCCAGCAAATCAACTCCTAGGTATATATCCAAGAGAAATGAAAAAATGCCCACACAAAGACTTGTACATGAATGTTCATAACAGCATGATTTATAATAGTCCCCAAACAGGAACAACCCAAATGTCCATCAAGCGATGAGTGGATAAATTAAACGTGATATATCCATACAATGGAATATTTGGCAATAAAAAAGAATGAAGTATTGATACGTGCTACAGCATGAATGAACCTTGAAAACATTATGCTGAATGCAGGAAGCCAATCATAAAGGATCACATAAATATTGTACGATTCCATTTATATGAAATGTCCAAACAGGTAAATCTATTGAGACAGAAAGTAGATTAGTGGCTGCCTAGGGTTAGCGGGGAAAAGAGATGGGGAGGTTTAGGGGGTGATGGCTAAGCGGTATGGGGTTTCTTTTTAGGGTAATGAAAATGTGCAACCATCTCCACAACCAATTTTAGAATAATTCTGAGGGTACAAAAAGCTTTGAATTGTACAGTTTAAATTGGTGAAGTGTAGGGTATGTGAATTATATGTCAATGAAGCCGTTTTTAAAAAGTTAATGGGAAATGAAGTAGAATGAAAAGATAGGAAATGCTTGAGTGGGGAGGCAAGACCTAAGAAAGATTTCTGAAGGTTAAGGAAGATCTGAAGAGGTTTATTGATTAAGATAAAGCAGTGGAAAAACAGTGCTTGATACAAAAAAGACATCAGAGATTAAGCGAAGTCCTAAAGGGGACGGGTAGGAAGAAAAAAGAAAAATGGTGACACCTCTGGAAGAATGAACAAAGACACAGATACCTTGTGTGAAGGTCAGTTGAGAGTTCACCCTTGAAGGATCCAGTGAGGCAGAAGTCTGCAGCTGGGTATGAGAGGGTGAGGGATAGAGCCAGAAGTCCAGAAAAGCAACAAAATTTGGGGAACCTGATGACAAAAATGGAGGAAGCAAGCAAAAGATAAAAAGCTTGTCAAGCAGAACTGAGCAGTGCAAGAACAGAAATAATATGTAACGGAACCAAGAAGTGTGATTATATGACACCTGTGGCTAGACTGGTCAGGCCAGGGTTTATAAACTGAACTGGCAGATGACAGGGTTGTTTTGGGGTTGAAGGCTGCTGAGAGTGTAGGTGAAATGCTTCATCATAAAATCCCAATGAGTGGGGAAGTCAGTGATACCAAAAGAAGATGGAGGTTTCAAAGGAAGAATCGGATTTAATGATTGAATCCATATGGAGGATGAAAAAGAAGGAAAACAAAGAATTAAACAGGATTCCTGATTCATTCATCTGCAAGAATTGACAGATTAATTAATTAAAACAGAGTTCTTGTAGAGGAAGTAGGCTACAGAAAGGTGAATTACTCAAAAATATATTGTAAGGTTTAGATTGATAGAGCTTCTTGAAGAACAACCCTGTAGAGGAACAGAAACAAAGTGAGGCCCAGAGAAGTTAAATGACTTTTAGCTGAAGTCACGAGGTACTAGACGAAGCCTAGAAATGACTGTGAACTCCAGGCCATCCTATTGCACAACAGAACCTCGCTACTATCAGGAGTTTGACAGGATGGCAGGAAACACAAACGGTGATGCTTCTTGAGGAGATTCAGTAACACTAAAATTGGCTTGAATTTCTAGGTTCATCTCAGGTGATAGTGGGGAAATATGATTCAGGAACAAAATGAATGACAGGAGAAGCCAATCTCAGATAAAACATTTGCTCTGGTAATCCACCTGGAGATAATCAAGAGTTGGATGTAGAATGATATTGATATAAGCACCTTGAAATATTCTAATGTAAGAACATTTTATGCTTCAAAATCCTCTCAATGTTATTTGGCAAAACAGATGATAGGACATATAACTTTATTATGGCCAAGAATTTTAACCATTAAGAAGAGTTCTGCTTACTTTTAAGGTTCTTTTTATGTCACAGAAATATGAAATACTGAATTGAAGTCTGATTAGGTCTCTTTTAAGGGTCTAGATATTTGCCTTACCTTTACTACCTTGTAGTCACACAAGTATTCCACCTCATAATTGTTTAGATTCCTTTTGGTGATTCCAATCGATTTACATGTGAGCTTTTCTTTTCTACATAATTCCTGAAGAGTATCAAGTGAAACTAGGCAAGGCACACACCAAGCTACAATAAGAAAATAGAATTCTTTACTAGTGAAATAGCTATTCAATTAAAATAAAACAAAACAAAAAACCAAAAGAAAAAAAAGGGGGAAAACTCAAGACCTCTATATCCCCACCCTTCAACTGGCAATTTTATAAGACTAAAAATTCACATGACAAGAAACCATGTACACGTCTTTAAGAAAAAGTTAACCATTAAAGAACTCTTTTGGTAAATTGGTCTTCCTGGATCTTCTCGTGGGTCTCTACCCTACATGTTTAACTGATGCCAATTTCTACTAGGCCCCGTGAACAAAATGTTTTATGTCTGTAAGCTTGCATAAGATTACACATAGATGCAAAAGTCGAGATAATATTTTTGACTTTTTCATTGTATTCTACACAGAATTGCTCATTTAATAAAAGGTATATCTCAAGGACACACTCACTATTGTTAGAAATACATCTTAAATATATTTTAAAATAATCTTACATTGTTAAAAAGTAACAATGTAAGATTCTTAGTTGAACAATAAGAACTGAAATCTAATTGAAATCTAATTCTATAGTTACATACTCATACATCACATGGCCTACTTTTCCCATTTTGGAAGGTTGCATAAAATTTTAACTCCGATTTTGCCCATGCTGCAATGTATTATTACCAAGGTCAATAAACCCAGGAGTTAAAATAAAACAACGGAGAGTATATTGAGTTTTGTTACTACTCATCTCCTGTATTGCTTTCAAAGCCAAGAATGACAATACAGAGAGTATTCAATATACGTAATCCACACACCAAGCTTGAAGAAAATCAGCCGTCCTCATGATCAACCTTGTAGAAGCCAGTAACTAACTGTGCTGCGGAAGATTTTACCCTCAAATTCCTGGAAACAGCATGCTACCATGCTGCATTTAAAGTATGTTAATACAAACTGATATTTAGAAACAGGTAATGAACGTGGCTTTATGGCTAGCGCTAGGAGAAGCACCAGAGAGGATCAAGAGGTCCTCTGCCCCAGCCTCCGCCAGGCCACCGAGCTGCATGACTTTAGGGAGCTTTCCATCTTTCTGGGTTTCAGCTTCGCTGAAAAAAATGGCAGGGTTGGAGTAAACTGGGATTACCAAACAAAATTTATCAGTAAACGCAGGCTTTACTTGGTAGCTCTCCAAGGTAGTGGTGATAACCTTTTGCGTTGGAGGTAATTTCCAGGGAGGACAGAACAGCTGTTCTTCCTATAATCTCCCCTCGCCCTCCCCACCTCACACAGGGATTTCACGGTCAGAAACCGTGAAGTACGATTTCCACACGCGCCCCCAACCCCTTCCAAAAAAGGACGCATGATTCTAGACCAAGAAAGTGAAAAGGATTTTCCCCCAAAATATCTGGGGGTGGGGGGAGAGTCTGCTGGTTTTGGAGTGGTGGTTTGGGGGGAGGGGAGTGGCAGGATAGAAACGACCCCTTAAGTCCCTTCTATTGAAATAACCTCAGGATGTTTTGTGTAAAAGGTAACCTCACTATGCTGATCACATGCAGAGGAGGCTCCTCTGGACTATCTACCCAACGTGGGTTTGTCTGCCGTTCCTACCATTTTCACCCAATCCGCGTAACACGAGGATTCAAGACGCGACCCTCCACGGAAACGCTGTTTTGGGGAATAAGAAAACTTGGAACATAAAAAACTGCAAACCCCCCACCCCCGCGGCAGAAAAAGAATTCATTGGTAAGATTAAACATTTACATGACCACCACGAAAACTTGACACTAGTTCCACCGTAACCCCTAGCGGAGGAAAAGTTGGGGGGTAATGAATCCATAATCCACGCAGAGAGGCGCAGCGCTGGGAAATACCTTTCAATTCTAGAAGGCAGTGAAAGTTCCCGTCCTTCAGCGCGCGCACAAACACACGTTCGGCACCGAATTCTTCGGCGTCCACATAAATACCTCGCAAGTTCCCGGGGGGGGAAACCGATTCCCGTAAGCCAGGGGCTGCCGCCGCCAGTACCCACTTACTGGGGTTCTCTGCAACGGGGAACCGCCCCTCCCGGTGCGTCCGCATCGGGGTGCATCCTCACTCATTTCCTCGCTTAGCCTTCACACCTCTGCCCCGACCTCTCTCCGCTCCTGACACTGAGGTCACACTCACCCCACCGGGGTCCTCCCGCTCCCCAGTTCCGAAGCCAGCCCGACCGCAAACGTCCCGCTCAAACCACCACAAAGGAGTCGCGCCCCCAGCGTGCCCGCGGACCTCGAGCCGCGCCGGGATCCGCCGGGGCCGCCCGGACGCCCCCGCACGGCTTTCCCGCGGGGAGGGGGCTCGGGCGCGGCAGGCGGCGGGGGCCGGGCCGCCGGGTCGGCGGGCCGGCAGCGGGGCGCGCGGGCCGGGCCTCGCGGGGGTCGGGCGCGGGAGGGGACTGCGGGCAGCGGGCGGGCCGAGCCGCGAGGAGGGTCAGGGGCCGGGGGCAGGGAGGAGCCCGCGGCGCGCGTCTGGGGGCCGCGGTGTCAGTGGCGCGGGAGGCGGCGTCTCGCCGCGTCGCGCTCCGGCCGGCCCGCGCGTCCCGGCCCCGCTTCCCGGGCCTCGGGAGTTTGCCCAGCGGACGGGGGACAGTGCGGGGCGCCGCTCTCCAGCCCTCACCTCCTCGCGCCTCGGCCCCGGCCGCCGCCATCTTGAGGAGCTTTCATTCAAACTGGCGCGGTCTGACCGGATAGCTCAGCTGGCTCGACGCCCCGCCCCAGCCCGGCCCGCGCGGAACTCGGGGGCCGGGGCGGGGGGACTAACCCGCGAGGCGTCCTGACGTCAGCGGAGGCCGACACAGCCGCGGCGGCGAGTGCGCCTGCGCCCCAAGTCTCCTCCCGGCGCTCGGAGGGGCGGGTCGCGGGGCCGAGGAGCCCTCGCCTAGGTGAAGGGCCACCTGCCCTGGCCTGGCTGGCTTAGCGCCTGATTCAGGGTACCGACATCAGGCCTTCCCACGCTTGTTAGTTCTTCTACACGGGCGCTACGTGTACGTTGTGCAAAACTGCAAACGCAGAGCGGAGCTATGCGGTGCAGAGTACGTTTCTCTCTCATACCTGCTCCTCAGCCACCTGAGCCCAATAAGCCATTTTTACGTTTCCGTCCACCCTACGCCCCTAGATCACAGGTTCTCAAAATTGGCTGCACGTTGGGATCATTTGCAGGCTTTGTTTTTTTGTCTCACTCTCGGAGATTTGATAGGAATGGGGTGCAACCGGGCTGTTGGAATTTTTTAAAGCTCCCCAGGTGATTCTAAATGTGCAATTTGAAACCACTGCTCTAGATCAGTGCTTCTCACACTTGAATGGGCAGAGGAATCGTCTGGGCATCTGGTTAACATGCAGGTTCGAAATAGGTAGGTCTGGACTGGGACCTGAGGTTCTGCGTTTCTGACGAGCTCCCAGGCTACGTCCCACGCCGGTAGCCGGACTGCGGGACGCCCAGGTCCTCTCACCGCGACCACACCGGTCTCCACCCCCCAGCCCGCCCCCATCCAGTCGTCACACCGCATCCATGGTGATTGTTCTAAACAATCTGAAGCAGAAATCGGCCAAGAGTAAATTGCGAAAGTTCTGTAGAAAGCCGTTTGATGTCTACCAAGGATTTTTAAAAGAAATTTGTGTAAAATGCAAAAATATTTTAAAGCATCCTGTGTAAGTTTGACATGTTGGAAATAAACACAGAACATTAAAGGAATTAATTTGTTTTGATTACGTTATGAAATACTGTCTAGTCATTAAAAATGTTTATGAAGCCTTTGGTGTCATGAAGAAGTGTTTAACAAAACTTCTTAAGCAAAACATATAAAAACAAAAAGCTGTAAAACATACAGAGTTTCAACTATGTAAGGAAATGTATAGGAAGATAGATAACAAGATCTCTGGGAAGTGGTTTCCTTTTTGACTTCTTGATTTTACATATTTTCTATGAGCATCTTATTACCTTGATAATAAGGAATAAGAGGTCCTCCAGCCCTATTACATGGAAGGCCCTTTGTGATATGGTGGTTCCTGCCCACTTCTCAAGCCTCGTTGCTCATCCTCTCCTCTTGTTCTAATTCGTAACTTCCTCGAATATTCATTCCCCTGCTCCTTGTCTGCAGGACTTTGGTCAAACCTGTTCTCGCTGCCTAGAAAATGCCTACTTTCCCCCTATCTGTGCTAGGATTACTCCTACAGACCCCTTAAGACTTGGACAGAGCCTCACCTCCAGCCAAGCCTCTTTCTGGGGCTTCTCCCCCCACCCCCGAGTGTACTCTCTGCTCTTCATATGTGTTCTTACCCCTAGGAAGGAGGAGAGCATCCATCCTCACTCAACTGCCCTCTTGGTTTTCCCCCCACCTCATCGGCCACTCTTCACTCCCCCTTTTGGCTCCCTTTCCTCTATCCAACCTAAATGCTGGGATTCCTCAAGGCTTGGCCTTGAGACATTTCTCTTATGCTTTTTCCCTAAGTGACTGCCTCAATTCCCATGAATTTAAATATCGTTATGGTTAAGATTCCCAACTTTTTGTCTCCAGCCCTGACCTCTACTCCGAATTCCAGACTTGCATATCCACGGTGTCTAGCTGACACATCCACTTAGGTGTTAAACAAACATCTCAAATTGAACATACCCCTTATTTACCTGGGATATGTTCCAAGACCCCCAGTGGATGCCTGAAACCACAGATAGTACTGAACCCTATATATACTATGGTTTTTCCTATACATACACGCCTATGATAAAGTTTATTTTACCAATTAGGCACAGTAAGGGATTAACAACAATAACTAATAGTAGAACAGTTATACTGTAATGAAAGTTATGTGAATGTGGTCTCTCTCAAAATATCTCGTATGACAACTCACTGTGTTCGTAACTTTTTCAGTTTGAGGTGCGACAGCAAAACTAGCACAAATTTCTTTTTCCTATTTGTTTTTACTGAAGATGGTGTCAACCTCAGCATGTGACTTTTTCCCTCTCCTTACTAAGTCGAGAACTTTCACCCTTTCACTTAAAGGAAGTACTTTATGGATTCTCTTTGGCATATATGAATTGCCAGCGTCACTCCTCGTGTGCTTTGGGGTCATTGTTAAGTAAGATAAGGGTGACCTGAACACAAGCACTGATACTGTGACAGTCAATCTGATAACCCTGACGGCAACTAAGCGACTAAGGGGCGAGATACGTTGGACAAAGGGATGATTCATGTCCCAGGTCGGCCAAGATGTCATCACGCTACTCAGAACAGTGTACAATTTAAAACTTATTGATCATTTCTGGAATTTTCCATTTCATATTTACAGACCAAGGTTGACTGTGGGTGACTGAAACCTCGGAAAGTGAAGCCTTGGGTAAGAGGGGACTAACTGTACTCATAAGAGTGCCCTTGATTTTTGCCTCCTGACCTGGTCTTCTCCACTCTAGGCCCATGAACCATCTCATGTCCATACACTGGCACCACCTGCTCAGGTGTTCAAGAAGTTAATCTAGTCGTCACTTCCTATCCTCATTCTCCAAATTAATTCCATTAGCAAGTCGTGTCAGTGCCAGGTCCAAAAGACACCTTGATCCTGCCGCTTTTTTCTATCACTACTGCTCTTAGTACAGGCTGTCATTTCTCAACTGGAGTCCTGCAAAAGCCTATGTGGTGTCACTCCACTATTGCTCCCCTCCAGCCCGTCTTCCATACAGCTGAAAAAGTAGCCTTAAACCTAAGTGGAACATGTCCTCCTTCTGTTTTAAATTCCCAATGTGCCTAGAATACAATCCTAACCTTCTGATGGCCCACACAGCCTTGTGGGACTGCCCCCTGAACCTTACTTTGTGCCCCTCTCCCTCTGCTTACTGTTCTCTAGGACTTGTTTCACTCCTTCAGAAATCTGTATTGTGCATCTATGTGCCAGGTACTGTACGAGGTGCTGGGAATATAACAATGGACAACGAAGAAACAGACCCTCTCCTCAGAGAGCTTTTATCCTTGTGGGAGGAGCAGATAATAAACAAGGAAATAAATAACTTAAGGCAGCTCTAAATTACTTCCTAGTTTGGAGGACTCTCTCTCTTCACGTGGCTGGGTCTCAGCTTAAATGTCACTTCTTCAGAGGCCTCTCCTGGTCACCCTGTCTAAAGGGGATATCTTTGGTCTTCTATTCTCTCTCCTTTGCACTCTTAAGTGCACTTATCAAAACTTGCAGTTATCTTGTGTTTTTTGGGTCTTGATCAGTTTCACTACAAATTTATAGAATGAATGTATTAGATTCTTTTGTAAATCAGTTGTTTCCTTTTTCTGGTTTTGGATCCCATTAATTCCAGAGGATAGATTAGGCCTTGTGTCTTCAACACGCATCACTGTGTCTACTGTCTAGAGCAGCAACTCTCAATGTGTGGTACAGGGACCCTAAGACCCTTCCGGGGGCTCTTAAGTTCAAAACTATTTCACAATAATACCAAAATGATGTTATCTGCCTTCTTCACTCTCCTCTCACGAGTATATGAAGTTTTCCAGAGGTTACACAACTTAGATATTGAAACAGATTGAATGAAGAAGCAGGTAGCAGAACAGAGCAATCTTCTTAAGCCAGGCATTAAAGAGATTTGAAAAATATAAAACAATACCACTCTTGCCACTAAATTTTTTTGAAAAGTTATTTTTCATAAAAATGTTAGTTATGTTAACATTAACTTTTTTTATTTAAAAAATGATTATTTAAAAAATACCTTGGTTTTAATTTCTACATGGTAAATAACAATGTATATAACAAATATAAACAAAAGTTAGGTTCTCATTAATTTCTAAGAGTGTAAAGGAGTCAAGAGACTAAAAAGTCTGGTAAATCCTGGCTATAAATGAAGAGTGAAATAAAAAGGCACTAAGAAACATACACCAGTGTCCTCAAGAAAAAAACAAAAATACAGGATTATGCCTCCATATCCCAGTTTTTTTTTCATAAAGACCACTGAAAATATATTTCTGGAGGGCTATGGAATGTCTCCTTTTCCATTTAAATAGTTTCTTCTTCAAGAGGCAGAGAAGAATAGTAGAACGGACACCAGAAAATGTGAATTTAAATGAAAAAAAAAAAAGGGCACATAATGTGCTTAGGATAGTAAGCAATCAGAAAAAATTTAAGTTTACCAAAAAAGCACCTGACTATTACTTCAAAATCCACTATTTATTTGCTGTGAGACCTTGGGAAGTTATTTAACTTCTCTGAATCTATTTCCATATCTAGAACACAGAAATAGGGAACTCCCGGCGGTCCAGTGGTTAGTACTCTGGGCTTTCACTGCCAAGGGCCTGGGGGTTCAGTCCCTGTTCAGGAACTAAGATCCCGCAAGCCACGCAGCGCAGCCAAAAACAAACAAACAAAAAAAGTAGAACATAGAAATCATACATGCCACATTACTCTCTCTATTGCAACTACTCATGTGGTAAAACCACAATTTAAAAAGGAGAAATGAATTAAAGCAAATTAACAGCAGTATTATTATAAATGTTACATGGGCACTCGCAGTTATTTTAGAAATCCTGGCATTTTCCTATAGGACTTGTTTTGTGCTCTGATACTTTTTTTCAATCTTTCTTTTTTTAATTTAAGAAAATTAATTAATTAGTTAATTAATTTTTTGGCTGCACTGGGTCTTCGTTGTTGCATGCGGGCTTTCTCTAGTTGTGGTGAGCGGGAGCTACTCTTCGTTGCGGTGTGTGGGCTTCTCATTGCGGTGGCTTCTCTTGTTGCAGAGCACGGGCTCTAGTCGCACGGGCTTCAGTAGTTGTGGCATGTGGGCTCAGCAGTTGTGGCTCATGGGCTCTAGAGCGCAGCCTCAGTAGTTGTGGTGCACAGGCTTAGTTGCTCCGCGGCATGTGGGATCTTCCCGGACCAGGGCTCGAACCCGTGTCCCCTGCATTGGCAGGTGGATTCTTAACCACTGCGCCACCATGGAAGTCCCTCAATCTTTAAAAACTCTCTGCAATGAAATATTTTGTGGCTTCCCAAAACTTTCATAGCATTACATATACTGTGAATATATTATATATTATTATATATCATATTGTATACAGGCATTTCTTTCTGTATTTATATTTGGCTCTGTCCTTTAGACAATGTCAGATATGTAAATAGGCAAAATTATAATTTGACATAACATTCTGCTGGTAAAAGCACTCAGGTTTTTAAACATATATGAGACACTGCAAAGATAATCAGCAAGTGATTGAAAAGATTATCAAGATACTCACCAAAAATATCTTAACAGTTGTTACTCTGGGTGGTAGAATATAGGATGTTTTATATTATCTTCTTTTTAAACTTTAATTTTATAATGAACATGTATAATCAGAAAAATGTTAAAGGTATTCCCACCTTAAAAAAAAAAAAAACTAGAAAATTTAATTGGCAAATCTTCCATAAATTCAGAAGAAAAAAAAGAAAACTTGTTATTTATGGATACAAGAAAACTTGGGAGTACAGTTGACTTGAGCAACACAGGTTGGAACTGTGCAGGTCCACTAACAGGCGGATTTTTTAATAAATAGGTACTACAAGAGCTCCGCAGTTGGTTAAATCTATGGACGTGGAACCACAGATATGGAGGGCTGACTGTAAAGCTATGTGTGGACTTTCAACTGCATGGAGGGTCGGCACCCCAATCCCCAAGTTGTTCAAGGATCAACTTTATATTTCACTGAACAACAGAGCACTTTTGATGACAATTTCAAATTTGATATGTTTGGGGAAAAAAAAAACGTGCAAAGATGACCAATAAAGAAGCAGTGGTATTCCTTTCTTTTTCTGCTCTATTTCTAAACAAACCATAAAACATGCAAAAGTTGTACTTACTGGCCATTGTCCTGTAGGATACAAAGATGACATTGTTATTTTTTCTTCCATGTAATTCACTTATTCAATAGACATTTACTGCACACCGACGTTCAGGGATTATTCTAGGGGCTAGGACATGATGATGCCTAAAACTTAAGAGTCTCTTGCTTTCACAGTGCTTAATAATCCAGTGGAGAAATAAGTAAATAAGCAGTCCAATAAGTAAATTATTACCTGGATATGGAAGGAAAGAGAACTCTTGAATAAATCCTTATGATATTTTATTCTATAAGTTTTGATAATCTGTTTCAGGGGTTGACAAACTTTCCTGTAAAGGGCCAGACAATAAATATTTAAAGCTCTGTGGGTTACGCAGTCTGTTGCAACCATTCAACGTTGCCATTAGAGTGGCAAACAACCACAAACAACACATACACGATTGAGTGTGGCTACGTTCTAGTAAAATTTTATTTACAAAGATAGGTGTGGGGTAGGACAGACACATTGCCAATAGTTTGCTAACCCCTGGTCTAAAGAGCTAACAATAACTACAAAATAAAATCCTACAGCACTTTTCCAAAGCATAACTGAAAGCATTTAGATGTAGCAGTTCAACTAATTCAGCTGGTATTTTCCTATTTTCTGAAAACACTTAATGGCTTATATATAATTATTTTATTTCAAAGTTTTTGTAACTTGGGAAAAGATCATAAAAGATAACTAAGTACTCAGCCTTAGTCAAAAGGATATACCTTTGAGGCTGCCTCTTTGTGGACTTAGACTCACACCTGAATTTTCCTTGTGTTTCTGTCAATAATTTGATGCAGAATAATAATAAAAAATTTAAGTTTGGTTTCTGTATCTTTAGAAATAGAAGATTACTGCCATCTAACTCCATAAAAAGCAACTATAATAATAAAGCACATCCCAAAGCTTGAAAAGGTGGAAAACAGCACAGTTTAAAAATTTTACTGAGTAAAGATATTTCTTCTCAGTCTGCTGGGAACCAAGGAGAGAAATAAATGGAAATCCTCTCTTGGTAATAAAATCTAGAGTCTGATGCGCACGGCTCACCTTCAAGCTCTCCCCTCAATACAGGCAGATTACTTGTCTTGTTTTACTAAGAGAATAATCTTTTTCCTTAGTAACCCACTGAGTATTCTCAATGCACTAGTCAACGTTTTCTGGTGAACAGAATGTGGCTAGCCCTCTCTTCAAAATAAAAAAATCTTTCAATTGCAAATGAGAAACATATCTGTTAGGGGGAAAAATCAAACTTAACATAATTGTAAAAAGAAAAAGTGCCTCCCCCCTATTTCCCTCCACAAAAGAAGCCACTGTTAAAAGGGTCTGGTGTTTAGTCTTCTATACTTTTCTCTACATATGTCACATGCATATTTATAAACAATTATTGAGTTTATGAGTTTCGTTTTTTTCTTTTAAGCAAAAATGGTACCTTACTTTGCATATGGCTCTGCAATTTTTTTTCATTTAATACCAAAGACTTTTAAATTGTTCTTAGTTATCTATTAAGAATTAACAAACGACTTCTTAAAATCAGAAGTTCCAAAGACAGAAAAAATTTTAAAATTTCTGGTAAAGTTTCCTTCAATCCACTCAAACAATTTAATTCTAAATAGCTCCATGGTAGAAAAAGTTCCTTGTATTTCTCACTAATAAAGGAAATCTTTAATGGAAAACAAAAAAAAAAGGTTGTAACACTTACCAATATACTGTAGTTAAAATAGAAACATAAATCATACAGTTCATTCAAAAAAGTATTTTAATATAAACATCATTTATAAACAAAACAAATAATGTTGATATTTTAGTTCTAAAAAATTCGTGGTTTCTCTAAAACACTAAGATGCCACCTCAATAGTGATTGCCTCACATTTTCCGGTCTCTTGATCCGTGCATGTCACGTGTAAAGATCCATCCCTAAGCAAACAAAAAATAAATAACAATTCATAAGCTCAATTTATAAAAACAGATAGTCCTTAAGAAATTACTTGAGGACTTTGAGTAAACAAGAGATCATTTTACTTTTTGAAAGAAGAGTATTAAGAGATAAAGAAGAGACACAACTTTATGTCTTTACATTTAGAACCGAATGCCACAATTAGGTAGTTGTTCTTAAAAATTTCCTCCTAGATCACTGTGATGAAAGTTGTATTCCTTGAGAACCCATGATGATAAATACCTTAAGTTGAAAACTTTATGCAAGTTCAAGAAGTATCAAGCTGTTTTCAAGCCCAGGCCATGGCAGACCTACCCTAATGAATTCTACGTTTTGGCTAATTATGGTTTATGGAATGAATTGTCCTTAATGTTAATTTGGAACTGATTTACTTGTAACACACAGTATTACGGATGGACTGCTGTTAAGGAAATGATAATAGCTGGATTTAATTAGTAATTTATTTCTTACAGATTTCCTGTTGCAATACTGAAATAAACTTACCCTTTCATAGGACAAAATATCAATTATGTAAATCTCAGAAAATTATATTTAAAGTTGATGAAAATTATATTTCAAACTTGCATGGACCAGTTTTTTAGGTTGACTACACCCATAATAATCAAAGAGTTCATAAAAAATTCAGAATGCAAATGACCTGAGATATACTTTTCTTTGTAAATATAGTAATTTTACAGGGCAAAAATTTAAGTTACTGATAAGATCTTTATAAGTTTTTAATAAATGATTTTCCCAGAATGACAACAGGTTAAGAATCAATAAACTAATAAAAAAGGTCAAGTCTCAAAGCGAATTTTCTTAACATCAGAAGTAGTTTAATTTTTTACCTTTTCATAGTAAGAACAGCTAATATGTCACGTAATCCATTTTCTTTTTTATCTAAATCCTGGAGTACAACCTGTTTAGGCAAAAATAATACAAAGATGATTTAGTACTTTGACATATTAATAAACTGATGCATCAATTATTCCAATGGACTAAATCTTACTCATTACTGAAATGAACCTTTTAAAACAGGGCCGTTTTCAATTCTCCTACCATTTATCATAATTTGGAAAATAGAATTAAGCTTTCTTAACTGACATGTCTCCTCTAAAAAGAGGGCATGTAAGATAACTAATAAATTTGTCCCTCTTAAATGTCATGTCCTAGATTAAGATGATTATTTATATGAAGTACTGTTTGTCTCAGTAAATAAAGACTAAAAAAAAAAGAAAGAAAGAAAACAAAATAAAGACTGCTTTTCTTTTGGGTAACTGCACCATTACAGTAACATGTAAATTACATTTTGGTAAGCCTTTTATATATATTTAAAAAAATTCAAATATTTTAAATGCACTTGGAAAACCTATTTAAAAGAAATACATGTCAAATTCTTTTGTGCAGCTAAGACTAGATTTGTAAGTAAGAGATACTAATGAATTTACTATAAAATTCCTTGGTTTCCTAAAGAAAGGTATACCAATAGACCAAGTTTGAAAGTGACTTTTCAGATTTTGCCAAAATCAAGTTTTATGACCTTAGGTAAGTACTAAGTCTACTCATTTGTAAAATGAGGAGGTTAGAACAGATGGAATCTCTAGAAGATTCTCTTCCAAATACAGTATTATGTGACTAATTTTTCTCTTTCCAGCATCTGTAAGTTAGGATGTAGTGACAGTAGCTGTAGCGTCTCAAGAGTAGTATGTGGAGAGGAAAGGTAAGAAATGTACCAGAGAGGAATACTAAGGCTTCCACCTGAGTTTAGAAATCTGGTGCACAGGAAAATGCTTTTATAGTGATATACCACAGAAACATCTGGCGGAGCTTTGAAACCTTTACTAGTTGAAAGGGCCCTTCTCCAGTAGATCCTAAGATGTTAAGTCTGAGGTGGAGCCCAGACATATTATGTGTGTGTGTTTTCATTATTCTTTTGTTGAAATTAGAAAACAGATATAAAGTTAAGATACTATATATTCTCTTTTGTTACCTACATTTGTTTTATTTTTACTGTAAAAGTAATTAATGCTCATGTTCTGTGCTGTTTGTAAAAAATTCAGTATAAAGTGTTAAAAAGTAAAAAAACCTTCTTTGTACCTTCACATCTGCCCACTGTTAAGTTTCCTCAATACAGTTCAAATACCTATAGTTACTTTCTGTATCCACGTGTGGATATCTAAACACACACACCTACCCAAACACCACCTCCTTCACACACACCCACGCTCTCAATCGTTTTACTTAAACACAATGGTACCATGCTGTAAATTACAGTTCTGCAGCCCTTGTGTGCGTGCTTTAATGAAACTATATTTCTTGGGCATGTTTCTAAGCAAATAACATGGCTCCACCTCATTCTTTTTAAATGATGTGGAGGACCGTATCCTCTGATATATGCATGTGGTATTTGAAAAAACAAACTTATCCTATGTCAGAGGCAGCATGGTATAATGGCAAGAGCATGGGCCCAGGAGTAAAAACAACCTGAGGCTAAATCTCAGCTCAGTCAAGAAAATAACAAGGTATTTACTACCATGAGCCTGTTTCTTAACCATCTATAAAATACACATAATAATGTCTATCTCACAGCATTTTGAGATTATGTTTGTAAATTGCCTCGTACAGCACACCTGGCATTTAGCAAACAAAGAAATGCCATTTCCCCTGCCACTGACCTCATTACCAAGGAGGGTTAAGAGCACAAAGAGAAGCAGCAGAAATACAATTGTACTTTATTTTCCTCTAACTCCCTCAAATTGAAATTGCCTATTTCTTCTCTCTTTCAAAAATAAATAAGTACAAGTAATCCATTCATAAAAATGTGTTAAATGTCCTATATGCATATTATATTAATTGATATTAAACTGAGTCTAATCCAGAAGGAAAAGCTAAACAGTTTCAAGTGATTAATTCATAGTCCAATCTGATGTAGTCACCTGTGCAAACTTGTTTTCCTCTTTTGCAGAGTTTTTCCCCTCAGACTCATAGAGTTCAAGACACACTGAGGATATACTTCCAGGAGCCTGTAATGTGTGTTGTCTTCGAGCTGGCAAAGGAGTCCCTGACGGAAATAGTACTTTGAAACTGTTGGCTCCTGATTCATCGACTCCCTAATAAGCAGGAAAATAATATGCACATCCTTTGATAGCATTACAATTATAAAAAATCACTCCTATTATAAATTAATATATATTCCTTGTTGATAATCTGGAAACTACACAGCGGCAAAGGGAAGACAATAGAAATGATCCTTAATCCTGACCCACTTTATTTAAAAATAAATTGAAACATACACCTCTCTACTTGTATCAGAATCTTAAGCTTAAAAACACAGTTAATTAAGAAATTAACATATTAGATTATTACTAACTAAAAGAATATCAGAAAGTCATTAAAAGTAAATTTATAACTTGAAATTTAAAATTTTTACCAGTACACAAAGTTTTATTTTAAAAACAGTACATATGTAAACCTGTGGCAATAAATTTATACTACTATGGAAAAGTAAAGAAAAGCTCAACATACCTTAACTAAAATATCTTTGGCTGAACACTCTATCTTAAGAGTGTCCTCCACTAAAAGGTTTTCTTTCCCAATAAGGATTCCTGCTTCCATAGCTGCACCAATAGGGATAACTTCATCAGGAGGGATAGAATTGAGAAGCTCAACAGTTGGGAAAAGATCTCTAATCATCTGCTGTAGCCTTGGGATTCGAGAAGACCCTCCACAAAGGACAACCTAGAAAATAAAAATAATTTTCAGTTTTTTACTTTTAGAACAATGATTGTTTCTCAAAATTAAGTGTAACAGGACGAGTCAGCTTCATCACATGAAAAGGTAAAATATAAGAAGCCCTACTTTAACATATTATTTTATGTTATACTTACCATATAGATATATACATATAAATATATATTTAATACATTATAAATATTTAATGTACTGTTTACCCATAGCAACAAAGTTTAAAATGAGGAGATCTCACCACATATTAGAAAATATAATGTAATAACATATATGTGGCTCATGAGGAATACTGGGCACATGAGGCTTAACCATAAATACTCATTTGTATAGGAAATATTGTACTTAATATTTTGTACTGTTCAAGCATTATCTAAAAGAAGTGTTTACATAAATCACAGCATTTCTGTGACAAAATAAACAGTGGCAATCTCTCTATGTGAAAACTATGCCATAGATTTTGTCTTCACTGTGGAATAATAATTTTCTTGAGGAACAAGATGTTTTTTATACAACTACGTTTTAAGCTCTAGGTACCACTTGATTAAATATGCACAAAAACTCCATATATAATTGTCCCTTTATGAGCCTGCCCACACATCTAGTGCCCCAACTTTTATAGCTTCCACCCAAAGGATGGGCCCCCAGATCTCTAGCTCTGAGAGCCAACAGGGCTTGCATTCATGAGTCCCATAGGACGACAGCAAACAGAGAAGCAGTTTTTAAACGGGCAAAGGAGCAACTCCTGCCCTGTGGCTATACACCCTGGCTCAGCACAGAGGGAGAAGGCAAGCATGCCCATCTCCCAGCTTCTCCCTGGAAGGGTGTGACTGCACGCTTTCCCAGCTGCTGCTGCCTGAGGGTCCAGTTTCTAATTAGCCTGTATCTAGGTGCTGCCTTTGATCTTCCTCTTTTTTTAATCATCATCACTCATGATGGTCTTGGCACACCCTCAAATACTGAGAGCCACTAAGAACACAAATGGCAGCTTAGACGGGCACAAAATTTTGAGAAGCTACCAGGAACTCAGGTAGGGCTGACTGACAAGGTTCATCTCCTACACAAGACCAGTCTGTCAAAACTGGAAGAGGTAGCAGTTTTTTGTTTTTTGTTTTTTTGAGGTAGCAGTTTTATGTAAAGCCCAGAAACCAACACAGAGAGTCTAGGAAAATGCAGATACAGAAAAATATGTTCCAAACAAAATAACAAGATAAATTTCCAGAAACTGATCTTAATGAAACAAAGATAAGTGATTTACTTGATATAGAGTTAAAAACAACAGTAATAAAGATGTTCAATGAAGTCAGGAGAGTAATGCATGAACAAAGTATGAATTTCAACAAAGAGATAGAAAATATAAAGTACCAAAGAGAAATCATAGAGCTGACAAATACAATAACTGAACTTAAAAACTCAAGAGAGGGTTTCAACAGCACACTAAATAAAGTGAAAGAAAGGGTCAGTGAATTTGAAGACAGGGCAGAGGAATTTATTCAGAGGAGCAAAAAGGAAAAAGAATGAAGGTGCATTCAGGAACTTACAGAACACCAGTAAGTGGACCAATATATGCAATATAAGGGTCTCAGAAGGAGAAGTGGGGGAGGGGGGGGTGGCCAGAAAACTTACTCAAAGAAATTACGGCTGAAAACTTCCCTAATCTGGGAAAAGAAACAGCCAGATCCAGTAAGCCCAAAAAGTACCAAATAAGATGAATCTAAAGTGACCCACACTGAGACACATCATAATTAAATTGCCAAAAGTGAAAGACAGAAAGTCTTAAAAGCAGCAAGAGAAAAGCAACTTGTTAGATACAAGGGAACACCCTTAAAAACTATAAGTGGGTCTTGCAACAGAAATCTTGTAAGACAGAAGGGAGATATTCAAAGTGCCATAAGAAAAAACCATCAGCCAAGAATACCCAATTCAGCAAAGCTGCTCTCCAAAACTGAAGGAGAGATGAGTGTTTTCACACAAACAAAAGCTGAAGGAGTTCACCACTACTAGACTGGTCTGACAGAAGATGTCAAATGGAGTTGTTCGAGTTTAAACAAAATGCTAATTAACAACATGAAAACATATAAAAGTATAAAACTCACTGGTAAAGATAAATATAGTTAGATTCAGAATACTCCAATATTGTAATAGTAGTGGGTAAATCACTTATAACCTTAGTACAAAGGTTAAAAGACAAAGGCATTAAAAATAACTGTAATTACAATAACTTGTTAATGGATACACAAAAGATGTAAACTGTGACATCAAAAACATAAAATGTGGGGAGAAGGAGTGTAAAAATGTAGAGCTTTTGTATGCGTTTCAAGTTAAGTTGTTGTCAGCTTAAAATAGGCTATTTTAACTGTATAAGATGTTTTATATAAGCCTCATGGTAACCACAAAACAAAAATCTGTAGTAGACACACAAAAGGTAAAGAGAAAAGAATTAAAGCAAACCACTATAGAAAGTCATCAAATCATGAAAGAAGAGGACAGGAAAGAAAGAAATGAACTACAAAACAGACAGAAAATGATTAACAAAATGGCAGTAGTAAAGTCATATCTATCAAAAATTACTTTAAATTACTTTCTATACACTACAAATTATTGGATGAAGAAATTAAGAAGACAATCCCATTTACAGTACTATCAAAAAGAATAAAATACTTAAATAAATTTAACCCAGAACGTGAAATATCTGTACCCTGAAAACTGCAAGACTTTGATGAAAGAAACTGAAGACACAAATACATAGAAAGATATTCCGGCTTTATGGATTGGAAGAATTAATATTGCCAAAATGTCCTTACTACCCCAAATATTCAATGTAATCCCTATCAAATTTCCAATGGCATTTTTCATAGAAATAGAAAAAACAATCCTGAAATTTGTGTGGAACCACAAGAGACCCCAAATAGCCAAAACAATCTTGAGAAAGAAGAGCAAAGCTGGAGGCATCACACTTCCTGATTTCAAACTATATTACAAGCTGTAGTAATCAAAACAGTATGGTATTTGCATAAAACAAGTCAAATAGATCAATGGAACAGAACAGAGAGCCCAGAAATAAACCCACACATATACAGTCAATTAATTTTCAATAAAGGAGCCAAGAATATACAAGAAAGAAAGAAGAGTCTCCTTAATAAATGGGGTGGGGAAAACTGGATATCTACATGCAAAAGAATGAAACTGGACCACTGTCTTACACCACACATAAAAATCAACTCAAAGTGGATTAAAGACTTGGAGTAAAACCTAAAACGAAAAAACTCCTAGAAGAAAACATAAGGGGTAAGCTCCTTGACAATGGTCTTGGCAATGCTTTTTGGATTTGACACCCAAAGCAAAGGAAAGCAGAAAACAAACAAGTGGGACTTATCAAACTAAAAAGCATGCACAGCAAAGGAAACCATCAACAAAATGAAATGGCAACATATTGAATGAGAGAAAATATTTGTAAATCATATATCTAAAAAGGGGTGAAGAGCAGAAGCAAGAAAAACTACAATCCTGCAGCCTGTGGACCAAAAACCACAGTTAGAGAAAGATAGACAAGATGAAAAGGCAGAGGGCTATGTACCAGATGAAGGAACAAGAAAAAACCCCAGAAAAACAACTAAATGAAGTGGAGATAGGCAACCTTCCAGAAAAAGAATTCAGAATAATGATAGTGAAGATGATCCAGGACCTCGGAATAAGAATGGAGGCAAAGATTGAGAAAATGCAAGAAATGATTAACAAAGACCTAGAAGAATTAAAGAACAAACAAACAGAGATGACCAATACAATAACTGAAATGAAAACTACACTAGAAGGAATCAATAGCAGAATAACTGAGGCAGAAGAACAGATAAGTGACCTGGAAGACAGAATGGTGGAATTCACTGCTGCGGAACAGACTGAAGAAAAAAGAATGAAAAGAAATGAAGACAGCCTAAGAGACCTCTGGGACAACATTAAACGCAACAACATTCGCATTATAGGGGTCCCAGAAGGAGAAGAGAGAGAGAAGGGACCAGAGAAAATATTTGAAGAGATTATAGTCGAAAACTTCCCTAACATGGGAAAGGAAATAGCCACCCAAGTCCAGGAAGCACAGAGAGTCCCATACAGGATAAACCCAAGGAGAAACACGCCGAGACACATAGTAATCAAAGTGGCAAAAATTAAAGACAAAGAAAAATTATTGAAAGCAGCAAGGGAAAAACGACAAATAACATACAAGGGAACTCCCATAAGGTTAACAGCTGATTTCTCAGCAGAAACTCTACAAGCCAGAAGGGAGTGGCATGATATACTTAAAGTGATGAAAGGGAAGAACCTACAACCAAGATTACTCTACCCGGCAAGGATCTCATTTAGATTTGATGGAGAAATCAAAAGCTTTAGAGACAAGCAAAAGCTAAGAGAATTCAGCACCACCAAACCAGCTCTACAACAAATGCTAAAGGAACTTCTCTAAGTGGGAAACACAAGAGAAGAAAAGGACCTACAAAAACAAACCCAAAACAATTAAGAAAATGGTCATAGGAACATACATATCGATAATTACCTTAAACGTGAATGGATTAAATGCCCCAACCAAAAGACATAGACTGGCTGAATGGATACAAAAACAAGACCCATATATATGCTGTCTACAAGAGACCCACTTTAGACCTAGGGACACATACAGACTGAAAGTGAGGGGATGGAAAAAGATATTCCATGCAAATGGAAATCAAAAGAAAGCTGGAGTAGCTATACTCATATCAGATAAAATAGACTTTAAAATAAAGAAGGTTACAAGAGACAAGGAAGGACACTACATAATGATCCAGGGATCAATCCAAGAAGAAGATATAACAATTATAAATATATATGCACCCAACATAGGAGCACCTCAATACATAAGGCAACTGCTAACAGCTATAAAAGAGGGAATTGACAGTAACACAATCATAGTGGGGGACTTTAACACCTCACTTACACCAATGGACAGATCATCCAAAATGAAAATAAATAAGGAAACAGAAGCTTTAAATGACAGAATAGACCAGATAGATTTAATTGATATATATAGGACATTCCATCCAAAAACAGCAGATTACACGTTCTTCTCAAGTGCGCACGGAACATTCTCCAGGACAGATCACATCTTGGGTCACAAATCAAGCCTCAGTAAATTTAAGAAAATTGAAATCATATCAAGCATCTTTTCTGACCACAACGCTATGAGATTAGAAATGAATTACAGGGAAAAAAACGTAAAAAAGACAAACACATGGAGGCTAAACAGTACGTTACTAAATAACCAAGAGGTCACTGAAGAAATCAAAGAGGAAATCAAAAAATACCTAGAGACAAATGACAAAGAAAACACGACGACCCAAAGCCTATGGGATGCAGCAAAAGCAGTTGTAAGAGGGAAGTTTATAGCTATACAAGCCTACCTAAAGAAACAAGAAAAATCTCAAGTAAACAATCTAACCTTACACCTAAAGAAACTAGAGAAAGAAGAACAAACAAAACCCAAAGTTAGCAGAAGGAAAGAAATCATAAAGATCAGAGCAGAAATAAATGAAATAGAAACAAAGAAAACAATAGCAAAGATCAATAAAACTAAAAGTTGGTTCTTTGAGAAGATAAACAAAATTGATAAGCCATTAGCCAGACTCACCAAGAAAAATAGGGAGAGGACTCAAATCAATAAAATTAGAAATGAAAAAGGACAAGTTACAACAGACACTGCAGAAATACAGAGCATCCTAAGAGACTACTACAAGCAACTTTATGCCAATAAAATGGACAACCTGGAAGAAATGGACAAATTCTTAGAAAGGTATAACCTTCCAAGACTGAACCAGGAAGAAACAGAAAATATGAACAGACCAATCACAAGTAATGAAATTGAAACTGTGATTAAAAATCTTCCAACAAACAAAAGTCCAGGACCAGATGGCTTCACAGGTGAATTCTATCAAACATTTAGAGAAGAGCTAACACCTATCCTTCTCAAACTCTTCCAAAAAATTGCAGAGGAAGGAACACTCCCAAACTCATTCTATGAGACCACCATCACCCTGATACCAAAACCAGACAAAGACACTACAAAAAAAGAAAATTACAGACCAATATCACTGATGAATATAGATGCAAAAATCCTCAACAAAATACTAGCAAACAGAATCCAACAACACATTAAAAGGATCATACACCACGATCAAGTGGGATTTATCCCAGGGATGCAAGGATTCTTCAATATACGCAAATCAATCAATGTGATACACCATATTAACAAATTGAAGAATAAAAACCATATGATCATCTCAATAGATGCAGAAAAAGCTTTTGACAAAATTCAACACCCATTTCTGATAAAAACTCTCCAGAAAGTGGGCATAGAGGGAACCTACCTCAACATAATAAAGGCCATATATGACAAACCCACAGCAAACATCATTCTCAATGGTGAAAAACTGAAAGCATTTCCTCTAAGATCAGGAACGAGACAAGGATGTCCACTCTCACCACTATTATTCAACATAGTTCTGGAAGTCCTAGCCACAGCAATCAGAGAAGAAAAAGAAATAAAAGGAATACAAATTGGAAAAGAAGAAGTAAAACTGTCACTGTTTGCGGATGACATGATACTATACATAGAGAATCCTAAAACTGCCACCAGAAAACTGCTAGAGCTAATTAATGAATATGGTAACGTTGCAGGATACAAAATGAATGCACAGAAATCTCTTGCATTCCTATACACTAATGATGAAAAATCTGAAAGAGAAATTATGGAAACACTCCCATTTACCACTGCAACAAAAAGAATAAAATACCTAGGAATAAACCTACCTAGGGAGACAAAAGACTTGTATGCAGAAAACTATAAGACACTGATGAAAGAAATTAAAGATGATACCAACAGATGGAGAGATATACCATGTTCTTGGATTGGAAGAATCAACATTGTGAAAATGAGTATACTACCCAAAGCAATCTACAGATTCAATGCAATCCCTATCAAATTACCAATGGCATTTTTTACGGAGCTAGAACAAATCATCTTAAAATTTGTATGGAGACACAAAAGACCCCGAATAGCCAAAGCAGTCTTGAGGGAAAAAAATGGAGCTGGAGGAATCAGACTCCCTGACTTCAGACTATACTACAAAGCTACAGTAATCAAGACAATATGGTACTGGCACAAAAACAGAAACATAGATCAATGGAACAAGACAGAAAGCCCAGAGATTAACCCACGCACCTATGGTCAACTAATCTATGACAAAGGAGGAAAAGATATACAATGGAGAAAAGACAGTCTCTTCAATAAGTGGTGCTGGGAAAACTGGACAGCTACATGTAAAAGAATGAAATTAGAATACTCCCTAACACCATACACAAAAATAAACTCAAAATGGATTAGAGACCTAAATATAAGACTGGACACTATAAAACTCTTAGAGGAAAACATAGGAAGAACACTCTTTTACATATATCACAGCAAGATCTTTTTTGATCCACCTCCTAGAGTAATGGAAATAAAAATAAAAATAAACAAATGGGACCTAATGAAACTTCAAAGCTTTTGCACAGCAAAGGAAACCATAAACAAGACGAAAAGACAACCCTCGGAATGGGAGAAAATATTTGCAAACGAATCAACGGACAAAGGATTAATCTCCAAAATATATAAACAGCTCATTCAGCTCAACATTAAAGAAAACAAACACCCCAATCCAAAAATGGGCAGAAGACCTAAATAGACATTTCTCCAAAGAAGACATACAGATGGCCACGAAGCACATGAAAAGATGCTCAACATCACTAATTATTAGAGAAATGCAAATCAAAACTACAATGAGGTATCACCTCACTCCTGTTAGAATGGGCATCATCAGAAAGTCTACAAACAGCAAATGCTGGAGAGGGTGTGGAGAAAAGGGAACCCTCTTGCACTGTTGGTGGGAATGTAAATTGATACAGCCACTATGGAGAACAATAAGGAGGTTCCTTAAAAAACTAAAAATAGAATTACCATATGACCCAGCAATCCCACTACTGGGCATATACCCAGAGAAAACCGTAATTCAAAAAGACACATGCACCCGAATGTTCATTGCAGCACTATTTACAATAGCCAGGTCATGGAAGCAACCTAAATGCCCATCAACAGATGAATGGATAAAGAAGATGTGGTTCATATATACAATGGAATATTACTCAGCCATAAAAAGGAACGAAATTGAGTCATTTGTTGAGAAGTGGATGGATCTAGAGACTGTCATACAGAGTGAAGTAAGTCAGAAAGAGAAAAACAAATATCGTATATTAATGCATGTATGTGGAACCTAGAAAAATGGTACAGATGAGCCGGTTTGCAGGGCAGAAGTTGAGACACAGATGTAGAGAATGGACATATGGACACCAAGGGGGGAAAACTGCGGTGGGGTGGGGATGGTGGTGTGCTGAATTGGGGGATTGGGATTGACATGTATACACTGATGTGTATAAAAGTGATGCCTAATAAGAACCTGCAGTATAAAAAACAAACAAACAAACAAACAAAAAAAGGGGTGAATATCCGAAATACACAAGAATCTCATTAACTCAATAGCAAAAAAACCAAATAACACAATTTAAAAATGAGCAAGGGACCTGAATAGAACATTTTTCCAAAGAAGACTTACAAGTAGCCGAAGGTACCTGAAAGGGTGCGCAACATCACTAATCATTAGGGAAATGGAAATAAAGATCACAATGAGACATCACCTCATTCCTGTTAGGACGTCTATTACTAAAAAGACAAGAGATAACAAATACTGGTGAAGATGGAGAGAAAGGAGAACAGTTATACACTGTTGGGAATGTAAACTGGTATAGCCACTATGGAAAACAGTATGGAAACTCGTCATGAAATTAAAAGTAGAATTACCTTATGATCCAGCAATCCCACTTCTGAGTATATACACAAAGGAAACAAAATCACTATCTCATAGAGATATCTGTACTCTCATGTTCACTGCAGCGTTATTCACAATAGCCAAGGTATTTGGAAACATACTATGGAAAGATAAGTGTGTGTCAGTGGATGAATGGATAAAGAAGATGTGGTACAGATATACAATGCAATATTATTCAGTTTAAAGAAGGAAGTCCTGCCATTTGTAACAACATGAAAGAACCTGGAGGGCATTACGCTAAGTGAAATGAACCAGACAGAGAGACAAAAACTGCATGGTATCACTTATACGTGGAGTCTAAATTAAAACAAAACAAACAAAACAACTCATAGAAACAGAAAGCAGAAAAATGGTTGGGGTTGAGGGGGTGGGGAAAATAGGGAGGGATGGTAAAAGGGTACATACAAACTTTTAGTTATAAGATGAATAAGGTCTGAGGAGCTAATGTATAACATGGTGATTACAGTTGATAATATTGTGTAGTATATTTGAGATCTGCTAAGAGAGTACAACTCAAGTGTTTTCACCTCCTGCAGAAAAGGTTAATATATAAGGTGATAGATGTGTTAATTAACTTGATGGTAATAATCCCTGCACAATACATATACTAAATCTCATGTTGTATACTTTAAATACCTTACAATTTTATTTATCAATTATACCTCAA
The DNA here is from genome assembly GCF_965194825.1 of Balaenoptera physalus. NCBI lineage: Eukaryota > Metazoa > Chordata > Mammalia > Artiodactyla > Balaenopteridae > Balaenoptera > Balaenoptera physalus. The sequence goes on along the minus strand of NC_138883.1, from coordinate 172,833,836 downwards.
TAAAGCTGAATAAAATTGCTCCTTTCTAAATATTTTAATTTCCTCCTTAATTAATATGTTTAACACTTGTAACTCCATGGGTATGCAGAATATTGAATATGTTCTCTCAAGGAGGGAAATCATCAATAATCACTACTTATTTCAGTCTATATATGGATGTTCTCAAAGCTCCATGTGGTGGAGAAGATGAGCAACTGATGAAAATGAGGCCCCGCTCACATCAGCCGTGAAACGAGGAGGGAGACCACATTCCTCCGCAGGTAAGGGCATGAGGAACATCAACTCAGGGCTACAAAGAATAAAGAAAAGGAGGTTTGCCTCAGCAGAGTTCCCCCAAAAGTCTGCTTTGGAGGTAAGTTAAAAGGAAAGTCTTCTCTAAAATGTCTGATCCCACGTAAATACCATGAGAATAAAAATGGAGGTTACGCCTTTTCACGAACTTCTTATAGTCAACATCAAAATGCTTTATAAATAAGCAATAAGTGGTGCTGTGTTAAAACAAAAAACAAAAAAAAAAACCCTGGAAAATCTTGTTTTTTGGTATTCTCATTTAAAGGGTAAAAAAGTACTAATAGTGTGTCATTATTAATGCTGACAGTAACCAGAAAATTTTAATTTTAATAAATTCTTTAAACATTTACTCTTTAGTCTGAGATTTCTTTTGCAAACTTAAAGAGGAAAATTGAAAATATTATAGATTATTCTGAAAATAAAGAAAATAATAAAATGTATCAGAGCCTGTGGAATAAAACCAAGCTGCTAATGAGTAAAATGGTAGTTAATTTTTTGGTTAGGGAAAAAATGAAATAAATTAATTAATGTTCAATATAAACATTTATAAAAATAATGAAAGTATCCTGGAGAGACTGGAAGAAATAAAGTGCAAACCAGAAAGAAAACAATTAGAAAAGAGAAATATATCACCTGAAAAAAAAAATCTAAGAAAGTTTTGTGGGGTTGTAGTGCCAGGAGTTGGAGCAAAAAAAATAAAACAAATATCTACAAAACCTAGGGAAGGAAAAAAATAGATAAACTCAGAAAGAAAAAGATGAATAAATAAAAAGAGAGAAAAACCGGCCAGTTTTAATTTAAATAACTTCTTTATACTTTAAAATTTTAATATCAAAAGCTATGTAAAATTAAAAATTACAAGAACATTATGCAAAGTTGTATGTTAAAAGTTTAAGATCAGTATGCAATAGGTCTATAAAATACTTTAATTCAAAATTGAAGCAATAAAAAGAAATTATGAAAGTTATAAATATACTTCAAAAATTAGTTTCAGACAAAATGTGTTTATAGGCAAATTCTTTAGAAGTCTTGAGGAACAGAGAATATTTATGCATTATGCACTAATCTGGAATACTTAAAGAGATGAAAACGTATTAAATTCCATTTTATAAGCACCTGATAGCCCAGGAACAAAACAGTAAAAACAAACAGCAATAAAACAACACGTTCTGGAGTAGCGGTTGCCAAGTAGCAACTTGCAAATTCTATCAGGCAAGCTGTATTTTCTCTCTTCACATAGTGTTTTCAAAAGTTCTGCATTAGATACTAACATTTAAACATTAAAACGTCTGACGGTAAGTCCCAGTTTTGAGAGTCTGTTAAAAGGTCCAAGGCTCCAACAGCACCGGCCTGCATCACTGGACGGCAGTGACTGGTGCAGATCAGCAGCTGCCCCTTCTCGGCTAGAACAGCTCCTGGTGCACGTGGCCAGCCCACCACCAACTGCCGTGGCCCTCCCACCAGCTACTGGTCACTTGCCACTTACAATCGTATTTGTGCTCTTACTTTTCTTACAGCAAAGAGTTCAATGGGAAACTCTTTACTCTCTAAACCCAGTTTTCAAACTAGTAGGAGAATGCAAGAAAGATCAACAGGACTGTGTGTTTCAAGAAAAATGGTTAGGGGACATACTTCTTTTTGGAAGAATGGTATGGTACAGCGAGTCTACTGTACTACATGGCATCTGGGCAGCTTAATTGTGGTGTAGGGCCTAAGATACACATACTGTATTTTTATGTGCGGAAAGAAACTGACCTTCTTTCATTTCATCTTTGGGAAAGATCCCAGCATCAGTGCATCGGATACGATGGAGCCAACGACGTGCTTATGACTGACACTGAATTCCATATAAACACTACTGATACTTTGGTCCCCGTAAAGGATTTGATTTGCTTATTCCTAGAGAAATGGGTATTTTGGAAAACTCACAAGGCAAGGGATTTGGCACACTTTCTTATGTTGAACTTTATTTACAGATATGAAAGTGATAACTTAAAATCATATTCCCACATCGTGGAATTGAAGACTGACTTGAGAATTCTACAGCTATCTTTGGAGTAGTCATGCGAACCTATTTTGTGAGTAGATATTTTTCATGACGAAATGAAATGAGCATGGACCCTCTCTCACACTCTGCCTTGGGTTATGAAGAAAAGGAAGGTACTATCAGCCTATTTCCTGAAGAACATCGTGCATGATTATGTTACCTTGGAATATAGGGAAATTAAAGCACCGGATGTCTTGGTTTAGAAGGTATTGTTCTGAGTAAATGAATTCGATACATTGTGATATTTTGTCATTCTAGGTAAGTTCAAGCACTTGAAAATCCCCTACTTCTTTGAGTATGTCTCAGGAGCTTTTAAAAGAGAAAAGTAGCCTCTGCTTACAAAGTTATACAACCTTAGGAGAGGCCAACCGTTAAAGAGCAGGTCATGCTGTGTGGACAGAAAAAAAAAGGGAGGTGGGGAGAGGAAGGGTTAGCAAAGGTCTGAGCATTGGCTCCAGCTTCTCACTTGCTCATTGCCTGAGACTCAGCCATGTGCCTCTGACTCCCCCTAAACGGAAGCCTTGGGGACATACCGATAAGCCATGGCCCATCTCATCATCCAGGAAGGAGAGAACGAGCTGGAGGCAAGAAGCTAAGGCACTTCTTTAGACCAATGCAACCCAAAGCACAGGACCATTCCCCTTTTCAGTGTCTGATGTTAAAAGGGGTTACTTTATTCAGAAAATATGCGTAAGGCAGGAAAGTTCGAAATAGCCCATCTCACTTCTGCTAACTTAGCATGAACAGCATGAAAATGATACATGAATTATCACAGAAAATTAAGTAATATATCAAAAGAATAATTCCTCATAACCAAATAAGATCTATCCCAGGAATACAATGATAGTTTCATATTAGGAAATTATCAATAATTCATCAAATAATTTGAAGACAAATATAAAGAAAACCATAAGATTGTCTTGCAGGTGTCCAAAAGCAATTGTAATGACTCAACACCTATTTCATATTAAAACACCTTTAAATAGAAAAAAGAGAAATGCTCAATATGATAAAGAGAATCTATTTCAAACCAGTTACCAGTAATTAAATCTGTTGGTAAACGACTAACACTATTCCCCTAATAAAGAGAACAAAAGAAAGAGGTCCAGTGTCAACTAAAATATTCAAGGCCTGACCAAGGCAATCAAATAGAAACAGGAAGGGAGAACAGGGGACTCTACTCAATACTCTGCAATGGCCTGTGTGGGAAAAGAGTCTAAAGAAGAGTGACTATATGTATACGCATAGCTGATTCACTTTGCTCTATACCGGAAACTAACACAACATTGTAAATCAACTAAACTCCAATAAAAAAAAAAAAGGCAGCAGCAGTGAGGGGTACAGAGATGCAAGATAAAAGTATCACCACACACGGATAAAACCCTCTCCCAACGCCCACAGCCCACTCCAGCTACCATCCCATTTTCCTTCTGCCCTTTTAGCAGAACTGCTCAAGAGTTATTTATATTCATCGTGTCCATGGCCTCACTTTCTTTTCTATTTAAACTCACTCCAGGAAGGTGTCTACCTCCGTAACTCCACTGCAACTGCTTTTCCCAGTGATCTGGTCCCTTGCTCCCTCCTCCCACCCCTCTGGCTCACTCAGTCCCATCCCCACTGCAGCCCCTTAAACATACCAAGCTTGCTCCCCTCTGGCTGTTCCCTCTGCCTGGAAAACCGGCAGATATTCACCCAGTCTGTTCCTTCATTTCAGTCCCTGCAGGGCTCTGATCAAAAGCCATCTCCTTAGATGGGATTCTTATCTGCAAAATCACCCTTTGTCACTAGCTATGCCCTTATCCTGCTTTATTTTGCTTCATAACAGTTATCACAACTGGGCATTATTTTAACTGTTTCTTGACGGCAAAGACTTTGTTATGTTTACTGCTGTGTCCGAAGTGCCTAGAACCCACTTTGCACGGAGCAGGTGTGCTCAATAATTAGTTGTGTGTTAACTAGTAAATGAATTTGAATGCATGCCTAGGAAATTCAGAAGACTCCTTGAAAAATTATTAATACTAAGAGTTCGTGAAGTGGCAGAGTATCAGATAAAGAGGCAAAACCAGTAAGTATTCTATCAGCAAAACCAAATTATTATTGATAAATAAAAGCATAAAAAACATCTCATTCACAACAGCCAGAAATCCCACGATTAAGAAAACACATAACTCAAGAAAGTATTGAAGGGGCTTCCCTGCTGGCGCAGTGGTTGGGAATCTGCCTGCCAATGCAGGGGACACGGGTTCGCGCCCTGGTCTGGGAGGATCCCACATGCCGCGGAGCGACTGGGCCCGTGAGCCACAACTGCTGAGCCTGCGCGTCTGGAGCCTGTGCTCCGCAACAAGAGAGGCCGCAGTAGTGAGAGGCCCGCGCACCGCAATGAAGAGTGGCCCCCGCTTGCCACAACTGGAGAGAGCCCTAGCACAGAAACGAAGACCCAACATAGCAATCAATCAATCAATCAATAAATAAATAAATGTTTAAAAAAAAAATTATAAAAAAAAGAAAGTATTGAAGAAGATCTGAACAGAGAGAGATACCAACTTTGCGGTTAGGAAAACTAAATACTATAAAGTTAACATATCACCCCCCAAAATTGTACAGGCTTAATGCAACTGCATCAAAATCACAAAGGGATTTTTATCTAAGAAGTTGAAAAAATAATTCTAAAGCATCCTGAAAAAAAAAATATGAATAAAAAGAATTTTTTAAAGTTGCAACGTTAATAATGAGGGTTTACACCTACTCAGAAAGTAAATTGCTTTTGGTGAGCAATTTGATAAATATTAAAAGTCTTAAAATTTGGGATTCTACTCACAAATCTTATTCCAAGGAAATTAAGGATGTTAACAAAGCCACAAAGACTGCTATTTATAAAACCAAAATAACATACACACTCAACACAAATAATTGGTTGTGTAAATTATGATACATCAATGCAACAAAATACTATGCAGGTATTAAAATTGCAGCTGAAGAGTCTGGATGCTTGGTAAAAATGGCGAGAATTAACTGCATCGGTATATTTACGTACCCTTCTACAAGCCCACTTGTAGACAATAAGGGAGTTTAAGAAGATATAGATGGCAGAATAAATGCAGGAGAGAACTTGAGCTTGAGATTTCAGCAAATTTTGGAAGCTGAAAGGGAGAGAAGTAACTGTCTTAAAGCTGATGTGGCCTGAGATAACCAAAGGGGAAGCAAGGTGGTTTGAGTCACAGAACCCAGAGCGGCTTGGGACTGCGAAGCACCAAAGGCCACAGGAAGCGAGGGCCAAGCCGAGAGGTGAAAGCGGGACACCGGGTGCAGAGCAGCCCCGCCAGCACACGCACGGGGCCAGCAGACCCCCAGACCTCGGCCCTGACCCAGCAGCGCCTCCTCCTGCCTCAGACACAGGGCTTCGGCCCAGCTTGGGGACAGCAGGGGCGAGAGGGGAGCATGGTGCTGAACACAAGGGGGATAAAGGAAAGTCTAACGTAAATTAGAGTAGGAACCCTGACGCTCCCTCTCCTCAGAGATCAGACGTGTCCTTCTCAAGGAAGCGATGAGAGGATTCCTTCGGGAAAAACCAAATACTCCTAAGACTAGACTGCCCGATAATAAAATGGGAAAGGCGATGAGCGTAAGAGTAAAGAAAGAGCACGGACTGCGGGGGCAGACTGTGAGCTCCAATCCCAGCGCCGGCACGTGCGTGCCAGCGTTACTTTAAGCAAAGCACTTAACCTCTTCGGAAACTTTTTAGTTTCCTCCTCTGGAAATGGAGATAGCGGTGCCTATCTCCTGATGCCTCTGTGAGGATTAAATGTGTCAATGATGTAAAGCCCTCCCTCCATCCCCATAAGAGGATTATACTTCCCCGCCCATTGCCACTGCCCTGACTTTGCAACCCCTCCGTGCAGGTGGAGACTTCCCTGCCCACACTCAGGCCTGGTCATGTCTAGCTTCGGCCAAATGAATGTGAATACACTGAAGTACAACGTATCTAAGCAGAAGCTTTGAAAGCCCTGCACGTTCCGCCATCTCTCTTCCTCTTTCCCCTCCACCGTGAGAACACCGCACGTCCCAGAGAGCTGCTCCTTTAGCCTGGGTCGTAGAACGAGAAGCACGGTAAAAAGAGCCATAACAGTAGACCTACGGCCACCTTCAGCTGCCCACGTGAAACGCTAGCAAGAAAAAATTGTCTACAGTAGAAAACCAGTGAGACTTGGGGGTTGTTTGTTACTGCCGCAAGGTCAACAAACTACAGAGACAACTCCATATTTTTAAGTTCTCAAAAGCTTGTATTTTAGAAGTATCTCTTTAACAATATTCTTAATCCTAAGAATGTACTTGACCTCTAGTCAAGCAATTGAGGATCCTACCATTTGTGGTATCTAATGTGAGGGCTGTATGACCAGCTAATGAAGGAAGAGAACTCACATTAACTGATCATCTACAATACACCACACCCTGTGCCACACATGATATTTCATTTAATCCTCATAACAACCTTATAGAGTAAGTTATACTTATATACTTATAAGTTAAGTATTATCACCCTCCTTAATAAGAAGAGACAAGTAAGGCTCAGGAAATTAAGTGATCTGTCTGTTCTGGAACTATCAGCACCGAGAGCCTTCCAATTCAGGTGGGTCTGCCTCCAAGCTCACTCCCTTCCACCCCTGCCTTGTACCACTCTTCCATGCGCCTTAATCTTTATAAGCCACCTTCACCTAACACACACCTCCCAATCACCTAGCACAACGCATGGCACGTTATAAGTATTCAAAAAAAATACTTACTGAACTAAATTGAAGGGAAAACCTCCACCAAAAAAACAAAAAAATGCAACTTCCATCTTACAGCATACAGCAAAATAGTGAAACTATAAAAACTTTCAAACTATAGCAAAAAGAAAATAGTATTAAATACACCTGAACAAAGATGGAATTTATAAACTTAAAAGCAGCTGAAGAAATCAGAGTAACAGACCAACAGATTTAAATAGATGAATAAATGAACCTCAGTGTATCAAATACCCTCCTCCATAACAGGACCAAAGTTAAGCAGTAAACTGCATGCCTCAAAAGAAGATTATAGTAAACAGCAGTTAATTTTCTGATTATATAAAGCATTTACACAAATATATTTTAAAAAATACTAAGATTTAATTGACCAAACAGGCAAAGAATATGAAATATTTACACATAAGGAAACACAAAATTAAACATTTATTATTTAATAATATTAATAATAAATATTTTAAAAGAATCCTATAGTAGCCAATAACATATAAAGTAAAAATATATCTTTTTTTCAACTACTTAATGGAAAATTTATCTTTAAATGATAAAACTCATTGTCAGCAAGGTTACAGTAAAATGTCTGTTCTCATATTGCTGATGAAAGCATGAGTTAATTCAACTCTCTTGGAAGGTAACTGAAGGTAAAAATAGGTTTAAGCTATTTATACTCTTTGATCCAATGATTTTACTATGGGAATCTATCCCAAGGAATAACCTTAAATATGGGAAAAGATGGGCATCACTGTTCTGGGGAGGGGAAGACCCAATCTAGGAGTCCAAACAGAACAATGAAATAATCTATGGTGCTCTTCCTTTTCTAGGATATTGAGTCTATTTAAAATTGTGTTGATGAAGACTACATAGTAATATGGGCAAAGAAATTGGTTATATTATTATTTAAGGAACATAGAATTCAAAATTGTGCATACAAATTAGACTAGTTTATTATAAAATAAAACACTGGTTACCTATTTTCTGAGTTTTCTTATATGAAAATTCCTTTATTAACAAAAATGAAAAAAATTTATATGTATTTTAAATGAGTAGAAATAATCTTGGGAGAAAAGATAACATTAAACAGTTGGAATATTTTTGAAAGTCTCAAAATCTTTTCTTATGCAAGCAAATATGCAATATTTCTCAGCAAGCAGAGAGAAGCAGTTTGGTGTACTGGTTAAGAGCAGACTTGGGAACCACACTGAGTTAAATCCTAGCTCTACCACTAAGCACACAATTACCATGAAGTTACTTATACCTTTGTACCTCTGTGCTTCCAATTATAAAATGGGGATAAATAATAACACCTACTTCATGGAGCTGTTGGTGAGGATTCAGCAAGTTAATACATGTAAAACGCTTAGAAACAGTGCTTGACACATAGCAAATGTTCTAATATCTGTCAGTTTTTGCTTACATATAAAAAAATATACTGAAAAGGAATTCGTCTTTTTTGCTAAGAAAATGAACATACAGAACTATGAGTTCATTAGAGCCATTAATCAAAATTTAATCGATGTCCTTACTTCCTAATATAAGCTAAGAAAATATTTAAATGTATAAAAATATTCTTTCAGTACCAAGGGGCTGTTTCCTAAATTCCAAATCGAAAATTACTCCCAACATAAATAAGAAAATACAAAAGTATTACCTTGTTGATATCATCTGCTGTAAATCCACTTTGTTCTAAGAGTTCTCTGATTGCTTCTATACATTTATTAAAAAGTGGAGAACAGAGAAGTTCAAATCTTGCTCTGTACACACACACATACACAAATGCACATACACACAGAGAAGAGAAGACACAGAAGAAAGTCAAACAAGACATCTTTTTCTTGTGAAGGTTAATGCCAAAACCTACTGTGATGAATCTCTTTAGAATAGGTTTATGATCAGAACAGGATATTAAACACCCAGCAGTGCAATATCATGGGGCGAAAAAGTCTAGGTAATCCATCTACAAATGTATGAAGGTGTTTAGTATTAAATTCAGGTGGAAGATTATCTTACCCATAGCCTGCTTGTAAGCTTTCAAAACACCTAAAAATAAATACTCAGTGTATGGCATTTCTGACAATAAATCTATTGATCCAAATCAAACCATCATTTGGAAATTTTTGCTATTTTTATGTGTTAAAGTTTTACAAAATTCTTTCTCACTACTTTTCTTTATAGTCTGAGCCTATGCTGCACGTAAGTTTAGTTCTTTTGCACCACCTGAGAAGCTTAAATGCTAGCAAATAAGATTACAAATTCTATTTCCTTCTTTTCCTTCTTAATAAATTCTATTTCCTTCTATTTCCTTATTAATAAGCAAACATATACTGAGTACTTGGACAAACTTAGCACTAAGTTAATATAAAGACTCTCTTGCCACAAAAGAGATTTAAATTCAATTTAACAACTTTCTATCTTTTAGATTGCAGCTTGATATCTCTCTTAAAAGATCTAGAGGGGGCTTCCCTCGTGGCACAGTGGTTGAGAATCCACCTGCCAATGCAGGGGACACGGGTTCGAGCCCTGGTCCGGGAAGATCCCACATGCCACGGAGCAACTAAGCCCATGCGCCACAACTACTGAGGCTGCACTCTAGAGCCCGTGAGCCACAACTACTGAGCCCGTGTGCCACAACTACTGAAGCCCGCGAGCTCTGGGGCCTGTGCTCCACAACAAGAGAAGCCACCACAATAAGAAGCCCGCGCACCACAACGAAGAGTAGCCCCCGTTCGCCGCAACTAGAGAAAGCCTGTGCAGCAACGAAGACCCAACGCAGCCAGAAACAATAAATAAATAAAATAAAATAATAAAATAAATAAATTTATAAAAAAAAAAGATCTAGAGAACTTTCTGGAGCCACTGGCTACGTGAGACTACTGAGCACTTGAAATGTGGCCAATGCTACTGAGGAACCGAATTTTTAATGTTATTTACCTGTAATTAATTAAAAAATTTAAACAGCCACAGGTGGCAGTGCTGACCTGGAGTCTTTGGGAAAGCCCAGGGAGAGTGAGGAAGCTCAACTACAAGGGCCAGATGAAGAGAGGATTTAACCACAGAGTCAGTAAAAGCCTAAAAATAATATAATACTGTAATTCTGGACATTTTCACTATGCTTCCAAGTCATCCGTTAGCTTGTTGGGAGGTTTAAATTGTGCTAACGGTAGCTATTATTATTGTGAGTAATATGCAATGCAAAATGATAGGATGATAGACAACGGCCTCCCTTGGACTTCCTGGGTGAAGGTGCAATCATTTGTAAGCAATGTTTTGGGTTATGTAAAAGATATGAGCATTAAAAACAATTTTATGCACATTAAACCTGTGTTTACTAAATGTCATAAAAGCTATTAAAATTTACAATGTTGCCAATGGATGACAGAGCAAATAAAACCAAGAAAGAGATCAATCCTCAAAGTACTGTGATAGGTAACGGAACTCTGGAGTCAAAACTAGCTGGGTTTGAATCCAAGGTCTGTCACTTACTAGCTGGATAACCTCGGACAAGAAATGAAACCTGTGTTTCAGCTTCCTCCTGTGTAAAGTAAGGAAAATAACAGTACTTACCTCATTGGGTTGTTAGGAGAATTTGAGAGTTAATACATAGAAAGTACTTAGAATACAGCCTGCCACACAGGGGTAATGATCAAGTTACAGTAAACAACCACTGATACATGTGCAAGCCCCACAAAGAACTAGGGACTATACAGGTGGGACTGCTATTCAGTAAGAGAAACTCGCAAATCTCAAACTTCAAGTCTTCTCTCATCTTTCTTTCAAAGATCTAGGAAGCCCTTTTCACACACTGCTCTTTGTAGCTGTAAAATAACAGGGCAATCACAGCTGACATGATTACTTTGAGAACAGTTATTTAGTCTGACAAGAGTTGGACCCCAGAAGTAAAGACAGGAAAGCTCTCCTTTTATAGAGGGCTAATAAACCTCAAATGAGCAAACGAAAAACCCAAAGTGAGAAAATTACACCTAAATGTGAATACACTTGGAATTTTTTTGTTTAAGTTGTCTGAACTGCAGTTTTACCTGGACACATTGCAGTCAAAATCTTGACCTTCATACAATGAGTCAAGGAAACAATTGGCACTTCCCAAGGTTGACAAAGAATGTTTTGCAGTGTCAGCACTGTTCATCAGTTTCACCATGGCACGGGCATTTCCTCTCACGTCATGTTTGAAGGATCTAAATTAAAAATACAATCTTTGAAGTTTAAAAATTACTAGGTCATTTAGAATTTATTGTAACTAAAATCTGGATAATCCCTATTAGGATAACTATAAGCTCATGAATCAATATTAATACCAGATTTTAGTATCTCCAAAATATCCGAAGAAAATTCTCTGCAATTTAAAGAAGTGCCTCAAGAAAAATGAATAACCAATACACTCAACACTTTGAATTGCTGGATTCTGTAACCACAATAAGGGACTGTGCTTTGAAGAAGTACAGGAGCCGTCATCTTTTTACAGATGAGACAAAAGGAGGTTGAAGGAGATTTATGCAACTGGGTCAAGTCTCACACCTCACCCCTTACAACCGCAGCATGATTATTGTTTGATGGCACAAAATTATCTGTCCAGCATTAAAAAAAAAGAACTAAAAGTGCTTCTTCAGAGAAATTTGAAACATAGCGAAATACGTTAAAATTACAGTTCCTCTACCTCCAAGGGGAGTTAATTGTTAAAACTGCTTGCTAAGTGGTGATATTGATGGCCCTGTTTTTAAACATGTTTAAAAACTGAAATCCGTAGTAAAATTAACAATTCCCCTCCTTGAGTTGGAACACCTTTACAACAAAAAGCAGTATAGGTCTTTATTAAAGAAATGAGAAATTATCACTTTTTCAAGACTTTTTTTTACCCAGTTTAGTCAAACTGATGAAAATGCTATTTCAGCTTCTTTTTACAGCAGGAATGTCCCAAATATAACCTTTATATATTTGACTCATGATGTGCCAAACAGGATTAGAATTTTGAATGGAATAATTACATCCAGCAACAAAACTAAAATATTCCTTCTGGTAGTAGATTAGTAATAAAATAAACACTCTGCAAGACATTCATTTACTGGAATGTAACTATAACATAATCTTCTACACCTGTAAAAACTGTTCAGAAGGTAGTGAGGCCTCAGTGCTTTTACCCTCCTTCATCCAGACATAAAAGCAAACCACTGAAGAACTGAGGGAAAAATCCAAGTACACTGCACTGGGCAGCTTAGCCTCTGCTTCCCCCTGTTTACCAGAACAGACCTTAGAACTTTAGACACAAAAATATCCAGCACACTGGGAAAAACATGTCCTCCTTTGAAGGGCACTTTCAAATAAATTAGGAAAAAATTAAACCTGAAGTGAAACTTCAGTCGAAATATATCATCAAGTCCCTTTATACTCACCTCTGAAACTCAGAAGCTAGGTACTGTGCTAAGGTTTCTGTGAAATGTGTACCTCCAATATTATTATCAGTGTTTGTTGAAAGAACACGATATATTCCACTGTTAACTTCCATGACACTGATAGATAAGGATGTTCCTCCAAGTTTGAATACCAAAACGTTGCTAAAAAAAAAAAGATAACATGAGTAAGTTATGAGAGAATCACAGCATTGTAAAGCCAGGTTTGACTTCTTAAACTAACAAGTCACTGTAAATCACATATGAGGAAACTGAAAATCTCACATGAGTAACTAAGTTGTCCATGGTCATCACTCAGTGATGACTTAAGCCTAGAAACCAGATCTGATTTTAAGTCAAAGCTCTTTTTCATTTAGTTGTACTGGTAAAACTGTATTCTTCTAACTGGAGTTCAAAACATTAACTTTTCAAAGTAAATAAAGAAGAGATTTGTAATTAAAGTGAACTGTAAGAGAATTAAACATAGAAATTTTATGTTAATATTGTCCTTGTTACTACTGCAATAACATGTTCTACAAAAGTAAAACATATGCAAAACTAGGAGTTAATTTCCTATGTATCAAAATCCAAAATTTCTGATATCCTAATTTATATTCTATATTTTAGTTTACCTAAAAAAAAATCTCCTAGTAATTTATACATATTAGTTTAATTGTGAGATATGAATGAAATGACACAATTAGGGGAAATTAACACATCTGAATTGATTTCCCTAAAATTACACGATGTGTCAGATCTATTAAGACAAGTTTTATAATTAAATTAGGAGTATGTCTTACTATTTCATTATCAAATGAAGTCTTAAATCCCCATACTGGCTTTTCCCCCATCTCCTGCCAAGACAAATGCACATAAAAGACCTCACTGTTTCTAAGCATGTTTAATAATTAGAATTGGTAGTAAAATTAACAGTGCCCTAGAGCTTCAGTTGGAACTTGGCTGGGCTTATAAATTTCAAATCTTCCTCCACTAAGGGGACAAAGTGTAGGTGATAAGAGAAGGGCGGAAAAGCTCAACCTTCCCTCCTGCCTGTTATATCCTTTCTCTGCTTTCTTAGGACATCTTTCTCATCTATTTGAAAAACTCTAGGTGAGAGTTTCGATGTCTTTCCATCCATAAAGGCTTGGAACCACTGTGCTATATAACAATCTCTACTGGAATAATTGCTATAATCTAAAATGTTTTCTGCAGTGAAAAACTTAAAGCTGCAAATACGGTTTTTACCTTTTTCCAGTGGGGGAGTCTTGTCCAATTCCGTAAGCCAAAAGAGCTGCAGATGGTTCGTGGATTAACCGCAAAACATTGAACCCAGCAGCTCTCGCTGCTTCCCTGTGGACAATTTACTTTTAATACATTTAGTATCACAACATGTTCAAGTCTACATTTTTAGAAATGCTCTGCTAAAGATTTTATGCAATAGCATATAAGACTTCGCAAGTAGAACATGAAGGGTAATGATCTTTCGAAGCAAGATAACAGAACATAAGAAACAGACCTAAGTCTTTAAGCGTAAATCACTTTCTGTTTAAAATAATAATGTTCAGAGTCTATTTCCTTGACAAAGAAAATAACATGCTTATACTGAGTAAGGAAGAGAAAGCTCTCCAAATGCTCAAGCTTACAAACTTTAGAAAGAGATTAGGACATATTTATAATATATTTTAGCATTTTCCAACTTCTTTAATTTAGGGTCACAGTTTTAACACCCCACAAGTGCAAGTAAATAAAGCAATTCTCTGCCCCAGAAGCAACTCAGGTGTTCAGCAAAGCCCCATAGGGAACTCTATCCACAGAGAAAAAGACTGGGTGCTTGCCAATTACATTTGCATAACAACCTATAAAAACTAAATACAACTTTTTGTTTAGATGTTAATCTAAGGTGAAAAAATAATAGCAAATATTTTCTAAAATTGCTTATTCTTATATAATTCCCACGTAAGCCTTAATTACATGACATTAAGGCAAAGTGATTCATAAACATCAACTTAACCTGGTAATCAAAAACATTTCCAATCAAAATAGCTAAGAAGGTTACATTTAATTTTATGTTCTTTTGACATTTCATAAAATAAAGGAACTATTAATGATTATTACCATAACTTTTTACCACACGATTTACATATGTAAATATACATGTATTTACAAATACAACTTTATTGTGTAAGTTATTTTCAAACGCAATTTTACCTTTCACTATATAGTGATGAAATCTGTTATTTCCTTTAACTAAGCAAGTAAAAGAAACCCCATATTATACTTACCCAAGAGCATTTTTTTGTTTTTCTCCAAAATCAAATGGAACAGTAATAACTACATCATTTGCATCTGAGCCCAAGAAAAAATGTGCTGTTTCTGTACGTGAAAAAAATATTTTAAAAGTTCACGAAATGTACTATGGTAATCATGTCATGATATACATAAGTCAAATCATTACGCTGTACACCTTATACAGTGTTGTATGTCAGTGATATCTCAATAAAATGGGAAAAAAATATATAAAAATAAATTCTGATGATATACAAAAATGTCAAGTGATACTCTGAGGTTTGTTAATTTGAGCCAAAGACCTTCTCACTATAAGGATTTTCCAATTCACTTGACTGCTCCACCCCAATGATCTCCTCTTGCTCTCTTAAATTGCGCACTACTCTTTTGTGGTTTTGGTATAGTTCGTGCACATCGAACTAAGTACTTTCCAAAGTGCCTGGCTCTTAGGCTTCCAAGTTTCAACCATCTCCCAAATTAGGCGGGTTCTCAGACAATGAGCTTCTAATGCACCAACGTGCAGACCAACTACCATGGTGAAAGGCTGCCTTCCATCCCACAAACCTATCACACATTCCAGAGCTGAAGTAAGCAAGCCTTGTCGGTAATCTACTCCAGAATCCCTCAGGTTGCTCCACAGAAGGCTGCTCAGCTCCAAGCCTTCACCTGAAGTGGAGATATAAACCAGACCTACTTAATCTGCCTAAATTACCGTGGAGTGTGCACTGTCAATCTTGAAGGAGATACGATATTCACTATTCGCCAAGCTTATTGGCCACTTCATCTTTTTTTAAAAAATATTTATTTATTTGGCTGCACTGGGTCTTAGTTGCCGCATGTGGGATCTTTAGTTGCGGCATGCGAACTCTCAGTTGCAGCACGCATGTGGGATCTAGTTCCCTGACCAGGGATTGTACCCGGTCCCCTGCATTGGGAGCACAGAGTCTTAGCCATTGGACCGCCTGGTCACTTCATCTTAAGAAGTTCTGAAAATGCTAATTTGGCCCCATCCATTTACATTACTTCTAGGGAAACCAACGTCAGGGAAAATAAGTCATTTAACCAAGGTCACATAGCCAGTTAGTGGCCCGGGCAGGTCTAGCATAATTTAGGTCTCCTCACTGCTCATTCGCTCAATCACCCTGCTTAGCCCCAGATCAAAAAAGGTCAGTTTTTAAAAAGATCTTTTCTTTTGCTCAATACCTTTCATTTTACTAAATATCAGTCTGGCAACATCTTCTGGGCTGACAAATTTCTTTTCTTCTCCAGTATCTATTTCATATCGTAATTTCCCATTTTTTTCAATGACCTATGAAGGAAATTATGAGTGTGTTAAATAAGGAATGATTTTAATAAAAATACAGTTCCAAATCAACATAGCTGGCAATGACTTTGTGTAACAGGGAGATGATAATAGAAGCATACTCACTAAACATTTACTATCCCTGATGTATTTCTGAGCCTGTGGATCACCAGAGCTGTCCATAGAGATAAACAGAGTTAAATATTTATATCACTATTGTTGACATATAAGTTTTAAAGAAGACTATATTCTTCAATACCACTTGACAAATATAAAAATATAAACAAAATTAAGTTGCTTAATATTAAAAAAAATCTTGCAATATTACGGTAGGTTTAGACGGTAGGACTGAATGGATGCAGTATTTACAACGTTTAGAGTAACTCTATTAAAGGGCTAATCTTCACATTTGAAAGTAAATAGCTCTTCCTTGTTCTGATCTTACTATCAACAGATGTTACACATTTGGGGATGATTTTCATAATATCAATGATTTTATGTCATATATACTTGTATCTTTGATCCTGAAGACCCAACCACTGAGATAAAAAGGACAAAAGGACCACAAACTAACGGCAAACCAGAATACCTAACACCATCTTTGCTGCTTGGTTTCTGAATATGAATCAATGCCTGAAATCTGAAAGGACTAAGCAAAAGTATGAATATTATATATGTAAAAGTGCAGAGTACTACAGGTAGATAGATATATAACGTCCTATACGAAGTAGGTACTAAACAATTGTGTATGGCAATGGAAAAATTAAAACAATGGGTGTTATGTTGCTCAAAATAGTAATACGAATTAACGCAGATTACAAAATGTTTTCACATATATTACCTTACTTGATATTCCCAACACTATAAGGGGCAGAGTCAGTACTTGATCCCAGGCCTTCTCTACCAGGCTAGGGTTTAGACTGCCTCGCGGTGAGATGCTAAATGACTAAGGTATTTTGCCATGAGCAGGGATAGGAGTCTGATCTTTGGCTTAATTTCATCTAGAAACGAAGATGAGGTAGACCCTTTCACTAAATCCTTCTTGCAAGGGCCAGTGGCTATTCTGTCCAGAGACCAGTCTTAACTGTTTAGTAAGAGCAGGTGAAAATTAACACTGACTAATTGCTGAAGGGTTACTGAACATCTGAGGACCCTAATCTGGTAAACAAGGGGAAAATGCCCAAAGTCACATGGCTAATTAATAGAACAACTAGCTGGAATCCAGATCTTTAATGCAAAGTTTAATATTCTTTCCACTAGCCTTCCCCCACCCCCGCCCCTTTTCTAAACCCAGTATTTATACTAGCTCCTGGAAAAATATTTTAAGGGTAAGAAAAAAAAGATTAAGTGTGCCCACAGTAATTTTTTTTTCCTACCAATACTGTAATTTTGGCATGACACTTAAGTGGTTCTGTTTCCTTTAGAACAGAATTTAAGTCAACCAGGATAATTTCACCAAATAGCTATCCATCACTCAGACAAGGTAACTTGCCAGAAAAGGATATTTTAATGGAATTTATAGAACTTTTAGAAATGGAAAATTCTTTCTCGATTGCCATGCAGAGAGGGCCTCGCTCAGGTGAGGCCAGAAGCACACGTAGCTCTGAGGGCCAGAGAGAGGCCAGACCCTGGAGGTTAGCCAGCGGAGAAGCAGAAAGCAGAGAATGGAGGTGACGACAAATGATCACGGTAGCGCCAGAAAGTAGTGGACTGACCACAGCCAGGTACAGATGACAACTTTATTTGTCCACACCAGGATTGAGTTACTGAACAGAGACAGAGGGTGGTGGCAGGTTGGCATACACAGCACCATTTACGTCGAGGGCTTCAGGAGGCAGGCAGAGCATCACTCCTACCATGGTACCAGGGCCTTCATCCTCTTCCTCCTCCTCCCTCCTGAAGGGCCCTGCCCCACACTCACCAGCACTCACGTACTACCAGGCTTCTTCCCCCCACTCTCCCAGTACAGAGCCCAGCAGGTCTGGAAACGTCTGTCTTTACATTCATCCGCCCACTGGGCCCTCACACAGCTCCTGCGAGGTAGCTGGGATGGCCCCCCACTGGAGAGGTGAGGGGCCTGAGGTACAGAATGGTCAAGTGACCTGCCTGCAGGCTGACAGGGAGTCATGGCTGGGCCTGTTTCTCTACAGCCTCCCCTTATTACGACTTCCCTCCTCTTCACAAGATTTGGCCCGTTTTCTCTGTTTTTAAAGATTTTCCCCTTTAGTTTTATTCCTAACCTTAAAGTTACTCTGCCCATTAGATCTGCACACTACCACCTCCCAAGTTCACCTTGACTTCTGTTCTTTATCTCAAATAAATCCCTGCCTGTGTACTTTGCTACCATTAATAGATTAATATAGTACAGGCCTAACTCTTTCAAGTACTTCCTTGTTTTTCCAGAAAGTCTACCTATCTACAGTAGTGTTATCCAGTTGTAACTGACATGGACCCCTCCATGTAAGGGCCTAAAACAACTGAGAAAAAAAAATTATGTATCTCCATTTCCGTGCCTTAAACATATGCTCCTTTACAGCACGGAATCTGTGTCTGGGTGTGGTGCTTACAGAAGTTCACAAGTACATTCATAAATATTAATGCCATAGAATGCTTCCTTAAAACACAATTGTTACCAGAATTTCACATACATTAACACGCTGCTCTGACTGAAAATATCGCAATCAGAATTTCACTTTGCCTTTTGTTATGCTATTCATCTAATTTTTTAGAACTGGAAGGTACGAGAAACGTCACCTAGTACAAACCTCTCATTTTAGAGATCAACCGAGGCACAAAAAGGGCAAGTGATCTGCTCAGTGTAACAAAGTGTGGCAGCATTAGAATCTGGGGGGTCTGGCTAGATTCCAGTGTGTTCTACCTCGCGCTGCTTCCTACAGAATGGCCCATTCCCCAGAGAAACCTGCCATCTATTCCTGCTCCCTGTATGTTCCCGCTGTGGTCTGGACCATTTCTCCACCTATTGCTATTTCCAGCGTTTAGGTAAGCAACCAAGCTGGCAAAATAGAAAATAAAACCTCTCCCAACATGCCTGCACTTTTTTTCCAGCCTCTTGATTAGAGGAAAGCTCTTTACGTTCTAAGTCTCCTTTTTGTACTTTCTGAAAGTACTAAATAACCACTAAGAGCTTTAAGTTAGGTTAACGATGGCCAGTAATGGCTTCCCTTCTACAGTAAATTGGAAGCATGGCTCAACACCATCATATCTCCTCTAGGAAGTGTATGTGTTTTGGAGGGAAAAGGGGATGGATTTGTGGAGGGCTGGTGCTTAAAAAGAGTTAGCTATTGCAGGCCGTCCTTATGCACACCACCCAACTGTTCCCAAAGCTGTTCTATTCCATCATATGCCATTAATGAGGTGAACTTTTGTCTATAACGTGTGAGAAAAAGTGACTTTGGAAAGTTCCCTAAAAGAAAAGTTTTCTAGGGCTTGCCTTCTATAACATACTAGACAGAAAAAAGGCTAACAGAGAAGAACAAAATTAGCTAAAAGCATTTGGGAAACTGATATCATCTGAATTGTTTCCACGAGGTCCAAATGGCAAACCAATGCTAAAGATATATAATTATGCATAATCAAGGAACCTAAAAAATATGGAATGCAAAGAATCTACTTACATGTAATATTTTATAAGACAGCCAATTTCTCATTATATCAAAGATTATCAATATGAACCAAAACGCACGATTGTGGCTCCCTGTCAGTTGTGAATTATATCCATAGTGGTAAGAGACTGAGGACTAGTAAAATGGAGGGAAAGATGGTTTGACTATTGAGTGTGTGCCAGTCGGTATGTCACAGACACAGCAGTGAAAATATGAGATAAAGGTACCAATATGTGTTGTGTCTATATTAGCCTCATGAGCTAGAGAGATTTAAAGAAGTGAAGATTGTAAACTCCAGGAAGCAGTCAAGTTAAACTAGTAGATTCAAGCAATGAGGGCTTGGTATACAGCCCCAATTCTACATCTTGTCAGCTACTGTGCCTCCTCCTAGCCTGACCTCAGCCAAGGTCATATGCTTTAATAACTTACATGTGTATAGTGCTTTTAAACTTTTAAACCCTTTCACATCTATTTAAGCCATCTGATCCTCACAACAACCCTGTGAGGTAGGCAAGCTGCCCCCTTTTAACAGCCGAGGAAACTGGTGTTGAGAGGTAAACTAAGTTGTCGCGCATCAGTGGTGAAGCCAGGGCTAACTAGCTCTCTGGACTTGGCCGCTTCCGTTGTCTACTAGGCCACCTCTCACGTTTCTGAAAGGCCTTTCAAGTAGTGGAGACGCTTGGGAGAAGCAAGTATTCTACCCTTGAATATTCTAGCATTCCTACCCTTCTGCACATTAATGGTCCATCCACTCTTTTTTTTTCTGAGGACACGGAAAAGGAGGCAGGCTACCAGAAGGCAGCCGTTGGACCCGGGCCTCTGCCAGAGTAGGACATACACCCTTGTGTGATCAGCTCCTAACTTTTGGTGTTTGAAATTAACCTCTGAAGCAACTTTTCAAGCCCCAGCTGGAAAGCGCCGGTCGCCTCTTCCACCGCTGTGGCCAAGCGTCTGACGGCGACCACCGCATCCCTGCGCAGCTCGTTGGCAGCGTCCTGCTGAGCGCTGGCCTCCTCGCCGATGGCAATCAGCCGGTCCAATTTTTCCTCCTCCCGCTTTGAAAGTTCTCGTGCCAATCTCCTGTTTTCTGCCAACTCGGCTGCGATAGTCCTGGCCACGGACCGCCTTCTTCGCCTTGCCCACCTGGGAGGGGGCTCACTGGTCAAAGGCCCATCCCCACCAGAAACCAAAGGAACTCTGGAGGAGGAGACCGGAGGCTGCTGTGCCGAGGCCACCCCGGGAGTGTTTCGGACGGAGCTGGTGCAGGGGCTGGGCTCACCGGACACGCCCAGTCTGGTCACGGGGCTGCTCTGACAGGGAGCAGCTGCACCTCTGAAAAGGTGGTGGGAGCTGCTGTAGCTGGGGGTCCCTTGAGAGCACCCTGAAAAACAAAGCAACAATGTTGCAGAGATTACATTCCTGCTAGGGGAATGCTTGGAGCCAGCAGCAGAGCTGAGGAACAGCGACAAAGCTTCGGTATTCCCAGCAAGGCCTCTTTCCGCAAGGGATGGGGAAGAAGTCACTTCCGTATCTGGACATTTTGTTCTGTTGCAATCATACATCCAAAACCTCTCCCCTCGCCTTCCTGAGCCCCTTTCCACATAGCTATCCAACCTACTCTACAGCCACAAATTCCTAAGTCCCCATTATTAACAATGCCAAAACTAGTTTGCTTCTAAGGAGTACTTCTAGGTTTAAAGGAGTTCTAATATCTTACATACCTAGGGTCATACCTCTTAAAAACCTGAAGCCCTTTATCTTACCACTAGATTTAAAAAAGAGGGCAGGGGGCAGAAACAGGGACGATGCTGACGAGGTCACCATCCAAACATATAACGGTTAGAACCAGGTGACCCTGGGACCCTGATCCTTCACACGCTGGGGAGTTACCTGCACCCGAGGATGCATCCCAGGAGTCCTCAAGGTCACTGGTTTCTCGCATCTGGTCACTGATCCTCAGTTGACAATCCTCATCTGATTCCTTAACTGTTTTCAAGGTGGGCTGGTGATCTGCTGCCCGAGTCCTTTCTGCTCCCAGAACGCTGGCTCCCTCTTCCCCGGGGGTGTCGGGGGCTGCTACGCTCTGATCACAGTGCTGGGCCCACGCAGCCTCCTCCGTTAAGTTGTCTGCGTCAGTCACTATCTGATTGCGGAGAAGCTGATCCAACGTATCATAAAAGGGACAGTGTGGTGGATCACCCATACTTGTGGCGTGGGCCACATAGGCCTTTAAATATAATGCCTTCAGGACCTTGAACTTGGAGCGGCACTGACGCTCGGTGCGGCGGAAGCCTTCCTGCTGCATCCGCTTAGACACAGCCTGGTAGACGTCTGCATTGTGATGCACGGTCTGGAGGCGCTGAATATACTCTGCCTCACCTAGTATGGAGAGAAGCGTCCGTGTCTCCTGTCTGGACCACCGGATGCCTGCGCTGCTACTGGAAGTGGCCATAGCGGACTGGGAAGGAAGGCTAGCTGGAGGAGGCTCCTGGGCAGCAAGGTGCCGATCTGAAGGTGTGGGGAGGCTCTGTGTGCTCAGGTCTATCTCCAGGAGCCAGCTGATTCTTCCCTCTCAGGGCTAATTGCTGAGAAGCCAGGTCCGAGGACCGCATTTCTGGCTGGAAGGCCACAGGGGAATGAAAGTTACAGGGATGGGTAAGGATAATTGTGGCAGCAAGTTAAGCGGTGCTACCTGTAAGTAGGCTGCAAAGAGGCAGGAACACCAGCACTGAGAAAGCCCAACTTTGGGAGTTCGCTCAGGATGGGTAATGGATCAAGGGCTAAAAAGGGCCTTACTGGCTTGGTAACAAGGGGACTGGCTCCTCCACAAAGGGCAGAATGCTTCCAAGGCTGAGACCTGGTACAACTGTGTATCTGTAAAAATCACCATTGTCTTCTAAGTAGACAGACCGAGGCGGAGAAATGCCTGGACCATGAGGCAGCTCATTCTGGAGAAGTCCTCGCAGGACCATGGGCAGGACCATGGCACAGCAATACATGTCTAAAGGGGCTCATTCCTTACTAACCTTGGCCTAAGTGGCATGCTGTGGCTATGTATTACCCAGCTGACTGTCACCATTGCACTCTTTTGTTAAAAGGTAACTTCCAGGGCCAGAAAAGCAAGCTGAAGTCGTCCTTGCTAATACAAAGCTTCTTGCATAATATGGCAGAAGACCTCCACATCTTTACTTCGACCACCTGCCCCAAAATAGCAGCAAAAAAACAAACAGGGCTACCAAGGGGATGGATCTGTGGAACTGCTCTGTATCTTGATTATATCAATGCCAGTACCTTGGTTGTGATACTGTAAGTACAGTTTTGCACGATGTTACCATTGGGAGAAAATGGTAAATCCAATAATACATTCCATCTCTCTGTATCATTTCTTCTAACAGTATGTAAATCTACCATTATCTCAAAAAAAAAAGTTTACTTAAAAAAAATACATTGTTGGCTGCTTACAGCGAGTGAATCTGGTTTCTACAACTCCCTGCTTTTTTCAGTCTATAATTTGAAAATTTTTGATACCAACTCAATTTATTTCCAATATGCTCAGTACTAAATTTTGTCAACAGATAAATGGATATGGGAATATATGTATCATCAGAGAATATTTGAATTCTCTCTGAAATACTACAAGTTTTGACGTAATGCATAAAGATCCTAAGGAAAAAAAATGAGTGTCAAGTTCAGTTTAACTA
Organism: Balaenoptera physalus; assembly: GCF_965194825.1. NCBI lineage: Eukaryota > Metazoa > Chordata > Mammalia > Artiodactyla > Balaenopteridae > Balaenoptera > Balaenoptera physalus. The sequence continues at coordinate 172,810,402 of NC_138883.1, read as the reverse complement.
AACACAGGTAAAGGGATAGCAAAAAATATCTGTATGTATAAAAGAGATAAATTTTAAATTTAATCCATGATCCCCAAATCCTAAAATCAACACGAGGACATTTCTACCTAAATTCTTAACTGACGAAGTAGAACGGAAAGAACCTGGGGCTAACGGTTAGGCGTCCTGGACTGCAGTCCTTTCTAGTTTACCCCCTAACTAATTCAGGGATATCTAACTTCTGTGTGCCTTGATTTTCTCAACTAGAAATGGGGAGGGATAAAACCTGCCTGACAATCTTACAGGGATTTGAGAGGATTAAATAAAATAATAGATGTGAAAGCACTTTGAAAATTTAAAAACACTATTATCGAGTATTACAACTCCAGTGAAAATGAAAACCCCTAATTATCATGGTAATCTATAATTTGAGGAGGCAGAAGTCTGGGGAAGCAAGTCTCTTTAATATTTTAATTAAAGTTACAACAGTTGATTAACCTGATTCTTAAGACATTAATTAAGCTGTTTCCCCAATGCTTAAATTTGAAAGCCAACTGTTAAAGTTAGTTCCCAGAAAGTGTCACAAAAAGATCTGAGGAAGAAAATCAATAGCTTCTACATAAATATTTCACCAATTATAACAGATTCCACGAAATTCGACTACAGTGCAAAGAAATCTTCAAATTCGCACACAATCTCTCAAGTTCCCTCAGTTAAAAAAGTACTGTAAAAATGTGATAAGTCCAAATTCCCACCTCTGGATGACACAAATTATCAAAACTAAATGTATGTTGGCATCTATCAATACTAACAGATCTGAGAGCAAGAAACAAATGTCTGCGTGAATCCCATCCTTGAGAAGACTCAGCAGAAGATAATATCAGAAGATAACAGCCTCCTGGAGTATTCTGTGAAATGACCCAGCCATAAAAAACAATGAAAAAACACACTGGCATTTCTAGTTTCATTTCACGTTATACTCAGAATGTATAAGCACATTTTTATTACCATGGGTAAAAGTACTATTTTATTCCATACCTTCTGCCAAGGATCTGCTTTACTTTCATTACTGTATTTGAAATATTCCTTATTCTACTTTGTTTTGCTGCCAATCCAACAACCTGAAAAACAGCAATATATTACAACGCGCATCATTTTTTCCTTATTTCAAAGTTCAAAAAGGAGGGGAACAGTACCTCTTCATTTTCTGAGTAAGCAACAACAGCTGGAGTGACTCTGTCCCCTGCATCATTGGCGACCACATCAGCCCGGCCATCCTGGAGAAAAATACGCAAGTGTATTAGTTCTTTCGGGATGAAATATACAGTCTCTTTAGATATATTCAGACATGGGTGGGCCAGCGTTACTCTGACATATATATGGAGAGAAAAACGGCTTTATCATTATTTTAAACACGTAGATTTAACTGTCCTTATCAATTTCCTAGATTTTAATTAAGACCAGAATTCCATGAAGAACTACCTCATTTTTTTCAGTCTGCTCTGCATAGCGGGTAACAGAACAGACATAATAACAACCTATCTATGTACAGTAACAAGCCTTACTACGTTAAACTTCCTACTCGTCTTCCTTTCCCTATAGATGCATCTTCCTTCCCTTTCTCTCCATATGATGAAGTGGCATTAATCCCTTTGGCTTTTCCTTACAAATCATTTGACATTTAAACGTGAGACTAGGATCAGGGCTGTCCCTCATTATTGTTCCTTCCACCTGCCCATTGATGACAGGAAGCCCCTAACTCCTAGTCAGGCTCTCTCATTTCCAGAAAGGACAACTGAGTAGAGCACACACCATCATCTGGCTTCACACGCTTCGCGGGATCAACACCTCCAGTTCCAGAACGCGGCCACGCCGCCCTTTCTTGGCCAACGTCCAGAAACCTCCGGGTACCACACGTTCAGGTCCCCCCTCGGGGCCTTCTGCGCCCGCCATGTCCCGGGTCCGCCCCAGCTCGGGGCCTCCTGCGCCTGCGATGTCCCGGGTCCGCCCCCCTCGGGGCCTCTTGCGCCCTCAAAGTCCCGGGTCCGCCCCCGCTCGGGGGTTCCTGCGCCCGCGATGTCCCGGGTCCAACCCCCCTCGGGGCCTCCTGCGCCCGCGAGGTCCCGGGTCCGCCCCCCCTCGGGGCCACCTGCGCCCTCGACGTCCCGGGCCCGCCCCCCCTCGGGGCCTCCAGCGCCCGCGAGGTCCCGGCTCCGCACCCCCTCGGGGCCTCCTGCGCCCGCGAGGTCCCGGCTCCGCACCCCCTCGGGGCCTCCTGCGCCCGCGAGGTCCCGGGTCCGCAGCGACCTTTCTTGAGGAGCCGCGGGGGACGAAGCAGGGTCCGCCCAGCTCTCAGCCCCGAAACTTCCCCACAGAATCACCTCTCCGCGCGCGACGTCCCCAGGCCGGCGACACGCCGTTCACAGCCCCGCAGTAGACCAAAGGACTTGGCCTCGCACCCAGAGAACTTGGTACGCGCAGCCCAGGTCCCCGAGTCCCTCACCTTATAGACGGCCACACAGGCTGATGTGCAGCCTAGGTGAACCCCGATGGCCGCCATGAGGCGGCAGAGACGGCGGCAGCAGTAACGAGCGGTCGCCCCCGCCGCAAGAGCGCCAGGCCGCGGTACAGCCCCATCAGGCACCGCGGAGACTTCACGTTCTCGCCCGCCCACTGCGTCCGGTCCCTCCGCCGCGGCCTCCCGCGTCCCTGCCAATCAGCGTGAAGGTCCCGCCTTTCCTCTCCAGCAGTCAGCGAATAGCTTTACTGCGTCTCTCCCCGCCCCGCTGGGACGGCACCGCGTGAGCGAGAGTGCGCACGCGCAGGTCGCGGAGGGAAAGGAAGCGGCTGCTTCGCTCCGCCCGCTTCCATGCCCTTTTCTTGAGAGCCAATGGAAACTCACGGTTGAGTTGCATCATGTGTCCCAGCAACTCCAGGCAGATTTTTTTCCAAACCCGGCTCTGCGCTCCTGCGTCCTGGAGCAGCCCCGGGCGATAGCAGCGCGGCGGTTCATTTCGCAGGTGGCGAGGCGTTTGGAGCTGGCTCAGCATGTGGTGCGGGAGCCCAGCCGCAGTGGTGGCCTTTTGCGCCGGGCTTTGGGTCTCTAACCCGGGGCGGGCGCAGGGCCAGGAGGCCGGGGGGCGGCTGGGCGCCGACTGTGAAGGTGAGCGGTGTGAGACCTGCTTGCATGGCGGTGACACCGCGTCGCAGTGCAGCTGTTGTCGGCTTTGGCTTCTCCCGGGCCTGTCTATAAATAGCATTTCACTCAGGAAATACGGGCCTTGGCCGTGGTTTCCGATCGCCTTCGCCCAAGCCTAGGCAAAAAGTTCGAGCCGGGCCCAGTGACACGTTCAGGCCGCGTTCTTGGTCTTGCTCGATTAAACTGCCTCAAAGCTGGTGGGTTTGCATTTGGATTCGATTTTGTGCAAACGCACCTAGATGCAGACGACCCTGGCTCCAAAATGATTCTGCTGCCCTAACCGGCGAGACTTGCCTTTCCTTGCACAGAAGCCTTTCAAGTTCAAATTAGTTTATAATTCCCCAAAGAACAAAACATGACAAATTGTCTGTAATTGAGTTGAAATGGCTTAAATCAGAGCACATAACTAACATTTGTTAGAACTTTACAGGGAAAAGTTTCATTACAAAGGAGTACCTTAACTCCTTAGAAAGAGGAGGAATACAAAAAAACGATTCCTTTTCTGTTCACAGTATCTCAGCTGTGGACTTGCACTCAGAACAGGTGGGTCTACATCCCACCCAGCCTTCTGGCTCTGAGGCCACTGTACCCGGTTCTGGCAAAATCAACGTGATAATACCTACCGCAGAGGGCTGGTAACGAGGTCAAAGGAGATAATTAGCTGTGCTACCTCCTTCCTCCTGGACTACTGTAGCACTTACCTCCGAGTTTCATTCATTGAAATAATTAGCTTACATGTATATCCGCTTCACCCTTCCCTGAGCTTTCGAATCTATTCTTACATAACAGGAAATGGTAGGTTCACAATATACGTTTAATGAATGGGTGAGTATAGACTGTAATATAACTGAATAAAGACTTCACAATTGGAGTCCAGTTTTCTATCAGCCCTGCAATAATTAAACTTTTCTCCAGAAATTTAAAATACCTACATGATGTTATTGTCAAACTTCAGATATAGATATTTGTTCAGCCAAGTTATAATTTTCAGTTAAAGATCCCTTATAACTGGGTACTATACGTTTAAAGCAGAATTTGTGAGGCATAAACAGTTGACTGGCTTAATCATCACTAATTTAATTGCTGGAGCTTCTACTTAAAAACATTTCAGAAGAGCCAGAGCATCTGGATTAATTGTGAAGCTTCTAACGTCTTTCTTGAATTTATTACAGCATATTGTGATTATTAACTTGCATGTCTGAGTAACCTGGGTGTATATTTCCTTTTGTTAACACTGTAGAATCACAACGAAGGAAATACTGGTTTTAGAACAAAAAGAAATAAGAGTCTAGATCTGGCTCTGTTTCTGCTTATGAGTCTTTGTCATTAGCCAATTAATTTTCCCTCAATGTATAAGATTAAGAGTCTATACATACTGTAGGGCAAATTTCCATTCTTATCTTGACTACTCTGTGGCATGGGACACCAATGACTTCTTTTATCAGTAAAAAACTGATAGTCCATGAACCACCTGGGACCTATTAATGTATTTTATTAAGTTCACAAAGTATTTTGAAAAAAACATCTAAATTAATTGGCTATATTTTAAACTTGGGAGATGTCATTTTAAAAAGTTCAGATTTCTGGCTTATCTTGAAAACCAGGTGACCAGTCAAGACTAGCCCATATGTCCATATAGTGGGAACTGATGGTGGCTGCTCTTTTTAGAAAGGACATGTGTTCTTTAGGTTTTTGTTTTTGTTTTTCCTAGACTTGGATTGCTTTACCCATTCATTTTACTTGCCTGGGCCCTGTGAATATTCAAGTTTCTGACTGCTTTAGGTCATGTGAAGCTTACTGAAAAAAAAAAATGTAAACGTTTCTGAATTTATTTAAAAGGATTGTATTATGGGGCTATTAAATTTTTTTTTTACTTTGAAATAATTATACATTCATTTATGGGACTAATTTTAATAAACAAAACCCTATGACATAAATAAAAAGCCTATGGTTATCTGGTTATAGCAATAAATGCATGCCAGGATCCTTAAATTACTAATTTGTTAGGTGATTTATAGTGAGATTAATCTCACAAGCCTCTTAAATAGCCTCATCCACCAGAGGGCAGACAGCAGAAGCAAGAAGAACTACAATCCTACAGCCTGTGGAATGAAAACCACATTCACAGAAAGATAGACGAAATGAAAAGGCAGAGGGCTATGTACCAGATGAAGGAACAAGATAAAACCCCAGAAAAACAGCTAAATGAAGTGGAGATAGGCAACCTTCCATAAAAAGAATTCAAAATAATGATAGTTTAGATGATCTAGGACCTCAGAAAACGAATGGAGGCAAAGATCGAGAAGATGCAAGAAATGTTTAACAAAGACCTAGAAGAATTAAAGAACAAGCAAACAGAGATGAACAATACAATAATTGAAATGAAAAATACACGAGAAGCAATCAATAGCAGAATAACTGAGGCAGAAGAACAGATAAGTGACCTGGAAGACAGAATGGTGGAATTCACTGCCGCTGAACAGAATAAAGAAAAAAGAATGAAAAGAAATGAAGAGACCTCTGGGACAACATTAAACAACATTCACGTTATAGGAGTCCCAGAAGGAGAAGAGAGAGAGAAAGGACCTGAGAAAATATGTGAAGAGATTATAGTGAGATTAGTCTCTTCATGTAAGCCCAAGGAATAAATTTCCATTCTTACTGTGACTTCTCTGTGGCATGGGACACCACTGATTTCTTTCTTTTTCAGAAAATTCTTCTCTTGATGGCTATGATACTACTTTTCCCTGCCTTTGCTTCCCATCTCTGTGCCCACTTGTTCATAGTATCTTTGTAGGCTTCTAATTCTTTAGCCATGGCTTCAATATTAGAATATCTATAGTCTGATTAATCCCAGATGTTTATATCCACCCCATCTCCTTTTCAGAGTCTCAGACCTTGCATCCCATTGATGACTAAACATACCTACTTAGATACCTTATACCTCAAACTCAACAGAGTCACAAACCAAAGTCATCGTCTCCTTCCCTTCTCAGTCCCCCAAACCTGTTATACTTATGGCATCAGTACATAACTCGCCCACTAGACTAGACTTCTGTCTCTCTCTGATGCCCTAAACCCATCAAACACTGGGTCCATTGATTCTACCTTCTGGCTGACTCTGCTCCTTTCTCCTTCCCCGACTCCAGTGCCTCATTACAGACCTTCACCATTTTCAACTGCCTTACTGTCACAACAGCATGCTTCCCATGGCAGGGCGATCATGTAATTCCCTCACTAAATATCTTTCAGTGGTCTCCCAATTTCCTCCAGGGAGTTGCCTCTCCTTTGTTCTCTCACAGTATCTAGTACATGTCTCATAGTGTTGAGAAATCGTTTTGGTCTCCTCCATGTGTGCATTCCTTGACAGTCAAGACCGTTTCTCTCACCACATCATCTCCAGTGGCTACCATGGTGCGGGGCATAAGGTAGGCACTCAATTCTGTTGAATACATGTATGCACATGTGCTGCAATAAAATATTATACAGCTTTTAGTGAGTCAAAAGTGTATCTTTCAAAGTACAAGTTAGAATTCCCAACACCCACCATCTAGGTAATGCATTGACAGAGCAAGAGTTAAGGTGTAGAAATCATCTGAAGGTGTATTGTGGGAGTAGAGAAAGAGCTTTGAGGCATCGGGACACAGGGTTTCTTTTTCAGGGAGAGGAGAATTACAGGTCGCCAGGAGGCTTTAACGATGGTTTATGCGTGGATCATTACAGCAGGTGTCTCCCTTGCATACTTGGTCTTTTGCTAATTAAACTTAGCAAAATACATGTTGGCAAATGTCTCGTTTTCCTCATTGTATCAGTAGCATTTCACACAGCTGATCAGTCAGCCCCTTTTTAACACTTTCTTTGCTTGTCTTCTGGGACACCCTCACTCTTTGTTCTCATCCTCCCTTACTGGCTGCTCCTTTCAGTCTTTTTCTGGTTCTTTCCATCTTTCCAATTTCTAAACAATGGAGTTTCACAAGACTGAGACCTGGGATCTCTCCCTTTTGTGTGGTCTCATCCCACAAAGATCATTTTAATGTTGATGAATTACAAATTTAGCATTTGTCCTAGAACTCACCCCTGAACTCCAGATTTATATACTCAGCAGCTCCTTACTGTTTGCGGTGTCAGACATTATATTAGGGGTCTCCAGAGGAACAGACCAATAGGATACATACATACATACATACACACACACATACATACATACATCCAGATAGATTTATTATAAGGAATTGGCTCTCCTGATTATGGAGGCTGAGATGTCTAAAATTTGCAGTGTGGGCCAACAGGCTGGGGGCCCAGGAGAGCCAATGGTGCAGAAGGCTGTCTGCTGGAGAATTCCCTCATGCTTTTTGGTTCTATTCATGCCAATCTTTTTTGTTCTATTCAGGCCTTCAACTGACTGGATGAGGCTTATCCACATTATGGAGGGCAATCTGTTTTACCCAGAGTTCACTGATTTAAATGTTAATCTCATTCAAAAACACCCTCCAAGTGGACACATAAAATTAATCGTCACAGTTGTCTAGAAGTATCTCAAAGTTCACATGTCAAGACTGAATTCCTGCTGGTCTCCACAAACTTGCTTCTCCTGCAGTCTTACCAGTTCAGCAAATGGCAACTCCACTCTTGCATTTTCTCAGGCCCAAATCCTTGGAGTCATTCTTGACTTCTGTCTGCGCCCACCGCCCCCCCACCCCCCGCCATGCCACATCCAATCCATTAGTAAATTCTTTTGGCTCTGCCTTCAAAATACATCCAGAATCCAACCATTCTCATCACCTCCAATGCTCCCACCCTGGTCCAAGATATGCAGCTATTTTAAGAACCTCCAAATGGTTATGCCTGCTTTCATTCTGGCTCCCCTGCAGTCTATTCTCCAAAGAACCTCCAGAGGCATAATTTAAAAGTAATGTCAGATCACTGCACCCTTCTACTCAAAACCTTTAACGGCATGCCTTCTCAGAGTAGGACCCAGAGCCCTTACCATGGCCTCAAAGCCCTAGATGACCTGCAGATGAGCTGCTGCTCATTTGACCTCATTTTCTACCATCCTCCCTCTTGGTCACTCTACTTCCCCCATGCTGGCTCCCTTATGGTTCTTGGACCTGCCAAGGACATGCCTATGCTGTTCTTCCCTCTGCCTGGAGAGTTCTTCCCAAGCACTCCACTTAAGCTGTTCTCCCACTTCCTTAAGGTTTATGCTCAAATACGACTTTATCTGAGAGACCTTCCCTGACCACCCCGTTTAGAATAGTACTGTTACCTTATACTATTACTCTATCCTCCTTACCAAATTTATGTTTCTTCACAGCCACAAGATACTTTTATTTATTCACCAGAATGTAATCCCTGAGAGTAAGAGCTTTGTTTTTCCAACAACCTATAGAATACTGTCCGGCACTTACTAATTGCTCAATAAATATTTGTTAAAACCACAACATGGCTATATTATATTTAGTGTTCTGTTCCTATTAAATAGCATTAGGAATGAATATGACTTCATGTTCTAAAAATAGACATTTCTGGTCGTCTAACTGAAAACAACTGAAAACACTGGATAAAATAAAAATGTGAAAATGTTAAGTGTAAGTTAGTAAGGCATACCCAGAGGCCAAAAACAATGTGAAAGTGGAAACCAAAAGAGGTAAAGGGACCCCTGAAGCTGGGATTTTTCTTGAGGGTATTTGCCACCCAGGCAATTTAAACTTAGATTTTCATGGCTGTAAAATAAGGAGAATGAATAAAATAAAGAGAATAATGACATAGCCCAGAACCTTCCCAAGTTAGGTGTGTAATACTGGATCCTCCCCCAATTAGTTTGGAACCCCAGAGAGCTAGACTTTCATTATAAAAGGTTACCTGGAAATAACCACAATTCTACCACCATTCTTTAGAGACTAAAAGAAATTGTAGTACTTGAACTTTTTACTGAATAAAAGGTAAAACAAAAATGTCTCCTGATCACTCATACTCACAAGCTACCACACATATGCACTGAAGCCCAAATTGACACAGCCAACCTGGGTGATCCAAAACATCTCAAACTGAGAATTTAGTTTAAAGGGATTTCAAGTAGGCATCAGCAAATGTTAATCTCACATAGGAATCCACCTTCAATCCAGTCCCACAAAATTCTAATAATTCCCACAAAGTTCTAAGAAAGCTCACATTAAGAAAAATCACAAACCCATGGGAAGAAGAGCACCATAAGTGACAGCCAGTTGAGACAAGAGACAGAAGAAGCATACCTGGACAGGCTTTAGGTTTTAGAATTATCAGGCACTGAATATAAAATATGTTTATTATATTTAAAGAAATAAAGGAAGGGGTTGAAAATATGAATAAAGGGCAGGAGGCTATTAAAAATGTCCAAACATATTTGGAAAAGAACCAAATAAACATGTACAAATAGAAATTAGTGAGATTAACCACAGACTAGACACAGCTGAGAAAAGAATTAGTGAGTTAGAAGATTGAAGAAATTGCCAAGAAGGAATCACTGAGCAATTAAGAGAATAAAAATATGAAACAGAGATAAAGGTACAATGCGGATCAAGAGAAAAATTCCCACATATGTTAATTGGACTTCCAGAAGGAGAAGAGAGAGTGTACGGGTGGAGCAAAAGAGATGATAGCTCATTTTTCCAAACGGATGAAAGTCATCAATCCACAGATTTGGAAGTCCAGTATATTCCAAACAGTATAAATAAAAATAATTCCACATCTAACCATATCAGAAGGAAATTGCAAAACACAAAAGGAGAAAAGAGAAAATCTTAAACACAGAGAAAGAAGACTGATGAACTTAAAGAGAATGGCAATTAGACTGTCGGGTGAGTCAACATTGAAAGGCCCAAAGCCACAGCTAGTAAATATTAAATAGTAAAGCCAGGATTTGGACCCAGAGAGTCTGGCTTCAGAGCCGAAGCACTGAATCCCTACCTATACTGCTTTCTGAGTGTGGAGTTGGGAACTAATTTATTTAAGGCAATATTAAAAATAAAATTGGAACAATGAAGTAATATACAAATTATTCAAGAGCTTCTGGTTATTCTTAAGTCTTAACTCATTATAACATGTATTTTATTCCTAGGTAGCAATTCTCCCCTAGTACTGGTACCAGCAAGACTAATCTGGTGTCTTTTTTTCCCTCCAAAATCAAGCTGGAGCAGATAATGTAGGACTGACTTCAGTTCTAGAAGGTGTGGATGGAACTGCTGAAAATAATGTTCCTAGCCCACTGATAATTTAATAATTCCACTAACTTGATTTTAAACTTTATTATTATCTTTTCCAAAAAGTTGTAGCTCTTTTCCTGCAGGTGGCGTTATTATATTTTTCAAGTACTAAGTTAAGTAGTAAATACTCAAGTTAAAAGACAAAGATTGTGAGGCTACATAAAAACATCCAACCAAATGCTTTTTACAAGAGATGGGTTTGGGCAAAAGAGTTAAATCTTTCTCTTCCACAGGAAAAAACTATAATAAATATCTAAGACTAAAAATAAAATTAGGAATTAGCCACACAAACATGTTATTTAAAATTTGTAAATACCAAAGGAATCAGCTAGAAGAGTTGAAAATGAAAGCTTTGAGTTTGGGGGAAATGGGGAAGGGGAGACAAGGGACACTATTTTTCAAACTGAACCTTTTATAACTCACTGGCTTTAAACTTGGTGTTGGGGGGAGGGACAGAGAGGGAGAGAGAAGAGACCTGGAAACCACAAGTATAAAAATTATTTTAGAGAGTTTTTCTTAAACAGGAGTGGAGAAGTGGGATGTGATGTTGAGAGAGGTTTTGTTGCTTTTAAGATATGAGAATTAACAGCATGTTAATGGGAACAAGACGGGAGAGAGGGGGCAGAGGTGCAGGAGCAGGGAGTTGATAGGATCTACTTTAGCAGGTGGAAGGGCTGTCACAGTTCATTCATAGAATTAAGGTAGACTGTGCTGGTACACGTGTTGTAGATGTGGTGGCAGGAGCAAGGGAGAGTTCTTTCCTGTTGCTTTTTTTTTCCCTCAGAGAAATAGGAAGCACCATCATCACTGAGGATGGGGTGGAGGTGTGACACAAGGTTTGAGAGAGCAGCTGCGCAATTGTCCTTTTGGGAGTGGGACAGAGTGAGAATGAGGTCAATGTAGTAGGATTGTTGGGAGCACTAATGGCTCACTGAAATGAGTGGTCATGAATTTACAGTGAGACCAGTGAGTACGGCTGTGCTATTTCCTCCAGCCACGTTCAGTGAGTATAGGTGCAAAGTTTTAACCAGGGTTAGGATTTTGCTGGGTGAGTCCAACAAGGGAGAGAGATGCAAGGGAGTTCAGTCTGTGTGCCAAGGAGTTATTATAATGTTGAACCATGGAATCTAAGCTGGGTGAGGAAGCAGGGTGAAATGGCGGCGGCATCAATGAATAGTATGACCTGGCGGGGTCAGGGAATTGTTTACCTTGGGGTGTTAGAGGATGTGAGCTGGAAAGATGGGAGATGATGACCAGACAATGGGATGTTTCCACTGAGATTATAGAGGTTATAGTCATTGGTAATGACTGGACCTGAGGGTATGACCATGATGATTTTTCATGTATTTTGGATATTAATCCTTCGTCAGTTATATAAGTTGTAAATATCTTCCTCCAGTTTGTGGCTTGTCTTATCATTTGCTTACGATTTCTTTTGCATTAAAAAACTGGTTAATTTTGATGTAATCAAATGTATGATCCGTGTTTTGGTCTCTTCTTTAAGAAATCCTTCTCTATCCTGATGCCATAAAGATGTTTTCCTAAGGTTTCTTCTAAAACTTTTGTAGTGTTGCTCTTCCCATATGTCTTTATTCACCTGGGATTCACGTCTCTGTGTAGCTTTGGATAGGTGTCTAAGTTTAACTTTTTCCATGGCAGGTGGTCCTAGTACCATTTATTGACTAGTCCATTTTCCCCCCACTGATTTTTAGCATCACTTCTGTACTATACCAAGCTCTTCTAGATTTGTGGATTTGTTTCTAGACTCACTAGTTTGTTCCATTGGTCTATTTCTGTGCCAGTCCCACAGTGTTTCAAATGCTATAGCTTTGAATTAGGTCTTGATATCCGATAAGCCAACTCCCCAAACTCCTTCTTCTTCAAGTATTTCTTGGCTTTCATTTGCTCTTGTTTTTTCATATGTATTTTTGGATCAGTTTATCAAATCTATAAAAAATCCTATTGAGATTTTCATTAGAAGAGCATTGAGTTTATTGATCTACTTAAAAATAATTATCATCCATAATATTGAATCTTCCCATCCATGAACATGGCTTACCTTCCCATTTCTTAGGTCTACTTTTAGGTCTTTTGATAAAGTTTTGTAATTTTTTTCCTTCAAAGTCTTGCTATACTATTAAATTTATTCCTGGTTACCCTAGAATTCGCCACTCTTCTTTATGCTATTTCCCTAAAATTCTTTCTAATATGAGGGCTGCTGTTTTCCAGCGTATGCTCTGGCCTCCATGTCCTTCTCTGATTGCTTGGGCACTTCTCCTTTGGGACAACAACGTGGGAAAGCAGCCTCCTTCTATTTCAGAGTACCCTAGTGGATAAGCATGTGGGCCCAGAGGGAGACCATCTGGGGTCAAACTCCCTCTACCACTTACTGGGCAAGCTCACTGGCCTCTCTCTGACTCAGGTTCTTCATGTGTAAAATGAGGATAGTAATGTACATCAGAGTTTTGTTCTGAGACTTGAATAAGTTCATCCACATAAAGTACTCCGAACAGTGCTAACAAATGGTAACTATGGTTGTTCTTATTGCCTGTGCCTCTTCTGAGTGTCATCTCTTCACTGACTCTGGACCCTGTGATTGAATATGATTGTTCAGACTGGGGTTCAAACTGGAACATGCAGGCAGATGCAGACTACCAAGGGGCTTCATTCAAGACACATGTTCTGTTTTTTCTCTATGCTTTAAACAAAGCTGTCCCAAGCATCATATCCCAGAGGAGGCAACATTTTCTTTTAGGGTTAGTGACATTTTGTGGGAAAGTTCTCATATTAAGTGGAACTTGGTTCCATAGATTGATGGATTGATTCAATAAGCTCATGTTATTCAAGGCCCAATACTAAGCTAAAAGCTACAGGCCTGAAACCATTCTTACTTAAAATATGAATTTAATTTGTCACAATGCGTTGAATATACTTACTTTTTTATTTGGTGGGAGAAACATATACATAGGTGTGGTAGTGGTGATATTGTACACAAATACATAATTTATTTGTTCCTTCTAGTGTGTCAAGAATTCTTGAACCGATTCTACAACTCCTTGATAGCCAGAGGAGTCAACTTTTCTCTGGACACCATAGAAAAAGAATTGATCAGCTTTTGCTTGGATGTCAAAGGAAAAGAAAACCGCCTGGTATGGTAAATCTTCACCTTTCATTTTCTCCCTGTGCTTGGAGAAAACTGCTAATCGTTTCATTTCTCATCTTGAATTTAATGTTCTCCTTCTTCGATGCTTGCCTCAAGCCTGCTCACTGCAGAAAGCGAGCAGAAATTGATCTTTCAGGGAAATGGAGTCAATGTATTTTCATCTAGAGTATGTCTCATTTCATTTGGCTTTTTGAAAAAACCATAGGCAACCAATTCCACAATTTCTTAAAGGAAATTATACAATTGAATTCCTAATGAGAATTTACTGTCCTGAGTTAAGAGTGGGTATACTTTCCACTTCTTATCAAGACAATTAGTGAAATCTATCAAAATATTTTTACATCATTATTTATGCATAATTAATGAAGTACTTTTATTATCTTGTAATGGTGTTTCCTGGGTATACACAAATGACCTGTTTCAATATACTGTTTTTACAGCACTAAAGACAATCTTGGGCCAATTCATTTTGCCTAAAATTGTCATGTTGAATTTGTCAGTTAAATTTTCCTCGTTGACTGTTCACCACTGACACACTGTAAAAGTCTCAGCATTTGTCTGCACCATTAAGTTTTATATTTTTAAATGTCAAATGCTTGTCAGGGAGCTTGAAAGGCAGTAGAACATGATGGAACAGGGCATGGACTCCAGAGCCAAAAGGCTAGATTTTTAAATTAATTTGGTCTTTTCTTCTTGCTAGTTGGGTGACCGCCAGTTGGCTTGGGTGTCAAATACTAGTACTTACGTCACAGGATTGTTATGAGAATTAAATACATCAATACCTTTAAAGCCCTGAGAGCAATGTGTCAGCACAGATAAAACATTTAGCAAGTGTTAGCTCTTATCAGTAGTCTTTAAGCATCATGTGAATTGCAGAGCACTTCTAATTAGGCTGATCATGGGAACGGAGTCATTTGTTTTCTGGTGTCTTAGCAGGGGTTAAATTTAAAAGCTGGGCCACAAAAACTAGGTTAACCTCTTCCTCACTTCTTGAAACTATACTGCTTGCTTTTTTTCAGTGTCTGGGTCCCTAAAGTCTCTTCATTCCCCTTCAGTGCTACTATCTAGGAGCAACAAAAGATGCGGCCACAAAGATCCTAAGTGAGGTCACTCGCCCAATGAGTGTGCACATGCCTGCAGTGAAGATTTGCGAGAAGCTGAAGAAGATGGACAGTCAGATCTGTGAGCTGAAATACGGTATAACGGAGTCAAATGTTTTTTTCCCCAAATGTCCAGCATATTGCCAATTCTCTAAACATAGGGCCAGTTTCTAAAAAGTCAGTGTTAGAAAGAAAGAAGTTCTACACTTGCTAATAGGGTGCTGGACTGCTGCGTGGTGCCTAGTGCCATCTGAACTTCTTTGGGGGAAGAGAAATGAATTCTGGCACAGTCCGCATTAGGTAAAACTGCCCACCCAAATGGCAAAGTTTAACCTCTTAAATCACTAAGGCGTTGTCAACTACATATGTCAAGGAAGAGTTCAAAATTTCAAGGGAGCAGCTACTCGTGGTGAATTAGCTCTTGGTAACCTATTAAGACAAAAGTTGCATCTATTCAAAGGTGATGTAAGGACTCTGAAGTTTTAAATAGGACTCTAAAGTTCTTCCTAGAGCTATCATTCTGCCAGCTTTAACTTTTAGGAAATAGGTCATTCACATCAAAGCAGGTTTTACCTGATGAAATAGCCTTATCAAGGGTGCCTAAAATAAACAGCCAGAAAAGGAAGATGTCCTATTTAAAACATTATCCTTGGCCTTATAAATTTTACATACATAGATCTATTCTTATACAGAGGATTTGTATCTGGGCCAGTCTTTTGGGTAGATTGATTAGGTATCATAGAAGGCTGGAGGGGGACTTCCCTGGTGGTCCAGTGGTTAAGACTCTGTGCTCCCAATGCAGGGGGCCAGGGTTCAATCCCTGGACAGGGAACTAGATCCCGCATGCCACAACTAAAGATCCCGCATGCTGAAAGGAAGATCCCGAGTGCCGCAACTAAGACCCGGCGCAGCCAAATAAATAAATAAGTAAATAAATAAAAGGCTGGGGGATTCCCCACTTAACCTATCCTAACACCTGTAATTCCACCAGTAGAAATCCATTTCTTTTGCTTATGTCATTGTTTTATGTTACATACCTGGCATAGTCTTTGTAAACTACCTAAGTAATTAGCACCCAACTCTGAATTATTTTAGTCTTATTTTCCAGCATAGCTATGTAATAAGCCTATGCACTATAGCTACACAGATGGCTTTAAATAGGTTTAAGGTCAGAAGATACCAAAGCCAAGCTGTTTCTCAAATGGCCAAGGGCAGGCCCTAACTTTCAGGGTGGTGATGAGGCAGATGTTTCTTTTTATTGGCTTCCAAGTAACGAAGTAGAGGCAGGAATCACTGAGTCCATATAAACGATAGCCCCCAAAGGGACAAAACTGTGCTGATTCTTCCATTCAACAAATTTCTTTTGAATAGCTTTTACTATGAGCAAGGGATCTTACTGGGCTCCTTGAATAATAGAAAAATTAATCAGATATTATTGAGAAGAAGAGAGTACTTATTAATGTTTTGGCAATGCTGGCCACTAGAGGCCCTTAGGGAGCCATGGACTAGATTTACTGTTGGTATTGACTTTTTCCCTGTAGTTTTAGGGAGTCATAGAGGATTTTCCCCTTTTAAAGTTAATGCCAAATGCCAAGTTCTCTAGAATAACCTGAAGAAACTACCAACACTTGCAAGAAAGTTTTTTTCCTTCAACCATTTATCTTGAATAGACCACTAGATCTAAATTCTTCCCAGCTTATGTTTGGCAGGAAAGTTGAGACTGAACAGGGGCCTTTGAGCTGTGGAGTATTAATAATTTGGGCTATAAAAGTTTCTACGCCTAAAGGTATTTTGTCATGTCAGGCAGGAAATTAACAGACAAGGTCAGTGTAGACTTGGATTATGTTTTCAATTAGGAAGGTGTTATTTGGTTTTTGACCTGGAAGAATGTTTTCGCTTGCTCTGTTTTTTATTTTTATTTATTTATTTATTTTTATAAATTTATTTTATTTATTTTATTTTTGGCTGCGTTGGGTCTTCATTGCTGCATGCGGGCTTTCTCTAGTTGCAGTGAGCGGGGCTACTCTTCGTTGCGGTGCGCGGACTTCTCTTGGCAGTGGCTTCTCTTGTTGTGGAGCACGGGGTCTAGGTGCGTGGGCTTCAGTAGTTATGGCACGCGGGCTCAGTAGTTGTGGCTCGCGGGCTCCAGAGCACAGGCTAAGTAGTTGTGGTGCATGGGCTTAGTTGCTCTGCGGCATGTGGGATCTTCCTGGACCAGGGCTCGAACCTGTGTCCCCTGCATTGGCAGGTGGATTCTTAACCACTGCGCCACCAGGGAAGCCCTTTGCTCTGTTTTTTAAAAGAATGGGAATCACTATTAAAAAATGTAAGGATTCTCTGGAGCAGAGTGTAGCTGACCCTCCAAATAAAAAAGCCTTTAAAATCCAACTTTTATTTATTTATTTCCAGCTTTACTGAGGTGTAATTGACATATAACAGTGTGTAAGTTTAAGGTGTACGATGCGTTGATTTGATATACCTCTATATTGCAATATGATTACCATGTTAGCTAACAGCTCCATCATATCACATAATTACCATTTCTTTTTTTGTGATGAGAATATTTAAGATCTACTCCTTAGCAGCTTTCAAATATGTAATACAGTATTCTTAACTATCATCACCATTTTGCTGTTCTTTCTCAGGATTGCTTTGTCAATTCAGGGTCCTTTGTCATTCCATACACATTTCAGGATTTTTTTTCTATCTCTGTAAGAAGTGCCACTGGCATTCTGGTAGGGATTGCATTGGTTCTGTAGATTGCTTTGGATGGTATGGACATTTTAACAATATGAATTCTTCCAAACCATAAACACAGGGTCTCTTTCCATTTGTTTGTGTCTTCTTCAGTTTCTTTCATCAAAGTCTTGTAGTTTTCTGTGTATAGATCTTTTACCTCCTGATTAAATTTATTCCTAAGTCTAAAATCCAACTTTTAACTTAGGGTACACTGACTGGAAGTTTTTGATAAATCACTTGACAACTATGTTAGGTTATTGAAAGGCTTTTAAATGCCATGTTCTACTATGTAGGGAAAAAAAGGAATGCTTCAAGAGGTCAAGCTGAAAAAGTCCTAGGCTGCCACTAATTGTTAAATAAGTCAACTTAAACGCTGTATCTGTGTTCAAGCACACCGCTGGTGGTGAGGAAGGGGGAAGGAGACTTTCCTTCGAAAGAGAAAAATTGCCCCTTTCTCACGGGGAAATCAGAATCACGAGTATATTATAGATGAGCTTAATTATTTTTCTACTTTGGGGCTTGGCAATAGAGAAGTAGCTGAGTTCTTGACATCCTTTGCAGATAATCTGTAAACAGGGAAACAATAGTCTCACTAGAGGAGTTAGATGTTGGTGACAGGTATTATTGGCAAGAATGCTAGGAGCCAGATTGGCTGGTACCGAGGCACCAGCGTTAGAGAGGCGGCTATACCCCAAAGGTCTGTAAATAAACCCTGTGATGATTTGGTAATCCCAGTAGGGATGGAGGGATCAGGTGAGTTTAAGCAGAGATCCAAAACAATTAAGGATCAGTGATAATGCTCCTAATTTTATTCACGTGTTTGGGTTTCTTTAAATTTGTATTTAAAAACTAATTTGTATTAGTGCTTTGTAATACGTGTGCTCATCTGCTTTACCACAGACATATCTCATATAAAAGCGAATCGTAACTTTCTAGCTAATAACAATCTATGGCTTTCAGTTGGCCACACACACAGGGCCATCCCAAGGTACCGCCTTTTATTGATTCCGTTCTTCTTACCTTAGGAGCAGCAATTAGGATGCGGTGCTATTTGTTTTATGAACGTTGGTCTTGAGAAGCCATGGAGTGGTAGCAAAGACTGCAAAGCTACACAGGCCCTGTTTTGAAGCGAGTATAATTCCATGGAAAGAAAGTCCAGCAGATCATGAGTTATCCCAATAGCTTTGCATATGATACATTTTTCTTAGGTATGTCCTGTTTTCCATAGACACTGGAACTGCTCCCCACTGTAAATCACAGGGTAGTCAGCACCAAGATAAGTAACACTATTTGCCTTTCTAAGTGTTTCATAGTTGGTTTTGTTTTTTAAAAATTGTGCTCTTCCTTTTTGTCATGAAGAAAAAAAATTGGATTTGGCATCAGTGGACCTGTCCAAGATGAGAGTAGCAGAGCTGAAACAGATACTGTACAGCTGGGGAGAAGAATGCAGGGCCTGTGCGGAAAAAACCGACTATGTGAATCTCATCAAAGAACTGGCACCCAAGTACACAGCGACGTACCCCAAAACAGAACTCTGACCCCCGGAAGCTGGTGCACCACTGATCGTAATTAGAGACAAAATGCCTCTCTAGGATATGGACGCGTTTGTTGAGAGGAACCAGGAATTGCAATGTGTGTGGTCTCAGACTTGTTTTGATATTACACCTCAGAATTGGTTACCTGGGTTTATAAGTAGAACTGCTAGTATTAGTGGTTTCTTAAATCTGCAGTGTACCAAAACCTACAAGTGCCTTTCTCATGATTTTCTTGTATGTGAATTGTCATTGCCTATCTCCTAAAATGGGGAAAAGTGAACCACTGAACAATCGGTGTAGTAAATTGATTCTAAGCAGGAAGAGTGCTCAGAGGCTCCTATCTGTGCACTAATTTTTAAAGAAATATGTTGGATTAGAGAAAGACAAATATCATATGATATCACTTATATGTGGAATCTAAAAAAAGGGTACAAATGAACTTATCTACAAAACAGAAATAGAGTCACAGACATAGAAAACAAACTTATAGTTACCAGGGGGTAAGTGGGGGGAGGGATAAATTGGGAGATTGGGATTGACATAAACACACTACTATGTATAAAATAGATAACTAATAAGGACCTACTGTATCGAACAGGGAGCTCTACTCAATACTCTGTAGTGACCTATATGGGAAAAGAATCTAAAAAAAAGAGTGGATACATGTATATGTATAACAGATTCACTTTGCTGTACACCTGAAAGTAACACAACATTGTAAATCAACTGTACTCCAATAAAAAAAAATGTTGGATTATGACAAAAGAAATGATGTTTAGCTTATCTAACTCCCAACTTCAACCCAAATGATAACCTGGCATAATCAAAAGTCTTTTAAAAAGTAAACTTTGTGTTTTTAACTGTAAATCACTCTACCTTCTAGCTCTCTTTGTTATCAGAAATAGGGGGGCAGGAAGCACTACTTGAAATTAGTGTTTCCCAGGGGAAGAAAACCTTTTTAAAACCTATTTAAACCTACTTAGAATAGATCAAGAATCCACACGAGTACAGCCAACGTTTTAGCGAATTGTATCCACACTCACACTGTTAACTGAACCAAGCTCAAAGTCATTTGCCCTTCTTCCTATCACACATTAGACAAGCTTTTGATAGAGGATTAAAGAATATTAAGAGCACCTGCGGACAACATGGAGCTTTATGATTCTTAATGCTATTTTATCAGCTTTAAATTGTAAAATCATTTTTGGTTCCATTTTCTGGCCACACAAGAATAAGAACCCCACTGTAGACATGACTGCCTCTCTGTGGCAGGTGGAGGTGGGGAATGAATGCAGGGCAGCTGGAGGGAACGTTCTGGGGTGATGGGAATGTCCTGAATCTTGATTGCGGTGATGGTTACATGGGTGAATATGACTGTCCAGTTCATCCAGCAGTACAATTAAGATATGGGCATTTTATTGTATGTAAATTATACCTAAAATACTGCTGTAGAAAAATTATTTGAAAATTAAGTAAAATCAATTGATTCAAAACATCTTGTTTCTTTAAGAATTGTATTTGCTTAGAGTTGCCATATGATCCAGCAATCCCACTCCTGGGTATATCTCCCTCCTGGGCACATACCCAGACAAAACTATAATTTGAAAAGATACATGCATCCCTATGTTCATAGCAGCACTATTTACAATAGCCAAGACGTGGAAACAACCTAAATGTCCATTGACAGATGAATGAATAAAGAAGATGTGGTATATATAAATACACACACACACACACACACACACACACACAATGGAATACTATTCAGCCATAAAAAAGGACATTTTTGCCATTAGCAACCACATGGATGGACCTAGAGGGTGTTATGCTCAGTGAAATAAGTCAGACAGAGAAAGACAAATACTGTATGCTGTCACTTATATGTGGAATCTAAGAAATAAAACAAACTAGTGAATATAACAAAAAAGAAACAGACTCACAGATACAAAGAACAAACTAGTGGTTATCATTATCAGCCATAAAAAGAATGAAATAATGCCATTTGCAGCAACATGGATGGACCTAGAAATTATCATACTAAGCAAAATAAGTCAAAAAGAGAAAGAGAAATACCAGATGATATCACTTACATGTGGAATCTAAAATATGGCACAAATGAACATATCTATGAAACAGAAACAGACTCACAGACATAGAGAACAGACTTGTGGTTGTCAAGGGGGTGGGGGGTGGGGGAGGGATGGATGGGGAGTTTGGGATTAGCAGATGCAACCTATTATATATAAAATGGATAAACAACAAGGTCCTACTGTAGAGCACAAGGAACTATATTCAATATCCTGTGATAAACCATAATGGAAAAGAATATGAAAAAAAATAAGTATAACTGAGTCACTTTGTTGTACAGAAGAAATTAACACATAATTGTAAATCAACTATACTTCAATAAAATTTAAAAAATTGCATTTACTTACTAGGAGTTCTTTTGGGGAGTGGAGGAGAAAATTTCCAGACTGAAAGTATACAATGAAAGTAAAATTTTCACTTTTAAATGCCTCATAGGTAAAAGCATTTCCAACTGGGCAGTTGGGATATAACTGAACTTGTCAGAGAATTAGTGGTTAGTAACTTAAAAATGAGAATAAAAAAGCTTTGGTGTAATAAATAGCCAAAAGGGTTATTGTTTCTGGATTTTGGCAGCTTGGTCATTTTGTGTACAGCACTCTACTTTATTATGAATTATATTTTTAAAAAGTCCAAAATTTAGGCTATTTACAACCTTTATGTTTGTTTTTCTTTAGTGCATTTTGAACCTATTGAGAGACTCGTCATTTGAAAATAATATGTGTGATGTCTGCTCTCAAAATCAGGCCATATTTCTGTGTCATCTTTTCAGGATATAAATCTAGGTAATGAGAGCACTACCCAGCAGGTCATTCACATCCATGATGTTTAGTCTGGTTTTTCGAAGTGCATTTACTCTCAGGCAGTGCTGCTCAAACTTCTCCAAGCATGCATACAAATCCCCTGGGGATCTTGTTACAACGTGGCTTCTGACTCAGTGGGGCTGGGTGGGACCTGAGACTCTGCCTTTCCGGGCTGCTCTTCCAGGGACTACACTTTGAGTAGCCGGGGCCTAAGTCATGGATCCTGAACCAGACTCAGTCAGTTAGGTTTTCGATAGAGAGAGCTGAATAGAACAACGACAAAACAAATCACAATAAAGGCAGAAGAGTTGATTCTCTCACATAAGTGAAGTCCAGAAGTAGCCAGTCCAGAGTAAATACGGCAGTTCCATGAAGTCATTAGGGACTCAGCTCTTACCTTTTTGCTTCATTTCCTAGTGGTGGGTTCCATTCTTAACCCATGGTCCAAGTTGGCTGCTGGAACTTCTGGTTCCAGAAGGGAGAAGGCATAAAAAGACCTGTCTCTAAGCTGGGCCAGGCTCCATCGGGCAGCCTTTCCCTTCGTCTTCTCCCTTTCCCTTCTCCTTCCCCTCCTCCCACACCCTCAACCCCCAAGTTCCACCTCCCACTCAACACTCTGCTTATAGGTCATTGACCAGAACTTGATCACATGCCAAACCCTGCTGCAAGGAAGTTTGGGAAACAACATCTTTTATTGAGTTCATTGTTGCCCAAATAAAATCAGGATTCTTTTTTTTTTTTTTTTTTTTTTTACTGAGGAGGAAGGGAGAAAGAGTTGTTTGTGGCCACAAGCTATCTCTGCCACGCAGCATACATTTTCCTTCCTGTGAATCTTAGTTATAATTCCTGGTTATCAGACCTTAAATACCTCTTCTCCCTCCTTGCTATTTGCTTCTATCATAAATGTAGGCAGTTATGTCTTTCTTTTTTGTTGTTGTTGTTTGACAAGAAGTAGCTACTGTTTTTCTATTTTATTTTCATTTTATTTATTTATTTCTTTGAATTTTATTTTATTTATATTTTTATATAGCAGGTTCTTATTAGTCATCCATTTTATACACAGTAGTGTATACATGTCAATCCCAATCGCCCAATTCATCACACCACCACCCCTACCCTGCCACTTTCTCCCCTTGTGTCCATACGTTTGTTCTCTACATCTGTGTTCTGCCCTGCAAACTGGTTCACCTGTACCATTTTTCTAGGTTCCACATATATGCGTTAATATACAATATTTGTTTTTCTCTTTCTGACTTACTTCACTCTGTATGACAGTCTCTAGATCCATCCACATCTCTACAGATGATCCAATTTCGTTCCTTTTTATGGCTGAGTAATATTCCATTGTATATATGTACCACATCTTCCTTATCCACTTGTCTGTCCATGGGCATTTAGGTTGCTTCCATGACCTGGCTATTGTAAATAGTGCTGCAGTGAACATTGGGGTGCATGTGTCTTTTTGAATTATGGTTTTCTCAGGGTATATGCCCAGTAGCGAGATTGCTGGGTCATACGGTAATTCTATTTTTAGTTTTTTAAGGAACCTCCATACTGTTCTCCATAGTGGCTGTATCAATTTACATTTCCACCAACAGTGCAAGAGGGTTCCCTTTTTTATTTTCATTTTAAATGGCTTCCTCTTGTGTGTGTGTGCGTTTTTGGGGTGTGTTTTTAACCCCAAATCTATAAGCATACAAGTTAGAAATCAGACATTCTGACTTCAAAGAGTGACAAAACTCTGGGCTAAAAACTCTCATCTAAACAGTGGTGGTCTGGGGCAGACATTATTCCTAATCTACTCTAGATTTCAAAAACTCCAAGCAGATGACCCTTTAATTTGGTTCCTAAATACACACGAGAGGCTAGATAGAGCACGACTTAAAAGTTGTAGTTATTCATTTGAGTATAGATATTTGTAATCTACATTCCACTAAACAGTGTTAACTTTAGAACGAGTTACCCTGACATATAGGACAAGAAAATATTTGATTATCAGATCCCTAAAAAAAGCAGAGCATTTTATGATCCAGAGGCCCTATCTGTGGGTTTGAGCAGCTCTTCTTAAGAGTCTTTTCTAAGCAGATATCTGAGTTTTTATCCTCCGAGTCTCATCCAGAAGAAATTATTGTCAGGTGCCCATTCGTTCACAGTGTGTTTGAAAGAAAAACAATTCCACCAAAAGAGAAGTAGGAAAGGGAATGAGTAGTATGTATGATTAAGTTTGTTTGTGTTTGGTATGCTTTTCACTGACAAAAACTTTTGAGAATTTGGGATTGTGTGGGCATATCCGGTGCTGAATTTCTAAAGCTCACCAGGATTTAAATTAAATTTTTAATGCGTGGGACCAACAAATCAGAAATTTAAATGTGATTGTCAAGAGAGGGAAGGTCGTTGGTTGTCCGTGAAGTGGATCAACTTTAAGGCAGTATTTTTTAAGCTTCTTGGGTGATTTCCCCGTGAGGCTGTCCTAGGTTCTCTGCTCATAATTCTGACATCTGCCTCCCCACGGTGATAGTTCCTTGCTGTGGGAAGCTCAGCCTGTGCATTCAGCTCTTCCAGAATTTGCTGGCAGACTTTGCGAGCCAACATACATAGTCTGGCACGTTGTGCATTTTCTGTGAATGTATCCCTACTTCTGAAGACACCTAATCGATTATACTGCATAAGAGATGGATCAACCCACATTTAGAACAAGAGAAGAAAGCAAAAAGGACTCACAAAAATATATAATACAGGGCCACGACCCATCACCAAAAATACTTGGAGCTAGGTATTCTTGGAATTCATAATTTTTCTGATGCTGGAAAGATAATATGATGCATATACTAAATATTTCATAATCTCCTCTGGGCTTGTGGCTGTGCCCTTCCATAAACCCAGGTCAGGTTTTGTCAGTAGAAGAAATCAGGCCAGGTTTTGCTTGTCAAAGGAGTTGCAAAAAAGAACTTGGTATTTTCAGAGCTTTTCGGATTTCTGAGTCTTAGATGAGAGAGCGTGGCACTGTAGTTCTGTGGTGACTCCAATCTAGGGTTTATCAATCATGAATTAAGACTTCAGCCCTTCTTTGATAAAACCTCTACTGCCCATAGACTAGTCTCCCATAGACAGAACTTCTTTCTTCTAGAAAGGAGTTGAAAAGCACCTGGGGGCCTCAAAAAATTAGGACTCCTGGTGCCTTCTTTCTTTCTTTTTTGGCCACACGCCTTCCAGGAGCATGGTGTGTGGTAAGCATGAAACACCCACCCAGGAAACCAGTGCTCACTGGGCTGTCTTCCTTCCAAACAAGGTGGGTCAGCAGTGGTTTCTCCTCTTCAGGTCATGGTAGCCAAGAAGCCGAAAGGAGCAGCTGGGCTCCTTTCTGCAGCCCCCCACTGCCTTAAGAGCCCTTCTCTTTCCTCAGACTGAAAGTCTGCTCAGACTTTGCAACCCACTGTCCTGTCTTACAATCAGCTGCAGAAGACATTGTTTACAGGCTCTTGCCTTTTTCCTTTTGAATTTTTTAAAACCTATTTTGGAAAGAACAGATCAGATGTTGGCGCCTTCGTGACGGAGCAGCTATAAATACATTCTGAGGGATCTTGGACCATGCAATTTCTAGCAGGTGGTAAACTTGCTCACCTGCTTGATATTATCTAAGAATGTGTGTGTCTGGCCCAGGAATTCATTTCTCCCTATTTTTGAGTCTTCCACTGAGAGCCAGATATTTACTTCTCATATACCCCTGTTCTTCCTGAATCCTAAATGAATAAGTTCCTTGTTTTCTTCAAAAAAGAAATCCAGAGTTTTCTCCTTATGTTTGTGCCTCCCCGGAAAGTTCAGTGTCATAGCACCTTGACCTTGGGCTGTAAGTGCTCAAAAGCTTAGTTCAGACTCAGACTTTGCAAATGATCTTTGCAGTTTCCTTTACTTTCTCTGATATAGTTTATTGGTGGTTCCCCCAAATTTCATTCTATTGGAAAATCTTATTACTGTAATAGCATCTTGACTATACAAAGACAGAAATAATAAGATGGAAAGAGTAGTGAATCGGAATTTGAATTCTAGGTTTGCCTGTGGCTGGTTGTGCTACCTGAGAAGAGTCATTCAACTTTTCTGGCCCTCTGTTTTTCATCTTAGGATTCAGCTATCTACTTAATTGCATTATTGTGAGGATTAAATGGGAAAAAATATAGGTAAAATATGTAACAGGGTGCCTAGCTCAGGGTGGACACCTCAGTAGATATTAGTTGAATCTGAATTGCACTTTTAAAGATTTCATTTATTGTCACAGCATTGTACATGAAGACATTTTAGAGATGAGGCCAGGAAATGAATTCAGGTCACCCGGCTTCTGGACTGGATGTAACTTTTAGGCTGAGAAATTCAGGGGTGAGAGAGTTTGATGATTTGGAAACTTGGACTTTAATCGTTGGGAAGTAGGAATATTCACACCTCATGCCTTAGAGTTCTTAAAGGGATGGCAAATAAAGTGGTTGGAATTCGATAAATGATGAATATAATGTAGTCTAGGATGTCACCTGTGATCAGTAGTGGGCTATGTCTTTTATTTGGGGTGACTCGATATTTCTGGAGCATCCTTTAATTCTACACCCCTCCATGACGCTGTTGCATTTTGTAGGATGCAGGAAAATATAGGTCAACTATCTTGTCCAAAAAAAAAAAAATCTGAGTATGTTCATGGGTATTTTTATTGCAGCCACATTTACCAGTTCTCTGGAAACACCTGGAAAATTTATTCATCAGCATGTCTCTAGAAAGCCTATAAAAACTTTTGAAACTCAGCAATCTCAAATGAAGCACTTTGTGAGTTGTGCTTGATTTGAACGAGTTTGACTATTAGTAAATTTCCCATCTGCCTTCCTTTTTCTATTAGACAAAAAAGATAATATACCAGAATGTGATAACCTATTGTTCTGTTTTGAAGAGTTGCTTTTCACTTGTTTAAATTGTTAGAAATGTAAGGGTTGATATCCTTCTCCTATTTTCACAGTAATATCAACTATTTTCATCTGACCTACACCTATTGGAACACACTCTAAATTATATATCTCTCTGCTGGAGAGAGGGGAAAATGTGTAATATAGTGCTCAAGAAAATAAATGATTATTTATGAATATGCTTTGGTTAAAAGCCAACTTACACCTTAATTTTAAACTTAGGCCTTCTATGAGTAAATTATTATAATTTAAATAATTATATATATAATTATATATATTTATTTAATTTAAATAATTATATATATAATTATATAAATAATTTTATATATATATAAAATTAAAATATATAATTATATATATATAAAAAAGGCCACATAATGCTTCCACTAATCATTGCAATTAACTGAGATGGAATTTTTCCCCAGCTGTAAGAATGATGATGAATTGATGATTTAATATTTTTAGAGTGACTTAGTATCATATACTTTTGGGGGTAGGTTTTACTTTGAAATAATTTTAAACACAGAGAAATTTCAGTTTCAAGAATAGTACACATAAGTCCTATATACCCTTCCCCAGATTCACCATTTGTTAATATTCCATGATATTTTCCGTCTCTCTCTCTACATATACATATATTATTTCTTCTCAACCCTTTGAAATTAAGTTGCAAAAGGTGTGATGCTCTGTTACACCTCTAAATACTTCAATGTGTAACAAGAACATTCCCTACATAGCCGCAGGACACCCATCCAAATCAGGAAATTAACATTGATATTGTACAATCTTCAATGGGGATCGCAGGTCCCCACTCAAATTTCACTGATTGTCCCCATGATGTCCTTTATATGTCCAGAATCATGCGTTGTATGAAGTTGGCATGTCTGTTTAGTCGTCTTCAGTCTGGAACCAGTTATTTAGTCTTCTCTTATCTTCCATGATCTTGACATTTTTGAAGTGTTCAAGCTAATTACTTTGAAGAATGTCCCTCAATTTGGGGTTGTCTGATGTTTTCTCATGATTACATTCAGGTATATCACAGGAATGTCTCAGAAACGACTCTGTGTTCTCAGTACGTATTATCAGCAGGTACATGATGTTGATTTAACCTATTATTGGTGATGTTAATTTTTCTCATTTGGTTAAGATGGTGTCTGTCGGGTTTCTCCACAGTAAAGTTAATAAGAAATTTGTGGTGGGATATTAATAAGTATTGATAAGTATTCATTACAATGTTAATAAGTATTTTGTGGTGAGATAGTTTAAGACTGTGTAAATATCTAATCCCTCATTAAATCTTTATCCATCAATTTTGGCATCTACGGATGCTTTTCACCTGACCCGATCATTATTAAGATGGTTGGTAATTAATTATATATGCTACCATTCCTTCTATACATATTTGTTGGCATCCTACTATAAGGTAGAGCTTTCTCTTCTTATTGATCTATGTCAGTATGGATTCATGGATTCCTGTTTCATTGAATGATTTATCATCCATTACTGGTACTACTGCTATTACTATTACACTTACTATGATGCTTCAGCTGGCTCAGATTTGGCCAGTGAGAGCCTTTTCAAGCTCCTGTGACTTTTGACAGTCTCCATCATTCTTGGAGAACTTCCTTATTCCTCACGCAAGAAATCCAAGCACGTCTGATACTTTTGCTGCCCCAGCCTTGGAGTCATCCATTTCTGCAAGAAGCCCTAGTCATTTTTAGCTGAGAATGGTACTTAGAAATCAAGATTTAGGCATCAAAAGTGCTTGATGCTACCAGGGTGTCATCATTTCCATGTCCTCTCTATGGGTAGAGCTATATATACACAAACATACATTATCTATATCTATGTATTCTGGAAACCCTGTGTTCATGCCAATATCTCCAATTACAATCCAACATTACACGAGTTAGTTATTCTAGTCTTTCATTTCCCAGATTTGTACCTCCCTCTCCAACAGTGAGAAGCCTGGGTCCCATTTTCCTCAACATACCTGATTAATTCTTTCAGCTGTAACTCCCACTCATCTCCAGTGATTCTTTTCTTTTCTTTTCTTTTTGGCCATGCTTTTGCACGGCTTGTGGGATCTTAGTTCCCCAACCAGGGATTGAACCCTGGCCCTCGGCAGTGAACGTGCCAAGTCCTAACCCCTGGACCGCCAGGCATTTCCCTCATCTCCAGTGCTTCTGACTGACAGTGGCCAGTGCAGGGCGAGAGCCAAGAGGTTCCCCCCAGCCCTGGTGGTATGCCAGCTGAAAGTCCCTCACCCATATGGTTTTGAATGAGTCTTGACTATTTTACTGAGGGGCTATAATCTAGTGGTTAAGTGTGAGATCTCTACAGTCAGAATGTCAGGTTTACAGAACAGCTGGGCCACTTGATAGCTGTGTGATCCCGGGCAAACTAGTTAACCTCTTCTCGTCTCTAAGATCCCTCTCTTCAAAGACAGGCCATAGCAGGCCACCCTGCTGCTTCTTGCTGACTTGGGTACAGGTCCGGAGTCTCAGAATAAAGGCTTCTGCCTTCGCTGGTCAAGTAGCCATTGACTGAACAAGGAGGGCAGCCTTCAGCAGGCCCCGGGGGTGGGGTGCGTGAGAGGGCTTCCGGGGAGTGGGCGGCTGTCCAGGTGGACCAAGTATCATACAGAGGGCTTGCCTACGGCATCAATCCACTTGGGATAACTACAACCCAGTGCAGAATCATGTCCAGTCGCGGCCTTAGTTTCTTCATCCGCAAACTGAGGGCGGTGCTGTGGGCTTCCCGATCTTAGGAAATTGTTGTGTGAGCATCGACTGAGCTAGTGCTCCCCAGTGCATGAAGTGGGAGATGTTTAAAGAACATTTCCCACCCTTACCCCCTTTTAAATCCAATACATATTCACTGCAGAAAATTTAGAAAACCAATATAAGCAAAAATAAGGTATTAGCTGTCACTGGTAACCCCATCAGGCAAAGATAACCATTTATACTTGGGAATATGTCCCTCCAGTCTTATATCTGGGCATATCGTCGTAAGGTACTAAGATTATGGAGTTCCCGCTCCCTTCTCTTCTCCCTGTACGAGGCGAGGACCAGATTCCTTCTGGGGACCATTCCCGGATACCCCTGAGCCTCTCGCGGGCTGGACCCAGCAGTACAACATCCCCACAAAGCAGGCAGCAGGCAGGCCAGGCCAGGTCTACGTGTGCAGCCAGGGGACCTCGCACCACGCACGCCTCCTGGGGCCGGGCGGGGGGTGGGTGGTGGCGTGCTTCTTCCTTCCCAGGTGCCGGAGGCCAGGAAACAGGTTTTCTCACTCTTTGATCACAATGAGTCATCTGCTGCGGAAGCTGCCTGCAGCCCAGATCCCAGGGGAAATAGCTGTGCAAGCCTTTTCTATTCGAGGGCTACCCCGTGGCAGCTCCTCTGGGTTGAGGTGTTTGGGAAAGCGGATAGGTTCAGAGGATGTGGAGGGTCACCGTTCTGAGAGACGTGCACACATTGACTCACGGGCTTCCCATCCCTTCTGCCCTTCCTTTGATGTTGGTGTCAGCTTGTCTGGCTGGTCCACTGACCATACACTTGGTCATTTTGTCAATATTTTCTCAAAGATTGCCTAACACTATATTGGTGCCTGGGGAGAAAAAGGGGGAGAATATATAAAAGCGAGCTTTATTCCCTCAGAATTTTTACCATATAACTAATGAATAGATACTAGTCCAAGTTCAAGATGGCTTTGAAGAACCTTCAAGCAGCTCCTCTAAGGATCCGCTGATCTTCCCAGAACTTATGTCCATCAGAACTCACCAGTCTGGGCCCTGTTCTGGCACTGACATCTTCATATTTTGATTCATTTAATAAACATATTAATCTGTGCTAGGTATTCTGCCCCAAATTTGTTCCTCACTATCTATTAGTGTTTTCAATTTTCACCCTTAGAGATTTGAGACCTTTGTGTCTAGAAGATTTTATTGGCCAAAAAGCAAGTGTCTGATTAAACCATAAATACCCCTTGAGCTTTTTCAGCGAATGCGTTGCTGTGTGTTAGTTGATACAAGCTCTGTGTAGGGCCTACATGGAGGGAAGGAGGGGAGGAACACACCAAGGGAGGCGGCGATAGGGACCCAGGAGGAACTAAAGCCAAGCATCATGTTTCATCATTTAGCAAGCATTTAGATGTAGCTCATTACTTTATTCAAATCCATCACCTCTGCCCCGTGTCTTCACTTCCCTTCTCCCCAAGCTTAGCAATGTTATAATCGATGCTTTGTCCAGTGCTCTTCTGGAAGACGCTGATGAAATCTCTCTCTCTGGCGGGCTCTCCCCCTGCACCTGAGCAACTGAATGTGGCTGTAGAGATGTTCCCAACCGTGAAGACTATTTTACATTAATACCATGACTGTTAACCTTAGGGAGCCCTCGACACACCTGGCAGCCCTACCTCATTCCCCTAGTCAATGAACTCTTCTCTTCTCGGAGAAGACCACTTCACATCTTCTGTCCTTTCCTGAAATTCTAGCATCTCCTCGCCGGTCCACCCTCTCAGCTGATGACCTTGACTCCAGTTGATAAAATAGACGTGATCCCAAGAGAATAGCCTGGATTTTCCCCACCAAATCTACCCACCTCCTTGCCTTTGTAACAGACACTTTGCTTCCTCTTTTGTTACAAAACAAAACCAAAATCAGTCCATGCTCATCCCTGTGTGTGTTTTTATTTTTATTTTTTTATTTTTTTAAACATCTTTATTGAAGTATAATTGCTTCACAATGGTGTGTTAGTTTCTGCTTTATAACAAAGTGAATCAGCTTTACATATATATATATATATCACCATATCTCCTCCCTCCCGCATCTCCCTCCCTCCCACCCTCCCCATCCCACACCCCCCAGGCGGTCACAAAGCACCGAGCTGATCTCCCTGTGCTATGTGGCTGCTTCCCACTAGCTATCTATTTTACATTTGGTAGTGTATATATGTCCATGATACTCTCTCACCCTGTCACATCTCAACTCTCCCCCTCCCCATATCCTCAAGTCCATTCTTTAGTAGGTCTGTGTCTTTATTCCCATCTGTGTGTTTTAAAAATACAGTTTGCATTTTCTAACTGAACACTTATATTACTTTTATTAAAATATGTCACCAAGAGTAATCTGAGCAGGTCAACTGTGGTCTAATTTTGCTTGCTTGTTTTCCCTTAATATTTCTCTGAATTCCAAAAAAAAAAAAAAAAAAAAAAAACCACCTAATATCAGCCTCCCAAGGCAATAGAAATAAAAACAAAAATAAACAAATGGGACCTAATCAAACTTACAAGCTTTTGCACAGCAAAGGAAACCGTAAACAAAATAAAAAGACAACCTATGGACTGGGAGAAAATATCTGCAAATGATGCAACCCACAAGGGCTTAATTTCCAAAATATACAAACAGCTCATACAACTCAACAACAATAAAAGCAACCAATCCAATTGAAAAATGGGCAGAAGACCTAAACAGACATTTCTCCAAAGAACACATACAGATGGGCAATAGGGACATGAAAATATGCTCAATATCACTCATTATTAGAGAAATACAGATCAAAACTATGAGGTACCACCTCACACCACTCAGAATGGCCGTCATTAAAAAGTCAACAAATAACATGCTGGAGAGGATGTGGAGAAAAGGGAACCCTCCTACAATGTTGGTGGGAATATAACTTGGTGCAGCCACTGTGGAAGACAGTATGGAGGTTCCTCAGAAAACTAAAAATAGAATTGCTATATGATTCAGCAATCCCATTCCTGGGCATATATCCAGACAGAACTATAGTTCAAAAAGATAGATGCACCCCTGTATTCATAGCAGCACTATTCACAATAGCCAAGACATGGAAACAACCTAAATGTCCATCAACAGATGAATGGATAAAGAAGATGTGGTACATATATACAATGGAATACTACTCAGCCCTAAAAAAGAACAAAATCATTCTATTTGCAACAACAGGGATGGACTTAGAGATGATCATACTAAGTGAAGTAAGTCAGGAAGAGAAAGACAAATACCAGATGATATCACTTATATGTGGAATCTAAAATATGACACAAATGAACCTATCTATGAAACAGAAATAGAATCACAGACATAGAGAACAGACTGGTGGTTGCCAGGAGGAGGCGGTTGGGGGAAGGATGGAGTGGGAGGTTGGGGTTAGTAGATGTGAGCTTTTATATAGAGAATGGATAAACAACAAGGTCCTACTGTATAGCACAGGGAACTATATTCAACATCCTATGATAAACCATAATGGAAAAGAATAAAAAAAAAGAATGTATACATGTGTATAACTGAATCACTTTGCTGTACAGCAGTAATTAACACAACATTGTAAATCAACTATACGTCAATAAAAAATTTTTTTAAACACCTAATACATGTTTTATTATTTTTAATAAAACGAAAGTATTTTCAAAACCTAGAATTTGAGTCACATTAAGAAAAAAAGCATTATTGGCTGACAGAATCTTGTTCTGCAACCCTCCCCTTAGTGCTTTTGTCTTATCCAATGAGTCCGCTGACTGCTGTTAAACAGAAATAAAATTCACTCTTTCTGGAGAAGATTTGACAACTTCAAGAACCATGAAAATGTTTATATTTTTTGTGCTAATATCTTGACTAATAGACCTTGTGCTATTATCTTGGGGTAATCTAAAATATAGAGAAAAGGCAGTATTCATGAAAATTCTCCTCCCAGTATATTTATTATAGTGAAAAGCAGAAAGTAGCTATATAACATGTAACAGGCAGCCACTGAAAACAATGATGTCAAGACTTTGTAGCAGTGTGAAATATATGCTATAATAAGTGAAAAAATAGGATTATAAAATTGTATATTATCTATGATATAGGAGAAATTATTCAAATAAAATGACTAGAATTTATATTCGTTGTAGGGTGGTGAAATTACAGATGTTTTGAATACCTGTTTTCCTAGATTGTGTAACATTAAATATGTAATAAATAAATTTAAAATTTACTAGAAATATCTAATATTTAAGAAAGTAGGCAGCTCTAAGAAGCAAAAGTGCTTTTATAAATTATATAGCAACATCATGGAAGTAATTAAGTTGCTACTGTATTAGGGTGGGAGGTACCTATAGCATTATTTTGAGTGATCCCGTTAACATCTTAAGCAACATAACATCACAAAGGAATGGGAATAGTTCAAGGGAACTTTGGTGACTTATTCTGTCTGACACGTTCTGGTTCCATGTATTCCAGAATTTTCTCTATCTCTGCATGTAAAAATGTAGAGATATGTGTATATATATATATGTAGGTACATGTATATTTAAAACTCAAAGATACATATTTAAAATTATTTTTGGAATATTTTGGGATCAGAAAACAAAATGAATAGATATTGCCTCTTATTCACATTCTCTGCTCTGGCTTTTATTGAGTCTTTGGTGTTTTTTTTTTTTTTTTTTTTTGGTATCTTGAATACAATTCTTTTTTTAAATTAAAAAAATTTTTTTATTGGGGTATAGTTGTTCTACAATGTTGTGTTAGTTTCTACTGTACAGCGAAGTGGAGTTCCCTGTGCTATACAGCAGGTTCTTCTTAGTTATCTATTTGATACATAGTAGTGTATATATGTCAATCCCAATTCATCCCACATCCCGCCCCCCGGAATACAATTCTTAGCATGGATGAGAATAAGGCTAGGAGTTGCTAGCCTTCCTTTGGTTATATTTTTCTTTCCCCTCCTAATAATATTAGTTTTCAGTACACAGAGTTCAGTATAACCTTGGTCACAATTGGTAACATCTGAAGCTAGGTCTGCTAATGTGTGAGCAAAGATAGATTACTCTGACAGAAGTGAGAAGCTGGCCAAGATGCAAAAAGCTAAACCAGGGAAGTGCTCTATGAGCAACTTTCAGACACAAGGTGTATTTAGATCCGGATACCCAAGACAAGTTTAGAAAAGGGCGCATAACTACTGAGTACCTAAAAGCGGAAGATTTTGAGTTCCTTCCTCTATGGGAATGACTTGAGAGCTTTCAAGTGGTGGCAGGAAATGGCCGGGGGAGAGCGGAGTGCGTCTGTGTATTCCCTGTGGGTAACCTCGTCCAAAGCCAGTTCTACATTCTCCTACATGAGCCAACAAATTCCTTATTTTGCTGCACACATTTTGTCTTGAGCTGTTTTTCTCTTGCTGCCCAAACCATTATAACTGACGGTTATGAAAACTGATGCAATGACCTTTCAATGTGCAGGGGAGACACTTTTACAAAGGCAGCGGAGGAAGGGGCTTTGAAGTACAGTAATGTGAGAGGAAATCTAATAGATGCTCGTTGCATCCACTTACAGTCTCTGTTAGCAAGCTTCGGGCTGCTTGAGAAGCCTGAAGTCCCCCCTAATATGCTTCTGGTTACAGAATTAATTCTGGTACAATTAATTCAGGTGGAAGAAGAGAAAGCCAAGGATATTGAGACCAAAAAAAAAAAAAAAAAAACCAAGAGTGCTTCTGTTATTGTTTTCTGAGCTCAACTCTTAAAGGTGATATGAAAGTGATCTTAGAAAAGCAGGCTAACCAGTTGACAGACTGTTCCTAAAGGCAGGAGGAACTGGAAACCCCCAAGGTAAAGAAGGGGGATCTCCTAGACAAACTCACAGCTGTCCTCGACAAGGCGACCTCAGTGAACCTACGCTCAGAGCACGGTCTGTTGGTCAGTCTGAAGCATTTCTTAAGCGTCTGAAAATCCACACACATCATAATTCCCTGATTTTCTCATGTATCACAACAATTGAAGGCTGGTGTATTTACAGATCAGGGATTTAGATATAATCTTATTCATTAAAATTATTTAATAATGGACCTTAATTCATTGATCTCTGACAGAGAAACCCTCTCAGAATGGTCCCAGAGCAGAAGTAGCACTAGACCTTTATTTTCTACCTGAAGAAATGAAAGCCAACAAAAAACTTCACGATTTGTTCATGGTCAAGTAGTTCTGCAGAGACAGAGTTGAGACGCCCTTGTGACACCTCTGACTTATAGCCCACTGCTGTTTCAAACGCATTACTATGGCCCCAGCCACACTTGTTTTATTTTTCATCTGCGTAGTAAGAGGAACAAGTTCATACAGAGATGTGATTTTCCAACCAGCAGGTGGCAATCTACTGAGAAATCTCAAAAACGTATTTGGTCCTGCCCTGGGTTGATAGTTTGCTACTCTGATTATTTCCCATAGATAGCAGATACAGCCTGTGGTTGGCCCCGTCCTCTCTCCAGCTATGCTATCAGACATCACAAGATGCTTGCGATGGTAAAAGCAACACTTCCCTGGTGGTGCAGTGGTTAAGAATCCGCCTGCCAATGCAGGGGTCACAGGTTCGACCCCTGGTCCGGGAAGATCCCACATGCCGCGGAGCAGCTAGACCCGTGAGCCACAACTACTGAGCCTGTGCTCTAGAGCCCGTGCGCCACAACTACTGAGCCTGCACTGTACAGCCTGCAAGCCACAACTACTGAAGCCCGCGCGCCTAGAGCCCATGCTCCGCAACAAGAGAAGCCACCGCAATGAGAAGCCCGCGCACCACAACGACGACCCAAAAATAAAATAAATAAATAAATTAAAAAAAAAAAAAGCAACACCTCATCAAACAAAGAGTGAGGATAGCTGTGATATAATAATAGTTATTAACTTCATGGGCAATCGTTTTAAAATTTAAAACTTTCTGGTTAAATGTGAGTAAACATAAAAAGCCATTCTATCCTAAACTTAGCTGTTGATGTTTTAGATGTGATTTTCAGTTCATTTCCTGCACAAGTAGATGAAGTATGTGAAGTATAATTTGCTATATGAAGCAAAGGATTCTCTTAACAGAGATTAATATGAATATTAATTCTCACTGCACAATACTGATGATGTACATGCAAAACCTAGATAATAATATGCTTTCAAAATACATCCTTGAAGTCTTGGAAATTATTTATTTTTTCAAATGCTGCTGTCCCAAGACTGAAATGTAAAGACTATCAGGAAAATTGTGGGTTTCACTAGATGAAAAGTTTTCTATGTGACCGAGATTAAAAATCCTGATTTCTTTCCTGATTCATGTAAACACGCTGTATTTTAACTGGGGCTGCCATCACAAACTACTGCCAACTGGGTGGCTTAAATACAACAGAAATGTATTGTCTCACAGTTCTGGAGGCTAGAAGTCCAAAATCAAGGTGTAGGCAGGGACATGTTCCCTCTGAAATCTTTTGGGGAGAACCCTTCCTTGGCTCTTCTAGCTTCTGGTATTCACCATCAATCTTTGTTGTTCCTCGGCTTGTCGATACATCACTCCCATCTCTGCCTCTGTGGTCACGTGACATTCTCCCTGTGCGTCTGTTTCTGTGTCTCTTCTCCTTTTTCTTTTCTTTTAAAGACACCAGTCATATTGGATTAAGGGACCACCCTACTTCATCATGATCACATCTTATCTAATTATATCTGCAATGACCCTATTTCCCAATAAAGTTACATTCTGAGGTACTGGGGTGGGGTGGGACTTCAACATATCTTTTGCGGGGGACACAATTCAACCCATACATATCTTAATGAAATTAAAATTCATGATTTTTTTCCTTATCTATGTAAACATTCTCCATTTGTCCTCCTAGAACCATTCTCTATGCGTCTTGCCCTGTCGTGTACCCCAGGAGGCAGGCCTCTGTGGTCTGTCTGCCTTTGGGCTTCCTGTTGGCCTTGGGTTTGGCCAACGGGAGGCATCAGCAGGAGGTCAGAGGGCAGGAGAGTGAGAGGTCGGGTATTTATCTTTCCTGTTCCCTGCCTGTGTCACCGCAGTGTTGGCAGTGGGTGCATTTCTCACAGCTGCTGTCAGGCAACCCTGCTTCCAGGGCTCTAGCTATCTCTGGCCTGTGGCAGTCTCCCCTTGACCTTTCAGATCCATAGGTCAGGATGCTTTGCCTTCCCCTTGTTAAACCTGCCCCCATCTCTGTACATGGTCCCTCATTCAGTCTCTTTAATATCACATTGTGAGTATACCATCTGTTGCCTGCTTAGACCCTGATTGATACAGTAACCAAAATATATTGCCTTGGGAAAATGTAAACCTTATGGTGGACAATCCTGTCCTTTGGGAGATTATAATCCTTTATTCCATAGTAATTCTCCTTAATCCATGTGGTATTCTAATGGCAATTTTCTATTTCCCTCATTTCTATCTTTATTAATTTGTGTTCTTCTGTAAGAAAGAGTTGCTCCTTCTCTTCTATTTATTTATTCAGTTATTTATATTAGTATAATCTTAATTTTAATTTTTGGATTATAATCCAACATTATTATTATTTATTTTATTGCTTAATTTATTCCAGCTTTAGCCATTGAGAGCTCTTTCAAGTTGACTTTTGTGTTCTTTTTAATACGCCACCATCCTTTTTAGTACTTCCTTACTTTCTAGCACCTTGAGGTGCTCTAGGCTCATCTGGTATTTTCTTGGCCCCAATCACTCCTGTAAAGAGCCCTGTTTCCTTTTATTGGAGAATAGTACTTAGAAACCAGGATGTTGGAACCAGGTGTGCTCATTGCCACTAGGGTGTCACTACTTCTAGGTCCTCTCAGTGGCAGAGCCAAGAAACATTTGTATTTATACTAATTCATGTATACATATGAATTATTATAAACATATACATATATACACACATACACACACATATATGTATTTATTTCTGTATCTATTTGTGTGTGTATCTGTGTATATTTGTATGTATGTATGAGTTTGAATTGGAAGGCAGTGGAGTAAAGAAATAGATACTACCTTAAATTTGTTCTAGTGAGGGTAGCCAAACTTTTAACATGGGAGACAATCTTAATATCCAATAAAATAGTATTAAAAGCATGAAAACATATTAAGGAAAAAAGAGGGATGTTATATTCTGACAAAAGGAATAAATAGAGCAAGAAGATATAATCATCATGAATATATATGCGCCTAACAAAATACCCTCAAAGTATAAAAAGCAACTGATAGTGTCGGGGGGAGAAATATATAAATCAACACATAGAGTTAGAGGTTTTAAAATTATTATCTCAGAAATTGATAAAAAAACAAGCAGACTAAAAGTAAGAAAGATATAGATCAGAATAATTAATGCAAGTAAGAACCAAACTATTAGATGCTGTAAAATTAATACAAACCTAGTGGTATAAAACAACACCACTGAATTCTGTTACAGTTCTGGAGTCCAGAGATCCAAAATGAGTCTTAGGAGGTTGAAGTCAAGATGCCTTTAACCTGTTCCTCCTGGAGACTCCAGGGAAGATCCAGTTCCCTGTCTCCTCCAGCTTCTTTCTAGAGCTGCTGGCATTCCTTGGCTTGTGGCAGCATCACTACGATCTCTGCTTTCATCATCACTGCCCTCTCCTTTTCTGTACTCAAATCTCCCTCTTATAAGGACACTTGTGATTGCATCCAGGGCCCACCTGGATAATCCAGGATAAGCTCCCCATTTCAAGGTCCTTAACTTAATCACATCTGCAAAGTCCCTTTTTTCATGTAAGATAATATTCACAGGTTCTGGGGATTAGGGCATGGATATCTTTAGGGGCCATTATTCAGCCTAACTTAGATACATAATTAGAACTTGTTACCTAGCAGAGAATACACACTTTTCCCAAGTACACATATAATATGTACACACTGAACACATACTAGGTCATGAGAGAAACCTCAGTAGATTCCAAAGAACAAATATCATATAAATCTTATGCTCTGACTACTATGAAAAATGGTTAGAGGGCTTCCCTGGTGGCGCAGTGGTTAAGAATCCACCTGCCAATGCAGGGGACACGGTTTCAAGCCCTGGTCCAGGAAGATCCCACATGCGGCAGAGCAGCTAAGCCCGTGCACCACAACTACTGAGCCTACGCTCTAGAGCCCATGAGCCACAACTACTGAAGCCCGCCCACCTACAGCCCGTGCTCCGCAACAAGAGAAGCCACCGTCATGAGAAGTCCGCACACCGCAACGAAGAGTAGCCCGGGCTCGCTGCAAGTAGAGAAAGCCCACACACAGCAATGAAGACCCAGCACAGCCAAAAATAAATAAATAATATAAAAATTTTAAAAAAAGTAAAACAGTTAGAAATCAGTAACACCAGGATATCTAAAACAAACAAACCTATGTCTAGAAACTAAATAACATATTACCAATAACCTGGTAAGAAGAAAAATAGGGAAATTCTGAGATACCTAGAACTGAAAAACAATGGCAACAGCATATGTCAAAAATTTTGAGGGACACATCTAAAGCAATAGTTAGAATGGTGCTGTCTGATAAAAACTTTCTGTGATAATGGGGTGTGTGCAATGTTTTAGGCATTTTTAAAAAGGGGGATTAATAATTATAAGGAATATGGAAAGAGGTAGTTATTGCTGGAGAAAATCAATGATTTGGAGAAAGACAATGAACGGCTGAGAGTTCATTTTTTCTTCTCTCCCTCCCTCCCTTCATTCTTCCTTCCTTTCTTAATAATTTCTTATCCATCATTTTCAATGTTCTCTCCTTTTGGAATATCTATTCACCAGACATTAAACCTCCTGGGTTGATCTTCTCATTTTCTTCTGTCTTCTCTCTTATTGTTCATTTCCATGCATTCCTCTTTCCCTAGACTCATGCCCAGAAACTTTCCGATTTAATTATCCAGCGAATAACAGTCTAGTCTTCTGTGGGGGATGAGGAGGGAGCAGTTCCTTGGCTGCAGGGACTAGAGAAAGCACATCCTATCTGAGCGCTCTTTAACAAATTTTCAAACGATCTCCCATTCCTCCCAACCTGCAAATTACCAGGTGCCTCCAATTTCTAAGCTTTTGGATGGACTTGGGAAGAGTGGGGGTGTGAAGAGGCAGTTCAGTGGAGATTAGCTTGTTTATCATTTTGTATCCTTTTCAGACATGTGGGTTTCAGTCAGCTAAGACAGTTTCACTCTCCTCCAGTTTCCTTTTATATCTGTTGTCTTCTATTTCTTCTTCTGTAATGTTTGTGTCCTCCCAAAATTCACATGTTGAATCTCTAACCCTCAATGTGATGGTGTTTGGAGGTGGGGCTTTGGGTAGATACTTAGGTTCAAGATGAGGTCATGAGGGAGGGCGCCCATGATGGGATTAGTGTCCTTCTAAGAACAGGAAGAGTCACCAGAGCTCTCTCTCTGCCCTGTGAGGATGCAGAGAGAAGGAGGTCATCTGCAAGCCAGGAAGAGAGCCCTCACCTGGAATGGAATTGGCTGGCACCTTGATCTTAGACTTCCCAGCCTAGAACTGTGAGAAATAAATGTATGATGTTTAAGTCCCTCAGTCTATGGTATTTTGTTATAGCATCCAGAGCTAAGACATTATTTTAATGTTATTTTAGTTAGATTCCTATACTGTTATTTTACTACTCTTTAGTCATTTAGAACTTGCACAAAAGCTTTGAACCACATCAGAACACATATTCGCTTTTTATTTAAAATTCAGTTTCTCTATTTTTAACAAATGAGATCATATATGATGCTTTATAATCCCCCTTTTTAAACTACAGTAAAAAGATTTTTTTTACTACAGTTAAAAGATTTTTAATTTGTGGCCAACTAGCCAGGGGACCTGCCCTCCTCATCCCTTCATCACCACCTTCTGGTAGAGCAGGAAAACAAGCATGGTTACCACACCTGCCCCCAGGAGGATGGAGACTGCAAGGGGCTGTAAGTCCTAAGTAAGGTGAGATGTGAACACAGGATGAACCATTGCCCAGGTGCCGCTATTGGGAAAGGACATGAGGTGTGTGGTCTAGGGCAGATGCCTTTTTACTCTGAAATTGCTGGAGCAAAAGTTTATACATATCCAGACTCTGTCTATGGGTAAGACGTCATAATGACTGTGTAATGAGATGGACTAGCCACTGTCATAAGGATATAATTCTATCTGCCTTTATGAACTCACCAGTAATGCCCCCAACACCCACTGCGTATTCCTATGGCCACCCTGGGGGCTGAATACACCCCTCAGTGGCTGGCTGTGGACCAAGAAGAATGGTGGAAGGAGCTGGGAAACGGGCACATCTGGGGAATATTTGACTTCACTCAAAGATCAAGGGCCCCATGGAAGGAGGCTAATTAGGAACCGATATATCAGTATTTCCCCAGAAGTATTCGTGGAAGCTGTAATGATGGAAATATAATCCTGAAGCGTGGAGATTTGCTGAGCGTCAGAGAAGGTTGGCTTTTTTCAGCCTACCTGACGTATCAGCCCTTTTAATTTCAGCTGTGCTTTCAGGTGGAAAGCAGAGAAGCTTTTGCTTCTGCTCCCCAAGGAAGATCATGTTGTAATCAGCTGGAATTTCTGTGTGAGGATTAAGAATAGGGGTAAAGAGAATTCTGGAAATGCGAGGGTGGGACAGTCTTCATCTGAGGCACATAGTCAAATCTTATTTTGCAACAAATTAGGGCATTTTCAATGGTCTCAGAAATGTTTGAGAAATTTTTACCAAAAAAAAGGGAAGCATATTTTAATTTATTTTTTGCTTTGTTTTAATTTTTGTTTCCTTTTTTTAACTTATTTTTAATTCACTTTGATTTTAAAATAAATACGAGGAGGGGGAGAGGATGTGAAATCACACAGTGCACTGTTATTGGCCTTGTCTGGAAGCACAGCTGTGTTTCTGGGTCTGACACCTGAGGGGCCTGTTTCCTGCCCCTCCCCTGCCATTCCTCTCTTGGTTAGGTGACCTTCCTTTTTCCACACTGAGGAGGAAGCTGACCCCTCCTGCTACTTTCAGGGACCCGGTGTTGGACCCCTGAATTGTGGTGTGATTGTCTTGCTGGGAAGTGGGCTAAGGCCTGGGGGGCAAGGAAAGTCTTCTGTTGGGACAGGGGATGTTCCCAGGGTCAGTCACACTCGGGCAGGAAATACCTAGCAAGGTGGCTCTCGGGAGGGAGAGGGAGCCCCTTCCTCTCTCGGGGCCTTGTCTCTTGAGCTTAGTCTCTAAGGAGTCTAGAGGGGTAAGATGGTCATTGCTGCTTGGAGCCTGGATAGGAAGGAGGCGGGGTGGGGGGGAGCCCTGGGGGACCCTGCAGGGCTCTCCTGGGGCTTTGGGGCACTGACAGTGATGTCACCTAGCAGCTAGTGAGAGAAAAGAAAACAGGGTTTTGAGAGATCTAATTCCCTTTTGTAATCAGTAAAGTCTGCTTCCACACCACTATGTAGATTAGTCAGGACTCTTCAGAGAAACAGAACCAATGGATAGATAGATATTTAGATAGAGATTTATTATGGGAATTGGCTCACATGATTATAGAGGCCAAGAGGTCTCACTGCCTGCTGTCTGTGACCTGGAGAATCACGCAAGCTGCTGTGATTCGGTCCTAGTCCAAAGGCCTGAGCACTGGGGAGCCGACGGTGTAAATCCCTATCTGAACCCCACAGTCAGAGAACCAGGAGCACCGATGCCTGAGGGCAGGTAAAGGTAGATGTCTCACCTCAAGCAGAGAGAGAATGAATTCATTCTTCCTCCACTTTTTGTGCTCTTGGGGCCCTCAGCGGCCTGGCGGGGGCCCACCACACTGGGGAGGGGGTCTACGCATTCAAATGCTCATCCCTCCTGGAGATACCCTCACGGACACACCCAGAGAGCACGTTTTACCAGCGATCTGGGCATCCCTTAGCCTGGTCAAGTTGACATCCAAAATCAACCATCATAACCATAGACTAGTATCGGCTGAGCTGCGGAGGAGAAGGGACAGGTGTGGTTTTCTCGGGCTGGATTTGCAAAGGGGAGGGCAGTGCCCCCGCTCCTACCGCCCCCAGGTTGTGCGGCAGGGCAGTGATGAGCGGGGTCCCCAAGGAGAAAGTGAACGTCCTCGGACCTGGGCTGTGAGGTCAGCCATCCTTCCGCACACAAGTCGCGTTTCATTTCTGGGAGCCAGTGGGTTTCCCTTACCACTTAGCACACTCTCTCTCCTGCCCCGCTGGCCTTGGAACTCCAGGAAAGCAAGGATCCTATCTTGTTTGGCTATGGCAACACGGAACTCAGAATCTGACATACAGTGGCTTCTCAATAAATATCATTTAAGTAAACGTGCCGCAGTCTTCGTGTCTCACCTCGGAGCTCTGTACGGAGGATGACCCACGTCCTCAAGGCGCTCTGACCACGGCACACAGTGACTCACTCACTCTTGGGCGACCGAGACAACTCTGCTAGTCTTCTCTTTGGAGAGGTCATTTCAGCCAAATCCTTGACTTTTATCTGAGACTCTGCCTAGAAACGATAATGTTGGTGACGTGGTACTTTGGAATGTTTCTGTCCTAGACATTTTTTAAATTGAAAAATTAACATTCGCCTATGGTTAAAAAAGTCCAACAACAGGGTA
The DNA here is from genome assembly GCF_965194825.1 of Balaenoptera physalus. NCBI lineage: Eukaryota > Metazoa > Chordata > Mammalia > Artiodactyla > Balaenopteridae > Balaenoptera > Balaenoptera physalus. The sequence continues at coordinate 172,766,234 of NC_138883.1, read as the reverse complement.
AACCATGAAAAGGGTTGTTTTCCCAGGCCAGATGTTTAGTGCCCTCTCTCCAGAGGCAGATACTAACTTCTTGGACACACTTCTGTGAATTTTCTATATAAATGTAAACACACATGTACATATTTACATGGGCATATTTACAGGTATGCACATGTGTTTAATACAACTGGGAGGATATTATGGATAACTTGTTTCCAATTTGCTTTTGTCATTCAAAATATATCTTGAAGATTTTCCCTATTGCAACATGTAAATTGACTCCATTCCTTTTTTTAAAAAAAAATGTATTAAAATAATACTTGCACGTGATTTAAGTATGAACCATACACAACGGTTTATAATGGAAGGAAATCGTCCGTCTCATCTTCTCACTTCTAGCCCTGCCCCCTTCAAGGCAACCTCTTAGAGTAGTTCCTGTGTTTAGTTTTTCTGGTAAACAGCACTGCATTATAAACAACACGTTTATATTCCTTAATTTATCGACTTAAAATATTATCTATTGACACTCTGCTATGAAGGATGATGAATACCACTAACTAATATGCTTATGTCTCCATCAATTCTAGACGTTATCTATTAATTTTCTCATAAGATAGATGAGCATTTTGCACTTACTCCACCCCATCTCTTCCCAATTTTGTTCTGTCTCTATTTACAATCCCCCCTCTGGCCACCTCTGCAGCCTCAAACACCACACTTAACTCTATTTCTCTTTGCATCAAACATAGGAAGCATCTTCTGACTTTGAAATATAAGAACATGAGCAAATCTACCCTTCTCTCTACTTATCTCCTCCGCAACAACTTTCCCCTTTTTCAAAGTCTCTCAGCTCCCCCTTTATTTTGCCCTTGTCAAGGTGGATTACATTCCCATTCTATTCTGTAACCATAGTGAAGTCTTCCGTGATCTGCTGGTACATGCAGGTCATATATTGATTTGAACTCTTTCAGCAGCGAGTGATGGAAAGCTCAACCCAAAGCAAATGAAACAGGAAAGGAAATTTGCTCACGTAACAGTGAAGTCTAGGGGGAAATGCGGCCTTAATGCAAAGCTTCATTTGTAAGTGTTATCAGGACCCAGTTTCTCTCTCTTCACCTCTTAAATTCTCTCCCATCAAGAAGGCAAGATGTTGGCAGTTTTCACTTTCTCAAGTTCAAATCCAGTAAATTCAGGGGAAAGGAGAAAGTTTCTTCCCAGTCAAACTTTAGGATTCATCCTGATTGGAATATTGTGTTCTCATGCCCATCTCTGAACCCATCACTGGGACCGGGGGCTTTGGGTGTGCTGATTATCTAAGTCCCACCTCTGGAACCAGGCCTGGAGCTCCACCTAAGGCACAGAAGGGGTTCCCCCAAAGGAAATCAGGGTACTGTTACCAAAAGAAAGGGGGAAAGGATGCTAGGCACCAAAAATAACAAATACCCACCCTAGACCACAAACTCTTCAGGGTTCCGTTTATATAAACTTGTGAACTGACTGAGCGCAGGATACAAAGAGTGGCGGTTTCTATGATCTAACAGCGGTGCAATAAATTTTTTAAAATGTCATCAGCCAAACAAAACACATCTGGAGGCCTAATTTTGCTTGAGAGCCACCAGTTTGCTACTACTGGTCTGTATGTTAATTCTGAGAGTTAAAAAAAATGTGCATAGTGTTTATATTATTATAGCTATGTAAACAGTTTTTATGGCAGAGAGAATTAATGTTTTCAAATTCTCTAGGATTCCTGTCGTGCCTCCTGCGGCACTCAGAGAATGTTCTTGGTATCAAGTTGCAAAGATTCTCCCCCTTTACTCTCCCCCGTCACTCAGAATCCAGCTGTGCTGTAGTTTGCTGCATACTTGCCCCAGACTTTGACTGGCAGATACGGTTGCCTACGCCCCTGACATTCCCTAGTTCTTGCCTGCTTGGATCTTTTCTTTGTTTTTCGTGGTTGTTGTCATTGATGTTGCAGTTCTTCTTAAATGTCTTGTGATGTCTTATGATCTGTATTTTTACCTGAGAGAGGAGTTTGAAGTTGACAGGAGCTCTGTGAACCTTGGTGGGATTTGTCAACAGACCCGTTCACTTTAAGTGAACAGGCAGGGAGCTTTCTGTTACAATGTCTGGTCTAAATAAAGAACAAGAGGGTCTTTGTTCTTGGATATTGACATCCACACTAGCTATCCTGACAGTTCATTACACAGTTCATTAAATACTTTAGCTAAGAACTGATTCCACAGCTCATTAAATAGCTCAGATGTTTCAATAAGACCCTGACCCCTCCCTTAATCTTTATTTTTTTAATTTATTCATTCATTTTATTTATTTATGCATCCATTCATTTATTTATTCATTTTAATTTATTCATTATTCATTTTATAGTCTGTCTGCAGGTAGGGGAGGGTATAGAATTGACTTCCATATTCAGACCTTCAATTTTATCCCACATTTTCAGACCTACTCTTTAGTTCCACTGTACCTGCTGCCTGGGCCAAGAGCTTCCATGAGGTGCCACTCAGTATGCTGGCTTTCTGGGGTTTTTTTTTTTTTTTTCTGTTTATTAACTAGTAATATTTCATCTGCTTTTTGTTCTACAGAAATTTGTTGAGTTTTCTTGTGTATTAGTGGCCTCCTTCCTATTCTCTTTAGTGTTGTGAATTTAAGCCTTTGAAAGGATTCCATTACTATTATCTTCACGGTTTCTTAGAAAGGCGACGACATAAATACATGTGCTCCATTAGTACACCATATTAAACTGGAAGGCTCTACATCCTTTTTTTCCCAAGTAATTTTTAAATCTTGCACACATTAAAGTTCACTCTTTGTGTTGTACAGTTTTAAGGATTTTGACAAATGCATAATGTCATGTATTCAAAATTACAGTATTATACAGAATAGTTTCACCACCCTAAAATCCCTTAGACTTCAACCTATTCATTACCCTCTGACCCCAACCCCCATAGGACCCCTGGCAAACATTGATCATTTTATTATCTCTGTAGTTTCTTTTTTCCAGAATATAATATAATTGGGATCATACAGTAGATAGCCCTTTCAAACTGGCCTTTTTCACGTAGCAATATGCATTTAAGGTTCCTTCATGTCTTTTTGAGGTTTGACAGCTCCTTTCTTTTTGTTGCTGAATAACATTCCATTGTATGGGTGTATCACAGTTTGTTTATCCATTCACATATTAAAGGACATACTGTGCTTCCAGTTTTTAGTGATTATGAATAAACTTCTATAAGCATTTGTGTAAGGTTTTGGGGTAGACATAAGTTTTGAACTCAGTTGCTAAGTATTTAGGAGCACAACTGCCCAGGTGTATGCTAAGACTATGCTGAGCTCTGTAAGAAACTGCCAAACTGTCTTCCAAAGTGGCTGACCCATTCTGCATCCCTATTAGTAATGAATGAGAGTTTCTGTTGTTCTGCATTCTTGTCAGCATTTAGTATTGTCAGCTTTTTTAGATTTTAGCCATTTGAAGAGGTGTATAATGGTATCTCATTGTTGCTTAACTTGCAATTCTCTAATGAGAAATTATATTGAACATCTTTTCATATATTACCTATTATCTGTATATCTTCTTAGATGAGGTGTCTGTTCAGATATTTTGCCCATTTTTTTGCCGGCTAGATAGTTAAAAAAAAAACACATCCTTTTAAAAAAAAAACAAAACACACATCCTTTTTTTTTTTTTAATTGCTACATAGTATCCAACTGTATGGCTATTTTCTTATATATTAACTTGTCTTCTACTGATTAACAATTAACTTTGTGATTACAAACCCTGCTGCCATGAACATTCTTGGACATACCTCTATGCACATGTATTTATCTGTAGAATAAATCCCCAGAGGTAGAGTGCTGGAATTGAAGGTTGTTGGGAAGTTCCTCTTTGGAGTGTGTGGTGTGTGTGTGTGTGTGTGTGTGTGTGTTTGGAAAGTGATACTGTATAGTAAGTAAAAGCATGAACTCTGAGGCCAAGCTGCCTGGGCTCATAATCCTGGCTCTCTTCCTCAGCAGTGCTGTGACCTTGGGCAAGTTACTTCAGTTTCTGTGTCTTGTTTTTCTAATGGGTAAAAACGAGGATTAATATATCACCTTTCTCCTAGGGTTGTGAGGATTAAATGAGTTAATTTCCTGAGGTTCATGTCTGATACTGAACACTCAATCACCGTTATCTGTTAATGCTGTCATTCTAGGTTGGACTTAGCGACCACACTAGTAACAAGAAGCCACTCTTCTCGGTGGGCTGGAGCTGCCCTCTGGCTATTGCTCTCGTGAATGCTCCTTGGGGGAGGTACAGTGGTCTCTACAGAGGAGCTGCAAGTTCAGGGCCAAGAAGAGAGAGACAGACCTCAGGGAGGGGCTTGGAGCCTTCTTACCCAGTAGTCTACCGAATGTAGCCACTCGAAAGCTGCCCTGTTAGCCGCTGTCCCTCTAGTTCTAGAAGGTGCCTGGCACATAGCTGAATGAATAAATGAATGAGTGAACGAAACCAGGGTTAAGAATTATTTTTTCTTCTCTTTAATTCCTTCCTGTCCTCCTCGGGTCTTCAGTAAAGTCTTGTTAACCATTACAGCCTCGCTTTGTTGTGAGCTGCTTGGGAGGGAGGGTGCTGAGGAGGAGGAGAATGTAAGGGAGCATCACAGAGTCATCCTGCCTGAGCGAATGGTAGCGGTCACTGCAGAAGAGACACAGAATGCAGCGCCCAGGGCTCCCCAGGAATACTTGGTGGGGGGAGCCTGCTAAAGGCCTGGACCTCCTGCTTCCACGGAAAGCGATCTGCACTGCTTGTACTTGGGTATTAATAGGAGAATGATCTCTCCAGACTGGGAAGTCTGATATATCTGGGTTAGTACAGGGACTGTTACTTGGTAACCTTTAAGTAAATGACAGCTTTTTACATTTTATTTCTAAAGTTTGGTAAAGACTAAAACTAAACTCCTCATTTGATGCTGTATCCACTCTTCCTCACACCATATCTGACGTCACGTATTATCAATACGGCTCCACACTCAGGACAATATTCCTAGTACAGCTGTTATTTTGGTAAGATGATTGCCAGGTCGAATGGGACTCAGAGACCAGATAGGATAGCAGGGGTCTTGGGCTTTCAACCAGCCCTTCTCAACAGCATAATCTTGCGTTAGAATCTTCAAATTTCAAAGAATCGGTTTCTGTCTCCATAAAATGGGGATACATGCTATAATATCTACCACCTGTCTGAGCTTAAGAGCACATCTTGACATTATATTAAAAGAGAGGGCAAACAAATAAATTAGAAAGGGCAATATACCCTGAAATCTTGACTTGAAAGTCACTATTAATGGGAAAACCATTACAGTATTATATTTCTTTAACATTCCTAGCAGATGCTTGGCTAAGGAAAGATCTCAATTTTGAGCATTCTTTTGGAATGTGGTTATAATTTATTATTCTTATTCTATTTCACCATTCACAAATTGATGTGTTGAAAAATAGATCTATGTTCAAAAGGGGGTTATTTTCCAAAATTAAGTAATATACACAGTAGATGGACAAAACACACATTCACACATACATAATATTTGTGTTAATTGCTCACGTTGGCTCCTTTTTTTTTTTTTTTTTTTTGGTGTTGTTGAAAATTAATAAAGGACTTAGCATGGATAGTAAAAACCAAATTAACAAAGACTTATTTGTAGTTACCAGGCGACAATATGGATCCTGAAGCCAGGAAGTTTGTTTGGGAGAAGATTCAGGAAAGATCGAGAAAAGTTCTTGGGACATCAGACCCAAACATGGATCTCTCCAGACAAAAGATTCAAGTCTGCCTCCTATTTTAATAATGAAACAGCTTCCAGGGTCGAGGACCCTCTTGGGGGTCTTCATTTGTGATGCATAACTGGGTGGTTTTTGTTTTGTTGGGGGGAATAAATATTTGAAGGGGGTAACCGAAGAAGGTTATGTGGCTGTTGTGATGTTATTGATACACGGGCTGACGCTATTATGGTGGATGCTATCAGCTACATTATCTTTATGCCTCCAAGGTAATCTGAAGCAGCTGTCCACTGCCTTGGCACTACCTTACACTGAAGTGTCTGCCCCGCCTGGGTACTGTAACCCAAGTCAACCACATGCCTCACAGACAGCTTTCTTTAGCCACTGACAGCATCAAGGAAGGAAGAGCGTGAAATCGCCGGGGATGGATGCTTCCGAAGGGGGGTTGGCTGCCGAGTGACTCTCAGGGAAGGTGGCCTGGCCATCTCCTAATCTTCTATTTGGGGACAGCCACTAAAAGTCCTTCTCTTCAGGCAAGGAAACAGTCACCTACTATGGAGGTGATCAGAATCCCTGGAAAATTTTCTTTCCCCCTTTGAACTTTGTAATGTTTCGCTGCAGGTCATGTCCAGGTGGAAGGCAAGGCTGGCTGAAAGACTGAAATCTCCATCTGGAAGGATGCATCCATTCCCGTGCTCAGCTCTGCTTGCTTGTTTTGGGAACACAAGGGAGACTGCTCCCTTCGATCAGCCCAGAGCAGCCGATACCCCTTCCACCGTCTTTGTTCAGCCCAAGGCCAAAGCGGGCCGACACCCAAGTCACACACGAAGGGAAGAAGGAACTCCAGAGAAAAGGCGAGATTCCGGCACCCATTCGGAGAGAAATGGCAGTGCGAACCGGAATTCAAGTAACCACAGTGCTGTCCAGCCCGCGGAGACCCGTGAGGATCTGCCCAGGTCTCTAGATGGGGCATCGGACTGTGAAGCAGTTACTTTTCAGACTTCTATTCCCAGACCATCAATTATTGAAACGCCAGCGGTGAGTGTTCCCAGTGTTACTGTAGAAGGAGTGGTGTTGGGGGACAGTCCTGTGTTTGGTGAATGCCTTCAGGAAACAAGCTTGTTTAGCGTTATGAGTGAGACATTGGGGGAGCTCTTACTAGTGACAGGAAGTGTGTAAAGCCTTTTAAATTCTCATAAGGTTCTCAAAGGATGCGGAGGGAGGCCATGACAATAAGCACCAGGGCCTTGGCAATGGCCAACATTGACCTTTACCTGCCCATGATGCTCCAGAGCCAGCAGTGTCTCAACACAAGATGAGGAGAAATAGAGACTGGAAAAGCATTTAAAAATTTTTACTGGTTTGTGAATTTATCTATATGAAGATCCACAATAAGAAAGGTTTGATTATAGAATTTAAAAAGTTGCCTCTACTTAAAATGAATCACATGATATTTGGGAAAATTTGGAAAGGACGATCACTGTACACATAGCAGTAAAGAAAGGAACTGGCCTATAAACCTATTCATAATGGGGATGTTTCTGTGATCATTTTCTGAGACTCAAAGGCAGGAGAGGGAGTTATTTATATATCTACTTCCCTGTTTCTGGAATTACTGAATTTTAACTGGTTTTTTTTTGGTTTGTTTGTTTGTTTTAACATCTTTATTGGAGTATAATTGCTTTACAATGGTGTGTTAGTTTCTGCTTTATAACAAAGTGAATCAGCTATACATATACATATATCCCCATATCTCCTCCCTCTTGCGTCTCCCTCCCTCCCACCCTCCCTATCCCACCCCTCTAGGTGGTCACAAAGCACCGAGCTGATCTCCCTGTGCTATGCAGCTGCTTCCCACTAGCTATCTATTTTACGTTTGGTAGTGTATATATGTCCATGCCACTCTCTCACTTTGTCCCAGCTTACCCTTCCCCCTCCCCGTATCCTCAAGTTGAATATTCTGATTGGATTGAGCTACAAAATCATTTCAAAGTTCCTGGTAATCTCAATTTGGGAGGCAGTGTAGAGGCGGGGTTTCTTGAATGATGTTTTCCAAAGACACCCCTTGAGCATTCTGGGGTTGTATTCCTGACCATGTAGCTTAGGACCAGATTGAAGAAACCGAGAAGGCTTTGGGGATCCATTACTAAGATATTCTGATGTTTTAAGATTATTTTTTCTATCTAGTTTAACAAATCGCTTTTCGTCTGACTTGCTGATTTGAACGCAAGAAGTCTCATTAAGCAATGAAAACTGCCAAACAGTGAAGATAGGATTAAAACAGGATTTTTAAAATAGTTTCACTTGACATTCTACAGGCTTATATTAAATGATTGAAGCTCAGCCCTACTGTCTACATCCTTCTATTCTGAGACTGGACCGAGGATTTCACCAAGCCCTCTGTTATAGCAAGAACTGTAATTTTTTTTCTAAATCAAAATCCAAAACAAGCAGAACCCCAAATATTTCTTGTCCAGTTTTCAGTTTATACCCACATCCAGAATAAGACATTTTTAGTAGTACCGTAGTTAGCTTAGTGGATGGCATGGCTAAGATTATATCTGCTGCATTAGTTAAAGGAACAAATGATGAACTATTTTAATGAGCTGGAAGAGTTTCTTTTGGGTAGAGATTCCAGCAACCCAGGACCCACCCTATGTTGCTAAACATAGCAGCAAGTACAAGGGTTGATTTGATTTTATCCTTCTGTGTTAGTGGCATATGTGACACAGGGGTTCAAGGTAAATAAGTGTATTCAAATATAACCAATTAAACGCAGCAGGGAAACATCCATATCTGTTGTCCACTTGGTATGAACAAAGCCAAGGATAGACCACAGAGGTGAGGCAGGCCTTAGGATGGAACCAGTCCTAATGCAAATCTGAATATAAGTGTCTCAAAGAGAAATACACATAAGACGTTTCAAAGGAGGTTGGAAGGTCTAGAAAGGAACATTGCAGGGGAGGTGGAATTTGAGGTTGGTCTAGAAGGAGGGTTAGGATTTTTAAAGGCAGAGATGAAGGGGAGGACCTTGCAATAAAAGGAAACTGTATGGGGCTTCCCTGGTGGCACAGTGGTTGAGAATCTGCCTGCCAATGCAGGGGACACGGGTTCGAGCCCTGGTCTGGGAAGATCCCACATGCCGCGGAGCAACTGGGCCCGTGAGCCACACCTACTGAGCCTGCGCGTCTGGAGCCTGTGCTCCGCAGCAAGAGAGGCCGCGACAGTGAGAGGCCCGCGCACCGCGATGAAGAGTGGCCCCCACTTGCCGCAACTAGAGAAAGCCCTCGCACAGAAACGAAGACCCAACACAGCCATAAATTAATTAATTAATTAATTAATAATAAAAAGAAAAAAAAAAAAAGAAAACTAGAAAAAAAAAAAAAGGAAACTGTATGAACAAAAGCTTGAATGTAGGGGAATGCAGCATAGGGATAGGCAGGTACGTCTGATTGGCTAAGTTGGAAAGACATCTGGAAAGGTAAATTGAGGCCAAAAGTGGTTTGAAAGCTGTGGTGAGAAGGCAGTGGGGAAGCTTTGAGAATTCTGAGCAGAGGAATGTCACGCTTGGGATTTCATTGTGGGAAGATAAATAGGTGGAGCCACGTAGGATGGATTTGGTTTGGGAAGACTGGAGCTGAGAGGCCATTGTAATCATCCCAGCCTGAGGATGGTCACAGAAAGAACAGCAGGAAGGTGGGGTGGGGGGAGGCAAAGAAGAGAGGACCCCACGGGGTTGCAAAAGCAGCAGTGGACTCTGGGTCCCAAACTGAGCAGGGAAGAGAACAAGACCAAACTGGGAGTGATGAAATGGAAACACTGCAAAATTAAGTGCCAGGGTGTGCAGTCCTGTGGGCGTAGTAAATGGGCATCTGTTTTGGTTCAGATTTGAGGAGCTGATATTCACGGAGCACTTGCTGTACGCCAGCCATTCTCCTGAGCGCTTTACATAGAGTATCCTATTGTTACATGGTTACAGTGAGGTGCCTATTCTTACAAGTCCCATTGTACAGATGAGGACACTGACCCTCAGAGAGGGTAAGACACTTGCCCAAGGTCACAGAGGGAGGAAGTAGTAGACCCAGGATTGGAGCCCAGTTCTGTTTGATGCCAAAGTCTATCCTCTGAAGTACAACATGCTTCTACTGCTTATTATTATTATTTGTATGATGTTTGAGGATTTACAGTCAAGTATTCATACCTGAATTCATACCTTTTATTTATTTATTTTTTAAATTTTATTTATTTATTTATTTATTTATTTATGGCTGTGTTGGGTCTTCGTTTCTGTGCGAGGGCTTTCTCTAGTTGCGGCAAGTGGGGGCCACTCTTCATCACGGTGCGTGGGCCTCTCACTATCGTGGCCTCTCTTGTTGCGGAGCTCAAGCTCCAGACGCGCAGGCTCAGTAGTTGTGGCTCACGGGCCTAGTTGCTCCACGGCATGTGGGATCCTCCCAGACCAGGGCTCGAACCCGTGTCCCCTGCATTGGCAGGCAGACTCTCAAACACTGCGCCACCAGGGAAGCCCCATACCTTTTATTTTTATTAATTTGCTTAACATTGTTTTATCTTAGTTTCATGGTGTATAACACTACAGAAAGAGACGCTTTCTACTTTGCCTCCTGCTGATGACAAGGCTTTGTGAATGACAGTGTGGGATTGCTGTGAGATCTTCTCATTAAAAGTGCCATAGGACTGCCCAGATTTTTCATTACCTGGTAATTTTGTCGTGACATGTTTCCTCTCAGAAGATGATGAATGAGCTTCTTTATTACAATCTTGCCTGGAGGCAAAATATTTTTCTTTTGGATGCACTGATCCTCATGGTTTAAGCTGTCTTAGAAGAGGCAACAAATAATACTTTTTTTTTTAAGAGCTCAGCCTCGGCACATAATCATAGCTGAGAAATGAGTCCCTCTATCTGTCTTTAGTTTCCTGGGGTTCAGACAGGAGGGTGAGTCATTTAAATGTGAAACAACATCTGGTCTGAGCAGGAAAGCCCAAGATAGGGAGGCCAAGTGAACTAATTAAAGAGGAAAGGTTTTCGTTTGTGTGAATAGACGTGCGCACATCTGTGTTTCTGAAGTGATGCCAATTAGTCTTCAACCTTTTTGTGGTCGTCTCTTCCCTGATCCAGGACTAAAATCAAGGTGATAACAACCCTAAAAGTGGAATGTGTCTTATAATTGCTGCTATCTTCTGATTATAATTATTTTCTTTCTTAGTGGTCTTACAATGGAAAAGTCTTATAATGGGTGGGATCGTGGAGTCAATGAAATACAGCAGTAGGCTGTTTACTCTTTTTTTTTCAGCCAAGAAGTACTGTGTTCTTAATCTGTTCCAGGACCACGCTAGTCCTGGAGAAACAAAGATAGTTTAAGACAGAGTCCGTGAAGCTGCTTACATTCTGGTAGGAGATACGGTTGGGTAACTGGGCAGTGTCAGTGCAGTACGAGAAGGCTTACGGGTCAGCACTGGACACCATAGGAGCACATGGAAGAGACTCCCATCTTAGCCTTGGGAAGACAAGGGGGGCTGAATATATGGAGAAGGATTTCTACTTTATTCTTTTACCATTGCACGTCAGACCCAACACTGCCTTCTTCTTAGCTGAATGGTGCTATTTTTCTCCTCTCTCCCTCTCCCTTGACAAATCTGGCAGTGTAAGAAAGGCACAGCTCCCACAAGAAGCAACTAAGGGCTTCAGAGTCAGTTTGGAAGTTTCAGAAAGTCTTTCTATAGCAGTGGTAAGTTTTCATCTAATTCTTTTTTTTTTTTTTAATATTTATTTATTTATTTATTTTTGGCTGTGCCGGGTCTTAGCTGCAGCAGGCGGGATCTTCACTGCAGCGTGAGGGCTTCTCTCTCTCTAGTTGAGGCGCGCGGGCTTAGCTGTGCCGCAGCATGTGGGATCTTCAGGGACGGAACCCGCGTCCCCGGCGTTGGCAGGCGATGCTTTGCCACTGGACCACCGGGGCAGTCCCTTCATCTAGTTCTTATGCCAACAAAGTAGCCAGCCTAACACAGGAAGAGAAAGTAACTGTGGTTCGGGAAATCATTCCTGGGTATTTTAACTAAAAGTCTACTTTACAAAAAGGAAGGGAAACAGAGCCCGTAGTGCAGTTGCTAACTGCACTGCTTTTTGTAACAGGCTGGCTTTGCTACTAGACAGAGAAGTGGTAACCAAGACATCCCCAGAACGCAAATCGTGGTCTGGACCCAGCATCACAGGCTCAGGTGTTCACTCCTTTCACACTGTTGTGCAATCATCATTACCATCCATCTCCAGAACCTTTTTCACCTTTTCCAGCTCAAACTCTGTATCCGTAAAACACTGACTCCCCATTGGCCCCTCTTCCCACTCCCTGGCAACTGCCATTCTACCTCCTGTCCCTATGAATTTAACTACGCTAAGTACCTCACATAAGTGGAATCACACAGGTTCATCAAGGTTCATCCATGTTGAAATGTGTCAGAATGTCCTTCCTTTTTAAGGCAGAATAATATTCCATTGTGTTTTTATACCACATTTTGTTTACATATTCATCCACCAATGAACACTTGGGGCATTTCCACCTTCTGGCAATTGAGGTTATTGCTTTTATGAACATGGGTATACAAATAACTCTTCAAAACCTTGTCTTCAATTCTTTTGAGTATATACCCAGAAGGAGAATTGCTGAATCATATGGTAATTCTATCTTTGCTTTTTTGAGGAGCTGACATACTGTTTTCTACAGTGGTTGTACCACTTTATATTCCCACCAACAGTGCACGAGTGTTCCAATTTCTCCACATCCATGCCGCCACTTGTTGCTTTTTGAAGTTTTGTTTGTTTTGATAATAGCCATTCTATTGGGTATGCAGTGGTGTCTCACTGTGGTTTTGATCTGCATTTCCCTAATGATTAGTGATATTGAGCATCTTTTCATGTGCATATTGGCCATTTGTTATATTCTTTGGAAAAATGTCTATTCAAGGCCTTTGCCCATTTTAAAATTGAGTTGTTTATTTTATGTTGTTGAATTATAGGAGTTCCTTATATATTCTGGTTATTAATCCCTTGTCAGATAAATGATTTGTAAATGTTTCCTCCCATTCTGTGGGTTGCCTTTTCATTCTGTTCATAGTGTCCTTTGATGTACAAAAATTTTAATTTTGATGAAGTCTAATTTATCTATTTATTCTTTTGTTGCCTGTGCTTTTTGTGTCATATTTAAGAAATCATTGCCAAATCTAATATCATGAAGTTTTCTCTATGTATTCTTCTTAGACTTTTATAGTCTTAGCTCTTACATTTAGGTCTTTTGAGTTAATTTTTATATCTGGTATAAGTTAAGGATCCAAATGCATTCTTTTGCACATGGATATCCAATTTTCCCAACACTGTATGTTGAAAAGACTATCCTTTCCCCGTTGAATGCTCATGGCATCCCTGTGAAAAATCATTTGACCATGTATATGAGGGTTTATTTCTGGGTCCTTTATTCTATTCCACTGGTCTATATGTCTGTCTTTATGCTAGTACCACACTGTTTTGATTACTGTAGTTTGTAGTAAGTTTTGAAGTCAGGACATGTGAGACCTCCAACTTTGTTCTTTTTCAAGACTGTTTTGGCTATTTGAGGTCCCTTGAGATTCCATATGAATTTTAGGATGGATTTTTCTATTTCTTCAAAAAAATTATTGGGATTTTGATAAGGATTGCATTGAATCTATAGATCGCTTGGATAGTATTGACATCTTAAAAACATTAGGTCTTCTAATCCGTGAATATAGTTTGTCTTTCCATTTATTTGTGCCTTTTAAAATTTCTTTCAGCAATGTTTTGTAGTTTTCAGTATACAAGTCTTTTGTCTCCTAGGTTATGTTTATCCCTAGGTATTTTATTCTTTTTGATGCTATTGAAAGTGAAATTGTTTTCTTAATTTCCTTTTCTGATCCTTCGTTGTTGGTGTTTAGAAATGCAATTGGTTTTTTTGTACATAGGTTTTTCATCCTGTGATTTTGCTGAATACATTTATTAGTTTGAATAGTTGTGTGTGTGTATATCTGTGGAATTTTTATATTTTATATATATGAGATCATTATAATCTGTGAACAGAGATAATTTTACTTCTTCCTTTCCAATTTGGATGCCTTTTATTTCTTTTCCTTGTCTAAATGATCTGACTGGAACTTTCAATACTATTCAGCAATACTGTGTTCAACAGAAGTGGCAAAAGCGAACATCCTTGTCTTGTTCCTGATCTTAGAGGATAAGCTTTCAGTCTTTCACCATTTAGTATGATCCTACCATTGAGTACAATGTGGGTTTTTCATATATGTCCTTTATTATATGAAGTAATTTCCTTCTATTCCTAGTTTGTTGAGTATTTTTATCATGAAAGGGTATTAAATTTTCTCAGTGCTTTTTCTGCATCAATTGATATGATCATATTTTCCCCCTTCATACTGTTAATATGTTGTTGTATTGATTGATTTTTTTTTATATGTTGAACCATCTTTGTATTCCAGGATTAAATGGTATAATCCCACTTGGTCATGGTATAATCCTTTTAATATGTTATGGAATTATGTTTGCTAGTATTTTGTTGAGGATTGTTGCATCAATAGTTATTAGGGATATTGATCTCTAGTTTTCTTTTCTTGTAGTGTCTTTGTCTGATTTGGACATCAGGGTAATGCTTGCCTCATAGAATGAGTTAGGAAGTGTTCCGCTCTCTTCAATTTTTTGGAAGCTTTTGAGAAGGGTTGGTGTTAATTCTTTTTTGTTTTTTTGGTGTTAATTCTTCACATGTTTGGTAAAATTCACCAGTGAATCTGGCCCAAGGCTTTTCTTTGTTAGGAGGTTTTTGGTTTCTGATTCAATCTCCTTACTAGTAATAGGTCTGTTCAGATTTTCTATTTCTTCATGATTCAGTCTTGGTGAAGAGGAGCCACTTTGATAGCACCACTTAAGTATGTTAATCACAATCCTGATTACCACTTGTTGAGCACTATTAATAGTTTAGGCGTGGTGCTAAATGCTTTACGTGGATTAGCTCATTTGATCCTTCTAATCCTTCTACAATGTTAGGTACTGATAATCCCAATCAATTCTCAGCTCAAAACCCTCCAAAGGCTCTCTCATTCACTCAGCATAAAAATCAAATCTTCACAGTAGCCCATAGGTTCTTTACAAAGTTTGTCCCATTACCTCTCTGAACTCACCTCCTACTGATGGGGAAATTAAGACTCAGTAGAGTTAGGCATCTGATCCATTTCCACTCTAAGGGTAACCTTTGCAGCAGGCTGGGAAGCTCAATTCAACCAGTCAAAGCATGACTTTCTTGGGCTGTACAGAACTCATGTTGCCAATAACTGAATAGCTGTTAATTCTGTTCTCCTTGTCTAGGCTCCACGCCCATCCTTCCTCTTCTCTTGGCACAGTCTCTGTTAAGACCTAGGATAGTTAATTAAGTGGGTTTCAGCTTCCTTGGTTAGAATCAGATTCTAGCTATGCTCTCTTGGCCACGTTAATTGGAATTTGGTGTTGGAGAGGCTCCTGGATACCTATTAACAGAAAAACTCTTGGAGATATTCACCTCCATAGGCAACTGATCTCATTCAACAAATTAATTTTATTTTCAATGTCTTAAAGTTGCCTTGAAGTCAAGCCTTGGAAATACCATCTGTAGAGGGCAGTGCTGCTTAGAAGCATATTGTAAACTTGTATGTAAACATCTATCACTCCCTCATCCCACCCTAACTCTGCATCCCCTTTATTTAGGCATCATTAGGGGCAACTGTGCTAGGCTGCATTTCTACTTTCTAGTACAAACTAGTGTTCCTGCATTTCTTTAGAATGAAATCTTCCCTTCTTTTCCCTAGGGACCCTAATAGAAGAGAACAGAATTCTAGGCTACCTATTAAAAAAAATACCCTATTAAGAAAGCTTTCTGCTAGATAGATGATTTGACATAAAAGCAATTCTAATAGAAAGCAACTTACAGACCCATGCAATCAAATGTTAGTTTTCTAGTTCCTTTTCATACTCGTAGCAAAATCACAAACTGCCCCCCTCGACACACACACACCAACACCAACAAGGAGGGTATCTTAACAAGCTGGTGGGAATACCATACCATTCATTTTAAGCCCTGATAATTTCTTACACTAGGTTTCTACTTTCAAAAGATGTTAAACATAGTGGCATGATAGTGCATGATATACCCAGTGTACTCAGACAGGAATTTTCCAATCCAGATATTCAGTTGCATCCCAACTGGAAAAGAGAGAGACAGCTTCTTGGATTCTCTTAGAATGAAATAAAATAAATAGTCCTCATAAAACCATGCAAATTTTACATCAAACCACTTTGACTATTGGAGACCCTCCATAAAAGACGACATGATGGCAAAAATGCAAAATTTTCAGACAATTTAGAGCTGAGGGGCATATATGTTCCAAGATAAGAAATAAAAGTTGAGTGCATAATTTTAGCAAATTTTAAACCATTGTTCTCAAGTGAGGTTACTCCTGAGTTCACAATTCAGATAAGAATTATATATATTTTCTAAGGTTGTGGTGATATGTTGGAGGGAGAGGTACAAAAGGAAGAGGTCAGCCCATTTCTGAGCCGCACCTATTTCTAGCTCATCAGAGAGAACCTGGCAATCTGCCCATGACCTAGTTGATCCTTTGCCCTCCTTTTCACCGGTGGTTAATAAAAGAGCAAGGTTTACTTTGTTCATAGACAATGGCCTGGGAGTGTCTAACCAAAGAGTCACCAAGGAGATTCCAAGACCCATTTTCCCAAAATAACTGCTTCTGTAGAGTTGGGATTTCCATCCTTTTGATTATATAATATGTAGTTGTCCTTTAGTCAAAAAAATCTGCTATTTCACTTGTTGAGTATACTGGAAACTTTAAAATTTCAGATGCTCCAGAAACCATAGAGACTAGTTGAATGAATGTGCTATATCAATCATGGGAAGTTAAAGGCTTTTTTCTAGCCAAGGACATGTGTTAGCCTGATCTGAGCTGCCTTTAGTTTTGCACTCACAGTTCCTCCTTTCCAGAGAAAATAGATCTCATCACGTTAACACTTTTTCCAATATGAGGTTGACACACTCGCTTTTGTAATTCTGCACCAGGGGAGGTGAGAGTTTGGAAATCTGAGGCAATTAGAGGAAGAGGGAGTCTCCACAATGGGCACAGGACCTGCTATGGGAAGTGTTTATGATTTTGTTGTGGGAAGCTGGTTTGTGGGTATCCCACGTTCAGTTAAATGGAAAATGACAGCCCTGGCAACTGTTATATTTTTATATAAAACAACATAGTCTTATAAAAAGTTCAAATGTGATATATGTATACCTATAATTGGAGCCAATTTAAAGTTATTTCTTTTAAAAAATCACTTATATATGGCCAAGTAATCTTCACCAAAGCCACCAAGGATACACAATGGGGAAAAGACAGTCTCTCCAATAAATGGTGCTGGAAAAACTGGATATCTACATGCAAAAGAATGAAATTGGACCCTTATCTTACACCAAACACAAAGATCAACCCCAAATGAATTAAAGACTTAAATGTAAGACCTGATACCTTAAATCTCCTAGAAGAAAACAGGGGAAAAAACACTTGACATGGGCCTTGGCAATGAGTTTTTGGATTTGACGTCAAAAGCACAGGCAACAAAAGCAAAAGTAAACAATTGGGGCTATATCAAACCAAAAAGCATATGCACAGCAAAGGAAACAATCAACAAAATTAAAAGGCAGTCTACAGATTGGGAGAAAATATTTGCAAATCATATATATGATAAGGAGCTAATAAAATATATAAGGAACTCATACAATTCAATAGCAAAAATACCCCAAATAACCCAATTAAAAGATGGATAAAGGCCCTGTATAGACACTTCAACAAAGAAGACAAACAAATGTCCAATACGTACATGAAAGGAGGTTTAATATCACTAATAATCAAGGAAATGCAAACCACAATGAGATATCACTTCATACCTGTTAGGATGGCTATTATCAAGAAGCCAAAAGATAAATATTGGCAAGGATGTGGAGAAAAGAGAACCCTTAGGCACTGTTGATGGGAGTGTAAATTGGTAAGCCATTATGGAAAAGAGTATGGTGGTTCCTCAAAAAATTAAAAATAGAACTACCATATGATTCAGCAATTCCACTTCTGGGTATATATCCAAAGGAAATAAAATCACTACCTCGAAGAGATATCTGCACACCCATGATCACAGTGGGGTTATTCACAGTAGCCAAGACATGGAAACAACCCAAGTAACTGTCAACGAATGAATGGTTAAAGATAATGTGATACACACACACACACACACACACACACACACACACACACACACACACACAGGAATATTATTCAGCCTTAAAAAAATGGAAACCCTGTCGTCTCTGACAACATGGATAAACCTAAAGAACATTATGCTAAGTGAAATAAGCTAGACACAGAAAGACAAATACTGCATGATCTCACTTATGTGTGGAGTTCAACTAAAAAAGTTGAACTCATAGTAACAGAGTGATTGTTGCCAGGGGTTGTGGGTAGTGGGAGAAAGGGGAGATGTTGATCAAAGGTACAAACTTTCAGTTTTAAGATGAATAAGTTCTGGAGACCTAATGGACAGCATGGTGACCATGGTTAATAATAACACATTATATCCTTGAAATTCACTAGGAGAGTAGATCTCAAGTGTTCTTACCACACACACAAAAAGAGGTAACTATGTGAGATGATGCCTATGTTAGCTAATTGTGGTAATCATTTCGCAATGTATACAGATACCAACACATTACGTTGTATACCTGAAATACATACAATTTTTGTTTGTCAATCATTCTTCAGTAAAGCTGGAAAAAATCACTCTCCCTCATCTACCTTCTGATGTACTGACTCAAGGGGGAAGGAAGGAGGCACTAGACCTGGGGAGTTGCTGGCCATCAGGAAGTGCTGGCCACCCCCTGCTTGTGAAAGATGGTTGTGAGAAAAATCATGTATGTAGAGGCCGAATAAATGGTGAGATCTTGGGACTTCCCTGGTGGTGCAGTGGTTAAGAATCTACCTGCCAACACAGGGAACACGGGTTCGATCCCTGGTCCAGGAAGATCCCATGTGCTGCAGAGCAACTAAGTCCGTGCACCACAACTACTGAGCCTGAGCTCTAGAGCCCATGAGCCACAACTACTGAAGCCGGCACGCCTGGAGCCTGTGTTCTGCAAAAAGAGAAGTGACCGCAATGAGAAGCCCGCACATGGCAACGAAGAGAAGCCCGCACTCGCCGCAACTAGAGAAAGCCCGCGCACAGCAACGAAGACCCAACGCAGCCAAAAATAAATAAATTAAATATAAATAAATTTTTTTTAAAAAGGGTGAGATCTTGTGTAAGGAAGCTCTTGAACAGGAACATCAATGCACATGCCCTTAACCAGTAATATCTGCTTTCTTATCCTCTTTGACTGAGCTGGATGTTTTAGGAGACACACACACAGGAAGCAGGAAGGAAGGAAGAAAAGCAACTGAATAGACTTTGCTACATAGTCAGGTGACGGCTCTCCTAGCTGGCTCTCCATCCCAGGGCTTTTCGTAGGATTCCAGGAAGCCTGTCTCTGGACTGAGTCTCTGCCAGGACCCACCTAACCTGGATGTATAATACTTGAGTCTCTGAAGGGAGAGGTATCTAGGTGTAGTGGTGTTGCAAGTTGACCTGAGTTATTTTGACCATTCAGAATTGTCCAGTAAACAGTGGTAGCCTCCAACAAGTAGAGGCGCCTGGGGGCTCCATGTCTACCCGCCCACAACTTGCTCCCCAGTGGTGTGCTTCACTAAAGAAAGCCTCACATGAATCCTGCCATAGGTACAAATATCTGTTGGCGAGAGGGCACAAAAAGAAGCATCTTCCCTGACCCTGAATGCTGGAAGAAGTTCCCTAGCTCTTGTCCTTTTACGTAGTAGCCCTTGGCATGAAGAGAATGATACATAGGAAGGTGACAGTATTCTAAAGGCAAAACCAGCAAGCCACGCAAGTCAAATGGGGTGAAGAGCCCTCTGTTGGATGTGGGTCCAGGACCAACTGGAGTTTAAGATCCAGGATGCGATAAAGGAGTTGGACTTCTGAACTGGCCACCTTCTCATACTTCATTTTACAAAGGCAAAAACTCTGGTCAGTCAAGGACCTTGAATACCATTCATTTCACAAGGGGAAAATAATTTCCAAAACCTCTTAGGCTAATAACAAATCCTCTAGTTGAGATTTAGCTAGCCTCATGTGGAACATTTGCTGTGGTCATCTCTGGATGTAGATACTTGAATAGGGTGCTTCAAATACTAACTAAGCATCTCTGAGTGTAGCCTCCAAAACATTCTTTGCTCTCAAGAAGGAACACAAGGAAAAATGTTCTGGACTTTGGCCTTTGGACGTTGTTGGGTGAGGATGGGATGCTTGGCGCTGCTGTAGCCATCCTGTAAGCGGGAGAGGACACACGTGTAGATAAAAGCAAATAACCTTGAGATGGTGGAGCAGGAAGAAAGAACCTGGGTTCCCAAAGATGCCACGGAAGCACTTCAAGTGCAACTCACTGCCCAGGGGATACAGATACTCAAAAGTGTTTACGCCGAAGTATTAAAAAATAATTACAGATGTTTTAACAAGGGTGATCCAGACTGACTCACCTATCCCCGGGAAGTTCCAGGTGGTCTCACGGTCATCTCGAATTCAATGTGTGCAGAAATGAACTACCCTTCCCGCTAAACCTCCTCTTCCATGGATCACTTAGGATGCTTTTAGCTGTAAGAAACAGAAAAACTTAAATTTAGACACTATGTAAATGTATTATGTCGCTTAAAAACAAGCCCCAAGGGCGGGTGGCTTTGGAATGGGTTGATTCAGCAGTTCAATGAAGCCATGGAGCATCTAGCATCTTCCATCTTTCTGCTTAGCCATCCATGGCCTTGGCTTCACCAACGTGTGTTTCCCTTGGTGGTGATGAAATGGCTCCCAGTAGCAGCTGGGTCACGTGACTTTTCCCTCCCCCTCTAACCTCCCACACACTTTGGACAATCCCTCCTCATAATGTTATTGTTCTGTCCCCTTCTCTGTCACCATCCCCAGTACCTAGTTCCAGGTTGGTGCCTTCTCCTGGGCTGGCCAAGTACTTGGTGTTTACCTCAATTAAAGCACTTATTAACCTGCACCATATTTGTTCATATGTCTGGCTGTCCCACTACACTAGGCTGTGAGGAGCTTGAGGGCAGGGGCTGTATCTTTTTTCCTTTTTACCTATGATGGGCAGTGCCTAGAACAATGCTGGACATGTAGAAGATACTTAACAAATATTTATTGAATAAATTAAAGGATGAATCAGCAAAATCAAAATCAGGGGAGAGGTTTATTGTACATGAGCCTTCACAGAGCCTTATCATTTCACCTTTGTTTAGTGTTGCCAATATCTTTGTGATCCATTCCTTGTTTTAGAAATGGATGGAAATAATTTAAGACCACACCAGACAATAGGGGTCAAGATATTTTCCCTTTGAAGGATGAACTGTTTATTACTCAGGTTTAATACAAATGAGCCAGAAAAACTTATTTTCAAGTGAACTCAGCTAGAGGAAGCAGTTTTCTTTCAACTGTCCTTCTAGACTATTTTCTGGAGCCCTCAGTGAATTTCCCACATGGCAAAGAACTAACCTCTTTATGCTTCTGTTTACCTATTTGCAAAATGAGAATAATGAGAGTTTTTATTATTCTAGTGCCGTATTGGAAAAAATGACTATTTATACAGAAATTTAAGAAATACAGGAGAAAATAGAGAATATTAATAACACAAATGATGACACCATTAAAACGGGAGCTGAAGAAAACAAAGAGATGCATTCACCTCATTACTCTCTGTGACTTTAATAGCATGTGGAGAAGTATATAGATAATCTTGTTCACATTATTAAGACCCTGAGCTGTATTAAAGACACTGCAATAATGGCTTAAACTTTTTTTCACAATTCTGACTTTACAACGTTTTTGGCTGAAAGAAAAAAAATTTTTTTCTGATTTGCAAAGAACTCAGTATCTAAAAGATATTTTTAGTTAATCTGATTAAAGCATAAAGCATATGATTTTGCACTTAATGGGTTACTTTCTAAACCTGAGATAAAAGCCAATGATGTACATATTATTGTCAAGTTAGAGGGTGTTAATGGAGAAAAAAAGTAATTTGATTGAACAAGGAACAAATCATTTCATTCAGCAGGTTATTTCTTCTGTGCTTTCAGTAGTTGGTGTGAAGTCTAACTTGGGAGCTTTAAAGTTTTCAGTCATTCCTTGGTTCAACAAACGTTAATGGGGGCCTAACACATGCTGGGGTAGCTGCTGAGTTTGCCACAAAGAACCAAGCACTCATTTTGCCTTGGAGCTGCTTCCCATTAGTTAGGACAGGAGTCAGGCAAAGAAAACAACAAAAAACAAAAAACAAAGAAAAGCAGCTGCAAAATGAGGTCATCAATGCCAAAATGGCATTAACATTGATCTCATTTCTACGCCTTATTGTTCAAAGCATTATACAGTTATACACACTCTTTTCTTTCCCATCCAATGAAACTGCCATAAACCCAAATGATCACATATCAGTTTCTCATAATTACAGTCTCAAACTTTTCCCATTTTGCTGTCTCCTGTCTCCCCATTTCCATTGTGTCCTTTATCGTTCTTGTCTCCTTTTCTCCTGACTCATGCTTCGGCATTTCTGCTGTCACAGGGGGTCTCTATCTCTAAGATCATTGATTCACTTAGTCATTGATTCATTCATTCATTGATTCATTCACCTTTCAATTGTGAAAGGGACTCTGTCAGTTCTGGAAAAACAAAAGGAAGAAGACATACTTCTTTCTCTTAAGGAGCTTACCGTCTGAACGACAGAGACAGAAACTTCAGTAACAACGTTGGTGCCATGGTAGATGTATGGGGTACTAAGCAGGTGGGCAGTGAATCAACGCTGCACGAGAGCAGGGTCTCAAAGCTAGAAGGTGTTCACCAGGTAAGCAAGGCAGAGAAAGGCAGTAGGTGGCCAAGAACCTGACTCCAATTGGCTTAAACAGGAAGGACATTTCTTATCTCACATAACTAGATGTCCAGAGGTTGGCTGCCTTTGGAGTTGCTGAAAGAAGCAAAGGGACGGAATCGTGAAAAGACAGTGTCCTCTGGTGGCACTTTCAGGCTCTGGGGCAGACCCTCTCATGTCACAAGCCCATTTAGCCCCCTGGGGGGATATTCATCTATCTCAAAGTGGATGACTAGATTTTTTCAATGAAACTTTTATTAAGAAGTTAAGGAAATGGAACAAATATAGAGAGGGTTGAAATGAATGTTTACAGAGCACAGAGATTCTCTTTTTAAATCCACTTGCAGGCCGTCTGTGTTCTGCTCTTCTTTCAACTAACCTGGGAATGCATGTCAGCAGTCCCAGCAGCCCAGCCCAGACTTTGAACTTCAGGTGAAAGTTTTGCATTCCTCTGCTTCTCAGGGACCAGCTTGTTGGCACCTCCTGCAGACGGGAACCCCAGGCTGGGCATCTAGGGCATCCCTCCCCTCCTACCCCCTGCAGACATGCTCTGCTCTCTTGGAAGAAGACACATTCCCTGCTGGCCCGTAAGGTATTTTCCTGGGCATAGAAGCACGAACTCAGGCCTGTCTCCTAAATACCTCTTTGACTTCAGGTCTTTGAAATGATATTCTTATCCCAGGCTAGTTTTAAAATCCATGTTTGCTTCAGGTATTCACTAGCCAATTGTTACGGCCAATTCTTCACTTTAGATTTTCTGTACTTCCCGTGCTTGCGTGTGGCACCATCTTTCCTGAGTGACCATCTGGATTATAATTCATTGTCCCCAGAGGCCATAAGCGAAACCCCTCTTTGAGTTCCAAAGGCTCACTGTTGAATGACCTACTGGATTGTTTATTCCTGTCTGAGGGAGCTTCCAATGGGTGGCTCATTTGCAGGACACAAATGACAAGTCCCCAGCCAAGGTTGACCAGCTCTCCCATTGTCTTTTTGGATCATGGTGGAGTTCAGTGAGGAGCAATCCTTCAGAAACTAATTGCTAAGTTCTACAGCAGCAGAATTGCTTTACAAGGACAGTACCGAAACCAGACTTGATTCCCATGGATTCATTCTTTTATCCAACAAGTATTTAGCAAGAACATGAAATGTGACCAGGCACCGTTCTAGGAACTAGATAGCCAACCGGTTGTGAAGAAAACAGCCCTTGTGGAGACGCCAGCCTACCGAGGGAGGCACACAATAAATAAGATAAATTTATATAAGTTATATAATATGTTACAGATAGTAATAACTGCAGGAGAGAAATGAAGCAAGGGAAAGGATGTAAAATGTTGGGGGTGAGTGGGTGCAGAAATTCTGGAGAGGGTGGCCAGAAAGGATCTTGTTCTTATTTTGGGTTGATGCCTTAGTCTGTTGGGGTTACTATAACAAAAGACTACAGACTACGTGGTTTATAAACAACAGAAATTTATTTCTCCTAGTTCCAGATACTAGAGTTCTGAGAGCAGGGTGCCAGTATGGTCAGGTGAGGGCCCTCTTCCCCAGTTAAGACTTCTTGCTGTGTCCTCACATGGCGGAAGGGGCAAGGGAACTCTCTGGGGTCTCTTTTATAAGGGCATTAATCCCTTTCATGAGGGCTCCACCCTCATGACCTAATCACCTCCCAAAGGCACCACCCCCTAATACCATCAGCTTGGGCATTAGGTTTTCAAATATGAATCTGGGGGTGGGGACACAAACGTTCAATGCGCATTGTTCACGCTGCTGTTTAACTGATGAACTGTGGCATCCCATTCTTTTTTTTTTTTTTTTTTTTTAACTTTGGGTTTATTTATTTATTTATTTATTTTTGGCTGTGTTGGGTCTTCGTTTCTGTGCGAGGGCTTTCTCCAGTTGCGGCAAGTGGGGGCCACTCCTCATCGCGGTGCACGGGCCTCTCACCATCGTGGCCTCTCCCGTTGCGGAGCACAAGCTCCAGACACGCAGGCTCAGTAGTTGTGGCTCACGGGCCCAGCCGCTCCGCGGCATGTGGGATCCTCCCAGACCAGGGCCCGAACCCGTGTCCCCTGCATTGGCAGGCAGACTCTCAACCACTGCACCACCAGGGAAGCCCTCCATCCCATTCTTTATCCCAGTTGTTCTCAACCCTGGCTGCATCTAGAATCATTCGGGGGAGTTTTTTTTTTTTTTTTTAATTGCTAATACTAATACTGACTAATAATTCTAGCACTCTCAGAATTTGTATTTAATGCATCAGAGCTGGGACTATTGCATCAGTATTTTAAAAGCTTTCCCCAGAGAGATGCAACATGTAACAGCTTCTTTATTGTTCTTTTACCCTCACATTTTTTGAGATCCTTAAGGAAAACAATGCCCAGTACCAGATGTGAAGGATTCCTGATAATTCCTTTGTAAAGTGAATGGTGAAGCACAGTAAGAAGGGAAAAGGAAGTTTCTGTGATTTAGTTTGTTTTTTAAGTGACTATTTCCTACTCAGTAAGTTATGCCTTTTCAAATCTCCTTTGAAGCTTAAAACAAAAATCGCCCTGCCTATCAGCACTATATGTAGATGTATTTTCCCTCCTACCATGCAAATAGAATCAATGGCATCCTTCAAATATTAGGCTCAAAAGCATAGTTATATACTTGGCAACGAACTGGCAATCTTTCAAAATTCACCTTCAAGTTCCATGACTTGCCTCTCTAAGAAAGAAGGACCTAGATGGCTTTATAAAGAGAATAAGAACGAGAATGGCTTTATCCTTCCTTCTTTGGAACCAGTTCCAACCAAATTATTTCCACCCTAACTGAGAGCTTGTTGTTTTTCCTTTACTATGACATTATCGGGAGAAGACTCTGCCTGCTTTAAGAAACCCTCAGTGCTACCACCCTTTCTTCGGCTGCTGGAGATTCTTTCCCCATAGTTTCCACTACATGACATAGCAGTTTTGAGATCTTAGTCACACATTGCCATCTCCCTGCCGAAATCATTAGGCAGTTGTTTCTTACATCCTGAGGAGTTCCCTCTTAATCTCTTGATCTTCATCAGGGGAATTTTGGATTTGCCTTATCTGGTTCATTGAATAGTGTATCTGTCAGAGTTCTCAAGAAAAACAGAACCAATATGGTCCGTGTGTATCAATATCTACCTGTTCACATCTATCTATCTATCCATGTATTGAGAGAGATTTTAAGGAATTGGCTCATGAAATTAAAGGGACCTGCAAGCCCTAAATCCACAGGACAGGACAGCAGGCTGGAAGTTCAGGCAGGACTTGATGCTGCAGTCTTGAAGTAGAATTCCTTTTTCTTCAGGAAACCTCAGTCTTTACTCTTAAGGCCTCTAATTGATTGGATGAGGCCCACTCATGTTATTGAGGGTCAGCTCCTTTCCTTAAAGTCATCTGTAGATGTTGACCACATCTACAAAATACCTTCCAGCAACACCTACATTCGTGTTTCATTAAATGCCTGGGTACCTTAGCCTTGCCAGGTTGACAAGTAAAACGACCACAAGGAGTTTGATGAAGAGAAAAGCATCATGGAATTTGGAGTCAGAAAACCTGGGATCTAGTCCCAACTCTCCATTCAACTTGCTAAATGGATCTTGAGCTTGATTTTGCTCTTCTGGAAATTTGGGGATGGGGCATCGACAAGAAGTTTCTAATGCAGTGAAATCCCATTTGGCTCTAGAATTCTCAGAGCCTTTCAAGATCATTCACTATCTGGAATGTTTCCCCTCCTTATCTTAAAGTAGGTCTGCTCCTGGGTTATGGATTTTACCACAAGGGATTTGCAGTGAGTGAAAAGGTGTTCTCTGAGGAAGAGTGGATGAAAAAGAAATGGATGGAATGATTCCTGGAGAGACCGGTTATGACGGAATTGATTGGAAGGATTTAAACTGAGTATGATGCTGCAGCACTGTGACTACAGAGTCTTTGCTTTGGGGACCTCTGAGTTCCTTTCGATTCTATTGGGGGTAGCATTACTCTCCTGGACTCAACCCTGGCCTGATACCAAGTGTGACTTGTTCTTGCTCAAGAGAGATTTCTCTCGGACGACTGAATCATTTTAGGCTTATTTTAGACCATGGTTGGTATTAAATACTCCATGCAAGGGCTTCCCTGGTGGCGCAGTGGTTGAGAATCTGCCTGCCAATGCAGGGGACACGGGTCCGGGCCCTGGTCTGGGAAGATCCCACATGTCGCAGAGCAACTAGGCCCGTGAGCCACAACTACTGAGCCTGCGCGTCTGGAGCCTGTGCTCCGCAACAAGAGAGGCCGCGATGGTGAGAGGCCCGCGCACCGCGATGAAGAGTGGCCCCCGGTTGCCGCAACTAGAGAAAGCCCTCGCACAGAAACGAGGACCCAACACAGCCAAAAAGAAAAAAATAAAATAAATACTCCATGCAAGTGGCAAGTCACAAAATCTATAGAGATGCCCCCCCTTATCTATGGGGGGTACATTCCAAGGCCCCCAGTGGATGCCTAAAGCCGGAGATAGTACCGAACCCTTTATATACCATGCTTTTTCCTATACTAATGGGTGGGTAGCATATACAGTATGCATACTCTGAACACAGGAGTGATTTTGCATCCCGGGCAGGATGGAGAGGGCTGGCGGGAGAGTTCATCATGCTACTCATAATGGTGCACAATTTAAAACTTAGGAATTGTTTATTTCTGGAATTTTCCATTTAATACTTTTGGACCTCAGTGGACCGTGGGTAACTGAAACCGAGGAAAGTGAAACCGTGGATGAGAGGGGACTACTGTATATTTGTTGACTTGGTGCAAATGGTCAGTTCCCAAGCTTCTCTTCCTCTAAAATATGCTTTCCCCCGACAGTGAAAATGTTGGCAGATAAATTCATTTAACTGTCACTAAGAGAGCTCTTAACTCCAGCCCTGGCCTTGGACAGCAGTGGTGACCTCAGCCCTGTTTACTCACTACATCCTGTTGTTGGGAATCAAACCCGAGCTTTGGTGTTAAGAAGCATTTTTCATTTTTTCCCAGATCTGTATTTCATCTGTGACTGAATAACTTTAAAAGGAAAGAAGTTCATAATTTTCAACATATTACAGATTTCCATAAAAAAATGAAATTATCCATGTGGCTGCAGACACACGGATGTGCTGTACCAGGCAAGGGGCCTGTGTGTCTTAGGGGAAGAAACCCCAATTCAGACGACTGAGGCAAGTACAGCTTTTATACAGAAAAGTCCAGAGTCGGGCAGGCTTTGCAGTGCCTGTTACAGTGACTCAGAGATGGGACCAGAGACCAGCTCTTTCCACGTCGCCTCACTGCTTTTTCAGTGTCACTTTGTTTTTTTTAAGGTTGCCTCCGCTCATGGTCACCTCAGGCTACCAGTAGTAGTTCTTAGGGCTTCGGGAGTTCACATCCTCCTTCAGCTGCAGAGTTGTTCTTTTCCAACCATAGACCGAGTCCTGGACTTTCTTTTCTTGTCCTGATGTCCAAGGAGATGGAAGTTGTCTGCTAGACAAGTCAGATCCTACTCTGGCGCTGGGCTCGAGGTCAGCCTACCCATCTCGTGTGACTGTTCATCAGAGGAGGGCACAGTGGATTCAGGAGAGGCTCGGTGACAAGTACAAATACATTTCAGAAATGACTTGGAGTCATTCTTCCTTTAAACATTTTGATGTGAAAATTTTTTAGTTGAATTCCAGATAATTTTTGTTTTCAGCCATCACACATTACATTTTATATGTGGGAGGACAATGCTGATGATTTGGAAAACCACTCACAAAAGACTTTCTTTGGTTGTCAAAATGGAAAAGTTGAGTGTACTCTTCTTCTTTCTTTGAAAAGCAGTAAAAGTTCTCTGTGTCACTGAAGAGCAGATGTGAAGTAAAAAATCTGAATAACAAAAAGTCAGTCCTATAAATATTCATGCTCACCATTTCTTTGGGCTCTATTGCTCTCATTTCCCTTCCACCAGTCACACACAGTAAAGATAACATGGATGTGAGGAGAACGCTAGTTTACTATTAGTTTGAGTAAGTATTAAATAATCACAATAGGCCTCGACAGTAAATCTAGAAGTTCCTTCTAGACTTTGTGAATCTTGACCAAGCATCATCGACCAGGCTGAGGAAGACCTGCCCACGATTGTATAATGGGGCTTTATACTCCCATTCCTAACCTCTACTTTCTGTTGCCATCCTGACTGAGAGCAAATAGTAGAGCTTGGTTTGTCAGGAACAGCGTAGCCATAAAAACTTTGTATACGTGTGTCACTGTGGCACTTGTGTGTGTATGTGCGCGCGCACGTGTGCTCTAAAATCTATTACCACTCTTTTTATTACTATCCTTTTGATAATATCATAAATAGCTTTTGAACTAGAAACTTTGTGCTTCGGGAGCACTTACACGTTATTAAAATTATACTTGGGTTGATAAAAATTGCCCATTCTTACATTTTCTTTTATATGATATGCTGTTTGAATGGCTAAGTTTGCGTGAGCCTTATCCGCCCCATCTTAAGATCAGAGACTGTCACACACACAGAGGTCCCCAGACACAGGATAGGCTTACACACCATGGCACACGTTTAGCTCCATTGGCACTGGCTGTTCATATCCTATACCAAAGGGTTACTAGAAGCCACATGCCTTTGCACCTGGATTGGGCATGGAGGGGAAGTAGAACTCTTATCTGAACATTTTGCAAGTGAAATGGGAAAGGGAAACCTTTGAGTGTGAAGCTGGGTCCCTTCCAGACACTCTGTCCCTTCCAGAGTGTTCTCTTTGCGGAGATGAGTGAGGAGCAAAAGGGAAGAGACTCTGACGTCATGAAGATTTGATGGGCCATAGGTTGAGTCCCTTTTTCCAGACATCACTTTCCAGGCTGCAGTAAAATGGCCCGAGCAAATGGGTCAGAGTCTCTGCAGAAGTCAGCTGCACCAGCAGACGGGGTATTGGGAAACCTGCAGGCTGGGAATGACATCAGCCTGAGATGGAAAAATCCGCCCTGGCCCAGTAAATATGAAAACAGGGAGACGGGTATTTCAAAAACCATTTGCAACCCAGAGCAAGAGAGGCTGTGGATTACACCTCTTTTCTGATTCCTTTCCTTCTTTCTGCAACCTCCTTGTCTTCACAGCCACTGGGGAAGGCTTTCTGGTCCTGTTCACAACCTACACCTTCTTTGGAGGGGGAGGTGGGAGCTCGGGCAGGTAGACTGCAGTCTAGATACGTTACAACCTCTTCTCAAGAACCTGACACTTCCTTGCCTGCCTGTCCCTGCAGCTCTCAGAGCCACAGACCAGCGAGAGGGACACCCAGGGACAACTCTGGGGGCATCTGGGGGAACTACGGACATCCCAGGACTTTCCACACTTTTTCAAAGGATTAGCATATCAGGTCACTCTACTCAGCCTGCCTCCCTCAGGGCTCTGCTCAATGCTTGTCATCCCAGACTCATTCAGACGCCCCACTTTGGTGGCCGTCCCCCAGCCTGAACTGGTAAGCTCAAAAACAGTTGCAGAGGACCAGCTGTGCTATCAAACACGCTCGGCCCCTTGCAGGACAAGGACCATGTATGGGAAATTATATAAAAACCAAATGGTTTCCCAAAACATCCTCTAGTTTTCATGGCAAAGAGAGTTTCTTTAAAAGCCCACATGTGTGGGTTTGCTTTGGAACATTCTCTTGCTTGGGAAGGCTGGGGGTTGGGTCTCTGTGCTTGGATTCAACTTCTCCCTAGGGATCATAGTAAGGAAGGAAGGGAGCAGATGTGCACACCCCATTTGCCCAGCTGGGGCCCACTGTCCTCCTCCTCCTCATGACCTAGCAGATGTCCACCAGTATATGGGGCCAGCCCCTTAACAGATGAGCTAACACAGAAATGTGTTAGGCAGACCTGCTTCTAACATTTGCAGGATTGGAGCCAGAGTAAAAAAGTCTGAGGTCAAGCTCCCTTTTTTGTGCCATCCCTGGTTCCTTCTTGTACCTTGATGGAGCCTCTAGCACATGCCTCTGGACCCCTCTGCCTGCAGATTCCAGTACTATCCCATCCCTCCCCAAAGAGCCACCCTTTGAACCCTCTTTCTCAGCAGAGGTGCACAAACTTGCCATGTGGTCCCTCGGGAGTCCAGACCTGAGAAAGAAGGCTCCACCTGGGTGTAATTCCTGGGTCCAGAGTCCCAATGGTCTACAAGGGGGAATGGGTGCTGGGTGGGCACATCATCTGGCCCAGAACTCCTTGAGTGGAATTCTCTACAGCAAAGTGCTGCAGGCAGAGGCACTGCCTGTCTGGGTCCAAGGGCTTGATTCTGTGTCCTGAAGTTTCATGACATCCCTGGGACAATATCAGTAAAAGTTGTGTGCTGTGTTTGTACTTTTCATAGACTGGAATGTTCTCATCTTTGATAGCTTTACAGTGCTTTAAAAATGCTTTTCCAAAAAGAACAAAGCAGGAGGCATAACCCTCCCAGACTTCAGACAATACTACAAAGCTACAGTAATCAAAACAACGTGGTATTGGCACAAAAACAGACATATGGATAAATGGAACAAAATAGAGAGCCCAGAAATAAACCCACACACCTCTGGACTATTCGTCGACAAAGGAGGCAAGAATATACACTGGGAAAAAGATAGTCTCTTCAGCAAATGGTGTTAGAAAAGTTGGACAGCCACATGTAAATCAGTGAAGTAAGAACACTCCCTCACACCATACACAAAAATAAACTCAAAATGGCTTAAAGACTTAAATACAAGACATGACACCATAAAACTCCTAGAAGAGAACATAGGCAAAACATTCTCTAACATAAATAGTACCAATGTTTCCTTAGGTCTGTCTCCCAAAGCAATAGAAATGAAAGCAAAAATAAACAAATAGGACCTAATCAAACTTACAAGCTTTTGCACAGCAAAGGAAACCATAAATGAAAGGACAACCTGCAGACTAGGAGAAAAATATTTGCAAATGATGCGACTGACAAGGGCTTACTTTCCAAAATACACAAACAGCTCATACAACTCAATAACAAAAAACAAACAACCCAATCAAAAAATGGGCAGAAGACCCAAATAGATATTTCTCCAAAGAAGACATACAGATGGTCAATAGGCACATGAAAGGATACTCATCATCGCTAATTATTAGAGAAATGCAAATCAAAACTACAATGAGGTACCACCTCACACTGGTCAGAATGGCCATCATTAAAAAGTCTACAAATAATAAATGCTGGAGAGGGTGTCAAGAAAAGGGAGCCTCCTTACACTGCTGGGGGAATGTAAATTGGTGCAGCCATTATGGAAAACAGTATGAAGGTTCCTCAAAAAACTAAAAATAGAGTTGCCATATGATCCAGCAATTCCAGTCCTGGGCATATACCCAGACAAAATTATAATTTGAAAAGATACATGTATCCCTATGTTTATAGCAGTAATATTTACAATAGCCAAGACATGAAAGCAACCTAAGTGTCCTTAACAGATGAACGGCTAAAGAAGATATGGTATAGATATACAATAGAATATTATTCAATAATAAAAAAGAATGAAATAGTCATTTGCAGCAATGTGGATGGACCTAGAGATTATTACACTAAGTGAAGTAAGACAAAGACAAAGACAAAGACAAATATCATATGATATCACATATATGTGGAAGCTAAAATACGCCACAAATGAACATATCTTTGAAACAGAAACAGACTCACAGACATAGAGAACAGACTTGCAGTTGCCAAGGGGGAGGGGAGGGAAGGATTGGGAGTTTGGTATTAGCAGATGCAAACTAGTATATATAGAATGGATAAACAATGAGGTCCTACTGTATAACACAGGGAACTATATTCAATATCCTGTGATAAAGCATAATGGAAAAGAATATGAAAAAGAATATATATATGTATGTATAACTGAAGTCACTTTGCTGTACAGCAGAAATTAACATTGTAAATCAACTATACCTCAGTAAAATTAAAAAAAAAATGCTTTTCCAGGGAATTGGTGTTGGTCTTTCCATTATGATACAGCTCCCTTGGTTTCCACTGATGTCCTAAGTCCCAAGAGACAGGCCACAGGTGACGGTCAGTAGTTATCCCAGGGAGGATGCATTTAGAAGACTTTCATGAATGAGTGCAATTTGTCTCCATAAGAAAGGTCTTGGAGATGGTACCAATGGATTTTCATTCTAGCCTTGCCTCCAATTGTTCTCCTGGCTCCAGGTGGTCTTTTCCTAGGTGTTCCCGTTATATGAGCTGTTCACTTGCATCTTTCCGTGTTCCCAAGTGCCCTGGCTCTTCAGGACAACCACCGAGGTGCCTCATCCATGACTGGCTTCCATGATGGGGTTAGACCTTTCTTTTCGTCCCTCTTTCCTATCTGAGGTTTCATTCCCTCAAGGTCTACTGTTTGTGGATGTGTTAGTGGCCGTTAATAATAATCCCTCCCATAACACATTTGCATTGTCATATGTGGTTCTGGAACGATGCCTTATCACAAAGACATTACTGCTGGTGATTCTAGGCACCCCAGTAAGGAGGATATTGTTGGGAGGGGGCGGGCTCTTGGTGCCTCTGCTCCCTGGGATAGAAGAAGCCAATGGTGAGAAATCATCCAGCGAGAATGATGCTGGCAGAGAGCTACTACTGTCCTTCTGACTCATTTCACATCGCTGGGTAGGCCTCACTATGACTGGGACATGAACTGTGGTCATGCCTCAATTCTGAGAAGGCCACTACATTATTTATTTGGCCAGAGAGGAAGAGTGCTGGCACCAGGGGAAACCATTAAATGATGAAGTGTTTTTTACTTAACAGATGGACTCATAGTCTAGCCTTGATCTACAGAGTAGATTTTGATGAGGGACTAGTATCTCAGAAGCCAGGTTGATTGAGAGGGGAAGGGGCTGTCAGGGCAATGCCAAAAGGCAAGGATCTCACTGAGGGCTGCTAAGCCAACAGCGCATGGGATCACGTGAGCCGGGGAAGACTTCTTGCTCACCAGCCACCCCTCGGAGTGTCACTCAGGTTCCAAGGCCTCAGCCAAGCTGGCTTCCAAGAGGCTGGCAGATCACATGGTCTGGGCTTTTGTATCCCCTTAATGGCATTGTTCCCTGGCTTACAAACACAGCCATTCCACCTCCGTGACTCCTTCCCAGAGAGGCTGGCTGGAACCAAACCCCAGCTCCCTCGCGAACTTTAATAGGTCTCATCTGGTGTTAAACTCTAAGCACACTGCAGAACAGGAAGGATTTGACTCCAAGACAAGCACTCGGATCTTTTTTTTTTCTTTTTTTTTTAAAGGAAAGTTACTCTGGATCCCAATGGTATAATCAGATCTATTCTTACCCCTTGATTTGAAGAAGGACGGGGTAAAATCCAGGCCAGCTGGCACTTGAGCAAGCAGCTCACACAGGGCCGCTTGGGACTGCTGAGGCTTTGATGCCCCTGCAGTTTCACCTAGTTTCCTTTGTGCTGCATCTCCGTTAGATGCTGTACCTTTGAAACCTCTGGGTACCAGTCAGAGTTTGTAGTTGCAAGCAACAGAAATTAACTCTGGTCGACTGAAACAAAATCGATCAAAGGATAGCTGGGTAGCTTATAGAGGAGCTGGAATTAGGCTCTGGCCTACACAGCCTGGAACGACACTCCAAACTGGGCCGTAGAACTGGTCCTGTGAAGACCACCACTAGACAGATGTTGTGGCCACCGCTAGCATAGGTGCTGCAGCCTGCTCCTCTGGTTCTGCTGGCTCTGGACACCGCCTGCTGCTTCTAGCACCACTGCTGTTGCTGGCAAGGGATGCAAATTTGCCTGATGGCCCCTCTTTCCAGTTCCATCTGTCTTAAGCTGCTAGCTTCCCATTCAAAGTCTTTGGGGAGGGGGCGGGCATCTGATTGCAGGAAGTCAGGGTAGAGTCTCTGCCATAGCTACAGGTAAGACTGGGATAATGAGATACTGCATCAACAGCGGCAGGCAGACTCTACTCCCACTGAGACTCAAAGTGAGGAAGTCCCTAGATGTGGGAGGAAGGTTCAGATACTGGGTGGCCAGAAAGAATGACAGACGTCCACTACCCTCTGTTGGATCTACCCTTGACCCTCACGTACTCACTCCCAGCTTAAAGACATTCATTCACTTAACGTACATTTGCTGAACACTTGTTAAGAGCCAGGCATTGGGATAACTTTGTGTGTTGGGGGGGTGGATTATAGAGATAATAGAGAATGACCTTCTTCTCAATAGCCACCGATCTAGTTGGAAAGGTAGACAAAACAGAATAAGAAAGGTGTAGTAGGTGCTTTGACAGAGTAAGCACTGGGGCACCTAATCAGAGGAGATAACACAGAAATTAAATCTTGAGGAATAAGTGGGAATTGCCACGGCAAAGGCAGGTGAGGGTGTTTCAGGAAGAGGAACTTCATTGCAGCTGTGGATGGCTGCAGGGAGGGGCCAGGTTGGGGCTCAGGGTGGAGTGACAGACAGATCATAAAAGCTTTGCACGCCTCACTGAGGAGTTTGGATCTTATATTGAAGATTGTGGGGAATCATTGGGGAATTTTAAGGAAAATCAATTTAGAAACACCACTTTATCATGGCAATTGCAGGGAACAAGACTAAAGGTAAAGACTTTCACTTTAGGAAGTTACAGGAATCTAGGGACGAAATAGCGACAGAGAGATCCAAGAATAAAATAATTTAGGAAATCTTTCGGAGGTAGGATTGACAGGATTTGGTAACTGATTAAATGTGGGATTTATCGATATAAGAGGAAGAGAAGTTACAGATGACTTCCAGCTTAATGGGCTGGGCAATTATGGGGAAAGTGATGTCATAAATTTGGAGGAGAGAGGATGTGTTTGATTTTGGAAATGTTGAGATCGAGGTGCCTATAAGGCATCGGAGTAGAAAGACCTGGGAGGCAGAGGAGCATGCAGATCTGAATTTCAGGAAAGAGGGCTAAGCTGGAGGTGGAGGTTGGAGACTGTCACCATCGTGGTCGTTGTCAAAGTCATAGCGATGCTGGTATCCCTCAGGGAGAATCGAGAGTGAGCAGAGGCGGGAAGGAGGTCCAAGGATACCATGTGAGTGTGGATCATCAGCGATTCTAGAAGACAGTAAAAAGAGTCTGTGAAGCAACAGAGAAGGGTCAAACTGACAGAGGCAGGAAGAAGACCTGAAGAGTGTGAAAGCCGAAGGAAGAAAGATTTTTAAGGAGGAGGAAGTAGAAAAGGTCAAGAGACACAAGGACTAAAATGTGCATGTGGTTTTGGTGGGAAGACACCGTTGGTGACCTTTTTGAGAACTGTTTCGACGGGTGGCGGCTGTCAGTATTACCGTGAGTCTAGGAGGGAAGGAAGGTGAGACCGTGGAGATGAGGAGTACAGAGTATTTTCCTGGAAGTTTGGTTATGGAAGAGGAGGGATGAGACAGGGCAGGAGCTAAGGGGTAATAGAGGATCCAGGGAGGAATTGCTAAACTCTGGCCATTAATCCCTTTCCAGCATTTTATTACCAGGCCAGATACTGATCTTTGAATGTATGCAATCTACCGTCCCTCGTCCCTTTCCCTCCCATCAAGAGTGAACAGAGAACTCACCCAGTATTTAATAAATACTTAGTGAACACCTCTCACAGTCCAAGTACCGCTTTAGGTTCACTGGTAAACAAAATAGACAGTGATTGCTGCCCCTCATTAAGCCCAGATTTCCCCAGGGAGAGCATAATAAAGAAATAAATTATACAGTCTGTAAGTGATAAAATGCTAGGGAATAAGAGAAAAAGTAGGCAAGGTAAGGGGGAATGGGAGTGCCTCCTGGGTGACATGCAACTGACACGTTCAGTGGTCTGGTCAGAGAAGGCATCACTGCTCTTGATGCCTGGCTTGTGCCTTGCTCCCCGGGCCTGACTGTCCTGACAATCTGTTCAGTACTTCAGCTCCCACCTGGCTCTTGCCATTTCCCATCCGCTAGTCTGGAGTCCTGCCCCTGAGCCCTCACCTGGTGCCCCAATTGTGGCTGGCATACTCCCCACCACTGCTCCAATCACCAGAGCTGCGGCAGCTCCACCCTGGTGCCACCTGCCCATTGGAAACCCCTAACATCCCTTGCTGATGGCTGTCGGGCCTCAGTCGGGTCCTGTCATCATCTTGCATGTCGTTTCTTGACCGCCAAGCTGGATTTCCGCCCAAAACATATCAGGACTTTTTATGATTACAAGTGACAGAAAATGAACCCAAGCTTGCTCAGGCTGAAAAGAGAATGTATTGACTTGTGACTGTAGAGTCGAGGGGCTAGGGTAATTTGGGGCATAGCTATATGTCATCAAGACTCTCTCTAGCTTTAAAAATAGACCTTCTTTTTTGGAGCAATTTTAGGTTTATAAGAAATTGAGCGAAAGTACAGAGTCTCCACATACCCCCTCTTCCCACCCTTCCGCCCCCACTCCCCTCCACCTCAGCTTCCCCTATTATTAACATCTTGCATTAGCATGGTACATTGGTAACAACTGATGGACCAATATTGATATATTATTATTTTAAAATTATTATTATTTTTGATGTGGACCATTTTTAAAGTCTTTATTGAATTTGTTACAATATTGCTTCTGTTTTATGTTTTGGTTTTTTGGCCACAAGACATGTGGGATCTTAGCTCTCCGACCAGGGATCGAACCCGCACCCCCTGCATTGGAAGGCGAAGTCTTAACCACTGGACACCAGGGAAGTCCCTGATATATTATTATTAACTAAGTCTATTGTTTCATTAAGGTTTACTCTTTGTTTTGTACATTCTATGGGTTTTGAAACATGTATAATGATATGTATCCACCAGTATAATATCACATAGACTAGTTTCACTGCCCTAAAAATGCCCTGCGATCCACCTATTCATCCCTCTTGCCCTCCTTCTACCTGAAGCCCTCTATAGTCTTGCCTTTTCCAGAAAGTCATATAGTTGGAATTCCGTCATACGTAGCCTTTAGCCTTTTCATACTGGTTTCTTTCACTTGGCAATAAGCATTTAAGTCTCCTCCAAGTCTTATTGTACCTTGATAGCTCATTTCTTTTCATACCCAAGTAGTAGAGTCCATTGTATGCACATACCTCAGTTTCTTTTTTCATTTACCTATTGAAGGAAATCTTGGTTGTTTCTAATTCAGGGCAATTGAGAATAAAGCTGCCAAAGACATTCGTGTGCAGGTTTTTGTGTGAACATAAGTTTCTAACTCACTAGGGGCACAATTGTTGGAGCACATTGTAAGAGTATGTTTAGCTGTGTAAGAAACTACCAAGCTGTATGCCAAAGTGGCTGTAATTTTGCAGTCCCACCAGTAATGAATGAGTTCTTATGCCTCCGCATCCTTGCCAGCATTTGGTGGTGTCGGTGTTTGGGTTTTAGGCATTTAGCTGAATAGTCCAGGGGATGGACTAATTTTCGGCACAGCTGGATGTCGAATTAGGTCATCAAGACTCTGACTTGCTCTTTCATCTCTGCTTTCATTTCCCCCAGGGCAGCTCCATTCTCTTGCAGGGATCTACCTTGTGGTAACTCTCGATGGCTCTAGGATTAATGCCCATACTCAAGTCCGGTATAAGGAGGATACCTCTTTCCCAGTCATTCGAGAACTTGAATCACATATCTAGCCTTGAAACAATTCTTGGGGCCAAACAACTGACATCTTTTTCTTTCATTCATT
Source organism: Balaenoptera physalus (assembly GCF_965194825.1). NCBI lineage: Eukaryota > Metazoa > Chordata > Mammalia > Artiodactyla > Balaenopteridae > Balaenoptera > Balaenoptera physalus. The sequence continues at coordinate 172,727,725 of NC_138883.1, read as the reverse complement.
CATCCTGAGCAGCTCCTACGTGCCAGGCACATTCTAGGCACTGAGGATCACTGGTCGGTCCCAAGCCACATGTTCCAGGAGTAAAGTCTATCCTCTACCTGAACCACATGAACTGAGAGCTGAGGATGTAAGGTGCCCCCAGGGTGCTGCTGCCAGAAGACAGCTGGTGGGATCATGGATGCTGGGCTGGAAAAACCACTGCTGATTGTGCCCCCGGAGCTTGCCCAACCCAGCGGGTGGCGGCAGTTCTGTGGCCTGCATCATTCCAGTTTCTCCAAATCCACCAATTGCCTGGGCCCTTTCTGGTCAGACCCTGAGGCAGGACATGTGGCAGTGTGATGTTTCCTCCACAGAGAGGTAGAGGCTCTTCGCCCCCACCCCTCTGAAACCGGACCGCTCTGTGACTGCTTTGACTAACAGCAGGATGGAAGGGGCACTCTTCTTCTTCTGGGAGGACCGGCAGCTTTTGTCTTGGTCTTTGGAAGCCACTCACCATGTTAGAAGGGTGAATACCCTGAGACCACCATGCTGGGAGAATTCTAAGCCATGAGAAGGGGCCCAGGTGGGTGAGAAGCCACTTGGAGAGGGGCTGCCAATGTGTGGGTGAGGAAGCCACCTGGGAAGGGGGTCCTCCAGCCCCAGCTACCCCAGCTGATGCATGTGGATCAGAGCTCAACAGCCCAGCTGAGTCCTTTCCAAACTCCTGACCCACAAAATTGTGAGCGAAATAAAATAGTTGCTTTAAGCCACTAGTTTTGGGGTTGTTTGTTACGTAGCGATAATACCCAGGACAGACAGCAACTAGTATAACATGGTAATCAACTGAAACTGAGCACACCAACCCATTCGGCCCAGGTCATTTGCCAGCCTTCATGTCTGGACACCTCGCCTTTACTAGCCCTGCGGGCAGCCCTGCAGGTGCTGTCGACCTCATTCTGTATTGACTCACCTAACCTCCTTTCTCAGGAGGTATGTGACACGCTTCAGGCTACCCAGAAACAGGCTACCGCTGGGAATCTGAAGGGAATGTTTTGGAGCTAAAAGGGCCCTGGGAGACCATCTCATTTTACAGAGGAGATTTAAAGAGACCTAAAAAAGTTAGGGGTATGGCTGTGGTCAGGAAGAAGAGCCTGGCCTGGAGCCCAAGATGATGGCCACTTACACTCCTTTCCAGTCAACACTCATCTGTACAAATAGTGGGATCAGTTGGTGGTGTGGATAATTCCAACTTGGCTCTGAAACACACTTTATCTCTTCCCTAACTCCCATCCCCAACAAACTCACTATTCTGATTGCTCTATCTCATCTAATTTAAGATTATTTTAAGACAACCCAGGCTCTGGAGTTGACTGTGGATTCAGGTCCCAATTCAGACATTTATTACCTTTGTAATAAGATACTTAGATTTCCTGTGTTTCAGCTTCCTTAGCTGTAGAATGGGGAAATCTTCTTCCCTGGGTTTTTGTACATTTGTAGGTATAGCTATTGTGAAGTTCCAGTGAGGGCCTGCACATAGACTGTTTCTCCCAATGCCGGCACAGGGTAAATGCTCCACGTGGAGGTACCAGCTACTGCCGAGTGTCATGGGAATCAAATGCCTAGAAACAGAGCTTTTGCCTGTGAACAGGTTCGGTCCCAAGGTGGTCAGCATGTCTGACAACATCGCCATCGGTCAGTGGGGTAAATGGCATTTTCCGATGAGGAAAAAAGATGAACTGAGGCATGGGGCTGGTGCCTGGTCCCAGTAAAGCCAACGGGCTGGTTGGGGAAAGAGCGGTGCCCCATGGGGATGGGCTGGCCCATGGGCCTGGGGAGCATTTTCAGAGGGGCCTCTTGGTTGGGGAAGATAAATTTATCTTAGACCATTTCCCTGTGGAAATAAAATGCTTCTCCTGACGAAAGGAAGTGCTTTTCTTCATTCTTCTCCCCTCTCTTCTCCTACTTCCTTTTTCTCCCCATGGCATCCCAACCCCAATTCTGTGATAGATGAATAAACGAGAAACCATATGAGCAAAACAAAAGGGCCTCCTGTCAAGCAGAGATGAACGGCCTGTCTCGGCTGCTTGCTCACAGCCCGGACAAGATTTCTGGCTCCCTTGTGCTCTGGGGTTTACTCTGGCTCACTTGCTTCTTTGCCTGCTTTATGACTCCCTCCCTTATGCCTTGTCCTTCTGCGGGTTCACAGAACTTCCCACTCCTCACGCTTTCTCAGGCGGGGAGGTCTTTCCCCAGGCTGTCCACACAGCCACCTGGTGCTGGCTTCCGAATGGAGCGCCCGGGGTCACATCATCAAGACGCCAGTGGATCCCTCTGCAGCTTTAAGCCACCACATTCACTCCCTATTTTACTGGCAATGTTTCCCATGGTATTCATTTAAAATCTATTTTTAGCTGACCCTTTCAGAATTACAGCATTGACTGTCCTGAAATAATGCTGCATGCTTGTGAGGGGCCATAAATCCCAGTAATAGTAAACCCTGGCCAAAGTTAAAATAAAGTGTCGGAGGTGAATAGTTACTGATTTATGATGTTTGTACTTAGTAAAGGATTTTAGTGTTTCTTGGACTTAGAAAAGAGTACTGACTGATAGAGCCAGTGAGGAGAACTGAGTGATAATGGGGTTTGAGTTTCTTAGTAGCAGACTTACTGTGCTTATATAAAGTATTGTTCAATTTAGCACAACAGGATGTTGAAGGATATACAAATGGATAGAGATTTAATTGTGGGTCTGTAAGAAAGCTGTCCCAAACAGTTTGGGTTGTCCCTTAGACAGGGGGTGGGAGGTGGGAGCGGAGCAAAGGAGAGACGGATTACTCTTCATCAGAGACCTGCTGAAAGTAGGTTGACGAATTTACATCAAGATACCATTTCTTTTAACCTCCAGCAGCAACATAGTGGAGCACGAGTTTGGGAGTCATCATCTGTTTATTTAGTTATTACTATCTCTTTGTTGTTTTCTTCATTCTTCCATTAATTTGTCTACTCACTCATTCAACAGATATTTACAGACTAGTGCCAAGCACTGAGCTATATAAAATACAGGCAGACCTCATTTTATCGTACTTCCCTTTATTGTGCTTCACAGATACTGTGTTTTTTACAGGCTTCTGGTAACTCTAAGCAGGCCTATCAGAGCCATTTTTCCAACAGCATTAGCTAGCTCACTTCATGTCTCTGTGTCACATTTTGGTAATTCTTGCAATATTCCAAACCTTTTCACTATTATTATATTTCTTATGATGATCTGTGATCAGTGATCTTTGATGCTATTATTGTAATTGTTTGGGCATCATGAACCGTGCGCATATAAGACAACAAACTTAACCGATGAAAGTTGTGTGTGTTCTGACAGCTCCACCAACTGGGTGTCCCCCCATCTCTCTCCCTCTCCTCAGGCCTCCCTATTCCCTGAGACACAGCAATATTGAAATTAATCCAGTTAATAACCCTACAATGGCCTCTAAGTGTTTAAGTGAAAAGAAGAGTTACACATCTCTCACTTTAAGTCAAAGGCTAGGACTGCTTAAGCTTAGTGAGGAAGGCAGGCCGGAAGTTGAGATAGGCCAAAAGCTAGGCCTCCTGCCCTGGTTAGCCAAGTTCTGAATGTAAAGTAAAAGTTCATGAAGGGAATTAAAAGTGCTACTCCAGTGAATATGCATGAATGGTAAGAAAGCAAAATAGCCTTATTGCTGATGTGGAGAAAGTCTCAGTGGTCTGGATAGAAGATTAAACCAGCCACAACATTCCCTTAAGCCAAAGCCTAATCCAGAGCTAGGCCCTCACTCTTCAACTCTATGAAGGCTGAGAGAGGTCAGGAAGCTGCAGAAGAAATGTTTGAAGCTAGCAGAGGTTGGTTCATGAAGGAAAGAAGCCGTCTCCATAACATAAAAGTGCAAAGTGAAGCAGCAAGTGCTGACGTAGAAGCTGCAGCGAGTTATCCAGAAGATCTAGCTAAGATAATTAATGAAGGTGGCTACTCTAAACAATAGATTTTCAATGTAGATGAAACAGCCTTATATTAGAAGAAGATGACATCTTCATCTAGGTCTTTCATAGCTAGAGAGGAGAAGTCAGTGCCTGGCTTCAAAGCTTCAAAGGATAGGCTGACTCTCTTGTTGGGGTCTAATGCAGCTGGTGACCTTAACTTGAAGCCAATGCTCGTTTACTATTCTGAAAATACCAGGGCCCTTAAGAATTATGCTAAATCTGCTCTGCCTGTGCTCTGTAAATGGAACAACAAAGCCTGGATGACAGCACGTCTGTTTACAACATGGTTCACTGAACATGTTAAGCCCACTGTTGAGACCTACTGCTCAGAAAAAAAGATTCCTTTCAAAATATTAGTGCTCACCTGGTCACCCAAGAGCTCTGGTGGAGGTGTACAAAGAGACCAATGTTGCTTTCATGTCTGCTAACACAGCATCCATTCTGCAGCCCATGGATCAAGGAGCAATCTCGACTTTCAGGTTTTGTTACTTAAGAAACACTTGTCAGAAGGTCATAGACAGTGATCTCCTCTGATGGATCTGGGCAAAGTCAATCGAAAACCTTCTGGGAAGGATTTGTCATTTTAGATGCCATTAAGAACATTCTTGATTCATGGGAAGAGGTCAAAATAACAACATGAACAGGGGTTTGAAAGAAGTTGATTCCCACCCTCATGGATGACGTTGAGGGGTTCAAGATTTCAGTGGAGGAAGTAACTGCAGAAGTGGTGGAAACAGCAAGAGAACTAGATTTAGAAGTGGAGCCTGAAGATGACTGAATTGCTGCCATCTCATCATAAAACTTCAGTGGATGAGGAGTTGCTTCTTATGGATGAGCAGAGAAAGAGGTTTCTTGAGATGGAATCTACTCCTGGTGAAGGTGCTGTGGAGGTTGTTGAAATGACAACAAAGGATTTAGAATATTACGTAAACTTAGTTGATAAAGCATCGCCAGGGTTTGAGAGGACTGACTCCAATTTTGAAAGAAGTTCTACTCTGGGTAAAATGCTGTCAAGCAGCTTTGTATGCTACAGAGAAATCGTTCATGAAAGGAAGAGTCAATCAATGCGGCAAACTTCACTGTTGTCTCATTTTAAGATATTGCCAGGAATTCCCTGGCGGTCCAGTGCTTAGGACTCCGTGCTCTCACTGCTGAGGGCGCGGGTTCGATCCCTGGTCGGGGGACTAAAATCTCACAAGCCACACAGCATGCCACCCCGCCAAAAAAAAAACAAACAAAAAAGAAATTGCCACCCTGATCAACCAGCAGCCATCAACACTGAGGCAAGACCTTCCACCACCAAAAAGATTACAACTGGCTAAAGGCTCAGATGATGGTTAGTAGTGTTAGCAATAAAGGATTTTTTAATTAAGGTGTGTATATTGGTTTTTTTTTTTAGACATAATGCTATTGCACACTTAATAGACCACAGTAGAGTATAAATGTAACTTTTATATACACCGGGAAACCAAAAAAATTGTGTGACTCTCTTTATTGCGATATTCCCTTTATCACAGTGGTCCGGAACCAAACCTGCATTACCTCTGAGGTGATACAGGAAGATTCAATCACACCTGTTGAACCACTGGCAGAGCAACTGTTAAGTCCAAATACTTCTTCAGTTATTCTGGCCTCACTCTCTAGGTTGTCAACATAATCTTCTGGATATAAATGTTCTTCCACGGTGTCAAGACCGCCAGTCTCCTCCCCAACCATATTTTCTCCCCACATAGCTTCTTCCCTTTGCTATCCGGGGTGTATCACTTCTAGTGTTCTTTTGCCCATGCCTTCAACATCCTTGCCTCCTGAACAAAGTCCACAGCAGCAGCTGGCAGACCCATAAGTTGGATTCTTCCAGCCATCCACTTTCTCCAGTTCTGCCTGTGAGTATCTGAGAATTGCTGGGGGAAGTTACAATCAACCATGGCTGTCACTAAAGCCATCCAGCCACATGGTCTGTGTGCCAGGCACAGTTTAAGCACTGCTGTAGCAGTTGGCAAGACAGCTGAGTTCCTGTGCCCGTGGAGCTTATGTTCTTGTGGGGAGACGAACGAGAAAGAAGGAATCAATAAAAATGTGATAGTCATCATTTCCCTGCAGAGAATTAAACTACCTTGCTGTGAAAGCCAATGACCAAATGGCCATCCTAAATTATGTATCCTACGTGTCCTAAGTTAGGTGTTGAGAGAAGGCCTGTCAGACGTGGTGACTTTCGGGGTGAGATCTGAGTGAACAGGAGGAGCTGGTCATGCAAAGATCAGGGGAACAAGCTTCCCAGTGAGGAACAGGGCTGGCACCAGTGCCCTGGGAATGAGCTGGGTAGACTCAAGAAGGAGGCCCAGAGGCAGCCAGAGCTCTGTGCACAAGAGAGGAAGTTCAGAGGCAGGCAGTGGCCAGATAAGAGACAGGGTTTTGTGATATGTGCACCACAGTGTTCACAGCTTGCATTACTTGCAACTGCGAAGATATGGAAGCAACCTAAGTGCCCATCAGCAGACGAATGGATAAAGAAGATGTGGTGCACATATACAATGAACTACTACTCAGCCATAGAAAAGGACGAAATTTTGCCATTTGCAGCAACATGGATGGACCTGGAGGGCATTATGCTAAGTGAAATAAGTCATACAGAGAAAGACAAATACTGTATGATATCACTTATATATGGAATCTAAAAAATACAACAAACTAGTGAATATAACAAAAAAGAAGCAGACGCACAGATATAGAGAACAAACTAGTGGTTACCAGTGGGGAGAGGGAAGTGGGGAGGGGCAAGACAGGGGTAGGGGATTAAGAGGTATAAACTACTATGTATAAAATAAGCCACAGGATACACTGGATACATTGTACAACACAAGGAATATAGCCAATATTTTACAATAACTATAAGTGTAGTATAACCTTTAAAAATTGTGAATCACTATACTGTACACCTGTAACTTATATAATATTGTACAGCAACTATACTTCAATAAAAACAGAAACAAACAAAAAAAACCCCCCAGGGTTTTATAAGTCAGAAAAGGAGTTTGGACTTTAATGGAAATTTGAAGGACGTTTTAAGCAAGCAGATGATATGGTCTGATTTCCATTCTAAAACCTTGGCTGCAATGTAGAGAAAGAATTGAGGAGGACAAAAGTGGAGGCAAGGAGACATTTAGGTCATGTCAGTAGCCCTGAGATAGGGTGATATGACTTAGAGAAGAAGCTAATAGGGGGACTGTGGAGAAGTGGACAGATTCAGATTAGATTTTGGAATCAAAAGGACTCACAGAGGGGCTTCCCTGGTGGCGCAGTGGTTAAGAATCTGCCTGCCAATGCAGGGGACATGGGTTCGAGCCCTGGTCTGGGAAGATCCCACATGCCGCGGAGCAGCTGCGCCCATGAGCCACAACTACTGAGCCTGCGCGTCTGGAGCCTGTGCTCCGCAACAAGAGAGGCCGCGAACTAGGCCCGCGCACCGCGATGAAGAGTGGCCCCCGCTTGCCACAACTAGAGAAAGCCCTCGCACAGAAACGAAGACCCAATACAGCCATAAATAAATAAATAAAAATTAAAAAAGAAAAAAAAAGGATTCACAGATGAGTGAGTGGTGAGGGGGTAGAAGGTGAGATAACACTTAGATGTGGAGATTGAACAATTAGGTGGGTGGTGGTGGTATTTACGTATGTGGGGAAATTCAAGGAAGATAAGGTTGGAAGGAAATACCAAGGATCTCCCAATTCTACTTCTAAGAATATACTCAATAGGAATGAGTGCTTATAGCCACCAAAAGACATGTGTGGGAATGTTCACAGCAGCTTTCTTCATAATAACCCAAACTGTAAGTAACCTAAATGCCCATCAACAGGGGAATGGATAAATACATTGTGATATATTCACACACAGCAATGAGAAAGATCAAACAATGGATACACACAATGACCTGAAAGAATCTCACATCCTCTTGAGTGAGAGAAGCCAGACTCAATTTATATGAAGTTCAAGAACAGGCAAAACTAATCAACAGTGTTAGAAATCAGAAGAGTGATTCCTTCTGGAGGGGCAAAGCATTGACTGGAAGAGACACGAGGGAATTTTCTGGTCTGGTGGAAACATCTGAATCTAGGTGGTGCTTCTACAGGGGTGTAATTCATCGAGCTATTGATTAGTGTTAACTATGTAAATTATGCCTCAACTTAAAACATATACTTTTTTTTTTGCCATATTAAGTTTAAGATACTTATTAGACCTCCAAAGATGTCAAGTAATCAATTGGATGTAGAAGTCTGCAGTTCCAGTAAGACGTCAGATTGGAAAAAGATTTTTTTTTCAAGTTAACTATATTGAGGTATAATTTATATATCATAAGATTTATCCATTTTAAGTGGACAATCAATGATTTTTAGTAAGTAACCTGAGTTGCATAACCACAATCCAGTTTTAGAACATTTTTAGCACCACAATCAGATCCCTCATGCCCACTTACACTTAATCTCTGTTCCCACTCTCAGCCCCTGGCAACCACTAATCTTTCTGTATTCATAGATTTGTCTTTTCTGGACATTTCATATAAATAAAATCATATAATATTTGATCTTTTGTGCCTGGTTTCTTCCACTTAGCATAATGTTTTTGAAGTTCATCTGTGTTTTAACATATATCAGTACTTCATTCTTTTTTTATTGCTGAATAATATTTTACTGCATTGTAATGCCACATTTGGTGTATCCATTCACCAGTTCATAGACATTTGAGTTGTTTCTACTTTGGGGCTGTTATAAGTAATGTTGTTATGAACATTCACATGCAAGTCTTCGTATGAATGTATGTTTTCATTTCTTTTGGGTTGATACCTAGGAGTCGAATTGCTGGGTCATATAAACTTACATATAACGTTGTAAGAAACTGCCAAACTGTTTTCAAAATGGCTGCACCATTTTTCATCCACACCAGCAATGCCCGAGCACTCTGATTTTTCCACATGCTCACTAACACTTGTTATTGTATGTCTTCTTGATTATAGCCATCCTTCGTGTGAAGGGTGTGAAGTGTCATGGTTTTAATTTGCACCGCCGTAGTGACCAATGATATTGAGCGCATCTTCACAGGAAATAAAGATCAGAAGATCATGGGCATAGAATTATTATTAAATATAAAAAGTATTTAAATATTGGACTTCCCTGGCAGTCCAGTGGCTAAGACTCCGCGCTTCCAATGCAGGGGGCATGGGTTCGATTCCTGGTCGGGGAACTAAGATCCCACATGCCGCGTGGCATGGCTCCCCCCACAAAAAAAGATCTATATATCTATATATTTAAATATGATTAAAAATCATAGGGCTGGATGAGATCACCTAGGTAGCGTGTTGCTAGAGAAGAGAAAGTGGCCAAGGGCAGAGCAATGAATTCTCCAACATGTCAAGGTCAGATGGAGGAGGAGCTGGCAGAAGTCGCTGGAAAGGAGTGGCCAAAGCATCAGGAGGACGATTCCCTTAGCCCTCCAGGAGATCCGTCCTTCAGCGCATTCTCCCCACACCACCATGTTATTCCTTGTGAAATATAAATCTGACCATTTCAGTCCCTCTTTAAAATTCAACATCAAATCTCTTAGTGTGGCCCTAGAGGGTTTTCCACTATCTGGTCCCACTTACATCTGCAGCCCTATCTCTTGCTACCCTTACGTAAACATTCTACACAACACTAACACTAAACCACACTCGAGAGTGTTTTGCTCCTTTATATTTCTGCAGTTTTGCACGTGTACTTCCCTCTGGTGGGACCTGTCTTGTTCATCGTCATCTTGTCCGATCCCTCACATCTAACATAGTTGTTGGCAAATGCTTTGCGCTCAGGGATATTCACTGACTAGCTGAATAATTTAATCAATGAATAAAAATAGTGAATGTAGGTGTGTGATTTGCCTTCTAACTTTAAAAGCTCCTTGGCTTTTTAAAAAATTTTACTATCAGTCAGTCTTACAATTGGTTGCCATTTTTTCTACTTATTTGTTCTTTCAAACTAGTACTTAAAAGTTAAAATGCTGTTTATGGTGCTTTTCATGTAGGCAGTAAGTTAAAATTATTTCTTGATCACTTACAATCAGTTTTCAACCCAGGTTTCCGGTAAGGATGAGGTACGATACTGAAAGGCGTGAGAACGGTAAGGGAGACACCAGGGACAAATGTAAACAGCACAGGGTTGGGTGTTAAGAGACCTGTGTTTTTGTTCAGTTCTGTCTCTCTCCCGACCTGTGAACTTGGCCTGATCACTTCCTTTCTATGGGCCCATTTCTTCACTGGAAAGCTAGAGAATACACTTGATCTCTGAGGTCCCTTTCAGCATGTCCATTTTGAGGCTGGCTATCTGAGTACATTCTAGAGGCACGCACTAATGCTTTGCCAGAGAGAGGAATTTTTTTTTTTTGAGACTCTCCATCTTTGCTCTCTGTTCCCTCTACCCACGGCTCACCCTCTGGGCACCATAACTAAAACCCACAGTAGCATTTTATTGCATTTAACCTATAATCACACCCTACCTTCCTCATAGGTTTCCTGTAACAATGAAATATAATAATATATATAATAGCACTTTGGAAAATGACAGAGTAATATGCAAATATTAAATGCTAACATTACTACATTTCCCAGGAAGGAAGGGACTCCAGAATTCTAGTACAGCCAGACAATTATAGGCCCCTAGAAGCTGACTATGGACGGCATTCCAGTCCATGCCCTGGTTCAGAGAAGCTTGGCAATGTATCAGCTACCCTTTTGCTTTAAACGCTTTGGAAAGGAGTCTTCCTGGTCTCCCTGAAGGCACACCAATGTCTGATCCCCTGGCAGTTGGGGAATTCTTCCTAGAATCATGCTGAAGCAGGCTGTCTTTTGCCCCCAGTTTTCTTGCTCATCCTTTAATGATACATTTCCTCCAAATGGATCTGGAATTCAAGCTCTTTTTCCTTTACTGAGGTGTCATCTAACCAGCTGTCACCCTGCTTTTCATCAAGGCCATCCTTAAATAGCTCCAACAGATGTATATCTTTCCCATCACAAAAGGCCATCGGATTGGGGGGGGTGTGTGGATAAATTCCACTTATTTTTCCCAGTGGCATGCACAGGGCTACAGAATGACTGAACCCTGAAATACAACCCAATTTTGCAGTACAAGCCTCAAGACAGCAGGTGGGTGACATCTTGCAGGACGCCAGTCTGCAGCCAACAGTGGCTGGCTCAGGACTGAGCTGACTTGGCAGGTTGGGGCCGGGACAGATGGACTTCCATGTGCCACGGGGGAGGTAGGGGGGATGACGTCTATTAATTTGTTTTCTTTAAGGGATTTGTAAAACTGTACCCACTGCATTTCACTACCAAAGTACCAGACAGATGAACTATTTAAGAGCACACAGCTGTAGGGAAACGCCAAGACCAGTGCTAAATCTGAAGACCCAAGTTGTCACTCCACTTGAGCAATGAAGATGTGTCCTGACCTTTGGGGCACAGGTCCTACTAATTCCTGACGATCACTTTTACAATCATTTAGAAGATGCTTCTAATTCCCTATCCATCTGGAGAGGCCAATGTAAGAAAAGTATAATTGGGCTCTACCTTGTGTCTGACAATGTTGGTGTCTACGAGCTCCATTCATTACTATTCACTCTCCCCCCATGGCTTACTAATCAGTGATACAAAGGATCTTTAATTCTATATGTGGCAGGACATTTATTCTCCTTATCTTAACATTTTAATCTTATTATAAATTGATTAGTGTTCTTTTCAGTGAAGAAGACTCCACTGAAGTAAGATTAAGTGTGTGTGCCGTGAACAAATCTAGTCTCCAATTTATGTGGGCGTGTCTGTCAGTCCATTTATGTAATTCAGTGGCTCAAGTGATGGCAACGTTGGGTTGACACCAATTGTCCTTGCCAAAATCCTCTATGTATACCAGGTGACCAGAACCTCTTTTCAGGGACTGTGGTAGTTAATTTTATGTGTCCACTTGACTGGATCAGAGGATGCCCGGATATCTGGTTAAACATTATCTCTGAGTACGTCTATGAGGGTGTTTCTGGATGAGATTAGCATTGGAATCATAGACTTCATAAGTAGATCGCCCTCCCCAGGGTGGGTGGGCATCATCTAATCTGTTCAGGGCTTGACTAGAACAAAAAGGCAGAGGAAGCAGGACTGTGCCCCTCTTTTCTGCCTCATGGCTTGAGCTGGGATATCTCATCTCATCTCCTCTGCCCTCAGGCTGGGATTTAAATCATCACCGCCCTTGGTTCTCAGGCCTTTGGACTCAGACCGAATTACACCACTGGCTTTCCTGTGTCTCCAGCTTGCAGACAGCAGACTGTGGGACTCGGCCTCCGTAACTGAGTGAACCAATCCTTCGTAATAAGTCTCCTTTTATATCCTGTTGATTCTGTTTCTCCGGAGAACCCTGACTAATGTGCAGACACTCACTGAAATTAATTCCAAAGCGTCTGTGCAGTTACTGTACCAAATTAGACGTCTACTGGAGAAGAAAATGTGGTTTTCTGGAAAGAACACAAACTCTGGAGTCAGACGGACTTGAAGTTGAATCCAGCCGTTTGATCTTGGGCAAGTTGCATAGCCTCTCTGAGCCACAGTTTTCTAATTATCCAATGAGGATTATAAAATCCGCCTCTCAGGGTTGTGAGATAAATAAGTTAGATTATCGGAGCTGAATTAACCCCAGTTTACTTTATCACTGTCATGGACAACCTCCCTCCACTGCTGAGTGTATCCACTGCAATACTTCAAGAGCCCCATGAGCTACCTGTCACCAGTGTAATTTCCTGGTGGTGACAGGCACACATGCTGTCACTATACCCTGCGTCTAGGAACTCCTTTGTCATCATAAGTAAAACAATACCATTTTGGTGGCTATCATTTTTGCTTAACGTGTAAACTTAGTCAGGTTTGTGTGCAACTTGATGGCATTTTTTTAAACAAAAAACCCTAGCGATCTCTGCATGGAGCTGACAAAGTTCAAGGAAAATATTATGTCCGTTGACAAAACTGAATCAGATACATTAGAGCGGCTCCGGGATTGATTGTGGAAAGTTGGGTGAGGTTGTCTGCAGGTACTATAGCTTATATTCTTTCTGTGACAGAATTGGTATGGTTTCTGTGAACAGTTAAAATGTTGTATGTGACTTGAATAATTTACTCTGTTTCTGAATATCTAACACTTTTATATATTGTATAAAGTATATTAAATAGTATATATATTTTAATATATATACTATTTAATATTATCAAATAATATTTTTAATAATAAAATAATATTATTATACAAGTCTTCAAAATACTTGTACTTTATACACAGACATTAGATGTTTCTGTCAGCAAGAATCATATTTTGGATTAAATACGTCAATTAAAATATCAAGTATATTCTACTTTCATATTTAGAATACCTTACATTTACATAGCACTTTACAGTTTAGAAATACTTTCACCTACATTTGCTTCTCAAAACAACCTTCTGGTGACTCCCTGGTGGTCTAGTGGCTAGGATTCTGCGCTTTCAAAAAAAAGGTCATGAAGAACCTAGTGGTAAGACGTGAATAAAGACGCAGACCTACTAGAGAATGGACTTGAGCATAGGAGGAGGGGGAAGGGTAAGCTGTGACAAAGTGAGAGAGCGGCATGGACTTATAAATACTACCAAATGTAAAATAGATAGCTAGTGGGAAGCAGCCGCATAACACAGGGAGGTCAGCTGGGTGCTTTGTGACCACCTAGAGGGGTGGGATAGGGAGGTTGGGAGGGAGACGCAAGAGGGAGGAGATATGGGGATATATGTATATGTCTAGCTGATTCACTTTGTTATACAGCAGAAACTAACACACCATTGTAAAGCAATTATACTCCAATAAAGATGTAAAAAAAAAAACAAAACAGCCCTCTAAAGTAGTGCAGGCAGGAATTGTTATCCCCATTTGAAGAGTAAGGCCACTTATCAGGGCTCCAGCAGGTGACATGACGTCGAGTAAACGGCAAAGCCCTCGTAAGAAACAGCTCTTCGGGTTCCTGGTCCAGTCAATATTTTCCCACGACCCGGCACTGCCTCCCTGACTGGTTTAGAGAGTGGGGAGTAGATTTGCCTCGTTTCCTCGCTCTTGCTCATTTCAGAGTATTCAGAATGTAGTCAATATCTGCTGAATGGTGATGGCTGTGCAAGAGCCAGCGGTTGTAAGAAAATGAACGCAGAAAGTCAGGAGTGTGACTGCGGTGGCGTAGAGGGTGGGTGCAGTCAGGTCATCACACAGTTTACCGTAGAAACTGGGGCACTTCTGAGAGTGGAAGGTGCCCTTATTACTAATTACACTGGGACAGAAGGGGTAAACTGGTGCCATCCCAGGGAAACCAGATATTTGGTCACCTTAGATATAACAGTATTACAGGGGAGCAATATGGTGGAAACAGAGTAGTAGGTGCTGAGAAATACATTTTTGGGGGGTAAAATTATTGATTTAGTTCCTCTCTCCCACTGGACCGAGAGCTCCATAAGGGCAGGCATCCTCTGTCTTAATTTTTCAGTGCCCAGCACCTAGTAGGTGCTCAATAAATCAATCAACGAATTGACTAATACTTGGATTTTCTCTTGGGTACCTGAAAGTGAGCATGTTCAGAACAAAGCAGGGGGTGAATATAAGTAGCAGTGTTATATGATAACTGGACATTTAAGAAGCATCATGTCCTCCTGGGAATTCCCTGGCCGTCCCGTGGTTAAGACTCCACACTTTCAATGCAGGGGGCACAGGCTCGATCCCTGGCTGGGGGACTAAGATCCCACATGCTACGCGGCATGGCCAAAAAGAAAAAAAGAAGAAAAGAAAAGAAAGAAGAAGCACTGTGTCCTCCTTAGCTGATTGCTTTGCAAGCCTGTCGGTGATTCAGAGTTTCGTAAATAAACCAGCATGCAGTGAGAGGGAAGCATGACCTTCCAACCCAATATTCTATATATTGGGGCAGGGAAGCTGTTAACAAAGAGACGAAGGAATGTATCTCCTGAGGCCCTCAGTGATGAACAGCCCACGTAAATTACCCCTGCCGGCCCAGCTGGGCTTCTGCACCACTTGGCATCAACACCCTGGGGGTGGTTCTCCTCTGCTTTCCCCTTCATTTCTATTTAGTGTGTCTGCCTTTATATTCCTCACGGGTTATAAATTTCAAGTTTGACTTCTGCCACTGGCGACTGAACAGAAAACACACATATACAGGCAAACCCTAAAAATCATACCGCGAATGAAATCAATAACCAAAAAGAAAGATAATTGTCGACTGTTCTTCAAGGAAGTTGTTTGATCAATGGAAAGCAGTGTAAATGCAACTGATCTTAAAGATTCAAATAATGACCCAAGCCATGGCTTTAAGCCCAGATCTCAGACCACCCACTAGCTCACAAATGTTGTGTTGGCTGGACAGTCCCTTTTACTTTTTGGGTCATTCAGTGGACTTCTTTACTCCATAACTATATGAGGGTGGGTGTGACAGTGAATGAGAGAATGAGAGAGAAAGGATAGAGGTTGCCTGAGACCGGCATGCTTAGCCCAGTCCTCTTTCCTTTGTTTGGAATTTAAAAGTTTGCTAGAGGGTATTTCATCTTCTTACATCTGATTAGAGCTTTTATATTTACCTTAAACATCCTGAAATTTTTTTCTAAGCTTCTTACTCAAAATTATCAAATGAGATGGGCTGCTAAAGCATAGAGATTTAGCTAAGCACTTTAGTTTCCCCAGAAGCCCCAGGAAGAGAGTGGGGAAGTGATTCAAGGAAAGGAAGCCTGCTATTAAGTTGGCCACCAGAGTGGACAACCAGAGCTTAATACTATGGGGAAACTCTGGGAAGTGATCCCTCACACTGAGGGTTGAGGGAGCTGGGGTATTTGTACACCAATTCCCAAGAGTTGTCAGTTGAGTGCTGCTACTGGCAGGTGTTAACTGCCTGGTACTTTGGGCTTGCTGAGTCCCAGGCTACAGTCTTCCTTAGTTCCAGAAGAAGCCCTATGGCACAGAGATGCAGCCACTGAGAGCTGGAAGTCCAGGATGGAACATACTGTCACAGTTAAGATCTGAGAGATAGGGCTTGGGCATTATGACCAAAGTCCAAAGCATGAAGGTGCTATTTCTAGAACAGTATATATCTGGTTTTGATAATCAGAGAATGGTCAGAGTTTAAAGGACCCCTCTATGGGGGAAGGCACAAGAGAGGAGCTGATAATTTGGGAAGCAGGGAAGGGTCATTCAATCTGCCCTGGTCCTTTTGGGTAGTACCTCCTATGTAGGGTCAAGCCATTTGCAGAAAGTTGGCTATAGAAACTTCTAGCTGCAATGTGGGCAGACCTGGTTTCTAGGGGAAGCATGACTTTATTGTCCTTAATCGTGGAGCATTACCAAAAAATTGACCCCAGAGATCCAAACACACGGCTGACTGTCTTCCCAGGTTGGTTCCACGTTGTTCTGTGCTATGGCTTCAGTCCTTTCTTCCTTCAAGCCTGGTGCAGACGTCCAATCCTGCTGTATCTTCCTGCTCAGCTCCGAGGCAGGTACACAAACCAAACCACTATACCTGGTTTGTAATGGGAGATGCCTCCCACTGAGCATTTTCCTGTGTTCACTTCCCCCCAGATTTGACAGGGAGTTGTTATGGACTGAATGTTTTGTGTCCCCTGAAAGTTCATGTGTTGAAATCTTAACTTTCAATGATGGTATTAGGAGGTGGGGCCTTTGGAAGGTAATTAGGTCATAAGAGTGGAGTCCTCATGATGGGATTAGTGCCCTTACAAGAAGAGACGTGAGGGGAGAGCTCGCTCTTCCTCTCCCCCTGCCCACTCCCATCCGCCACCCCCCCCCACCTTGCTTCTCTCTTTGCCACATGAGGATATGCTGAGAAATGGCCGTCTGCAAACCAGGAAGCAGGTCCTCCAGACACTGGATCTGTGGGCACCTTGATCTTGGACTTTCCAGCCAAGCTCAAGAAGTACATGTGTGGGGCTTCCCTGGTGGCGCAGTGGTTGAGAATCTGCCTACCAATGCAGGGGACACGGGTTCGAGCCGTGGTCTGGGAAGATCCCACATGCCGCGGAGCAACTAGGCCCATGAGCCACAACTACTGAGCCTGCGCGTCTGGAGCCTGTGCTCCGCAACAAGAGAGGCCGCGATGGTGAGAGGCCCGTGCACCGCGATGAAGAGTGGCCCCCACTCGCCGCAACTAGAGAAAGCCCTCGCTCAGAAACGAAGACCCAACACAGCCAAAAATAAATAAACAAATAAATTAAAAAAAAAAAAAAGAAGTACATGTGTGAAGTAAATGTCTGTTGTTTAAGCCACCCAGTCTACGCCATATTTGTTATGGTAGCCCAAACTAAGACAGGAGCATTGATTGAACATAAAATCCAGAGTAAAAGATAATCTGTGGTTCATAAGTCTGGCCTTTTGAGGAGTAAATCTCATTTTTTTCTCCTTCTTCCTCTCTCTCTCTTCCTCTTCTTTGAGAGACCCCCCTAAGCAACTCTAATTTCAAGTAGATTCTGGCCTCTAGAAAACCCAGCCAAGCTTCATCATCCAGCCCAATCAGCTGGTTCCCAGTTCTCCGCAGGGAGCTAGGATGCTGCTGAGGGTCTGAGAGTCGCAACTGTCCTGCAAGGCTTGTGGGTTTACACACACAAAGGCCCACCCAAAGGCACATGGCCCTCAGGTGCCGTCTCTCTTCCCCCTGTAGGGCTGGGTTTATTTTCACAGAAATCTAAGTCATATGTTTCCGTTTCACTGACACCAAATTCATTAGCAATGTTGTTTCCTTGCAACCATTTGAAGTTATGAGAGCCTAATGGATGGATCCCACAAATGTTTATTTTTGTGCTTTCATTCTCAAACATGCTTCATTTTCTCACAGCCATGACGCTGGGGCGGAAGAGACGGGGATCTGTGTGTGTTTAAGGCCCGGGGCTCCTCTGCCCTTCAGATGTGGATGAGCTTCCGTTGTCTTGTCTCCTCCTTATAACCTTCTTCCTGCTCCTGGTCCTCACTGTGACTGGGCTCCTGAGAATTTGTATGAAGACTGTGTGAGGGCTGATTTTGCCTTCTGGGAAGGTCCTGGTCTAAACTTCACTCTCCTCCTGAAAATGAAATGTGAGCACATACTCCAGGTAATTTCTAGAGCTGATCCAAACAATTCACAGTGGAGCTGGTGTTCCAAGTCATGCTAGTAGATAGACTATCTGAATATATGGGATATCTGCAAAGCTAGGCCAGCACCTCTCTAAGAGCCCATGAGGCCAGGGACCAGATCTTATTAACCTGTATGCTCTACTAGGTCTAGGCAGTGCCTGGCATATTATGGCACTTGATATTTAAAGAATAAGCAGATGACTGCTCAGTAGTTAAGAGAGATCCATACAAACATATATGACTATAAATACATATTCATGTGTTTATACATGTTAATCTCTCAAATTAACATGGCCTGATAAGCCCACGTTCTAAAATGAATCAAGGTGGATTTTTTTTTTTTTTTCACTATTTAGGAAAATAAAAGGACTTTCTCCCCCTGTAATGCAGCTATGGTCTGAATGTTTGTGTTCCCCCGAAATTCATATGTTGAAAACCTAACCCCTAAGGTGATGGTATTAGGAGGTGGGGCCTTTGGGGGTGATTACCTCGTGGGAGTGGAGCCCCCATGAATGGATTAGCGCCCTTATGAAAGAGACGCCAGAGAATTAGCTTGCCCCTTCGTCCACGTGAGGACACAACATGAAATCTGCAACCGGAAGATGGCCCTCCCCTGACCCTGACCATGCTGGCACCCTGATCTCAGACTTCAAGCCTCCAGACTGTGAGAAATAAATTTCTGTTGTTTATAAGCCACCCAATCTGCTGTATTTTGTTACAGCAGCCCAAACAGACTAAGCAAAATGCTTAGCATAAAAACAACCTTAATTATCTAAGTATGCAGGGTTTGTCAAAGTGAGAAAAGCTGAACGAGTTACAGCGATGCTATCCCGGCAACAAACACGAAACTTTCAGAAGTTTAACACAATTGCATTTTGTTTCTCACTCACATAACTGTACAGGCAGGCGAAGAGGTCAGCCGGGTAGCTTCCTGCCTACAACTGTTCAGGAACCCAGGTGATGGAGGTTTTGCCATCTTTGACTCCCTGGGGGGTTACCTATATTCCAGCCGAGAAGGAAAAAAGAGCATGGAGGAGCCCCACAAGGTTTTCTGAGCAGCCCAGGAAGTGGCATCACTTTTGTGGAGGCTCCAGTAGTGAGCTTGGTCACATGGTGGCATCCAGATGCAAGAGTATCGTCCCTGGCAGAGTTGTCACTTGCCAGCGACAGCTCTACTTAGGGAAAGGGAGTGCGAATCTGGGGAGGACAACTCTCTCTCTCTGACACAAAAGCCAAGAAAAGTTCAGCCCAAACTCCCCACAGGGATGGCGAGGCAGGTCCGCACATCTAGTGTTAGGAACTCATGAGAGACAAGGGCTTGGGAATGGATTGTCGCCAGAGACAGACCTCCCTCCCCTCCGGAACCCCAGCCTCACCAACACTGTGAAGCAACAGGGAGCCCAGGAGTCCATCTTTGGGGGAGGGGGGTGTACGTGTGTGGGAGAAACTGTTCCCTCTGGGATATGAAGTGTCTCTTCCATTAAATGTTTCTATTTCATAACATGGAGAAGCACTATCCATGGGGTATTTCTTTTTCTTTTATTTCTAGGAAATGTTTGTTTTGTTTTGTTTTTGAAGCTAGTGAAAATGCAGAGGATAAAGTAAGACTGCTATAGGCCTGAATTTTCAAAATGACTTTCAATGATTCTCCCTGTATCTAAATTGATCTTTAAACCCACAGACTCAGATCTGGTTGATTATTTGATAGAAAGTGGAAACCGGTGGTGGTGGTTGCCATGGTGGGTATTCGACTACAACAAACTCCCTAAGTGGGTTATTCTGCTCCCTAAGTGGGTTAATCTTCTTCATACCCAAATGTCAAATAACCTGTGGAAGATGCAGTAGAGACACAGAGCTCATATGCGGCTAAGTCTGTTAATAATAATGATGATGATTCAAATAGTGATAGGAGCTGACTTTTACTGTGTATTTGCCAAGCATCAGACACTAA
Organism: Balaenoptera physalus; assembly: GCF_965194825.1. NCBI lineage: Eukaryota > Metazoa > Chordata > Mammalia > Artiodactyla > Balaenopteridae > Balaenoptera > Balaenoptera physalus. The sequence goes on along the minus strand of NC_138883.1, from coordinate 172,707,604 downwards.
CTTAAGTACTTTACAGAGATGGAGTATTTGTATCTTCCTAAGTTAAGTACTCAAGATCACTTTACAGATGGGGAAATTAAGGTACAGAGAGATTAAGTGATTTGCTCCGGGTTACCAGCTAAAACAGCATGACCTCGTTCCTCATCCACTTCCCACAAATGATTGAGAAAGGCACACTAATGCCCACTGTTGTGGGATAACAGGAAGAAAAGGCTCAAGCAATAACAGACATCTGGCAGTAATAAAATATAGATTTTGTTTTACCACATTACATTTTTCTCTGCTTGCTTTTAAAATTTTGCTACCATGTATGCTTTATATATTATAGAACATCCTAAATGCCTTCAGAAGCAACTTAACTGCTTTTTTTGTGTGTCTTTGTTTTTTTTTTTTTTATCAATTTGAGGGAATCAGATAGTGGGAATAGATCAAGTGGTAGCTGTTTGCTGTCATTTTCATAGAAATAAAAGAAGAAATTCATTTAGAGCAATAGGAACTAAAAGGTTAGGGTGGGGCACAAGAGTATATTCCTTTAATGATTAAAAACACTTAACGAATTAGGAATAGAAGGCAACTTTATCAACCCAATAAAGAGCACTGTGAAAAACTCACAGCTTAATGGTGAGTGACTGAGAGCTTTTGGTGAGTGACTGAGAGCTTTTGCCCTAAGATCAGGAATAAGACAAGGATGTCTGCTCTTGCCACTTCTATTAAACACTGTACTGGTGGTTTAGTCAAGACAACTAGGCCAGAAAAAGAAATAAAAGGTATCTAGATTGGAAAGAAAAGTAAAACTATCTCTATTTCCAGATGACATGATATGGTATATAGAAAAACCTAAGGAATCCATTGAAAAACTGTTGAAACTAATGAACAAGTTCAGTAAGGTTTCAGGATACAAGACAAATATGTAAAAATAATTGTATTTGTATAAACTAGCAATCAACACTCAAAAATGAAAGTAAGAAAACAATTCCATTTACAATAGCATCAAAAAGAAAAAAATACTTGGGAATAAATTTAACAAAAGAGGTGCAAACTTGTACCCTGAAAATTATAACCTATCATTGAAAGAAATTAAAAAAGACCTAAATAAATGGAAACACATCCCAGGTTCATGGATTGGAAGATTTAATATTGTTAAGATGGCAATACTTCCCACACTGGTCTACGGATTCAATTCAATGTTTATCAAAATCCCAGCCACCTTTTTTGCAATTTAAGACAAACTGATCTTATAATTTACATGGAAATGAAAGGGACCCAGAACAACCAAAACAATCTTAAAAAAAAAAAGAACGGTTGAATGACTCACACTTCCTGATTTCAAAACTTACCATAAGTCTACAGTAATCAAGACAGGGCAGTACTGGCATAAGATAGATATATACATCTACAAAGTTGAAGTGAGAGTGTAGAAACAAATCCTTACATTTATAGCCAATTGATTTTTTTAAAAAACATCTTTATTGGAGTATAATTGCTTTACAATTGTGTTAGTTTCTGCTTTATAAAAAAGTGAATCAGCTATACATATACATATATCCCCATATCTCCTCCCTCTTGTGTCTCCCTCCCACCCTCCCTATCCCACCCCTCTAGGTGGTCACAAAGCACTGAGCTGATCTCCCTGTGCTATGCAGCTGCTTCCCACTAGCTATCTATTTTACATTTGGTAGTATATATTAGTCCATGCCACTCTCTCACTTCGTCCCAGCTTACCCTTCCCCCTCCCCATGTCCTCAAGTCCATTCTCTACATGTGTGCCATTATTCCTGTCCTGCCCCTAGGTTCTTCATAACCATTTTTTTTTTAAGATTCCATATATATGTGTTAGCATATGATATTTATTTTTCTCTTTCTGACTTACTTCACTCTGTATGACAGACTCTAGGTCCATCCACCTCACTACAAATAACTCAATTTCATTTCTTTTTATGGCTGAGTAATATTCCATTGTATATATGTGCCACATCTTCTTTATCCATTCATCTGTCAATGGACACTTAGGTTGCTTCCATGTCCTGTAGCCAATTGATTTTTGACAAAGATTCCACAAAAATTCAATGGAGAAGAATAGTTGTTTCAACAAATGGTGCTGGGACAACTAGATAGTCACATACAAAAGGATGAAGTTGGACTCCTACCTCACACCATATACAAAAACTAATCCAAAATGGATCAACAACCTAAATGTAAGAGCTAAGATTATAAAACTCTTAGAAGAAAGCAAAAGAGTAAATCTTCATGGCCTTGAATAAAGCAATGGCTTCTTAGATAGAACACCAAAAATACAAGCAATAAAAAAATAAATTGGACATTATCCAAATTAAAAACTTTTATGGTTCAAAAGCCTCCATGAAGAGATTGAAAAAACAACCCACAGAATGGAAGAAAATATAATGTTTGCAAACTATATATCTGATAAGGAACTTGCATCCAGAAGATATAAAGAACTCTTGCAGCATATACCCAGAGAAAACCATAATTCCAAAAGATACATGCACCCCAGTGTTCACTGCAGCAATATTTACAATAGATAGGACATGGAAGCAACCTAAATGTCCATCAACAGAGGAATGGATAAAGAAGATGTGGTACATACATACAATGGAATATTATTCGTCCATAAGAAGGAACGAAATTGTGCCATATGCAGAGACATGGATGGACCTAGAGACTGTTATACAGAGTGAAGTAAGTCAGAAAGAGAAAAACAAATATCATACATTAATGCATATATGTGGAACCTAGAAAAATGGTACAGATGAACCTATTTGCAAAGCAGAAATAGAGACAGATGTAGAGAACAAAAGTATGGACACCAAGGGGGGAAAAGGGAGGTGGGATGAATTGGCAGATTGGGATTGACATATATACACTACTATGTATAAAACAGATAACTAATGAGGACGTACTGTATAGCACAGGGAACCCTACTCAGTGCTCTGTGGTGACCTAAATGGGGAGGAAATCCAAAAAAGAGGGGATATATGTATACATATAGCTGATTCATTTTGCTGTGCAGCAGAAACTAACACAACATTGCAGAGCAGCTATACTTCAATTTAAAAATAATAAAAAAAGAACCCTTGCAACTTAACAATACAAAGACAAATAAACCAATTTTAAAACGGGCCAAGGATTTGACTGAATATTTCTCCAAAGAAGACGTATGAATGTTGAAGAAGCAAATGAAAGATGCTTAATATATTAGTCAGTAGGAAGTGCAAATCAAAACCACAATACCACTTCACAACCATTAGGATGGCTGTAACTAAAAAGACAGACAATAACAAATATGAATGCAGATGTGGAGAAACTGGGACCCCCATGGTTGCTGGTGAGAATGTTAAACAGTTGCAGCTCCTTTGAAAACAGGCTGGTAGTTCCTCAAAATGTTAAACATAGATTTACCATATGACTTGGAAATTCTGCTCCTAGATATGTCTGTACAGAAGTTGTACATGAATGTTTGTAGCAGCATTATTCATAACAGCCCGAGAGTGGAAACAACCCAAATGTCCACCTGATGAGTGGATAAACAATATGTGGTATATCCATATGATGGTATATTATTTGGCAATAAAAAGGAATGAAGTACTGATACATGCTACAACGTGGATGGGCTTTGAAAACCTTATGCCAAGTAAAAGAAGCTGGTCACAAAGAAATGTGGAAAAGAGGCAAATCAACAAAGACAGAAAGTAGATTAGTGTTTGCTGGGAGTTGGAGGGAGGGAGGAATGGGGAGTGAGTGCTAATGGGCATGGGGTTTCTTTTTGGGGTGATGAAAATGTTCTGGAATTAGCAGTGATGTTTGCACAACGTTGTGAATACACTGAAGACCACTGATTGTACACTTAAAAAATAAAATTAAAAAAGTATTTCCTTTGAAACTATTAGATATTCCACAGGGGAGGAAAAAAGGGGGTGCAAACAGCATTTGCTAATGAATTCTACGTCCTTTGGATTATTCTGTTCCTTAAAATACTTGCCTGAGGACTTCTCAGATTTCTTTAAGACAAGACAACGGTGTCTGGTAGCATTCTGAGGGAATCATTTCATTTGCTATTATTTTCCCCTACTTCCCAAGTGGCCCTTCAGGTGATTGATGAATTGGATGTGATGGGGCCCAACAACTTTTAAAGTTTACTTGAAAAAAACCCCCATCTTCTTCCTGGGAACAGGAGTCCCAGTTGGAGGGTGTTCTGGCATAGACAGGGTATCACCCACCTACTAGGTAAATCATAGCTACAAAATTGACAGCAATTGAATCACCTAGACTGGTTATTTCATTTTGCAGAAAAGGAAACCAAAGTCCAGAGAGGCTGTGACTTGCCCAGCTCTCCTTCTCCCAGGTGAAGGCATTCTCCGTACCCCACTCTCTCTGTAGAGAGGGACCAAACACTGGGGACCCAGTGAGGAAAACAGCCCACACCATGATTTCAGCAGATAGAATTTAACACAGAGGACTGGTGACAAAGGTATAAGAAGAGCTGAAAAGCCCACAGGGCAGGGCAAGGCGACCCAGAGATGAGCAATGGCTGGAAGCAGCTACCACCCTTGGGGCCACACGGACAGAGGACAGAGGTGGGAGCCAGGGCCACCAGCAGGCAGTGAGCCCGGGGAGGAGGCGGCGGGCGGCGCTTGCTCGTGGGGAACGGGAACCACAGGGGAGATGCGGCCCCTGCTGGGAACGCTGCCGGAAGCAGAGAGGAAGGGGGAAGAGGTCCTCTGGCTTCTCCCTTCCTCCCCACCTCTCACCCCCTCTGGTGACTCCCACTGACCTTGTCCAGCAGGAAGCCAGTGAGCCAAGAGGCCTGGGAAACGTAGTGCATGGGGGACGAGAAGAGAACAGATCTGAGAGCAAATACGCAATGACGTGTATGGGTTTCTCGGAGGAAATTACTAACATTTTAAAATGTTTCATTCTCCACAAAATATCTACATTAATTAAAACAACAGGAATGAATTTCTTTTAGATTCTCAAGAGGGGGAAAAAGCATCACAGAAGGCAAAGTATTATTATGCTGTATTAGGACACTTACAAACACATTTTAATTTAGTCTAAGAATCTTGATCTCTTCCCTGAGGACAGGCTAATGAAGTAGGTCAGGATTCTCACTTTAGAGGCAAGAAAAATAGGGCCAAGGGAGAAGGTGTCTCTGGCTGAACTCTGAGGCCCAAGGCCCAGGCCTGAGTGCGTCACGGGGGCAGGCTTTGTCCGGTGAGCCCCAAATCAGAGGGCCACGGAGCCTGCCCTGACACCGTCATCTGACTGCGAAGACTCATCCCCTCCTACCACCAGCTGGTAAGATGATGGGAACAGCCCTGGACCCCGAGAAGATCTGAACTCTGATCTTAGTTCTGCACAACCAAGTACTATGGCTGGAAGCCGCTTCATCTTTTTCAGTCTCTGTTTCCTTATCTGTAGAACTGGGAACAAACATTTTGACTCTTCCCACCTCTTAAGATAGTTGAGGATCAAAACCATACTGGCTGTGGGAAGAGGGGAAGTGTCTACAACCTAAGTCAGCACTACCAACACCGTGCTTTATCTATCAGGATAACAGGAACCAACATCGCCACCAAAAGCTGTCCTGCTTTTCTGTGTCCCTTGTTACGCATTTCACAAAAGCCAGGTAGGTTATAAATTGAGATGCACTTTGTATTGGGTTGGCCAAAAAGTGCATTTGGTTTTTAAGTAAAAATAAAAGACACATTTTTCATCTTCACCAAGAACTTTATTGAACAACATATTCACCCTTTTGTTCCACTACCTTCTGCCATTTTCCAGGCAACTTCATAATTCCATCTTTCCAAAACCTTTTATCTTTTTGAGCAAAGAACTGTTCCAGGTGCCTTTTACAGTCTTCCAGGGAATTGAAATTTTTTTCCATTAAGAGAATTTTGTAAATACCTAAATAAATGCAAATCTGAAGGTGCAATGTCGGGTGAATATGGCCGATGAATTAGAACTGCCCAGCCAAGCTGTAACAGTTTTTCCAGGTCATCAAAGAAACATGCGGTCTTGAGTTATCCTAATGGAAGATTATGCATTTTCTGTTGACTAATTCTGGACACTTTTCGTCAAGTGCTGCTTTCAGTTGGTCTAATTGGGAACAGTGCTTGTTGGAATTAATCGTTTCGCTTTCTGGAAGGAACTCATAATAGAGGATTCCCTTCCAATCCCACCATATATACAACATCACCTTCTTTAGATGAAGACTGGCCTTTGGTGTGGTTGTTGGTGGTTCATTTCGCTTGCCCCACGATCCCTTCCATTCCACATTACTGTACAGTATCCACTCTTCATCGCCCGTCACAATATGTTTTAAAAACAGAACGTTTTCATTACGTTTAAGTAGAGAATCACATGTGGAAATATGGTCAAGAAGGTTTTTTTCACTTAACTTATGTGGAACCCAAACATCAAAGCAATTCACATAACCAGCTGGTGCAAGTGATTTTCAACGCTTGATCTGGATATGTTGAGTATGTCGGCTATCTCCAGCGTGGTATAACGTTGACTGTTCTCAGTTAATGTCTCGATTTGATCGCTGTCAACTTCAACTGGTCTACCCGACCGTGGAGCATTGTCCAGCGAGAAATCTCCAGCATGAAACCATCTTTGATGTGTTCGATCGGTCACAGCACCTTCTCCATACACTGCACAAATCTTTTTTTGCCTTTCGGTGGCATTTTTACCTTTCTTGCAATAATAAAGCATAATATGCTGAAAATGTTGTTTTTTCTTCCACCTTCAATATTAAAATGGCTACACAAAAAATCACCAATTTTGATAAGTCTTTTTTTAAATGCACGCTGATATGACAGCTGTCACATACAATCTAACAAAGTTGTTTCGAATGAAATTAAAGACAACTAAGTGCTACTACAGCCATCGTACGGAAACAACCGAACGAACCTTTTGGCCAACCCAATATATTGAGGGGCAGATGGAGAACCAATCGGGTCTGCATTTACCCAATAAGAAGCTAGTCTTATTGGGGGAGTTCTGACTTAAGGATGGTTGAGGCTTTCTTCTTGCCACTCACTAAATCGTGCCGTTACAAAACCTGTGAGGTTGCAGAGTCAAACATACTTCTCCTAGATTTGGGCAAAGACCTCCCCAAAACTAAAAACCAAGAACGACCTTTCAATAGCTTAAAAGTTTCCTCCAAATCCATAAAACTCACATGCTAAAAGATGTCTCTGGGGTTTAAGCAGAATACCCATGATTATTCAGAAATAACAGAGTAATGCATTCCAATTGTTTAGCTGTCCATTATTGAGGGTGTCCAGGGGGGATTTTGCTGTTTTTCTGAGTTCTGCTTTGGGACTTAGCCAGGATTTCACTGCAGATCACATCCTTTCTATTTTACCCAAAGACATTTCAATACTAATAATAACAACTGTGATTTATTTGGCACCTACCATATACAAGTCACTTTTAACAATTTATTCTCAACTTAAAAAAACCCTGCATAGTGGCAATATCACACCCATTTTACAGGACAGGAGACTGAGGAGAGGCATACGATTTGCTTGAGAAGGAGCCAAGATTCAAGCCCAGGACCCCCTGACATCAGAATCTGTGTTCTTTCCACCCCACCCACTACTGCCCAGCACCACTGTGAGTCATCTCACTGCTGTTAACCCTTTCTAGCTCCTTCTCCCTGAGCCTGATTTAGTGACCACTTCTAGCAAATAGAATGTGATGGAACAGTCAGTATATTACTTCTGAAAAGCACTGCAACTTCCTCCTTGCTCTCTCTCAGATCACTTGCTCTGAGGGGAGCAGGCTGCCATGTTGTGAGGATACTCAAGCAGCCCTATGCAGAGTCCACATGACAAGGAACAGCCAGCAAGGAACTGCCCCGTGAGGGAGCTATCTTGGAAGTGACTCTGCAGCCCAGTCAAGCCCAAGGTGACCACAGTCCCGGCCAACATCTTGACCACAACCTGGGACAGACCCCACACCAGAACCATTCAGCTAAGTGCTGGGTGACCTGCAAACACTGTGTGAGATGATAAATGCTATTGTTGTTTTAAGGCACTAAACTCTAGGGGTAATTTGTTACACAGCGATAGATAACTAATACAATCTCCTAAACCAATCTTCTAATTTTCTCATATTTTTCTATCCTACTGAACTTTCCCTGGCTTTTTATTTCCTGAGAGATTTCCTTGATTGTATCTCCAGCCTCTTTTAATTTCAGCTGTCATATTTGTAATTTCTGAAAGTCTTTCTTGAGCTCTGATTGTTTCTTTTTTGCACATAATCTGTTGCTGTTTTAAGGGTCTTCTCTTTTCTCTCTGAAGATGTTAGTGACTTTTTTGATATTCTCCCCCGCTCTTTGTATTGTCTCTGATTCTCCTGAGTCTCTTTTTTTCTCCTGTTCCTCTCTCGTGTTGGAAGTTGTCCTCAAACGTCTGCTGAGCATTGTTCTTTTTTTTTAAATTTCTTTATTTGGCTGCATTGGGTCTTAGTTGCAGCGCATGGGCTTAGTTGTCCCATGGCATGTGGGACCTTAGCTCCCTGACCAGAGATCGAACCCACATCCCCTGCATTGGAAGGCGGATTCTTAACCACTGGACCACCGGGGAAGTCCCAGCCTTGCTTGTTGTTTGTATTCAGGAAAGAGGCAGTAGAAAGGGTGCTGGAAACTCTAGGAACTCTCTTTGTGAGGTCTGGAGTTTGCCAATTAGTGACTTCACTACGAGACAACGGCTGGACCACAGCTTTTTATTGTAAACACCCTGACATCAATATTTAATGCTCTTCCTCTGGTTTAGGTCTTTGAAGACAGGTCCTCCAACCCGCCTTGAAGGCAACCTGGCTGTATGGTAAAGGCAGTGGTTTGAATATTTAACCCAGCACTACTCAGAGAGCCAAGAAACATAGTTCATTTCCCATCAGATCCAATCCTGCATCTCTGGCCTCCAACACTGTTGTAGGAAGAAAATGAAAATTCTCTGGTTTTTTTCCCAGGTTGAATAGGAGTCCCATTCAGGTCAGTATCTTTGGAGAAACGTTCCAGTTTTCAGGCCTCCTCCCCCAGCGCCTTCCTGAGACTGAGTCTGGATTTCTTGGAGGAGGGCAGGGGGTGTTGGTTAAAGGCTCTGGATCCACAAGCTGCCGTCCGTGCCCTCACTGTCCCCTAATGAAGACCGGCAGGTCTGGATTTGTCCTGGGCCTGCTGTCTCTGCTGAGGTGCCACAGTCTCTTATGGCCTTTTGAGCCATTCTGGGGCTCCAACTACTGGGTTTCATGGCCCAGCCATTTGCATCTTGGCTTAAGATCCCAGCACACTGTCACCAGCATGACCTGAGCCAAGGCCATCAGCCCGCCAAGTCTCTGAGGCACACAGAAACCTGTGGAGTCCCAGAGCTAGCAAACCGCGGGGATCCAGGAACATGGCCTTGGGGACACCCAACAGTCCCCTCCTACCACCAGCTCTGAGCCAGTGGCACTCCAGCCCCACGTGGGGCATAGCTGAATAAGAACCTTCTCCCCGATGCTTGCAGGAGATCCCAGGCTGGGCAACCATGAACCCTGATGTTCTGCTCTTTCCATTCAATCCATTTAACGTGCCCTGTCCCAGAATTTCCGTGCAGAGTAGCGAAAACAGTACACAAGACCCTGCCTAGTCCCCCATCTCAGTTCCCCACTCTCTTCCCCTCTCCCCCAGAAATGGTAAGAGATCTGCATTAATTTCTTGCAACTCAAAGACTCTCCCCGACTCCCAGATTCCTCCAGCCCTCGGTGGCATCCCTCTCCCCTCTCCTTGGGGCCAAAATGGTGAACGATTACAGGGAGCTTTTCTGAACAATGGTCCCCTGTCAAACATTTATGTTTTCCGGGTAACACTGCCCATGCTGTGAAGTGAACATCCTTAGAGATAAAGCTGTGCTGACACGTATGGAATTGCAGGGCCAAGGGCCACGAACGATACAGAGGCTTTGGGTGCATACTGTCAACTGGTGAGAGGGAGTTAACATAATAAGCCGTTATCCTCCATTACAACAGTGTGGTTACCTTAATCTGATCAGCCAGAAGTGGGCACGGATTGGAGTGAGACTCTAAAGCTGTCTGCAGAGGAGGACGTGCAGGGGAAGGGAGAGGAGAGAGGGGAGGAGCTCGGCCCCCCGAGACTCAGCAGCCAAGACCTGGGCTGCAGCGGAAACCCAGAGTTTAGGAAGAAAATTCTGAGGACACCGGAAGCCCTAAAGTGAAAGGTGGGCACAATTTTAGTCTCAGTCGCCACTAAGGAAATTGCCAGAAACTACAGTCCAAAGTGAACACAAATTCTGAACTCATGTCCTGAAACAAAGCTCTTCTTGGTTACTTCAGAGAAAAAGAAATTTAAGGGAAAAAAACAAAACAAAACAAAACCCAAAACCTTCTTGTCTGAAGCGCTGCTCATTTTGTTCCTTTGTTCCCAGCAATGATTTTGGAAATGGTTAAGGATTAGGGTCACCATAAGAGTGGTCTTGGCCTCCAGCCAGTCACCCCTGCTTCTGCAACTTCTTAAAGTATCAAAGAATCTGTGTGCTTTTCTTTTCTTTTTTTTTTTTTAATATCTTTATTGGAGTAGAATTGCTTTATAATGGTGTGTTTCTGCTTGTGCGCTTTTCTTAAGTGATGCTGATGGGCTAGGGTCTTGACTTGGTAAACTTGGGGGATTTTTTGCTCTTTGACAAGAAACTGTGACTTTAAGCCTCAGACTACTTTGGGGAAACCTACAGGCACCACTGGAAACAAATCAAATTAGAATCTCTGGAGTGGGACCTAGGCATCGGTATTTTTTAAATGCTCCATGTGTATATGTGTGTGTGTGCGTGTGTGTGTGTGTGTATTTTGTTTGTTTGTTTGAATAGACTTTTTTTTAAAGCAGTTGTAGGTTTACAGAAAAACTGAATGGAAAGTACAGTGAGTTCCCATATACCCCCTTTCTTCTCCCCCTAGTTTCTCCTATTATTAACATCTTGCATTAGTGAGGGATATCTGTAACAATTGATGAGCCAATACTGATACATTATATTAATTAAAGTTCATAGTTTACATTAGGGGTGACTCTTTGTGGTATACATTCCATGTGTTTTGACAAATATAAAATGACAAGTATCTGTCAATACAGCATCACACAGAATAGTTTCACTGCCCTAAAAATGCCCTGTGCTCTACCTCTTCCTCTCTCTCTCCCTCCATCCCCCTGAACCCCTCCACAGTCTTGCCTTTTCCAGAATGTCATATAGTTGGAATCATACAGTATAAATATTTTTATATTTTATATATTTATACAGTATAAATACAGATATTTTCACATTGGCTTCTTTCCCTTAGCAACATGTATTTAAGGTTCCTCCACCCCTTTTCATGGCTTGATAGCTCATTTCTTTTCATACCTGAGTAACAGTCCATCTTATGTACTTGAATAATATTTTGGTGCGTGGATGTACCACAATTTATCCATTCGGCTACTGAAGCACATCTTGGTTGCTTCCAAGTTTTAGTAATTATGAATAAAGCTACCATAAACATTCACATGTAGCTTTCTGTGTAGATGTAAATTTTCAACTCATTTGGGTAAATGTCAAGGGGCGCAGTTGCTGGATAGCATGCAAGAGTACGTTCAGTTTTATAAGAAACAGCCAAACTGCCTTCCAAAGTGGCTGTACCATTTTGCATTCCCACTAACAATGAATGAGAGTTCCTGTTGCTCCACATCCTCGTCAGCATTCGGTGTTGTCAGTGTTTTGGATTTTGGCCATTCTGATAGGTGTGTGGTGGTATCTCATTGTTGTTTAATTTGCATTTCCTGATGACACACGGTGCTAAGCATCTTTTCATACGCTATTTTGGCATCTGTGTATCTTCTTTAGTGAGATTTCTTCTCAGATCTTTTGCCCATTTTTAAATTAGGTTGTTTCCTTCCTGTTGAGTTCTGGAAGTTCTTTGTATATTCTGGATCCTAGTCCTTTATCAGATACATGTTTTGCAAATATTTTCTCCCAGGCTAGTGCTTGTCTTTTCCCTCTCTTAACAGTGTCTTCGGCAGATCAGATATTTTTAATTTCAACAAAGTCCAGCTTACCAATTTTTTCCTTCAGACATCGTGCCAGGGTTGAGATCCAGTGCCCAAAGAAAAGAGTAAATATGGCCTGGCTGCATATTTGTTTTACCACTGGTCTCAAAGGCTGTTACCCTGGGAAATTCAGCTCCATGGATCATGAAATAAGTGGAAAACATCCTATCGTATCTGCACCACAGATCTCTGTCTGAAACGCACACCAAGTCATGAGAAAGGGAAATGGCCAGTCTGGGTTCAGTCCTCCTAAGGTGGAGAGACTGGGCAGTCATACGAAGTGACAGCAAGATGGGAGACGGAAGGGAGACTGTGAACAGAGCACCCGGGCTGGAACGTTTGTCAGTAACGCTGGGGGCTGAGGGCTCTGCCATTTACAGCCATTAACGTGCTCTGTGTCCTGCAAAGCCTGGTTGGAATTTGTATCCTTTTTTTCTCATAAGCTTGCTGTCTCTTCCACAAGCTGGGATTCACCAAGAGACTCATGACTTCTTTTTTTTTGGCCACACCACATGGCATGTGGGATCTTAGTTCCCCGACCAAGGATCGAACCCATGTCCCCTGCAGTGGAAGCACAGAGTCTTAACCACTGGACCGCCAGGGAAGTCCCCATGCTTCTTTTAAAACTACTTTAAAAAAAATTCCAATATGTATGAATATTTCACTATTATGATCAAGTGGGGGTAGGGAGCCACGTCTATGGATGTCAAAAGTAAAATGACTTTAACAGAACGAAGAATGAAAAAGAAAAGGCGAATAAATACTTGGGCCCTCCTACTTACGGCCCTGACGTGGGTCCCTCACCTATGCCAGCTGCCACGGCTCACGGAGGGAAGGAGAGTATTTGTGAGGCCAGGGTGACCTGAGTTACAATAGTGGCCCATGCAGAGCACAGTCCTGGGAGCAGAGCTTTTTCCTCTGCAGGAATGCATTCACCTCTCTTCCATCCTGGCGACGCCCTGCTGGTGACCAACATTACTTTGGTCCTGGTGACTTGGTGCTGAGTAGAAATCTCTGGAAGGTACCTGGAGGCACAAGCTCTCCGAGCTGCCAAGTGTGATGATCACCTGGCCCAGAGGACCAGTCTGTCTCTGTGTCCTTGAAGAGAATCTCATTGTGGGATAAACTGGGGGGAAGCAGATGAAAGGTGGTTGTGACAGCTTATGAACTCGCTTAAGAGGTGGCTGTGATAGCGCCAGGGCCAGACCATTTCAAATCATCTTTATTCTCTCTCTTTTTAAATTTTTCTTAAATTGAAGTGTAGTCGTTTTACAGTGTTGCGTATCTTTCCTCTCTTTTAGTGTGTTTAAATAAACTAACATAAAATTTACCATTTAAACCATTCTTATGTGTACAGTTCAGTAAGTACATTCACATTGTTCTGCACCCTTAAGCGCCATCCATCTCCAGAACTTTTTCTTCATCCTACACTGAAACTCTATACCCATTAAACACCAACCCCCCATTTCCCCCCAAAACCCAACCACGTGGAAACCACCGTTCTACTTTGTCTCTATGAATTTGACTACTCTAGGTACTTCATATAAATAGAATCATACACTGTTTGCCCTTTTGTGTCTGGCTTATTGCGCTCAGCATAATGTCTTCAAGGTTCATCCGTGTTGCAGCATCCATCAGAATTTCATTCCTTTTAAAGGCTGAATAATATTCCATTGTATGGATATATCACAGTTTGTTTATCCATTCATCTGCTACTACATTTAGCTATTGTGAATAATGCTGCTATGAAAATGGGTATACAAATATCTATTCAAGTCCCTGCTTTCAGCTCTCCTGGGTGTGTACCTAGGAGTGGAATTGCTGGGTCATACAGTTATTAGACACTTAGCTTTTTGAGGAACCACCATGTTTTCCACAGCAGCTGCACCATTTTACATGAGCACCAGCAATGCACAAGGGTTCCAATTCTTTACATCCAATGCCAACACTTGTTTTTCTGTTTGCTTTTTGATAATACCCACCCCAATGGTATGAACTGGTATCTCATTTTGGTTTGATTTGCATTTTCCTAATGATTAACAATGTTAAGCATCTTTTCATGTGCTGATTGGCCGTCTGTATATCTATCTAGAGAAATGTCTATTCAAGTCCTTTGCCCGTTTTTGAATTGGGTTGTTAGTTTTGTTGTTGTCATTGAGTTGCAGGAGTTCTTCATATATTCTGGATATTAATCTCTCAGATATATAGGATTTGTAAATACTTTCTCCCATTTTGTGGGTTGTACTCTGTTTTGATCCCACCTCAGATATGCCCAGTTTAATTTTTAACCACCCAACTGGACCAGGTGCCCCCTCTATTTTATTCCTGATTTTGTCAGGGACCTGTCTCTGGGTAGACCCACCTTTCTGAGGCTGGGCTATAAGCTCTCAACATTTTTAGAGTAAACAGTAGAAAATCATTTGCTAGTGGATGTTCCTATGACTTCGAGCACCTTGTTAGCTCTCAGTTCCAACCTGTTCCTTTTTGTTTGGATGATTCATTTATCGTATTTATTTTACAGAGCAATTTATCCAAAACTTTACTATTAGCCTCTTAGGACAGTTAGAAACTTAGGACAAGATAAATTGATTGGATTTCTCCTCGTAAGCCTTAAAATCTCTATGACTTGATGCAGGGAAGTGGATGTCATTCAATTATTTAACATTCTGTGAGGATGTACATGTAGGCCACGTGGATGTGTGCTCTCTGAGCAGAGAAAGGTGGTTCCTACTGTCTATAAAATGGGAATCATGATCGCTGCTTTTCTCAAAACTACACAAAAATGCCAGGGGTTTACTTAGCACCAGCTGGGAAAACAGCCCAGATTTCTGCCCAAGCATTTTAGCATTTTCTCTCTCTTTTTCCTCTCCCCCTTTAAAAAACTTTTTTGAAAACCATCATGATTGGTTCTCTGCTCAACCATTTCTGTTGCTACTACCCTTGGAAACAAACCAGAAATTGTAGTCTACCATGCCCCCCTGACCATAAATGGCAACCTTAAAAAAAAAAAAAAAATCGAGGCAGCGTTTCTGGAAAAAGCAGACTTTAAGACCAAACTTGACATCAAGCCCTACTGTGAGTGTGAAAACTGGAACCATTTCCTTACTGATTGCTAAAGCAGGGTCAGCAACTACATTTCATTATTACTTAAGGAAGACTTAGAAATGGGTCAAAGTGTCGTTTTTAAAAGGCGAATTTTTGTTTTGTGGTTTGTTCAAACTCAGAAAGATCTAAACCTGACTCTGCTATGAGAGAGCTGGCCTTCCCCAGCTGGAAGACCACCAAATGCATGGCTTTTTGTAGGGTTTTTTAAAAGATAACAAATTCGATTATTAAGTTAAAGCCTTTATGAAAAGAAGCAACACCATTACAACCGAGAGTTAATTCAATCACATCTAGCCTAGGAAAAATGCTGAGCACAAGACAGATGTTTAGATATACACATACATACTACATTGTGTATATACATATAATATTGTGTATATACACAAATAAATCATGTATTTCTCTTTGTTCCTTAAGAATATTTCATTAAATGCACTTGTTTGTGGAACAAATTATCATAATTCCTGCATTTCCTTTTCAGTGTATTTCCAATTCTTCTGTTGAAAAGAATACACAGAATTTTTATTTCTGCGGTATTTTTTACTGGTGGGCTGCTATTGCCAACAGCAGGAAACCAGGCCTCTAGAAATTTGCTTTAAAGCATTGCCAATGTTGTGACAATTGTTTTAATTATATTCTGTTTGCTAAGAAGTACCTCAGAAAGGAGCTGCTACATTGCTCGACTCAAAAGGCCACCAGAGGGATACGTTTGCAATGGGCTCGCTTCTCGAAGGTCACCACTATGACACCACACAAATACCTCTTCCCTTGTCCTTTCGGTTGGGGGAAAAAAAAAAAAAATCCTTGCCTGGGGCCAGCCGTGCCTTCTGCCCGGTTTCCCTTTCCTGATGTGTAATCCGAGCGGATGCCCTGGATGCCTTCTTTCCGTTCCCACGTGGGATGATTCTGTCTGTGAGAGACAGGAAACTAGGATTGGAGCTGTTGTGACCATTTAAACGGGAGGGCTTGGCCCGGCACTGACCTTTTAAAAAGTAAGTTTGTTACAAAGCCTTTCATGAGATCAGCATGATGTCAGGGAACATGAGGTTAAATTAGCACAGTAAAGAATAACAGAAGGGGCTGACAATCAGATGAACTCAAGGCTTACTTCCATAAGAAATCAACAGGAGACAGGAGTTTTCCAAGGCAAACATGACTGGGTTTCTCTGCTGGGTCTTGTCTGGCACCAACGTGAAGCTCTTGATGGTTTAGAGCAGCGGTCCCCAACCTTTCTGGCACCAGAGACCGGTTTCTGGAAGACAATGTTGCCACAGAGGGGGAAGGGGAGGGGGGGTTGCTTCAGGCTGCAATGCCAGCGCTGGGGAGCTGGGGGGCGGCAGATGAAGCTTCGCTCCCCGCCGCTCACCTCCAGCTGTGCAGCCCGGTTCCCTGCAGAATGCGGACCGCTGGCGGTCTTCTGGCCCGGGGGCCGGGAACCCCTGGTTCAGAGCACTCAAGTGGCCACGCCTGGGGCGAGGTAGGACGGGGATGCGTGCGTGCGTGCGTGCGCGTGCGTGCGTGAGTGCGTGCATCCGTGCGCGTGCGCCCCACGTGTCAGCCACAGTCCTGGTGCTTCCCTGTAACCAGATGAAGGTTATTAGCGATCACAGCTTAAACTGTGTTCACCCCGGAGTCATTTCTCCCCTCTTGCTTGCAGCATCCAAGTGAGCCGCTCGGCCTCGAGTTCCTCCCGGGCTGGTGCAATTTCAAATAATTTGGGCTGTCAGAGCTGCCAGTGGAAAGTGGAGGTTATTTAGTCTGTTTCAGCATCTGGGAAGGAGCGTGTCATTGTTTACGGCGGAAAATGGATGCCCCAGGCACGGCACACGATTATGCATCATGGATCCTAATCAGGAAGCAGACATAAACCCAGGCTGGATTTCTCAGCTTCTACTCCCATCCCTGTTTTTAGGGGCATTTCAGAATCAGGACATTCATCTTTTTATGGTATCTCGTATGATGTCGGCGCTAATTACTCTCCCTACATTAAATTCCCTGCAAACACTGAAATGCCCCCAAGGCTTGCATATGGAAGAAAGCCATCCACTCCATTTTCCTTGAGTTCTGAAAGTTACAAGTCGGGGAGCCAGGGGCTCCCCCTCATCTCCCAAGGTGCGTTAGAAGATGCCAGGATTAATGGCCATTTATTGTGACACTGCTTGCCTCCTGCTTCATAAATCGCCCCAAGAAATGGCTCACCTTCAAAGAATAGTCTTTCCACTGGGGATTATTTGTCAACCCTTTGTTGATGTTCTCCTGGATTTTGCTTGACGTCATTTAGCGAGCTACTCTCTGTGCATCACAATCGTTATTACTGCTTTTGTTGCTGTTGTTCCAAAGGACTCCTCACCGTGCTCCCTACTCACAGGCTCTCCGCACGCCCATCCAGTCTGCACCGTTTCCGGACTAATCTTCCCGATGGGCAATCTTTTTGCTCCAATACAGGCTTCCCACAGCCTTGCGAATTAAGTAAAAAGCCTTAGCCTTACGATGACACTCAAACACCGTACCATGTGGTTCAGCCTACTTCCCCCTCCCCTACAGATGCCCTCTCTATGACCAGACCTGTGTCTTATCATTCTCATCGCACACATACTTTCCCTGCCTTTCCTCATATTGTCTCTTTAGTCTGGAACTACGAACGCCTTCCTCCCATCTCTTCCTGCTCACAGTATGCCCAGTTTCCACGCTCCCAATCAAACTTATTTCTGTCCTCAAGATTTTCGTAGTCCCTCAAAGAGATGTGGTTGTATCCTTCTCAGAACCTCCACAGCATGTGCTCCTGCCACTTTCATGGTCATCAGAGCTACTGGGACCACTGGAGAGTTTGTTATGGTAAACACAGGCAGACACAGACTGCTGGATAGTTTGAATTCCAGTTGATAAAAGGCTTAAGACATCAATCAGCTCCCTGTGATGTAACTTACCACAGCTGGGTTGAGTTGCTAGATTTCTCCAAAACAACAGAAGGCCTCGGGGAAGACTGGCTGCCTCAAGGTGAGTTTTGTATAGTTCTTCATAACCCCGCTGTGTGTTGAATGGTTTCTAGCTCTAAGACCTATAACTCTATGAACAACTTCTATTTGTTACTGCTCATAAAAGTCACGGGCCAATATTTTATTTTCACCTGGCACATAAAGGATGAGCGAGGTTAATTGAATAACCTAGGCTCACGCAGCAAGGCAACACTCGTTCTCAAACCAGACTTGAGGTATTTGAAGCTCAGAGTCTCACTGCCTCACCTTTTTTTGTTGATCAATTACGTACAGCAAAGGTGAGATGATAATTTATCATCTAAATCGACACTTTTGTGTGTGAAAGGGGACACTGTTAATCATTCTGGAACGACAGGCATAAACCATGATATATGGGTACTTCAGGAGTAGGGGAAAAGTAAGGTAGTTGTTTATTTTTTTTAATGAGGTCATCAACAGACCTTAAATTTGGATTCTTCAAAATTTATGGAGTATTCTAAATTTACAAGCATTTGTATTGCTTGCCACTCATAAAAACCCTCCTGTGTGGTTAGGTTGGCTGCCCTTCTGCCCTTGTAGCCAAAGGAAGCATATGGCGAAGCTGCCCAGCCCAGCCCCAGTGTGGTTAATCATGAGTGGAACAGTTTTTTGTTTCGTTTTTTGGCTGCGCTGCGAGGCTTGTGGGACCTTGGTTCCCCAACCAGGGATGGAACCGGGTCCCCTGCAGTGAAAGCTCGGAGTCCTAACCACTGGACCACCAGGAAATTCCCTGGAACAGTCTTAAATTTCAAATTTCACCCCTCCCATTAACACTCCAATCTCTACTACCTTCTCAAACCGATAATTATTAGGTTGTTCAAAGGGAGCCAGAAGTCTGTACGGAAGCAAACCTTTGGAGTGCCCTGGGTATATCTTATTTTGCTTGCCCTTCCCACTTCTTTCTAATCTCTGAGCAGACTGTTAGCTGATGTCTCATGCCACCACGCAGAACCAAAAGAGGACCCCGTAAGGTTGGTGCCCCAGCCAATTTCTCACTCTGTGGATATAATAAGAGAGAGTGCGCCGAAATTGCAGGATGGCCCTTTGCCTCCAAACCTGTAATTGTCTCTCATTTACCAAGCAACCCTCTGGTCCTGGCCGTGAATTGTCTATTCCTAGAAAAGGTGATGCCGTGGAATAAAGAGCAGTGGGTGTTGGATATAGACTTGGGTTTGAATCCAGTGCGAACTACTACCACTAGCTGCAAAATGAGGAAAACCATGCCTCATTCACAGAGGTTTTCATGAAGTGTAAATTCAATAGTATATGTAAGGCTTTCAGCTCTCATCTTGGGCTCATAGCGAGCCTTGGTTATCACTGTTGAAGCCTTTGACCCCAAAGCAGCAGACTCACCACTCAGCGTGAGTCAGCGGGTGAGGGAACTGTACCCACAGCGTAACCTGGGGGATGCAGACCTGGTACTTGATCTTGCCTCGGGCTTTCTCCACTCGGTTTTGTTTTGTTTTGTTTTTTTAGAGACATGGAGTTTGGAGGAATAAGCTAGAATAGAATGTAAACTCAGAGTACCCATCTTCCCTTTGCTCTTAGCTATTGAGATTATATTTTATAAATCCCCCAAATAAAATATATAGTCTGACCATACAAAAAAGGTTGTAACTGACACTGTCTCATAAGATCCACAAAGGGTGGTTTCCTTACTCATTGTGCTTTTCATGTAGCAAGCGATGAAAATAAATGAGTGTGTGGAATAATAAATAAATAAATAAATAAGTCTGTGGAATAAATGAGTGAATGAATGAGATACCATCACTACCATCACTGGTGTGGACATATTTATACATTTATATGTACAATTATATGTATTTATATTTATACAAATATAAATATTTTTATACGTTACATAAATTTATAAAAATATAAATATACACTTGCGTAGTTTTTAGATACACGTACATAATTTTTGCATCCTGCTCTCCCTGATATATTTGCTATTTGCTCTATCAGTCAAGGTCCCAACAGGAAACAGATGGCCCTCGAATTAGAATAATTCAAGAAGAGCTTACTAAGGCGACTGTTTATGAAAGTGTGGGTGGGCTGGAGAGGAACCATAAAGAACACTAGTGACAGTGGAAGGGCTGTTACTAGTCCTAGGGCTTAAGGGGTGAGGGCGGGAGGAAGCCGCCACAGGAACCTGGATAAAAGAGCATTTCCCGAGAAGGCTGCCTTGATAGGAGGTCAGTGGGGTGAGCGCCTGGACCGCACTGTCCTCCCTCCCTTTGATCTCCTGCACGTGGACCGAGCCCAGTGGGAAGTCAGAGCCCCGGGGAACCCATGATATAGTTATCAAGGAGAGAAGGAAGGGGGAGGGGGAGGAGAGGAGGCGGCACGTGGGAGACACTGGGTTCGCGCTATGTCTGAGATCCGAGGTACATTTTTTAAAGAGGAAATTAAAAGTGAAAACTGTTACTAGAGTCTTGGTTTCTTGCAGTGGTTCCCTGCCTGGAATTCCGCCACCTCCCCCTCTGGCACTTGGGTGTCATCTCCCCTAAGGAAGAATCCTTCCACTGGCCCCTCATCACCTGCAGGCGCCTGAGCACCTTCCTCTTTGCTCTCCCCTGGCACTTCTGACGTTCTAATGACTGGTTTCCTTCTCCAGGGGACTGGGGTTTGGTCCTCCTTGTCTCTCCCACACCCAGCCTCGCGGCAGGTGCACAGTAGATGCTCCGTCACTGTTGGTTTGGATGACTAAGTTTCCCACGAAAAGGAAGCAAGCTTGCCATTCAGCTACTACACCTGGTTCCCTTGGTTTTCTAGATTAAAGCCTAGAACCGCCGCCTTCCCTGTAAGCGCGTCTCTTCTTCCTTAGAAGGGCAGGCAAGTGAAGACCGCCGAGAGAAAGGGGCGAGGGCGCTGGTGAAGCCGAGCATCTGGAGGTCGGCAGCGCCCGGAGCCTGGGACCAGCAGGAAGATGGGTGGAGAGGGGCGCTCAGACCCGCAGCCACGTCTGGAGAAAGGAAGCTCCGGTTATTAATTCCTGGTAAAGGAACTTGGGGCATCGCTTAAACTAACACTCGAATTCCCAGTAACCCCCTTCTCTTTCTGGAAGCCCTGACACAAGAGACACTGAAGAAAACAGCAGATCTCCTGATACAAAGGTCAGAGGGTCTGGCAGGACGCCGGGGAGGCTGAGCTGCCGAAGCATCTCTTCCCCAGCTTTACTCTCTTCTGTTGCTTAGTTCGCTTTTGGTCGGTGGTGTGTGGTGTGTATGTGTGTTTGCTTGTGTACGTACATGCATGTGTGTGTGCTCGTGTGTGCATAGGTATTTGTGAATATGTGCGTATCCCTGTGTGTGTTTGTACGTGTTTATGTGTATATGTGGGTGCTTGTGTGTATGTGTTTGCATGTGTGTGTCTGATTTATGTATGTGTGTGTCTGTGTGTGTGTTTGTGTATATATGTATGTGTGTTCGTGTGCATTTGTGTATGTGTGTACATGTGTTCGTGTGCTTTTGTGTGTATACGTGTTTGAGTGTGTGTGTTTGTCTGTGTGTGTATGTGTTTGTGTGCCTGTTTATGTGTGTGTGTATATATGTCTGGGTGCGTATGTGTGTGTGTTTATATATGTGTGTATCTGTGTTTATATGTGTTTGTATATTTGTATATGTGTGTGTATATGTGTGTGTTTATATGTGTGCATCTGTGTTTATGAGTGTTTGTATATGTGTTTGTATATTTGTATACATGTGTGTATATGTGTGTGTTTATATGTGTGCATCTGTGTTTATGAGTGTTTGTATATTTGTATATGTGTGTGTATACGTGTCTGTTTATATGTGTGCATCTGTGTTTATGAGTGTTTGTATATTTGTATACGTGTGTGTATACGTGTGTGTTTATATGTGTGCATCTATGTTTATGAGTGTTTGTATATGTGTTTGTATATTTGTATATGCGTGTGTGTGTTTACGCGTATGCCTGTCTGTGTATGTGTGTGTGTATATATGTTTGTGTGTACGTGTGTGTATGTATGCGTCTTTGTGGATGTGTTTATGCGTGTTTGTGTGTGCACGTGTGTGTGTATAAGTTACTGGACCCTTATGCTCCAGGAGTAGTTCTAGCCCACTCTCTGCAGGAGCCAAAATTGGGCAGAGAAGCATTTCTAGGCAGAAAGAGAAGGCAATTGAGAGAGAAGGGCTCTGGGCAGCACTTTCATTAGAACCTGCCCCTCCCCTGCCACACCTGTGAATTTGCTGAATTTTCCCGTGTGCTCCAGGCAGACTTGAAATCGTCTGGTGAGGTTAGCCCACAAACCGTAAATATTTGCTGAGCGATCACTGTGTGCTGGTGACAGGATTCTCTTGGTTGTGTTGGGTTTGTATTTGCACAGAACTGCCTGGGTTCTGTTGAGGCGAAAAGATAAATACTGACCTTTGTAATTATCTCTTTCCAAACAACAACAACGTTAACCCTTCTGTCATTGGAAGGAGCTCGGCACGCTTTCCCTGCTCCTCCCTTGTTTGATCTGGAAGCATGGCGGGCTGTGAGGTTGTGAAGGGCTGCTCCTTGTTAAGGAGAAAATAAAGCCCATAGAAGTATGGACTTGGTCAGGTTCACATAATTATGTGGGATTGGAAGGTGGCTCTTCGGACTCTTTTCCGTCAGATGTCATTGCCTTTCTAAAATGATGTTGACAAGGATTCGTGGAAGGACATTTAAAAAAAATCCTTTTACGGGTAATGCAGCCTGAATGATGAGAGCTATATGCCGACCCAGGGAAATCCTTAATCCTCTCTAGTAAGCTTTGCCAGGCTTTTCTGAGCATAAAGCTTCTGTGAGGGAAATTCCTGAAAAACAATGAGTTCCATGGCACTACTGTAATTAGAAGAGCTTCCACAATTAATATTCAAAAATGATGTTGCTTTAAGAGATGTGCTTAGTCAGGACCCTTTATGTTGAGGAGCCCAGGAGAGGGCTGGACAGCTGGTGGCTGGCTTCCTTCCACCCCCCTCCCATTCTCTAGGTGGCATTAAGTAACTTCAGTTTAACACTTTTTCCCCAGGATGAATTGACACAGTATTTTAAGTTCATTTGAGCAATTTATAAATAGTACTCTATGTCAAGTCAAACTTCAGGAAAAGAGGTTGAGTTTCTGACCTTGAGTCTAAACTTCCTTACTGCAGTTTCAGCTTCAGCTAGGACTAGAAAAATTTAGGTTTACCAAAAAAAAGAAAAAAGAAAAGAAAAAAAATCCACCTTCAAATTTCCATTTATTCTGGAAGGTTCTACAGGAAACCAAAAGAGTTGTTGGGTGTCACCGCTGAGGGGTGTAATTTCTTACAGACATAATTCCAGCTTCCACAAATGTCATGGCTTAGAATAAGTTCTGGAAGTGAGATTGGTCAGGATATGGGACCCAGAACTCAGAAGTCACCTCCAGAATTCTTACAGAAGCCCCAAGACAGTGTTTGTGCTGGTGCAACTTGGGTATCTGGCCGAAGCTCTCCCTGCTTTTTGATCCCTGACCAAAGACCACCTATTTTCTGATCCCTCTGCCTGAACTCTGAGGGATGGATGGCGCAAAGTGGGAAGTGTTCCTTTAATGACTAGTGAACAGAGGGTCTGGCCTTGCACTTCTTTACGGCTGTGTGACTGTGGTGTTTATATTCTTCATGTGGGAAATGAGGGGGTGAACTAAGAAGAAAGAAATATATATGTATATCCATCTCTGTCCCTGGTTCCTGACACAGAGCTCCTAAGATCCTTGTAAACAGGGGTCCGGGGAGAATCTTAGTTGATCTTTGACCTGGGTGCTTCACACAGAGCTCCTAAAGCCTTGTAATTCCTAAGTGATAAGATAATCGGACAGAGTTCCTAAATCCTTTGGAATTTCCTGGGTGATAGGAGTGTCTTTTGTTCTAATGAGGTGACTCTTTGTGAGCTCCTGGATGGGGGCTGGTCACCAGAAAGACCAAGGCATGATCAGAAGCTTGACACATTCAGGCCCACCCTCCGTTCTTCAGAGAGGGGAGAGGGGCTGGAAATGGAGTTAATAATCATGCCTGTGTGAGGAAGCCTCCACAAACATGCCAAAGTGTGGGTTTTGGAAAGCTTTTGGGTTAGAGAACACATCTCCACATCTACACACCGTAACCATGGGAACAGAAGCTCCTGCACCCAGGACCCTTCCAGACCTCACCCTATGTACATCTTCATCTGGTCGGGTGTATCCTTTCATATATCCTTTGTAATATATCAGCAGTAGTAAGTGGACAGTTTTCCTGGTTTCTGGGAGACACTAACAAATTAGTGAATCCAAGGAGGGGGTTGTGGGAACCTCTGATTTGTAGCCAAGTTGCACAGCAGTCATGGGGAAACTTGGGACGCACTGCTTGCAGCTGGTGTCTGAAGTGGGAGGCGGTCCTGTGGGGCTGAGCCTTTAACCTGAGGGGTCAGTGCTAACTCTGGTTAATATCAGAATTGAATTGAATTGTGGACACCCAGCTGGCATTGGAGAATTGTTCAGTGCGGGGAAAAAGTCGAGTGTCAGAAGCATGGTGAGGGTGAGTAGAGGAAAGTAGTGCATTTTTCCAGGACATGGGGATACCAGCTTTGCCCACCATACACAATTATTGAGGGAGTCATGTGAAATCACATAAGACAGCTCTTTACAAATGGAGACGTACTAGACAGAGATGAGGTATTACTAATTTTGTGAACCAATATGGAACCCAGATAAAAAACTGGTGCCCCAGTTTCCAGCAAAATCTCTTCTTCTCTTGTTCACCAGGTATGGATGAAATCCTTTCGGCACAGTCTCTCTCCCACTTGCATTGTCTTCCACGGACATCTGTCAGTGTGCCCTGCAGGGCTTCAGCCGTGTCTGGCCTCCTGGAGCATTGGTTTTATGCAAAGAAAGAGTTGGGCAGAAACATTCATTTTTTTTAAGATCATAAATGCATTTAATTTGACTCCCAGGAAGAAAACAGAGTTGGGAAACGTATATGAAGTGATATTTGCTATGCCTTTTTTTTGAAGTATAGTTGATTTATAATGTTGTGTTAGTTTCTGGTATACAGCAAAGTGATTCTGTTATACACATAATATATATATTATATATATACATATATTCCTTTTCAGATTCTTTTCCCTTATAGATTATTATACAGTATTGAGTATAGGTCCCCGTGCTATACAGAAGGTCTTTGTTGGTTATCTATTTTATATATAGTAGTACACATATGTTAATCCCAAACTTCTAATTTATCCCTCCTCCCGCTTTCCCCTTGATAACCATAAATTTGTTTTCTATGTCTGTGAGTCTATTTCTGGTTGGAAATATTCTTCTTTAAATAACATTATTCATTCATTCATTCATTCAACCCATGTTTATAGAGTGCATATGGAGTAGAATTAGATATAAAAGTAGCTGAAGAGTCGTGATTCTCTCTCACCACTTATTCACGATCTGTAACACAAGTCTATGTGCAGGATATATAATAATCCTCAGCTGATCAGGATCTTAGTCTGTTCAGGCTGCTGTAACAAACTACCATAGACTTGAGGGCTTAAACAGCAACCATTTATTTCTCACAGTTCTGGAGGCTGGGAAGTCCAAGATCAAGGTGCTAACCGATTCAGTGTCTGGTGAGAGCCCACTTCCTTGTTCATCAATGACCATCTTCTCACTGTGTCCTCACATGGAGAAGGAGCTAGAGAGCTCTCTGGGGTCTCTTTTATAAGGACACTAATCCCATTCATGAGGGTTCCACCCTCATGACCCTAATCACCCCCAAAGACCCCACCTCTTATACCATCACATTGGGAATTAGGATTTCAACATATGAATTTGGAGGGGTGGGGGCAGGGAGATATAAACATTCAGTCCACAGCAATCAGTATAGGCAACTAATCTTACCCCTTCCATTCCCCAGTAGTTTGACAGTTTATTTTAATTCAAATATTTTTGCAGTCATTATGTAACTTGAAAGTTTGGACCAGCATGTTGAATTACAGCCATAAAGATTGTGTCAGACTTTTCTATGCTGCTGGTTCTGAAATTTCCACCACGTGATAAATGTTTTGTTCTGTGGTTTTCTTGACCTCAGACTCTCTAAACCTTGAAGCACACAACGGTGTGTCTTTGAAATGTTCTTCCCTAGCTAAGAGTAATAATCACTCATTCCTTTGTAAAACCATACTATGTCTTCTTTACCCAAAGTTCTCTTCTGTTAGTCCCATCACTAAGGATAGCTATTCAATAACTAGCTGTTCTTTCCACTTACACTTAAATTAAAAATAAAATACCACCAGCAAGGAGTAAACTTGAAGGAAGGCATCATAGTATTGCTGAGAGAGCTGGAGTTCTGACCCAGGAAGATGGTGTGACTCTTGCCCCACCTAAAAGCATGCACCTTTAGTCAAAATCTTCAACCCTCCAGGGACCCTTCTGCATAATGGGGACACAAGTATCAACATTGCGGTTTCCCTGACAGTGCTTTTCAACCCTGCCTACAGGGTACCTCTATGTCAGGGTTCCTGCTTCCAAACTTCCTTGACATTCCGTGTTCATCCTAATCATTTAGGTCTGTTCTACTTACCCTTCGGCAATGTAATCAGATTTGTTTTAATGTACAAATGTGTTTTTCCTTCCAAATCTTTGCATGAAACTGATGCTCCAGAGAGAGGCTTTACATACCTCTAGCATATTACAGCATACCTCTGGGATGTACCTATACTTTAGAAGTGTGGTTGTTAAGATGATATTCAGGGCTGAAAATATTCAGCAGGTATGCATCAGTAAGAGCAATATTGGCTGTTAAAAATGCTGGAGAGGGTGTGGAGAAAAGGGAACCCTCCTGCACTGCTGGTGGGAATGTAAGTTAGCGCAGCCACTGTGGAAAACAGTATGGAGGATCCTCAGAAAACTAAAAATAGACCACATGATCTTGCAATCCCACTCCTGGGCATATACCTAGACAAAACCATAATTCAGAAAGATACATGCACCCCTATGTTCATAGCAGCACTATTCACAATAGCCAAGACATGGAAACAACCTAAATGTCCATCAACGGATGAATGGATAAAGAAGATGTGGTACACATATACAATGGAATACTACTCAGCCATAAAAAAGAGCAAAATAATGCCATTTGCAGCAACATGGATGCAACTAGAGGTTTTCATACGAAATGAACTAAGTCAGAAAGAGAAAGACAAATACCATATGATATCATTTATATGTCGAATCTAAAATATGACACAAATGAACCTATCTACAAAACAGAAACAGACTCACAGACATAGAGAACAGACTGGTGGTTGCCAAGGACTTGGGGGGAGGGAGAGGGATGGACTGAGAATTTGGGGTTGGTCGACGCACACCATTACATTTAGAATGGATAAACAACAAGGTCCTACTGTATAGCACAGGGAATATATCCAATCTCCTGGGATAAACCATAATGGAAAAGAATATTTTAAAAAAAGAATGTATATATGTGTAAAATTGAGTCACTTTGCTGTCCAGCAGAGATTGGTATAACACTGTGAATCAACTATACTTCAATAAAAATAAATAAATAAATATTGGCTGTTAAAATATTAAAAACACCTTTGTGTCAACTGGTAAATAACTGCTCCCCAAGCCCTTGAGTGGCATCCATTTCCCACATCACTCCTCTTCCCCACCCCTGAACTCTGCGTGGTCCAGGAAGTAAAGAGTTAATGCCTGTACTCCAGGGACCTCTGGGAGCCCCCACAATCTGATTAGTTGGTGGCCTGTACCATACAGGCTGTTAACTATTTTGAATATCATGCCATGTTACATGTAACATACATGAAGCTGCTGGCACAGGCTAGCCACTAAATAAGCGGTAGGTATTTTTAGTCCTGTGGCTTTGGAGAATTGTCCACTTGGCGTCTATATTTTGAACAGCAGCGTAGCTGGCATCCTTCCTTCCCTTGGGGAACTGCACCTTCCGCATTCTCTGAGGTTCTGGTGAGGCTTCCAACTGCAGCACCCCGTCCCTCCAGTGGCTCACGGGATGGGCAGTGATGTAGGTCTGGAAGATCAGGGTCCCCATTCCCTGACAGGCATGTGCACATGACCCAAGATAGAGCAATAGGAAGCTTCCCCTAGAACTCTACACAGTCGTCCCTCAGTATCCACGGGGGGATTGGTTCCAGGACCCCTCTGATCCCCACAGATGCTCAAGTCCCTTATATAAAAAGGTTTCTGAAATTCGATCTGCAGTTGGTTGAATCCACTGATACGGAGGGCTGACTGCATTATGAATGCAGGGCCTGAAACGCTCCTTGTCCCCCTCTGAAACATGAGCTGAAAGGATGTGGCCCCAGAGCTCCTGTCTGTGCAATGAAGGAGGAGCCTGGGAAGTGACACACAGACAGAAACAGACAAACGGAGAGACTGAGAGAAAGAGAGGACCCTGGTGATACTGTCTGAGTACCAGACCAAATTTTCATCCTTTACAACAGTGATTCTCAAGCTTGAGTGTGTATCAGCATCACTGCGAGCGCTAATAAAGAATCCAGAGACCCAGGGATGTTGAAGTGGGAAGGGGCTGGACCACACTCTCCAGGTGATTGCATACACATCAAAGTTTGAGAACTACAGCTTTACAAAAGCATGCGATCCAATACACCTCCTCTTTCGCTGTAGCTACTTAGGTTTCCAACAAGCAGACTGGGAAAAGCACCTAGGACTTTCTGGCACCACGTAGACAGGGAATAAAACAAACTTCTGGTCAAGGTCCCAGTATCCCTGATCTTGGGTAGCTTAGTGAATTGCAGGTTTTACTCATGAGGAATATTCTCCATGGACCCAGTGGTGGCGGGAGCGAGATGTTGAAGTGGTTAAGATGGCTCCTCCTGTCTCTCTGGACTCCCCTGCATCTACAGTTATCTGAAGGGCATTTCCTGAGCTGGAAGAAGTTAGGGGGCAACCTAAGCTATCAGGCAGTTGGCAGAGGAATGGGGAAATAAACAATAAACAACAACTGAGTAAAGACAAGTTGCAGGACTCTGGGACACATGGTATCAGAGCCCTTTCTCTTCCTTTTGCCTTTGCATCTCACCGCATGCTGAGTTCATTCTCTTTTTTTTAAATTTAATTAATTAATTTATCTATTTATTTTTGGCTGTGTTGGGTCTTCGTTTCTGTGCGAGGGCTTTCTCTAGTTACAGCAAGCGGGGGCCACTCTTCATCGCAGTGCGCGGGCCTCTCACTATCGCACAGGCTCAGTAATTGTGGCTCACGGGCCCAGTTGCTCCGCGGCATGTGGGATCTTCCCAGACGAGGGCTCGAACCTGTGTCCCCTGCACTGGCAGGCAGACTCTCAACCACTGCGCCACCAGGGAAGCCTGGGTTCATTCTCTTGAGCTATCTCATGTGATGTGACTATCACTAGCTCTGGGGCTCCATCCTGAGGGCTTCAAGACTGTAGGACATCCACCAACCAAGCTGAGATGTCCCAGCCTCCTCACTCTAACTAGCCTGAATTAGGCCTGAATTAGGTTATATCCTCTTGCCTGGGTAAACCCTTGTGGCCAGGGGATGGCAGCTTTTACCAGAAGGGGGTGGGTGGCTGCTGGGTGGGTAGACAAGAGCCACCCCATCTCATATTAATAGTGAGTCATGTGGTATTCTTATATCCATCACCTCATTTGATCTTCACAGCAACCCCACAAAAACATAAACTATTACATTTATTAGCGTTGATGAGGAAACTGAGGCTCACAGAGTTCCTACATGGCAGAGCAGGATTTGAACCCTGGCTGTATTTTTTCTTTTTCTTTTTTTTTTGCACCATGCAGCATGTGGGATCTTAGTTCTCAAACCAGGGATCAAACTCATGCCCCCTGCCCTGGAAGCACAGATTCTTAACCACTGGACCACCAGGGAAGTCCTGGCTGTATTTTTAAAAAGAAAAAGAAATATAATTGCTCACTTAGGCCAAAAAGTCCATGGTTAAGCTCGCTTCAGGCATGGCTGGATCAGGGGCTCTAATGATATCATCAGGACTCAGTATCAGTCCATCTCTTGGCTCTGCCTTCCTTTGTGTGGGCTTCTGTCCCAGCTGCATGTGACAGCAGCAGCCCAACCCTCACTCCACAGTTGTCTCAGGATTTGGGACCAGTGGGTAAGAATAGAAGCCGTATTCCTGGAAGTGCAGAGAAAATCTCTCATTAGCCCAGATTGGGTCACATGACCACTTTGCACCAATCACAGGGAAATGCAGCAGACTGATCGGCGCAGCCCCGGGTCACATGACCACGCCTGGAGCGGTGAGGAGGGAGGTGTGTGTGTGTGTGTGTGTGAGTGTGTGTGTGTGTGTGGACTGAGGTGGTTTCATAGGAACCACAATTCATTAGGAGGGGGAAAGGATGAATTTAAAGAGGAAATCAGGACACACTTATTAGAAAGTGTGAGTGAATGCCAGGCAGCAACATCAACAGATGTCTACTACAGTTGGACTGTTGTCATTTTATTCTAGCTTTGCTGGGGAAAAGCCAGTAAGAACAAATTCAGCAAATCACAGACTTGCACTGAAGAGAAGAAACTCAAGAATCTACGGAGCTCAGCCTTTTTTCTCTAAATAGAACATAGTTTATACTATTGAAGACAGATGCTTGTTTATTCTATGCTGAGAGCTCTCTGGCCAGACGGATTCCAAATATCCTTCCATCTGCAGATCCTTCCAGGGCTTTGCAATTTTTACTAATTAATGAGAAGACTGGGGGAGGGGAAACTTAAAATGAAGTAATAAATATGCTTGGAAGAAAGTTAAAGGGCTGAGTTATTTCACAGTTCTGGAATTCAGAGCAATGAAAAAAGTAAACAGTCCTATTGGCTCAAAGGAGAATCCTTTCATCCATGAAACAACTTTATTTAGATTATTTTGGCGTGTTGAGAGACTTTCCCTGTGGCTATATTATAAAATAGCTCATGTTTTTATTCTATACTGTTCTATTGGGCCTTGTGAAACAAGAAATTATTTGCTGTGTTTAGTTGCTGTGTAATGGGGCTTTTCTATCATTTACATGTCCTTGGTATCTATTAATTCACATCCTTTTTAAGAAATGTAATTGTGGAAGCAATTGTCATTAAAGTTTCTTGTATAAAATCTAGATAATGGGACCGAAAGCCTGTTTGACCAAATTGCCTGTGTCAATACAATTTCATGGGTTTTAAAAGTAGGAAAAACTTTTGAAACTGGTCCCTGGTGGTAAACATTTGAAGATGATTTTTGATCTCTGAAAAAAAATTTGTTCCCCAAAAGACAGGTGAAATCAATTCCTTTCTGAGTTGATACTGATGGTGATTTAATGAAATTAATCTTTATGAATTAAAAAGGATATTTATTTATCTTACTAACCAAGCTTGAGAGTCTGGTGGCTTCTCAGCCAGATGAGATATTACCTAGGAGCTGCACACTTAGAACAAATTGGGCATGGCTCCTATGATAAATAATATCAGTTTTTGAGTTCCATTGTTCCACTCTGGTTAGAGAGCCATTATCATTTATGGAACCCTACACCCATATGCTTTATTTTGGTCCAGAACATCTTCCATTGCGCTAAATTCTTAGGAAGAACAAAGTATATGCAGAAAGGGTGCCAGCCTAGGGAGGAAGCTGAGTAGGGAACTACCCACAGTATAATTCATTCATGAGATGTTAGAAGGAATCTTTCCTAAAGATTAAGGTCCCACAGATTTAGTTCATACAGGAACTCAACAAATATTTGTTCAAAGAAGGAAAAAAATAAGTAAAGGTATCAGCATAAAATCACCTTGCAGACAAAATTAGAAAAGCCCCATGTAGACGTTCCTCTTAATTTACACCTCCCCACCCCCCCTCCCAGCTGGACCTACTTTGACCAATGCTATAGGAGTCAACATTGTCATTAAAGAATGTCATACCAGAACTCAGAGAAGAATGCGTTTGCTCACCTTCCCAGAGATAAAAATAACTGTGAGCCGGGACAGAATTTTCTAAGGCACACGAAATCAGCTTTTTCAATTGTGAAAAAGAAAACATAATTCTCTTCGTTGCATCATATGCACTTGCAGAAATTTTCTCTCACAGAGAAACCCACCCCCACTGTGTTTAAGTAACTGATGTCCCCAAATGTATTAGTCACAGAGAACACCTGGGTTGTACAATTCCAGGGGCAACAGTCAGACGCTTCCACGTGAATGGCACCGTGGAGTTTGTAACCCAGCACCCACATAATTATTCTGCTCAGTAGCTATTGTTGAATTTGTTGCTTCTCTGAAGCCTCAGTTCATAAGGGCGTGGTCTAGTTTTTTCAGAGCTTCATCTCATATTAATTAGTTGGTTTGCAAAAAGTGTTGCTGTAAATTAATGCATTGTTTTTCTTTTCTCCCTGTTTTTCTGGTCTGTGGGACTGGAATTCAGGAAGAAGAGGGATCCCCGAAAGAACCACAATGCCTCGGGCTGGAACGGAAGATGGCAGCAGGTAGAGTCCATTCAGGGCAGCGCCTCCTTTTCTGGGCTGCTATTGTTGACAGCAAGGCTCGCAGAATCCGAAAGCTCTGCAGATTGCAAAGGAAAATCTGTATGTTCCCAGTGATTGGAAACATGACTAGAAATGTCACTTGTGATGTATTCCAGGCACGACATCTGGACAATCTGGTCATGATGCAGAAAATAGCTTCTTTTCTTTTTCTTCTTCTTTCTTTTATTGATTTCAGTTCTTGCTGAACACATACTTGCAATGAAGTAGATGATGATGATGAAGAAATTTCAAATTCAGTAATACTAAAATAAGTAGTGTAGTTTTTTACTGGAGTATTTATAATTACCTTGGAAAATGCTATCTAGATGCATTTGCTGGTTTTTTTATGTTAGTGTATAGTTAAATATGCAGCTTTGCTAAAGCTATTTACCCCATAATAGGACTTCGATTAAGATAATATGGAAAGAAACAAATCATGAGTTTATAACTTAGCTTCTGCCTATGATCGGTAATGATAATGAGATGTAATGGTCATAAAGATAAACATTAGTTGAATGAACCTCATAATAATGAAAGCTAAATCTTAATACTCTCAGCTTCTATTTTCCGATGGCTTTAATTTGGTGTTTTATATGATAAGGGGTTAGAAGAGGGCTCCAGATGTGTTTGCTGCTCAAAGAGGGTCATGTTCTTGTAATTTAATGAAAATCAGGGAGCAGAATCAAGAAAATAAAAATGGTAACAAAAAGAATATGCACAGTGAGGGGGGGAAGTTGGCACCCTGCTCTGATTTACATGGAGGAGAGACAATTAGCAATTAACCAGCTCTAGCATCTCCCTCTACAGCCCTCCCAAGTGTCTACCCTCACCAGTAACAGACATTGCTTTAGTTTCAGGCCTCTTCTGATTCTCTCCCCTTGCAGATCTTTGCATGACTGGCTCCTTCTCTTCAAGTAGCTCTCAGCTGAAATGTACAGTCCCAGATGCTACCTTGTCATTCCTTGAAATCACTCTTCATCCCATTGCCGGTTTTTTTTTTTTTTTCCATAACACTTATTAGGATCCCAAATCATCTTTCTGTTGATTGGTTTCTTTACTTATTGTCCTCTCAAGAGATTGTGGCGTAGGAGTTGGGTCTGGAAGGATAGATATGAAATCCATTTGTGAAGAGAGACACATTAGCTGGTGTGTGTATAAAGTGAAAACCAAATACTGTAAGTTGAATCCAAAGTGATATCTATTTGGAGTTCTGCCCATTTTTTGGCTGATGACCTGATCCTTTGGCATCTGTCACCTTATCCTGAGGTCTATAATTTATATTTGCAGGGGCCACCCAGGGGACAATGACGGGTTAATTGGGAGTGTATTGAAATTTTACCACCATTGTTACCTGTCCTTTGAGCTCTAATAACTCAGCATCTATGTATGTTTGAGGTTTTGTTTAACGTGACCTGCCGGTAATAGACAGAACCCTAATGCCTACTCAGAATCAGGTAGCATCCCCCCTTGACTTTATGGGTAATGTAGCTGAGC
Source organism: Balaenoptera physalus (assembly GCF_965194825.1). Taxonomy (NCBI): domain Eukaryota; kingdom Metazoa; phylum Chordata; class Mammalia; order Artiodactyla; family Balaenopteridae; genus Balaenoptera; species Balaenoptera physalus. Next base: position 172,673,395 of record NC_138883.1, on the reverse strand, counting down.
AGATAGAGTAGCCCATTTGTAACAAGTCCCTTTTAATGTGATACAGCATGGGCTGCTGTCAGCTGGTGCTCCGTTTCAGCAAGACCAGCGCCGGGAAGTTTCATTAGATGGATGAAGCTTACCTTTACCTCCAGCCTGCCCTGCTGGTGCCCTGCACCTACTCAGTGGGGTTCCTCCTCACCACCTCATCCCCCAGTTTCTCTACCTTCAGAAGGACCTGCAGTCAGGTTCATACACTTCGGTGCACGTTAATTCACATCATTGTGTTGCTTCTTGTTCAACCTGTTGGTATTTTAAGCCACAAATCTACCTGTGGAATGAAAAAATGTGGTGGCTGTTAAAGGGATTTTAAACACCAGCAAACAATTAAAGAAGAGGGGCATTTCTGGCTACAACCGCAATGCCTGGTTAGACACTTTCTCAACCTGAGCATTGGATGGCCCTGAGTTATGGGGCCACGCAACGAAGATTCCATCAGACTGTGTGTTCCTTCGGAGCAGGGATTATGTCTGTTTACAAGGGAGGCTAGATCCTTTATCGAAAGGCGCCATTTTAAAGAATTATTATATCCTTCTGATACAACATTCAAGGCAAAAGTAAAGAAGAGGATGGGAAGCTAAACTGGGGTTAAGCTTATCACTCTGCACAGAGACAAGGAAGAATGAAGTAATGGACCCATGAAAAATGGTGATGAGATGGAGGTATTATGGTGAAGAGGTTTCCATATACTTAAGAGATCCTTTGATGCGGCCATGATGTTCCTCATATAATAGAGAAAAAAAAACAGAGATGCTTTACTGATAGTGACAAGGAGGAGGCTATAATTCCAACCAGGGAGAACTCTACGTCAGCAAGAAGGCACAGTTAGAAGCCTGACAATGTGACCCAATAAGCCAGCTATTGCCAGGTGCTGAGGACAGGGTAAGAGCTAGTCTACACGTTCTCACCTGGGTGTATGCCTTGTTTCTAAGCAGCTACTGTGTCAGAGTTGTCAGATTTTTGGTCTGCGTGGCTCAGGCCCCCCTCTCTCTCGGGTCCTTCTTTCCCTGGATAATAGCTCTTTCCGTTTTGCTTCTCCATGGAATGTGCTCCTTTCCCAGAGCCGCCTGTGATTGCTCTGACTTTTTGTCGTAGGGGAGAAATTATATGATCAGCCTTCATTTAATCTCTTTTTATTCCACTGAAAGGCCCTTGGAACAAGGCAAGAATCACACACACATACAACAGCTTATAAAAGGCATCGATATTGAATAAGATTAAAACTGAACATTACTTTTCTTAGTACAGAGACTCAGGTTTATAGCTGACAGAAAAAAACAACAGATCTTGCTTAGGCTAATCTTATTTGTAGCCAAAGGAATAGATATTACGTAGTACCAGTTTTCTAGAAAGAGGGAGATGAGCAACTTTTCAGAGGTGGCCCATCATATCTTAATTTATTCATTCATTCATTCCCTTGTGGGCAGTGAGACCAATCAATGGGACAGCTATGCTTTCTTGAGAGAATTCTTTTTAAAAATTGCATCCTTTCTAATGGCTATGTTTCCCAAAAAAAAAAAAAAAAAAAGTAATATGTGTTTTAAAAATGTTGGCTCTATCTTGCCACGTCTCTTGCCATGCATTGCTTTAGAAGCAAGCCAAGTACTTTTGAATGCTGAAACAATTTTAAATGTGTTTAAAATCCAGGAAGACTTTGTGGAATCCTTCTTATTATCTTTTAGTTTGCATTCACCCTGTGCTGTTAGGGCCCCAAGATTGCAACACTTTGTTCATAAGAGGCGAGAAACCGTTTTATGACTGTCAAAGAATTTCATCTGAATGTTCTCCTTTTGCTAAAGGTCACCGAGGGCCGAGTGGGCCCAGCACATTTTCAGAGGTGGTTGTCTGTGTCACCTGCACTTAGTCAAATTTTCATTTCCTGTGGTTTGTAGGTTATTCAAGTGTAAAGTAACGAACCCCAAACGGTTAAAGTTCTTTAACTAAAAATGGATGCGATGAGGGAAAAATATATGTATTTTTGTAACCCTGCTGGGGAAGTGAGACCAGGGTTCCACTCTGCAGCTTCTTAAGCGACGTGATGTTACTGTGTGTGTGAGGCTGGGCCCCCGAGGAGACTCAGAAGTCAGGCTTTCCGGCTGAGAGCCCTGGGAGGTGACGAAAATGAGACCGAGTCTCTGATAATTCAGACAAAATGTCTGCTTTTACTTTCACGTCATAGTAGAACAGTCCAAATGAGGCTTCTGCCCCAGCCAACTGTATTGCAGTCAAACTCCATTCTGATGGCGCCAAAAAGTTATCTTCCTTACTGATCTTTCTGAGGCCCCAGCCAATGACTAGAAAATTGTTCAGGTAGGGAAGTTAGAAAACAGGAGGGTGGTGCACCTCCTTTATCCTGAATTTCCTTTCTTTCCATTCTCTGAAACTTGGAACAGATCATCTGAGGATTCCTGGGAGGCCTTTTGTTAGAGAAAATGCTACTGGGGGTGGTAGATGACTTTCAGCAAAGTCCTGATCATTAAACTCCTTTATGGGACTTTGCTACCGTACTTTTATCTTAGTCTAAGGAATCCCGCTATAGCTGTGTCTACTTCAAATAATAGTGATTAGATGTTCACTATCACATACATTCTTCTGAAGCAATGGTGGCAGCGACCTGCTTGCTGCTGGAGTCCCGTCAAAGGAACCAAGTCCTCTGAGGGTGACACATTCCCTATTCCAAGAACTAAAACACCACTGGACAGGAGGCCATGGGCTCTAACATATATTCGCAGAGAGGAAGATGTTTCTAGAATTTACTTACAGATTCTGCATTATCAGGGTCAGTAGGAAAAAGTTTTTTTTTTTTTGCCTGGATTTTCTTCACCTGTGAAGTCAGTTGGACTTGCCCTAGAATCCGAGGAGATGTTTCTCTGGTGACTGGGATGGGAGGATGGGGCTGGGGGTATTGTTTGCCTCTGGTAGGAGAGGATGGCCAGCCAGGGAAGGCTTCATGTCTGCGGTGATGGGAGACTTCCTGGCCTGCCTATTAAAATATGTCAGTCGGCTCCCAGCTCACTACCTTTCGCATGGAGAAGGTGTCAGATGGAGGAAATCGGGTTTCCAAGTTCTCAGCGCTCTCCTGGGCAAAAGTCTCTTAAGTGATAGTACCACCCACGGCTCTGAAACCACAGCATCCGTCCTCCTCAGCTTCACCCAGAGAGCGCTCTTGGCTTTTTCTCCTCTCCCCATGGGCAGAGAGCTAATCGTTTCCAGATCTTTTATTTAGGAAATTCAACAGACTGCTTATTGTATGTAAATGGGAAAATACAAGTTTAAAGAAAATGAGGGTTTGCTTTAGTCCTCTGTGTTCAAGGTACACCTGATGCGTTCTTGATTGATGGGCACCTGTGCCTTGAGGAGAAGCAGAAATGCACCTGCACAGCTGATGGTTGGTTTTGACACTGTGCGCATGTGCGCGGTGAGACACCCCGCCAGCTTTGTCTTGTACTACTCTCCATCCGATCCTATGTCCCCTTAGCACAGTGGACATGCAGGCAGAGAGCTTTCCAGAAGTTCATCCAGGTCATAACGTCAATCAGTTACCAGGAATGAAATCTTCAGTGCGGTAATACTTGGAGCAGAATTGCCTAGTGTGTGTGTGTGTGTGTGTGTGTGTGTGTGTGTGTGTGTGTGTGTGTGTGTGTATGTGTGTGTGTGTCACAAGATGTGTTTCTACCCTATTTCACTTTCTTCATTTTGTTGTTTGGTTAAAATCTGTCATTGGGTCTTCGTAAGAACCCCTTAGAGGACAAAGAATTGGGAAGGTGACATTAACATACAAAAGCAGCAATGATTAAAGTAGCACGTGCATTAAATAAATCAAACTGTACAGCGATGATCTTTAAAGGTTTCCATCCTGGGGGAATCTCTCTACCCCCTTCCCACTTCTCACTTCCTTTCCCCGCACATGAATAAGAAGATGGCACTTGTGTTGCAGGCAATGTATTTGGATGCCCACCCAGCTCTCTCCTGGGAGTGTACCTTCCCTCCTGTTCTCAGGATATGCAGAGCGGAAAAATCACCATCTAGAAATTCCAGCTGATTATTGTCACAAAGGCTCTGAGGAGAGAAAACGTGAAGTTTTTACATCTCACAGATTGTTGTTGTCGTTGTTTTTGTTGCTGTTTACCCATGTTTCTCTGCAAACATTTCAGTGAAGTGGCATTTTTGGTCCTGGGGGCCCTGAAGTCAGCTGCTTTGTTTCCTTGCTCTCCCTATGCTCCAGTTCAACTTGGCTTCATGGCAGCCGTACTTTGCTACACGCTTCAGTGATTCCTGGTGGATCGGCCACTGTTCCCGAATTTGTATACTGAAGGGGGCACAGGGTCAAGCAACATGGTTGAAAAGACAGTAAGGGACTTGTCCTACAGCTGCTTTTGTGCAGCACTTTATGTAATACTGGGAAAATGTGATTGTCCGTATCAAATACCAGGCAGGCGGGATGGATGAAGTTGGGGGTGCGCCCTGTCTCCCACCTTCCACTTCAGCGCGCACCTGCCCCACTTCCGGCACCTGCAGGTCTCTGCCTGAGGCTTTCTCTTCCAGAACCTGCTCTAAGACCCCTCAGGAGTAGCCCTCGAGTAATCACTGATGGGTCTTGATGAACTGATACCTCTGCTCTCTGGCCTTGGGGAGCACAGCTGGGGAGCACGGACCACGCCGGCTCCCAGGGTTGCCCCACGGAGTCAAGCCCCAGTCACCCCCGGAAGTAGCTGGCTGGATAAAGCCCCGTGCCGGCTGCCCCCCTCCCATCACTGCACCCCACTCTCCTCCTGGTGTGTCCTCCACCTCCCGCGTAAACCGGGGGAATCCGAACTAAGAGAGGGTCCCTTGACAGCCCCTGCACTGAACTCATCATAACATATTTAAAAGCATCCATGAGCCTGGTTGAAATCTCAAAAAAGAAAACCTTTCAAAAAAAATTTTTTTCAATACCTAAATGCAAAATAGCTGCTTTGATTACTACCTTATTAACTGGTCAAAATGGTGGCATAGCCAAGCTTCTTAAAATTCTCTTTTTCTTACTGCAGCCCTCCATCCTTCCCTGTCCACTGGGGAATGGTTAAGGATTAGTAAGAAGGAATGAGAATTTTCCATCTTGAAGTTGACTGTCACCAAGCATATTTACTTAGGTACTGCCATAGTTTGACTCATTTTGAACATGCTTGATTTGAGTCTCAGAGTGGATTTGAATCATTTATTTCTGAGCCCCAAACAGGGGCCCTCACATTCAGCTTAGTTACTGATTGGATCCATGTGAACAAGTATAATCATCTACCCTGTTTTGAACCTGGTTAAAAACAAACAGCTTAGGAAAGAACACCTCTCGTTCCTTCTCCTTCATCACGGAGAGATGATGGGAGAAGGACACAATCAAACATGAAAGTAAAATGTTAATGAACAACTTTCTCAAACAAATTATAGCTGAGAGCTGATATTCAGTCTACGAGCTACACAGATATTCAGAAACAGTGAGTAATTCCAAACTCCTGCAAGTTGATTTTAACTGCTTATGGCTGATGTTACAAACAGGGCCAACTCAGCTTATAGATGTGTTTTGTTTGGCCCACAGTCTTTAAAAAAAATTTTCAATCAGTTGTCAGTGTTTAAAAAGTGGAAAATTTCATGTAAAAATCTAGGTTCTGATTTCTCTCGAGAAATTTGGCCAGAAACTGGCCAAACCAGGCCTGCATCCTTAAGTGATAAAAAACAATCAGCTGGGGTTGCATCCTCTAGATGTTCCCTCCCCATCCTGCCTGTGGTTTGAGGAGCAGGTAAGATGATGCAGGGGCTGTTGCTATGGAAACAGGAGGGCAAGCTGACGAGCACCTACCTCGGCCAGTGATCTTTACGCAGTTCTCTGAAGTTCCCCGCAGTGATGGTTTCTTCTTTGTAAGAGGCTAACACTATACTCTTCAGAGGCTTCTCATGATTTCAGGAATGGAGAATTACAAACATTTGGCAGCTATGCAGGGTACCACCTGGAGAAGGAACCACGTAACGGATGGGTGCGGCTGAGCCGCTAGAAGTGTATTCCAGCTCACACCTTGATGACACGTGACTCTGGAGGACTCGGGGTCACCTAAGGGGCCACAGTCTTCTCCTCTGGGTCACCCTTTTGTGGGAACTGAGGAGCCACAATGTTCTCACTGAGAGGGTTGCAGCCAAAGACTTCTGTTTCTGCCTCTGCTCAGCAAGCCTGCTGTAAGATCCCCTTTGTGAGCATTTGCCCATCTGGCTGTGTGCCTGGAACCTTGTACATGGATTTTTGATCAAGCATGACTCCTGTGTGTATAGTAATCATGGAAATTTTCAGCTTTCCTATCCAAGGAGAAGTTGACAAAAGGGACAAATTGCCCTTGGCTTTTTTCAAGCTATAGAAGCAGAACAGATCAAGGACTCAAAAAGTCAGGGTTTCGCAAAGACCCTCTAGTATTCGGCCGTCACTGTGAACGCTGGGGCATCCATGCGTTTGGTCACATAGTTCATCTGTCTGTGTGTTCAGCAAGGGTGTATGGAACCTGCTGCTATGCTGGGTACTGAGATAGGGCCTGAAGTCTTGCCTTCTTGCTTTTTTGTTCACCTGGAACCAGTTACTACCCTCAACCCTAATAGCCATGTTTCCAGAAGTTCATGCTTTGCCATTTTTTTCTGTGGCTGGACTCTTCTCATAGCTGCCCTGCTCTAAGGGGTTCACAGTATGTAGTTCCTTCCGACAATTTGAAAAGGCTTCAGGAAAATGGATAATTGTATCACTTCCTTCAGGTGACTACAACTTTCTCTGTTCTTTACCTCTTACAACCGACTGATTTTATCCTTAGTTAATCTGGTCCAGCTGCCATGTTTGATTTTCGCATATTCATGATCACATCATCTGAATTGTTCTTTTCTAACAATTGAATATAAAACATCTGGTAACCATGCCGACCTGGTACTTAACAATAACACCAGCTAACATTTATTACGTACTTGCAATTCGTTAGGGACCTTGCTAAGTGCTTTACATGGATTTCTTATTTGATCCTCTTAACAGCGCTATGGAATTGGTACTATATTATTCCCACTATGCAGATAAGGGAACTCAAGTTTAAAGAGTTCATTTATCCCAACACAAGTCTGGTTGAGTCCAAAGTCCTACCCTCTTAGCCATTTCAGCAACTCTGCAAATACCAAATGTCTTCTGGACAGAGTTAAGAATTTCTGAGCAGTACCATATGAGAGGGTTGATTTTATATCCTTCTGATTTGAGCAAGTTTATCAGCAGGGATCTTAGCTCGGGTGCCCTTTAGAAAGGTTAACCCTCCCGGTTTCTTGTAAGGAGGGAGAGCCGGGGTAGAACGAGTTCTTGGAATTTTCCCTGGGCATATAAAGTCATGCTTTGATGGAGATGAAGTAAAGAAATGAGAGTCTTTACTTTTTTTTTTTTTAAAGTTTGATGAAGTTGAGAATCTATGTTCTATTTTTTTAATTAATTAATTTATTTTATTTATTTATTTTTGGCCGCGTTAGGTCTTCGTTGCTGCACGCGGGCTTTTCTCTAGTTGGGGCGAGTGGGGGCTCCTCTTCGTTGCGGTGCGCGGGCTTCTCATTGCGGTGGCTTCTCTTGTTGCGGAGCACAGGCTCTAGGCGCGTGGGCTTCAGTAGTTATGGCACGTGGGCTCAGTAGTTATGGCTCGCGGGCTCTAGAGCGCAGGCTCAGTAGTTGTGGCGCACGAGCTTAGTTGCTCCGCAGCATGTGGGATCTTCCCGGACCAGGGCTCGAACCCGTGTCCCCTGCATTGGCAGGTGGATTCTTATCCACTGTGCCACCAGGGAAGTCCCGAGTATCTGTGTTTTAAATCTACTTCACTCTATCAGGACATTATATTTAAATCTGGTAGAATCAAAACTAATAATAAACTTCCCTAAAACTTGGTTCTTGTATCCAGTTGTATGATTTCTGTTTATGGTGTCACCGTCCACCTTGGTTTCAAGCTTCAAGGCCATGTTTGACTCCCTCTTTCTACGTAACCTCTGTAACATTCTTGTTGAGTTCCTTTGCCACGTTTCTCATATCTATTCCAACTTTTTCAGTCTTGCTGTTACACTCCATTTTGGGTCATTATTCCCTCATGTCCAAACTATTTTAATAGTTTCCTAACAGGTCTTTGTGCATCCAGATTTCACCTGCTCTTATACATCCTACACACTACTGACAGAGTATCTATTCATCTATTAAAATCACACCTAGGCTTGAAGGTCCAAGTTCAATTCTATAGTCTTGATGGAATAATGGAGGACATACCGAGAAGTAATCTCACCAAGACCTCCCTTATGGCCCATGATTTACAATCATGTGTGGACATGTCTTACCCCTGCCAGTTGTTTATACAATACTTATATTCACCTTATGCACAATTGCTCAATCCTATGGTAAGAGTGTATTTTGTTTCGTAAAAAAAACGACGAACTGTCTTCCAAGCTGTACCATTTTGTATTCCCACCAGCAATGAATGAAATTGCATGTTGGTCCACATCCTTGCCAGAATTTAGTGTTGTCAGTGTTTTGGATTTTGGCCACTCTAGTAGGTGTGTAGAGGTATCTTGTTGGTTTTTGACTGGGTTGTTTTTATTTTTCAAATAACATTTAAATTTTCACTATGAGTATATATTATTAAATTATTAAAAATTTAGTCATGTAGTAAAATGGGAAAAAGCTAATGATTTAATGTGAAGTGAAAAACAGAGGATATAAAATTATTTACCATAATTACAACTATAAAACACAAAAACCGATGCATAGCTTACAGAGCTTTACAAAATGGAAGGAAAGGAAACAGAATGCTCACAGTAGTTGTTTACCTTTATAGTCCTAGCTTCTAGCACCATAAGTATGCAATAAAAATTTTCATGGTTCTTAAATACATATTGGAATTAGGGATGAATTAATCTATTTTCCAAATTTGCCATAATGAGATGCTACAAGTTTTGTAATGAAAATAAGTAACTGTATACAAATAAGACTGATTTCACAACCCCCAAAACAATAACATAAGGGAAGGGGCTTTAATGTTGTTCATAAAAAGATTTCAAGTGTAGCATCTACTACCACGGGGCTTCCGGAAATCTCCCTCAGGAGAGCATACCCTTCCTTCTTCCTGTTTGGAACAGTGATGGGTAATCATGGTGGCCATCTTGGACCACGTGGCAACTTTGAGGATGAAGCCACATGTTAAGGATAGTGGGGATAAAACACAGGAGAGGCCTTGGTCTCTGGGGCTCAATACCAACCCTGGACATTTTTCTATGTGTAAGAACCAGAAAATAAAACCTTCTATCTCATATACACCACTGTTATTTTTGTTACTGTCCTTTGTAGCCAAAGCTAATTGTCACTTGTGCTACTCTTACAAGACCAGGAAGCTTCTTGAGGGGAGGATGGTATCTGTGCATCTTTGTCTCCATCCTAGCACTCGGCACAGTGTGTATAGAACCAAATCCTCAGTAACTCTTTGTGAAATGAAGGAATAGAATTCAAGGAACTTGGAGAACTGAGTGCAAAGCGCTGTGTGGGAGAATGCGGGCATCTGAAAATGAGTGAAACGTGCTCTCTGCTCTCAAGGAACTGATAGTAAAATCGTGCATGCACGTGTGTTTGTGTGTGTGTGTATGTGGTCACTGTTTGCATCCGACACATCGGGGTAGATAAACGTGGGAAGGGGGTCAGCCCTCTGTCTCTTTGAATAAAAACAAGATGTCCATTCACTTCTTGTTCTCTCCTGGCACCCTTGGCTCTTCAGCGCCTGCTGGAAAAGCCAGGCCTTGCCTGGTGTTACTGTGACGTCCGAGCTTGGAGAGCTGTTTCCTTTCCTTCGAAGCCTGAGAAGGATTATTCTAGTGATATGTGAATAGCTGTGTGTGAGCGCACAGGAAGTGGTTCCCTAGCAACAGGAACCTCCGACTGCCACTGCCTCTCAGCCGCAGCGCTTTCCCTGCCTTTTGTTTTCTCTCCTCCGTCTCGCCTGTCAGCAAATGGCCAGAGTGACTGCACCTGCTCTGAATTAGGGGGGCCGTTCAACCCCAGCCGTTCGTTTTCTAAGTCAAAGGGCCCTGTTCCTCTTTTGGTGGAGCTTCCTCATGAGGTCTGGGGCCTGTTTTGCTCCTGGTCAGACCATAATTACCTCAGATCACACTTCCTCTTTTGTCTTTCAGATGTTGATCAGAAATGGAAAATTCTGAGGTGCCCGAGGAAAAATTAGAGTTTTTATGAAAACAAAAATACTAGTTTTTGCACATTATTTCAAATGACCTAAATTTCTTAAGGAAAAATTTAGTAGACATTTTTTCCCCTGAAGAGGTCATTCTCACCCCATTCTTAACTTTGTTTTTCCACAGAAGCCAAATTCTTCATTCCTTATATAGGTCAGCATGTCAATAGCAGGTTGAATGCACAAGATGGCTGGGGAAATAATAAAGTATCTTCTTACAACAGTGCCTCAGTCTAGCAAAATGCTAAGTTCTGGAAAGAGTCGTCCTTACTGGGGGCATTGATCCTCTTCCTGTTGGGGCCCCAGAGCCCTATTTTAGAAAGTGTAAATCTGTACAGACCGTAGCACATAGCCGGAGCATGGCTTCAGAATTCGCTGACTGGAAATGCCTTGCTTCATCTTTGAATAGTAACCTGTGTGAGAACAGCAATCTTAGAGAAGATGGTCATACATCTTTACCTACCAATTGGCTGGTATCAATTGGTTACATTGACTATCTGGCTCAAACTGCTGGCAACAGGCAGCTAATTATAATTGAGCCTAACAGCCCCTAGAATTCTTGTCATCTATAGCCTTTAAAATATTTTCATTCACTTATTCGTTTAACCAACAGATATTTCTAATTGAGGGTCTCCTATATGTGTCTACAGACCGTGGTGTGTCTTGTGGGAAAAACATGTCTGTAACCTTGGGGGGGTGTTGTCGATTTGACAGAGGAAGTAAGACACGTACCCAAGTAACTATCAAGCAAGATCATAGCCTAAACAGAGATAAAACCATACAATTATAGACGTTCTCTGACTCTTTCCATGAGAGAGCAGTGGTGGAGACAGGGCGAACCCACCTTTCTGGGTGATCAAGTAGAATGATTATGAGTGAAGAGAGCTGAGAAGTTACATCTGTTCTGTAGACAAACAGAGGACTTAGTCTCCAAGACGATTCATCTAGCTCTTTTGATTAAACTTACGTTTATTAAAACAACAAAATGAAACAGCAAAACCCCACTGTGTTATGATATTCTGTTTCCATCCAAATGGTCTATTTTTAATCAGTGTTAAGAGCCTGACATATGTCCTCCAGAGTGGCATAAAACAGAAACCAGGAAGAGAATTTATCTGGGATCTGGGAAAAGTAAAACATAAACCCTAGCTTAGGGGAAATTTGAAAGGCCACTGTTTATCTTATTTTCCTCCCAGGCAGTATTTTCCACTAATAAATGAGAGAGAAAGAAAAATGCATCTCAGTAGCCAAACCCTCTGGGAGCCAGGCTTTCTCATTAATAGCCATATCCCCGAGGAGCTGAGTCTATCCAGGGTAGACTGTGTGCATGGTCACGGCCATGGTCATGGTTAACCAGGAAAAACGAGTTATAAATCACTGGAGATGTGGGAAAGGAAACACCACCCAAAGGCAGACAGCCACAGTGTGTTCTTTCTTGGGCTGGATGAGAATAAAGGGGAGCAGACATCTAAAAGCCATTCTTAATATAGCCAGGTGACAAGCCATTGGGAATCATTTCTGACTTTTAAAGAAAGAGCCACTGCCTTCTGTGGAACTGACACTTATTAAAGACGTATAAAGTGGAGAAGGCGAGACAGACCATAAGGGAGCCTTTTGTAGCCAAAAAAGTGCTTTGCACCCTAGGGCAGAAAGGACAAAAAGCTCCCAGTCGTGGAAAGTACAGAATCCCCCAAGGACGTGTCCTGAGTCCCAAGGCTGGGGCTCTGCTGTAACTAAGTGATTCCTAGGGCAGAGTTCTCTCTCCCCACCACACTCAGGATCTTCAATTTTGAATCTAATTGCTTATAAGAAGATCTTGGCTGATCATTATTTTTAGGATGTTGTAAATAGATTCCCCATGACTTTTTTTTTTTTAATTAATTTATTTATTTCTGGCTGTGTTGGGTCTTCGTTTCTGTGCGAGGGCTTTCTCTAGTTGCGGCAAGCGGGGGCCACTCTTCATCACGGTGCGCGGGCCTCTCACTGTCGCGGCCTCTCTTGTTGCAGAGCACAGGCTCCAGACGCAGAGGCTCAGCAGTCGTGGCTCACGGGCCCAGTTGCTCCGCGGCATGTGGGATCTTCCCAGACCAGGGCTCGAACCCGTGTCCCCTACATTGGCAGGCAGATTCTCAACCACTGTGCCACCAGGGAAGCGCCCCCCCACCCCATGACTTTTGATGAGTAAGTACCAGGCTGTGTTAGTCAGGGTTCTCCAGAGAAACAGAATCAATAGGATGTGTATATATATTTAGGATTCTTTTAATCTTAAATTATTTATTTATTTATTATTTTTTAAAAGTTGAAGTATAGTTGATTTACGATGCTTCAGGGGTACAGCAGGGTGATTCAGTTATACATATATATATTTTCATATAAAATATATGAAAATAATTTTTAGATACATATGGGGAGGAGAGACAGAGAGAGAGGGGTTTATGATAAGGAACTGGCTTGTGTAACTTTGGAGGTGGTCAAGACCCAGGATCTGAAGATCTGCAGATATGGGAGAGGCCAGTCCAAAGGCCAGCAGCCTCGAGACCCAGGAAGAGCTGATGTTTCAGTTTGAGTCAAAAGGCAGGAAAAATTCTCTCTTACTCTGGGGAGGATCAGTCTTTTTGTTCTATTTATGGCTTCAGCTGATTAGACAAGGCCCACCCACATTCAAGAGGGCAATCTGCTTTACTCATCCTACTGATTTAAATGTGAATCTCATCTAAAAACCCTCACAGAGACACCCAGAATAGAGTTTGGCCAAATATCTGGGCAACCCATGGCTCAGTCAAGTTGATATATAATTAATCTCTGACAGGCTTTGCCTCCTATGCCCATTCAAACAAAGTGAGGAAATTAATATTTATTGATCTCCTACTAGACCAGACACTCTATGTTTATCTCTTTTTATAAATAAGGGGTAGGGGACTTCCCTGGCAGTCCAGTGGTTAAGCCTTTGCCTTCCAATGCAGGGGGTGTGGGTTTGATCTCTGGTCGGGGAGCTAAGATCCCACATGCCTTGTGGCCAAAAAACCAAAACATAAAACAGAAGCAATAATGTGACAAATTCAATAAAGACTTAAAAAATAATAATAAATAAATAAATAAATAAGGGGTAATTTATTGCCCACTTTATGTAGCTGGGCATGAAGATGACAAGACAGAGGATGTATATAAGAAAGACCTCTCCTGTCTGTCAAATAAGAAGCAACATTTCTTCAAAACACAAACTTATAGTTCAAAAAACAAACTTAAAGAAAAGAGATCAGATTTGTGGTTACCTGAGGCGAGGGGTAGGGGCAGGGGGAATTGAATAAAGATGGTGAAAAAGTACAAACTTCCAGTTGTAAGATACTTAAGTACTAGGACTGTTGTGTACACTGTGATTAATATAATGAACACTGCTATACATTATATATGAAAGCTGTCATGAGAGTAAACCCTTAGCATTCTCATCACAAGGAAAATATTTTTTCTTTTCTTTTCTGTCTATATGGGATGATGCATGGTCACTAAGCTTCTTGGGATCATCATATCGTGATGTATGTCAGTCAAATCATTATGCTGTACCCCTTAAAGATGTACAGTGCTAGGGCTTCCTTGGTGGCACAGTGGTTAAGAATCTGCCTGCCAATGCAGGGGACACGGGTTCGAGCCCTGGTCCAGGAAGATCCCACATGCCGCGGAGCAACTAAGCCCATGCACCACAACTACTGAGCCTGTGCTCTAGAGCCCACAAGCCATAACTACTGAAGCCCGTGTGCCTAGAGCCTGTGCTCCACAACAATAGAAACGACTGCAATGAGAAGCCCACGCACCGCAACCAAGAGTAGCCCCTGCTCGCCGCAACTAGAGAAAGCCCATGCTCAGCAACGAAGACCCAGCACAAACAGAAAAAAAAAAAAAAAAACACGATGTACAGTGCTAGATGTCAATTACATCTCAATAAAACTGGGAAGAAGGAGGAGAAAGAGGAGGAGAAATTTTCTGCATTTTGTAGTAAATACAACATACCAAAGCCTACATATATTCAACATTCTTCATAATACTTTCACAATCATTTATTGAATTTGTCATTAAAATTCCTTGCAATAAAGTGGGACAGATATAATTTTCACTTTTCAGGTAAAGAAACTGAGTCACAGAGAAAATAAGCAACTTGCTTACGGTCACATGGAAAATTGGAAGTAAAACTAAGATGCAAGGCTCACATTTTCTTATTTCCAATGTAGAGGAAAACCTCCACCATACTTGTAATATTTATGTCTGCTAATGCATATGGTGCTGATGGGCCTTCACAGTGGCAGGTGTCATAAGTGGGAAAGATCGTGAGCTTCCAAGTCAGACAAGCTGTATGTGGATCCCATGTCAACCTTGGGTTGTTTCACTTCGGGAAAATTCCTTGGCTGTAAAATAGGAGAACGACACTGACCTCATCAGCTAGGTGTGAGGGTAACATGACGTAGTATATATGGAATGCACAAGGCCAGGTACACGGTACAGGATTAAGTAGAGAATTAAATAAGAAGAGTGTCTAGACCATAGTAAGCATCCGATAAGTGTTAGCCCTCATTGTGACTACCGTTGTGCTGTTGTTGCTGGCTCCCAACGTATAATGGCCTCTCCCTTCCCAGCTCTGCCACCTTATGACACTAACAAGATTAGGTAGATAAAGAGAGAGAATAAGACAGAGGGAGAGGGAATATCCTTCCTTCTTATGCTTGATCTGTCTTCCTCATTACTGGCACCATTAGGTCATTTCTAAACAAGTCATATAACAACAGCTTTAAAAAATCTTACACTGGACTGCTGTTTTCTTGTGTCTTTACCCAAAGTGACTTTGTTTAAATTTTCCCTTGGAATTATTTGCTGGCTGCCTGCAATGGCTACTGAGGTCTGGTACCTGAGGGTCAGTCATCTGAAACTGGCCTAACTTGGCTTTGCATCTCTCTGTCTAACCCAGGTACAGTGCACAATACAGCAACTTGTATTTGTCCAAACCAGTGTTGGCTGAAATTATTCAGAAGTCTTACGTGTCAAAGGATCCCAACTGTCCAAATGCATTTTATCTATTTACCTTTCAAAATCGGAAGTTATTATACAGCTTAGTAATTTGAGCCATTAGGAATGGAAAGTACCAACTTGGTTATTCATCCATCTGAGAAGAAACAATTGGATCATAACTCCTTTAAGCTCCAAGTTTTCTATTAAAAAAAGAAGAGAGAGAAAATGGGAAAATTATGGATCTGGGCATTTCCCTTGGAGGAAAAGGATGTACCAATAGATTTTGGAGTATTTTGTCTCCTCTGGCCTCCAGCCTGGGAATCACTCACTAGCTGTGTGGCTTTGAGCAGTTTGACTACTTTGCTGATCTGAGCCCCAGTCTGCTTGTCATTAAATTAAGGGATTGGGATGCATCACCTATAAGATATCTTCCAGCTCGAAAATTCCATCATGCTAGCTAGGATTTATGCAAGGTGCTATCCTAGGAAATCCAACAAGCCAAAAGACAACTCATTGGTTTTATTTCACTTGGAGGTCATCACCTCTTTATTATCTAGTATCTGCCACCCAGTCATGTCATACTGGGCTCCTATGAGAGCTCCACTGGTTCAAATTTGGTCAGATCTCTGCTTTATTTCCAGGAGAACTAAAGCAGATGAGAATTTCCCTTAAGAGACGTGGATCCAAAGAGGGTTCACCTAGGATGTGGTAATGTGAGCAGTGAAGGCAAATAAAAAAGGGCAATCAAGTACCTCCTATAATTCTGGAGAAATCATTCACTCTTTTGACCAACACTTACTGAGAGGCAGTATGGTACTGAGACAGGCTGGGACCTGGGACCCTTTGCTGCAATGCTTGCACCTGGACAAACATCTCCTTAAGCAACAAAATGCAAAGAAACTATAAGGGACTAAAAATAACTGCATGTATGTGCAGTTGGAGCAAATTATGGACAAAAGATACAAAAAGACAAAAACAACCCAACCGCCACTTCTGAAGAGCCAGGAGCAAAAGGTACTTACTGCGCATGACCCCTGCACACAACACCACCAAAGGGGTGGGCAAAACACCTAAGCCAGCCCTCCAGCCCGGTCCCTGGACACACCCCTTACCCTCACCCCATATAAGGAACCAACTCCCCCGAGCCTCTATTAACTACCATTCTACTTTTTTTTTCAAGAAACTACAATTATTTTTATTGAAAAATGTGAAAGTGAAATATTATATTTATTGCATTTTTTAAACATCTTTATTGGAGTATAATTGCTTTACATTGTTGTGTTAGTTGCTGCTGTACAACAAAGTGAATCAGCTATACATATACACATATCCCCATATCTCCTCCCTCTTGCGTCTCCCTCCTAACCTCCTTATCCCACCCCTCTAGGTGGTCACAAAGCACCGAGCTGATCTCCCTGTGCTATGCGGCTGCTTCCCACTAGCTATCGATTTTACGTTTGGTAGTGTATATATGTCAATGCTACTCTCTCACTTTGTCCCAGCTTACCCTTCCCCTCCCTGTGTCCTCAAGCCCATTCCCATTCTACTTTTTATCTCTATAAAAATTTTTATTGAAGTATAGTTGATTTACATTGTGTTAGTTTGAGGTGTACAGCACAGTGATTCAGTTATATATATATTCTTTTTCAGATTCTTTTCCCTTATAGGTTATTACAGAATATTGAGTAGAGTTCCCTGTGCTATACAGTAGGTCCTTGTTGATTATCTATTTTGTATATAGTGGTGTATATATGTTAATCCCAAACTCCTTATTTATCCCTACCCTCCCTTTCCCCTTTGATAACCATAAGTTATTTGACTACCCTAGTCACCTCATGTAAATGGAATCATACAATATTTGTCCTTTTGTGTCTGGCTTATTTCACTTAGCATACGGTCCTCAAAGTTGATCTACATTGTAGCATGTGTCAGAGTTTCATTCCTTTTAAAGGCTGAATAATATCTTATTGTATGTATCTACTACATTTTGTTTATCCATTCGTCTGTCAATGGACACTTGGGTTGTTTCCAACTTTTGACTACTGTGAATAATCCTGCTATGAACATGGGTGTACAAATATCTGTCAGGTCCCTGCTTTCATCTCCAGAAGTGGAATTGCTGGATCACACATTAAATCTACGTCTAATTTTTAGGAACCACTCATTTTCTGTTTTTAAAATTTTCTTGTTGTGCTGTGAGGCATGTGGGATCTTAGTCCCTGACCAGGGATCGAACCCACGTCCCCTGCAGTGGAAGCGTGGCGCCTGAACCACTGGACCACCAGGGAAGTCCCTGGGAACCACTAATTTTCCACAGCAGCTGCACCATTTTACATTCTCAGTTAGCAGTGTACAAGGTTTCCATTTTCTCTACATCCTCACCAACACTTGTTCTTTTCCATTTTCCTGATAATAGCCATCCTAATGGGTGTAAAGCAGAAACTCATGTTTTGAGTAAAACAGTACTTTGCTGCGTAGGGCTGTCTTGTCCATCGTAGGAGGTAATATCCCTGTTACTCCAACTCACCCACTGGAGGACCACTGGTGGAGAATACTGATTTTTTTGTTTTTATAAATTATGAGCAACAACTAAACTTTCTGTTGAGTTCTTTTAGCCTCAGCGGGGCTGCTTGAAGTCTAGCTGTGCAGGGAGAGTTTAAAGGTCAGCCCAGAGATGTGCACAAAGTTTATGCCAAAAATTTGAGGCTCCCCTCTCTCCTGTTCTCCTTTCCCAGATTTCTCCCCCTCATTTTCTAGCTGACGTGGTTTCCCTGCCTCTGTCCTAGGGTTCTTTAGCCCAGAAAGACTGCTGCTTTCTATTCAAGGTTTTGCCACTCTTCCCTCCCCACCCCAAAGGAACCATCTGACTTTAGGCTAAAGGCTATACAAGTACGAAACTCAGCTGGTGCCACTTCTGTCCCAAATGTGGACACCCTTCTCCAGGTGTGACCTGCTTTTTGGTCACTCACCAAGCCTTCAGTAGTTGTTTTAGGATTTTACTTGAAGTTGACAGTTGTTTGCTGTGGAAGAGTTGATTCCACCATTACCGGAAGCAGAACCTTATCCCCTTTTTCAGGATCCACTCTCATCCTCTCCAAAAGCTGGTGCTGCCGTGTGAATAAACCCAGGCTTGTCTGCCTATTTTCCAAATTTTGGACACTGAGCATATCTTTTGAAATCTTAAGAGCTAGTTTATATGATTTTTTAAAAATCGATAATAATGTCTTAAAATTATAACTCAATTATAGAAGAAAAATCACAGCTCCCTTCACAGTGTTAAGGGGAAACTCTACAATGGCTTCACATTCCTTTGCTTCCAGGCACGTGAGTTGAGGTTTAGCCATCACAACTCATTTAATCTCTTCCCTAAATTGTATTTACGCTCCACAAAGTGGCGCTACGATTAACCGTAAATGTTCTAAATTTCTCGCTATGTGGGACATAGGAGAAATACGAGGTTAATCCTGAGAAACAAATGTCTATTGGATCAATATTTTCTCTGGCTGCCTTGTGACGAAAAGTTGTCAGGTTTCAGATTGGAAAATTATAATTCTGAGATCTGGGGGTTAATAAGAGATTTGTCTGCCTTTCTCCATGTATTCATTTGCTTAACAAATATGTGTTAGATCCCCATCGCCTGTTAATTAATTTGTTTAATGAAAACTAATTTAATCATTTGTGGATTAGTGATTAGCTAGTGTGGTCATACATTTTTAAATTAAAAAAATTTTTTAATACAGCAGGTTCTTATTAGTCATCCATTTTATACATATTAGTGTATACATGTCAATCCCAATCTCCCAATTCATCACACCACCACTCCCCCCCGCCACTTTCCCCCCTTGGTGTCCGTACGTTTGTTCTCTACATCTGTGTCTCTATTTCTGCCCTGCAAACCGGTTCATCTGTACCATTTTTCTAGATTCCACATATATGCGTTAATATACGATATTTGTTTTTCTCTTTCTTTTTTTTTTTTTTTTTTGGTTGTGTTGGGTCTTCATTTCTGTGCGAGGGCTTTCTCTAGTTGCGGCAAGTGGGGGCCACTCTTCATCGCGGTGCGCGGGCCTCTCACTATCGCGGCCTCTCCTGTTGCAGAGCACAGGCTCCAGACGCGCAGGCTCAGCAATTGTGGCTCACGGGCCCAGCCGCTCTGCGGCATGTGGGATCTTCCGAGACCAGGGCCCGAACCCGTGTCCCCTGCATTGGCAGGCGGACTCTCAACCACTGCGCCACCAGGGAAGCCCTGTTTTTCTCTTTCTGACTTACTTCACTCTGTATGACAATCTCTAGGTCCATCCATGTCTCTACAAATGACCCAGTTTTGTTCCTTTTTATGGCTGAGTAATATCCCATTGTATATATGTACCACATCTTCTTTACCCATTTGTCTGTTGATGGGCATTTAGGTTGCTTCCATGACCTGGCTATTGTAAATAGTGCTGCAGTGAACATTGGGGTGCATGTGTCTTTTTGAATTATGGTTTTCTCTGGGTATATGCCCAGGAGTGGGATTGCTGGGTCATATGGTAATTCTAATTTTAGTTTTCTAAGGAACTTCCATACTGTTCTCCATAGTGGCTGTAATTAGTTTGTTCAATGAAAACTAATTTAATCGTTTGTGGATTAGTGTTTAGCTAGTGTGGTCATACTTTTATTCATCAATAAATTTATTTCATGAATTTAATTTAGTTAGTTTATGAATGAATCAATGCAATAATTTAATTCAGCAATAAATTCCTAATCCTTATTCCAAGGCACTGCAAGATCCTGAAATGCCTTCTGAAGTATCAAGTTGATTAATTTTGTTCAGGATAGTTTTAGCATCAATTATACCTTCTTGCATTATTATTGGAAAACCAGGAGTCCATGCTTAGTACATGTATCAATTTTCTCAAGGGTTATGTAAAGGTTCCCTTTTCTGTTCGTCAGTTTCACAATCAAAGACCTATGTAAATTTCCCATGATGTCTTGAAAGGGGGCTTAATTCAATGAGGTGCTTTTGACTAGCTCTATGATTTCAAATTGGTTGATTATTCTGGCATACGACCCTCCAGCTCATCTTGGAACCCCTCCCCGCTCTGGCACTTCTTGCCATGTACCTCCTGGTCTCTGTCCTAAGCTGGTCAGCCTCTCAGTCCCTGGGGAATGTCCCGAGTCTCTCCTTCTTTATGTCATACCCCACCTATCTTCCATCCCCCACCTTTCTTCATCCCCATCCTTTCCCTAAGAAAAAAGTTACTTTTGGATTTCCTTTACGTAATAATTTTTGTATGCAAATTTTTGAATTCTATTGGAGGGGATTCTGATGGTGAAGAATCTGTACTTTTCTTCATGGACATACAACCCACATAGTCCTACAGCGACCTGAACTTAGAAGAGCCTTGCACTTGGCTTAATGCTCTGCTGTCACCATCTCAAAATACTTAAATCATTTTTTTTAACAAGGTGCATTTTAAACATTTTATTTTGTGCTGGCCCCCATAAGCTACGTAGCCAGTCCTGCGTTAGGGAGAAGTGCTCAGTGGGTCAGGAGTTTGCAGTTCACTGGGTAGGAAAAGGAGCAACCAGGGCTATTTATGACATCACTGGCAGGGACGTGACCAGGAAGTTAGAAAAGGAGGATACATAGGCTCACCTTTCAGCAGTGCTCTCTTTTACCCTGGGAATCTCCTTAAATCGCAGGGCCAGGGTTGGAGGACATGGTGGTCGTCCTCTTGTAGATCAATTAAGGAACTGTTCAAATGATCATAGTCAATTCTGATCTACTCTTGAGGAATCCCTGCCAAATTCTACAAAAGGAATCTATCTCTAAAAACAGATTGATTTTAAAAGGGCTACCATGGAATTTACACACTGGCTCATCTCTTTCATGGAATAGGTAAACGAATATAAAAGATAGACAAGTTTATCCCAGCAAAGCCAGGAGCAAAATCTTGTCCTGTAGAAATAAAAAGTGGCAATAAGGTACTCTCCAGGCGTTGACTGTAAGGAGATGTTACATTGGTTCAGGAAAGATATTCTGGGAGAGTAAATTAGGAAGAGGATTGTGATGCAGACCTTTTGAAGTGCTAGGATGCTATCAAGGCAGAACCTGAGGAAACACAGTGAGATGCATATGTGAGAAGAAAACAAAGGAAAACATGTGAGATAATTTCATACTGTCCTGGAAAAAAAAATTATCTACATTAATCTAAATAGAAAGACCTTTGTGATGATCTGGACAACAGAAAGAGACAGAGTTGAGATTGCAAATTAATACCTTTCTGTTTGCTTTGTGCTCATCCTTTTGTTGGCTCTCTGTAAGTGTAAAATAGTCATGAAAGTCCATGGGGTAAACCATTTCAAACAGACTAGGTCCCATTAGAATTCAAGGACTTTCAAACAATAGCATTTGAAGGCTCTTGCTGAAGTTCTTTCTTTTAATAATTGACTGCTCTTGAGGAGAGTTCATTTCAGAACATGGTTTTGGAAATGGGAGCTGAGTAAAACATACATACGTAAAATTCAGCTCTGCCGAGGTACACTGTTTTATTTCTTATTTGTTGGGATTCTTTGGGAGCAGCAGGCATTTGTAGGCAATCCTTTTGCTAATGGCTACTATGGTCAATCTAGCAAGTCAACTATTTTTCTGCAAGTCTATTTCCACTGTGCCTTTTAACACGGAAGGAGAAGGGATGCCGCGTTGAACTCAACAACCAAGTTTGAACATTGCGTTCAGGGCACTAAGTGCTTCCTTTAATACGAACTGCTGAAGTGAGCAAGGGAAGTACATTTTGGTGTTTTCTTGAAAGCTTTGACTATTGAAATGAGCCTGAAGTATGGAGAATAGGAAATTCTGCAGCCAAGAAAGCCCTATCTGTCCACAGCACCCTGCGGAAGAAGATAAAACTCCATCTGAGTTTTACCATGCTACAGAGTGTTCACTGACTGTGAAACCTCAAAGAACATATATATTATATATATATATACATATATATATGTCTATATATGTGTATATATATATATATATATACACATATTTTTTTCATGTATCTTAGGTGAAAAGATTATTCGTACTTCCGTGACTTATGTGTTTTTTAATATTAATACTTGATTTTGAAAAGTAAATTGAAAAGTCATGAGTTTTCCTTAAGTTTATAAATCTTGTTTTGCTTTAAATAAGATGTCAATAAATTTCTAAAAATCACTTTAAAGGTTCTTCAATTCATCTTTGGGTCCCATTTAAAAGCTAAACTCCGGGCTTCCCTGGTGGCGCAGTGGTTGAGAATCTGCCTGCCAATGCAGGGGACACGGGTTCGAGCCCTGGTCTGGGAAGATTCCACATGCCGCGGAGCAACTAGGCCCGTGAGCCACAATTACTGAGCCTGCGCGTCTGGAGCCCGTGCTCCGCAACAAGAGAGGCCGCAACAGTGAGAGGCCCGCGCACCGCGATGAAGAGTGACCCCTGTTTGCGGCAACTAGAGAAAGCCCTCGCACAGAAACAAAAACCCAACACAGCCAAAAATAAATAAATAAATAATAAAAATAAAGGAATTCCTTTGGGGGAAAAAAAAAAAAAGCACCGTATCCCTGCTGGAACTCTAAAACCAAAAAAAAAAAAAAAAAAACCTAAACTCCTTTAAACATTAAAAATTACATCTATATTTATTCAGTTTATATAGCTTTATTTCTAAGTCCTTCAGTTGTCTCTGTAACGCCAAAATTTCCCAAAACTTACTTAAGTAATATAAATCTAATATATATAATAACATCTACATTATACATAGTATCTACTTATATATAATGTTAAGTTCTCCAAAACGGTTCAATACCGTTTACAAATTAGGTTTTACCTTGTCAACTTAAAAATCATGAGTCTGAATCAGGTATCCATGCCAATTATTCTTTTAGACAATACAAACATTTCAAATGCAAGGTACACAAAATTTTACACGCAATATAACGCACAAAAAATGTAAATACTATGAATTGCATTTACTCAATCATCTTTAATAGCTCAGCCAAGATGGATTCCAGCGAGAAGGATTCTGGGAGACCAGTGACAATAAAGATGTAATTTCTTTTCCATTCAACTTCATGGAACCCGTGAATTCTATCTAAAAGAGCCCAGGAGAGCCGAAGCAAGAAGAATTATCTTTAGACTTCATTCTAAGCTGGCCTGGTATTAAACATACCCACCAAGGAACCAATTATACTTTCCCACATTAATTTCATTTTTCTATCCAAGTATTTTTTGACAATAGTGTTCCAAGGAAGTGGGATTTCCATTCCAAGTGCATTGGGGTGACCTCAGAGATTGAGCAGCATATAAATTAGAGAGACTGGCCTGAGTACAAAATGAAGATCTAGAGACATCCAGCATAAATTTTTTCACCAATAGACTGTCATACTGAGCCTTCTTTTAAAAAAAAATTGAGATGAAATTCATGTTACATAAAATTAACAATTTTAAAATAAAAAATTCATCAGCATTCACAACATGTGAAACCACCCCTTTTTTTAATTGTAAGACATTTCCGTCACTCCAAAATAAAGCCCTGTTCCCACTAAGCAGTTAGTCCCCATTACTCACTACCCCTGGCCCCAGGGAACCACGAATCTGCCTTTAATTTCTATGGTTTTACCTATTCTGGGTGTTTCATATAAATGGAAGCACACAACATGTGAATTTTTGTGTCTGGCTTCTTTCACTTAGCTTGCTTTTGAGATTCACCCATGTTGTAGTATGTATTACTACTTTATTCATTTCTGTGGCTGAATAATATTCCATTTTATGGATACACCACAATTTGTGTATTCATTTATCCATTGATGGACATTTGGGTTGTTTCCACCTTTGGACTCTTGTGAATAATCCTGCTATGAATGTGCCTGTACATGAATTTGTGTGAACACCTGTTTTCAGTTCTCTCAGGTATATTCCTAGGAGTGGAATTGCTGGGTCATGTGTGTGATAATTCTATGTTTTGATTTTTGAGCCAAACTGTTTTCCACAGCAGCTGAACTGTTTTATATCCTCACTAGCAATGTGTGAAGGTTCCAATTTCTCGATCCTACCCAACACTTGTTACTTTCCATTAAAAAAAGTTATAGCCATCTTCGTGGGTGTGAAGTGGTATCTTATTACGGTTTTGATTTGCATTTCCTTAATGACTAATGATGTCTGAGACTTTTTATTAATGGTTTCTGCCAAGGGGGGACTCCAAGTCAATGTCCTACATTGTAGGTCCTCTGAATTCATGCTCATTCTTTTGTAATTACTCTTAATTGTGTCCTAGATTATGGCAAATTATATGTGATCTTCCCTCCAAACTCCAATTCCATTCCCCTTCTTTGCTCCACAGCCTAATCGGATTCAACCAATCTGTTTAATGCTTGTTTCTACTCTAAATTCTTTTTACGTTCTTTCTATCTGGCAGAGCTGCTACTTTAAACAGCTATCTGTACGACATCCTTTAGCTTCTGCATGTCTCTCCCGTCTGTTTAGCTGCATGGTCAATTTCTAAAGTCATTCTGATGATTACATTGTAAGTATAATATTAAACATATTGGGAGGTAGGAAATTTCAGACTGTGATAAAAGTATGTTTTGGCAGAATCAGATTGCAGTACTTTAAGAATTAATAACCATTCATTTAGGAAATTTTCCTTTTGAATCAAATGACCATGATTGAGACCACAGTGTTCAAGAAATGGCAATTTACCTAAATTGCCTGGGTGGTCAGTTGAGGCCCAGGAGGAACTAGGCCCACTGGTGCCTGCCTTGTAAATGTCCTTTCTGAAGTCACCTTCGGGCCACGGTCATATCTAATTAGGAGCATCCTGGGAGGGGAGAGATGTCGACGAAAACAGAGAGCATAGCCAGTTGGTGCAGAGGAAATCAGGATTATAGATGAGGATTTATAGTGTGACGTCCAAGAGATGGAGCGAGGCAAAAACAGCTCATATGGAGACAGATCAGAAACGAATTCAGAGGTCACTGATCATGTCCTCAGTAGTACTTTTTATGCATGGCCCAAAGAGCTTCGCTGAGGTACACGGAGACTGATAAGACCCCTAAAGCTATAAAATGATCCATCTCAAATCCACAGTCTGTTTCCATGAAAGTCAGGTCCTGCAGTAACTAGGATCTCAGATGAGAAACCAAATAGCAGAAGCATTGGGGGAGACCGTACTCTTTTGCATCTACATCCCAAGATCTCCAGCTCTTGGACAATCGTCTGGTACAATTGAAAACTCTAAATTGCCACTCAGATATAAAACGGCATTGTTCTTATTGTTCCCCTAATGAATTGTATATTGAAGACAGAGGAGAGTGGAGGGGTCTGAGTTAATTCAAGCTATAAAAAGTGTCTTGTGTAACTCCAGGGCCACCCAGGGACTGGCAGTGGCCAGCAGTGGTCAGCCCTCAAAAAACTAAATAAAACCATCACCGTAACAGGAGATGGCTTTTTCTCTTCTCTCCTGCTTGGCCAGCTGCAAAATAACCACTGTCTTAAAAGAATCCAAAGAGTCCCAAGTGTACTTCTGGGGGACCCAGTGTCCCCAGCCTCCTGTTGGCTCTAACGAAGGAGGAGGATGTGATTTGCTTTGATGTACAGCTGTAGGTTTTTTAATGAGGTAGGCAAGAGATCGGATTCCATTAGGACATCTCCTTTTAAGCCTAGATTATTCAGCAGCCCTGTTGAAATTAGCTGTTCATTTATCTACGAGCAGCTGCACGCAGGGTTGGACGGTTTTGTTTGTAGTGTCAAACTGAGTGGGGCTGGGCTAAGGCACTCCTGAATATTTATTTAATTCAGTTATTCCTCTGTGCCACTTTTTTTTCTGCTTCTAAGCAATAGTACTAGATTTTGAAATCGCTAGACTTTCACCATAAAAATGACCAAGAAACTTGATCTGGATTGTAAACCTCAGCTCGGTTCTAACCGGAGACAAATCCTCTCGGCCCCACCTGCCTGTTCCTCTTCCACGCGACATTAATGCCATTTTGGCACATCGTGTCCCAGCTGCAAAGCAGGGCTGGTCCCTCCTGTTTGCCTGTTCTGATGAGCTCCCTGCAAGGCTGCCAGAATGGTCACATTCATGACTGTCAGGAACTGGCTGGAAATGCACAGTCTGCATTTCAGAGCAGGGGCCAAGCTCTGCTCACTGGCCGGGGAAGGTGTGTGTGGTTAGATGAGGCTTTGTCAGGCATCAAAGAAGAAGGAATGAAGGATGACTCTGGCATGGGGCAGAGATTTGGTGCCACGCTGGAAAACTGGCAAGGCTAGGAGGGGATTCTCACACACACACACACACACACACACACACACAGAAGTGACATTCTGATCAACAGAATTATTGTCATGCATTTAGTACAATGGGCCACCAGGAGCACAAGTGTTTCTCACTCTTGAATATTTACTGATCAAGTTAAACTTTGTTCTGTACGTGCTTTAGGTTTACAAGACCTCTGCATTGTTATTTTTTAATATCTTATTTTATTTTATTTGTTTTAAAAAATTAAGTACAAGTTTTAAAGGTCACTTTACAATGATTACAAAATATTGGCTGTCTTCCTCGTGTTGCACAACACATCCTTGAGCCTGTCTCACACCCAACAGGTTGTCCCTCCCCCTCCCCACCCCAATAGTGGCCCTCCCCCCTCCCTACTAAGACATCTGCATTATTTAAAAAAAATTTTTTTTCCATATCTGTTCTTTCTTTTTTATCGTTTTTTTATACAGCAGGTTCTTATTAGTTATCTTTTTATACATATTAGTGTATATATAAGACATCTGCATTACTGATTTAACAGTTTCACTTTTCTCCCGGCATGTGTCAGCTGCTTGAACTGTTTTACCACATTTGTCATAAACGCAGCTTCTGTGTCCAAATATGGAGTTCTATGCAGGGACGTTCAAGCTCCTTGGGAGCTGACCCCCAAGTTCTTTTTACTTTGAGGTGAAATGGGCTAAACAAGTCCTGGGCCCAGTGGAAACTGGCTCCGTCATTTCTTCTCCAATGTTTTCAGCCAACGTTGGAATATCTTCCACCCGTCTCCTGATGGGTTTCATGGCTTTATTTACTGTTCTCATTATCCCTAGGTTATCTGCGTTGTTCATGGGTCTCTTTCAGCACTTCCAGTGGTTATTTAATGGTCCTCCACGTGTTTTCTAAACTGGGCACCAGCCTCAGCTGCCTCTACTTTGTTTCCCGTTTGCTAGGAACCATTTGGGGACAAATACCACGGTAGCGGATGACACAGGCAACTGACATTTTACAATCCTCCATTACGCAAAAGAATGCTTTGTAACTGATGTTGACAAGTTCATTAAAAAGTGAAAAAACTTTTTACTCTTAAAAAAGTAAAGTTTAAAAAACTTTAAAACTTTTTTTTAAAAAGTAAGTTTAAAAAACTAGGATTAAAAAGTATTTTATTTATATGCAAAAGCAGCAATCTATCTAAAACCAATCGCCATTTTCTTAATAGAAACTACATTAGATGGCTCCATACATTAAAATCTAGAACAGACAAAGGATGTTCCCAATCCTCACTAACATAAAATATGTAGAAATAGCCTTTTTCAGCACATGTACAAGAATCATGAGTGTCTTTTCTGGGTTATTCATATAAACAACTTGGATATATGATGAAATATGCCATGTTCATGGATTAGGAAATAGAACGTTATTAAAATATTAGTTCTTTTAAAATTAATTTATAAATTTGCAATAATTACATCAAAATTTCAAGAGGAGCTTTTGAAACTAGACAAAATTTTTTAGATTTCATATGAAAGAATAAATGACAAAAGGAGTTCAGAAAATTTTGAAAAAGAAGAGTAATGGGTAAAGGAAGTTTAACCCATCAAATATTAAAACATGTTATAAAGTTCTAATAATGTAAAGAACATGGTACTATCAAATATGTAAGAATCAAATATGTAATAAATAAGTCATTCCAAATGAATAAGGAGAAGGGGAAGATCTGTTTGATAAATAGTTCTGAAACAATTCCAGAATTATGAAAGTGTAAAATTTTTTAATAACAATAATAAATTACATCATAAAAAATAATAAAAGTTAAGTAAGCAAATTTGCCAGTCATGGGAGGGGGGAAAAATAGCACCTCAACTTAAAAACAAAGGAGCAGATTGCTAGATTTAAAGATCTAAAATTTTCAAAATTCTGTCAATAAAAAAAAAAAAACCATAAACCTTAATAGTAAGAAATATCTGGGTAAAATATTTGCAAGATAAATCATCATGCTCTTGCATGAACTAAGCACTGACAAAACTGGAGATACACATGGCTAACACTTAAAAATAAACGTCTTCCTTACCAATAATCAAAGAAGTAAAAACAAATTTAAACAAAATAACGAGTTTTTAATTCTTCAAAATAGTAGAAATTTTAAGCAATAAAAATAGCCAATACTGCAAAAAAAAAAAAAAAAAAAATGGTGTCCTCAGCATAGAAAACAGACTTGTGGTTGCCAAGGGGGAGGGGGGTTGGGGGAGGGATGGAGTGGGAGTTTGGGGTTAGTAGATGTAAGCTTTTACATATAGAATGGATAAACAACAAGGTCCTACTGTATCACACAGGGGACTACATCCAATCTCCTGGGATAAACCATAATGGAAAGCTATGTAAAAAAGAATGTATATATATGTATAACTGAGTCACTTTGCTGTACAGCAGAAATTAACACAACATTGTAAATCAGCTATACTTCCATAAAAAATATTGATAAAATTTGGAAACTGGAGAGGACCTCTGATATCACCTTGGTGAAATGTATGAATGACAGTGGGGTAAGAATCTAGCCTTAGTTCCTTTGAAAAAACGTTGACTCCAGTGATCATAGGGCTTTTGGGATTTCCCAGCTATAGGGGTCCACTGACTGAGCATAAGATATTTAGCAAGTACTCATTATTTAGCTATGAGCCAGATAAAATTTCATAATTAAAACTAAAGTGTGTAAAATTATAAATTTATTTTTCTAAAAAAAAACCACAAAATATTATCTCATGCTCTAACCTGCTAGGCCTAGTAACATAATATAATCATTAGAAATAATGTCAATGAATGGAATAATTTTTCAACCCTATGCTGTTTTATCATAACAAATAAAGGCTTCTATCTACTTTCCACATTAAAAAAAAGTAGTATCCTCAGCAATGTTGAGTATTACTGTTGGGAAAGATGAGTTTGACACTTTTGTTAAACAGTGGAAAAATTAAGGGAAAATGGACAGTTTTGTATGCCTTTAGAACACAAAGCCCAACTGTGGGGTATTTAGCTTGAAGTCTCAACTCATCAGATCTTCCGTATATATTTGTGATGATTTTGTGCCCGTCCCCGTACCTCTGTGCTGCTCACTCTCCTTGGAATATTTGTGTCTTGTCCATCTTTGATGTCCTTTAAACAGGTCTCCACTTAGCCACCTGCTGGATGAATGGTCACTCTAAATTCTCTCGGTAGGATGTATACGGTGAGTCCCGTGGCATCCTAGACTCTTGCAGCTGATAGACTCTTCTCCACACACTTCTGCATCTACTGC
This sequence comes from Balaenoptera physalus, assembly GCF_965194825.1. Taxonomy (NCBI): domain Eukaryota; kingdom Metazoa; phylum Chordata; class Mammalia; order Artiodactyla; family Balaenopteridae; genus Balaenoptera; species Balaenoptera physalus. Next base: position 172,643,564 of record NC_138883.1, on the reverse strand, counting down.
TTGAATTGTTTTTTTTCCTGAGAAAAAGATGTGTTTGCTTCAAACTTGTTTACACCTGTTGTTATTGTAATACCGTAATATAATTAGACATGAAATAAGTCAACAAAATGCGAGTGCCAAAAGAAAGGGGGTGGTTATTATGAAGATAAAATCAGCTGCTTGGAAAATAAGGAAGGTGAGCTGCAGAAGACAAATTGTTGTCAGATTAGGTGTGGGCAAGAGAATTATACAAGGCGAGGGAAGTAGTAAACATCAAGAAGGACTCTGTACTCAGATTGCTTTGCAATTCTCTCCCCATTCTTGCTCCCATTAAAGAAAACAAACTGGAAATTGTGTCGTTAATGCATTATGGGTGTGATCTGTGCAGGAAAGAAGGCAAGGAAACTCCAATCAGAAGTCTTACGCTTGAGAGAAAATCTTGACGCGACAACAAAGTGAACTGGTGAATAAACGCCCCATATGAGTTTATGTGGAATTAAGTGTTCAAGGCATAGATTATTTTTATGTAACTGCCTGCGCTGATTAACTGCCCATCTACCTGCACTTAGAGGCGCTGAAAGAATGTCCAGGGTGCAAGTCCTTTATCAGACATCTTGGGTGCAGTCTCCTCCAGGAAGCTTTCTCCGGCTTTCCTCTCCAGCCTGGGTGAAGCCTCCCACATCCTGGCTCCCAGCTGTTCGTCCATCCCAGCATTTTATTACATTGTAACTATTTGCTTAGTTGTCCGTCTCCTCCACTGGGCTGTGAGCTTGCTGAGAGCAACGAACTCATTTTTAATTTCCAAATTCTTAGGTCTTGAAACACTGCCTGGCCCCAGTGTAGATGCACGAATGCTTATGAATTGAAGGTTGAAAAACAGACTTCATTAAAGGTGTTGATGGAATAACCAAGATTAAAAAAATAAAAACCAGGTGTATCGCTTTATGGAAAGATTGTGGAAAAACTTTGTTGGTACAAGGGAGTCGTTTCTCTGGATTTAGACGTGTTCTGTAAAGAGCTTAAAGACCAAGTACCTGGGAGTCACAGAGTGACGTGAATAGATTTTATTGTTAGTGTGTGTTGTCTGGACATATCTTCCCTTAACTGCAAGATATTTTTATATGTCTTTTCGCCTTGCAGAATTTTTGCCCCCTTTCCTTTTTGCCTTCCACGTGCTGTTTTCTGTTTCCAGCAGCTAACAAGGAAGCTGTGGAACGGGGCTGGTGCCACCCCACATCAACTGGGACAGCCTCAAAGAATCGGAATCCTTCCATTACAAATCTAGCTTATTCTCCTTCCTCTCTTCCCTAACCTCAAATCAACATATGCATCTAGTCTGGGAGTCTAAGGGAGTTCTCAAGGCCATGTATCCTGTTTCCTTTAATAGACTTGCAGCCTAAGCTAAGAATTATCTTTTCTTCCCCCGTCCTTTACATTCTTTAGTTCCTTGGTCTTAACTCTTTAATCAAATGTCTTGCTTTAATATTCCCCTTCCCTGTGGCATTTGGCTTATGTCTAGCCACAAAATGTTCCATTTCGCATAAATTTTAAAAAGTGGCCTGCAAGAGGAAATATTTCATCCAAAGTAAATTGTATAGTTTGAACACTTAAGGGCTTAGAACCAAAGAGTCCGCAGTAGGAAGTCAATCACAGAACACAAATGACACAGGCACAGTTTAAGAGAAAAGTTTTTTAATGAATTCATTCAGTATGAGCAGCAGTTTAATGGGTGCTTTGCAAACATATAAATATGGAACTGAATATCATTCTTCTCATTTGCTGCAGGCATGCCACTTCCCCTGGAGTCCCCTGAAAGGATTATCAAATTTGAAAAACAGAGACTCTAAAAAATAAACTTTTTATTGCAAGTGAATGATTATCTACATTAAAAATCCCAAAGGTATCTCAAAAAAAAAATGCCAAAAAACTCCTAGACGTAGTATGAGAGTTTATCAAGTTCATAGGATACAAGGTCAATATATGCAAATCAATTGTATTTCTATATAGTAGCAATAAATAATTAGAAGTTGACATTTTTAAAATGTATCATTTAGAATAGCATCAAAACCATGAAATATGTAGGGATAACTTAAACAAAATATGTGCAAGGTCTGTATGCTGAAAAGTACAAAACAGTAATGGGAGAAATCTAAAAAGCCCTAACTAAATGGAAAGATACACCATGTTTATAGACTAGAAGACTAAATATTAAGATGTCAGTTCTCCCCAAATCGAGTTACAGATTTAATATCATCTCAATTAAAATTCCAGGAAGTTTTTTGAAAAAAAATTGACATTTTTGTTTGTTTGTTTTTAAAATTTATTTATTTATATATTTTTGGCTGTGTTGGGTCTTCGTTTCTGTGCGAGGGCTTTCTCTAGTTGCGGCAAGCGGGGGCCACTCTTCATCGTGGTGCGTGGGCCTCTCGCTATCACGGCCTCTCTTGTTGCGGAGCACAGGCTCCAGACGCGCAGGCTCAGTAGTTGTGGCTCACGGGCCTAGTTGCTCTGCAGCATGTGGGATCTTCCCAGACCAGGGCTCGAACCCGTGTCCCCTGCATTGGCAGGCAGATTCTCAACCACTGCGCCACCAGGGAAGCCCTGACATGTTGATTCTAAGGTATATATGGAAAAACGAAGGACCTAGCATAACCAAAGTAACTTTGAAGAAAACTAAAGTTGGATGACTCACACTGCTTGATTTTAATACTTATTTTAAAGCAAGACAAATAATGCCGTGTGGTATTGACAGAAGGAGAGATCTAGAGATGCATGCAACAGAATGGAAAGTCCAAAAATATACCCACATTTATATAGTCAGTTGATTTCCAACAAAGCTACCAAGGTAATTTGATATATAAAAAATGGTCTTTTTAACAAATGGGACTGGAGCAATTGTACATCCATATACAAAAAAAAAAAAAGTGAAACTCACCCTTACCTAGCATCCTATGCAAAAATTAATAGAAATATTAACTGAAGTAGATAATAGACCAAAATGTAAAGCAAAAATCTATAAAACTTCTAGGAGAAAACATAAGAGAAAATATTTTTGACCTTGGCTTGGGCAAAGGTTTTTTTAGCTATGACACAAAAACACAAACCATAAAAGAAAAAATGGATAAGTAAGACATCATTAAATTTAGTTTTTTCTTCTTCAAAAGACAGTGTTAAGAAAATAAAAAGAGAAGTCACAGGAAGGGATAAAACACCTGCAAAACATACACCTGATAACAGGTAAAAGAACGCTTAAGACCCAGTCACTAAGAGAACACACAACCAATAACAGCTGGATAAAAGACCTAAACAGATATTTCACTAGAGAAGATATATGGATGGCAAGTAAGCACATGAAAAGATGCTCAACATCATAAACCATTAGGGATATGAAAATTAAAACCACAAGGAGATATCACTACATACTTATTAGAAGGGGTAAAATAAAAAACAGGACAACACCAAGTGCTGACAGGTGGTAGAACAACTGGACCTCTCATGCGTCACTGATGGGAATATAAACACAGGCAGTGTGGAAAATGGTCTGGCAGCTCCTATCTGGCAAGATATACACTTCCCATGTGTATTATTTTCTAGGATTGTTGTATAAAGTATCACAAACGAGGTGGCTTAAAACAACAGATATCTATCATCTCACACTTCTGGTGGCTAGAAGTGTGAAATCAAGTTGTCCCCTCTTATAAGGATACCAATTAGATTAAGGGCCCACCCTACTCCAGTAGGACCTCATCTTAATTAATTACATCTGCAATGATTTATTTCCAAATAAGATTATGTTCTGGGGTACTGGGGGTTAGGACTTCAACATATCTTTTTGGGGGGACACAATTCCACTCATAACACCATACAACCCAACGATCCTACTCCTAGGCATTTACTTAAGAGAAATGAAAACGTATGTCCTCACAAAGACCTGTATGAAATGTTTACAGCAGCTTTATTCATAGTCACCCAACAATGGAAATGATGGAAACTTTCAACTATAAATGGATAAATTGTGGTACATCCATACAGTGGAATACCACTTGGCAATAAAAGAACCAAACTACTATTACATCCAAGAACACGGATGAATCTCAAAACTTCATGTTAAGTGAAAGAAGCCATACAGGAAAGACTGCAAACTGTATAATACCATTCATCCAACATTCCAGAAAAGGCAAAAACTATGAGGCAAAAATCAGTGGAGTAACTGCAAGAACTAAAGGTGGGAGGAGAGTATTGATCACAAAGGGGCCTGAAACAACCTTTTCAGGTGATGAAAATATTCTCTATTGTCATTGTGGTGGTGGTTAGACAATCATATATATTTGTCAAAATTCATAGAGCTGTACATTAAAAAGAGTAAATTTTACCGTGTGTAAATTATACCTCAAGAAAACTTTCACAAAAATTCTTACATACTGCAGTTTGAAAATCAAAAGTACTTACAAAAATAAGACCCAAGATTCTGTGAGCTCTCACTGTAGGCAGTCTGCATATAAACTATTCAGATTTGAGGAATTAAAGTTTCTAACAAAGATTGTTAGACATATTAGGATTAACTGGAATTAGTGAAGGTCAGTATAGCTTCCCTTGGCTGGTAATCAGGAAAGGAAATCTCCAACAGTCAAGGTTTGTACTTTTGGGGAATGGCCCTCAGATAATTCTAGGGAGCAATCCTCAAGACAACCTGAGATTTAGCAAATCTAAATGTTGAGCAGTAACAAGGCTCCAGCCTGGCCCTTGTGTGAGCCTGGGGCTATTTCTTTGACATCTACCTGAATGTTCACTACCTGTTATTTCTAGTCTCCCAACAGCCCTTCCTGACATGGGCTGTGCTCTGCCTTTCCTACCAGGACAACTATTCTTGCTATTCATTGGTCTTGGGTCTGAACTTATCGTTCAATTGTTGTCTGAACTCAAACATAGACAGTTACTTCTGTGTTTCCTCAATTCAAAGAAGTCATCAGTTGTGAAATTATGATACAGGTACACCTCAGAAATATTGCAGGTTCTCTTTCAGACCACAGCAATAAAGTGAATGTTGCAATAAGGTGAGTCACACGAATTTTTTAGTTTCCCAGTGCATGTAAAAGTTCTGTTTATGCTCTCCTGTAGTCCATTAAGTGTGCAATAGCATTGTACCTAAAAAAACAATGTGCATTCCTTAATTTAAAAAAATACGTTATTGCTAAAAAATGCTAACCACCATCTGAGCCTTCAGCAAGTCATCAAAGGTCACTGATCACCATTAACAAATATAATCGTCATAAGAAAGTTGAACATATTGTGAGAATTCCAAAATGTGACACAGAAACACAAAGTCAGCAAATGCTGTTGGAAGAATGGCACCGATAGACTTGCTCAATGCAGGGTTGACACAAACCGTCAATTTGTAAAAAAAAAAAAGAAAGAGAGAAAGGAAGAAAAGCACATGAAGTCCAATGAAACAAGGTCTGCCATTTCCCCACTATCCGAAAGTGGAGCCTGTGAAACCTTTTGTAAGCTGAAGTGGTGTAAAGTGAAGAAGGAATTATACCTTATCCATCTTGCTAATGGTTGCACAAAATAAACTGAGATACAGCAGAGATGCTTACAGACACCGTTCAAAGCTATAGAGACTTGACGCCGAGATGCTGAATGCAGTCCCCAGGGAAGGAGATGGCGGGGCTCCTCTCCCGGCCTGTATGCTCCCTGCCTTTATAGCAACCTGTTGCGAAACAGACGCTGAACACTAGTTCTGCTTTTTGCCTTTTCTTCATAAAAGCAAAAATCTGCTTCGGAGGATTTCTTTTGGTTAGCGAAAACAGGTACTAGTGTAAGTCTTTCATAAAAGCAAAGTGGTGTAAAGCAAACTATCAAGGGTACTTGTCTGAAGTTTCAATGACAGAATGTACAAGTTTATGTTAAATCGTATTCGATGCATGCCAGTTCTGTTTTTTAGACTGTGTCTCCTGCATGGCTTGACTCCTTCTTGAGCAAGACCAGGGCTCTCTCTCACTTGGCCGTTTCAAGTTTAAGAGACATCTGTCTTCCCCAGGCAAAGGGCCCCAGTCTTCAGGTGCACCCCCCCCCACCCCTTCTCTTTGTAGATCCTCTTAACACACAACAACCACTTATAAGGTGCCTAGCAAGACTCTCACACCTGCCTCAACAGGAAGGTTTGTTTCCTGAGTCTTGAATTCACAGTGAAAACCAAGGCACGACCTACAAAAAAAAAAAAAAAAAAAATCTTAAAATATCCTGTGTCTTTCTCCCTGTTAATTTCCTGTTCTTTCCAGCCTCTTTATTTCCTCTGCTCCTCTCCCACCCCACTCCTATCCCCCGTAAGTCCTTCCCGGCCCCTCTCCCTCTGACCGTTCCCTCTCCCCTTCCTTCTCTTCCTCCTTATGCTCTTACCTGCTCCCCTGCCCTTCTGATTCTTACTTTACTTTTGTGCTTTTGCTACTCTCTCTTTAACTGACTATTATAAGGGATTCAAGTGTATCTTTTTTTAATCTGTTTTTTATTGAAGTATAGTTGAATGACAATGCCGTGTTAATTACTGCTTACAGCAAAGTGACACAGGTATGCATATATACACAGTCTTTTTGATATTCTTTTCCATTATGGTTTATCACAGAAGATTGAATATAGTTCCCTGCGCTCTACAGGAGGACCTTGCTGTTTATCCATTCTATATATAACAGTTTGCATCTGCTACAGGATTGCTGTTCTTATTCAATCAAGTCTTGTGTTCTCAGAAGCCTAGAAGAAAATCTGCCACAAACTTGCCAACTGTATACTCCCCAAGTGCCTCCTCCACTTTTTTATACCAGGCGGACCCAGGCAAAGGACAATACCCTTTATCAGCCTCTGGGCGTGATTCAAGCTCATGCATATTCATGTTTCTACCTCATTAGTAGTCCCCTGGGCTGACTCTGTGTCATCGGGAGAGCATTGAGAATTGTGGAAATCTCAGTTAAACAATGTCCCTTGTCTTTGCATTTGTTTCAATCTATTTTGAAGCACAAGTTTCCAATTGCTCTGTAGAACCGCTAATCAGATTCTTTTCCTATACAGAAAACTGTCTTAAAAACAGCCATTCCAGCAAATGGGCAATGTGCCTTTATCAAAATTCCCAATAAAGACTCAGCTCTCCCTGCCACAAGCAGATCAGAATCATTTTTTGAAATAACGTCTCTAAGAACCTTTCTGTGACACAGCAGGGAAATATCTAACATCTTTTGGAAGGATTTAAAATAATTGTTATAAAAATGTTTGAAGGAATAAACTGATAAGCTGAGTTTTTGGTGATTATTTCTATAATTGGGAAGTAATGATCCTTTAAATAATTCCATCATACTGATTTTTAATATAATTCAACCAGTATCTATCTAGTTTCTCTCATGGCTCTCTCACTGTGCTAAAAACACCAACAGCATGAAAATATTGATTCCTCTCTGCCTTCAAGATTTTCAAGGTAATTAGGGAAAAAAAAGATAGGTATAAAAAAATCATAATATGTGACAGATAACAAGTTTGTTGCCTTCTAGAGTGTAGATATCATGCTTATTTATTTATTTATTTATTTATTTATTTATTTATTTATTTATTTATTTATTTATGGTTGCGTTGGGTCTTCGTTGGTGCACGCGGGCTTTCTCTAGTTGCGGCGAGCGGGGGCTACTCCTGGTTGCTGTGCGCAGGCTTCTCATTGCGGTGGCTTCTCTTGTTGTGGAGCACGGGCTCTAGGCATTTGGGCTTCAGTAGTTGTGGTGTTTGGGCTTCAGTAGTTATGGCTCGTGAGCTCCAGAAGGTAGGCTCATTAGTTGTGGCTCACGGGCTTAGTTGCTCTGCAGCATGTGGGATCTTCCCGAACCAGGGCTCGAACCCGTGTCCCCTGCATCGGCAGGCAGATTCTTAACCACTGCGCCACCAGGGGAGTCCCTGTGCTTTTTAGTTAACGTGTTCTTGTCCCAAATCTAGCTCATTCCTTTGCACACAAAGACACTCAATGAGTGTTTGAAAAATACTGGGTGTTATAAAGAAAATAAAAGAAGCAACGAATCCAGATTACAAAAGTTAGAGACTGCCTTGTGGGGAAAGTAGGGCTTGAGCTGAAACTTAATGCACAGGTAGAATTTGGATCTGTTAAAAGGGGGAGGAATAACATTCCTGCCCCAGGGAACAGCATGAACAGGGTTCAGAGGTGGGAGCAAGTGTGTTCACGCCAACGGAAGGGAAACTGCCTGGAGCAGAATCTCCCCTTTAGCGAGGTCAGGGTTTCATATTCAAAAGACCAATAAGGATAATCATTAATTCTCTCCGTATGGGATCACTCCCATCAGCTTACAAAGAAAGTAACAAGAATTACACCCAGGCCTCAACATGCCATCAATTCCTTCGAATTTAAAAACAAAACAAACAATAAATAGAATCTCTATATTTCCCTCCACCTACCTCCCTATAAAAAGCTGCCTCTACCAGCTTCCTCCAGTTCCTCCCCTCCCATTCTTTCTTTTTTTGTTTAATCGAAATATAGTTGATTTATAATATTGTGTTAGTTTCAGGTATAGAACAAAGTGATTCAGATATATATATATATATATATATATATATATATACATATATATACTTTATATTATTTTCCATTCTAGGCAATTTCAACATATTGAGTATATTCCCTGTGCTATACAGTAAATTCTTGTTGCTTACCTATTTTATATCTAGTAGTGTGTATCTGTGAATCCCAAACTCCTAATTTATCCCCCCCCTTTCCCCTTTGGTAACCATAAGTTTGTTTTCTATGTCTGTGAGTCTGTTTCTGTTTGGTAAATAGATTCATTTGTATTATTTTTTAGATTTCACATATAAGTGGTGCCATACAATATTTGTTTTTCTCTGTCTGACTTACTTCACTTAGTATGAGAATCTCTAGGTCCATCCGTTTTGCTGCAAATGGCAAAATTCCCTTCTTTTTTAGGGCTGAGTTATATTACATTGTATATATGTGCCACATCTTTATCCACTCCTCTGTGGATGGACACTTAGGTTGCTTCCGTGACTCGGCTACTGTAAATAGTGCTGCAGTGAACATTGCCTCCCATTCTTTCCTGAGCTGCCCCATCCAGGTCTCCACCCCTGCTGCACCACCAGTGACATGGACTGTGTAAATCCAGTTCTTGGTCAGTTCTCAACGCCCATCTTGCTGGGCTTCCAGCAGTGTTTGAGATAGCTGACCACTCTAGCCTTCTTGAGACCCTGGTCTCACCTGGCCTCCGGAACCCTAATCTCTTGGTTTTCATTCTCTTTCACTGGCTGTGCATTCTCAGCCTCTTTTACTACTTTCCAATTACCTCCCTGATCTTTAAATGCCAGGTGGTCCAGGGTGCAGACCTAAGTCATTTTCTTGGTGATATATGCAGTCTTCTGGCTTTCAGTGTCATACACCCACAGATGACTCCTAAATGTATAGCTACAGCCTGGACCTCTCCTCTTAATTCTAAACCCATATCCAAGTACAGTTGACCCTTGCACAACGCGGGTTTTAGGGGCACAGACCCTTCTTGGAGTCGAAAATCTGAGTATAATTGGCAGTCGGCCCTCCATATCCGCGGCTCCTCATGGGCGGATTCAGCCAGCCAAGACTATGTAGTGCGCATTTAGGGAAAAAATCCCAGTATAAGTGGGCCTGTGCAGTCCAAACCCATGTGGTTCCAGGGTCAGCTCTATTTACTTGATCTTTTCATTTGGATCACTGAGGGTGTGTCAGACTCAATGTACCCAAAGCTGAACTTCTGATATTCTCACCTAGGGCGGTTCCTCTCATAGGCTCCCCCTTCTCAGAAAAAGGAAACACCATCCTTCCAAGTCCTCAGGCCCCAAACTTTGGAGTCACCCTTGACTCTTTTTTTCCTCCCTCCCATTCACCATCTCATAATCCATCAGCAAATCCAGCTGGTTCTACCTTCACAATATCATCATGTGACCGTTTCTCATCGCTCTGATTCCAACCACCACATTCTCTCTCCCAGATGAATGCACAGCCTTCCAGGTGTTCTTTCTGCTTCCACCTTTGGTCCCCTGAGTCTATCTTCACCCCAGCAACTGGGTGATCCCTTGAAAACATATGTCAAACAGGTCTCTCCTCTGCTCAAAACCCTGCCGTGGCTTCCCAGCGCATTCGGAGTGAAAGCCAGCTGCCCTTCAGCAGCTGACAGGGCCTTCCATGCTCTGACCTCATTATCCATGATCTCTCATGGACCCTGCCCTTCGGCTTTGCCACCTTCCTGCTGTTCCTTGAATTTACCGTGTGTGTCAGCCTCACGCCCTCTGCACTCTTCTTCCAGCTACATACAAAACTTTGCCTGCACAAGGAACACCTTCATAGCCTTCAGGTGTTTGCTCAAATGTCACTTTCTCGGAGAAACCTTCTCTTGCCGCCCTATTTAAAGTTGCACATTCCCACCACCACTTTCTATCCCCTTCCCAGCTTAATTTATTTTATTTTATTTATTTTTTATTTTTATTGGGGTATAGTTGATTTACAATGTTCTGTTAGTTTCAGGTGTATAGCAAAGTGCATCTGTTATACATATACATATATCCACTCCTTTTTAGATTCTTTTCCCATATAGGTCATTACAGAGTAATGAGTAGAGTTCCCTGTGCTATACTGTAGGTCCTTATTAGTTATCTATCCAGCTTAATTTTTTTTTCTATAGCGTAGCCATAACGAATGCTATCAAACATACTATATGCCTTTCTATTGTTCTTCTCTTCTCTTCTCTTCTCTTTCTTTCCTTCCTTTCCTGTTTGACTCCTTGGTCTAGAATATGCATCGGATAAAGGCAGGGATTTTTCTCTGTTGTGTTCACTGTTGTATTCTCAGGAACTAGAATAGAACAGGGCCTGGAACAAAGAATGTACTTGAGAAATATTGTTAAGTGAATAAATCTCCATTTTACTGATGGGAAAAACTGAGCCTTAGAGGAGATGAATAATTTGGCCAAGGTTACTCAGCTGCTAAGCAGGGAATATAGAACACAAACTCCCATCATTTGGTCTGGGGACCTGATCACTGTAATATTTGGTCCTCTGGTAGGCAAAGCAAGCATTCTTTGTCTTACACAGGGCATGGAACTGTTCTCCAGGCATTTTTCATTATATTATTTTATAACTTCCATATGTGGAAAAATTTGATTTTTTCCCATTGTTGGGAGTTACAACTTGCTCAAAAATAAATGACAATGAAAGAACATATTAATTCTAAATCCACATGTCACTTTGTAGGTTACAAAAAAAAGTTTTATTTGGGAATTCAGTTCTATTTTGAGAAGATAAGAAAAGTCAGGAATTGAATTAAATTTATTATCCAAAGTAGTACAATAGATCAGAAAAATTTCATGAAAGAAGAAATATTCAGAGTTGTTCATGACTTGGCTTACCTATTTTCATCCTAATCATACAAAGAACATAGCTAATTAGGAAAAAATTATCTAGACATATGTTTTGATAGCTGTTCATAACCAATAATATTTAAGACCCAGGTCTTTCTAAAACCTTAAGAAGCTAAATACTATTTCTGAAGATGTGTACAGTTCTTCTTTTCAAGTAATAACTCTGATCAGTAACTATAATCATGAGAAAATGCATTATTCTATAAAAGTAAACTTCCCCTGCCTCTATATATTTTCTTAATTTTCAGCTCAGCTGAATTCACTAAATTGGCTCCTTATGACAACTGTTTGAGGGAAAAGAAAGCCATTTGAAAAATAAAAATTGTATATATTTACAGTATGTAACATGCTGATTTGATACACACATACATAGTGAAATGATTACTACAGTCAAGCTAATTAACATAATCTCACATAGTTGCCATTTTGTCTGTGTGTGTGTGTGTGTGTGTGTGTGTGTGTGTGTGTGATGAGAGCACTTGAAATCTATTCTTTTAGGAAATTTCCAATACACAATACAATATTGTTAACTATAGTCACCATGCTGTATATTATATCTCTAGGCTTATTCTTCCTACATAACTGCATCTTAGTACTCCTTGACCAGCATTTCTCCATTTCCCCTGCCTTCCTGCCCCTAGTAATGGCCATTCTGTTCTCTGCTTCTGTGTATTTGACTCTTTTAGATTCCACGTATAAGTGCGATCATGCAGTTCTGTTCTTTCTGTCTGACTTATTTCATATTTTCATAATGTCCTCCAGGTTCATCCACATTGTTGCAAACGGCAGGTTTTGTTTTGTTTCTTTGGCCGCGATATGCAGCATGTGGGATCTTAGTTCCCCGACCAGAGATGGAACCCGTGCCCCCAGCAGTGGGAGCGTGGAGTCTTAACCACTGGACTGCCAGGGAAGTCCCTCTTTTACTTTTTAAGGCTGAGTAATATTCCATTGTATATACACATCACAATTTCTTTACTCATGGACAGACATTTAGGCTGTTTTCTTGATACACAATCTTGGCAATTGTGAATAATTCTGCAGTGAACATGGGGGTGCAGATATTGTATCTCTTCAAAGTACTGATTTCATTTCCTTTGTGTGTACACCCAGAAGAGGGATTGCTGGATCATACGGTAGTTCTATTTTTAAGAAAACAATTTCTTAAAAAAAGACGTAACTTTGAATTTTAATCAAGGAAAAACCAGAGGTCTGGGTCTGAGGGAGGAAGCCTTACATAACTTGTTATATTGGACGGGGCCTGCTGGTGCTATGGCTTGGGCTATAGTGTTTGCTATGTGGGGCATATGGGACGTGAGTAGTCCATAGATGTCCATTCAATGAGGATTAAGTATCTGTGGTCCAGGCAGAATTTGCTAGAGATGGAGAGGAACATGTGGATATGAGAGGAATATAATGAAAGCAATGGGTTGTTTTTGTGACCCAAGTGGATGTAGGGCCCGAGAGGAAATGAAGATTACCTAAAGTGGTAGGACTGAGAGTGTCAGGGGTCCGCTTGATAAGGGGGGGGGGGGGTGAGTAGGGAAGTTGAGAGTAAAAAGGGAAGTTCTGCTTTTAATTGGTCACGTTGATAAACTGTCTCTCAGAAAGATTAAGCATATCTCTAAGCCATGAATATCATTAATCATTCTGAAAATCGATTTCCATAGTACTGGGTTCCTCCTATTCTGTGAGAAAATTTTAATTGCTGATCTGATTCATCAGTAGCATGTGGGACCCTCCCAGTTTCCTATTTCATTCTGAGTTGGTTGTAGCAAGTTGAATTTTTCTGGGAATTTTTCCATTTCACTTAAATTTTCAGATAAAGTTGTTCCTAGTGTTTCTGTATTCTCTTTTGAGTATCTTTGAGTATCAATAGTTATGCCTCCATTTTCATTCCTAATATTTTTTTTACTTTGTCTCTCTTTCTGTCTCTCATCATTCTGGACAAAGTTTTGTCCATTTTATTGGTCTTTTAAAGAAAAAGATAGTTTCATTCTATCTTTGCATTTCTTTCATTTATCCTTTTAAGTAGTTGTTTATGCACTCAAGTAGATGAGAGCAGGTGGCCTAAGCAGTTGTTGAGAGGAACGATCTGGGAAAAGCAGGTGCATGTCAAAGTACAGTTTCTTGCAATGTGTCTCAGCTGTTGACTTGCAGAAGGGCAGTCATCAGGTCAAGCTGGAATCAGAACAAGGCAGGTTGTTTCGGTGACTGAGAAGCACCTGGAGAGGATTACAAAACAACTCCAGAAACGAGCCTTCAGCTACCCCAGAAGGACTCTGCGCTTTTATCAGTCATTCTTTCTCTCTTTCCTTATCAAGTTTAACTCCTTATTAATTTAACATTATCCAGCTACAGTTAATATTAGGTAGCATTTGGTGGAACCCATAAAAGAATGTTATTGCTCGAAGAGCATTTTTTAAAGCCCAGGAATCATTAGCACTTCAAACGTATGGCAATGCTCTAGGCAGGGTTAATAAGCAAGCTTTCTCTGGCAAGATTTAATATTAACTGCATTTTGGACTTTAGGTGCAAGCCCAGAGTGGACTGAGCAGTCCTCCCTTTGCAGCCAAGATGGGACAGCAGCAGAAAAACCATTAATGCTGTAATTTTTAGATATAGCATATATGTATACACACACCTCTCTCTATATACATGTATATATGTGTGTGTGTGTGTGTGTGTGTAATAGTGCTGTAATTTTTACATGGAACATGCATTTATCTAGATTTATGTTGCAATAAAATCATTAACCACTAAATCCAGAGGAAATAGCCTGCAGTGAGTTAAATATCTTGTCCAAAGTCACAAAGCTAGTTGGTAGCAGAGCCATGATTTAGATCCCTTCTGCCCTAGCCTAGTCTTTTTTCTATAATTCCATGGACTTACTTTATTGCATTGCTTAAAAGGCAGGTAAGTATATATAAATGGCATTCAACTAGTTATTACCAGTTCAAGCATTTTAAGGGATACTTCCTGTTAATAGAAATGTATCTGGAATGTAGAGCAAGAAGAAAAAAAAGTTGAAGCAAAATGTAGAGTGTTCTCAGTGAATTGGCCACTTGTTTTCTGTGTTAGTTATTCGAATCAGGAAGCATATAGGAATTATCTTTATTATGCTTACATGCAGAGATTGTTTGTTTACTCATTAATATTTACTATTAAGACATCTTAATATTTTTGACAGGATGAACGTCTGAGTGTTTTTTCCCCTCCCTTTGCTTTTAGAGATTTTAGTTTTAATGTACAGGAAGACAGTCAGGAAATCCTCTTTTTCTGGTTTTGGATTTATGTAAAGAAAAAGACGTAAAACTCAGATCTTTGCATCATGCCCTAGTTGTTTATGTGACTAACAGCTGTTCCTTTTGACTCTCAGGCGATATTTAGTTGCAGATATTAATCACCACTATATTATAGAGTCCCTTCGATTTTAAAATGATGAATAACAAAGAGCAGGTGTTTTGTAAAAAAGGAAATCAAACATTTGAGGCAACACATATATTAAAGGTTTTGAAATGACAACTCTCCTGAATTTTAAACTGTCTAGAAATGGCAAAGTGTTCAGTTACATCATGAAGCACGGCTCTGGTGTGGAGTTTGCCAAATGCTTTGTAGCAGATAACTCACTATTAAAGGGGAGAGTGTTCATTTTTCTTAGTGGTGCTATTAGCATATTTAATGAAGTGATTCCATTCCTGTGCTCACAAATGTTCGTGCAAAGAGGCTATTTTAAAGTAACAGCTCATGATCTTGCTTATAGCACATGCTTTTTGATTTGGGTCTGTCATTTTGATCCTTTCTAAGTACTACTAATTTTAAAAGGTACATATACGCTGTATTTGCTTGGCAAGACATACATCTTTTCACAAAACACTTCCACAAATGAGTTCTATAAGTCTCTTCATTGAAAAGCATTATCTTCATGGTTATAGAATATTGCATTAGTGTGATGCAACAGTGGTGCAATGCAGTTAAGCAAAATAAAGGAAACACTATTATATGCATATCATTATGCTGTTTAAGTGATAAAATTAGTGTGCCGTATTCTTGACTTTGTTTTTCTTTTCCTAGTTTTTCAGTAATCAGGTCATCACAGTTTAATGAAGACTTACTACCCCTTGAGTTGTGTGGGAGCTAGGTTATTAAACTAACGGAATTCCTTCTTAGGCCTGGCTTCTTCTGGTTTACCTAAGTAGCTGATGAGCTTGTATGTGATACCTCCCCAAGGCCTCCATCTTCTGCCCGCCCTCACATCTGTAAGTTTTATACTAAAGAACATCTGTCCATCTGCATATCAGTCCATCTATTTATATTCTGGATTGTATGGGCAAAATTCTGTCCCCTGGTGTACACACACATTCTCCCAGTTACTCAGTTATACACCAATCTAGGTACTGCTGGGAAGGGATTTTGCAAATCAAAGGAAGGTCTCAAATCAGTTGACCTTAAGATTGGGAGATGATCTGGGTGGACCTGACCTAATCACATGAGCACTCTAAATCTGAGTCTAGAGGCAGAGGTGGATGTGGGTGGAGATGAAGGGGGGCAGAGATTAGAAGCACCAAAGGGTTTGATGGGTGCTTGCTCACTAGATGATGGAAAAGGCCTCACAGTAAGGTATGTGGGCAGCTTTTAAGAGCTGAGAGTGCCTCCCAGTTCAGCCAAAGGAAAATGGGAACCTCAGTCCTACAACCACAAGGAACTGAATTCTGCCAACAGGACCTTGAGCTCCAAATGAAGTGAGCCATGAGTCCTGCCAAGATCTTGATTTCTGCTTTGTGGGACCTTGGGTAGAGAATCCATCCAGGCCGTGCCTGACTAAAGCAGTGATGAGCTAATATATATGGGCTAATTCTGTGGTAATTAGTTATGCAGCAACAGATAACTAATACACTGATTTAGAACCTGGTCAACCTTAGCTTCTTTAGCATCCTAAAGCCTTTGTCCTTTTTCCCCCGCCTCTCATTCTTATTTGAAACCAGAAGCAAAAAAGCAGAAATCACATACGTACTTTGATCCCTCAGTTCAGGACGTGAGACCAGTAGCAATTTATTGAATCTATTGTGGGTTTTATGTTTAATTGCAAAGGGTTCTGGCTTGTTTATAATCAGGATTTCCCTTGAGACGACTGGTATCACCTGTCGCAGCTACCCTCCATGCTGGAGTTCCTTACCTCTGATGCAGGGGCAGATTATTTGCAAAGATGGCTACAACAACTCCTCCAATCGTACATAGCATCCTTGTACTCAGGTCCCTTTGAAATATGACCACCGCTTTACCATCAAGGGGTGGAGCCCCCAAACCTTGAATTTGGGCTAGATCTGTGATATTTTCGAACGACAGAATGTAGCAAGATGACCTTGAGGTTAGACCTCGGGAGGCCCGATGGCTTCCTCTTTCACCCTCTTGGACCAGCTGCCCCGGGAGGAAGTCACCGTGAGCCTGCACCTGAGGGACCCAAGCAGACAGCTCCAGTCAACATCTGGACTTTGAGGCCACCCAGGACAAGCTGGTCCCTAGCCAACCTCCCAGTGACAGACGCATGGTAGAGCCAAACAGAGCAGAAACCAGAGCAGAAACAAGGTATCCCAGCTGAGCCTCATTCAAATTGCCAACCCACAGCACTGTGAGCAAATCATTCATTCTTATGTTAAGCCACTACGTTTTGATGGGATGTGTTATGCATTAATAGATAGCTGATACAGATATTAAAGAACATGACATTTAAAATATGAATTGAAAATTAAGATTTTATTTCTTTTTGAAAGGATTATTCTCCATTCAAATGGTCACGGACACAGTGCAAAATTTAAGATACAGAACAGTATACATATAAAAATAAATGTCCCTCCTCTAGGGCACTGTTAAGCCTTTCTCATCTGTTTGGAGT
Source organism: Balaenoptera physalus (assembly GCF_965194825.1). Lineage (NCBI taxonomy): Eukaryota > Metazoa > Chordata > Mammalia > Artiodactyla > Balaenopteridae > Balaenoptera > Balaenoptera physalus. Next base: position 172,626,254 of record NC_138883.1, on the reverse strand, counting down.
TCTGCAGGATGATGGTTCGGGCATAAAGCAACTATTTCAAGATTGTGTATAAGGAAAATGACCAAGTGGAAGATAAAGGACAACATATGTCATTCCAAATTGATTTGCTTTGTTCTGCTTTATGTCCCCACATGTTCATCTCTGCTTTCCTCAGTTTTCCTTAGGAATGAATTTAAAAGGCCCCCTATGTCAAAGCAAGAGGCTGAGGTTGAAGTTGAGTGTATGCGTGGTCTTGCGGGTGAGTGTTATAAGATGGAAAATTATTATGTATGCTTTGCAGTAGAGTACGATTAGAGAATCTATCACCAGTGATTGGTTAAAGGACTCAAAAGCCACTCAGGGGAGCATTTTCTTTGTTTTGTATATGGAGAAAGTGAGCAAAGGGCCTCTATATACCTGGTGAAGTGTGTCAGCCCAATGGTAGAAACCCAAGGAGGTGCTACCGGCTCACCTGACCTTCCTGGGATTCCGTCCACATCCAGAATATGGAATCTACAGGACATCAGGTTCAGGCTGAGAGTTACGTGTCACCTGACATACTCCTGGGAAGTCTAGCTGTGCCCTGAAAATCCAGGCTTATTTATTGGACAAACATCTATCATGCCTCTACTGTGGTCCAGGCACTGTTGATAGAGGCTGTGGATACAAGTATAAACATCACTCTGGTCCATAATCTTTAAGTTCTTATTTCCGGAGTCCACCCACAGTGACTCCAGGGGCCCCAAGCCAAATTGGATACTTGATCCTACCTGGATTAAAATCCCCCTAAGATTCTCAGGAATGTGAAATACAAGCCCCAAACAGTAGACTTAATGAATGGGTGTTGGCATCCTATCTTTTAATAAAGCTTTGACTCAAGAAGTTCAAAGTAAATATTTGATGTACTTTTTTGTTTTTGGTTTAAAAGAAATAATGGTTCCTGATACAAAGGTAAGGCCAAGGCTGAGATCCTTGAGCATGAATACCTCAGTCTATGGAATAAGCTGTTTCTGTTTCTCACCAGGGCAGGGAAAAGGCTGTGTGGTCACTTATCACGTCTAGACACTCTGTCCACTGCCCTGGCATCATAGTAGTTTGTCCAGGCTGCTTTGAGGGGGGGTACATTATAGGCTCACTGGTGGGTCCGTGCTTTTCCAGTGTTAGAGTCTAGAATCTAATGCATGCTTCTTGTATTAGTCTGCTGAGCTGCCATAACAGTGGCTTAAACAAGTCATTTATTTTCTCACAGTTTTGGAGGCTGGAAGTCCAAGATCAAGGAGTCAGCAGTGTCGGTTTCTGGTGAGGGCTCTTCCTGGCTTGCAGATGACTACCTTCTAGCTGTGTCCTCACATGGCCTCCTTGTGTGCGCAGAGAGACAGATCTCTGGTATCTCTTCCTCTTCTTATAAGGTCACCAGTCCTACTGGATTAGGTCCCCAACCTCATGACCTCATTTAACCTTAATTTCCTCCCTAAAGGCCCCATCTCCAAATACAGTCACATCGGGGGTTAGGGTTTCAACATATGAATTTGGGGAAGACACAATTCAGTCCCTAACATTTCTTATTTGCCAGATACTGGGTTAAGCAGGCGGCTGTAAAGATATGTATATCTATCAAGTATAAACTCTGCTCAAGGAGAGCACATATTTATAATACAGTGCACTAATTATAAGGCCATGCTAGGTATGGGAAGGGCAGAAGAGGTCCATTCAGTTTGAGCAGGTCAGGAAGTCTTCTCAGAGCAACTTGGATCTCAGAGAGGAGAGAAGCTCTTGGGTGTTGGGGGTGGGTATGAAGGTGTGCTGGGCAGAGAGGAGGCTTGTAGAAAAGCCTAACAGGTGACAAATTCTTTCATCCAGTCCTCACAGTCACAAAACAGGGCCGTTTAGCAAATACAACACTCTGGCTGAGTGGCACCACGGGTGTTTGTTTGGGGGATGCAGCAAGAGCCCAGGGAAGTCGTCAAGGTGATATCAAGAGGTATGCTGCTCTATGGGGTACTGTACGAAGGAGCTTGAACTTGGTCAGGTAGTAGGGATCGGGCACCCCTTAAAGGGTTTTGAGAGCAGATGTGCAAGTGGAATGTTCACTGGGGAAGCAGTTTGGAGGAAAAGCATATGTGAGATTGGGGCCTGCGGACACCTGGGGGGCTACCGCCACAGTGTGTTGACAGACCCCGAAGGCCAGCTGGGGCAGAGCCAGTGGGATAGGGACCAGGAGGGCTATCAAGCCGTCACGTAGAAGGTGCAGGACTCGGAATTGTCTCCCATGTGGGGAGTGAGGGGAAAATCTAGGCTGGATCCCAGGTTCCGGTTTAGTGACTGGTGGATCCATTGTCAAGAACAGAACCAACACAACCCAAGAATGGGAGAGAAGTAAGACTTGCGGGAAACACCGTGGAGAAATTTCACACAGGTCAATTTCTTGGGCTGGGAAGGAGCCCATCTCTCTAAATCCTGTGGCAGGTGACCCCACCTCTCAGTGGGCTTCAAGGCCTAGGGATGACGAGGCCCTTGAAGTGCTGTGACTTTCCAGCATCTTTGGAGTAAGTAATTAGTTTACCAAAATCCATAATTGATATGACTTTTCTGTGTGATCATGACCCAAGCTGTTTCAGTCAGAAAAGCTTCCCAGTAAATAAGCCCTTATTCATCTGTTGCCAAGAAAATTAAAAAGCTTTTGCTCTAAAATCCATTACCTGCTGTCTTTATTGTTTGTTACTCTGAAACATATCTCCCATTTTTTTACCTGCTGTGATTCACGTAGGTTGTAATCTAAGAGTCTCGGGGTTGGGCAGAGAAGCGATTTGCTGCAAGGGAGCTGAGAAAAACGAAAATCCGAGAGGAAAAAAGAGGTAAAACAAACCCTTTTCTCCTTCGCGTAAGTTTAAATCTCCAATTACCCTTTGAAGAGCGACGGGGAGGGGGAGGAGTCTGAGCAAATTCCCAGGTCACTGGGTTTCAGGCTCTGGCTGGACAGTACATCTGATTCCGTGTCCCTCTGAGTTTTCTTCGGTGACCTGTTGGCAGAATTTCAATGGGGACAGTCTCTCTGAATGTCACAGGCGTGGAGTGGCGATGGAGGCCAGACACCCACAAACCAAACAGTCCCGAGTACTTGCGGTCGTGTGTGTGTGTGTGTGTGTGTGTGTGTGTGTGTGTGAGAGAGAGAGAGAGAGACAGACAGAGACAGAGAGACAGAGAGAACGACAGAGACAGAGATCTTTGATTGTGGGCCTCGCAAACGGGCGCCTGTCACCTTTAATTTCCCATTTCTCTCTCTCTCATCTGGTGACACTCAGTTTTTTTCTTCCAATATTCCCTCTGCTTTGAGAGATTCTGAAGCCAACCAAACTAAAACCACAGAACGAAAACCTCCAGGAATCAAATAGGCAGACTTTTTCCCGGCGCAGTCCCCGCGGGCCGCGGTCCGGAGCGCCGAGCTGCAGCCAGCGCGGCGGGGCGTGTCCGGGGCGTGGCCTCAGCAGCCTAGCTCCGCCCCGCCTCGCCGCTTAATTCGGACGCGCGGGGCCGCGGGGTGTGAAAGAGCCTCTCTGCGCTGGACTGGTCGCGCCGCCGCCGCCGCCGCCGTCGGAGCCGCAGTCGAAGCCGCAGCCCGCGCCGCCTCCGGGCCGCCCTGAGCCGCCGGGCCGCTGGGCGCTGCCGCGGCCGCCCGGAGCGAGCGCCGGGGAGGGAGCCGCGCGCCTTTGTGCGCGCGCCGAGGTGGGTTCGCCTACCGCACTTACTTTGCACACAAAGACTGGGAGCGCGGGGGAGGCGGGGTGCCTGCCGGGGCCACGGCGCGGCCGGCCGGCCGCCCTGCTCCGACCCCCGGCGCGAGGGTCCCCCGGGCGGGAAGGGCCGCCGGGCTTCCCCTCCCCGCGGCCGGCGCTGGGCGGGGGTCCCTGCGTGCGCTGGAGGACGGCGCGCCGGGCGGTGGGCGTGCGGGGAGCCCGGGCCACCCCGCGCCGTGCCGGGGACGAGCCCGGGGTGCGGGGTCGGGGCGTGGCAGGGGTCGAGTTTCGGGGGTGCAGGGGATGGTGGGGCGCCGCGAGGGAGGCGAGCCTGCGCGGCCGCTCCACTCGGCTTATTGTTGCTTCCTCGGCCCTGAAAATGGAGAGACCCTGCCTGGAGCGGGGATGCGCTGCCCACCGGGTGCGCCGCGCGCGGCCAGATGCCGAGCCCTGGGCGGCCGGCTCGCCCCCCGCAGCCCCGGCCGCCGCGGAGCCTCCTCCGCCTGGGCAAACAGAGGACGGGCCGCGGGGGCTTTGAGCCGCTGGTTTAAAGGTGACCGGGGCACCGTTTCCGAACAGTCTGCGAGTAACTTTTCCATTTTTGCCTCTTCTCCGCTCCCGCTACTCCAGTGAACCCAGTATGTTGGGTGGCGTCTGCCCCCAAGGAGTCCTAAAATTTTGGTTCTCATAACTTCTCCTCAAGTATCTTCAGGTCCCTCGGGGATGGCGTGGATGCGTCTGGCCAAGTTTTGACGTGCTGTGTAGGGGATGGTAACCGTCCCTCTGAAATGCGAAGCGGAATCCCGCAGAGGATAAATGCCATATCTTTTTCTCTGCAGCAAGATACCATACCCTTCCTTCCTTGGAAAGACTTGACTTAATGACAGTAGAGCAAAGTTATTTAATGAAAATGAGTTTGATATTCAAGATAAATACAGAAAACCGGAATGCGGCCTGTTAGACTTTATATTTTTAACTTGAGGATTTCTTGCTAACAGGTACTTAGTTTCTCCTCTGGCCATGTGCCCTCTCCATCACTTTGGAGATTTTAGCTGTCCAAGTTGCTTTAAGTTGAAATAGTATCTGGAGGGCCTGTCTAGAGAAGATTTCTTAGTGCTAGTCGTTTCCAGTTTAAAACTTTGAAGTATAAAATTATATATATTTATTAAAAAATTGAAAAGAAATATAGGGGAAAAAAAAGTCACTCATGTACCAAACCACCCAAACATACCCTGAGGATAACGGCATCTTTGCTTCATTTATGGCTTGGCAGCCATGGTGTGGAAATGTATGTGTGTGAATGAATAAATCAGGGAGTTACTGATTATTAATCTTTACCACTCCCATCAGTCTAAAACACAATCTCTAATAACCGTAGTCTACAGCAGTGTTTTGCCAACAAGTTGTTTGAAGTATATTTCCTTATAGCCTTGCAAATAACCGCCTATGCAGAAGGGGGAGGGAAGAAAGAGAAAAAACAATGCAAGTTCCACTTAATAGGGAAGAACGGATTGATAGAAGCGTTTAATGTACTATATTCTTTGGATTTCAGGAGTAGTTTCAGATTGGCTTTTTTTTTTTTTTAAATAAAAGTAAACCTTTTGGCTTTTAACATATTCAAAAAAATAAAATTGTGTTCTGAGATCCATGAGAAATATGTGATGGAAAGGAACTCTTTGTAGAGCAAGGAATAGCCATGGTTTTGTAGCTGGTGACTTGCTTGCTTCTAAAAGACCTTGCGTTGAGAAAGTAAAATAAGAAGGGTTTTCCTATGAGTGGAGAGTAGTTCTGCGTGCCTGTGTTCTGTGAAAAAACAAAAACAAAAAACACATTGTTCCAACCCAGATTTAGCCACTGAATGCTTTTGTCATTACATACTTTTATTTTCCACTTGTAAAATTTTCCGGCATTTAATTTTTCCAATATGCAAAGTTAAAAAGAGGTTTTGGAGACAACTGTTAAGAAGTACTAGATTGATCATTAGGATGATGCAATACTTTTTGAAGTCAGAAGAATTTACAAGAAGGAAGCTGTGGTTATGTACCGTCAGGTGCAATCTTTGTTCCTGTTTCTAACGTGGGCTCCTTAACCTGTGAGCGTGCTTGGACGGGTTATGGTGCAGTACAATCAGCCCTCCGTATCCCCACGTTTCACATCCCCACATTCAACCAACCAAGGATCGAATCCGCAGATGCCAAACCCGCGGACACAGAGGGCCGACCGTATTCATTGTACTGCACCATTTTATATCGGGGACTTGAGCGTCTGTGGATTTAGGTATCCTCGGGGGTCCTGGAACCAATACCCTGTGGATATGGAGGGTCAACGGCAGTGACCTGTGAGTGAGTGTGTAAAGTATGTAATCTGCTGTAATAATGGCACCTTTCTCCAACCAGAAGTCAAAAGAAACTAAAATAGGGGCCATCAGAATCTCTCAATCTCATTTTTCAACCCTCCTGTGACCTTGAACAGTCTGAGCAGCACAGCCAAGCTGGACGTGAGGTCAGAGTTGAGCCGCTTTGCTCTTAAAAGTTCTGCTGCCTCGCAGGGTGGAGAGAAAAGTTTGGGAGTGGTCCAGGATCACAGACTTGTATGGCTCTTTGTGATGGCCAGACACCTGTCCCTGTTGCCTGGAGATTCCATTCCTGGGATGTTTAGAAGCAGACTTGGTTTGTGCTTGAGAGAAGCGCTGAGCGATCCGGGTCCTGAACTGTATGTGGTAGGACAGATGCTGTCCCCCCTCCCTTCCTCCCTCCCTCTCTCCCTTCCTTCCTATTTTTTTCTTTTTAACATCTTTACTGGAGTATAATTGCTTTACAGTGGTGTGTTAGTTTCTGCTGTATCACAAAGTGAATCAGCTATACGCATACATATATCCCCATACCCCCTCCCTCTTGCGTCTCCCTCCCACCCTCCCTATCCCACCCATCTAGGTGGACACAAAGCACGGAGCTGATCTCCCTGTGCTATGCGGCTGCTTCCCACTAGCTACTTAATGCCACATGTAAGGGTGGAAAAGACTTTTAATGATTTTTGGGGGGGAGTAGTTAAGGCACGGAAAACTTTTCTCCAAAAAGAGGGGACATAGTAGGTTAGTAATATAGCTTCATATTCTTAATGCTCCATCTGCCCCTTCCCTCCAGAATTCTCTGTGCAAATGTTTGAAGAAAAGGAGCCAGGAGGTTTGGTTGGGTGAGGTCTAGATTTTAGGCATTTTTAGAAGTCCCCGGATATCTTGAGATATTGACTTGTCAGCCTTCTTTACGTCTGGAGAAAGTAGCTGTGAGCACTGACCCGTTTTTGCCTCTCACTTTGGGCTCACGTCGTGTAGGAAAAGCTCTGTGCAGCTAAGGAGTCTGTGTGCGCAGCCCCAGGCCACTTAGTGCTAGGATGACCTGATGATGAGACTTCACTGCAGTTTTTTTGTGTAATTTCCTTGTTTAAGCTTGGCCTTGTTTTGCTTTTCCTTTGTGAAGCAGACCAGTTTCTCCCCTGTTCCTTCTTGTGCAAGAGGTGCTGGGCCCCATCGGTCTGAACTTGAAACTTTTCCTTACACTAAGTACCTAGGGAACTCCGCTGAAAAGGAGTCGATGCTTTTCACTGCATCTGATCCTGTTGATTCCTAGACCCCATCAGTAAAAGAAAGAAAATCATTGGCCAGCTGCCACTTAGTCCTGGTAAATCGCCGAGCGGCTATTTTTGAAGCTGATGGGGGAAGCTTTGTTTTTTATTCATTCCTTCATTGAACAAACATTTCCTTAGTGCTTCCCATGTGCCCGCACTGCCCTCGCATCGGGCATACCGCAGTTGACGACTCCCATGGGGTCCCTGTCCACATGGCAGGGCAGGCGAGGAAGATGTTTATAAAGAATTGCATGAATTACACAGACATTGCTTGATGACCGTGATATTAAGAGCTGTGAAGGGAAGGTAGCACTTTGTGAATTAAGGCATCTCAGAAAGAATGATGGAAATCCCACCTAAGGCTGCGGGATTGGGTTTCTGACCCTAAGGTGAAGGGTGGGGGGAGAGGCGTGGAGGGGACCGAGTGTGATTTGCCCAGGGCTGATCAGTTTAAGAGCAAGGCGTAGGGGCTTGGCGGAACAGATTTGGAGGACTGTTCGGTTGTGTCTAGAATTTGGCTGAGGGGTTGGGACACTTTCTAGTGCAGAATTGAGGAGGGACTGGGAAATCGTGGTCTTGTTCCCGTGTTCTCGCTGAAGGTAAACCTGCAGGCCGGTGGCCCTGGGAAGCCAGCTGTGGTGGGGACATGGCGTGCCCACCCCAGGTTCTGTTACAAATGAAAAGATAAGAGGGGCTGTGGGGAAATTGTGGGAAGACTTATTTAAGAATGTTTTCCAGACTCAGGTGAACTGTAGGAAGGAAAATGGAGAGCAATGCAGAAAAAGGAAGGACTGCGGCTTTAACACAAGGTGGACTGTTTAGGAGTTCCATCCTACCAGGGATCACATTTAAGGTCAAGCAGCTGGTCAGAGCAGTTGTAAAGCAGTAGCTGTAGTCTGTGTTGTGTGCGCCTGGGGAGAGGTGGGAGGGAGGCGTACTTTGGTGACAGTAATGTTCCCTACCCACCGCATAGTCTTAGGGTTTTGCGGTGTGAAGAAAAGCTCCCTCCACCCTTAGAGCCGTGAAACAATGTGATTCTGGGCTGTCCTCAGTGCTATTCCTGGTCATGCTACTGAATTATAAATCCTTAGCAGTTGTTACACGGAGAAGTCTTAAATGGGGAATTGCAGAGCCTAGGCAGAAGATAGAAAAAGTGCAGGTAGACCAGCTGTCCGCATCCTGGTGGGTGGTAGGTGCGCGTTGTCTGGAGGATTTTTCTCGCCTCGTTCTCTGTTCTCCTTTCTGTTGTCAGTGCCAAGTGTATGATAGTGGAGCATCTATGGCCCTGTTCAGTGCCAGCCCTGGGCAGAAGGGGTGGGATTGGGGAACGGGGCGTGTTAACGAATGTGCCGCACGGGAACAGTTTGGAGCTTTGAAACCAGATGTGTCTGAGTTGGTACCAGGCCCCGGCTTTGTGACCCCCCACAAGTCACGGAGCCCCGGGGAGCTTTAGTGCTCTTGTTTGTGAGATGAACTTTGTAAGATCTACCTCCGAGGGCCTGAAGCCCCAAACACATGGTCCCTGAGCATGGCCGGCCAAAGGTGTTTAGGCTCTTGCGCTGTCGCCCACAGATTTTTGATAACAGCAGTGATGCCAGGATGCCGATGCGGGACACTGGTGGGGGGTGGCAGAGGATGAGGGCCTTCTCCCTCCTCTCTTTATCTGACCTTTCAGGACGCCTTCATGCCTTCAGGAGTGTTTTAAAGAACTGGGCTTTGCTATCACAAATGGCATGTTTTATTCTATTCTTGGACACAGGTTCTGGCGCCCTTCATAAAGCGACGTAACCAAGTGTCTAGGAGAGAGGCCGTGATCCTGTGGTGTCAGCTTTTCTGTGTCGTCATTAGTATATGTGACACAGAGCGCACTCCGTGAGCGTTCAGGTTAAAACTCACATTGTATTCAGGTTTTTGAGGCATCTGGGCCTGATCCGTGCTCATGAGTTTACAAAACCCTGCAGTGCTCTTACAAACTCCCGCTGTATAAATAATCAGAAGTTGTTTCCGGATGTCTAATGGAGAGGTACGAAAATTCCCCTGTGCTGGAGGAAGTTAAGAGTGTCATTGTGAATCTGTATATATAGAAGGACTTTCTTTAGAATGTTCTTTTCCCTTACAACTTAATGTCATTTAAAATAGATAAAGCGGGACTTCCCTGGTGGCGCAGTGGTTAAGAATCCGCCTGCCAATGCAGGGGACATGGGTTCGAGCCCTGGTCCTGGAAGATCCCACATGCCACGGAGCAACTAAGCCCGTGTGCCACAACTACTGAGCCCGCGTGCCACAACTACTGATGTCCACGCGCCTAGAGCCTGTGCTTCACAACAAGAGAAGCCACTGCAATGAGAAGTCCATGCACCGCAGCGAAGAGTAGCCCTGCTTGCTGCAACTAGAGAAAGCCCACGCACAGCAACGAATACCCAATGCAGCCAAAAAATAAATAAATAAATAAATTTAAAAAGTAAATAAATAAAATAAAATAGATAAAGCTGTGGTCAGGGTTCTTTGTCTTCCTTTCCTTTTTTCACGGATGCCCAGAGTAGTGTAGTGTGTTGGAAAGAGGGAGGCCTAGTGTTCTAAAATGTTCAGAATCCTGGGCCCAGGTTCACCATTAATTAATATGCATGTGGTTTTCGAGCAGGTCATTTATTTCTCTTTCTCTACTTTCTCATCTATGAAATGCAGATAATCACCTTTGCCTACCTCTTAGAGTGGTCTTAGGGTGGTGAGGTGGAAGCCTGCCTTCGTTTTACCTGGTGGAACGCTTGGGACCATCAGTTGTCGTTCCTGGGACTGCCGTAGGGTTCAATAGCGTGCTGGCCACCTCTTCTAGGATCAGGTGACTCTTTCAAGGTGAGAGGAGGCAGGGCACAGCGTGGTCAGGAGGACTGGCCGCAGTATCCTTTGCGTTCGTGCTGGGGGCGGGCAGGGAGCATCAGTTATTCTGTGCTCGTGGAACGTGCCACCGTGGATGTGTACTAGACTGTCAGACTTAAGAGTGCAACCTGGCTTAGGCAGGTAACCTCGTAGGGCTTCCGTATTCTGATCTGTGAACTGTAATTATAATAAATAAGTATTTTTATTCTTACCAACTAACAGTTCTTGAGCACTTCCTATCTGGCAGGTGTTGTGCTGAGTGCTTTGTGAGAGTTCTTTATTCCTTCAGCAAGTATTTAACATGTTTTTCTCTATGCCAGACCCTGTGCCAGACTCTGGGGCATGTGGGTAAGACAGTGTCAAAATCCTGCTTGCGTGGAGCTTCTCTTCTAGTGGGAAGACAGCGTGTAAAGGAGAACGTAGATGATGTGATTCCAGGCAGTGTCACTGCTGTGAAGGAAATGAGGTCGAGGGGTTGGAGTCCGGCGGGAACAGAGGTGGGGTTTTTAGTAGGGTGAGGCCCCTCTGAGGAGGAGAACTTGAGCTCTGGATGAGGGAAGGGGTGAGCCTCACCCCCATCCGTCTGTGCAGAGGCAAGTGCAGATAACGGCCCAGGGACCAGAGGTGCTCATCAGGTGGGGCCTGCAGGCTGTAGGGGACCAGGGGAGGGTTCTGAGCAGGAGGTGGTGGAGGTCAGCCTTGTGTTTGTAAATACCCCCCCTGCAGCCATAACTGCAGAGGCCAGAGTGGAGGTAGGGGGACCCGTGAGAGGCTTTCGTGAGTCCCCGAGGACTGGGATGGAGCTGGAGAGAAGTGGTTGGATGGATACCTGAAATATTTTGAGGATGGAACCCTCAGGACTCGGTCATGGATTGGGGCAGATATGGGAAAGGAGAGAAGTCATGAGTGATACCTCTGTGTTTAGCCTCATCCCGTGGGTAAAGGGTGGCACCGTTTATTGATCTGGGAAACTTGGGGGAGGATTATAAATGTGCTCAAACAGCTCTGAAATGAATACTGTTAGGGTTCCCATTTCACAGATGTGGAAACCGAGGATCAGAGAAGTAACAAGTTTGCTGTAGGACGAAGCCGGGTCAGGATTAGGATCCAGGTCTGGTCCTTGCCCGAGCCTGGCGTTCTCAGCTGTTTGGCTGTGCTCTGCAGAATATGTGAGTTTGCTGTCGGAATAGATTGGTGAGAAAGGACTTGTGCAAGCACTTTGAAAGCACATCTTTTTTTTTTTCCCAGTACAGCTTTATTGAGGTATCAGTTATATACCATGCAATTCACCCATGATAAGCATACAGTTCCATAATTTTTAGTAAATTTGTACTGTTGAGCAGCCATCACCCCAGCCCAGTTTTAGACTCTGTAGTCCATTCCTCTTTCCATCCCCAGTTTCAGGCAGACACTGATCTTCTGTCTCTAAGGTTATGCCTTTTCTAGAAATTTCCTACACAGAGAATCATACAATATGTGGCCTTCTGTGTCCAGTGTTGTTCATTTAACAGAGTGTTTTTGAGGTCCATTCATTGTGGCACACCATGTCTGCTCTTAAGGAACATTCTTTGCCTTGGTCAGAAAGAGGTACTCTGTGCTGATGAGAATGATTTCCACGGAGATGGGCCTTCAGATGATGATAAACATAATGATGGCTAGCATTTCCTGAGCATTTCCGATTATGCCAGGCGTGGTTTCATTCATTATCTTCTGTGGTCTTCCAAGAAGTTCTGTGAGGGAGGTACCATTAGTGTTAGTGCTTTACAAATGAGGAAAGAAAGCATAGAGAGATGAAGAAGTTTGCCCCAGGTTCTAAGAGCTGGGATCAAATTTGGGCCTCCTCTCTGCAGAACTTTGCCTCGGCCAAGACTCCACATTCCCTTAACCCTGCTGATAAAACTTTTGACTTCTTAGCCTCAGAAAGGGCTTGGGATCCCAGTTGGAATAAGGCACTTACCAGGTAAATCTAAAACCGTAGCTTTAAGGAGGATATTTATACTGCATTTTAGTTTTGGCATCATCCCATGGAAATGATAATGTCTTAAAGTGATCCGTTTGTGAAGGAGCTTTCTTAGGTATGGTGTGAGCGTGGCACCAAATTCAAAATGCATAATTATGTCATTAGGCAGAGCTTGTGTGTTTGAGTTGGTCTTAAATATTATGTTTACCAGAAGTGCCATTTTTTTGGTATGAAGTTTCCCAAGGCTGTTACCTTGTTATTAATGGGTGGAATTAGGCATCATGTATTTTTCAAAGTGTTTTATGTCATTATGTTAGACGCTAATACAATTTTCCCTTCTATGTAACAATCCTGTATTTAAACGGTATTTTTTCCAATTCATGAATAGTCCATATTGGAGGGTTTTGTGTTCCCCGTTGCAGAGGAGTTCTTTGTGTATCACAAATATCTGAACGTTTTGAGAAGATTTTTAAACACTTCATATCTTTCTGTCTATACACTTGGGTGTTCATCTTGTTTCCTTCTCTCCCATTTCATAGGTACCCTGCTTGCTTCAAATGTTAACTTCTCTGTTCAGAGCATGGATTTTACGCTGTTTACACGAATGGGTTTCCTATGAAGCTCAAGGCTGCTAGAATCTTGTTGGCTGTAATTGTGCTCAAGAACCTGTAAATTTCCTCTCTAGATTGCCCCAGGTACTGCCTCTTTTTCTACCAACCAGGATCTTCTGCATCTTCTTGCTGAGAGTTTCCCCTTCCTGTGCAGAGCTGGGTGTGGCCCAGCCATCCATGGCTCAGTTTCTGCTCACGGGCCCTGCCCTTTCAGTTGGAGAGTGGCTGAATTGCAGTTCCAGAACATCAGAAGGCAAGGGGTGGGGCAGCCCAGGAATACGTAGGACTCCCCATCTTCCCTGCATTGATTTCACCCTTCATTAGCTTAAAAATGTCTTTTGATAGTTGGTTTCTCACACCAGGGTCCGAACAAAGCTCACACATTGCATTTGATATGCCTCTTGACGTTTTAACTCTAGAACAGCGCTTCTTCCCCCATCCTGTTCTCCCTAAGTTATTGCTTTGTGGAAGAAGCAAGTCAGTTGTCTTGTAGAGGGTCCCGCATTCTGGATTTGGCTGAGAGTTTTCTCTTTAAACGTGTTCCACTAACCTCTGTATTTCTGTAACCTGGAAGTTAGAACGAAAGCTTTATTAGATTTGTTGATGTAAAACAACCAGTTATTTTGCCAGAAAATGGGTTTATTTGAGAACAGCAAAGAATCGCAATTTGGGACCTAAAACTGATGGTGACCCACAGGTAAGTCCAGAGAACAGAGGAGAGGAACAGTCTTTTATAGAGGAGAAGGAGTTGGCCGGGACCGTTATAAACAAAGAGTCCATTGGAGGAAACTGGGAATTCAAAGTACAGTGACTTTTCATTGGCTGACTTGTGACAGCCTCTCATTGGCTGGGCTGTTGCCAGGCGAAGAGAAACCCTTCTTTCCTCCTGCTGAGTGGTAAAGTAATAACCTTCTTCCTGTTGGAAATGCAAAGGTATCTCTTTTCCTTGGGGTCTGCAGTTGACATAGAGTGGTAGGGCATGAGAACTCCCCCTTCTGGCTTCCTGATTCCATTTTAAATGAGGTTTCTGTTTATTATTTTTCATAGATTCACATTCAGGTTTAGGGGGGCAAGATTAGTTTGTTGGCCGTGTTGTACACTTCGTGTCCCATCGTCTCAGGACGGTGTCTGGTTGTCTCCCTTGTAGTGATATGGAGGTTGATCGTTGGGTTCATGTGCTGGGAATTTGATGCTTTCATTGTGAATCTCCTCATCATCCTTTCTCCCAGGGTCTGTTAGCTTTCATTGAGGACTGTTGCCTGAATTGATCATTTCATTAGAGGTTGTTGATTCTCCTCTCTGAATGAGCATGTTAGTGAGTGTGAGATGAGATTTAAACTGGCCAGGGTGTCTGCTTGGGGACAGCTAAAGAATTAACAGAGAAGCAATGATTGGCTTGGCTTTATCCAAGCATAGCGAATACTTCCCATACTCAATACTTCATTAGAGCTCAATACTTCATTAGAGCTAACTGCTATTTGCACAATCTTTTATGAATGTTACTGTGCCAGGTTGATTTTATTGTAAGTCTTGTTTAGCAGCAATGTTAAATTCTGTCCATATTTGCTAACTTGGGTGCTTGGCCATCAGCTAAATTAAGAGATTATGACATGGGTTTATGGGTGAGAATGCCGAGTGATGGTGTAGACCATTATAGATTATCTTCTTCAATAATCATTTAAAATTTCCTGACACGTAAGGACACGTATGCCTCATCTTTCCTTATAAAAGAAGTAAGTCACTGATGAGTTTAAAAATATAGGAGGTGAATGATAAATCTGAAATAGCTGAGTTTCCATTCTGCCTAGATGGAAGAGAAATGGACCTCTGCTGGCAGCTTTCAACTTCATTGTTAAGATCAGAAAGGATGGATTATTGCAATGTGTCCAGCAGGAAGTAATTGAGAGTTTCTTTTAAAGGCCTGTGGTCGAAGTAAATGATTTTAATTTGTGTGTGCTCCATCACTGCCAGGGGCCACTGGGACATGTTACAGTAGCAATCTGATTTGGGGACAGTTGCAACATTTGAAGGCCCCTGGGATGGAAATATATCGATTCCTCCTGTTACAGGCAAGCCTGCCTTTTGCCAGCACGTGTTTCTGGAAACCACAGTGTGAAAACAATCTTCATAAAGCAGGTTCTAGGATCCCCACAGGCACAGTCTCATGATTAGGAGTTGTGCCTGTGACTAGACCCTTGGTATCAAATAAATCGTGGCTATGACCCGTAAATCATAAAGGTGTGACAACTAGAAACCTAAAAGAATTTGAAATTAGAAACTACCCTGCATCGTCACAGAGGGTTTGAGCTTGGGGAAGCCTTAGAGATCAAGGGATCATCTAATCTAGACTCATTTTTTTTGGTGAATAAACCACCGCTCAGATGTGTCAACTAGCTTGCCCAAGACCACACAGCTCGTTATTGGTTGAGTTGGAACTGAAACTCATCCCAGAATAACAGTCACTGGCACGTGGGTGTTTCTTACGCACGTGCTAAATGCTTTACACGCATCATTTTTGTGATCCTCGTCCCATGGCGGAGGACTTTAATTGACTATATTTTACTCAGGAGCACACTGAAGCCTAGAGACTGTCTGTAATTTATCCTGTAGATAACACAGAACTCAGGTACGTTGGCCCTCCGTACCCATGGGTTCTGCATCCGTGGTTTCAACCAACTTCTGATAAAAAAAAAAAATTTCTGGAAAGTTCCAAAATGCAAAACTTGAATTTACCATGCCCTAGTAATTATTTACATAACATCTGCATTGTATGTACAACTATTTACATAATATTTACATTGTGTTAGGTATTATAAGTAATCCAGAGGTGATTTAAAGTGTACGGGAGGATGTGCTTACGTTATATGCAAATACTTTATGTAAGGAACTTGCGCATCCGTGGATTTTGGTATCCACAGGGATCCTGGAACCAGTTCCCTGCCAATGCTGAGGGACGACTATATTCACTACAGAAAATGTGGTTTATCCACCCTATGGTACTGTCTTTTACGTTAGCCATTTCTTCTTTCCTTCCTCTCTTTCTCCTCCTCGTCCTCTTATTATCAATGTTATTATTATTCTTCTAACTTTATTATTCTTATGAAAGGAATTACTCCTAATGGCCCATAAACTTTGTCTTTCCATGGCTTTCCATTTACTCTAAAGATCTATATTAAACCCACCAGCTCTAATGTATTGTAAATATAGTCAACGGAAAGTGATGCACTAGCTATAATAAAGGTGGAAACAATGAGTAACTTTGCTTGAATTCTTAGCATTTAAAAGAGCTTTTGGAACTTAAAAAAATTCCTTTGATCATTTCTTTAAAAAAAGAAGATCACCACTTATCCTTTAAGTACTTGAAAACATCACCAAGATACTTCCTTGCAGCAGGTCTGGAAAGCAAAAGTTGCTTACGCGAGAGCCTCTGCATCTCTTGCTTCCTCTTCGCTCCCTCCTCTCTCTTCCCTTCCTCCTCCAGTCACATTCCGGGCAGTCCTACGGCAGAGATCTCGGCAGGAGCAGGTCTACTTTTAGGAGCGAGGGTGTGAAGGGTGGTGGGTGGGGAGCAGAGGAGGTGAGAAGTAGCCTCTGGAAATGGGAGAGGGTGTTGGTATTGAGCGTTACGCTCTCGTTTTGAAGCCTGCAGGGCTCACCTTGTTCCCGCCCACGCTGCTCACACAGAGCCCGGCATGGGTGCCAGGGAGGTGGCGTTTCAACTGGATGATCTGTGTCATCCGAGTACGTAACGGAGCGGGGAAGTGCGGAGACCCTGGTAACGTCCAGAGGAATCTCTACTTGGATGTGGTTTGTACCCTGGTCCAGGGCTGACTTTAAACAATTTGTGATAAAACAAAAAAACAGTTGGCTTGGCAGCTATCCGAATAGGTGCCCAGGTAGAATTTTTTATTTGTTTGTTTTAAATCCTTCTAAATTGCAGTTCTTCATGAGCTTCCTGTGTCAGACATGCAGCTGAATCTGTAATGATGGGCTCTACCAACACTGCTTTTTTCCCCCCTCTCCATGTGTGCTCGAAACAAAGCTGCCTGCAGGTACAGTCTGGAAGATGCTGCATGCATGGGCTTCTCGGTGGACCGTGGCGCAGAGCTGATTCATTTCAAATACTGCCTATTTTATAGCCTCTTCAGAATAATGGTAAGACGGTAGATGTTCTCTCTACCACCGCCATGTAGGTTAACATGACTTTTTAAATGGAGATAAATTATGTTTTACTCACAGATGACTCACTTCATAGTCCTCTTTAAATACACACCCTGACGTTTCTTTGAAGTGTGTCACTTTAATAATCAGCCCGTGCTGGAGCATTCTCAGTAAGGTGTAGGCTTGGAAGGGGGACGAGGCCTTCCAGAACATGGAGCTCTGTATGGGAAACTGGTGCTCAGGGAAGCTGAGGACCCCAGCATCTTACAAGTCTCCTTAGTGCAGATCTAGGGCCAGAACTCTCTTCCCTTGACGGCTAATTCAGCACGAGGCTTCCCTTTGCTCTGACCTGCCTTGCCTACCCTCACCTACCCCCATGGACCGGCACTTGCTGCCACAAAAGAACAAAAGCAAAAACAAAAGAGAAAACGTCCTGGTTACCGGCATCCTGGGATGTGGGCGATGATTTTTTTGCAGAAAAAGAATAACGTTTTAAAGAAAAACCTCACGTAGTTCTGTCATCCTAAAAAACTTTCTTTTCTTGATGTGTGCGTTCTTAGTTCTTGTTCGTTGTAATACAAACTCTTAAAAACGTTAAACGTTAAAAATAGTTATTTATACCATAAGCAAAAGCCGAGGTGTTTACTTAAATGTCTGAGAACTCTCTTTGCTGATGTTGACTGTTGGGCACGTTTTGAGTTTTAGGGCTCAGCTACTTCCTATGTGTGAATACATACATGATGTCTTTCTCTGTAAACAAATATGTGAGACTATATTTCTCTAAATAAGAATAAATGTACGCGTTCTTTCCGTGATTTTGGAAGAGTGCTTCTCACATCACCGTTCCCTGTAAGTCTTCTTTCAAGCGTTTGTTGTCATTGACTGGTTCTGACATTGGCATGCTAGGAAGAGCATGAACCTTATGTCAGGTAGACCTCTGTGAGCCCAAATTTTCTCATCCCTACAATGTGAGTATTAGGCAGCTAATGCAGGTAAATCACCTGGCCGGTGCCTGCACGTACTTGTTGACTAATGTTAGTGTCCCCCCCGTGTCTGCTCTGCTTACACTCGTATCTGGATGTGATGTCATACCTGACTATTTTCACCCACCCGATAGAACAAGATGATTCAATTCCATCAGGACTCAATCCGAGGTTGCCCCAGGTTTGGAGTGACCGTCTGCTTCACCCATACCGTCCTCATGGGCCTTCTACACCTGAAGCGCTGAGCCAGTTGTATAAGCAGAGGTAGATAGAGAGGTGGGTTAGGAAGCTGGGGATGAATGGCCAAAGCTGGAGCTCTGGAGCCTAATTGGAGAGTGGACGAGGGACCACTGGGCTCAAGGGTGTGGACCTGGCTGTGAGTCAGCTTGGGTGCTTGACTCAGCCCATAGCAGTGGGCTGGGGTGAACAGAGGTTTAGGACCTATAGGCAGGCAGGGTTCTTAGAAACAAAGATGAGTGCTGTAGAGGAGGAAGGTTTTTCAGTGGCCCAGGATGGAAGTGAAGTAGGGAGGATGTGACAGAAGTGAGAGTGAAGCTGTGGGTCAGGCATCTGAGCCACGGAGGAGAGAATCAGGTCATTAGGTCACCAATAGCCAGGAGTCCACAAGGATGCTGAATAAAGGCTCTCACCCGTTCATTTGTCGGTTCATGGGCTCCTGTAAATGCAGGAGCTGATTGCTGAGTGAGGGCCCTACACCCCCAGACAGGTGGGACCCAGGGTCAGCGGTGCATGGCAGGAGAGCAACCACAGGGTCCCTCCTGGTGTGTTGGCGGAGGAGCTTGGTACGCACACATCTTCTTTGTCCAGTGTAACTATTAGTAGAGCCTCACCCACACCCAGAGTGACCTGGTCTGGTTGATAGATCACGTAGTCATCCTTCATACATGTCCTCAGTTGCAGGTAAGTATCTGCTGTGTGCATGAAAAAATTCCCGATCAGAAGCTTGTCTGACACGAGGTTCTGTGGTGAGCCCGAGGCTTATTACCTGCCTCACTGAGGGAGCTCGGCTCCCATCTCTTTGCTCCTTCATTGAACTCTAAAGAACATCCTGCATTACGTTTTCCACGTCCTTTTCTCTCTCGGTTTGTCTTCGATGAGGGTCTGTTTTGGCGGTGATCCGCTAATGCTGCAGTCATCCAGCCGCACCAGCAGCGTCTCTAATTGCACCTCTTTGCCGGGAGCTCCTCAGGAGACCCTGCTGCCTCCCTGGGGCTCCCTGGGGTGCAGTAGCCCCACCTAAGTAACACCTTGGTGTCAGGGCTTGGTGAAGAAAGGAGGAGGAGGAGGAGGAGGGTGCCTTGCCTTCCTTACTGGTCATCCTGATGAGAAGGGTTTTGGAAGGTCTTGTTTGAGGGTCTGGGTACTGGGGCGTGGGAGAGGGGAGGTAGGTGGGGTGGGGTAAGCAGGGCCCCGGGTGCCATCATGAGGCCGTTGCTAACGCACCCCAGGTATTTCTTGTTCCCTTTGGCCTGGATTCTCTGTGCCTTCTGGTAGGAGCTTCATTCCCCAGAAAGAGAGTTGATGAGCTCTGTGATACCAGCGTCACACAGGATTAGCCAGTCAAATAGTCTGATGGCTTTGTTTGTGATGAAATGGGGGGGAAGACTCAGAGGGCGTGCGTGCCCCGGGCTGAGGGAGCCCGCCTCGGCTGCACTTCGCCCCTGTGGAAGGTACTTCTGCACCTTTGGATTTCTCTGTGGTCACTTGCTTGTGGACTGCATTTTTCCGTCTCTGATTGGAAACTCCGAGGGCAGGACCTTGTCATCCTAATCTCGTCCTACCCAGCATCAGGGCTTCTTCCTAAGTAACTGCTGCTGTTCGGGGTCGGGCATGGAGGCTGGATTCAGACCCTGAGTGTGGCTGTCTGTTGAGTGGTGCTGGGCCGGCTTCATAAAGTTCGTGCAGCACCTGAGGAGGGCTGGGCCTCTGCAGTCAGGCTTTGTTTCAGACTCAGTGTGGGTCAGCATCTGAGATCTGCAGGAGGAGCTCAAAGTTCCCTTTTAAAAGCATCCTTTACTTCTGTTTTTGTATCTTTTTCGTCCCACATTTCCTGAGCTCAAAACTCTCCTTCCTAAGGACTTGCCTTGAAACACACACACACACACACACACACACACAGACACACACATGCCACCACCGCCAACAACAACACAACAGATCCTTTTAGGGGAAAGTGTTGTCCTGTACTGTATCCCCAGGCCCTGGAGCTCAAGAAGAATTGGCCTTGTGATATACTGCAGAGGGTCCCAGCTGTGTCAAAATACAGAAGACCCTTCTGGCGAGTGGACGATCTTGTGTGTCTGTGTGTTTTCCTTTCCTTTGCTTCTGTTGGTTAATTACTTCCACTGTGAACTTCTCCCCATCCTTGCTGACAGGATGTTGGCAAGTAAATGTGCAGGTTGGTTGGGTGGGACCCTGTCTTCTTCCTGCACCCCACCCACTCTGTCTTTACAATTTGGGTGGGGTGCTGTGTCAGGCCAGGACTTCCCTGACCCCCTTTTTTTTTTTTTTAAAAACATCTTTATTAGAGTATAATTGCTTTACAGTGGTGTGTCAGTTTCTGCTTTATAACAAAGTGACTCACGTGACCCCTTTTTTAAAAATTAGAACAAACAGAGAGCTGTGCCACCAGCTTGTGACCTCCCCTAGATGAAAGGATATTAAAATGGAAAAGGGCAGTGGGCGGGTGGGTGGTTGCTTGACCAGGAGAGTGAGTTTGCATCCTGTTCTCAGAGTTCTGTGGTCCATACCATGGTTCTGCATTTCGTGTCACTTGTGGTTAATGAATAGCAGATACTTTTCCTGTAGTCTTTTTGGTTCTGGGTTGCATACATTTCCCCAAAGAGTCCTGACTGGATCTTAAATAAGACCCAGACTGTCTTATTAGCTAAGTGGAAAAGGAAATGTCCTCCCTACTCTGCCTGGGTAACTTCCGTCTAATGTGTATTTTTCTCTGTCCAGTTTCTTTAAATAGAGAAGTAGTGTGAATTGGTGGGCTCTGAACCACGCTGCTTGGTTCCACCTTCTGGGCCTGCAGTTTACTAGCTTTATCGGTAAAATGGGGATAATAATAGTACACACTTCATAGAGTTTTACAGGAATACAGCTAGTGCACCAGCAGAGTGCCTGCATATAAGTCAGCACTCAGTTCAATGTTGAAAAATGTGGGTATTGATAATAACATAAACCTCAGTACTCTGGTGCTGTTTTTGGAACTGTTATCCATCTCCTAGGGGTATGGTCACCGTCTGTTCTTTAATCATGATCAGAGGGAATTGTTTGAGAACTTGTGCATGCATTTCTGAGGTTGACAAGGAAGAATATTTGAAATTGGGAGTGGCCCAGAAAACCCGGATCCCTTGGGTAACTTGCAGCAAACAGGATGCTGGTAATATGCTCTCTGGTTGGAGACCGGGTTTTATTTTAACGTACCTGGAGTTTTATCTGCTGTCACCAAGACTGCGTCAACAGAATGCCTGAGCTGAAACGGTCAACCTCAGCAAGCATCGCATGCAATTTTAAAACAATCTTCCTCAACACCCTTAAGTGTGCCTCCTTATGGTAGTGGCTTTGATTTCAAAACTGCTGCAGGGGTGGACCTCTGCAGATGAGCCCAAGTCAGACATCCCCTGGGACCTACCGATGGTTTTATCAGGCTGGGCGGGGGACTTCTTTCAGCATCTTTCAGGCCAGTTGATTCCCACAGCGTTTGGTGGCGTGGAACTCTGAGACCTAAATCAGCTGCTGCTACAACTGAGAGAGTCTGTCAGGAACTGGCCACACCCTGTCACCTCGCAGACCTAGTTTCCAGCCACTTTCCTCTTCCGTGCGCTCCAGCCACACTGGCCTCTTTTCTGTCTTTCCTCATCACCCTTTACAGAATCAGCCCCCTGACCCTCTTACCCTGCTCACTTGTCCTCCTCCCCCAGGTGCTTGCAGACGCCTTATCTGCTCACCCGTTTCTCGCCCGTCTTCCCCCTGCCCCCGCCCCATCACCAGAATAGAAAGATCACGAAACCAGGGTTTCCGGCGCCGAGACACTGCTTTGTTCTCACAGGTGGGCCTTTGCTGGACCCCCAGGTGCCCTTCCGGTAGGTGGGGTGGCTTCTCCTACCTCCAAAGCAGCACCGAGTAAGAGGTCGTCAGGTTTTTTTTTTTTTTTAATTTATTTATTTAATTTATTTATTTTTGGCTGCATTGGGTCTTCATTGCTGCTCGTGGGCTTCTTTTGTTGCGGAGCACGGGCTCTAGGTGCATGGGCTTCAGTAGTTTTGGCACGTGGGCTCAGTAATTGTGGCTTGCGGGCTCAGTAGTTGTGGCGCACGGGCTTAGTTGCTCCGCGGCATGTGGGATCTTCCTGGACCAGGGATCGAACCCGTGTCCCCTGCATTGGCAGGCGGATTCTTAACCACTGCACCACCAGGGAAGCCCAAGAGGTTGTTAGGTTTTAATCACCGAGGGTAACCGAATCTTCTGTGTTCTCAGTATGCCGGCAGAGGGAAATATTTGGGAAGAATATTCTGCAGAGTAGTTTATTTTAGGTTCCATCTGGGCATGAAGTCAGGATCTTGGGAGGCTAAACATGAGCATCAGGTTAGCATTACCTTTCAGTGAATTAAAATGAATGAAAGGCCAGTGAATTCAAGGCCAGGCATAATCCTATGCCTTTGGCCTTTAACAGTTTTTTTTGTTTTTAATAGAAAATAGCCATGTGTTCAGTGCACTTTTATTTGTGGGTAAATGAGTATAGGACATTAGCCACAGTGTTGCCCCTTGTTCTTTATATAAAGTCCAAGTGGGGAACTTCTTTGAGACTGTTAACGCTATGATATTTTTTTCTTTCTCTTGGGAAGGAAGATGAAATGCCAATTTTTTCCTGATGAGAAGTATATAACTTTTTTTGGGGGGGGTTCTGGCCACTAGGAAGCTCAAAACCACCCTTAACACTCATTTCTGGAAATTATATTAGCCCTGGTGTATCCCACTTTGGCTGTTTCTTCTGTAGTGTGGCCTTAATGTTTAAATTCTGTTTATCTAGTTGCATGTATGACTTTTGTTTTGAGGCATCCTGAATATTCTTTGGAAAGAACTAGAGAATGACACAACAGTTTTATCTCCCCTCATCTCCTAATGAGAGGTATTGAATAGCCCACTTGCCTTTGAAATTCTGTTGCCTTGTGTGTTTTTGCTTGGGTAATGCAACTGACAGAAATTTCTTTATTTGCTTCGTAGAATTTCCATTTCTTTGGTTGATAAACCCAAGGAAGCCATTTTAGGGTACTTTCCAGCCGGATAGGGAAGTAGGAACTTGTAAATAATCAGAGTACAATTTTGAGGTGACTTTCTCACTGGTTTTATCTGGTTTATTCCAGTTGCGAGATTTTGGTTACTTTGCAATAGAAGGCTTTAAAATAAATACACACTGTTGTAGGGAAACCATATAACTCACATCTGAATATTAAAATACAATTTCTTAAGCGTTGCTGTTTCCGGAGGATTCGAGTGTTTTCGTTCAGTAACTTAGGCACCTTCCTGTGTTCAAAGATTTACCCTAATTGCTGTGAATGTTTACAAGCGATGCTTGAATAGCTGAACCTACTTTCGAGAAGCTTATATACTAATAAGTTAGTTTTCATAATTGGTGTGTCAAATTGGTAACTATTTCATAAGCAATTAAGGAAATATCTTTCCCCTTAGAGGATCAGTTCATTTACTGACTTGAGTTTAACGCGTAATACGACGAGTGGGTCTTTTCCAGGTGTTTGGAACAGCAGGTTTTTCTGAGAGGCAGAAATTAATAGAAAGCGAGTGTGGTTTTTTGCTTTGTTAAGATTTTGGGAAAGTCTTAAAATGAAATTTGTGAACAAGGCTCTCATTTTTAGCGTGCATTGAAATGAAAATATTCTGTACTTTGTGGAGAGTCTGATTGGAAAAGGCGCTTAAGATAGTGCTAAATCGCAGATGAATTACATCACTGCATTCTTACATTTGATTCCACCTGTACAGTGTTTGATATCAGCAATGATTTGTCGGGCAAGATATACATATTTTTCTTCTGCCTCTTTCTCCCTCATTTTAATCTCTTCTAAGATAGTCATGTTTTTCTTTTACTCAACAGGAATTCCTAAGTAAATACTTCTTTCTGGTGACTGAGCTGGAGTTTGTGTTCTTTTCTTGCCTTGTCAGTGGCCCCTAGTGGCTTTCTATGGGGAACAGATCCTGAATGAAGGATGCTGTATTTATAGCAAGGATGAAAAGTGAACAGTTGGCGAGAGCCCATCTCTTGCCAAGTCTGAGATGGACTTTTTTTTCTCCCAGTGAAGACTGGTCATATTTATAAGATGGTGGTCTTATTTCAGAATCTCCAAAGGAAATGGTATCTGTGATAGAGAAGGATCTTGTTTATTCTAGATTTTCCTTCACTAACATTGAGAAAATTACTCAAAGAGGTTTGGAAAAGTGAAGAAAGATGAAAAATGGATTGAGTTGGGAAGGTGTTAATTCACCTGATGTTCGTTAAACTCCTAATGTAAGACCCAGCGTCCTGGGCATAGGTAAGGATGCAGGATATTCACCCTCGAGGAGCTTACATCTAGCTAGGGAGGCTGAGCCCATACTTTGAGTTAACAAGTATGTTAGACAAAGTAGTTGCTCATTCTGTTCAAAGTAAAGTTGGTACCACTTTGCTTATTGAACTTTCCTGATTGGAAGAAAGCTTTGTACTTCCATGCACTTGCTCTGAGCCTGAGACTCAGGGCCCATGATGCCCTTTTTATACATAAAATTAAGTGTCAGCTTGAGGACTGAGGTCAGTTGGGAAGCACTGGGAAAAAGGACCATCCTTAGGTGGTATTAGTCATAGAACCTTTACTAAAGCTTGGTTTAACTCATTCTATTTCCCAGCCTGCTGCAGCCCCAGAAATGTTTATTGCTGGACAAGGTCTGTTTGGAGAGAAAATGACTTTCATACTGGAGTTGTATGTGAATAGAAAACTGTGGATTGTAAGTAGATAGGTTTATTCATATTTGTGGTAAAAACTTTGGGCCTACTTAACCGGAGTTCCCACTGTGGACGTGTGTTGTCACGGTATAAGTATAGGTTTATAGGTCTAAGTTTAAAGGACAGTTAGGGAAACTGGATCTGAGATTAGGGTGAAGGAATAAGGCCCCTCCTACCTTCTTGAGGGCTGAACTCCTCAGATCTCAACTTAAAAAGCCAGGGCAAACACTGTGATAGTAATCAATGTACCTTGGAAATGAAAGGAGTTTTTTAAAAAGAAACAATTGTTTGATCAAAAAAGCCTTGCCTGATTATTTTCATTTTTGACCTACTGCTTGAAATTGGTGTTTTAATTTCTTCAGTTTCCTTGTTTTTAATAGAGGCGACACATTACTGATCCCAGAATACTTTGGGAAGATTTAATCTACTCAAATACCCTTTCTCTATTCAGTGTGCTGATAATTTCTCCTCTATTTAACTGAATTTTCATAGTGTTTCAACCTTTTTATCAGCACATATTTTTTTTGAGCATTACAACTCTCTCTCATTTTGTAATAAACATCCTTATTTCTGCTTTATAGTTGGAAAAAAACTAAGGTTCAGTAGTGTACGTTGAACACACTGTTAGGATTCTAATTATTTTAGGAAAAAAATGCCCAGTCTTCCCTCCTCTGTCTCTCCTCGACTCTGGCGCAGCTGCCACGCTGAACACCTTCTGACACCAGATGTTTGGGGGTTTTCCGCCACCAAGCAATTCTCTGGGACACCAGCTGGGTGTCCTGCAGTGTACTCAGTTCTGTTACTATCTACCTGGAACTCGGTCCCAGGAGACCGCCCCCTCCCCTCTTCACACGCCCATCTCAAGTTGTAGGTCCCCAGGTTACCCACAACTTCCGTCTGACTCGGCTACAAGTCGGGGGTCCCCATGACCTCCTCCGCCTCCGATTTAGTTACTTGCTAGACCAGCTCACAGAACTCAGGGAAACACATTTCCCAGTTTTTTTTTAAAGGATATGGTTAAGGATCTAGATGAACAGCCAGATGAAGAGATACAGAGGACAAGATCTGGGAAGGTCCCCGAGCACAGGAGTTTCTGTCCCCATGGATTTGGGGTGTGTCACCCTCCCAGTATATGGACATGTTCACCAACCCGGAGGCACTCTGAACCCCATACTCTGGGGATTTTTATGGAGGCTTCCTCACATAGGCATGATCAATAATTAACTCTATTTCCAGCCCCTCTCCCTTAACCAGAGGAGTGGGGAGTGAGGCTGAAAATTCCAAGCTTCGAATCATGGCGTGGTCTTTCTGGTGACCAGCCCCCATCCGGGAGCCATCCAGCGTAACCTCATTAGAACAAAGGATACTCCCGCTACTCTTATCATTTAGGAATTTACAAGGCTTTCAGGAGCTCTGTGTAAGGGACAGGATCAAAGACCAAGTATTAGAAGAAGAGACGCCCCCAGTTGCTCTTTTTTAGGAGTTCTCTGCCTAGAACTGGGGGCAGGGACCAATATATATGTATTTTCTATTATCTCACACTACTGCTACAGATTACAGATTTCTTCCCAATTGTGCAGATTTCACCAGGATTACATAGTATAGAAAGCCTTCATCTTTTAGGGGAATTTCCCAGTTGTTGACTGCTTTCTAACTCAGGTTTGTTTTTTTTTTTAATTTTTGCTTTTAACTGTGATAAAATATATGTAACATAAAATTTACCATCTTAACCATTTTTAAGTGTACAGTCCAGTGGCATTCAGCACGTTCACGTCGTTGTGCAACCGGCACTATCATCCGTCTGCAGAACTTTTTCATCTTCCCAAATGGAAACTGTACCCGTTAAACACTAACTCCCTATTCTCCCCTCCCCCCCAGCCCCTGGCACCCACCATTCTGCTTTCTATCCCTGTGAAAATGGCTACTCTAGGTATTTCATGTAAGTGGAATCACACAGTATTCGTCTTCTTGTGGCCTGATTTATTTCACTTAACGTAAGGTCTTCATCCATGGTTCATCTATGTTGTAGCAAGTGTCAGAATTTCAGTCCTTTTTAAGGCTAAAGAGTATTCCATTGTATGTATCGGATACATTTTGTTTACACATTCATCTGTTGATGGCTCTAACTCTGTGTTTTATACGGTGGGTCACAATCAGCATTTTACAACATAAAATACAGTAGGAAATGTTTGCCTGTATTAGGGGTCAGTGCTGTTTTGTGAAGTGTGTGTGTGTTGTACTAAGGCCTGTTGATTTTTTACATTTTTTACGGGCAGAGTAGAGTGGAACACTTCGGTATCTCCCGGGTCTTATGCCACTTCTCACGTAGAGAGGTCAGCAGTGTTTCCCGTGTTTTGGGTGAGGTAGACTAGGAAAGAAGGAGCAGGAAGAACAGGTTAACTCTTGGGGCCTGGTTGTTTGTTTTAAGTGTCACGTGTCCACAGTGATACACTTGGAAGGAATTCAAGTGAACCCAATGGCCAGACAGCATTGTTTGTAAACAGTTTTCAGGGTTTTCCGTGGAACCTCTTTCTCCTGTCTTCCTGGAGTGCTTCCCCCCCCCCACCCGCCCTGCACCCCGCAGGGCACTGAATGATGCAGGGCTGAGTCACCGGGAGAGCCTGCAGCTCCCGTGTGACGGGCTTGGGGCAGGAGCTGGCATGGACTGTGGACCAGAGCTGAAGTCAGTTCACTGAATATTACGTCTCATTCACGCCTCCGCGGTTGTCCTTTCACACTCTTTGCCTAGATCTAGATTTGATATTTCCTACTAATTTCGTACCAACAATCTAAGCCCTCCTTGGTTTAGAGGGGCAGACCCTTCAGCCCAGAGGTCACTCAGGTATTTGGACAGAATTGGGACTAGCGCTCAAGGCCCTTCTTCCCCTGATGCCATTTTTCTCACTGTATTAAACGCGTCCCCCCAAATAGAAGCATGAAAGCATATCTTATGAGTGGACCGTCACATCATGAACTACGGTCCTCAGGAGCGCAGATCTGCATTGTCTCAGAGCCTGGATGCGATATGCATTGTGGGGTTACAGGCAATGTTAGAACTCCACCTCCGCTCGTTGGGGAGGGGATTTGTCAGTAGTCGGAAAGGTGAATCGAGCGTGATCGAGGTGTGCAAATGTCGGGCTGGAGATGGTGCACATGCAGACCTGGGGAGATCCCAGTGTGTTTGGGGTATGCGTGTGTGTGTGTGTATGTGCGTGCGTGTGTATGTGTGTGTGGTTACACCACTTAATGAGGGAGCTGATTCTTAGGGGGAAATGTTTGCTTTCGTTGATAGATTTCACTTAGCCTGTATAGAGGGTATTTGCTTGCAAGCAAGCTCTGCTGATGTTTTCTGCACACGTGCTGCCAGAGACAGCGTGTTCCATCTGGAAGGTCGGTAACTGGTACCAGGGTTGGAACAGTTTGTTTTTCATTGTTTGCTCTCCTTTCTGTGCCTGATGAGGTCATGCAGTTGCACACAGAGCTAATGCAAACTTTCCTGCTTTCCGAAGTTGCTACAACATCTCCCTTTGAACTTTAACTCTGACTGTTTTGATTTCCAGTAAGAGAGCTTCTTGGTGGGGTGAGGGGCAGTGGTGGTAAATCCTTGTTCTGGGTGCTTTTTTTTATTGCTAGAAAAAAGTACTGCTGTTGGGAGGTGCGTTCTTACTGTGATCTTTTTATCTGTTGCCTTGAACAAGGAGCCTGCACACATCCAAAGAGATCAGTGTTCATTCTCCATGACGTTTGGTTGCTTATGCCTTGAGTAGGTGACAAATGTGGGGTGATTTTCTGGGCAACGTTTATCTTACTAAAGGATGATTTTTAAAGCGTTGGATGTTGATGATGAAAGCATAAATACGTGTGTATCTGAGGTCGTAATAAACCTTGAGATCTTCCCCTGGGCCACTGAAGAATCTAGTCCTTCAAATGTGTGAACTTGAACTTGTGGATTTAACAAAACAGCAGATCTATACAAGACTAAATAAAAAGTCACATCTTGTTATGGTTTTGGATGTCATGTCTTTGCCAGGGAGAGAGTTCTGTAAGAGGCTGTCTGTCTTGCAGTCATAAACTATCTTTTTTTCCCCCGATGATTTCTTCCAGTGCCCAGCCATCTCTGTCAAACTCTGGATGAGTTGCCCTTTGCTCACCTTTTAAAAATATCTTTTGATGTTGAGTAGGTTTTGTCTCCATTATTTTATCCAGGCTCCATTCAGTGTCTGGGCTCCTGATGATTAAATTGTGCTTTTTCTTTGAAGATCTCCACTTCCGGTACAATGTGACTCTCCAGTGAAAATTACTGATGTGTATTTTGAAGTACTTCATTTTAGCAAAATAGCACTTGCTTTGCAGTTGTTTTGTTCGTCATCTCCACTTTCTCCCTGGTGGTTGTGGGTATAAAAAAACGCAAGCTTGTGAAAACAGCAACAAAACACTCTGAGAGGCCTTGGTTTTAATTTGCT
Organism: Balaenoptera physalus; assembly: GCF_965194825.1. Classification (NCBI taxonomy): domain Eukaryota; kingdom Metazoa; phylum Chordata; class Mammalia; order Artiodactyla; family Balaenopteridae; genus Balaenoptera; species Balaenoptera physalus. The sequence continues at coordinate 172,596,841 of NC_138883.1, read as the reverse complement.
GCTTATTCCTTGGTGGGGTGTAGGAAAGATGCTTTCTCGGGTGTCCATTATGGAAACAGTATTTTCAGTCTCCGTTCATACCTGTCTAATGACCAAAGGGATTTAAATGCTCTCCTTCATTGTGGTGTCATAATTTCCACAGTGGCTTTGACTTGAGTTGCTACTACTACTTCACACTCCTGCCTGCCCTAGGTGTGCACATATTTGGTGACAAGGTAATGTTGATAGAGACAAACAGATCTCACACACACACCTTTTTTTTTTTTGCTGGGTGCATTTGCAGTGCCTTTTCGTTTGAGAAAAAAAAATATGGGCTACCCTTGCTAATGTAGGGCTCTTACCTACCTTGTGCACAATCATATGGACCTGCCCCTGGACTGCCAGGTTCTGTCAGAGAAAGTCACACAGATGCGGCAATAGAGTCTGGTCGTCAACTTCAACGCTGCCTGGAAATCAACTGATTTCTTCATCAACACTCTCACTCTCCCGCATGACTATTTTCAATTCTCTCAACAGTTCTTAAATCTCCAATTTCATCGTCAGCCCCGTCCCTCCTGCTGGTCCCTCACTCTCAGCAGGTGTTCTTTCCACGGCTAGTAAAGCAGTTGTGTGAAGGCCCTTCGCTCCTCTTCCCACTGTCCCTCTGCAAATCTGCTTGCTCCTGGATCCTTTTCTCATCTTTCTGTTCACAGTGTAAGAGGTATCCATCTCCCTCACTTTCTAAAAATCAGTTTCTCCACAGCCATCCCCTCCCTATTTCCACCTCTGTCCTGGTGTTTCTTTCTCATGAGGATTTATGAATGCTCAGGTCTCTCCCATCTTAAAGCAAAAACAAAACAGAACAAACACTGTGAAACCCACGCCTTCCCTGGTGCCCTCCTCTTTCAGCTGTCGCTTTCTCTCTCCTCCTCTTTGATTAAACTTTTTGAGAGGATGTTCTACTTTCTGGCCTGTAGGAGTGATCTACTGCTGCCTGACAGAGCATCATATACGACACACAGTTCTCATCTCACAGTTTCTGTGGGTCAGGAATCCAGGCACAGCTTGTACTAGCCTGTACTTCAGGGTCTCACCAGGCTGCAGTCCACGTGGGCACTGGGGCTGTGGTCTCATCAGAGGCTCAGTTGGAGAAGAATCTTCTTCTGAGCTCACTGAGGTTGTTGACAGAATGCCTTTCCTTGCATTTGTGGGACCTAGGTCACCCTTGGTTCCTAGAGGTCATTGCTCTTCCATGACACAAGGGATTTCACTTAATTCATGGCACCTTAGGTCCTCACAGATGGCGAGGGAGGGAGAGGGGCAGAGAGAGGGGGAGAGGGAGAGAGTGCGAGCGAGCAAATCCAGCAGGATGGAATTACGGGAGTGATATCCCATCACCTTGGTCTAATTCTGTTGGTTAGAACTGAGTCACAGGTTCTGCCCACACTCAGAGGGAGGGGATTAAACTAGGGGGGAACGATGGGAGATGAGGATCGCGGGGACCACCTTAGTCTGTCTGTCCTGTCTCAATTTGCTTATTTCCATTCACTCCTTAAACCACTGTATTCTATTTTTTTTTTTTTTTTTTTTAATCGCCACCACTTTACTGACACTAATCTCAGAGGCAGAATTGGCTACGTGATGTGCAGGGCTCTGTGCAGAATGACAGTGGGAGGCTCCGTGTTAAAAAATTATTAAGAATTTCAAGATGGCAACAACAAAGCGTTAAACCCAGTGTGGGGCTCATCTGAGCCCAGGGATGCAAAGGTCCACACCCGTGAGGCCAGCCTCCCTGTTGCTAAATCTAGAAGGCACTTGCTTGTGCGCCTTCTTACTTGACCTCTCCGCAGTTTCGCTTGTCCACTTGCCACTGCTGAGAGCATCTTGCTTTCTGAAACATTTTCACGCCCCTGAGCTTCTGAGACCTTGCGCCCTCCTGGCTTCCCTTCTCTTTCTGGACCTTCCCCTTCAGTCTCCTTTGCAGGCTCCTCTTCTTTATCCTTCCTTTTATATTTGAGGATTTGGAGGGCACCCTTGTCACCCTGTGAGTTTCCTTAGCCTCAGTTGCGTGTGGACTTTGGGCTCCCAGATCTACGTAACCAGCCTGTATCTGACTCCCAAGCTCAAGCACTCGTGTCCAAGCTTCCTTTATTCACTCGTATGCTTTATGGGCATCTAAATGCAGTGTGTCTAAAGGTGATCTCCCTGTTTTCTCTGATCAAGCTTGTTTCTCCTGAGTCATCCATTTTGGCCAATGGCTCCACTGTCTCCCCAGGTGAGTTTGGATCTCTGGTTTCGCTGTGTTCCTGTCTTGAGCCCCCTCTCTCTTCTGATTGATCTTACTTGTATTTAAGGTCTGTGCCTCCACATGGCTGTGAAGGGCTCGCCCTGGGACTCTATTTCATCCGGGTGATCTTGCTGTTCTCCGGGCCTCCTGGGCTTTGTTCAAACCCAGCATACTTCACTGCTCTTCCTCAGTTAAGGGTCTGTTTCCCCGCTTAGAATAGGAGGCTCCTGAGAGCAGAGACTCAGTTTTGTTCACTGCTTTATCCTCAGTATTGGGAAGCTGGGCACCTGCCACACCCTCAATAAATACGTTATTTTTAAATTAATTTATTTATTTATTGGCCACACCTCGGGGCATGTGGGGTCTTAGTTCCCCGACCAGGGATTGAGGGATTGAACCTGTGCTCCCTGCGGTGGAAGCGTGGAGTCTTAACCACTGGACTGCCAGGGAAGTCCCAATAGATATGTCATATTTTAATGGAAGAGTTTTTTATTTTCAACCTGATTTTTTAAAAAGCATGACTGTTTTTGTTCCTTTGTAGAAACCATACGTTTTGGAAAAACAGGACAACTGTGCAGAAGAATTCCTGTTCTGGAGATGCTAGGGATACCTATAATGTTACAATAGTTTGGGACCTTTTGATTGGATTGTTGTTGATTAGAAAGTAAAGTTGTAACCGGCACTACGTGGGTGTTTTCTTATTTCCATGGCGTTCTGGGCCTGGTGGTTGGGAGGGAGCCTGTGTCATTGGGTCTGCAGAATTCAAAGAATTGCTTGTGTCATTTGGTAGCAGGAAGTAAAAATGTGGTAACTGTGACGGTAAGTAGGTATCAGGTACCTACTTACCTGATACCTACTGAGTCACTCTGCTCTTACTCCAGATGTTTTGACCTATTTTTATTTTTGTTTTTTTAACCAACAAGTGGAGAGGTAGTTGTGGTCAGAGATCTGCATCTCTGATTTTTCAGGATCCTGTTTTCCTTGCAATATCTGCTTGGTTTGGTAATAGAATGTCGAAATGCATTTCAGTATTTGGGGGCCTAATTATTTAGAGACTAAACATGGGCCAGAAGAGGACGGATTCCATTCAGCAAAGACACTGCTCATCTATCAAAGGTCTTGGAGAAGTCTCATTTTAAGCAGAAGTCTGTTACAAGCAAACAAAATAATACATACACTTATTTTTGTTAAAGAGACCCTTTATTCTACAGCCTAGTGGCTCTCAAACTTTTTGATATCAGGACCCTCTGTTTATACTGTTAAAGAGTATTTGAAGACCCTCAAAGACCTTTGTCCGTTGTAATATCTATTGATTATTTACTGTTAGGAATTAAAACTGAGAAAGTTTAGAAAATTTGCTTAAAAATGGCAAAAATAACAATAAGCCCATTACGTATTAGCAGAAGACCATTCATACTGAAAAGTAATGTTTCCAAAACAGAAAAAAATAGTGAGATGAACGTTATTTTACATTTGTGCACATTTTAAAAATAATTTTTTAAATGGAAATAACTATTTTTCAAAATTAAAAAAATTAATGACACTGGTGGCATTGTTTTACATTTTTGCAAATCTATTTCATAACCAGCTTTAATAGAAAATAACTGGGTTCTCATACCTGCTTCTGCATTCAGTGTGTTGATAGGTTGTTTTGGTTGAAGTATACATAGAAAATCCAATCTTACACAGATACATAACTGGTAAAGGTGGGAGTACTGAAATAACCTTTTCAGAGAATTATGGATGGTACAGTGTAGATTCTGAAACCACAACAGTGATCTTTTCTCAGTCTATTACATTAAAATTCATTAAATTATCTTTCATTTTGAATAGGACAGGAGGGTAGCTGAGTGAGTTATAATACACCTGCTGCATATTATGCACCCATATTTTAAAAGTATTTTATCACAAATGAAATGCTTACAAATGTCAAAAATTGTCTACTTAATATGACCCTCATTTTGCTAAAAAAAAGAAAAGAGATGTGTATTTGTATTAACGGAAAGGAAAATATATCAAAATATGGATATGTTTAGTGATGCATTCATGGATGATATTTTATTTTCTATATACTTTTCTGATTTCCAAATTTTCTATGATCACATTGCTTCTAAATCCGGCAGTGGCGGGGGGAGAGTTTTTTTTTTTTTTTTTTTAATAGAGAAATAAGTATGTCTGTTAAACCTTTTCCCTCATCCACAGGTCACCTTGTACATGAAAACCCCAGTTTTTATAGTTGGAGCGGTAACAAAGATCCCTTTTCCCCCTTCAAGTTTTTGTTTATTTAACAGACTAGTGTAACTTTCTATGGCTGTTTTCAACCTCAGAACTTTTCCTCTTTATTTGAATAACAATTATTAGATTCATTAGAGAAACTTTATTCAAGACTTATTCAAGTAAAGTGTTGATTGTGGAACTTTATAGCAGGGGCATAATTTGCTTTTTCTCATTTCTGCTACACCTCAGGCAAGCACTGATTCTTTTTTTTTTTTAATTTATTAATTCATTAATTTATTTTTGGCTGTGTTGGGTCTTCGTTGCTGTGAGGGCTTTCTCTAGTTGTGGCGAGCGGGCTTTCTCTAGTTGCAGTGAGCGGGGGCTACTCTTCGTCGCGGTGCGCGGGCTTCTCATTGTGGTGGCCTCTCCTGTTACGGAGCATGGGCTCTAAGCGCGCAGGCCTCAGTAGCTGTGCCACGAGGGCTCAGTAGTTGTGGCTCGTGGGCTCTAGAGCGCAGGCTCAGTAGTTGTGACGCACGGGCCCAGTTGCTCCGCGCCATGTGAGATATTCCCGGACCAGGGCTCAAACCCGTGTCCCCTGCATTGGCAGGCAGATTTCCAACCACTGCACCACCAGGGAAGCCCAAGCACTGATTCTTATGTAAGTAAAATGCAGAAGGATCTTGTCCTACAGTGATAGTAGAGCTCCTTGCATAGCTGAGAAATATTCCTGGAAATTAACATGCAATTAACCTCTCAGTTATTGCCTCTGAGTCCTTTTGTCAGTGGTGTGTTGAGTATTTCTCTTTACAATTTTTTTTTCAAAGTTTTTTTGATGTGGACAATTTTTTTTAAAGTCTTTATTGAATTTGTTACAATATTGCTTCTGTTTTATGTTTTGGTTTTTTGGCTAAGAGGCATGTGGGATCTTAGCTCCCGACCAGGGATCGAACCCACACCCCTGCATTGGAAGGTGAAGTCTTAACCACTGGACTGCCAGGGAAGTCCCTCTCTTTACAGTTTTATGGCTGGAAGTTGAAGTGTCTACCCAGAGATGCAAAGGGCATCTCACATCTGGGGATGAGCTCCCTGCTTACCCCTGGATTTAGAAAGCATGTTTGTTCACTGTTATGTAGCTGATGTGGTATTGTCCTAACGTATTGCTGCTTTAAGGCTTTTGTCCTTTGTCTGTGGACAGGAATCCAAATCTGCTGATGGTCTATTTTCCTGAAAGTGGAGGATTCCATCCTGTTGGTATTTCTTTATGTTCCTTATGATATGATTAAGTGATTACTAAGATGGCTACAAAGCACCCACAAAGCAGGAAATTAGCAGTTTTGCATCCTCTACTTATCATTTTAAAGATATGAACATTGTTACTTTGATATTTCCGGCTGAACATTCAGTTCTGTGGCTTTAGTTAATAAGTGAGTGACTGTTAGCGTTTGCAGTCTCTCCCAAAACTGTTTACTAAGGCACAGCTCACTTTGAAGTATAAAATGTGATGGGTAACTACTTAATTGTTCGTCCTAATACTGTTTTACATTAAAAGACCATTCTATCCTCTGCTTAAAACAATTGAGGATATTCTACTTGGGGGCACCCTTAAAGCATTCATCATTATATTTGGAAATATTCTAATTTAATTTTAGTCAGATTTTATGAGTTGAGCATTTTGGAGGCTAAGAAATATACTCCAAATAATACCTAGTGGTTTCTTCCTTTTATAATGGAAACCACTCTTTGAATTTAATTATTTCTTGGGTCTGTCATCGTCTTTTATGTAATAGACTGGGCTTGGAAGGTATCACAGATTCTAAGTAAGACACGAGAAGTGTCATTATTATTTCATAATAATCATAAACTGCGGGAGCCTTTAGAATATAACCTGAAGAACTTGCCACGATACAGAAGATAGGCTTCATGAGGGCAGGAGCTTTGATTCCTTTCCTGCTAATTGCATACTGTTTAGGACAGTGCCAGGCACTTAATAGATGTGGAATAAATACTTGATGAATTATTGGAAGATTGGACTCACTAGATTCTCTCTGTGGGCTACTGTAAACAATATGCATTTGCTTTCCAGGAGTCATATCTTCTCCGAAAGGGCAGGAGTAGCTTTTTGAAAGTGAAAGGCTTGTTGTGTGTACCTTGACTCAAACCCTACCAGGCACTGTGCCTGACATACAGTTGGTGGTCTGATGTTTAGAACAAAATTCCAGTGGGACCGCCAGGTAGTTGCTTCTTTTTGCTCATGTTTGTCAGTGGCTTCTAGAATCATCATATGCCCAGTAGGTGGAGAAAATGGGGCATGAAGATCCCAGGGAGGTTGATGGGAAGCTGTTTTGAATTTCTCATTTGTAAATACTGGGACTTTGGCATACTGGAATGTGATTTTTTTGATGATAGGCATGGAAATGGTATGAACAACCTGGCTTAAAGTTCTTGTTGAAAATAACTTGGTGTGTCAGACATTTATCAGAGGCTCCATCAGAATTGATGGCAGCTGTTTTATCTGGGTACCTAAAACAGCTTCTGTCATGCCTGCTCCTTCTCGGGGACCTGCCACACCTCTGTCTCACTGACCATGTCACAGGGAAACCACATCTGGTTTCAGAGCCCTGGGTTACCTGCTCCTCTTACTGATTCAGCCGAATCTCCTGTCACTCACCCCTTCAGTCCCCTTGTTTCAGTCAGGCTGGTGTCTCCATTGTTTCTCCCATCCGTGGGCCCTTCCTGCTGCTTCAAATCCCCTGCTTGGTCACTGCTGACTCCGCCTGGTCACACCCTTCTTTTGAGGCTTGCTTCAGTGGAGTTTCACACTCTGACTAATCTGTTTTGCCTACTGTCTACAATTTTGTTCTGAATCAAGATGTAGTGTTATGTGATGCTCATGTTACTTGTGTAGATTTAGTTTTTACAAAAAGACTAAATACTCTTAAAAGGGATTCTTGTACTTCTTTTATATTCCCTAAGCCTGTGATGGGCGTTTGTTCCAAATGAAAAAAAATAAAAGAAAAAATAGGAAATGCTGATGGGACAGACTTGATTTTGGAACACTCCGCTTACCCATTCCGAGGATGTGGGGAACATAGGGGCCCTGAGCTAATTAATATTGTTTGATTGTCTCGATCTGAAGCCACTGAGTGAAGCCTTGTGTGAAATAGTCCTGACCTGCGGGTTGAAGTGAGACTGTGCAGGCAGGGGTTGTGGATTTGGAAACCTGGAGATGGTGTGAACATTGAATGAACTAGAGTGTTTCAGCTTGGGAAGGAGGATGTTGAAGTTTAAACGAACACAATTTTCTTCACATTTGTAGACAGCTTTTACCAGTTCTTGCAGCACAGCACAACACAACACTTCTCTGATGACCGAATGAGCAGCTGTGGGCTGAAAGGACTTCAGTTCAATAAGACTGATTGAAATTGCTCGTGGGAACCTTTTTAGTTGCTTTTTTTTTTTTGAAGAAAAGGGTAACTTCACTTTCCCTGGTGTGGTTTCCCCTAGAATGGAATTCCTGGAGGGCAGGTCCGCCAGTGTTATTTGCCATGTGTCCTGGTACTCAGTGCTGGCGCAAGAGGTGCTCAGCGAAGGTGGGTGGATGGATGGATGGATGGATGGATGGATGGATGGATGGATGGGTGGATGGGTGGATGGATGGATGGATGGATGCATGGATGGATGGATGGATAGGTGGATGGATGGATGGATGGATGCATGGATGCATGGATGGATGGATGGATAGGTGGATGGATGGATAGGTGGATGGATGGATGGATGCATGGATGGGTGGTGCAGCTGCTTGGCCTTGGAGGTGGAGGGAGAGGAGACTCTTGGAGATGGAGCAGTGGCTCTTGCTGTCCTGACCAGCCTTCCCTCTTTCCCTGGTTGTGTTATGGCCCAGACCCCACTGGAGGTGTGGCTGATCATGATGGGCGCTCCTTTAGTGCTTCTCTACTGGAGCTGGACACACTTTTTTTTTTTTTGAAGTTTCACAGATGATTCTGATGTACCGGGGAGGATTGGAAACCACAGCTGTAGTGTTTGAAGGAAAATGGAAGTTAACTTAAGCCAGTTTGTCCACATGTAAATAAACAAAAGCAGCTTATCCTTTTCGCTGGGGGGCGGGGGGAGGGTGTTATTTTGCTGAGATGGACCCACCAAACTCACTAGTTGTTTTTCTTCCCCCTGCATCTTCATCTGCTGTTTTGGACTTTTTTTTTTTTTCACGTTTAGCTCTTGGCAGCTAATAAGAATTCAAGCTCTTTGGGCACATTTTTATACCTGGGAGAACATATTATAAAGGTGTTGAAGTGTTTCTTAAAATCTAGCAGCAAAGTGTAGGTGTTTTCCAGCTCCAGCCGCTAGATTTAGAATCTCCCTGCTCAACTCCCCATCCAGCCCCCGGATTTCCAGTCCTCTCTGCGATCGCCAGCAGCACAGTTACCAGCAGCTTGGTCTGAGTGCAGAATCGCAGGAAGGAAAGCGGTTGGGAAAACCGGGACCAGGTGAGCACTGCCCGTTGACCTCTCTGTTTAGTTATCTTCCTGGACAATTCTTGAAACGTCCATCCAAGTTTAGTCATTTTCTGGCTGTGTAATAATTCAGACGGTACCTTGTGAATCAGTAACCTTTTAATTAATTTATTTACTTTTATTTTTGGCTGTGTTGGGTCTTCGTTTCTGTGCGAGGGCTTTCTCTAGTGGCGGCAAGTGGGGGCCACTCTTCATCGCGGTGCACGGGCCTCTCACCATCGCGGCCTCTCTTGTTGCGGAGCACAGGCTCCAGACGCGCAGGCCCAGCAGCTGTGGCTCACGGGCCCAGTTGCTCCGCGGCATGTGGGATCTTCCCAGACCAGGGCTCGAACCCGTGTCCCCTGCATTAGCAGGCAGACTCTCAACCACTGTGCCACCAGGGAAGCCCAGTAACCTTTTATATGTTATGCATTTTGGCATCGCTAGGAAGGTCAAGTAGTTATTTACCTTTTACACCACAGGGTGAAGTAAATAGGAATTTGGAAAGTTGTTTGTGAGTGCGCGTGCGTGTGCTTCTGCTAAGCAGGCAGGGGAGGAGAGCGGTTAGGGACCCTGTGGTGAATTTCAAAGCATAAAGATGCATTGATGGGGGAGGTGAGGGAAGCGTGATGCACTGGGGAAACCCGGAGGGAATTACCTGGACTGAGGGAGCGTGGGTCCGAAGAGGAATTTAGTCTTTTTTTCTAAAAATTAAAAAAAAAAAAAGATTTGCCTGGCTCCAAAACAGGAAGAGGTGGCTCTGCCTCATTTCTGTTTTCTGCTAGTAGTGGACTTCTCTCGCAGGGGATAAAAACACCATCACACAGCAGTAAAGAGCTCAGACGCTGGCGGCAGACCCACTGGGCTGACGAGGCTCTTCCAGCTGCACGACCTTGCACCAGTTGTTTATAACATCCCTGGGCTTCAGCTTCTCCTCTTTCAATAAGGACAGTAATTCCTCCATCATAGGACTGTCTCGGAAGGCAAATGACGTGAAAAACGCAGTGTTCAAGATGGCGCCTGGGACTTCCCTGGCGGTCGAGTGGTTGGGACTCCGCACTTCCACTGCTGGGGACACGGGTTCGATCCCTGGTCGGGGAACTAGGATCCCGCATGCCGGGCAGCACGGCCAAAAACCAAAACCAAAAAACCAAAAACGGTGCCTGGAACATAGTAAGCACTGAATAAATGTTAACAGGAAGGAGGGCTAGTATTTCTAAGGATTACCTGGGAACCAAACTGTCATTGATAACAGAGTTTCTATTACAAATTTCAATGTTTTAAAACTCCCATTTAAATCAGGAGATTGCAGGAGTGCACAGACCCACAGGGTGGATATTTAGTGGGGAGAAATAGAAAGAGTAGAAATTAATTTTGCCCAAGACAAGTGAATACTTTTTTTTATTGGTCCATGACCAATTTAGGACAAAGAAAAATGTTCATGGGCTGCATCTTTTCTAACCCTGCAAAATTTACTGAGACACTGAATTGCTTTAACAAGTGATAATCAAACATTTAGTAATTGTAAGCCCTGGAGATACAGTGGTGCACAGAGAGCAATGGCCCCGACGCTCAGGTAGCTTCATATCTAGAGGGAAGATGATCAAAAAACATGTGCCCAGCAGTAAAAACGAGCAGTTCCCCAGACTGTGAGGGGTGGGATGCGAGCTTAGGACAGAGACTGATGGTGGAAGGACCCAAGTTAGGTGGGGTGATCTGAGCAGGTGATGTTTGAGTGGAGATTCAAGGGTGAGCCAGTAGTACGGAGAGATTTGGGATGGGATGGGATGGGTTGGAGGGGGTGCTGGCGTGAGCACAGACTAGGTGAAAAATGAAGGGAGGCCGCAGGGCTGGAGGGCGGGGAGCAAGGTTGCAGGGAGAGACGGAAAGATGCAGGGGACGGGGTGTGAGAAGTAGGCCCGGGTCAGGTCAGGTAGGGAGTGACGGCCATGGTCAGGGGCTTAGAGAAGCTTCTGGGGAGTGACCTGACCTAAGTTACATTTTAAGGCAATCCCACGGGCAGAAGATCAATTCTTAGTGCAAGCTTCCTGCTTTAACATTTTTCTATTTGACAATGAAGAAAACATCAGGAGAGCATTTTTAGCCTTGGAAATGTTGGTGTCTGGATGTATTTGAGAAGCACTAATGACAACGAGACCTTCTGAGTTTTCAACCTGAAATGACGTTGCAGCTGAACCGTGAGGCCAGGCTGGTGGCCCTGATCACATCCTACAGGCTCCCGGCAAGAAGAGCACACAGGAGGTGGCTGATCTCGCCAGAGGCTGGCACAGCTTTGTGGTGTCAAGTGCAGAGCTGTCATTCGTCTGGGCTGTGACCGATGAGAATACTGTGACCCGGCCGATGGCTGGCAAGCTGAGTGCTGACCGATGTATTTCCGTTTTCAGTCACAGCATCCAGGCCACGCCAGGAACCATCCAGAAACTCCGCGATCGGCACTTGTAGATCCTCTGTGCTTTTGGGAAGAGTAACATGGACTACTTTAATGTCAATTTCTGATAGCAAATTACGGGTGATGAAATCAGTTGTTTCGGATGACAGAGAAGGACCCTTTGCAAGGCCTCTTTAAAGCAATCGTCGTTAATCCAACAGTGCTCCTTTTTATGTGGAGCGCTGAGAGAGGAGCGCTATGCTGTCTTACTGGTCTGCCTGCAAGTATGGGAAGTCCCAGCACACAGGCAGTGAGGGGCTGCATTTCAGAAACAAGCTTTCGTCGGGATTTCTTCTGGTCGTGAATCTTCCGAGGATTCACCCTATTATTCTGTATTATAGTTGCAGATGGGCAAAAAGCAGATTGCTCACGTTTCCCTTTTTGGGAGGGATGGGGTAGTGTGTGTGGCTTCGAAAGGCCTGTCTCTGTCGGAGCCTGACTGTGTTGCCTGGTGCGGTCGGTGTGTGTGCGTGTGCGCGCGTGCGTGTGTGTGTGCAAGAAAAGTCTGCAAGTTTAGATCAGACTGCCCTGATTAGTGAGAGCCTCTGGTCCTCTGGTCTGGGGCTCACAGGTGAGGAAACTGACCCCAAGGGGCAGGACCATTTGCTGAGAGCGCAGAGCCTGTCGGTGGCTGAGCTGGGACCGGGACCTGGCATTTTTGGTGCTGGGACCTGTGCCTTTTGACGAAACACGTTGTTTACGTTAATTGTAAAGAAAATGGTTAGTACCAGATGTAATGAGGAAATAGATAATGTCCAATTATTCCAAGCCAGTGAGTTGAATCTTTTTAAATCTGCAGTGGACCATTTTAAGAGAAAGCAAAAAATTTGTTTCTTGCTAGTGAGGTAGGAGCAGAACTTATTTTAAAAAATGAGAATGAGGCAAAATAAAACTAGATTAAAGGCAAATAAAAATGTTAGTCTAGGATACTTTGTATCTTTGTTTTATGATCAGGCTTTAAATTAGAATGTCGGTGGGTATACACACTACTATATATAAAATAGTTAACTAATATGAATCCTGTATAGCACAGGGAACTCGACTCAATACTCGGTAGTGACCTACATGGGAAAAGAATCTAAAAAAGAGTGGGTATATGTATATGTATACTGAAACATTATGCTATACAGCAGAAGCTAACACAACATTCTAAATCAGCTATACTCCAATAAAAATTAAAAAAAAAAATTAGAATGTCAGTGGGAGTGACATTTAATGATTCTAAATTCATAATGTCATCAGTATTTTATTAAAATAATGGATGTATTAGTGAATCTACTTTTGTTAGATGATATTATTTAATCTGGTAGTTAGTTTCATAATTAATTTTTTTCCTAAGGGTAAAAAGACGCTGTATCTCTTCAGATTATTAAATAGCTGTATGGCAACAATGTCCTGTTTTCTGAACATTCATAAATTCAATGTATGTCCTTTAGACTTACGGGTGCCTTTATCCAAGTCAGGCTCCTGTGTTGTATTCCCCTTTGGTTTGCCAAACTAGTTATTTCTTAATACTTGGAAAGTAGTTTATATAATTAGTGATAGGCGTATAGTGTAAAACAAAGAGGTGAACTGCTAAATACCAATCTGAGCAGGCATTATTGTCCACTGTTGCTATGACAACTAACAATTTAAGTCTAACGTATACAGCTGACTTGTTACACCTTGAGGGCACATACTCACACAGCTTACCTCTAATTTGCCGTTTTACAAAAAAGGCCCGATTCAGTGATTAGGTGATGGTGTATTATCGACGTGTCTTTCATCAACTGGGTTAAATTGGTTGATGTGCTTTGGTTCTTTCCATGGAACAGCCTGTCGGTGCTTCTGTTTACCCACTTTTTGGGATAAGGAAGTGGAGGGAGGTAGCATTTGCCAACTGATGTGGACAGAAAAGCAAGGGAGAAATGTAGCCCTATTTTGAAACATTCTGTCGACACTTATTAACTACTTGGTCCTGGTACTTCCTCTTTCGAAAACTGATTTAATGCAATCCTGCCCTCCACTGTGAGATTGTTTATTGCCCTCAGCAGAATTCCTGGCATATTTGAGGCCCTGCCCCTGCCAGATCCCCAAGCCACAACTGGCTCAGTCGCTCCCCTGCCTTTATTCTGTCCCTGGTCAAGGCCTCGTAGGGTAAATACAGTTTAATCCTAGTGATTGTTCTAGGGCACTCCTGCTGCCCCATCTGAGTCCCAGCCTTTGTGGCTCTCTGCCTGTCATTGTCTTGGCTTTGAATGAAGTCTGACAACTTTGCCCTGCCTTACAAACCTGGGACACCCACCTCCCTTCCCTTAGTAAATAGACTCATGGGAGGTGTTATATACTCTATCTGCAGTGCTGATGAAATTGGACATATTTCCTAAGGTTAGTAATAGGTATTTGTGTGGGAGGTGTGTTTGAAGGGTGGAGCAGTGAGAGGGTAGAAGGAAAAAAGATACGGTTTCTGACTTTGAACAAAAGATAAGAAGCTTCTGACTTTGAACAGGTGAAGCCCGATTACCTGAGAAATTTGGTGACCTGTGCTGATGGCAGCTGAGATACTGGCTGGGGGGTGTGTGCGATGAGTCCTTATTAACAGTCAGTCATTAATCCAAACAGCAACCCTGAGAGGGAAAGATAAGGAACGAGGGGCTCAGAAGGCAAACCCCCAACAAAGGTTTTGAAATTAGTTAGCTTATGTTTGAACTCTGGCCTTCCCATGACTAATTGTATGACTTTGGATAAGTGCCTTAGCCCCTCTGGCCCTCAGAATCTACCTCCAGTGTTGTGAAAATTCAATGAGGTGATGCATGTGGACATTTAGGACTGTGCCCAGCCCACAGCTAATATTTATTGAATAATTATTTTAAGTATTTTTCTTGTTGAACCAAGGTCATCCAGCTAGTACGTGGCAGAGCGGGCTCTGACTTTCTCAGACGTGAAAGCTTAGCTCTTTCTACTGTTTCATAACCACCATTACTGTCGCCATGTCTCTTTTCACCAGGAAGAAAAATACATCAATTCTTAGTTGTCTCCCTTACCATTTTCCGCCTGTTTCCCACATGCGTGTGTAAATGGCCTTTGGCGGTTGGGTTGCAGATACCTGGGACTGGAGAACTTCCTCTTACCCATTGTTAACTCCAATTAAGTGTGTGGAATTTTGTCCTGCTTCTTAAAAAATATGCACCTAGAATTATTGTTTTGGTATTAAGAATCTGAGTTACACTGTAGTTTTTAACAAAGAAGCAAATGCCATTACAGTTAGCTTTAAATATTGATGTACTATGGCTATCATTTTATCTATGGATAGAGAAACTATTGAAACTGCTTTTAAAAAAACACTTTAAGAAGGGGAGAAAATACTGCCTCGGTGATCTCTCTTCCCCATGTTCATCATCACAGGGAAAAAGGCTTATTACTGAACTATGAACAAATATAATTCTCTAAGTAATCTTTACTTTGTGTTTCTTTACTCATTCACATATAGCTAGGAGGATTTGAGGTTATTCTTTAATGATTGGAATAAGGATATTTTAAAGATCAGACAGAGGAGATGACTTTTTAGTAGCAGTAATAGAAGCTCAAATAAACTTCTAAAAGGTCATGGTTTTAAGTGCTTCCCATTTGGAAGGGATGGTGACAGTTGGCTGCTCATCCAGTTTATGTTTCTGTTGGAAGTTCTCAGGTGCTTTCCGTGGTACCCGGAGTGCTGCCAGGTGATGGTGGCAAGTTTAAGTAAATGAATTAGGACAGGATTTTCCAAGCTGCATCCATTAGTGGGTCACGAAATCAATTTAGTGGGTCACAAGAAGCATTACCAAAAAAAAGAAACTGAAAAATATCAGAGTGTATGTAGCATAAGACTAGTGTTGCTTCTGGAAACTTTTACTTCAGCTGATTTTAGTGTGATGTGTTATTGGGTCCCTGTGTATAAAGAGGATTACAGACAGAAAAGTTTGAAAGCCATGGACCTGAGGTATTTTAGGAAGTTTATCAGCTTTAGAGCAAGTCTAAATGTTACATAGAAGGGAAGTTCCACTGAGTCCTTCACATTGGTTTCCCTACATGGCTCACAGAATGAAATTTAGGAACACTCAGTGGTAACTCAGATTTTTTTTCCCCAGAGCTAATATATATTTTATAAATGGAAAATAAGGTTGGGACTTCCCTGGTGGCACAGTGGTTAAGCATCCGCCTGCCAATGCAGGGGACACGGGTTCGAGCCCTGGTCCGGGAAGATCCCACATGCCACGGAGCAACTAAGCCCGTGCGCCACAACTACTGAGCCTGTGCTCTAGAGCCCGCAAGCCACAACTACTGAGCCCATGCGCCACAACTACTGAAGCCTGTGCTCCACAACAAGAGAAGCCACCACAATGAGAAGCCTGCGCACCGCAACGAAGAGTAGCCCCCGCTCGCCGCAACTAGAGAAAGCCCGCACGCAGCATTGAAGACCCAACACAGTCAAAACACACACGCATGCGCACACACACACACACACACACACACACACACACAAAACCTGTTTAAAAAAGAAAGAAAGAAAATAAGGTTTATGACTTCAGCTCCGAAGCTTCATGGATGAAATTACGAAAATAAAGTTGATGGGGTCCTTCCTAATTATCACGTCACATGTACTGTTGTGTTTGTAGATTTTGTACTGTAGGCTGAATTTAAAAATCTTAAACTGGACTCTTAAATACTTGGGTTCTTACTCAGTTTGACATTTGTAAGATTACAAACTAAAGGGTAGAGATTTTTGTCCATTGAATTTACCTTGGAAACTTTTTAAAAGAAGCATTTTATTTTTCATGGCCTTTGGCTGCATTTTGCTTTTGAATACTTCATTGACGTAGGTAAAACTATCCTATCTTAAGCTTTTCAGATTCTTTTTTTGTTTGTTTGTTTTGTTTTTTTAAGGCATAAGGGAAGTAGTTAGGTGTCATGATACATCTGTAGTTTCTTGTTAAACTATTTTATAACTGTTCTTCCGGAAGCAACTGATGATTTCCTTTATAACCGGATGTAAGTAGAGGACAAATTTTCATTATGGATGTGTTGATATGTCATTTGTCCTTGCCCTTTTCGTTTAATTAACCAGAAGCTTCTATTATGTGTGGAGTTTAAAACAGACACAGTTAAAGTTCTGAACTTTTGGACAAGAGCTGTGAGAGTAGTCAGAAGCTGATGGGAAGTTTCTGGATGCCGAGTTCTTGAGTAAGGAGTCCTGTTGCAACAAAAGAAATGAAAACATTTCCAACTTGGGTAACTTCAGAAAGAGAGAGAAGCCGAGTTCTCCATTTCCTGTGGAACTGGGCTCGGGCAGAGCGTTTACTGGTTACCAGCCTGTCCTGTTCTTTTACTTAATCAGTACTGTTGCTGCAGTTGTGTAAGACTTGGGGAAAACATGTAAAGCAAATAGTATTGTTGGTTAGCAGCAGATTTGATTGCGATGCCAGAGTGAGTAGCCTGGTGGAGGATGTGTTGGTACTCAGGGCACACGTCCTAATCCCTGTTGGCTGAGGACCTGGGGGCTGTAGACGCAGTGGTAAGTGGTTCGAGTTCTGCGTACTTGGATGCGGGGAGGAAGGGGTGATGGTTAAGGCTTTATTTTAAGAGAGAATTTCCTTGAGGATGGAAGCTACTAAGTAAACAGGAGAGTCTTGCAGTCGTCATATAAGTTGTACTTAAAACAATTTATGTTTGAACATAAACACCCTTAAAACATCTTGTTGGAATGAAGATGAATGATACCACTCAACTTCTATAGGATCTGGAACGTGATTGGTGTATCTGTTGCTCATTACTCAAGTAAGTGATTATCTAAGGCCTCTGTTTATTCTAGGAATAGATAAATTTTTGAAATCTTGACTATTTTCTAATTAACAGTGAGCCCCCTTCCATTCCAGCAAGAAGAAAGGCTGTTATGCTTTTCAGACATCATGGCACGTGGTATCTGCTGGTTTAAATGCAGGCTCCTTGTTTTTAGGCTTTTGTTTTTCTGTGTTCCTTGTTTGCCAAGTAGGTTGCTGTCAATTTTTCCCCATTCTTATTTTGGAAGTTTTCCGCTGCCTATTACTGCATGTAGAGAAAGGGCTCCAGTGGAGGCCCAAGGGAGATTGTATCCAGTTTCCGGGCTGGGTGGGCCTGTGAGATGGGGGTGACTGAAATAACTGTTTAGGGTGCGTAGACAGCCCCACGGGGCTGGGGGTGCCTTGTTTGTGTTTTCCTGTGGCTGAAGGACAGCCTGTGGGAAAATGGTAAGGCCTGGCGTCCTAGAATGACAAGCCTCCTGAGGGAGTTGAATTAATGCGTGGAGTTCAAGCAGAGAAAGTTAAGAGTCAGCGTAGTTTACTCCCTTGTTCCGGGGCCAGCACCCGCTACAAATGTGTTTGCGTTTGAACTTTTGCCCAAATCCCGGTAGTTCAGAAAGGGAGGTTTTGTGTAGAAGGCAAAGCTAAAGGCTGAAAGGGCTCCCAATAAAAGGTCCCCCGTCTTTGTTGCTTACTGCAGCTTTATTACAGATGCTGTGAGGACTAAACACTTCTAAGAAATGATCGTTGCTCTAGTTTCCCTTTCAGCTTTGGAGCTGAGGTGCAGAGTTGCTGCTGACCTTACCCGGAGGGGCCTGATGAACCCCTTGTCAGGAGGCTGGAGTGCCTTTGAAGACAGTTGAATTGGATTTGTGTCCTAGTCAGCTCGGGCTGCCATAACAAAATACCATAGGCTGAGTGGGTTAAGCAACAGATATTTATTTCTCACAGTTCTGGAGGCTGGACGTCCAAGATCAGGGTGCTGGCTGATTCGAGTCCTGGTGAGGGCTCTCTTCTTGGCTTACAGACAGCAGCCTTCTTACCATGTCCTTACATGGCAGGGGTAGGGGGAGATGCCAGCTGTGGTGTCTCATCCTCCCATAAGGACACTAGTCCCATCATGGGGGCCCCGCCCTCATGCCCTCCTCTACTCCTAATCACCTCACAAAGGCCCCACCTCCACTTACTGTCACATTGGGGGGTGGGGCTTCAACATAGGAATATTGGGGGACACATTCCGCCCATAACCGTCTCTGTGTGGCAGGGTCGGTTGTCTACCTAACAGCCACTGCTGTCCCCTCTTCACTGCTGGAATGCCATGTCCCCATTTTCCCAGCATCCTTTGTTGCTATGGTGATCACAGGACGCAGCTCTAGCCAGTGAGGTGTCAGAAGCCCCCGGGAGCTTCTGTGAGTGGCTTCCCTCCAGGATAAAGAGACCCAGGGCTGGGGGGCTTTCCCAGTCTGCCCTTCCTCCTGGAGGTGCTGGGGCTGCTGAGCAGAGCAATGAGAAGACCCCAGAGCCCCCATGACACCACTGAGCTCTGAAGCAGCCTTGCACAGCCTGACACCACATTCTTATGAGAGGTGAAAACGAGCCCCTGTGGTTGCAGCTCCTTAGAGGCAGGTGTTGTTACGTGTGGCCCAGAGCATCCTCATTGATGGAGTCACAAGGGGAGAACCTTGCTCCTTTTGGAGCTGGAAGGAGGTACAGTCTTAGGAAGAACTTCTCCCAGAGACCGCCCCGGGCTTCCCACCCTCAACGTGTGTGTATCACACTAGTGATTGTGGGCCTGTCTTCTCCGCTAGCTGTGAGCCCTGGATGGCAGGGACCATGTCTCACTCCTCCCTAGATCTTTAGGGCCTGACCTGAGGCTCATACAAAGGAGGGACACTCATGGTTCTGGCCTTGCTGACAACGGTGGGCTTAATAATCCTTTCTTGGTTTTGGTGTCCTCATAAAAAGACTGGCTCTTTGTTGTTCACAGAAAGCCCACGGGGTAACCAGAAGAGGGGTAGGTGGGAAAACAGACTTTAATTAAAAGTAGCTGGGCTGTGCCCATAGCTGCTCTCTGAGGTTTAGTTAGTGCCAGATGGTCCTTCCAAGACCCAGACGGAGACGTGCCCCAATCCTCACGCTAATTTTTCACTGTGGAAGCAGAAATCAAATAAGAGTCAACTTATATTTGTATAATTATGAAACATGTTAATTAACCATTCAGAAAAACACATAATTGTAAGCATTGTTTCTCACATGAAGATCTCTTTAAGAGTGAAAAAAGTTTTCCAGACAAACTCTAACTGTGCTGTATTTCAAAAGTGAAAAAGTTATGTTGAGTGAGTGGAAGTCAGAGCACCTTCTTCAATGGAAATAAACCTATTTGACCCACAATATGGCTGAAATACAGCGTATTTGAGATGGAAAGTTGTAAAATACAGGATAACTGGATGTCTTCTTACCAGCAAGGAAGCAGACCTAGAGAAGGGATAAGTCAGGATTTAGGTTTGTGGACCTTTTATTTGAGGTTCTTTCTACTCTATCTCATGTTACTAGTAACTTAGGGAGACAAACGAGTGTGGAATCCCACCAGCCAGCAACCGCCAGGAATGCACGTGTCACTGTAGAGAGGTTCGGTTCATTTAGCTTCTGCAGCGGGGCGCGTGTAGCCTGGAAGAGTGCTGGGATTCTCTGGGAGAGGCAGAGTTGGGTCTCTGCTTATGCTGGGTGCTTTGAAGGTGGGGTTAGAGAAACGGGGCCAGACCCGGGCTGGATGTGGTCGGGAAGCAGGCACATTTCAGTGATTGGGTATCTTAACAATTTTTATATAGGAGGCCGGACATTAAAGTGGGGTTAGAGTTGTCACTTAGTAAAGAATTAGCAGTCACAGGTTAGTGAGAAAGGAGGATGGCCATTCATTTTTGTGGAGGTCAGCGTCTGGGTCCTATGCTGAGCTTTCTTTATGTCCTGATGGCATATTGGGGTCGGTTGTCAGTAAGGCCTGTCTTTACTTCTCCTGTTGTCAGTAGGGCTGATCTTCACTTTTCCAGTAGTTTATTTGATTTGATCCAGTAGTTTATTGATGCTTGAGGAGGGGTAGGTTTTAATAGGAGAAGGATAAGACGGAGAGTCTAAAGAGGGTGTCTGAAGTCACTGTGTCTGAGCAGTCACTGGTTTTTAACATTATGGTTACGCAGTGTCAATATCAGGTTAAAAAAAAAAAAGGCAAATGAGTCGTTTTCTCCTACCCTAAGAGGCATTTTTTTTTTTTTTTAATCATCACAGTGTCTTTGTAGTTTTCTGGAATTTGGCAGGATATAGAAGCAGATGGAAGTGTGGATACTTATAACAGAAACATAGTATCATCTTCAAAGATGCCATCCAGTTATTGATCAAGAGGTAATGTTAATGGTGATGTTAGTATCAAAAACACCCCCCCCCCTAAAATGAGTAGGAAATGTAGAAAATCAATTTAGAAAATTCAGTATCGGAGTCAGAAGTGGGAGAGGTGGTGGGGTCCCGCCAAGTGAGGGCCAGAGGCAGACCCAGGATTCAGTCCAGGCGTGGCCACCTTCTCTGTGAACGTAGCCAAGCTTCCGTGTCTCTGGGCCTCAGTTTCCTCATGTGTGGTGCTGGGGAAGTTGAACAGATGGTCTCTGCTCTTTCTAAATTGAGTCCTTTTGAAGATAGTCTCCACTTTTGAAAATATTTGTGTGGGTGCCCAGCAGGACCAGGTCATGCGTTTTATGGAATTATTATTCCACTCCTGAAGACAGGAATATTTGAGGGCTTTGAAAGCTATTCCAGCAGGAAGTTTTTTTTTCTGGTCTGTGTGGTTTCCTTCCTCTCAGGAGGGACCAGGCCTAAACCCACCATCTTCCCAGATCACCCATCCCCTTTGTAGTCTCCTGAAATGAATGACTGAGGTGTTTCCGCCTTGGAAAATCACATACAGTAAATGTGCCAAGGTAGGCTCCTTTATGCAGAAATTTGCAGTTTGGGAATAAAGGCTGGTGGCGTTGGTTTGCAAATTTGAATTTTGTGAATATAACATAGCAGCATATAAAAATTGAAGTATTACGTTACCTGCAAATTTTGAACGCAGAAACCAAAAAAGTAAAAGAAATTGATCAAAAGTTGCATAATTTCAAAGACGATAGGCCGGGTGGTTTGTCAAGGGTGTTTATGGAATCGCCAGTGACAGCCCCACTCTAGCTGGTGATAGGAAGGCCTTCCGTGTTAAACCCATATCACGCTCCATGCTGTCACTCAAGGGCGTTAAGGTTTCTGCTAATGTGGGCTGGTATTTAATGTGCACTTAAATCAAACCGTCTTTTTAAAGACTTCAAGCAGGTCTTCGCCACGAGGTTTGTCAATGGTGGTGCCAGTGATAGTGGCAACGCCTCTTTCCCCCATCAGTAACTTTGTAACAGAAGTGCTGAAACACTAGGAAGAAGACACAAGGATGGGTGGAATGCATCATGCTGTTGATTTAGGGGAAGAAGCACAGAGTACACTTCCAAATATAAGATTTATCCTAGAGAGGCCCTAGAGCAGAGTGGTGCGGAGTGTGGACTCTGGAGCTAGCTGTGCGAGCTGCCACTTACTGGCTTTGCAGCCTTGGGTAAGTTACCTAGTCTCTCTGGGCCTCAATTTCCCCATCTGCACAATGGGGCAAATTTTAGTATCTACCTCAGAGGTGGTGGGGCACACAGTAAACAAAAAAACAGATCTCTGTGCCCTCCCCCCAGCGATTCTGATCCAGTGCCTTTCAGCTAGGGCATTTGCACTGAACAAGCTCCCTGGCGATGCGGATACTGCTGGTCATTAGATGACACTCCGAATAGCTTTTGTTCATGCAAACGCACAGACCAGAAAATAAAGGACATACTGTTTTGGAACCTGAAATTTTTCTCTCATTTGACACATCGTGACTATTTCCCCTTTCATTATTTATTCTAACAATATGATTTTATTAAAGCTGCATTGTATCGCATTATTAGACATTTAAGTGGTTTCTTTCCTTTTTCACTATCATAAATCATACATAAAATATTCTTACACATATTCTTATATGTTTTGTGTCCTTGTCTTATTACCTCCTTGGAGTAATTCCTGCAAGGGGAACTACCAGATTCACGGGTATGTACGTGTTCAAGCCTTCTGTCACACACTGCCCACACATTCTTCAGACAGGAAGTAGCAAAAATATATCTTCTTACGAGTAGTCTGTGAGAGTAGACGGTGATTTTCTGCACGTAAGGCAATGAGAGAGAACTGTCATTGACTCTCTGAAGCTCCTATGTATTTGGATTTTGGTGGGAGTTGGCAGGAAGAAGGTGGATTTATAGAGAAGACAAAGATATGTCAAGAGAAACTAGAGGAGAAGCAAGAGGGCTGAATTTTTTTTTTTGTATTTTTTTTTATTTTTTATTTATGGCTGTGTTGGGTCTTCGTTTCTGTGTGAGGGCTTTCTCCAATTGCGGCAAGTGGGGGCCATTCTTCAACGCGGTGCGCGGGCCTCTCACTATCGCGGCCTCTCTTGTTGCGGAGCACAGGCTCCAGACGCGCAGGCTCAGTAGTTGTGGCTCACGGGCCTAGTTGCTCCGCGGCATGTGGGATCCTCCCAGACCGGGGCGCGAACCCGTGTCCCCTGCATTGGCAGGCAGACTCTCAACCACTGCGCCACCAGGGAAACCCTGAATTTTTTAAAATTTAATTTATTTTTTATATGACACGTTCTTATTAGTTATCTATTTTATACATATTAGTGTATATATGTCAATCCCAATCTCCCAATTCATCACGCCACCACCACCACGTTCCCCCCTTGGTGCCCATATGTTTGTTCTCCACGCCTGTGTCTCTATTTCTGCCTTGCAAACCGGTTCATCTGTACCATTTTTCTAGATTCCACATATATGCATTAATATACGATATTTGTTTTTCTCTTTCTGACTTACTTCACTCTGTATGACAGTCTCTAGGTCCATCCACATCTCTACAAATGACCCAGTTTCATTCCTTTTTATGGCTGAGTAATATTCCCTTGTATATATGTACCACATCTTCTTTATCCATTTGTCTGTTGATGGGCATTTAGGTTGATTCCATGACCTGGCTATTGTAAATAGAGCTGCAATGAACATTGTGGTACATGACTCTTTTTGAATTATGGTTTTCTCTGGGTATATGCCCAGTAGTGGGATTGCTGGGTCATATGGTAATTCTATTTTTAGTTTTTTAAGGAACCTCCATACTGTTCTCCATAGTGGCTGTATCAGTTTACATTCCCACCAACAGTGCAAGAGGGTTCCCTTTTCTCCACACCCTCTCCAGTGTTTGTTGTTTGTAGATATTCTGATGACGGCCATTCTGACCGGTGTGAGGTGATACCTCATTGTAGTTTTGATTTGCATTTCTCTAATAATTAGTGATGTTGAGCAGCTTTTCATGTGCCTCTTGTCCATCTGTATGTCTTCTTTGGAGAAATGTCTATTTAGGTCTTTTGCCCATTTTTTGATTGAGTTGTTTGTTTTTTTAATATTGAGCTGCATGAGCTATTTATATATTTTGGAGATTAATCCTTTGCCCGTTGATTCGTTCACAAATATTTTCTCCCATTCTGAGGGCTGTCTTTTCATCGTGTTTATAGTTTCCTCTGGTGTGCAAAAGCTTTTAAGTTTCACTGGGTCCCATTTGTTTATTTTTGTTTTTATTTCCATTACTCTAGGAGGTGGGTCAAAAAGATCTTGTTGTGATTTATGTCAAAGAGTGTTCTTCCTATGTTTTCCTCTAAGAGTTTTATAGTGTCCGGTCTTACACTGAGGTCTTTAATCCATTTTGAGATTATTTTTGTGTATGGTGTTAGGGAGTGTTCTAATTTCATTCTTTTAAATGTAGCTGTCCAATTTTCCCAGCACCACTTATTGAAGAGACTGTCTTTTCCCCATTGTATATCCTTGCCTCCTTTCTCATAGATTAGTTGACGATAGGTGTGTGGGTTTATCTCTGGGCTTTCTATCCTCTACCATTGATCTATATTTCTCTTTTTGTGCCAGTACCATATTGTCTTGATTACTGTAGCTTTGAAGTATAGTCTGAAGTCAGGGAGTCTGAGTCCTCCAGCTCCGTTTTTTTCCCTCACGATTGCTTTGGCTATTCAGGCTTTTGTGTTTCCATACAAATTTTAAGATTTTTGTTCTGGTTCCGTAGAAAATGCTGTTGTTAATTTGATAGGGATTGCATTGAATCTGTAGATTGCTTTGGGTAGTATAGTCATTTTCACAACATTGATTCTTCCAATCCAAGAACATGGTACATCTCTCCATCTGTTTGTGTCATCTCTGATTTCTTTCATCAGTGTCTTATAGTTTTCTGCATACAGGTCTTTTACCTCCTTAGGGAGGTTTACTCCTAGGTATTTTATTCTTTTTGTTGCAATGGTGAACGGGATTGTTGCCTTAATTTCTCTTTCTGATCTTTTGTCGTTAGTGTATAGGAATGCAAGAGACTTCTGTGCATTAATTTTGTATCCTGCAACTTTACCAAATTCATTGATTAGCTCTAGTAGTTTTCTGGTGACATCTTTAGGATTCTCTATGTATAGTATCATGTCATCTGCAAACAGTGACAGTTTTACTTCTTCTTTTCCAATTTGGATTTCTTTTATTTTTTTTTCTTCTCTGATTGCCATGGCTAGGACTTCCAAAACTATGTTGAATAAGACTGGCGAGAGTGGACATCCTTGTCTTGTTCCTGATCTTAGAGGAAACGCTTTCAGCTTTTCACCATTGAGAATGATGTTTGCTGTGGGTTTTTCGTATATGGCCTTTATTATGTTGAGGTAGGTTCCCTCTATGCCCACTTTCTGGAGAGTTTTTATCATAAATGGCTGTTGAATTTTGTCAAAAGCTTTTTCTGCATCTTTTGAGATGATCATATGGTTTTTATTCTTAAGTTTGTTAATATGGTGTATCACATAGATTGATTTGCGCATATTGAAGAATCCTTGCATCCCTGGGATAAATCCCACTTGATCATGGTGTATGATCCTTTTAATGTGTTGTTGGATTCTGTGTGCTGGTGTTCTGTTGAGGATTTTTGCATCTATATTCATCAGTGATGTTGTTCTGTAATTTTCTTATTTTGTAGTATCTTTGGTTTTGGTAACAGGGTGAAGGTGGCCTCATAGAATGAGTTTGGGAGTGTTCCTTCCTCTGCAATTTTTTGGAAGAGTTTGAGAAGGATGGGTGTTAGCTCTTCTCTAAATGTTTGATAGAATTCGCCTGTGAAGCCATCTGGTCCTGGACTTTTGTTTGTTGGAAGATTTTTAATCACAGTTTCCATTTCATTACTTGTGATTGGTCTGTTCATATTCTCTATTTCTTCCTGGTTCAGTCTTGGAAGGTTATACCTTTCTAAGAATTTGTCCATTTCTTCCAGGTTGTCCATTTTATTGGCATAGGAGTTGCTTGTAGTAGTCTCTTATGATGCTTTGTATTTCTGCGGTGTCTGTTGTAACTTCTCCTTTTTCATTTCTAATTTTACTGATTTGAGTCTTCTCCCTTTTTCTCGTGATGAGGCTGGCTAATGGTTTATCAATTTTGTTTATCTTCTCAAAGAACCAGCTTTTAGTTTTATTGATCTTTGCTATTGTTTTCTTTGTTTCTGTTTCATTTATTTCTGCTCTGATCTTTATGATCTCTTTCCTTCTACTAACTTTGGGTTTTGTTTGTTCTTCTTTCTCTAGGTCCTTTAGGTGTAAGGTTAGATTGTTTATTTGAGATTTTTTTTGTTTCTTGAGGTAGGATTTTATTGCTGTAAACTTCCCTCTTAGAACTGCTTTTGCTGCATCCCATAGGTTTTGGATCATCATGTTTTCGTTGTCATTTTTCTCCAGGTATTTTTTAATTTCCTCTTTGATTTCTTCAGTGATCTCTTTGATATTTAGTAACATATTGTTTAGCTCTCATGTGTTTGTGTTTTTTACGTTTTTTTCCTCTGTAATTGATTTCTAATCTCATAGCGTTGTGGTCAGAAAAGATGCTTGATATGATTTCAATTTTCTTAAATTTACTGAGGCTTGATTTGTGACCCAAGATGTGATCTATCCTGGAGAATGTTCCATGCGCACTTGAGAAGAACGTGTAATCTGCTGTTTTTGGATGGAATGTCCTATAAATATCAATTAAATCTATCTGGTCTGTTGTGTCATTTAAAGCTTCTGTTTCCTTATTTATTTTCATTTTGGATGATCTGTCCATTGGTGTAAGTGAGTTGTTAAAGTCCCCCACTATTATTGTGTTACTGTCGATTTTCTCTTTTATAGCTGTTAGCAGTTGCCTTATGTATTGAGGTGCTCCTATGTTGGGTGCATATATATTTATAATTGTTATATCTTCTTCTTGGATTGATCCCTGGATCATTATGTAGTGTCCTTCCTTGTCTGTTGTAACATTCTTTATTTTAAAGTCTATTTTATCTGATATGAGTGTTGCTACTCCAGCTTTCTTTTGATTTCCAGTTGCATGGAATATCTTTTTCCATCCCCTCACTTTCAGTCTGAATGTGTCCCTAGGTCTGAAGTGGGTCTCTTGTAGACAGCATATATATGGGTCTTGTTTTTGTATCCGTTCAGCGAGTCTTTGTCTTTTGGTTGGAGCATTTAATCCATTCACGTTTAAGGTAATTATCGATATGTATGTTCCTATGACCATTTTCTTAATTGTTTTGGGTTTGTTTTTGTAGGTCCTTTTCTTCTCTTGTGTTTCCCACTTAGAGAAGTTCCTTTAGTATTTGTTGTGAGCTGGTTTGGTGGTGCTGAATTCTCTTAGCTTTTGCTTATTTGTAAAGCTTTTGATTTCTCCGTCAAATCTGAATGAGATCCTTGCTGGGTAGAGTAATCTTGGTTGTAGGTTCTTCCTTTTCATCACTTTAAATATATCGTGCCACTCCCTTCTGGGTTGTAGAGTTTCTGCTGAGAAATCAGCTGTTTACCTTATGGGAGTTCCCTTTTATGTTATTTGTTGTTTTTTCCTTTTTGCTTTTAATAATTTTTCTTTGTCTTTAATTTTTGTCAGTTTGATTACTGTGTGTCTCAGCATGTTTCTCCTTGGGTTTATCCTGCCTAGGACTCTCTGCACTTCCTCCTGTATTTGGGTGGGTATTTCCTTTCCCATGTCAGGGAAGTTTTTGACTATAATCTCTTCAGATATTTTGTCAGATCCTTTCTCTCTCTCTTCTCCTTCTGGGACCCCTATAATGTGAATGTTGGTGCATGTAATGTTATCCCAGAGGTCTCTCATTTCTTTTCATTCTTTTTTCTTTATTCTGTTCTGCTGCAGTGAATTCCACTGTTCTGTCTTCCAGGTCACTTATCCGTTCTTCTGCCTCAGTTATTCCATTATTGATTGCTTCTAGTGTATTTTTCATTTCAGTTATTGTATTGTTCATCTCTGTTTGTTTGTTCTTTAATTCTTCTAGGTCTTTGTTAAACATTTCTTGCATCTTCTCGATCTTTGCCTCCATTCTTTTTTTTTTTTATAGTAATCTTATTTATTTATTTATTTATTTATTTTTATATTTATTTTTGGCTGTGTTGGGTCTTCGTTTCTGCACAAGGGCTTTCTCTAGTTGCGGCGAGCGGGGGCCACTCCCCATCGTGGTGCGCGGGCCTCTTCACTATCGCGGCCTCTCCTGTTGCGGAGGCTCCAGACGCGCAGGCTCAGTAATTGTGGCTCATGGGCCTAGTTGCTCTGCGGCATGTGGGATCCTCCCAGACCAGGGCTCGAACCCATGTCTCCTGCATTAGCAGGCAGACCCTCAACCACTGCGCCACCAGGGAAGCGCCTGCCTCCATTCTTTTTCCAAGGTCCTGGATCATCTTCACTATCATTATTCTGAATTCTTTTTCTGGAATGTTGCCTATCTCCACTTCCTTTAATTGTTTTTGTGGGGTTTTATCTTGTTCCTTCATGTGTTACATAGTCCTCTGCCTTTTCATTCTGTCTATCTTTCTGTGAATGTGGTTTTTGTTCCACAGGCTGCAGGATTGTAGTTCTTCTTGCTTCTGCTGTCTGCCCTCTGGTGGATGATGCTATCTAAGAGGCTTGATGGGAGGGACTGGTGGTGGGTAGAGCTGGCTGTTGCTCTGGTGGGCAGAGCTCAGTAAAACTTTAATCCACTTGACTGTTGATGGGTGGGGCTGGGTTCCTTCCCTGTTAGTTGTTTGGCCTGAGGCCACCCAATGCTGGAGCCTACCTGGGCTCTTTGGTGGGGCCAGTGACAGACTCTGTGAAGGCTCACGCCAAGGAGTACTTCCCAGAACTTCTGCTGCCAGTGTCCTTGTCCCCACGGTGAGACAGAGCCACCCCCCGCCTCTGCAGGAGACCCTCCAACACTAGCAGGTAGGTCTGGTTCAGTATCCCCTGGGGTCACTGCTCCTTCCCCTGGGTCCCGATGCACACACTACTTTGTGTGCGCCCTCCAAGAGTGGAGTCTCTGTTTCCCCCAGTCCTGTCGAAGTCCTGCCATCAAATCCCGCTAGCCTTCAAAGTCTGATTCTCTGGGAATTCCTCCTCCCGTTGCTGGACCCCCAGGTTGGGAAGTCTGACGTGGGGCTCAGAACCTTCACTCCAGTGGGTGGACTTCTGTGGTATAAGTGTTCTCCAGTTTGTAAGTCACCCACCCAGCAGTTACGGGATTTGATTTTATTGTGATTGTGCTCCTCCTACCGTCTCATTGTGGCTTCTCCTTTGTCTTTGGACGTGGGGTATCTTTTCTGGTGAGTTCCAGTGTCTTCCTGTCGATGATTGTCCAGCAGTTAGCTGTGATTCCGGTGCTGTCACAAGAGCGAGTGAGCGCACGTCCTTCTACTCCGCCGTCTTGAACCAGTCCTAAGAGGGCTGAATTGTGGCTTGATTTCAGGGTAGTTTCAGGAGTCAGACTTGAATTAATTTAATTATAGTGTAATATCTACTTGTTGTAGGTGATTTTATGCGAAGAGGAATAAACAATGCTTTGTTCTTATTGATCGTATATGGTGTATGTGTGATTCTTGACTAGAGTATTGGGAGCCCCCTGAATTGGGAGTTTTGGTTTAATAAAGTCTAGTCCGCGCCCCATCCTATGTGGACAGCTCTAGCCCTGGACCAAGTGGCTGAGACTCTTCCAGAGGGACTCGAGGGAGGGTGGCTGCATCTGGGGAAATGCAGCATCGCGAGCAGAAAGCCTGCTCAGCGCAGACGTGATGCACTGGGAACAGGAACGAGGAGGAGTGGAGACCAAGGTGGGGTGTGCGTGGAACATACTAGGGGCGCCTCCGTGGTCTGTCTGGCCCTGATGGTAGGGCCAGAGTTCCACAGCCTTGGGTCAGAAGCCCCCGTGCTGTGGGGAGTGACAGATCAGCCGAGCTCTTCTGTATTATCAGAATGTTAGAACCAGGAAGGGATCTCAAGGGTTATCTGGTCCAGCCTTCTCTTTTTACCGATAAGGAAGTTAAATAATTTATTGTTTTCAATTAAGCGTCACCTCATAAGCTTCTAAAATCAGATAGTCAACCTTGGAACAGAATTGGCTGGGTTTTTTCTCCTTGTTCTGGGAGAGCCAAGCTTTTGAGAATTGAAGTGGCCGAATGGTGGACGAGAAAGCAGACAGCAGGGGGTGACCCTATTGCTCAACCCTGGGACACTGAATTGATTTCATGTCAAACCTGCACCATCCCTGAGTCACAGGAACTTCCCTTGTGTATCTCGTCATGTCTGCGCACGTCTGTACGGTCCCCAAAGGCTTCAAAGTAACCTTGGACGTAGGGGAGCTGTCTTATGCCAGTCCCGTGTTTTCTAGAATTTACACTAGTTTTCTTAGAGCAATTCCCCAAAAATAGTTTTCTTCTTTTCCTTTTAGTAAAGAAACACATGTGACAAATACTTCTTTTAAAAAACAACAGCTGCTCTCAACACAACTGTGCCTTTTGCCACTGGGTGACACTGTTAGACCACAGAACACTCTTCAACGGGTAGAATCAAGGATCCTTGAACTTCAGATCTCATCACGCTGCTCTACCTAGGAGAGAGAGAAACTCTGAACCACTTAATGGTCATCTGTCAAATGTTATTTGATAAGTGTAATTTATCAGCCTATGGCAATTTTAAGGCTAATGAGTTTAAGGTAATCAATTATTTAAAAAATCTGTTAATTGGACAGCATTTCAGTTGCTTAGAGGTTTGTGCAGATTGATGGGCTGCATGTTAACGAAGTGCTAATTACTTCATGGGAATATTTATGCAAGCCAGCGCACTCAGATTTATTTCCCAGCAGACAACAATCTGAGTTATCTTTCTGGGGAAAAAGACTCCTAGCTCGTACACAGCAATTCACGTTATGGACTTTGAGGGTTTCAGGGGGTCATCTTGTGCAAGAGGGAGCATATCATCCTGCGGGGTTAGAGAAATGGGCATTTGGTTCCCTGGGCTGGTCTGTATCAGGAGAACCAGGAACTTTTGTGTCTCGCTCATTCTGAGCTTTTTGAAGATCAAGTGAGGACAGAGTCTGTTCAAAGCATGAGATGCCCTCTCTCCCCCTCCCCTGGTTTTGGCCCCTTCTGTAAGCCTGAGCTCTGCACATCACTTGTCAACAGGCCACATTGAGCTCAACAGTACACGGAAGGCTCATAGTGATGTTTCTGGGGATAAGAAATGAGGAAAAGTCAGGCCTTTCCTTTGCAACTTTAATGTGAGGGATAAGCAAACTTGTAGTTTTCACACAAGCAGCCATGAGCATCCTTAGAGAAGTGTTAACGGCGTCCTGTTGGGACAGAAAGGCGGGAAACTGCGAGAGGAATCAGGAAAAGCTTCCCGGGATGAGCTGCTTCGTTTGGATTCTCTGTTGCTTCAGCATCTGCCCCCTTTATTCAGTGCAGTTCTGTTGGGTGCCCACGGGGTGACGCCCAGCCCAGTGCTGGGAACGCAGGAGGGAGTAAAGCCAGAGGTACCGCTGGCCCCCTGGAGCTCAGCCGTAGGCACAGGGCGTGGGGGGATGACTTAAGTCAGTCGGGGTCTCTTCCTTTCTGAAGGGACGCACATCTGTCCTTCAAGGGGGACCACCTGGAGACGCATGAAGAACTGACTCGCAAGTGTCAAGTTCACACGGGAAGGGAGCACCGCGTGAAATTGTTCTCAGCGCTGCAGACAAGAGGGAGGTGGCCTGGGGGAGTGGCTGTGGGGAGATTCAGGAGAGGGAAGCATCCCACCGAGAAATGGCTCACAGAGTGGGAGGGCCGAGGGCGTTGGGGACCTAGAGAAGGGTCTAGGCTGGGCCTGATCCTGAGAACTCTTGGCGCCAAGAGATCAGGCTGGAAGAGGGCACCTGGGCCTCTGGTGCAGGGAGGACCAGGAGAGAGGGTTGTCCAAGGGGCTGGCTTTCAGATCAAGAAGGAGATGGGCAGCAGCTTTGAATTCCAGGGAGAGGCTGGGGAGAATGTACCCCAGGAAGCCGGGAGCCCCCCCATATTCGTAGACTGTGAGGCGAATGGGAAGTTTTCTGCTAGGCATCCAGTGGTGGCTTTTTGTCCCTAGTGCCTTACAGGTCACAGACAGCCCCTGTGCACAGGCCTGGGGGC
Organism: Balaenoptera physalus; assembly: GCF_965194825.1. Classification (NCBI taxonomy): domain Eukaryota; kingdom Metazoa; phylum Chordata; class Mammalia; order Artiodactyla; family Balaenopteridae; genus Balaenoptera; species Balaenoptera physalus. The sequence goes on along the minus strand of NC_138883.1, from coordinate 172,564,983 downwards.
CAGAGCACAGGACCTTGGATCTGAAAGAACATCTGCCCCCCAGGTAGCAGTTGGGAAGCAGGAGGTTTGCTAAGTTCCTTCCAGGTTGAAATCCCTGTCGATTCGTACTCAGGCCCAGCTGTTTCCTTGGGGAGAAGCCCGAGTGCATTTGCTCGGGTGAGAAGCCGCCCCGTGCTGTTGTCCTGCAGGAAAGTGAGCGACACAGCAGGCCCTGCCGTTCCCTGTGCAGAGGTGGTGGCCCTCCTGCAGCTGTGCTGGGGTCCACCCCCCACCTCCCGGTGAGGCCCCCGCCAGCTGGCCCTTCTCCTTCTTTCAGGCGTGCTCACTGCTTGCAGAATTAGTGCTGTCGTCTACCAGGGAATTCTAGAATCTTCTCTGGAGGCAGAGGGAGGGAATGTAGAGAATCCGTGTCTCATCTGAAATTCTGGGACTTGTTTAGTTATCGGAGTGAAACATCCCCTGGATCAGCCACCTGCCAGGACCGAGGGATGCCATCGTTGGCTGAGAGCCCTTGAAGGATTTTATTTGCCTCTTTCACCATTTTCCCTTCCTCTCTCCACCAAGCAGCTCAGGGAATTTTTATCAGTTTTATATTAGCTTTGTTCTACCTAGAGACTTTTCTTTTCTTTTTTTTTTTTTTTTTTTGGCTGCACCGCGCGGCGTGCAGAACTTCCCCGACCAGCGATCAAACACGCGCCCCCTGCAGTGGAAGCACGAAGTCTTAACCGCTGGACCGCCAGGGAAGCCATAGAGACTTTTTTTTTCTCACACTCCCAGAGTGGTTTTTGTGTTTGTTTTCATTTTCTCTGTATAGTTTGTCTTCCCACTTTTCCAAGGTAGCTTGAATATCCACCTTTCTAGCAAAACGAGATTATTCAAGAACTGCTTTTGCTTTTTCTATTAACTTTTACTTAGGCTTTGAGCATGACCCCATTAGGCAACATAGCAAACTCCTTTCTCTTTTTTTTTCTTCTTTTTTTATTTTTTTAGCAAAGCATTAGACTCTGGGGAGCTAGAAGGCAGAAGGAATTCAGTCACAGGGTTGATTTGCTGGTTTCCATGGAAAGCAGCCGATACTTGCATCCACTGACCGTCAGCACCACTTTCTTCTCATCAGGCACCGGCAGGATCTTGTGTGCCCAACTTAGGTATAAGCGTTCTCTGAGGTCCTGACATTCCGGGCGTTTACTTTCAGGTTACCCCTTGTATGTGTTTGAGTAATTTTGTGTTAGATTATATTGAAAAATGCACTGTTAACAGTGTAGAAACTTGATTAGAAACGTGCAGGAGCTGTACACTTTACTTATAGTACCAGTGCAATGCAGTGCAGAAGTGTAAAGTATTGTGCTTTGGGGGGACACTTTTGTTGTCTGTCTTCTACCCATTGCTTCTCTCCCCACCCTTTTCCCACAGGGTTTGACTGAACATTATGCAAAACATGCCTCTAAAAAGATCTTGCCTGTTTTCTGTTTTGTCTTTTTCGTAGAGTTGTCTGCCACTGGGTCATGAGTTCAGATTCCATGAGGGCCACGGGAGGTTAAGTAAATTGTGACCACTAATAAGAGTTACTTGATGTTTGAACAGTTAGACTCTTTATATTGGACGAACTTATGTTTTTATAGATCCCTCGTATTTGTATGATTGCTCTGTATGCAGCATAGTTATTTACAACAGATTACTGAGAAATCAGGGCGACATAGCCATTCAGCTGTAAAGATAAGAAGACTGAAGCCCAGAGAGTGGGAAATGGTCAGGGTTTTCACGGCATCCCAGCCTTGGGCTGCGGGCTCCTCTCTGTGCTTTGGCTGTGCCCGTCAGGGATTTTGTTTTCTCCCCTCCACTTCCTCCCTCCCTGACTCTCTCTCTCTCTCCCTCCCATCTAAGTCCAAATTGGAAAAATGAGCAGAGGCCAAGATGGGGTTCACCATTAAACTTGGTCTAACATAGTATACTTGTAGTGCGTGGTCATCCATTTTTCACTTTGATAGGACATTGATTCATGGAGAGTTAGATTAATGAATTAATTTGTTGGAACGACTTAACTGTCCAGTTTATTGAACATCTACCACATGGGCTGGTACGATGTATGGTGAATGTTTTCCTTAAGTTTTTTTAAATGCTTGGGACAATTCTGCAAACGTGGGTGTATGAGCCCTGATTTACAGGTGAGGAAATCAAGACACAGGTTAAGTCATTTGTACAAAATCACATAACTGGTAAGTGGCATAACCAGCATTCTAATCCAGGATGGGTGGTCTTCAAACCTGGTGGTATTACTTCTCATGGACTGAACAGGGTTTAAAATGGATGAAATAACAAAACTGTAATAATATAGCAACAACTGAATGATCCCTAGACTGTAAGTTTAATAGCTATTTAATATATACTGTATTTATTGAGGGATAATACACATACAGGGCAGGGCATGAGCCCAAAAAGTGAACTGATTGGTGAATTTTCAAAGTGAATGTGCCTGTGTAACCAGAACCTATATCAGAAAACAGAACCTTATCAGCACCCCAGAAGCCCCCTTTCTCCCCATCCACTGCCTCTCTGCTCCCAAGGTAACTGTTATCCTGACATCTGACACCAGAGGTTGGGTTTGCCTGTTTTGAAAATCAGATCCATGGAATGATTCAGGATGGACTCGTGTGTCTGGCTTCTTTTGCAGACGTTATATTTGTGAGGTTCGGTCATGCTGCTGTTGTCATTCTCATTGCTGTGTATTCTTCCATTATATCCTCACACCACCATCTACTTCTCCATCCGACGGTTAATGGACATTTGGGTTGCTTCCAGTTCGGGGCTGTTATGAATATCGCTACTCTGAGCATGCTTATAAAAACATTTATATGTTTTAAAGAAACTGTGTCCCTCTCACAACCTTTCCCCACATTAACGTGACTTTCTGTAAGATGTTTTCTGGTTGGGGTTATAAAGCTATGATGTTGTGAAGCTTCTAAAAGCTTTTTGAGAGAGAAAGTCATCCTGTTAAAGCGAAACCTGTTGTCTCCTCTCCTGCCTCCCTCTACCCCCACCATTATCACGGCCCAGAAGAGCGGGATGCTTGAGGGCACCCCTGTGGAATCAGACAAACGCTAGTTCAAATCCTGGTCCCGCCCTTTCGTAGCTGTGTAACCTGGGGCAGCAATAACAGGGTTATTTTTACTAGTCGTTATTTGTTGCCGATGACAGCACTCATCACAGGTGACATTTACTGAGCGCTTACTATTCCAGGCCCTGCCTTGGGTATGCATTTCTCATTTATTCTTCATAACCCTATAAGATAATCTTTCCCCTGCTGCTGCTGCTTCTTCCTTTTCCTCTTCTTCTTCCTCTTTTTCTTCTTTTTAAACTGGTGAGAAAACTTGGCCCAAAGTCACACTTACAGTAAATGAGAGAACTGGAATTTAGACCCAGTTGGTGTGACCTGGAGCCCGTGTCCTTGAAGCTGTCTGAGCCTATAGGGAATTTGGAGACTTCATAGGGAATAAAACCTCCTGCCTCACTGGGCCGTCATAAGGCTGAAACGATGGGGAGAAGCTTGTGGACCACATCGAGGGAAGATGCACGGTGACTCCACAGTGGATTCCTTTTGTGGCATCTCTCTGATGCTTTTACTAACGATCGTGCTGAGGATCGGGCTGAGGCTGGGTGTCATCCTGGAAAATGGACACGTCGTGATTTGCGGAGCCATCGCCACCTACTGGTTGGTCCCGCCTCACCCTGACCAGCTTATCTTTAACATTGGCACGTGTTCTGTCTTCCCGAGGTTTTTCTTGACTTCTTTCCCATCTTCTAAATATAAAGTATGTGCCTTATTTGTTTTTGTAGAAATACATTTTTGGGGGATGAAAAAACCGATGAGAATACTAGTTTGGTATTTTCCCAGGCGCGTCAGTGTCTGGCACGTGTACAACATCTTTGTGGCCAGTTTATTGCGGGTCTGAAGTTCTAGCAGCAGTGGGCCGGGTAGAGTTGGAAAAGTCACGTTTCTGAGCTCTTGTGGATGGCTGTGGTTTGGCGTCATTTGTCAGCCTTAGTTTAGGTTTGTGGCCGCAGAGGTCATCTGGGCACTTGTCTGATGCCTTTGGGTACCAGATGGTGCCACTGTCTCCTGGCAACGAGACTGAATCCTTAGGTTCACCCCAGGCTTAGGGAGTTTGTAAGTGAAGCCCTGGGCTGTTTGGGAGAAATTCACATTTTAACTCACTCTCTGCTTTCTCAAGGCCTTTCTCCTCACAGCCAGCCAGCCTCCCTTCTGGGAACAGTGGAGTGGCTATTGCAGGAGATTCCCGTGGGTCCAGGGACAGCCGTTCCCCTTCCAGGTTGACCCAGGCCTGGACTTGGCTGGCCTGCGATCTTAAATGACTTGGGTTTTTCAGGGTATCGTGAGAGGGTTGCTAGAATCTCTTAGAGACAGCCTGGGAAACAAATGCTCTTAAAAACTGCCTTGGAATTACTTTCCACTTTCCAGAAGAAGTCGCAGCAGTTCAGATGTTTAATTGTTTAGCTTCGCTTGGTTCTAGTACAGCTGTAACCTGCATGCACCGACAGGTTTCAGGTATTGTCTTCTTTTTTTTGTCATTGTTTAAAAAAATATTTATTTGTTTATTTATTTATTTGGTTGCACTGGGTCTTAGTTGCGGCACGCAGTCTCCTTAGTTGTGGCATGCGAACTCTTAGTTGCGGCATGCATGTGGGCTCTAGTTCCCTGATGAGGGATCGAACCCGGGCCCCCTGCATTGGGAGCTCGGAGTCTCAGCCACTGCGCCACCAGGGAAGTCCCAGTATTGTTTTCTAAAGGATTCATTTATTAGTGCTTCTAGGTAGAATTAGATTTTAAATATTAAGGTAAACATGGAATTTAGCATAATCTGTAAATTCTGATTTTTCATCTCAAAGGATTAGGTTTAAAATTGTATCTTTGTGGGAATTCCTGGTGGTCCAGTGGTTAGGACTCTGCGCTGTCACTGTTGAGGGCCCGGGTTCAATCCCTGGTCAGGGAACTAAGATCCCATAAGCCCTGTGGCCAAAATACAAAAAAAAAAATCTTTGTGATGTAACAATATGCAAATGAACTACTGGAGCCAGGAACAGTCTGATGGGAAACTCAGATGCAGTGAAATGTTTGTTTTATTAGTCGAGTTATGGAATGTTTCTGTGGGGATGGTTATTGGCCTCTGGAAAGCAATCAACACAAAATACCCGGGACAGGCAGAGGCTTGGGCCCAGAGTTAACCTTTGAAAGGGGAAAAAAATGCAAAAGCAAGGGCTCAGGAGGCATCTGTAAGGATGGGATTTCCTTACTCTCTGGGATAGTGGAGTTTAGTGATGATTTCCGTTTCTTGATTCTCAGGAATTAAAGGCAGAATTTTCATCAGGTCACGTTTTTCAGTGCATAGCATTAGTGTATGTCTAAAATGCAAATCTGTGTTGTTATTCAATGGCTTAAAATCTTGCAGTGAATCCCCTCCACTTCAGAACAGCATCAGAGGTCCTCACTACCAGCCTTGTTTCCTTGCTACACACCCTGCACTGTAGCCTGAGCCATTCAGAGCTCCGTGTGTGTGTGATAGACTTTTTACACTTTGTAGAAGGTTCTTAATGTTTGTAGCCTGAGCGGGTCTTAGAACCACTGAATGTTACCAGCGAGAACGTGAAGGGGGCTTCGTGGCCCTTTCCCCATGCTGGTTGTGAAGAAGGGCAGGCTGGAGAGAAAGAAGAGGGAAAATGTTTGTGCCTTCATTTCAGTGTCTGTGGGTCACCTAGTTGAACTCTTATGTTTTTGAAGAACTCTTATGCTTTAAAGGCCTTGAGAGGTAGAGCTTAGTATATACAGGGTTTCCCAGACCTCTGAATAAAATATGGAATGTTGTTGGTCACATAGTTTGACTAATAATAGCTTCCATTTATTGAATCTGGCATCATAGACATGCCAGAGATTATACCAAATACTTACATCCGCATTATAGCCTGTTCTTTTTTATTTTTAAGTGTTATTTTTATTTATTTATTTTTTTGGCTGCATTGGGTCTTCGTTGCTGTGTGCGGGCTTTCTCTAGTTGCGGCGAGTGGTGGCTACTCTTCGTTGCGGTGCGCATGCTTCTCACTGCGGTGGCTTCTCTTGTTGTGGAGCATGAGCTCTAGGTGCGCGGGCTTCAGTAGTTGTGGCTCATGGGCTCAGTAGTTGTGGCACGTGGGCTCAGTATTTGTGGCACACGGGCTCTAAAGCACAGACTCAGTAGTTGTGGCCCACGGGCTCTAAAGCACAGACTCAGTAGTTGTGGCGCACGGGCTCTAGAGCACAGGCTCAGTAGTTGTGGCGCACGGGCTTAGTTGCTCCGCGGCATGTGGGATCTTCCGGGACCAGGGCTTGAACCTGTGTCCCTGCATTGGCAGGCAGATTCTTAGCCACTGCGCCACCAGGGAAGTCCCTTCAGCCTGTTCTTACAACACCACTTATTTTAGAAGGTGGGAGAACCGAGGGGCAGATATCTTAAGCTTTGTCCAAGATCTCAAGCCAGGTTTGCTTCTCCTATACTGAGTTGACCCTCATTTTCCTTCATTGACTTGACAGTTTAAAAAAAATTACTTTATGAATCAGTTACTGGGCCAGGGGGCGTGTGTATGACAAGAGTGTCTTCATGTCACTTTCTGGAAGAATGTTTCGTAGCAATAATAATATCCAGTTACAAAGAGCTTTTACTTCCAGTCGTATTTCTGTCTCCTCTTTCCTTTCGGGCTGTGGATTCTGGCTACGCAGAGTCCTTTCAGGCTGTACTTGTTGCTCTGGACTCCAGACAGCTCCGGGGTTCCCTCTCCTGCTAGTTATCCGTGGACTCTGTTCCTTCATTTAAGGACTCACTGTTCGTTGACTCAGTCCAAGGGGCCTGAGGAATATGAGCGTAAACCAGATGCGGTCTTTGCAGTGAAGAGATGGTATGATTTATGTACATTTTGCTGCAACACAAGGTGGAGGTCGGTGAGTACTAGGAAAAGGGGGCAAAGAGAACCCCATAGTTGTCTAGAGGCCAGAGAATTGCACCTGGGGAGTTGCGGCGGGGGGGCGCTTCGTGGAATATCTGACATTTGTCTGGACCTGAAGGCGTGAGTGAGGTTTGGCTTTGTGGTCCAGGGTTGGGTAGGGAGAGGACCGGCGTCCCTGCCAGAGGGCGCGGTGCAGGCAAAGGCTGCTGGTGGGGAAGGCAGGGACTTGTGAACCTAAGGGGAGCACTGAGTGCCCATTTTCCTTTCGTCGAGGACAGGATCTGTGAGCTAGGAGAGTTCCCTGATGATCAGAGTTGCGTTTCCCAGCCTTGGGAGCCATGGGGAAGGTAGTTGGCAGAGCGGAGAAAGTCGAACAAGGAGGTCAGTGAGATGGTTGTTGCCATGTCGTGGCTCCAGGGTGGAAAGTTGCTGAAAAGGAACCAGACCCCAGATTGTTCTCCGGCCACCACGACGGCCAGGAGCGCTCAGGGACGCACAGTGTGGCTCCCAGCCAGTTCACCCTCCTTCTCCTCAGTGACCTTTCCCATACCCCAGTGTGGTCCACTGTGCGGGGGCCACAAGGTCTCCCGTAGCCTCGTCTGCAGTCACGCTTGAGGTCTACACACCTGACTCAGGCCGGGGCTCCCTTTCCCGTCTCCACTTAGAAGAAGGGCAAACCAGGGAGAAAGAAGAAGGAAGATGTTTGGGGCTTCATTTACGGCAGATTCCCTCCAGCCGCTGCCCAGTCACTGCGTCGCCACTCAGGCGTCCAGCGACGTCTCCCACCCAACACGTCCTAAAGGGAGCTCCTGACCTCACTCCCATCTGCTGTCCTCACGGCCTCCACCACGACCGCTGTGTCCTGTTGCTCAGGCCAGACCCCTTCGAGACATCCTCGGCCCTTCTGTGTCTCACACCTCGTGTGCAGTCCTTCAGGGAGTCCCGAGGACCGGGATGAAACGACATCTGTCTGGTCCAGACCATCTGGGTCCCCTGACAGTCACCTCCCGGCGGCGTCTTTCCTTGGCTGCCTTGGTCTGTCCTACACTCAGCAGCTAGAGTCGTTGTCTGGACGCGTGAGTTAGAGCTCGTCACTTCCCTGCCCAGAGCCCTGAATGGCTCCCGGCTGTCACTCAGGGCAAAGGCCAGAGCCCTGACACTGGCCTTCAAGTTCCCACATCGCTCACCCCACCCTTGCGTCCCCACTGGTCCCTCTCCATCCCCACCCTCGCTGCGGCTGTCCTCCCTCAGACCCATCAGGCATGCTCATGACTCCTGTCTCATTCCGGTGTCTGGAATACTCTTCTTCACCCCCCCCCCCCCCCGCTGACACCTGGACCTCAGGAGGGCAGGAATCTGTTTGCATTTGATGTCCGGGAGATTAACCTTGGTTTAGGGCAAAGAAACCAGTCCTTTTATGGAAGCACATCGGCCTTCTTGTCTACTGATTAACTAGGATGAAACTACTCTTGGCTTTTCAACAAAGTCAAGACTGCCTACAGGTGTGTCTGGTGCATCTGCAGTCTCCACCAAGGAGCACATTCTCTTCGGGGCACGTTCACGGTCAGGCTGCTGGGATGGGGTCGCTAACCTACCACTGTCGAGGTTTGTGAGTTTCCATCTGGGGGAGGGCTGCAGGCATGCTTGTTTTTAAAATATCAGTGCAGGTAGCGTTTAAAGAATGTTTGGTGTAATTTGTTAGATATATATATTATTGCTTGTTAATTTTGAGCCTTCATCATGTGTTTAAACCTGAAATATATAAAGAAATGATGCAGCTACAGTTTTTCTGTTTTAGTTGGTTTATTTATTCTTTGGGCTTTTGTCCTCTTTATTTTCACATTGATTTTCAAAAGATTTTTCTTTTTTCTTTTTTTTAACTAATTTTATCGGAATATGGTTGCTTTACACTGTTGTGTTGGCCTCCACTGCACAACAAAATGAATCAGCCAGACATACAGATATTCCCCCCCCGTTTGGACTTCCCTCCCATTTAGGTCACCCCAGTGCATTAAGTAGAATTCCCTGTGCTGTGCAGTATGTTCCCATCAGTTGTCTATTTTATAAAAAAATGCTATAGATGACCTTATTTCCAAAGCAGAAATAGAGACACACACGTACAGAACAAAAGATTTTTCTATATATTTGTATCATCATAATTTATTATTTAGCATCATAATTTGTTATACAGAACGTGTGTTTTAAGATCGGAGGGTGTTCCTTTTTTTTTTTTTTTTTTTTTAGTTTGAGATTTACACTACTGGTAAAATTAACCTGGGTGAGTTGTTTAACTTTTGTTCCTCCACTTATTGTCTGTGGAGTGGAGATTCTAGTTCTTCTGATTGTAGGGTTGTTGCTGTTATCAGATGTGGTCACATACCTGCCTTATCTAAAGCGCTGGGTAATTGTTGGCTGCCATCTGGGACAGTTCAGAGTTTCAGGAAAACATCATTGATGACTTTGAGAGCAGAAGTCATGCTTGTAGCTGACGGCCTCTGGACCCATTTTATTTGTTTTAAAATTTTACTTGAACGCGCATCTTTACTCTTTCCCGATGTACACCCCACACTCCCTCACCCGCATGCCAGTGTCCACGGAATCACACACCCACGTCTCGCCTTCTGTGCACCCCTGCCCCGTGTGTAAACACAGACCCTCACTTACGTGTTTGCTTCGGGCGTTGATTCCACGGGCAGAAATAAACATGGATCCTGACTTCTGGCTAGGAGCTTGTTCATGGAAGCTCTTTCCTCTTTCTATTTAGTACAGATCTGATTAAGTTCAACATTTATTCAGCTTCTGCCATGTGCCAGGCACTTGGCTGGACCTGCGGATTTAAAACTGGAGAAAAAGTGGTTCTGGCTCTTGTACAGAATAGACGGACACCTGCGGTTACCGTGTGTGAGGATGCATTTTGTACCGGAAGTACATCTGCATGACGCTGCTGGGGCCCTGAGGGCACGGAGGGCACCAGTCTCTAGACGATGCCTGGAGAGGTGGGGATGGTGGTGGTACTTGGGGTGAGCCCACTCGGATGGGACCCTCCCTCCCGCCCTTGCCCTGTTCTCAGATCCCTGTTCCATCTGAGGGCATAGCGCTGGCCAGAGAATTAACAAACGTGTACTCCGGACTTTCCAGGAAAGGCCCGCTGTCAGATGTTCTGCTGTAGTCAGGCCCCGCATCTGACTTCTGCTTTGGAAGATTAAGTCCTCATGCAGGACAGGGAAGCATAAAATGGCATGTTGGTTATCTTGAAAGATTTGCGTGTGTTGGGGACAGGGGGCAGGGAGGCGGTCAGTGCCGAGAGACGTGCCCAGGGGTCTGCAGGTGGACCTGCCACGTGGACTGCAGGGGTTTCCAGCCTCCGCTCAGGCGGCTGTGTCCCCCCCCCCCGCCCCCGCCGTTGCCCCCATGACTTTTCTCTTCCGTCTCATGAAATATGCCGTGTATTCGTGCATTGCCCACTGTGTGTCGCAGCCGCAGGGCAGTAAGGAAGGAGATGTGCGCCCTGCTCTCCAGGGGCCTCTTACACACACGCACCTGAAATTGAACACGGGTGAAGGGACCCAGGGATCATCACGTCACATGTTCTTTTCACTTGCTGATCCAGAGTCCAAGCCCAGAAAGAAATCACATCAGGTGTTTCTGCTCTATTCTCCAGTGAAGCCTCCTCTTCCTTGCAAACAATGAGCTTGGAGAGCCAGGCAGGGCTGCCAGGTGCCCAACCCCCCCCCCCATCTCCCTCCCTGGCACTGTTCTAGCAGCTGGGAGGTGGGGTGTGGGCAGATGGAATATTTGCCCTCAGGAACATCTGCTCTAGGTGGCCGGTGACAGATCAGTCTGTGGTTTGGACGAAGCAGTAAGTGCTGGGGTGGGATTGCAAGTTTAAGCAGGGCGGTTAGGAGGTCAGGCCTCTCTGAGAAGGTGACATTTTTTTTTTTTTTTCACACACACACACACACACACACACTGTATTTTATCTTTACAAGAGATAAATCAGCTGACACCAAGCATTGTAAATGGATGACCACAACAAAAGCAACAATGATTGCAATTACCAAACACGAAACACACTCATGCTATGTCATATTATTGACATTCAGTCCAGTAATCCTCCACTGTAACAGCTCCTTTACTTTGCAGTGAAAATTGATTTGTATATTTTTTGCCTCTGAGTCCTTGTGGGATTTTTTTTTTTTTATTCAAACAGAAAGTCACAAAAATTATAATCATCCTCATCAGTTCACTCAGTCCCATGTAATTAATTTTTTTTTATCTTGATCTTTTGTTAGCACTTTTATGAGTTCATCACTTTTTCATTAGAGTTCTGAAAATGCTTCTTCATTCAGTTCAGCAGTACGGTCAGTTACCAGAAACCTGCACTTGTCAGAGTCTTTTCCATGAGTTCCTTGAAGATGAAACCCTTTTATAGGAACATTTTTGCAAAAGCATCACAGTACACCCAGAACTGTCTGTAAATGACAAAAGACTTAAAAATGACCACGGTTAAAGATTTGATGAAAGTTCATAATAATGCAATTGACAAGGAAATTTAGTTATTTCTGAGATATACATTTTAAAGTAATAACTAGAATTATGACTTATAACATTATACCAGAACATGTAAGATTTTTAGACATTTCATGTAATGTCTGAAACATTTATATTAACATATTTCCATGCAAATAACCCAAAGAAAGTTTAGTATTAGTTGTTTTTGTTGTTTGTTTGTTTTTTTATACTGCAGGTTCTTATTATTCATCAATTTTATACACATCAGTGTATACATGTCAATCCCAATCGCCCAATTCAGCATGAGAAGGTGACATTTGAGGAAAGACGCAAAAGGCTGTGAACAGGATGAAGTCCCCGGGGCGCTCATGTGGGTGGGAAGGAGACAGGGACCAATAGCCTGGCAGGATGAGGGAGCTGCTGGCCACTGATGCAGGGTCCGGGATCTGTGTGTTTCTAGAACGTGTTGATTTGGAAGCCAAAGGGAGCGTGAAGGACCTGGGTCTGGTGCCCAGGTGCTCGTCGTGGGGTTCAGCCGGTATTTAGACGTGGTGGTGGGTAGCACCTGCATGACCTGAAGCTCAAGGTGAGCCTGGTGGTGACCCGCCAGGCTGTGGGACTCCTTTGCTTTAGTCGTCGGCAGCCCAGAAGCAGCTGGGCTCCTCCTTCTCCTTGCTGCCCCCATCTCTTCGACAGAGCTTCAGAGTTTTCAATGAAGCGGTGAAGGGGCCCCGTGGGGGATGCGGTGTCAGCTGCTGGACCAGCCCGGCTGTCCTGGGCCTCGGCCTCTGTGCAGACGTCTGAGCAGAGACCACAGTGAATCTCATCTTTCTGTTTCAGACAGCCCGCTGGAGGATTCTGACCTGAAGGACACGTATCTCATCCCGAGAAACATCATGGCCGAGCCAGACTATATAGACGATGACAACCCTGAACTAATTAGGCCTCAGAAACTAGTCAATCCTGTCAAAACATCCCGGAACCATCAAGACCTTCACAGAGAACTTCTTATGAATCAAAAAAGGTAAGATGCTTTCTTGAGCGGAGTTTTCCTTAGGGGACTTTTAAGGTAACTAGATTTAAGTTTAGTTACGTTTACAAAGGCTTTGAAGAGTTGTTTGTTTCTTGACCATATTTAACACTTCCTATTCCTTTCGCGTCCTTGAGTCAGGGCATCCATGATGTAAAGCCGTCTGCAGGCTCAGCTGCCGGCCCCAGGGTCTCTCGGAGTTCTGTGGTCCTGCGTCCCTTTCTCAAGTGGATGCGTATTTTAGAATTTGTACAGAAAGGGCTGGATTAAGGATAAAAGAGGGTGTCCTACGTCGAAGAGGAATACATTATTGCTTAGATTTGTAAAAATTCTGAATTTTCCCCATATATTTGGGGAAATGTGAGAACAGATACTGCCCACTTCAGCATTTGTAGAGTGGCAGGGAGAAGTCTCTAGAACCACATCAGACTTAACAGTAGATAAGGACCCCCTTTCTTGTGTTTTCGTTTGTTTGTTTTTAGGTAGCATTTTAAATGATTACTATCATCATTTTTATTACTATTAATTTTTTTTTGGAGAGGAGCAAAACATTTACCTTCAGTCTTCTTTGTAAACCATTTGTTAGTTCCATCTGTGTCATACGTAATTTTGGGCATTGGGTTCGGTATACTCTGCTTTTTTTAAGTTTGAAAATTTATTTTATTGAAGTATAGTTGATTTACAATGTTGTGTTAATTTCTGCTGTACAGCAGAGTGATTCAGTTATACATATATATATTCTTTTTCAGATTCTTTTCCATCATGGTTTATCACAGTGTATTGAATATAGTTCCCTGTGCTATACAGTAGAACCTTGTTGTTCATGCATTCTATATATAATAATTTGAATCTGCTAATCCCAAACTCCCCATCCATCCTTCCCTTACCCACCCCCCTTGGCAACTGCAAGTCCTCTTTATGTCTGTGAGTCTGTTTCGTAGATAAGTTCATTTGTGTCATATTTTAGATTACACATATGAATGATATCATATGGTATTTGTCTTTTTTTTTCCGATTTTGCTTAGTATGATAATCTCGAGGTCCATCCATTTTGCAGCAAATGGCGTTATTTCATTCTTTTTTATGGCTGGTACTCTGCGTTTTAAGTGATTATGGGCAGGGCTACTGGACTGGGAGAGCTGAGGATGAAAAGTTGCTTTATTTATTAGGACACAAGGTTACGTCTTCTAAGATCTATTAAGCTTCATTTAGAACTGTTTTCAGATCTTCATAGTAAAACTGTTTGCTGATCTGAGTTGTGGAAATGTGGGTCACTCATTTGCTCTCTCTTTGCTAAGCCTTGGTGAAAAGGTAGCTACTGCCCACTGCACTGAAAGATGTGCAGACCAAGCTAAGCATTGGGGTAATGTTTTGGAAGACAGGCCTAATTAAAAATAAAAATAAAACATTTTAAAAAGGGATGAGAGGGCATTTTTATGGCAGTTCTCCGTCAGAGTGTACCTCTGCCAGAACTCATATCTTCTGTCCCAGGAACTCTTTGTAACTACATTTCTCCCTCCAGATGTGGGAATGTGACTTACTTTCTGTCCCCAGCACACTAGCGTGCTGCCTGAATAACGCTTATTCAGTAGAATGTGAGTTTGATCCTTTTTGAATAAGTCCTTAGCTTCTACCTGTCTTTGTCGCATAAAAACAACAACAAAACTGCCAAGGATTTGGTATCATCACACCCAAAGCAAAACAAGACTGTATACGTTCCTAAACAGGCCAGAGAATTTGGAGGCCGTCCTACCTGGGAAACCATGTCTGCATTTTGGTGGGAAGATGGAAAGTTTAATATCCTCTAAAAGAGAGTAGCCGAATGGTTTTCTAAACCAAATAATTTTCTGATTGTCTTTACCTCTTGGATCTCAGTTCCCTTGCCTGTCAAATAGGAGTAGGAGACTTAGTTAATCTCTAAGGAACATTCTAGTTCAAACTGTTGTTGGGTTTTCATGTTTTCTCCTATATCTATGAAAAGGCTCCACGTCAGAATAGAGACAAAGGTAAAGCAAAGTTGGTGGAATAGTTGTTCTTTGAATTAGAGGCTATAGACTACTCTGCAGAAATGTATTTAGTAGCCTGGGTCTGTCTGTGTAAAACATTACATTCAGTTTGTGCAACTGAATCTGTTTCCAGATTTCCTGGAGTAGGCACATTCTCTGAAAATGGACCTCGTTCCTGTTTGCCTTTCTCTCGCCTGTTCTTTCTTTTCCTTGTTTTCACAGCTGACTCCTTAACCAGGTCCAGCTCAGCTAATTTTGGAGAATGCTCATGTTCACTCGGGCACAGTGGTGTAGAGAGGACCTGGGCTTTGAGGTCAGGGAGAAATGGTATGAATCCTGGTTTGCCATTGAACTTGACCTACCTTTTATGATCTTGGACAGGGTCTTCCTTCCTGTGATCTGTTTCTTCATCTCTAAAGTAGGGGATAAAGATATCTTTCTTATAAAAAATGAAAGTAAATGAGAGCATGTTTAAATACCTGTTAGAACACCTGGCATATAAGAAGTGCCCATTTAGTCCCATCTTCCCCCTTCCTATGTAGCATCATCTGAAATTTCCTGTTGCTTTTTCCCCTTTTTCTCTGAAAAGTTCTGGTCTGGTTGTAGAAGTACATTAAAAAAAAAAAAAAAAAAAACGAAAATTAAAGGGAGGTTTCAAAATCAAACGAATATATCTTATCCTATGCCTTCAGGTTTTTTCAAGGTAAAATCTTAGTTTGGTAGGATCCTCTTATTAGGAATACACCTGGCTTTAGAGTGAAAACTTCTCAAGCAGTTTCTTCTCTTTTATTCATCTTCTAATCATGCATGCTTTTTAGAGACTGTGGGGTTTCTATTTCTGTTTTAGTGCCAAATAATAGAAAGTATCACATCAATAATATGTATATATTTGGTTAAAGGATAGTCATACTTGCTTACTGGTTTGTACCATAATGAACCTCTGTTTACTTGTCTGCAGTTTGTAAAGGGCCTTCCCATATTTTATCCAGTGATCTTTCCAGCAACCCAGCGTGTGTTGTCTTGGGGTTGTTCTCATTCGATGTGTGAATGAGAGGAAACTCAGAGGCATTGGCTGAAGAGTCTTTTCAATTTCACATGATAGTTTTATTGGAATAAAAAAAGGGTAGAAATCAACATAGAATTACAGGCAGTTTAAATTAAAGACAGCGATGAATCAAATTTAATAACCATATGAATGAGAAGAAGGGGGAGGGGTAGGAGAGGGAGAGAGACTGAGATGAACACGGAACAGGCTCTGTGGAGCTTCTGCTCTGCGTGGCCGCAGTTTCACTCAAAGACCTGTCTCGGTCCAAAGAGCTGCGTTGCTTAGGAGAGCATATCCTCATAGGTATTCTAACGCCGTATCCTGCACTCTTTCAAGTATATCATTCTGCTCCTCTATTTGCTGTCTTTTGGACCCAGCTAAGTTTCAGGTTAAAAGTCTTTAAAATTTGATCTGGTCACAGCTTACCACTAAGTCTGACAATTAAGACCCTGTGTCAGGTTCTCAGATTCTTTGTTCCCATAACAAGGCAGATTGCAAGAGGCATTATTTTTGGTAGTTGAAAGATCAGTGTTCAAGAGGTCTTAAAAAATGAGAATATTTCCAATATAATTTAGAGAGAATCTGTCTTCCCTAAAAAGAGTACTTTTGGGGCAAACATAGAATACCCGGCTACTCTACATCCCTCCCATTGGCTCTTTGGCTTGTACATTTCAGTCGACAGTTTCTAGGTCCCTGTGTTTTCGGTCACTCTTCAGTTGGTGTGCTTTGTTAGACAAATAGTTAGATCCTCAGTAAATGCTTATTGCCGTGCAACATGGAAACAAAATATGGGAAGTTGAGGCAGAAATATTTACATTTGAATCCGTGCAGGTAGAAATGGCTCAGTCATAAATGTGGAGCAGGGCAGGCCAAACCAGGAGATTCCAAGATTCAAGGTCAAGGGCTTGAAAGCCAAAGGCAACCCTTCCCCTCCCCGCTACAGAAAAATATTAGGCCAGGAGGTGTTTGGCTGGGTGGGCAGGGGACGGGAGCATGTCGTGTTAGAGTTTGCGCCAGACCTGCCTCTGCCTCGGTGCTGACCTGCATGAGGAGGCGGTCTCCCTTTTACGGGTTTAAGTGTGGCTGGTGTGGAGGTGGAGTGGCGTGAACGTAGACCGGTCCAGTTCCCCTGAATGTGTTCAGTGGTTTATATGAAGTGTGAAACGGACCATTAAACGTTGTCTGTACATTTCCATCAGTGGTGGTGGGAGTATAAATTGTTGCGGCCTATTTGGAAAGCAGTTTCACGGTCCACATCCAAATCCAAAATGTGCAGACGCTTAGCCAGCAGTTCTGCTTCTGTGAATGCAGCCAACAGAGATGCTTGGATAGGAGAAATATAAATGGACAAGGAAGCTCCTCGCCTCCTTGCGTTCAATAGGGAACCACTGGAAACAACCTAAATGTCTCTCATTATGGACATGGCAAAATTGGGGCACTTCTGTCCTCCGATAAGGGTATAGATAGTATGGAGCACACTGTAAACAGTGAGTTATCTGTGGGTGCAGGAATGGGGAGCAGTCCATGGGTGCAGGGCCTCTACCTTGTACAGTTTTTGGGGCCACCATTCACCTAGATTACAGAGCATGTGATGCACCCCGTAGATGTCTAACAGGGAGGGTCTAGGTGTGCTTTCACTTTTTATCTTGCATGTATGTATATAACACCTAACCTCTCTCTTTTTTTTTCCCAAAGAGCACGTATTAATTTAAAAAATCGGCTTGGTCCGCTGTGATAGTCACGAGAAGCAGTTCTGGAATAACTGTTGGTCTTGGGTGGTACCAAGTAGTTGTGGCACGTGGGCTCAGCAGTTGTGGCTCACAGGCTCTAGAGCGCAGGCTCAGTAGTTGTGGCACGCGGGCTCAGTAGTTGTGGCTCACGGGCTTCAGTAGTTGTGGCTTACAGGCTCACTAGTTGTGGCACACGGGCTTGGTTGCTCCGCAGGTCTTAAGCAGTTGTCAGTCATAAAGGGATTGAAAGTTCTTGTTAGTTGAATTGATTGAAGAGAATCAACGTTGTCATACAGAGACTGATACTGTAATTTTTATGAAATTCGGAGCTTATTTCTGTCTTGCTATCTCTGCAGCCTGATCCAGTTTTAGACTCAGAGAATCACATAGGCAGTGCTTGACTTTTTCCATTCAGCATAGAAAGTTAAGTGAGCTGCTTGATAAAATATTAACTAAATTTGTATGACTTCTTGACTATTATAAGTGCAGGACATTTATCATATAAGCACCATTTTCCTGAGTTTTGTGTTAATAAATATTTTATCATACTGCACCACTGTGTAAAATCTTTGAACAGAAAATGCATACCGTATATTAGTTAAACCCATTCACGTGTTGTGATAGAATGCCAGCTTAATGCGTCATACACCAGAGTTTGTTCAACAGCTTTTGCGTAAGCCAGAAGCACTTAATAACGGTTGAGGTTAATTTCACCAGTGAATTATAGTTTGAAATTTAAATTATGCAGGTAGCTAAATTCCTAATCCTAAAATTTAAATCCCTTAACTCTGTCTGTACTGTCATACTGAGACTTTTTAATAGTCATGAAACTGAGTGGGTCTTTACTCAGATTATTTACAAACATTTTCCGGTGCTCAATGACACTTAAGTCTATTGGAGCGAAGTACCATAAGCAACTTTTCTTATTACACTGAGTAAGATTTAATTTCCAGAATAGTCTGTCTATACTTCTGTCCTCCTCATACAATCTTAATAACTGTGAAGTAAGTTGTAAATCGCAAAAATAACCCATCTCTTTTATTTCACTGGAAATATGGCTGAACTTAATATTTCTTTTTTTTTTTTAAATAAATTTATTTATTTATTTATGGCTGCGTTGGGTCTTCGTTGCTGCACGAGGGCTTTCTCTAGTTGTGGCGAGCAGGGGCCACGCTCCATTGCGGTGCACGGGCTTCTCATCGCAGTGGCTTCTCTTGTTGCAGAGCATGGGCTCTAGGCACGCGGGCTTCAGAGTTGTGGCACGTGGGCTCAGTAGTTGTGGCTCACGGGCTCTAGAGTGCAGGCTCAGTAGTTGTGGCATGCGGGCTCAGTAGTTGTGGCTCGTGGGCTTCAGTAGTTGTGGCTCGTGGGCTCTAGAGCACAGGCTCAGTAGTTGTGGCACACGGGCTTAGTTGCTCCATGGCATGTGGGATCTTCCCGGACCAGGGCTCGAACCCGTGTCCCCTGCATTGGCAGGCGGATTCTTAGCCACCGCGCCACCAGGGAAGCCCCTCTTTCTGTTTTTTTAAAACCTGAAGTTCTGCTAATGAAAATTGGGAAAGGGAAGACATATATGTTATTTTAACTCTGTGTCTTTTATCTTCAGTGATGGAATCTACTGACGTTTACTCTGTAAACAGCAATTTTGCAAAATCATTTATTATGATCTTAAAAAGAGGTAGAGAGGAGAGATGCCAGAATTTTAAAAAATCACCACTAGATAGATGTGGAAGTGTGACACCGCGGATTATTTTACAGATGTGTTAGGGTGAACTTGAAAGAGATTGAGGCAAGGGTGGTGTTGAGATTCTTAGAGCCAGAGCACGTTTCGGAAATTCTTTCAGTTAATGGCAACTCACGTGACTCCTAGTTGATCAGTCGCATTAGCTGATTGAAGCAGAGTGGAGAACAGCCACGGAGGTCGGTCGGTCGACGGGCCTGTCCTGCAGACGCCCGGGTGTCCTCAGCAAGGCCAGCCGGCGTGTGGGGAGGCGCACAGGCCACCTCGGCCTGAGGCTGATTCAGCAGCACTGGTTTCCCACAGCCCAGAAAAGCACCGGTGCCTGTTGGGGCCACGTGTGCATGTGTGGACGCGTGCGATGGCTTTGTCACTCACCCCCTGGGCTGCCTGGCATTGATAGCGTTCTTCCTGTTCTGTGGCTTGTTTCTCTTTTATTGCCATAGTTAATAACGAGTTGAGATGACTCAGGGGCTAGTGGAGACTGGCTCAAGAGAGAGAGGATGGTGAAGAGGGGGAGCCCGGACTAGAGAAATCCTGAGGAATTGGCCGAGGACATGGAGGCCAGGCAAGTCCCAGCTGACCGTTAACATAGACAGAAATCCCACCTGCGAAGATGCCAGCGAATGTCCTTCTCCTGACCTGCCTCAGACATTTCAGATGAGGGTTGCTAGGGAATGGCCCGAGTTTGGGTTTTGTTTTGTCCCATTTGAAGAGACAGCAGCCTGATTGATCTCTCCCCAATGTCGAGGTCCCCTGAAGGCTGACTTCTGTGTGTTGTCAGCAGTTGAAATGGTTCCAGAGCACGGGGCTGGGATTCAGGATCCAGGTTCTCCAGGGCCATGCCCCCAGCAATGATGGAACCTTGGACGTGCCTTTAGATGTGCAAGAATCCTCTCCCAAGTCTGAAACATGAAGGGTTGGAAGAGGTTTCTGGGCCATTTGGTTGTTGAAGTTTCTGTGCTAGCTTCTCTTGAGGCTGCATGTAGTACTTGGGGTCAGGGGCTCGAGCCTGGGAAGCTTCAACATCTTCCTCTCCATGGTGGGTGACCGTCCCACCCACCGAATGAGCATGCTGTCCCCCACCTTCCCCACCCAAACCTCCTGCACTAACCTCCCTTGCATGACCTAGTGTCTGGCATACAGTAGGCGCTCAGAACGATTTTATCGAGTGATGGGTTTTGCTTACTGTTGGAAGGTGCTCTTGCCCTTTCTTTCATGCTCATGAATTTCTGAGGCCCCCAGTGTTGACTGTTAGCTGGTGGTAGGCGTCACAGTCATGCTAAGTCACTAGACCCCTCTTCTGTGGTTGATGCCTAAAATTTCTATTCATGAAAGTTGCATCCATTAGATTAAAACTTTTAAATGTTGTTAATGCTTTAAATATTTTTTTAATTAAAAAAATTTATTTTTACTAGTTTTAATTTAAAAAAATTTTTTGAAGTATAGTTGATTTACAATGCTGCATTCATTTCAGGTGTACAGCAAAGTGATTTGTTAATGCTTTTTTGCAGGGGACTTGCCCCTCAGAATAAGCCAGAACTGCAGAAAGTGATGGAAAAGAGAAAACGAGATCAAGTAATAAAGCAGAAGGAAGAGGAAGCACAAAAGAAGAAATCTGACTTGGAAATAGAACTATTAAAACGGCAGCAGAAGTTGGAGCAGGTAGGGGTGATTGGGGTGAAAGGTGTTTTTTTTGTTGTTGTTGATTAAGGGGTACAATATATTGATTTGGTACATTTGTATTGCAATATGATTGCCATCGTAGCGCTAACTCACGCCTCTGTCGCATCATATAATTATCATTTCTTCTAGTGGTGGGGACAGTTAAGTTCTAGTCTCTTAGCAACTTTCATGTTTATAATCGTTTTGCTGTCGATAATCCCCTTACTGTATATTAGGTCTCCAGGACTTAACTTCTCTGCTAGTTGCGAGTATGTACCCTTAAATAGCATCTTTCCCATTCCCCTAGCTAGTCACCATTTTACCCTCTGCTTTTACGATTTCACTGTTTTTAGATTCCACATGTGAGAGAGATCATACAGTACTTGTCTTTCTCTGACTTATCTTGTCCTGAGAAATAAAGGGTGCTGGAACAAGCAGAATTTCCCAGACACGTCAGATGTAAATGTTTTTATACCATGAAAGGAAAAGCTGAGACAGGTGTCTGCAGATGGACTAAAGTACACTCAAGATAAAGGGAAGGATTCTGTTGAGGACCTAGAAGGGATTCAGGAGGCAAAGCCCAAACCAGGGAATATCACAGAATTCACAGCCCAGTGCTGGGAGCTCAAGCACTTGAGTGAAGTTCAGCTTCACTTAAGACTGTGGAGCAAGTGCGTGTTGCCCTCGGCTCCTGTTTTAAGTCTTGGCCTTAATCTTTAGGCTCTCGTCACCCCTCGGTATTTCAGCAACAACAAGTCAGCTGCTGCTTCTGCGCAGAATTCTTACCCCAGGACGTAGATCCAGCCACATATGTCAAAATATAAATCTATTTCAAGTGGAGACCAGGAGAAACTTCCTTCCGTTGGGAAATGAAGTCGTTAGGGACTTTGGAAAGAGGAACAGTGTTTTTGGAAAGCCTCTCCGTTTGTAAATAATTATTTTCCTGTTTCTGAATTCTGTTTAGCTTGAACTTGAGAAGCAGAAATTGCAGGAAGAGCAAGAAAATGCCCCAGAGTTTGTGAAGGTTAAAGGCAATCTCAGAAGAACAGGCCAAGAAGTGGCTCAAGCCCAGGAGTCATAGGTCCGGGCTGCAGAGACCGCGCACCCAGCCCAGCGCACACAAAAAGTGTGTGCAGGGGTCTCCCCAGTACTTAACCTCAGGGCCAAAGCCCCTGGAGAGAATCCCAGCCAGCAGAGAACTGTTACTTTGAAAAGAGTTTGGTTTTGGTTTTCCTACCATCCGGGTGGATCAGTTACCTGTGACTGTTGCAGTTCCTATTCGCCAAACGAAGGACGTTGCCCAGCACTTAAGTTGGGATAATGGACCTGTGTTCAAAGACTTAAAAAATAACAACAACAAGAAAAAAAGGAAGAGGACACTGGCATAAATTCCTGAGAGTTGCACTACTTGGTTTTTCTTTCAAGCCAAGTTTAGTGGGGCACAGAGCCTTTTTTCTTTTAAAATGTAAAGAAAATGTGTTTCGTTCTTCCTTTAGTTACCCATTCAATAATGTAGATCGTGCAGAAATGCGTTTGATCTATTATATCCACTGTTTGTACATTCTATTTTCTTGTCTGATTTACACTTTCACCCACGTTAGGCTTAACGCCAGAGAATGTTAGTATTCATGTGGAACGCAGTTCTTACCTTTGTTGGCATTAAGATTCAGAAATAGAGTGAGGAGTTTTAAAAATATGGGAGCAAAGAAATACATAAACAAGACTACGTAAGCGTCTGTCTTGATCTTATTTTCATTCCTGTTGCTTCCCTGATGCTTCACGGTGACCTACTTCAGGGAAGGTCCATCATATAAATCCATGTATTGCTTTGATAACTGTTAGGGGTTTTGTTTTCTTTTATTTTGTTGTTAAGTTTCTTGCTCAGCGAGCCCTTTTATGTGAAATAACCTCCCAGTCCTTTGAGGAATAAAAACTAGTCCATATAACCCAACTTCAGTGTCAAAAAGTAGAGGGTCCAAATCTTTTGGTTTCTCCTGAGAGCAGTATGGGGAAAGCTCCCATGGGGAGCTGTGAAGGAAGAGTTCTTTGGGGATTTTAATGTGAGTCAAATGTGGACTGGTCTCAAGGAGGCCCATTTGGAAGATATATAGCATTTATACATTTCTAATATTATTTGAATCCAAGCTTTGAAATGTTCTGGTTAATGATCACCTAGCTCTTTGCCCTTTTTTCTCGTGAAGAAAGGCTATCTCGCCACTACCTTAGTGATGGCGATGCGTTGGTAAGGATGATCTGTTGTGACTACTGTTGATCTCTCAGGAACAGCTGAGGGGAAGGGGACGCTGCCCGGTTTGTGCTCTCCAGCTGGCATGCTATACTCCACACGAACCCTGACTTACCAACTACAGCCAGATTCTTCACGCGAAATCCCTTTTCTATTGCCGGGATGGGCAGGGGAACATTGTACTTGGGGTGGTCTAGAAGAATTTGTGTGGATTCAGTATGTTCTTCGTAGAAACGATTCAGCCGGTCATTCCTACATTGAAGGCTCTTCTCATAATTTCTTTCAAGAGTCATAGAAAGCTGGATCCCGAGCTTTTGAATCCTTAATAAGCCTAAGTAGGAATTAGCGTTCTATGGGAATTCTGTAGTTTTCATGGTTGGTGATTAGGATCCTGTTCATCCCTAATGTGGACAGGACAGAAGTAAATGCATAGATAATACACTGCTAGTCATAGAACATGTCGATTACACCTGAAGTGGATGATTTCTCTCATCAGCAAGTATTATTTGAATAAAATACGAGGTGCTTAAGGTGCAATGTTGCTCTATCATCATTTACTTTTGAAGGATGGAATGGTAACTATTTTTTTCCATCCTTCTTCCTTTTCAGAGAGGAAAGAGCATTAACCAATCATCTTGAAAGTACGTTTCTGATTGTACGTTGAGTTGACTAGAGTTCTGCCCCTGTTTATACGGACTAGTGATGCAATTTGTAAAATGAAGATTCAGGAGTAGCTCATAGCCTTTAATCCAACCGGATAGGTAAGATCTCTAGATTCTGTATCCTTGAAACAATTCTGCCACTTGAGAAAATTCTCAAGGGCCCTAACAGGCTCCTTTAGAAAGACCAATTCTGTTCCTAGAATTTACCTAGAATGCATTCTTCACTGGGAAAAAACAAATTCCAAGAGCGTTTCCCTCCCAATCTCACTCACAAATCTGCAGAATTATTAGTGGTTAGTAGTCCAAGGTTTGGCCAAAAGAAGACTTGTAAATAGTGTCAAGTGATGTCTCCTCACTAAACAGTGGAATGTACAGATAGAAAAGCTCTTTGAAATTGCCAGATCAGCTCAGCTTATAAGCCTGAGTTTAAAAAGGCGTCATTCTCCCTCCACACTTTAATACTGTACAGTCCAAACCCCTAGGACTCATGGACATCCAAGCAGTTTTGTGCTTTGAGCCAATTTTTGAGAAAAATGGCTCCATTTTTCCACTCTGCGGTTTTCTTAAAATAGCTCAGTGTTTTCTAGTCTCCGAGTAGTGTTGCTTTCTAAGCTATCACAGTTGACTTTATTCTTCTACTCTGAAAAATTTTGACTTGTTTGAGTGTATATAATATATATAAAGGGAGCCTTAATGGATTTGTTTTCATAATTTAATATTTTTTGTATTTGCTCTTGTATAATTGTTTTTAATGGAAAGTATTACAGAATTGAGGGTGGAATTCTTAGAACCAAAGTTATTCTTAATAAAAATCACCACACGCTTGGACCATGCATCCGTGTTTGTGTGATGTGTTTAAGATGGATGTCTGGAACTGATGGGGCGTGGGTGCTGTGTTCAATTCAAGGATTAGAGGGTGGTTCGAGGGTTTCCCTCTGATGGCCTTCCCCCCAAATCAGTTATGTCCTCTTGCCTTGTGTCAGTCAAGGCTGACGATTTATTCTGTCAAGCAAATTCATGCTAAGGTATTATGCTACACCTTGCTTAGAATATATGGTATTTTAGCAGCAGCTGTCCGTTCTACAGATCAAAGTATTCTGAATTTTAGGTAGCTTGGTAGGACGGTGGGAGATATATTTTGGGAAGGGCCGTTTTTTAGTGCTTGCGAGCACATATGACATGTCATAAGTATGACCATGAAATTATTTTGCTTATTCAGCTAAATTAATTTCATCCTCTAAGAACTCACTGTGGGAAGCTGTACACATGACTGCATTATACTGTTGGTTGAAATAGCTCGGAGAGTGAAGTTTCTATACTTTGTCCTTATTTTCCACCCCCAAATTACTCCTCAGCTTAGTCACCCAACTCCTAATGTCTTTGGACTCTTTTGAAAAATTAAATCGACTCAGAGCAGCGAAGATTTGCTATGTCTAGGGTTATACCATGAACTCCAAAGGCCGATGAAGAAGGTGGGCTCCAAAAATAATTTGAAGAGTGGCTACATCCTTGGAATAACAAGGCAATTTTCCAAGGTGACAGTTTTGAGGCTGTTAGTCCATTTCATTGGACCACTGTATGTTCCCTACAATAGTAGTCATAGACTTGAAAGAAGACAGAGGTCAATTAATACGTTTGGTAAGACTTAAAATGCTACAGTACAGCTAAAAGAAGTATTAGAATACTACTTCCAGGCTTACATTTACTAGTATAATGAAAAATGAAGTGTTTTATTCTAAGGTTTTAGGGTAAATAAAATCTTTATGAAGCTAGCCTCACAGTCTCACAATTATAATTTCTACTTTTTTTTTTCCACGTGAGAAAATACAGTCTGATTATCAATTGGGGATGTTTTGGAACATCTTCCCACTTGCCCTTAGATTTCCCAGCAAGATGGTAATGCCAACCAGAGTCTGGTATGCCTTATCAATATCTTATATAATTAGTAGGATCATACTGAGAATTTTTTCTACTAAGAATCATCAAGTGGTGAATTCTTTGAGACATTTGGCTCTGTATTGTCTTGAACATACTGTTGGGTCCTTTTACATTTGTTATTTCTATGCTCATGCCTCCTTTTCTACTTGGTTATTATGTGTGACCACTGCTGATGATTACTCTTCTGTGCTATGGTTTCCAGTGTGAACCAACAAACCCAATTGTCTATCAGCTGGCGAATAGATAAGCAAACTGTGGTATATCCATGCAGTGGAATATTATTCAGCCATGAAAAGGAACATAGTACTTATACATGCTTCAGTATGAACAAACCTCAGAAACATTATGCTAAGTGAAAAGAGGCAGACACAAAAGACACATAGTGTACAGTTACATCCATATGCAATGTCCAGAGGAGATAGAACTACAGGGACAGAAAGTGGAATAGTGGTTGCCTAGGGCTGGGGGTGGGTATGTTGAATGACTGCAAATGGGTATGAGGTTTCTTTTGGGGGTGATAGAAATGATTTAAAATAAAACTGTGGTGATAGTCATACAACTCTTTAAATATACTAGTAATCATATAAACATAAATCTACTAATACCTTAAAAATGGGTAACTTTTATGGGATGTGAGTTATACCTCAGTCAAGCTTTTAAAAATGCACATATCCTTTGAATGCACAATTAGATCTCTAGGAATTTGGCCTTCAGAAGTATTTATCTGCACGAAGATTGTTGTTCAAAGATATTGCAGCGTTTCTCATAATTTCTCAACCCAGCTATATTTTAGTAGTTCACTAGATTGAGTATAACACATCTGTATTCCTTATTATGGGCTGTAATGCATATCTTTTAAAATAATAAGGTATTATTTTATTTTACAGAAATATGACTTTGAAGCTATACTATTATATAAAAAAGCAAGCTACAGAGCAATACATGTAATATAATCCCATTTACATGAAAAAATTAAAAGTGTCTCCATACATCTATATAAATGCTTATGGATAAGACTGGACGTTTACCTATCATGTAAACAGTGGTCACTTCTGGGGAAGGGAAAGGAATCGGGGTCAGAAATAAAGGGGGAGATTCCTAGTTTAATTTGTGTATTTTTATATTTTTAATAATTTTACACAATTGAAATGTGTTCTTGACCTACCAGTGTTTAAAAAAGGGCATAAGAAGCAAAGAAAAAGCTTGGGGAAAAAAATGTGTGCTTCATACAAAATCATCTCTTAAAAATTAAATGATATTCATGTCATAATTATTTATGTGTTGAGCGCGTGTATGGTGAAAAATTACAACAGAATGATTTCAACATTTCCAAAAAGCAAAGTAGAAGTGAATCCGTTTTACGAAACTGTCAAGAATCCAATTATTTTAAGTACACAGACCTGTAATTGAAGCAGAGTCAAAGGAAAAGAGGAGCCAGGGAAGGAATAAAGAGAAGCGTAGACTCCAGAACGGCAGTGAGGAACATATCAATTCTTTGTCGACCCCCCAGTGATGAACCAGAGACCTAAGCTGGGGCTCCTTGTAAGAGATCCAGCTGTAGGCTTTACCATGAAAACAACTCTGCCCTTTAAATGTTTCCTCTGCTACTGGAATTTAAGGTAGTGTGGCTACAATATTGGTTTTTCCTACTGTTGTTTTTGTTGGCTGAGGTCAAGGGGACTGGGAACGTGGGGACATGCAGCTCGGTAATGAATTACTGGTACCCTGTGCACACAGTGCCTTGGGGGAGCTTTAGGTTGGCCTATCACAGTCTTCTTGGGATGTATTCTCTCTTGGACGATAGTGAAACTTCTGTCTACCTTCTCCCTTGCTTCCAGGTGGAGCCTTCATCCTATTACTAAGAATACTTTTATTTCTCTTTCTGCTTCTTCTGGATGAAGGAGGGTTAAGATTAAAGCTTAGACTCAGCCATAAAAAAAGAATGAAATCATGCCATTTGCAGCAACATGGATGGACCTAGATATTTTCATACTAAGTGAAGTAAGTCAGAGAAAGACAAATATTATATAATACATGTAGAATCTAAAAATTAGTACAAATGAATCTATACACAAAACAAATAGTCTCACAGATGTAGAAAACAAACTTCTGGTTACAGAAGTAGAAGGGGGAGAGGGATAAACTGGGACATGGGATTAACAGATGCACAGTATCATATATAAAATAGATAAACGACAAGGATCTATTATTTAGCACAGGGAACTATATTCAATATCTTGCAATAAACTATAATGGAAAAGTATAGAAAAAAAGATATAGATATATACATATATACATGTAACCAAATCACTTTGCTGTGCATCTGAAACTAACACAATATTGTACATCAACTATACTTCAATAAAAATAAATAAGTAAAATTTTAAAAAATGATTTAAGCTAGCCAAAAAAAAAAAGATTTTGGCTAGCCAAAAGAGGAGCTAGCCAAGAACTGGAGAAATGCTGACCTTTTACAAAGGGCTAATAGGCACTGGGATGGAGGCTGGCTTAGAAATAGAATTTACGTCAGAGAATATAGGTGGCAGCGTCAATTGTCCTGACTTCACTGTTGAAGTGGGAGGTGCGATCATATGGGTACCACCTTGGTCATTTGCCCACAGTTATTTACTCATTCAAGAGGTTTCAGGAAACCATCACACCTGTGTCAGCCAGGTACCAGCGAAGAGGGGGCAACACGACCAAATCATCTACTGCAAACCAGGGGGGCAAAATCTTACACGATGAACTGAGAACCAGAGTCGGGTTCATGGATAACCTCTTTAGGGCTAGTAGCCAACCTAGGGCCTTCATGAGGAGAAAATGCACTGTGTAAACTCAAATGAGTGAAGGCGATGTTCTGGTCAAAACTTGTGAATTGGCTGTAATTTGATAAGCTGGTTGTCCCCATTTCTCTTTCCTTCCTTAGTGATTTCAATGTTTCTCAAAGATGAACATCCAGATCAGTCAGCTGAAAGTACTTAACTGAAGATGTTTACAAGATATCTTGCTAGAAGCTGGTTCCAGCCCTTGGGGTGTTTGTCATCTTGTTCAGAGATAAGACATTGCGTAGGATGTAACAAATAATAACAAGCATTAAATTAAATAAAACACCACAAGAAAGCCGAGAAGATAAGACCTATAGGAGCAAATTAAGAAAAGAAAGGAAATACACTAAATCATGTGGCTTTACTGCTACGTGGATGCTCTCATAAATGTTCTCTGAGGGGAAGCAGTAGAAAGGAACAGTTCAAATGATGTTTTAAATGAAATGCGCATCTTACTGATACTTGATCTTCCTCTTTGCTTCACAGACCCTTCCAACAATAAGACGGGACAGTTTGAAAACCCAGGTTTTTATGAATATCAGTAATAGGAGAGTGGAGTGTGGCGAGGAGGGCACAGCAAGTAAACCCACAGGCCCTCCATGCACAACAGCTTGTAGGGTTGCCAGGTAACGTCTGACATTGTTTATTTCCAAAGAACTTCCTGAGGTGCTTAAGGTTAGGCTGTGGGTGAGTTTAGATTTGCTTCCTAGCGTGAACCCTGAAGAACTGTGCAGTTTGCGGTGGCATGATTAATACCAAGCAAGTGGCAAGCTGTCCCCACGTGCCTGGAGTGGGTACACAGGAATGAATGGCACTCCGGGGAAGCACACATTTCCTCTCCAGGCTGTTCGTCCGTTTTTATCACAATGCTCAGCGATGGGGCTACAAAATCATGTTCAGTCCCTGTTGTTTTGGGGCTTAAAATCTAATAAGGAGCCAAATATTATTCAAAGAATCACACAAACAGAATGTGACAACTGTGGTGTGTGCTATGAAGACCCCCAAAGAAGCAGGAGACCAGGCAGTTAGGGTGAATCCACAGGTCAATTTGCACCGACAAATCTAGCCAATTAGAAACTACTAGAAAGACAGATCACGCCAAGTCTGAGTAGAACAAGATTGAACGCCTGTAATTGCTCTTTCTCTTCCACATTTTATTCTTCGGGCAAGGACATTTAACCTATAATCCAAGACTCGGATGATGCCAAATGTAGGCTGTTTATTTACTCGTACTGAGAAGCTATTCACCTTAAAAATAAGTCCCCTCCTCCCTCATTCTCAACACAACTCATTAACTACACCCCCTCCCCCTTCTCACATAGTGAAACAGAAAAGACATTTTAAGGCTAATCAAACATTATCCAGCCAGGTGAGTTCTTTTCTGCAAACCTGCAACCTTGAGGCTCTCATGAATCAACTTGTGGTGTTGGAGGTGATGACTTTCTTTACCGTATTTTCCCGAATGGCCTGCTTCTTACACAAGATCTCAGGGAATCCGGCCCACATGGTATTGATCCAAGCTGCGCTGGCTTTTTCTGCAGTGCTGCGTCATTTTCCTCTTGTCTTATTTGACCCGTGGTGGCTTTTGGCTCTGGGTATCCAATGTTGCACCCCTTCCTGTTCTATGATGGAGGATGGGCATGGGGGCCCAGGGGAAGCCCAGGGAGGGAGCGGTGAGGTGGAGGGGCGGCCAGCCCAGGAATGGAGAGGAGACCCCTTGTTTCCTGAGTCCACCCTCTCCTCCCACAAGGAGTCATTTATTGAGCGCCCGCTGTATGCTAGCCGGCATGAAGGCTGAACGTGAGTAGGATCAAGTCCCCATTCTGGAGCTTTTGCCCCTTAGAGGCCCTTCGAGTAAACAAGTGTCCGCAACATGAGAGGAACCTCCCGTATGTTGACCTTGACAGACGTGGATACAGAAAATGTTGTAGGAGCCGCAAAAGAGCAATTTATGGTTTTCTAAGAGAGTATGAGGGAAGGTCAAATCCAGGTGTCACAAGAAAGTACCACGGTCTTGTCTGTGTCACCATAGAGACACACCTGTAGGCTCACACACACGTTTCCATAAGAGCAAAACGCAGTGATCCAAAGCCATGGCCAATTCCCGGGCCTCCGTGCTTCCTTTCCCCAGCTTGAAACTAACTGTTGGACTCATTCTCACTGGCTGACAGCACGAACCAGGAGATATTTGGAGATCTCTGCCTTCAGTAGAAGGTGTGAGCGTGCGTGTGCGTGTGCACCTGTGCGTGTGCGTGTGTATGTGAGAGATGAAATTCACATTGGATGTCGCTTTGGCATTTTGGGGAAACTCGAGTGGGCAACAGAGTGCGGTTAGGAGCCCAGGTTCTTGTTTAAATCTCAGCCCCACCACTTTTCTAGCTTTGCAGTCCTGGGAAAACAAGTTCTCTGGCCTCAGTTTCCTCCTCTGAAAAATGGGCATAATGAACATATCTGCCTCACTGAGTTGTTGCATGCGTTACAGGAGTCGACACGTGTGAAGCCCGTAATAAACATTAGTGGCTGTTACGGTTGCTGCCCTGTTCTTTGTGTCTGTTGTCTCTAGCTTGTATTTATGAGCCCGTGTGGGCTCCGTCAGCGGAGACCTGTGTGGGCCGGAATGGATTCAGGACCGTGGTGCTCACAGAACCAACGCCCAGTGCCTGGGCAATCCTGGTATGAGACCCTCTGCCTCGTGGTGTGATTTAAAGCCACAACACCTACCTGCTCCTGAATTCCTCTTCCAAAAGCCTATAGCATTAATCTTTAAAATCCTGACCACAGCGTACCTCCGTGAAAGTTCCAACGTGCCGTCACCTGGGGAGAGAGA
Source organism: Balaenoptera physalus (assembly GCF_965194825.1). NCBI lineage: Eukaryota > Metazoa > Chordata > Mammalia > Artiodactyla > Balaenopteridae > Balaenoptera > Balaenoptera physalus. Next base: position 172,533,770 of record NC_138883.1, on the reverse strand, counting down.
ACAGTTACCCTCTACTGCCTGGCACAGACACCTTGATGCACCCTCAAGCACTGGGAACAGCCAGGACGGTCCCTTTGGGCTGGGGAAGAAAGGAGACAGGCCGGGCCTGAGCAGGGGGCTTGTGGAAGCCCAGCAGGAGCCCTGAGGATCTGGGAGCAGGAGGGCGGCTGTGGTGGATGGTGCTGGGGCAAAGGCGTATGGGGCTTGGGGGTTTGTGTTTGGGGCATATTGCTGGTGCATAATAGGTGCTCAATAAATATTTGCCATTGAAAGATGGGGCCTGGAAGGAGGCAGCTTGGGCGCTGGCAGGCGTGGGCTGTCTCCAGTGTGCCCAGGGCTGGCCCGGCTCAGCAGACATCAGGGGGCCAGGAAGGGAGGCACGTGGGAGGGGTCGCCGGCCCATTCTAAGGCCCAGGGACTCCTCTGTCCCTGCTACCCCTTCTCACCACGGAAGGACCCTGATTCAGAGGCTTCTAGGAAGCAAGGCTTCCCTGGGGGGCATCTTCAGTGACAAGGCAAGGCAGCCACGAGAAACCTCCTTGCAAGAGGAAGGTTGGTGACCTCAGGTTTCTGGATTTGATCCTTTCTGCTAGGCTGTTTTAACCTGCAGAATTAAGTGGTCATGAGGCTTAAATAAAATAATAAAAATCAAGCCCTAGCTTAGGGTGCAGTCTCTGCAGACCCTTCACGGAGGGGCCCGGTTGCCATTGTTACTGCCCTCAAAATTGTGCAAGATGCTGCCATCTAGTGTGCGTCAGGAGGAGAACTTTACATTTTTAATTAGAATTGGAATTAATTAATGAATCTACTATTATTTTTATTATTATTTACTCTGTAGGCCTTAGAATTTTTTTTCAGAATATTCATCTTCTGTTCTTGACCTCAGGTGAACTAATGGAAATCAAACACTTCCGTTTGTTATGCTGGCCTCCTGCACACAGAGTAAACAGCCCTCTCTTCTGGTCCCAGAGCTGCCTCTCCCTGTGGGGCAGTGGACGAGTCCCTGAGCCTCTGGATGTGCAGTGTTTCTCATCCGTAAAATGGGCTAACTGGACTTTTCCTGTCCACAGCTGAGTGTGAGAAGCACAATTTCACCCGTTCATCCATTCATCCGGCCAATCCGGGGCGGAGCCTGCTGAGTACCAGCCCGGGACCCCCCGTGAGTAAGGAGGGTGCAGGGCTGCCCTCCGGGAGCCGGTGTTCCAGGGAGGAAATAGATTCACACACAAAATGAACAAACCATGGAACCGTTTCTCACGCAGACTCTCTTCCTCCATTCTTTGCTTCCACTCTTTTTCCTTTCCTAATACTAAAATTCCTTCCTGACACACAACTCTGAACATCACTGCCTTGCTCAGAAACCGTCACCCTTGTCAATATAATAGAGTCCAGTTTCTCTCTCCTGGAAGTCTCTCTATCCTGGCCGCTCCATCGGGCTACTTCCAGTGTTTTGAACTTATAGCAGGTGAATTTTGCCAGGCGTCAAGTGTTCTGCTAAGTGCTTTATCTGTTAATCTTCACCACAACCCAAGAGCTACGTCCTATCATTACCCTCTGCTTATCTATGGGGAAACCGAGGCAGAGAGAGGCCAAGGAACTCACCTGAGGTCACACAGCTAGTAAACAGCAGGTCCCTGGAGCTCAGACCCAGGTTCCCTTGATGGCAGAGCCCGTGCCCTTAGCCTCTGTGTCACACTGCCCCCTAGCTTCCTGCTTCTGCACCTCTGCTCTCCCCACATCGGGTGTACTGGCCATCCGGTGAAATCTCACCAGTTACTCGTGGTTTAGCTCAAAAATCCTGACCACCAGGCTGCCCCTCACATCCATGGCCCTGCTTGGCTCCCCTGAGCCCTAGAAGGGTCCCTACCTGGGTCAGGCTCTGTCACGCACGATGGAGCTTGTACTCGTTTGCCTCGACACATTACGAGGATCTCATCAACATCTGCAGTGGCCTGAACTAAACACAGTTTTGCTGAATTGCAGTAAATGAACAGCACGGGACAAAGTGCCCTGTACCCTGTAAAACAGCAGAGAAACAGAAGTCAGCAGATGCTTTTAACATTTCTTGATAAAATGTAAACCGATACCGGATATGAAATGTTCATTTGTGCCTGAGCATTTCTTGGTTTTGATTTTAGGCCACTCTCTATTACAATTCAGGATTGCTTCTGCCATTTTAACCAGGGGTCACTACACCGGAAAGTGTTTGCGTTACTGAGAAAGAGACTTGAAACTATCCCTACGCAGACCTTGCACAAAGGCAAGCTTGACCCTCCCGACAGAACTTTAAGTAGCTTCAGGGCAGTGGCTCCGATTAGGGGAAAATCTCACCAGGTACTGGATGGGACCCGGCCTAGGATCAGGCACTTGGTTCTGCCTGGGCCTCTGCCCCTCACTGGCTGTACCTTATTAGACTTCTCAGTGGAAGAAGGGAGCTCCCCAGATAATTTCTGAGGTCTCTTCCAATCCTAGGGTTCTTAGATTCAGATCTTGGCTCTGGAGCCTCATTTCTTGGAGTCATTTAATTGATTTCGGAAAAGCAGTTTCCTTGCCTGTAAATTGGAGCTGGCCTAAATTATCAGAAAATTGTGGACATTGCGGAGAAATATGTATGTAAATTGCCCTTGCAATTAAAAATCTAATAAATGGAGGGAAGAAGAAAGGAGCACAGCGTGTTGTCAGAGGTAAGTTTAAAAGGACGGCTCCCGGGGGCTTCCCTGGTGGCGCAGTGGTTGAGAATCTGCCTGCCAATGCAGGGGACACGGGTTCGAGCCCTGGTCTGGGAAGATCCCACATGCCACAGAGCAGCTGGGCCCGTGAGCCACAATTACTGAGCCTGCACGTCTGGAGCCTGTGCTCCGCAGCAAGAGAGGCCGCGATGGTGAGAGGCCCGCGCACCGCGATGAAGAGTGGCCCCCGCTTGCCGCAACTAGAGAAAGCCCTCGCACAGAAACGAAGACTCAACACAGTCATAAATAAATAAATAAATAAATAAAAGAATGTGAATTTCTAAAAAAAAAAAAAAAGGACGGCTCCCTGTGGCGGCCAATTTAGTAAGTGAAACCTGGAATATCTTTTTCTTTGGAGTGACAAGCTGAGGTTTACGTAGTCTGTGACGTTAGAAACTACGTCCCTGTTCTGTAAGTAAGATTGTCTTCCCCTTTCTCTGGTTGTCACGTTCTCTCATTTCTGGGCAGATCTGTCTGATCTTCCTGAACAATAGTTCCAGACTCAAAAAAACTAGCAAGCTTAACACCTTTTGTGGCTGCTACTGAAAATTGCTTTATATGAAATAATTTGGAATCAGGGAGGAAAATATAACATTAAAAAAACCAAAATTTTCTTAAATAATATGCTTTAAAGAAATTAAATAGTGATCAAAAAAAATCTTAAAAGTCCAGGCATAGATAGCCTCAGAGGCAAGTTTTATCAGATAGTTAAATTTTTAACTAAATCAATTTTACACAAACTATTCCTGAGCACAGCAAAAAAGCAAACACTCTCCGACTCAATTTATGAGGTTTCCAAAATCTTGATAATAAAAACAGGACAAGTAGGAGACAGGAAAATTACTGGCCAATAACACTTATGATCATCGATGCAAAAATTCTATACAATATATTGGCAAACTAAATCCAGCAACATATTAGAAGGATAATACATCATAACCAATTTTGTTTATTCCAGGAATGCAAGGCTAGTTTGACTACAAACATTAATTAAAGTAATGTTCTAAATTATCATATAAAGGGAGAAAAATCATAGCCAAGGAAAAGAGATCAGTCTAGGAAGCTTAGCCCTACCAGATATCAAGGCATAGTATAATACTCTAATAATTAAGATTGTGTGGTATAGATGTAGAAATAAAAAATTAAACAATGGAACAGAATGTGGTCCAAAAACCAGATCTACACAGATATTATCATTGGGTGTACAACACAGGTGACATTGCAAATCTGTGAGGGAAGAACTGACATTTTAATAAATGTTACTGAAATGATGATTTATCCGGATGGGGAAAAAATGGATTCTACATCATACCATACAAAAAAATTAATTCCAGGTGGATTAAAGAACCTAAATATGAAAGCAAAGGTATAAAGCATTTATAAAAGAAGATTTTGAGGACTTTGGAATAATGAAACATTTCTTAAGACAAAAAATTGTAAGAAAGATATTAGCAAAATAATAATTGACAAAGGACTCACATCCAGAATATATAGAGAAAACTTATCAGTTAATAAGACAAAGAACCCAATAGAAAATTGGGTTATAAGATGTCAACAAATATTGCACAAAAGAAGGAAAACTCAATGGCCAAAAAAAGTGTGAAGGATGGTCAGCCTCATTAGTAATTATAGAAATGCAAATTAAAACCATAGTGTAATACCAGTACATTCACACCAGATTTAAAATTTTTAAACAACTGACAATTTCATGTGTTGGAAAGAATATGGAACAATTAGAACTACTGGGGATGGGAATAAATATTGCTGTCACACTTTGGAAAACACTTGTATGGACATTGCATTAGTTTTCTAACGCTGTGTAACAAAAATCACTACAAATATAGCAGCTTAAAATATCACACACTTATTCGTACACAGCTGTATAGGCCAGAAGTCAGATGGGCTTGACTGGGTTCTCTGCTTAACTCTCACAAGGCCAAAGTCAAGGTGTCAGAATATATATATTCTTTTTCAGATTCTTTTCCCTTACAGGTTATTACAAAGTATTGAGTACAGTCACCTGTGCTATGCGGTAGGTCCTTGTTGGTTATCTATTTTATATACGCTAGTGTGTATGTGTTAATCCCATACTCCTAATTTATCCCTCCCCCCTCCCACTTTATCCTTTGGTAACCATAAGTTTGTTTTCTATGTCTGTGGGTCTACTTCTGTTTTGTAAATAAGTTCATTTGTATCATTTTTTTAGATTCCATGTATAAGTGATATCATATGATACTTATCTTTGTCTGGTTTACTTCACTTAGTATGATAATCTCTAGGTCCATCTATGTTGCTGCAAATGGCATGATTTCATTCTTTTTTATAGCTCAGTAATATTCCACTGTGTGTATATATACCATGTCTTCTTTACCCATTCATCTTGTAATGGACATTTAGGTTGCTTCCATGTCTGGGCTATTGTAAATAGTGCTGCTGTGTACATTGGGGTGCATGTATCTTTTCGAATTAACCTGGATCACGGTTGCATGAGTATTTGCTTTATAATTATTTACAACACAGACATGTTTTATATACTCTTATATAGTATGAAATATCTCACAATCCATTTTTTCAGTGGCAACATTTTAATTAAACCTAATGAGTGGTGTTGTAAAAAAGCCCTGGTCATCTAGGAAGTGGACACCAGCACGTCTGGGAAGAAGCAGGAAACCAGGGGCTTTCACAATATGAAGGTCTTGAAAGAAAGGATCTCTAATTTCATCTCCGAGCAGGCTCCCGCTGCCCTGCAATAATATCTTGCCTATCAACCAGCCCTTCCCGTGGGTTCTAGCAACTGCCAACATGCAGTGGAGTGAATACAACTTGACTGTTCCGAGGGACAAAGGTGAGATAATTAGGGTGCATTCACATTGCAGCAAAGGGATTTAGATTAGATTTGCTTTACCTGTTAGTTGTTTAAATCAATAGCACTGGCAACCATTGTAATAAATCTGTCGAATGTGTATTGGCCTTACCACGTTTGTCAGTGCAAACCCCAGACCCTGAGGCCTCATCTTCATCTCCTTTTCCTGGCCCCTTATCGGGAGGCTGAGTGAGTACAAGCATCTGTTTGCAGGAAATTTCATTTGGAATTCTCTTAAAAAACCAGATCCCTATAAAAACGGAACAAAGGGAGGTTTTAAGGGGAGGAGAGCTCATGCATAATAAATTATCCTTCACTTTTGCTTTGTAATTTCTTTTGGCCCTAAGCTCTATTTTCATGTCTGCGTTAAATGTTGCAGAGATTTGTCTGCCGATGAGGGCTATGGGGGCACTGGAGCGCGAGGCCCTTGAAAAAGCTGGACTCTCCCCTGTTCTTGGAGGAAGAGGCACTTTGGAATGCTCCTACTAGAAATTTGGAAGGAGGGCCTTCAGTGTACAGTTTGGGGAGGTAAAATCCACGCAGCAGTGTCTTAATTCAAGCAGTTTCTTCTATTGATATAAAGGGTTTTACCATTATTTGAATAGGATGGATGTGTTTCTTTGAAAAGAGCACCATGTAAGGGAATGAATAAACACTGAGTAAGTAAAATTTAAATTCATTCTAACAACAGACTTTATCAGCTCTTTCCCTCCAGACACTGGCCATGCCTCATGTTATTCTGTAGCCCCAGTGCCTGGTGTGGTGCCTGGAGCTGCTGGTTGGTACTCACTGAATCACAGTGAATGAATGAACGAGGTGAACGTTGGGTCCAGCATCCAGGCTTTTTTTTTTTTTTTTTAATAATTTTAATTTTATTTATTTATTGATTGATTGATTTTTGGCTGTGTTGGGTCTTCGTTTCTGTGCGAGGGCTTTCTCTAGTTGCGGAAAGCGGGGGCCACTCTTCATCGCGGTGCACGGGCCTCTCACTATCGCGGCCTCTCTGGTTGCGGAGCACAGGCTCCAGACGCGCAGGCTCAGTAGTTGTGGCTCACGGGCCTAGTTGCTCCACGGCATGTGGGATCTTCCCAGACCAGGGCTTGAACCCGTGTCCCCTGCATTGGCAGGCAGATTCTCAACCACTGCGCCACCACGGAAGCCCCAGCATCCAGGCTTTGATTAGTACTCTTCCCTGACCACACTTTCAGGATCCCTGTATCAAGAGACTTTTCCCCCAGCTTGTTATTCTCTGAATTTTGAATGGAAAAGCAGTAACAGTTTTCTACTGCACCAATCACTAAAGTCATCAGTAACCTGAGGCTGAGTTTGTGGTATTAAGATCTTAAAGACTCGAGACTCTGTATTTCATTTCATATCTGAAATGAAAAGTTAAGTTGTGCTAATTCGTGTAGAATAGCACATCACATATCTTTTCCCATAAAATGAGATTATCGAATGAAATGTAAACATAACGGAGGAGCTTAGATGGCCTATCAAGGTAATTAAAAGAGATATCCTGTACTATTAGGCTCCAAAGCCTTGGATCCCTTCCTTGATGGTTGTCAAAGCCAATTCCTATGTCCTGAGAATAAAAGAAAAGAAGCATCTGTCCACGGAGGTCACTCATCATGTTTCCCAGCCATAAATTTCTGTGATATAGAACCATAAGAGTAGGCATTTAAGCCAATGTGTAGTTAGTGAGAAATATTTTTTCTTTTTGTTGGGCTGTATATGAAGTTGAGTGATTCTGAAACTGGTCTGCCAGCACTGCAGGCACACAGGTCTGGAGGTCGAGCACAGATGCCCTCCTCAGAAGCACAGAACAAGGGCCTGCTCAGCGTTGTCGCTCTTCTTGGGTTGCCCGAGAACCTCCCTGGCCTCTCAAACATCAAAGTGCCCAGGAATCAATACCTGTGCTCCTCCCATCAGACCAGGAGCCAAGAGCATCAGTGAGTAAACTTCCTAGAGTGTATAGGAGATGGTCTCTTCTTCCTCCCTCCCTCCCTTCCTTCCCTTCTTTCTTCCTTCCTTCCCTTCTTTCTTCCTTCCTTTTCTTTCTTTCCTTCCTTCCTTTCTCTTTCCTTCCTTCCTTTCTCTTTCTTTCTTCCTTCCTTCCTCTCTCTCTCTCTCTTTCTCTCTTTCTTTCTTTTCTCTCTTTCCTTCTCATGCTCTTCTTTTGATTTATAACAAGAGCATTGTGGCTGAAGTTTCACACTTGATTCTACAAGCATTTGATAAAAACCCCACCACAGTCTAGAACATCAACACTCATCTTCTGGATGACATGTGCCAGTCAACTGTTCCCCTTTTTACCAGAAAAGAGGCTTCTAGCTCCCGGAGGGGCAGGAACACACAGAGTGAACATGACCATGAAAGTGCGTTCCAAGCCCGAGTGAAGGGCTCCAGAGTGTGGGCTGGGGGAATTTAGGGTTTTCTAGGTAAGCAGACATAGAGTCAAATCCTGCTTCATTTACGCAATTCCTCAGCAAATATTTGAATGCGTCCTGTTGGCCAGGTTCTCTTCTAGGCATCCACGGTATATCAGTAGACAGACGAATTCCCCATTTTCATAGAGCTTGCAGACTCGCAGAGGGTGCATGTAACAGACAATGCAACTAAATTACCATATTTTGTTGATTTGGGGAAGTACAGCGTTGCACATTAGCTGCTCTGAAGTTGGGAGGCCTTCTACAATCACTGGCATTTTACACTTGCTGTCGGCCAAGAAGCTGCCTCTAAGCATCTGTCCTCGCCCGTGAATGGGCAAACCTGACCACAGCTGTGTAATAGGGGTGGGGCCGGGGCGCACTTGCTCTCGCGAGACCCAGAGCGCGGCGGTCGGAGGTCCCGCCCCGCCAAAGGCCAGCCTGGCAGCCATGGGCCTTGCGGCGGAGAGTGTGAGGAGAGGCGGGCCCGCAGCGTTCTCCCCGGGGCCCTCCAGGCCCTCACGCCTCGGGCCAGCGGGTGAGCTGCGGGACCCGGGGACAGGCTGGGGACTGTCCCGCCGAGCTCCAGAGCCCTCGCCACGGCTGCTCCCAGGCCTTGAAGCAGCAGCGAGCCTCTCCTCCAGCCCCACCTCTGCGACCTGATGGCGGCGGCGGCAGCGGCGGTCTCCACGGGTGGCGGTCCACGGAGGCCTCAGCAGCTGGAGTATATGGACACTGCCAGTAAGGTAACAGCTTCAACCAGCTTCAGTCTCCATTCAAGTTTCAGAAATTGGTCCAGCTTAGATAAGTTGTCTACCCCTAGGGGGTGGCCAGGCGTCAGGGTTAAGTTGCAAGGACGTTACATGTCATGACCTCAGGTTCACCTCTGTGTTTGGGGCTCTTCTCAAAGAAGGACAGTTGTCGTGAGCTGGGGGATTAACCTGATTGGTATTTGCTACAACACGTATTTCTGTGGATCCTATACAAACGATTCTCTCCAGTTTATTTATTTATTTATTTTTGGCTGAGTTGGGCCTTAGTTTCTGTGCGAGGGCTTTCTCTAGTTGCCGCAAGCAGGGGTCACTCTTCATCGCGGTGCGCGGGCCTCTTCACTATCGCGGCCTCTCTTGTTGCGGAGCACAGGCTCCAGACGCGCAGGCTCAGTAGTTGTGGCTCACGGGCCTAGTTGCTCCGCGGCATGTGGGATCTTCCCAGACCAGGGCTCGACCCCGTGTCCCCTGCATTGGCAGGCAGACTCTCAACCACTGCGCCACCAGGGAAGCCCCGATTCTCTTCACTTTAAATGAAAAGCTTGAGGGCCAGCCGGGTCCTGGGTGCCTGGCTCCCTCAGCGATGATGGCTGCGCAGGGTCTGGGGACCTGGCCCTGAGGGTGCCGCCAGCTGAGAGCTGCCTCTTCAGCCGGCCTGGGCACTGGAGGGAAGACCCAGGCAGGGTGCTGGACGAGCGCTCCGGGGCAGGGTCCCCGGCCCGACCTGAGACCCTCTCCTCTTAGCCAGGACCTGGACCTCGGAGGGGGAGAGTTGAGCCGTGGGACCTTGCCCTTTCTTGTCAGAATGGAAAATAACATTTGTTTTGGTGGAGGGTTACAGGAACATCGTGACCTGACCGTGACCTGCCCTCAAGAACAAAGGCTCTGAAACCAAGAAGTTAGCAACAACTCACCACGCCCTTCCCTCACCTTTCCTATAAAAGGGCTTTGCTGAAAGCTTTCGGGGAGTTGGAGGTTTTTAAGGCATGAGGCCCTTGTCTCCTTGCACGGCCCTGCATTAAACCTTTCTCTGCTCCAAACTCCGACAGTTTGGTATTGTTTGGCCTCCCGGTGCGTGGGGCATATGGACTTGTGTTTGATAACAGCTGTTCTTAATATTGTTGCTACTTCAATCTGGTCATGCACATTGTTGGTACTCTGCATAGGATTTTATTTGCTACTTAAAATGTCTTTAGAAAGATTCTATGGTGATTCGACATTGAAACAAAAAGTTATGTACACAAAAAGTCATGGGAACCAAGAAGCAAATATTCATTCTTGGAAGAATGACCGCAATTCCGTATTTTCTTATAAACAACCAGCAGTGTTTTGACACCTTAAGAAAGGAAGATACCTCAAAGTAGATGTAGCCACATCATGTTTTATTAGCGAGCTGTACTTGCAGATGGATTGCCTATCACATGCCAAGGATTTTGACCAGAGGCTGAAGACATCGCTTAAAACTTCTGAATTACACAAAGAAACCTGAGCGGTGTGGCCTAAAATTAAGGCCTTGACTTGGCTGGCAAGTCTTCTCATTTAGTGACACACTACCTAATGGTGTGTCTTAAAATTCTTGCTGCCTTCGATGAAATGTGATGTTTTGAGCGTAAGAAGTGTTGTGCGGAGAATAACACAGGAAGGTGCCATTGTAAATGGCATGGATTCGGAAGTGCTCGCTGAGAAGGTGACGTTGGAGCCAAGACCTGGAGGAGGTCAAGGAAAAGCCATGCTTCCTTTCAGGGGAAGAGTGTTTGGAGAAGAACGACTCAAAAAATAAAGACTTAAGGGCATACTCCAGCCAAACACAAAATAACTTAAAGCTCTCGCTGGGGGATGTACGTTCCAGGAAGACAGAGACTGTGAGCTTGTGGCTGTTCGATCTCCCTGCAGGTCAATGTTTGTGGATTAAGTGAATGAACTCAAAAAAGGGAAAGGAATGCTATAGTGAGTGACGAAACATTAGCACTTAAAGTTACATTTAAATAATTGCTGTTAATGTAGTCATGAAGTTTAATACTGTTATGGTCTGAATGTTTGTGTTCCCCCCAAATTCATATGTTGGAATCCTAACCCCCAAGGTGATGGTATTAGGAGGTGGGGTCTTTGGGGGTGATTAGGTCATGAGGGTGGAGCCTTCATGAATGGGATTAGTGCCCTTAAAGAAGAGACCCCACAGAGCTCTCTAGCTTCTTCTGCCATGTGAGGATAAAAGAAGTCCGTGACCCAGAAGAGGGCCTTCATCTGCCCATGCTGGCTCCCTGATCCTGGACTTTCAGCTTCCAGAACTGTGAGAAATAAATTTCTGTTGTTTATTTCTGTTGCCACCCAGTCTGTGGCATCTTGTTACAGCAGACCCAACAGACTAAGACAAACACATTTTTAAAGGATTTAAAAAACTAAACAGTGTATGTCCCCAGAGAACTGCAAATTAAAACAACAACTAGATACCATTATACACCATTAGAATGGCAAAAATGCCAGATACTGAGGATACCACATGCTGGTGATAATGTGGAGCAGAAGAAACTCTCATCCATTGCTGGTTGGAATGCAAAATGGTACAGCCACTTTGCAAGTTTGGCAGTTTCTTACAAAACTAAACATAATCTTACCATGCAATCTAGCAATTGCACTCCTTGGTATTTATCCAAATGAATTGAAATTTTATGTCCACACATCCTCAGAAAAACCTGCACATGGATGTTTATGGCAGCTTTATTTATAATTGCCAAAACTTGGAAGTAACCAGGATGACCTTCAGTAGGTGAATGGATAATAAACTGTGGTACATCCAGACAATGGAATATTATTTAGCACTAAAAAAAAAGAACGACATGGAGGAAGCTTAGATGCATATTACTAAGTGAAGGAAGCCAATATGAACAAAGCTACATACTGTATAATTCTAACTATGTGACATGCTGGAAAAGATGAAACTATGGAGACAGGAAAGGATCAGTGGCTGCAGGGATTGGGGAAGAGAGGGATGAATAGCGGGAGCCCAGAGGATTTTTAAGGCAGTGAAACTACCCTGTGTGACATTATAATGGTGGATACATGTCATTATATGTTTGTGAAAACCCACAGAGTGTACCACACCAACACCAAGAGTGAACCTTAATGTAAACTGTGATTTGGGATGATAATGATGTGTCAGGTTCATTGATTGTATCAAATGTACTGCTCTGGTGCGGGGTTTTATAGTGGGAGAGGCTGTGTGTGCATGGAGGTGGGAGCAAAGGATATATGGGAACTCTACTTTCTGCTCAAAAGTACGGAAAGTGAACCTAAAAGTGCTCTAAAAGAAGTCTATTAGAAGTGAAAAAAAAAAAAAAAAAAAGCCCTCACGCTAATAATTACAATCTTGGAACTAAAATTCAACGTTATTTCAACAAAGCTTAAGGGGAAGGGGTCATTAAGAAGAGGGGATACAGGAAGTTGTCAACATATCATCTTGTTTGACTTGGAGGAGAGGGAGGTTAAAATACTATTTAATTATTGATGTTGCTAGAAAATGTGGTTCAATTGAGTTAGCTAAAAATGGAAGCAAAACTCTAGTGGACTAGAAATAGAATGTAGAGCTTCAAAGAGTGCAGAAAAGGACAAAGAAAATTTAATGAACCTAGTATATGATAGGAAAGGAAAAGAAAAAACATTGAGATAATATAAATAGAAAATATAAATGGAATGGGCAAGAATAACATCTTCACCTACCGGGCGAAGCACAAACCCCCGTGTTAAGGGGCAGACTGGTGCTGGGTGTGGGCAGGGGGGAGAAGGGGACGACAGGGGACTTCCCTTAGGGCTCCCTCCAGCGAGGTGGGTGCTGGCAGGGGATGCTCCGGTGGCGAGCCCCCTTCTCCTAAGGGAGCCTGGGGGCAGTAGAGAAGGGAGTTTGCAAATCCTGGTTCATCCCATCCCAACCACCCATCTGCTTGTGAGATCTTCCGGGTGTTTCTACTGGTGGGAATCGGGCAGGAGTTAACCCAGAAAGCAAAGCCATTGTCAGTGACCTCTCTCTCTTCTTGAAGCTGGGGCACACGCAGGTTACTCTGGTCCCCCATGGACATGAGGAGACAGTCAGGCACATCCTCCCGTGACCTGGTGAGTAGTCCCCGCTGCGTGAGGCTGAGGGTGTGGACCAGCCCCCATGCAGTTACGGTGGTTTTTGTCTTTATCCCTTGTTATGCATCCCTTTGGGACATTCTTGTCTAAGGCAGCTCTGAGCTCCAGAATTTTGCCAGAGTCTGCGGGGCAAGTGCAGCCACGTCTCCCTTTGCAGGTGCTGAATCACAGGCCAGTCAGCCCTGATCCATTTAGCCGTCCATCCCGCCCCATCTGCATCACGCTGTCCACAAAGTTCCCAGCATTTCACTTTGCTATTTCCCAGCACTCTTTTCTTGGCTACTTTTTATGTGCTTTGGTTAGTTCCGTGGAGGTTTGAGAGGCAGGGGATGTAGATGACAATCTGAAGATGCAAGTTGCAATTCCAAAAGGATACCTTGTTATAATAAGCAGAGCTCTGCTTACTTTGAGGGTGAAACACTCATGTGGGTGTACCGAGTCAGTTACAGAATGTTTGCTAAGAAGCAAAGCCCATCCTTATGAGCACACCAAGCACATTTATTTCCCCAGGGCCTTTGTACTCTCCCCGCTGCTGTGCTGGCCCTTCCCCCAGATGCTCATGTAGTTTATCCATCTTCACTCAGTTCTCTGCTCCGATGTTCCCTCCTCAAGGTACCCTCACCCTCTCTTCTTTCCTTGCTTTGTTTTTATTTTTTAGCACGTATCACTCCTTGACATGTATTATGTATTTGTGGAACAGTGGCACACAGGAGCATCTGGCCGTATTTGTGAACGTGAGGGTGTGTGACAGGGGAGAAGGGTGACTAGTCCAGCTGGGGTAGCTGAACCACAGTCCTCACTGTTTTTCTGTGATGTCAGATTCGCAATACAACTAACCTTATAGCTGTAGGTTCTTTTCAGAAGAATTTTGCTCTAGGTAAAAAATATGTATATATCTTGCATTTCATTGCATGGTAATATGTTGACATTCTGGTTAACAAATCCGCCTCTGTGATATTGAGGTACAAAGCCTGGAGTTGTAACCAGGTCAGAGGTCTAAACCTGCTGCCCGTCGTCTTGGCGGCTGGGGTGTCCCTCTGAGTATGATCTTTGGTTTGAGAGCACGTAACTCGGATCTGCCAGGCTGGACAATCCTTCAGAAATAATAAGGCAGTTCGGCAGTTCCCAGTGGCTGTGTCTGGTTGCTTCTGTCCTCAGCTGACATCGTTTTATTGATACCAGCAATCACTCCCCACCTTTCTGTTATTTTGCAGTGTGATTAATGGTAAGCTTCTGGTTGAAAGGAGCTTTACAACAGTAAACAATGATTTAAGTCGTGCTTTGATTACCTCCAGCTGCCTATTCAAGTAGAAACTAACTGTTCAAGGTGGAAAGTCATTGCTAGATGTAGAATTTAAGTACCAAGAGGGGTTAGAGTGGGCCAGAAGGTTCTGAGGAGGACTAAGTTTACCTCACACTGAGGGCTGACCTTCCGAAACAACGTTTGGGCAAAGGCAAGGTTTAGTCATCTTGTTAGCAAAGTTCAGGTGCTACTGGTACTAAACGTCCTCCAGGAGAGACACATGAGCCAGGAAAAATAGAAGCTACCAGGAAGGAAGGAGGGAAGAGAGGAGGCAGAGACGAGGGGGAAAAACGAAATTGTTTTTGTTGGGAAGCAATAGAATATCATGGTGGTAGAATTTGCTGTCTGATGTCAGTTTAAGGTCTTCTATCCGAAACAGTTATTAATAGGGCAAGAATCGGTTCTCACTTTTCCACGGAATTCTGGAGATCATAATACAGAAGTCAACGGAAGTGCTTTGATGTTGCCAAAATTGCTTTGGACACCATAAGCTCTGGAAGCAGCATTTCAGGGCACGGATGTTATCCAGTTGTAAAGTGAAGCTGGTACCAATGGACAGATGGAATGAACATCCTGATTGCTGCTCCCAGAATTCCTCCTTTTTAAAATTAGTAATTCAGGGCCTTGAGTTACTGTCAGGAAGCCAGAGTCCGCCCTTGCCCCCAGAACGACTCTCAGGGTGTTTGACTGACCTCATGACACCACATGGGAGCAGAATGTGGATGTGGATTCAGACTGGCTCGAAGGGTACGTTTTGGTGACAGCTCTGTTACAGGAAGACCCCTTCTCTCTTTGGAACATTCCATAATTCCCTCTTGGTTTACTGCCCCCTGTGGCACCAAACCCAGATGTGATGTTAAGTGATGGGATATATCAGGGAGGATGGGAAGAATCCCCAATACAAGTTTTGCCTCCAGTTCAGCCTTAAAGGTGCCTTATGTTCTGGTTCATGCTCATCATATTCAGACAGGTAACATTCCACCATTATCCCAGGAAACTTTTCAGACTTCACTTAACATGTTGGCAAAAGAGATATCCCTTGAATCCTACCCCCCGGGTCCAGGGGCAGTATCTCAGGCAAATAACACAACTGCATAAATTCTAACAAGAGACTAGGTCATCAACAAGGGGCCTTGATTCATGGTAAAAACATGAAGAAGGCATAGCGTTAAATATATGGGCTTGGGAATCTGAAAAATCCAAGATCCCCTCATTGGTAGTGAATGAACTTCGGCTAATTACCTAGCTTCTGGGAGCCTCAATTTCTCCATCTGTGAGATGGGGAGCCTCTCTCATATGGCTTCTTGGTACCTGGCCATGCATATTCTAAATGCACAGTAAACTATTGCCATTGCACAATTACTACTATTATCATTAATTCTAGAGAATAATGGGAAGAAATTTCAGCCAAGACAAAACTAACTCCAGATCTTCTCTGGGCAATCGAATTCCCCAAAATCAGTTCCAGGACGTGGAAGCAACCTAGATGTCCATGGACAGATGAATGGATAAAGAAGACGTGGCACATATATACAATGGAATATTACTCAGCCATAAAAAGAAATGAAACTGAGTTATTTGTAGTGAGGTGGATGGACCTAGAGTCTGTCATACAGAGTGAAGTAAGCCAGAAAGAGAAAAACAAATACCGTATGCTAACACATATATATGGAATCTTAAAAAAAAAAAGAGAGAGAGAAAAAAGGTCCTGATGAACCTAGTTGCAGGGCAGGAATAAAGTGGTAGACATAGAGAATGGACTTGAGGGCATGGGGTGGGAGGGCAAAGCTGGGGTGAAGTGAGAGTAGCATTGACATATATACACTACCGAATATAAAATAGTTGGCTGGTGGGAAGCAGCCGCATAGCACAGGGAGATCAGCTCGGTGCTGTGTGACCACCTAGAGGGGTGGGATAGGGAGGGTGGGAGGGAGGCTCAAGAGGGAGGGGATATGGGGATATATGTATATGTATAGCTGATTCACTTTGTTGTGCAACAGAAACTAACACACCATTGTAAAGCAATTATACTCCAATAAAGATCTATTAAAAAAAAAAAGAATCCCTCAACAGTGTGTAATTGCCATGAATACCGACTGGACTGTCGTGTCCCTCCAATCTATCTTTTGTGTAATCTCCAGTTACTGTTTAAAAAGTGAACATCTTAACGTGTTACTTCCTGCCCCCTCCTCCAGAATCCTGAGAAGAGGCCTCTGTAATCTCCTCATTGAGGCCCCTGAGGACAGCCTGCCTTGGTCCCCCGGTAATTCCATGGGGGGGATTATGAATTATGATTATGTACGGACTCTCCCTGGATTCTGATGAGGTGGAACCGTTTGTAGTAGTACCTGCAGATGCTAGGCTTCCCCACCATGTCCACCTCTTCCTCTTTCCCTCCTCTTGTCAATTTGGGCACTGCTACTCATGCTTAAGATGCAACCCGAATCGGTCTCCTCTGTGAATCCTGGGCATAAATCCAGCTGGTCACCCCCTCCATTGTGCTGGACCCTGGCCATAGATGGCTCTCTGGTTGCACGTGTGCCATGGGGTCGTGGGTGGTGGTTTACCTGCCTCCTTCCCCCACTGGCCTGTGAGCTTCTGAGGGGTTCAGACCTTGTCTTGGTGGCCTCTGTGCAGGACCCAGGGCCTGATAGTGGAAGGTGCTCAGCAAATTAGTTAAATGAATCATTGAATGACAGTCAATGTCATTGATTGTCATAGGAGACAATCCTTCCCGTCATGCCCTGTAGGAAACCTAACTTCAGCAAGACCTGGGCATGCCCTGTGCTTTCCAGACCCAGCTCTTTGGGCCTATCATATCCCTAGGTCTGGAGTATGCTTCCCAGTGTCTCCCCACCCCGTCCAACTCCTATCCTTCTTTGAAGTCCTACCTAGAGGATCTGCATTTTCAAATATTGTTCGGTCCCAGTTATAATGTGTCTGCTTCCCTCGATTATCTAAGTCCCTGAGGACAGGGACTATATCTTTAATCTTTGTAGTTTGGTGCCTAGTCATGTGCTTGGAACATGGGATTTATGCCATAAATGTTGAGTCTATAAATGGAAGATATACACTTAATATCCTCACTGTCATTCGGGACTTATTCACTACTGGTATTTTAGTCACCTTTTCATATTATAGAATTCTTGAAATTACTTTTAGTACCTATCCCAGGCCTGGAGATTTAATGGGCCCCTAATAAATATTTTCTGGTTACTTAAGGCTTTCCTTAATATTGTATGCTACAGCTTAGATTTTGCCATTCTCTTAAAGTTATCCTAGAGGTGAGAGACAAATACTTTAAACATTCAAATCAAGGTTTTCGCAGAGAAACGGTATTGTAATAACCGTAGATAAACACGTACGTGAATGGATGGTGCTGCTGTGTGGTAGGAAAGTAGCCCAGCACTAGAGGTCCCTCTCTCCGTAGGCTCTACCGGCTCTGCCCAGGATCCTTGCCAGCTTCAGTGGCTTCTGACTTGGAACAAAAATTGAGGAGCAAAGGAAATTTGAACCAGTGAATTCTTTGTGGCATCGCAAATTAGATCTTATATATCAGTCCTGCATTGCTGAGGTGCTGGAAGAGCCGCAAGAAAAATGCTATTTTCTCCCCCCAAATCCTAGCCCCAGTTTAATTTTATTCTATTTATATCTGGCTCTTGAATTAGCCATGTGCCTTTATTCAGATCTTTCTATCTCAGCCCCATCTGGGAAGCAGTCTGGGTTCGGTTGCTAGTTTTTCACTGAAATAACGCTGTGAAACATAAGCAAGGACTGGGGTCCCCCTGTCCCTCATAGGGGCGTGTCAAACGACAAAACTTAAAGGGTGGAGTAAGCAATTTGATGGCCTTTATTTGAGGGAAACAGTCCATGGGTTGGGGGGGCACAGCGCCTCCTCCCAAGCCGCGGAGCCCTCTTCCCGAGGGGTCTCATAGAGGGCTGGAAGAGGCAAATGGAAACAGGGCATGCTTGCTAGGAGGCCAGGGGGTTCCTTTGAAGGCCAGCAGGTCCTATTTTCTAGGGTAAGGGGAGCTCGCTAAAGCTGAGTTGGGACGATTGTGATTGGTGTGTGTTAGGTTTACTCAACAGGTGCTTCTGTAAGTGCAGGCCGACTTGGGTTTAGATGTGTGATGTGGGCCGGACCACTGGGGTGGCCTCCATTTAGTGAGTCCCAGTATACGAATTAGTCTTGTCAGTTACCCCCTTTTGTACAACTGAGAGTATCGATCGAAACTTAAGGTGTTAGCGAACCAGAAACAGACTCACCAACAGAGCGAACGGACTGGTGGTTGCCCAGGGGGAGGGGTCTGGGGGAGGGATGGAGTGGGAGGCTGGGGTGAGCAGATGTAAGCTAGTGTATATAGGATGGATAAACAACAAGGTCCTACTGTATAGCACAGGGAACTGTATTCAGTATCCTATGATAAACCGTAAGGGAAAAGAATATAAAAAAAAGAATATATATGTATAACGGAGTCAGTTTACTGTACAGCAGAAATGAACACAACGTTGTAAATCAACTCTACTTCAATAAAAAACAACTTAAGGTTTTAGCGCCACTCCTAGTCCCTGCTTCTTGTTGATGTTGGAATCAGTTGGGTCTCTAGCTGGGCTCATAGGTTAGGGTGTGGAGGTCTTGGTTCCTTAGTCGGCTGTTTTCTTCAATGCCACAATAGAAGAGAAATACACAAATTCACCCAAGCAAACATAAAGAGAAAAAAGGGGATAAAGAGCAGAAGTCTCACAGAATATTTTGTCTCTCATCTTTGTTTGAAAAATAGAAGGAGGGAAATTTTAAGGAGCTATAATGAAATGGGTTAACCTACAAAGTAGGAAACAAACAAAAAATAAGCAGTATTTTGACTGCAACCCACTCAGACCAGCAGGGCCAGAAAGCCTTTGTTGCTACAAGACAGCCAGTACCTGAATATACTAACCCTTTAAAAAACTGTTATTGAGGTATAATCGATGTATAACATTATATTACTTTCATGTGTACAGCATAATGATTCAAGATCTGTATATATTGTGAAACTCTTTTCAAACTAGTGTTTTCATTTTCTTCAGATAAATACTCAGAAGTGGAATTACTGGATCATATGGTAGTCTTATTTTTTGAATAACTTCTATCCTGTTTTCCAAAGTGGTTGCACTAATTTACATTCCCACCAATAGTGTACAGAAGTTCCTTTTTCTCCACATCCCTGCAACCCTTGTTATTTCTTGTCTTTTGGATAATAGCCATTCTAACAGGTGTGAAGTGATTACTCATTGTGGTTTTGATTTGAATTTCCCTGATGGTTAATGATGTTGAGCACCTTTTCATGTACCTGTTGGCCATTTGTATGTCTTCTTTGAAAAATGTCTATTCAGATCCTCTGCCTATTTTTAAATCAGATTGTTTGGTTTTTTTTGCTATTGCATTGTATGAGTTCTTTATATATTCTGGATATTAACCCCTTATCAGATCTATGAGTTGCAAATATTTTCTCTCATCCAGTAGGTTGGGAACCCTTACTTTCATATGCACTTCTTGAATGAACAATTTTGTCTAATTGCAATGTCCCCCATAATGGCCATTGTAATTCTGGGTTGTACTAGTAAGATTTTGCCATTTTTGTGGATATCTACAGCTTCTGGGACCACAGTTCTTAGACACAGAATGAGCAGCTGTGCGGACAGGTGATGTGCTCAGTTCTTTGAAACTTGAGGATCTTGTTTTTCTAGCTAAGCCTTGGGACTCTTGGAGCCAAATTAATACCCAGGAGGGATGTGCTGCCAGGTTGGGATTTTGTGGTGTTTTAAAGTGTACCTTGTTGCGGGGAAGTTTTCTTGAGATTGACAGGTGATCTAGTGTCAGTCTACCCTGTTCTATGATCAACTTGTCCTAACACGGCCAGGGCTTTAAGAGCTTTTACGTGCTCAACTCGCGCCCCCTGAATTTTTGGTTTTGGTTTCCAAGACTCCCATTAGCAATAGATCTATAATTCCTTTCATGAGAAGATGTCTGTATTATGGCTGATGCCCTAATGGCTTTTAATAGGCTGACTTGTGCCTACTTAGATTTCGATATGCTGTTGGTCAAAAAAGTTCGAATTTCTCGGCTTAGTTTATTTCCCCCAAGTCCCCCAGTGGTTTATGCTGTACTTTGAGGCCTTGTGAGTTCCCCAGTGGCTGCATCTTGCTTTCTCAGATTGAGGAGTACCCATTTTTTTCCCTTGTTGATACAATCCTCTCTAATTCAACCAGACTCACTGGTCCTGGCTGTCTGTGCACAGTTCCTGGGACCTGTCAGGACCTCCTAGAGGTACTTACCTTGTAGGTGAGGTCGGTCATACACCCAGATGTTGTAGCCCACTAAGTCTCACCTGGAAAAAACTATAGTCTCTCACACCTCAGTTTTCCAAACTTCAGGAGCTCAGAATGCAAAATAAGCAGAGCTGCATCGGAGAGAGGCTTACTGGAGATCACAGCAAGCAGCCCAAGAGTTGGAGAACCAGACAGGCTCGGTGGGTACTTCCCCTTCATCTAGGAACCATCCCAGGATCTTCAGCAGCTGTCTTTGGGACACATCTTGTCACCCAAACTGTCAAATGACAAAACCAAAACAGTTTAGTAACGCGTTTGATGTCCTTTATTCAAGGGAAAACAATCCCTGGATTGGGGAGTACAGGGCCTTCGGGGCAGTGGAGCCCTCCTCCCGAGGGATTTTGGGCAGAAACCACTTTTATAGAGTGTTAGAAGGGGCAACATGGAAACAGGGTGTGCTTGGCTAGCTTGTTGTAGGTCCTGTTTGCTACAGTAAGGGGAGCTCGCTAAAGCTGAGCCCTGGAGCATTGTGATTGGTGTGCGTTACGTTTCCTCGACAGGTGTTTCCATAAGTGCAGGCTGACTTGGGTTTAGATTTGTGATGCGGGCCGGCCCACTGGGGTGGCCTCCAGTTTGTGGGTCCCCGGAGAGGAATTAACTTTCGCAGGCATGGTGGGTATGGGAATAAACTCAAGGGTTACCAGGGTCTTGTAGTTCCGTCTGTGCCTTACCTGGGTCAGGGCTCCTTTCAGCCGTGAAGCGCCTTCATTATTCACATGCAGCCAGCAAGTGCCAGAGAGGAGAACCTCGTAGGTATGCTCTTTCCCCCAAGGGTCAATTACCCATAAGAAAAGAAATCAATGGAGGAGCATGCTTTTGAGAGGAGAAACACATTTTAACTTACGTTAGAAAATACAGACTAGAAAGATGACTTTCAAGGAAATAAGATGATAAAGTTTCAGCTCTGCGCCATGGTGCTGACGGAGTAGGGAAGAAGCGAGGCTTCCTTTTTGCTAAAGCAAATGTAACTTTTTCAGAACTGATCTGTTACGAACTCCCAACGGCAACGTTGCAGGTTGCAGGAAAGGCTGCCCCCTTCTCTGTCTTCTCCACAAGGGGCCTCCAACTCCGTCCCCTGTGGGCACCGGCCCCTGGACATTTTATGTCCCAGGGATGCACAGTAGGCGGCATGGGCCACCCTATAGCGCATAAAAATGGGGAAGAGGCTGGTGACGGGCCTAGAAGGGGGCTCTGGGCAGCTTGACGGTGGGATTCTGGGGTCCAGAAGTGGGGCCGTGAGCTCTGGTTACTGAGGGAGGAGAACCCCTCGGCTCTGTGAACACCTCAGTCCGTGTCAGGGGCTCAGCTCAGGGCCCAGGGCAGGGACGCTGGTTGCCCAGGTATGAGTGGTACTGGGTGATCTCAAAGTCTCCGTCCTTGGTTCCTTGGTCTTCTGGTTCCATGTTCGGTGCTCCCTGATCTAGAGCCTTTCCAACTCAGAACCAGGGAGTATCCCATGAGTAATGTAACCAAAAATTGCTTTTCCTACATCCAGTGGCTAAGTCCTTGAGGATTTTTGCCAAATCCAGTGGCTTTGGACTTGGCAGAAAAATGTGTGCAGCAAAGGAAATTTGAACCAGCAAATGTTTGGTCAAGGCAGGCTTTCTTCTGATAGTGTTGGGACCTGTTTGGAAGCTGTAAAAAAAAATTATACAAGTTATCAGTGCAATTCTGCATACATCACTGGTGCCATGACTTGCTCCAGAGTGATTTTTGCCTAGTTTCTAAATGGATTACACCAAGAGATGAGATCACGCACACCTGGGGCCTGTGCTGAGCGTCTCCAAGTGGGTTTTGGAGCCAAAACGCCAAACTCCATGTGCTGGGAGTGTGAAGAGACAAAGAACAAAGAGTGGGGTGGGACGCTGTGGGTACTTCTGATGCCTCATTTTCAAAGCCCACATCAGATTATAGACATGTTCGTTTACCACCCTGGAACTCTGCTTGGGGTTTTGGCAGAGCCTCTTAGCTGGCTGTGACCCGGCCACAAATGGGGACGAAGTTAATGGGTTTCACATGTTATCGGCAACTCCGGGCCCACCTACAGTAGTGAAATAACTCAGGAAATGCCTTTGCTGACTCCTGACTGCTTTTATTTTCCCCACAAAGAGACACAACTCAGAGGCCTCTGAGATTTCCAAATCAACGAGCAGAACACCTGTGACTTGCTAATGGCTTGAAACATTGGGGGAGAAAAGCTCAACACCTGACAGTGGCATTCTGGTTAATTTAGGGAGAGGCCACCTTGGACCCAGGGTGAGCTGAATTTTCCCAGCCTCTTGTCCCTTGTTTGGTTATGAACACGTACAACCTCCTGTGAGGTGCACAGATTCTGAAATGGAATCCCGTTAACCTTTAGCCGGGTTTCAGCTGGGAGGCTGGAAAGCACATTTGTTTCACCTAATTCTGCAGTTGTCGTGATGCTGATAGATGGTAGCACATTGAGGACCTCATGGCCATTGTGTTTTTATAGACTGGCAATTAATGTCTCCATGTTCCTGCAGCCTGGAAGGCTGGAATCTCAAGGCAGGGTTCTCCCTCACAGCTTCCCTTGCTTCCGAGCTGCATTGTGTGTTTGTTCTGCAGGTGCCCAGAAAATCCCCCCAATTCTCCCCTCAGTGGGATCACAGCCAAACAATAATTAAGCTTCAGTAAGAAGAATGTAGGTTTCAAAACAGTGCAATCACTTTTCTATATGAGATGCATTGCCTTGGAAGGTGTAGAGCCTCTATTGTGCCAGTAATTTAAAAATACGTATTTCTGGGAGATTGGGGGTATTCTGGTTATCAATTGCCATGTAGTAAATTACCCCAAAATTTAGTGGCTTAAAACAGTGGTGTCCATTTATCGTCATTTTATTGGTTTGCTAGGGCTGCCGTAACAAAGTACCACAGACTGGAGGCTTAATCAACAGAAATTTATTGTCTCCCAGTTCTGGAGGCTGGAAGTTCAAGGTCAAGGTGTCAGCGGGGTTGGTTTTTTCTGAGGCCTCTCCTTGGCATGTATTGATAGATGCTGTCTTCTCCCTGTGTCTTCACATGGTCTTCCCTCTGTGTGTGTCTGTGTCCTCATTTCCTCTTCTTACAAGGACACCAGCCAGATTGGATTAGGGCCCATCCTAATGACCTCATTTTAACTTAATTACCCCTTTAAAAGCCTCTTCTCTAAGTACAGTCACGTTCTGAGGAAGTGAGGTTTCGGATTTTAACATATGAATTTGAGGGGACACAATTCAGCCCATAACAGTCACGAATCTACAATTTGTACAGAGGTCAGCAGAGATGACTCATCTCTGCTCCACATCTGGGACCTCAGCACGGATAACTAAGTGGCTGGGAGCTGGAGAAACTGGTCCCCTGCCCCCTCCTCCGACATCTCTCCCTCTCTCCATTGTCTCTCTCCCCATGTGCCCTCTCGAGCATTGGCCGCTTCAGAGTAGCTTGACTTCTTACATACCTGCTGAGTCAGAGATCTGAGAAACTTGGGCAGAAGAAGCCACAAGGCCTTTTACAGCCCATCCTCAGAAGTCATCGCTGTCAATCCCTCTTCACTCAGTGGGCCCCCCAAGGCCAACCCCAGTTCAGCATGGGAATAGTTGAGCAAATGTGTGAGTATTGGGAGGTTAGTAGCATTGGGGCCCCACCTTGGAGGCTGGGTACCCCAGGTGAGAACATGGGCCTGACCCGCAGAGCTGGAAGCAGGATGCGTTTGTATGTGGTGCTGTCTAATTACAAGACGTTCTGCGGTACAGAATCATCAGGTCATGGTGGTTCCTCTCTCATGTGTCTCCTCCTCCATCTCTCTTCCTCCAGGAATGCCCTCCTCACCGTCAGGATTTCCTGGCTTTGAGAGAAGGGTCACACTGAGGAGCAGGCACTGCTATAGACCGAATGTTTGTGTCCCTCCCCAGTTCGTCTGTAGAAACCTAACCCCCGAGATGATGGTGTTGGGAGGTGGGGCCTTTGGGAGGTGATTAGGTCATGAGGGTGGAGCATTCATGAATGAGATTAGTGCCCTTATGTGTGGACAGTGAGAAGATAGCTGTGAACCTGGAAGAGGGCCCTCACCAAACACTGAATCTGCTGGCACCTTGATCTTGCACATCCCAGTCTCCAGAACTGTGAGAAATAACTTTCTGTTGTGTATAAACCACTCAGTCTATATAGTATTCTGTTATAGCATCTGGAACAGACTAACACATGCACCAGTGTCCTTAAAGCAACATCGACACCAAGGTGACCAGGACAGGGGAATAGAGAATTTAGAGCAGTGGTACCAGAGTGTGGGATCCTGCCAATATTTGTTACTAGTCCCAGATGAGCTAAGAGATTAAGAGTTCAAAAACTTTTATTGCAATTGTACAGAGTCATTTAAGTCTATTGAATCTAATATTTTAAAATGTGGGTTTGTTTTTATAGGTATTTGGTTTATTTCATTTTTCAGTAATTTATTTTATTGCCTTGTCGCATCAGCCTGCAATGGGCAGCAGTTAGAAACTATGGGTCCGTCACAGGTGAGAGCTTGGGAAGCACTGATTTAGGAATCTAAGGGTTCACATCCTAGAAGCAGAGAGGAGAATGGTGGTTACAGGGGCTGCGGGGGAAGGAGAAGTGGGGAGGTGTGGGTGGAAGGGTATGAAGTCTTGCTTGTAAGCATGTTCGAGGATGAATAAGTCCTGGGGCTTCTCTGGCGGTCCAGTGGTTAAGACTCCGAGCTCTCAATGTAGGGGGCATGGGTTCGATCCCTGGTTGGGGAACTAAACCTGGGGGTCCCCATCTTTCTCATGGCCTCTTGCTGTGTTGATTGCACCCTTTTTGCTCCAGGCTCTGCTGTCCACTTCTCCACTGCCTACTGGCCTTTCCCAGCCTCACCCTGATGATTCTCACCACAGCCTGTGAGTCTCACTCCTGTGACTGGCTCTGGGCGCCCTGATTTCTCGGTGCTGCTCTACCTCCTTCAGTCAGTTCAGCCAGCGTCTCTAGAACAACTGTCTCAAGCCAGGCACAGTGCTGGGGACCAGGGATGCATGGATGGTTTCTGTCTTTGGGACGCTCAGGGTCCAAGACCCATAAACAGAGTCTCAAGATTAGTGAAATGCTTTGGAGGACAGGAAGAGAATGGGGGGAAGTTCCAGATCTACGGGGATCTGTGTGTGGGGTTAGCCTGGCAAAGACGTAGGGAAGAACTTGCTGGCACAAGGCAGAGCTCTCAGTGAGGCGATGGGGTGGTGGATGCACAGGAGGTCATAGCAGTTGGGGTTCTGGGCTGAGAGGTGCAGGTGTGAGGTGCTGAGACTCAAGGGGGCCGAGAGGGACCTGGGGAGCAACGAGGGCTGTCCCAGGGCTCGGGAGCCAAGGAAGGGCTTTCAGAAGGGATAGAGGCTGTTAGTTTTGCTTTTATACCTATTGCTCTGGGGGTTGAATGGAGGGATTTGAAGGGGTGGCTTTGGAGCAGGGAAATCTGTTGGGAGATTCTTGAGAGAGTCCAGGTGAGCATGAATCTCAACTAGGGCAGTGGTCATAGCAATGGGGAGAAGGGAATTATTGTTATTATTAATTTTTTAACATCTTTATTGGAGTATAATTGCTTTACAATGTTATGTTACTTTCTGCTATATAACAAAGTGAATCAGCTATATGTGTACATATATCCCCATATCCCCTCCCTCTTGAGCCTCCCTCCCACCCTGCCTACCCCACCCCTCTAGGTGGTCACAAAGCACCGAGCTGATCTCCCTGTGCTATGCAGCTGCTCCCCACTAGCTATCTATTTTACACTTGGTAGTGTATATATGTCCATGCCACTCTCTCACTTCATCCCAGCTTATCCTTCCCCCTCCCCGTGTCCTCAAGTCCATTCTCTATGTCTGCGTCTTTATTCCTGTCCTGCCCCTAGGTTCTTCAGAACCATTTTTTCTTTTCTTTTCTTTTTTTTTAGATTCCATATATACGTGTTAGCATACGGTATTTGTTTTTCTCTTTTTGACTTACTTCACTCTGTATGACAAACTCTAGGTCCATCCACCTCACTACAAATAACTCAATTTCATTTCTTTTTATGGCTGAGTAATATTCCTTTGTATATATGTGCCACATCTGTCGATGGACACTTAGGTTGCTTCTATGTCCTGGCTATTATAAATAGTGCTGCAGTGAACATTGTGGTACATAACTCTTTGAATTATGGTTTTCTCAGGGTGTATGCCCAGTAGTGGGATTGCTGGGTCATATGGTAGTTCTATTTTTAGTTTTTTAAGGAACCTGCATACTGTTCTCCATAGTGGCTGTATCAATTTACATTCCTACCAACAGTGCAAGAGGGTTCCCTTTTTTCCACACCCTCTCCAGCATTTATTGTTTGTAGATTTTTTGATGGTGGCCGTTCTGACTAGTGTGAGGTGATACCTCATTGTAGTTTTTTTTTTTTTTTTTTTTATAAATTTATTTATTTTTGGCTGTGTTGGGTCTTCGTTGCTGCACACGGGTTTTCTCTAGTTGCAGCGAGCGGGGGCTACTCTTCGTTGCGGTGTATGGGCTTCTCATTGTGGTGGTTCCTCTCGTGGAGCACAGGCTCTAGGTGCGTGGGCTCAGTAGTTGTGGCTCGCAGACTGTAGAGCACAGGCTCAGTAGTTGTGGTGCACTGGCTTAGTTGCTCCGCGGCATGTGGGATCTTCCTGGACCAGGGATCGAACCGTGTTCCCTGCATTGGCAGGCGGATTCTTAACCACCGTGCCACCAGGGAAGTCCCCTCATTGTAGTTTTTATTTCCATTTCTCTAATGATTAGTGATGTTGAGCATCCTTTCATGTGTTTGTTGGCAATCTGTACATCTTCTTTGGAGAAATGTCTATTTAGATCTTCTGCCCATTTTTGGATTGGGTTGTTTGTTTTTTTGATATTGAGCTGCATGAGCTCCTTGTATGTTTTAGAGATTAATCCTTTGTCTGTTGCTTCGTTTGCAAATATTTTCTCCCATTCTGAGGGTTGTCTTTTCATCTTGTTTATGGTTTCCTTTGCTGTGCAAAAGCTTTTAAGCTCCATTAGGTCCCATTTGTTTATTTTTGCTTTTATTTCCATTTCTCTAGGAGGTGGGTCACAAAGGATCTTGCGGTGATTTATGTCGTAGAGTGTTCTGCCTATGTTTTCCTCTAAGAGTTTTATTGTGTCTGGCCTTTGAGTTTATTTTTGTGTATGATGTTAGGGAGTGTTCTAATTTCATTCTTTTACATGTTGCTGTCCAGTTTTCCCAGCACCACTTACTGAAAGGATGTTCAACATCACTAATCATTAGAGAAATGCAAATCAAAACTACAATGAGGTATCGCCTCATACCAGTCAGAATGGCCATCATCAAAAAATCTACAAACAATAAATGCTGGAGAGGGTGTGGAGAAAAGGGAACCCTCTTGCACTGTTGGTAGGAATGTAAATTGATGCAGCCACTATGGAGAACAGTATGGAGGTTCCTTAAAAAACTAAAAATAGAACTACTATATGACCCAGCAATCCCACTACTGGGCATACACCCTGAGAAAACCATAATTCAAAGAGTCATGTACCACAATGTTCACTGCAGCACTATTTACAATAGCCAGGACATGGAAGCAACCTAAGTGTCCATCGACAGATGAATGGATAAAGATGTGGCACATATATACAATGGAATATTACTCAGCCATAAAAAGAAACGAAACTGAGTTATTTGTAGTGAGGTGGATGCAGGGGAAGGGTAAGCTGGGACGAAGTGAGAGAGTGGCATGGACATATATACACTACCAAATGTAAAATAGATAGCTAGTGGGAAGCAGCTGCATAGCACAGGGAGATCAGCTCAGTGCTTTGTGACCATCTAGAGGGGTGGGATAGGGAGGGTGGGAGGGAGACGCAAGAGGGAGGGGATATGGGGATATATGCATACATATAGCTGATTCACTTTGTTATAAAGCAGAAACTAACACAACATTGTAAAGCAGTTATACTCCAATAAAGATGTTTAAAAAAAAAAAAAAAGAAGTTGCACTCCTAAAGTCTTAGGTACTAAGGAGATTGAGGGCGATTTTATAGCATCTGTTGAGCTCCAGTTTTTCATAGCCAAGCACTGGGTCATGTGTAGCCATGAATTCCATGGGAGATAAGCACAGATTATGAGCCTGGTGATCAGACCTGGCTTCCCCATTAGTTGCTGTGTGATCTAGAACAAATTACTTAACCTCTCTGGTCATTCTTCCCTTTAAAGTAGAATTAGTGCAGCTCCTGAGGCCATGTGAATTGGGGTATCACATCTGAATTGGGGGAATCGCTATCTAAATTGGAATATTTTTGTTCTTTATCCCTTCAGTCGGGGAAACAAGTCTGGGGCAGAGCTGCTTTCCTTAATATTTGTTCTCTGTTGCTGTCTGGAGACCTGCATTTTCTTGTTTTGAAAACAGACACCTCTTATGATAACATGCAATGCATTTTTGTCTCTAAATATTTTGCCTTCACGTTTCCTCTAAATGACATGAGGGATCGCTATGGTTTTGGTTCTTCATCTGATCTGGATGTAAAGAAAGGTCCCAAAAACCAAATGTCTATCTGAATGTGTTAAGATGCAGGAGCCCTCAAAGAGGAAATAGAATCTTCTACGACCAATGTTTTCAAGTTAAGAGTTAAGGTTCTAGAAGAAGCTCGTGTATCTCCAATCTTCCCTGGTTGTGTTCTCCCTGTTCTTGTACATAGGTTATGGGACTGTGTTGGGGTCAGTGTAAAACCATGAGGGGATTATGAAATGAGAGTGGGGTTTGCTTTACATGGACAAGTCTTGTTCGGAATGTCCCTATGAACATAAATACCCACAGTGTGGTTTCCATGATGTCCAGCTGACATGACATCAACAAAATTTTCCCTGGAACATTTGAGGCCAGATTGGTTTCAATCTTTAAATTACCCCAGGTCCCCAAAAGTCTCCAGCTATAGAGATAAAGAGTCCTGATGCTTTAACAATGACCATTTGGCAAACTTTTCAGGGAGATTAAATGAAGCTTATTACATTTCTGTAAAGGGCCTGGTAGCTGGTAAGTGATAAACAAAAGTTCCCTTTATGGGCTTATGATAATTTATGGTTTTAAAATAATTTGTTTAAAAAAATAAAAATTTTAAAGTGTCATTCCACTTCCCTAGCAAGTTTAGAGGGTTTATTTTAGGTTTAGGCACAGTATGTAACTCTATATAAAAGATGAATCAACGAACTATGGTTTAGCAGGGGGTCAAGCCGACACAGTCACCCCAAAGGCATTTGAAAACTGACTTATGAAAAATCCTTAACATGATTACAGTAATTTTTTAGTTGGGTGGAGAACAAGTCACAAGAAAGTGTGTAAAATGTTTCCCGGAGAAGCAATAAAATCCATAGGGAAGGGTGTCAGGAGGCTATTCTTTGTCCTGCCAATGAACAAGAATAAACACTAGGGTCTGCCCTGAATCCAAAGAATAGCTTTTGGAAAATAAAGATTTATTATCTGGGTGTAAATGGTGATGAATCACTTGGCGATACGTGCTTTCTGGCACAATGTGTCAAAAGTAACGAGCCATAGTCTGTTCCAGAGTTCGTCTGGTTGTAAGCGTTCCTGATAAAATATGGCATAGAGTGGAACACAGTTTGTCTGAGTCGCTGCACAACTCTCTCCCGATTACTCTGCTTCTGTCCCTGTCACCAGTGAAAGTAAATGGGCTGATAATTACAGCCCCAGATACATTCTCGTTGCTTGCACTTCCCTGGGCCTTGCCAGGCGGTGTGTCTAATGGGGTCACATTAGGAGCTATAACTCACATTTTACTGTCTCCTACTGATGCCCCCTTGGCCCTCTGCTCCCCACCGACCTACATCTCAGTGTGAAGTACTTGCCATGCGTCTCAGGAGCTCCCTGGGGGATGCCTCACTGGCCCTTAAATAAGTCTGCTCCTTGGAGTACTGTTTCTGACGTGGGCATGCAGCGTTCTCCTGGGCACATTTGATGTCCCACTGTTTTTGCTGGACTTTATGGACTTTTTTCACTGATACCATCACCTATTTCTCTGAGCACCACCCCTAGTTCACAGAGGCCCTCTGGGTGCCAAAGCTCTGTGATGGTCTGTGCAAGATGGGGAAAAACCAATAGCTCTTCCTTTGTTACTCTGTTGCGTGTGTTGTGCATGTGTGTGTGCAATCTGTAATGCTTACACCAGGAAGTTTTACAAATATTTTGATGAAACAGCCTATCTGATTTTACTGGCAGCCTTCTCTTTCCCCAAGACCCACCTAAGAACCGTGTGTCCTTCCTCCCATCCCTGCTCTCCATGCCTGGCTCCTTCTCCCCGCCAGAATGAATTCTCTCCCAGGAGATGCCCAGCTCCCCGTGCAAATAGTGAGTCTGTCCCACCAGTTATCCAGACAAGTTCAACAAACATAAGTCCCAGCTGAAGCTCCAGCTGGGACCTGAGTTACATTTTCTTTGAGTGAAATATTTGTAGTCCTTTTGCAAAGGTTTTCATGGTTACCCATGAGCCCCCTTCTTGGAAGGTGGAGAAATGATATTGGCTGTCTGGAAACTGGGGCACTGGGGCACTTCTCCTGGCTGGCTCCCAGGCCGTGTTACTGATTTGTGTGAGACCTTGACCTTGGCTGTGTTGCTTGATCTGTCCGATAGTCAGCTGAACCCACCCATGCTGTTCTATCTCCAGCTGGCTGTGTTACAAGTGCTGTCTGTGTCCTAGGAAAGCCACTGGGAGAGACCACAGATATAATGTTCCTGCAGGCAGTTCTGGGGAAATGTGAGGACAGAATGCCTCCTTGACATATTCTGATTTATATTGCTTTTTTTAATTGAAGTACAGTTGATTTACAGTGTTATGTTAATTACTGCTGTACAACAAAGCGATTCAGTTATACAAACATATACATACATTCTTTTTTTTTAATATTCTTTCCCATTATGGTTTATCATAGGATATTTTATATAGTTCCCTGTGCTATACAGTAGGACCTTGTTGTTTATCCATTCTATATATAATAGTTTACATCTAGAGCCCCAAACTCCCACTCCATCCTTCCCCCACCCCCCTCCCCCTTGGCAACCACAAGTCTGTTCTCTATGTCCATGATTCTGTTTCAGTTTCATAGATAGTTTCATTTGTGTCATGTTTAGATTCTACAAATAAGTGATATTTGGTGTTCGTCTTTCTCTTTCTGACTTACTTCACTTAGTATGATAATCTCTAGTTGCATCCATGTTGCTGCAATACATTGCTTTTTAATCAATATTTTTTACATATCTAACTTCAGGAAGTAGTCTTTTTAAAAAATATATGGGTAAGGAAGTTGAGAAAAAAAAGTACAGGAAGTTAAAAAACTCCGAGCCATGCCAAAGTATCTTTCTTACAGTCTTCAGTGATCCTTCCTGGAAACGAACTTGAAGCAGAGATTGAAAATGCAGAGACATTAGCACCTGGACAGACCGATGCCTGTTTCCTTCTCAGGTCTGGGCAGCATTCCGGGGTGTCAGCACGCGCTAACTGTCTCCATCCAGGATGACGTCATGTCATACCGTTGGTTTTCACGAGCCATGAAGGACACGAGTCCAGGTCACAGATGGCTGGTCCCAGCGAGTCATGCTTCCACTTCCAAGATCTTGCTCCGTGAGAATGATTGATGGATGCTCAGGAAAGTCTGCACTTCACCTTTCCAGAGGTTACCATGGAACTGGCTTAAACCAAGCCTAGATAAAAAAAAATCACATGAACCATGTTATAATAGCAATAACAGGGATTTCAGAAAAGAAGCACCCAGAATCCCAATATACCAATAAGTAACTATCATATTTTTTTCTGGGTTCACTTATAGTACAAGAGGTAAAATAGTATAAAGAAAAGGATGTTTGAGACTTTGAGTGAATGAACGCACTGAATTGAGTAACTATAGAGTAACTAAATTGAGTAACTAGTAATTGAGTAACTAGAGCTACTTTGGTTGAAAAGCTATAGTTGGTATTGGATACCCCTATTTATTCAAAATAATTGAAAAAAAGGAATGAGAAAAGTCTATATTATTTTCACATACCCTTAGTTCCCTTTTGCCTAAGAAGAAGAGGTATCTTAACTCCTTTTATTTTTAAAGGAAAAAAATCAGATTATTGCTTAAGAACGCAAAAAAAAAAAAAAGCAATATACACTTACAGTAGAAAATCCACAAAAATAAGAAAGTAAGAATCACTTGCAATTCCACCCCCAGGGATGAAAGTTATATTCTGTTTGTTTGTTTATTTTTAAATTTTTTTATTTTTTGCTTTTTTTTATTGAAGTGTAGTTGATTTACAATGTCATGTTAGTTTCAGGTGTACAGCACAGTGATTCAGTTATACGTATACATATATTCTTTTGCAGATTCTTTTCCATTACAGATTATTAAAAAATATTGAGTATAGTTCCCTGTGCTCTACAGTAGGTCCTTGTTGGTTTCTGTATATCTTTTTATAGTGCCTTCTCTGTGCCTGTGTACTCTAAAAACTAAATTTGGTCATGCTCTACTGACATTTATTTCTGCTCTCTTCACTTGATGTTACTTCCATAGCATTTCCTCAGTGCCATTAAATATTATTTGAGGGCATCATTTTATTACTATTTTTATCATTGTTGGGTTTTTATTGAGGTTTAATTGATGTACAATATTATGTAAGTTTCAAGTGTACAGCATAGTGAGTCACAATTTTTAAATTGTGTTTAAATTTTTAAACATTTATAGTTATTATAATACATTGGCTATATTTCCCTGTGTTGTACAGTATATCCTTGTGGCTTATTTATTTTACACATAGTAGTTTGTACCTCTTAACCTGCTACCCTTCTCTTGCCCCTCCCCCCTCCCCCCTTCCCTCTCCCCACTGGCAACCACTAGTCTGTTCTCTATCTCTGTGAGTTTGTTTCTTTTTTGTTACAGAGGGCTTCATTTTAGATGGCTGTACAACAGTTCATCACAGATAAAGATTCTCTTAGAGCTGAACATTTGATTCCGGTGTTTAGCACAAATGTCACTGCAGTGAACAAGTTTGTACATTGATCTTTGCTTGAGTTTCAGATAAATTCCTTAGGGAAGATGCTTAGAAGACATCCTGCTATGAGCTTGAAAGCTGACATTCTTTGTGTTTTTTAAACTTTTACAATTCTTTTTATTGTCATTTTGGTGGTTAAGTTTTACTACATAATCCTTGACTTTTCAAAGCCTAGTTAATAATTGGTACTTTTAGCTCTTTTTGAATAAAACAAGGTCCTTATAACACTTTCCTAAATTCATATGCCATCCTTGTTGTATACAAAACATATTTTTTTGCTCTTAAATTGTCAAAGCATTCATATTTACTCACATATTTACCCTTTTCAGTGCACAGTGATTCTTCCTACAAGTATGACTTTATGTGGGATAATTTTTCTGCTGTCTGAAGAACTCCCTTAAGTATTTCTTGCAGGGCAAGTCTGCTGGTGATAAATTCTCTGCTTTTGTTTGCTTGAAAATATCTTTATCTCAGCTTAATTCTTGATAGATACTGTCACTGGATATAGTTGGCAGTTATTTCATTCCCTTGTTTCCTGTCTTCCATTTTTTTCTATCAGTCAGTCTAAAAACAATTGCTCCTTTAAAGATAAGTTGTCTGTTTTGGGGCAGATTTTAAGATTTAAATTTTTCTTTTTTTTAAGTATTAGTTTTACTAATATGTACCCAGGTGAGGATTTCTTCTTGTGAATCCTGTTTGGAATTTGTAGGGCTTGACATCTTTTATTCATTTCGGACAGTATTTAATCAAATATTTCTTCTCTCCATTTTCTTTCCAGTCTCATTCTGTGGCTCCAATTACACTGTGTCAGACCGTCACCCAGCACCCTATATGTTTTCTACCTTCTTTTCTACGTTTTCTATCCTTCTTCTTCTGTGGTTCATTCTGGATCTTTTATTCTTAGCTATATTTTATTCATCAAGTCTTCCTTACCTATCTAATCTGCTGTTAAACCCATCCTTCAAGTTATTTATTTCATTTTTTATATTTTTTCAATTCTAGAATTTTAATTTGTTCCTTTCCTCATTTCAAATATTCACCCTCTTTGCTGAAATTCTCAATCTTGTTGTTTATCTCCCTGAAAATTTTTATCATAAAGTCCATGTCTGATAAATACAATATCTAGAATCCTTTAGGTCTGTTTCTCTCCTATTTCTGCTCAGTTTCATTCATGTGACCGTATATACTTCATGTGCAAGGTTATTTTTGATTTTGAATTTACAAAATTACTTGTAGGAATGATATTAGACCAAGAAAAAGTTTATTTTATTGAAGTCTAATTGATTTATGATGTCGTGTTAATTTCTACTGTACAGCAAAGTGATTCAGTTATACATATACATATATATAAATATAAATATATACATTCTTTTTCATATTCTTTTCCATTATGGTTTATCACAGGATATTGAATATAGTTCCCTATGTAGGACCTTGTTGTTTATCCATTCTATGTAATAGTCTGCATCTGCTAATCCCAAACTCCCAGTCTATCCCTCCCCCACCCTCCCTCCACTTTGGCAGCCACAAGTCTGTTCTCTATGCCTGTGAGTCTGTTTCTGTTTCATAGATAAGTTCATTCGTGTCATATTTTAGATTCCACATATAAGTGATATCATATGATATTTGTCTTTCTCTGACTTACTTCACTTAGTATGATAATCTCTCATTGCATCCATGTTGCTGCAAATGGCATTACTCCATTGTTTTTCATGGCTGAGTAGTATTCCATTTTATATATGTGCCACATCTTCTTTATCCATTCATCTGTTGATGGGACATCTAGGTTGTTTCCATGTCTTGGCTATTGTGAATAGTGCTGCTATGAACATAGGGGTGCATGTATCTTTTTGAATTATAGTTTTCTCCAGATATATGCCCAGGAGTGGGATTGCAGGATCATATGGTAGTTGTATTTTTAGTTTTTTGGGGAACCTCCATACTGCTCTCCATAGTGGCTGCACCAATTTACATTCAAACCAACAGTGTAGGAGGGTTCCCTTTTCTCCACACCCTCTCCAGCATTTGTTATTTGTAGAATTTTTAAATTTAATAATGGCCATTCTGACTGGTGTGAGGTGGTATCTCATTGTAGTTTTGATTTGCAGTCAAGAATGATTTTCTTTTCCTTTGCCAGTAGCTCGGGTGGCACTAACCATTTGAGATCTCCTTGATACAGTTTCAGGGACTGAGATCATTCAGATGTGTAGGAGGACCTGTATCCCCCCGGTCACCCCCCTCCTAGGACACAGCTCCGTAAAGTCTTAATCCGAAGAAAGGGCGGGCATTCTCTGGAACTTCTTCCTGGTCAGAGTCTGGACCGTAAGCCTTTTTCTTGGTCAAAAGCAGTATTCGGTCTCTCAGCTATGGCCGTAGAAGTTGGCAGGCACTTCTAGGGGAAAGCATTCTCAGTACCAGCTCATGTCTCCTCACCCAGGTCTCAATGCAGTAACTCTTCTCTATCTTGTTAGCTGTCTTTTCTCCCATCATGGCCAGGGGCAGAGCTGGGAGTGCCTGCTGCAGATGGGTCCTACCTCCTCTGAGTCCAGGAGCGGCACCTGGGGAGGACGCCACAGACAAGGCAACGGCACCGTCATTACTCCAGCACCAAGACACGAAATCCACTGCATTGTCTGCCCAAAATAATTTATCAACTTATACCTTGAATTTCAAGGGTTTTTTTCTGCCTTAAAATGAAACCTAGTGAAATACCATTCTTGATGGCACTATTTTGATGCTTATGTCTTTGTCAGGTCTGCTTTAAGTCATGTGCGAAATTTCTGATAGGGCTCAGTCCTTTTCCAGCCTCACATTTATTTAGGAAAGAATACCAGGTAACAGCCCTGGCTAACAAAAAGCAGAGAGTGTGAGGCCAAAACCACAGCCCCCATTCTGAAAGCCACTCATCACCCCAGCTGATCTCAGTTCTGATGTGTTTCAAATCCTCAAAATACCACTGCTTTATTTCCCTTCATGCCCATCAGCCAAGCCTGACCTTCAGATGGACAGGAAACAAGCATGCTCTCAGGGAAGGGAGGATGTGAGTGCAGGTCTACTTGTGGCTTTTCATC
The DNA here is from genome assembly GCF_965194825.1 of Balaenoptera physalus. Classification (NCBI taxonomy): domain Eukaryota; kingdom Metazoa; phylum Chordata; class Mammalia; order Artiodactyla; family Balaenopteridae; genus Balaenoptera; species Balaenoptera physalus. The sequence goes on along the minus strand of NC_138883.1, from coordinate 172,497,051 downwards.
TCTGGGGGAAGCTCAGCACACTTCTCAGAAAACCACACTGGTGAGATCTCAGCCAGGGCTTCACAAAGTTTACAAGTGTTATGGCCCTAGAGACCAGGACTGCCTGCGATTTTAGGGAGGGTGCAGTGTGACTTCTTGTCTCACTTGTGCTTGGTGAAATATCAGGTTGTCAATGGGAATGAAAAGAAGGTCTTTGCCCTTAAGGCCTTCAGCTGATTGGATGTAGCCTACCATATCATGGAGAATAATTTGCTGATTCTTATCTGTGCTTTCTTTGGCAACATGGAGTTAGGATGGAGTTTTTCTTTAGTAGCATAGTTTGTGAAAGCTGCATTTTGATATCACAAATTCATTTTTCACTTCGGGCCAACTCTTTACACCCACAAAGCCAGCAATTTTCTTTTAACATTTTGGATATTGGGATAGGAAGGAAATATATTCTGGAGGCAGTTCTCTTTCATCATCAGGCTATGCAGACCGAATAAATGTGGCCCCAAAGGCAGCAGATCATAATCGTGTCAAGGAAATAATCCATTCTATTAAAAAGACCTGGGCCATAAATAAACCAACACGGCTCCTGTTGCCTTACAGGTTCGTTTTCAATCAGAGACTCACAAATGTGGATGGAAACTCAGGCCATGGTGATTGCTTACGATCGTTTGATGAGGGATTTTTATTAAGTCTTCTAAATTTTAAATAGTGATCGGTGAGGGGAATACAGTAATGATACTCTGAGCTAGTTCCCATGGATAGGATCATTCTGGCATGGATGGGGACATTTTCTGGTGATGTTTTTCTTCTGAATGTCTCATTAATTTTCTTTCTTTCATTTTCCTTTTTTTTTTTTTTAAATGAAGCTTATTTTAGTTTAGATGACATGCTCCCTTGGAAAGAGCATGTGCAAATTATCTTTTGTTAGAAATGAAAGGGCACATTTTGAATGCTTTTCCTCTGTAGGGTTTCGAAGAATGCATTTGTGCTTCTGGACAGAGAAATAATTGGCTCTGAACTAACTACACAGTGAAGATTTAAATGTAATTTTCGTGGCAGGGGTCCGTCAGGTACCTTACCTTCTCGACCCAGGTGAGGCAGGGCTGCCTGGCTTCCTCCTCTCTCGAGGTGCCATGTATTGCCATGGAACACACATAGAATTCTAAGAAGGTGTCCAATTTGGGGTCACGATGGCAGTTATCAGATGGACAGTGACCTTATTATTTGATTCTTCCACTCATTTGGGATCCAGTTTTGGAACTAATGACCATAAATACCCCCACATACCATATCTTAGGAGGACTGGTGACATTAAATGCCTCTCTGTATTGCATTCAGCATGCATTCAACAAACATTTGTCTCGTGCCCACCTTGTGCCCCTCGTGGTGCTAGGGCTGAAGGTGCAATGCTTAAAGGATGGTTTTCTTAAACATCTGTGGATTTAAAAGCTTGGGGTGTATTTTTTGAGTGGCTCTATTAGACTGAGCCTTGTCAAAACAGTCCTGGGATTCCAGATGGCAGAGAGATCCCTGTGTTAGTCAGCTCGGGCTGCTACGACAAAATCCATACACTGGGGGGCTTAAACAACGGACATTTATCATTTATTTCTCACTGTTCTGGAGGCTGGAAGTCCAAGATCACATGCCAGCAGATTTGGTTCTTGGTGAGGGCCCGATTCTCGGCTTGTAGACGGTCGCCATCTTGCTGTGAGCTCATGTCGCCTCTTCTTTGTGCATGAGGAGACAGAGAGAGAAATCTCTTTTGCCTCTTCTTCTTCAGATAAGGGCACTCGTCCTGTCATGGGGGCCCCACCCTCATGACCTCATCTAAACCTGTTTTCTCCCGAAGGCCTTGTTTCCATATGCCATCATGTTGTGGGTTAAAGCTTCAACATACGAATTTGAGGGGACACAAGCATTCAGTCCATAACAGTCCCCCTTGGAGAGGGAATCAACCCAGGAGATGCCTCTCGAACAGAGATGTGCTCTGTCCCTGCCTGAACTGGAAGGAAACTCAGGAACAGAGGGAGAATTGCTCTGTGGGGAAACCCCTTCCTCTCTCTGTCCCTCAGACCCTGCCCGCCCGCCCTGCCCTGGGCAGGCCTGCCGACAACTTCAATCCAAAGGCAGGGAGATTATTCTGGGCCATATTCCCAGGCCGAGGCCAGCTGATGGCTAAGTGTTCTCTCCCCTTGTTTAACTGGGTGTATTGGGCCACTCTGTACTCTGAGGTCACACACGTCAGCTACTCACTAATTTCCCCACACTTCTGCTTCATCCCAGCTCACCCCAGCTCATCTTTTTTGGTAAATCCTTTCACTTCTCTTTCTCCTTCAGCTCTGTTTCCAAAGGAGAGAGTTACTCTGTTAGGTTAGGAGGAAGAAGCCCTTGCAGAAACGTGCAGCTCTCCGACCCTACAGTGGGAACTCCCGGTCCTCGCCGGTCTGGAGCCCACCCTCCAGTACTGCCCCTCCTGGTGCCCGTCTCCTGGCTGCAGTCTGTCAGCTTTTCCCGTGAGTCTCCCTAAGTCCTGAATGCGGCCGTGACCACGTGACTGGTGCCCTTCAGAAAAGCAGTGGGATCTTTGCTCTCTTGCTCCTTTCCCAGGAGGCTTCCAGAGAGCCTTTCAGTATGAATGGGAACCGCCAGACGGAGCAGTTCCAGATGTTCGCCCGCGTCAGGGTGCGCTCCGATTTTAAAAGCCCTGCGCCCACGATTGCATTCTGTTCTGCTTGCCTCTCAAGTCCTCACTGGCAAAGAGAGACTCGGTGGCCGGAGGGCTTCCCGGGATGCCTGGTGTTCCAGGGTCCGGCCCTCATCACTGTTCCTTGTCTCTCCCAGCGTGGCCCAGGCAGAGGCCGTGGCATTTCTTTTTTTCTTTCTTTTTTTTTTTACTAAACATGTGCTATATAATCCCTTTTTCGCAGGGGAAAATACAAGGCATAAATTCACATGAATAGAAAAAAAATCTGAAAGGATATATACACAAAGAAGTAGAGCTGTTTTGGGGAGACAGTGAAATCATGGGTGCTTTATGTAAGCTTTATGCACCTTTGCATTTTTTTTTGAATTTTATTTTATTTATTTTTTTATACAGCAGGTTCTTATTAGTTATCCATTTTATACATATTAGTGTATACATGTCGATCCCAATCTCCCAATTCATCCCATCCACCACCACTCCCCTGCTGCTTTCCACCCTTGGTGGAAATGTTTGTTCTCTACATCTGTGTCTGAATTTCTGCCTTGCAAACCGGTTCATCTGTACCATTTTTCTAGGTTCCACATATGTGCGTTAATATACGACATTTGTTTTTCTCTTTCTGACTTACTTCACTCCGTATGACGGTCTCTAGATTCATCCACGTCTCTACAAATGACCCAATTTCTTTCCTTTTTATGGCTGAGTAATATTCCATTGTATATATGTACCACATCTTCTTTATCCATTCGTCTGTCGATGGGAATCTAGGTTGCTTCATGACCTGGCTGTTGTAAATAGTGCTGCAGTGAACATTGGGGTACATGTCTCTCTTTGAATTATGGTTTTCTCAGGGTATATGCCCAGGAGTGGGATTGCTGGGTCATATGGTAGTTCTATTTTTAGTTTTTTTAAGGAACCTCCACACTGTTCTCCATAGTGGCTGTATTAATTTCCATTCCCACCAGCAGTGCAAGAGGGTTCCCTTTTCTCCACACCCTCTCCAGCAGGCCATGGCATTTCTTATATGATGGATTTCCAAAGCACATGCCTTGTCCAAGGTCATCAGTAGAGGCTGTGGCAGAGCCTGGTCAGGGGAGCTCAGTGCCTTGATTTAATTTCACTTCTTTTTCACTTCGTGACCCAGAAAGTAGCTTAGGATAGCAGGAACCACACTGGGCTGGTGACCAAAGGCCTGCCTGCCTGTCCTAGCTCAGTTGCCACTAACCCACTAGGGGGTCTGGGGCAGCTTCTCTGGGCCTGTGTTCCCTTTAGAGCTGTGATGGTCAACAGGGGCATTGGTGTTCCCTTCCCTGCCTCCCAAGACCCTGCCCTCTTCCCACTGGCTGCAGAACCCTCCAGAAAACTGCTCCCAATGACTGGATTTGCTTACAGAGCCGGATCCTGTTTGTCCTGCCTCTCCTCATGTAAGACAAGGGATAAAATATATCACTGGTTTTCCAACAATTTTTATAGCAGGATTCTTCCTTCGGATGATATCATACATGTATAAACACAGAGACACATTCACACACAGACACGCAGAGACACACATACACAAAACACACAAACACACAGATGCACGTACACTACACAAGCACGCATAGACACGCATGCCTGCATGCACACACATACACAGAAATGCATGTACACACATACGTACATAAACATGCACACACAGGTATGTGTAAATCTAATGACATATTGTATATAAAATTATTTTGAAAACATAAAGGGATAGCTGTGGAAGCTATTACCAGTTATTATGATCCCTTCCTGATTCCCCAGATAAGTGAGGCAGAAACAAAGGAAGTGAAATTAGGACTTTGGGAGTAACATATACACACTACTATATATGAAATAGATAACCAACAAGAACCTACTGTGTAGCACAGGCAACTCAATATTTTGTAGTAATCTATTAGGGAAAAGGATCTGAAGAATATATATATATAAAACTGAATCACTGTGCTGTGCACCTGAAACTAACACATTGTAAATCGACTATACTTCAATTTAAAGAAAATAAGTAAACAGGTGTGTTTACATGTGTGCTTGTGGGTGTTATGTGTCTGTGTGTTTGCATATGTGTGTTTATCGTGTGTGTGTTATGTGTGTTTGCATATGTGTCTATGTGTACGTTTGTATGTGTTTGTATGCACTATGTGTTTATACATGTATGTTGTGTGTTATATGTCTGTCTTGTGTATATGTTTGCATATGTGTGTATGTGTCTATATCGGAGGTGGGGTGTCGTAACTTGAGCAGGGAAGGCAAGCAGCACGAGTGGGGAATTTAAAGGCAGAAGAGAGAGGTGAACTTCCCCAGTGAGGCAGCTTCTGAGGCTGGAACCGACTTACAAGACATCAAAATCCTTTCCTATCCCAGCGTTTGAAGCGCCGCCCAGATGGTGACTTCAGCGTGATCAAAGCCAGACAGGTGCCGTCCTCCTTCTCATGCTCCCTCTGCCCTCCCCACCACACCTTTCTCTCCTGCGCTGCTCTCTCTACGGCATCCTCTCTCCTGCCCAGGTCACGACTGGATTTCTTTGTCAGTAGTGGTGGCTTTAAAGCCAGCTCCTGCCACGCGTCCCTGACCCTGTGCCCAGCCTCGCTGTCCCCTTCCACTTGTAGGGAAGGGGGAGCTTCGTTCATCCCCAGCAGCCCGCGCGGGTCGTGGGCCAGCAGCACCAGACCCCCTTCTTTTTGTGGCTCTGGAGCCACCACTCAAAACTCACGTCATGGGAGCAAGCGGTCGGCCACAGGGCAGTGCAAGAAAATGAGCACATCCAGCATCCTCAGAGGAAAGCATCCAGAAATGGGAGGACACCTGCTTCCGCCCCACCGCACGAAAGGACACAGAGGGCGTGGTGCTCTGATCTTCCTTCCTTCATTTTAACAGGAGGATTGGCTCTGAGAGGGGCTAGGGCTCAGGTGTCAGTCCGGGGAGTGGGTCGGCAGCACTGCTTCTTCAACACTCACTCATTCGCTCATTTGTTTATTGGTGATGGATGGTCACTGAGAGCCTGCCCTGCGCCAGGCACTGTTCTAGGTGGTCGGAACCCCCGGACTCTCCCCTGACTCAGCCACTGGCCTTGGAGAAAGTGACTGTGTGTTTGGGACCCACAAAACGCCGTACCACTTGGAGTCCAGACCTATCTAGGAGAGCCCCCGCTCACGTCTCCCCCTCCCTCTCAGCCACCTTCAAGGTCAGGAGGAGTGTCTGGGCTGCCAGGGCTTCGGGGGTGGTGCCCAGTACCCCCTTGTCAGGGACGGGGCTGGGCTGACTGTCCCCAGATCCTCGGTTCCAGCCAGAATCATTCAACTTCTGTTTTATTTGTTAACAATTTGCAAGACTTTCTTGTGCAAAGAGTTTTACGTTTTGTTTTTAAGATCGAAAACCCATTATTCTACTTACTCATCTTCAGATTTGGAAGGAGGCTTGCACGTGACTTTTCTAACCCTGAGGCAAAGTCTAATCATGGCAACTCACTTACCTTGTTTCTTTTTTAAAATTTTACTTACTTATTTTCTTTAAATTGAAGTGTAGTCGATTTACAATGTGTTAGTTTCAGGTGCACAGCACAGTGATTCAGTTTTATACATATATATTCTTCAGATCCTTTTCCCTAATAGAGTTTTACAAAATATTGAGTTGCCTGTGCTACACAGTAGGTCCTTGTTGGTTATCTATTTCATATATAGTAGTGTGTATATGTTACTCCCAAACTCCTAATTTCACTTCCCTTGTTTCTGCCTCACTTATCTGGGGAATCAGGAAGGGATCATAATAACTGGTAATAGCTTCCATAGCTATCCCTTTATGTTTTCAAAATAATTTTATATACAACATGTCATTAGATTTACATTTCCTCTCTCTCACGGTTGTGGTGGTCACAATGGACAAAACAAGGACTGCATTTTCTGGAAGAAAGAAGGAAGGGTGCAGAGCACCTCTAAATGGATGGCTTCTCTGTAATGACAGAGTCAGCTGCAAAGACATATTTTTTCTATAGCACAATCACATTATTTTAAAAAGTCTGTATGCATTTGGGTCTTCAACATATGAATAATTAAGCAGGATAATCAAATAAATATTGCAGCAATCTCCCCGTCCCTTCTTCCTTTCCACATGGGCACTTGGATGGCCCATGCTGTTGACGTGGCTGACACATCTGTTTACCACTGAGAAATAAACTGCTTTTCTAACCCAAAGGGACAACCAAACAGTGTCCACTCTTACAAAAAGATGTAAAATATATACTTTGATTAAAAGAAATTGTCAACCAGGGGACATAGTGGGCTTTTCTCCTGACTGCAGCCAGTAGCCCTCAAGCAAAGGTTGAGACCATGAGAAATTAAAAGTGGTCCACAAACAATTTAGCCCCAAGCCTCACAGCACTTCGTGACACAATGTTCTGAAGGTATGTTTTGTACAGAAGCGAAACTTTTTTGATGCATCTGAGTTCCGTGGAGATTTATTTCCTCTATTTTAAAGAATATTTTTGCTTGCTAATTTAAAAATTATTATGATGTCGTTCAGATATAAAAAAAGATTGATATCATGTATCTGTGGTTAAGGTATGAAGGATAAGTCATAACCACATACTGATCCTCCGGTTTAAGAAATTACAAGAATTTTATGATCATATTCCTTGCCTTTAGCCCCCAGGGATAAATGCTATTCGATTTTTATGTTCATCCGTCCCTCACTTTTTATTATCGTTTTACTACGTAAGTATAAATCTTTAGACTAGATGGCTTCGTTTTTGTGTTTTTGACCATTAATGAATAGTATCCTGCTGTTTTTCTTCTTCTGTGACTAACTTTTTGGTGTTCCATGTTTCACAGATGCATTCTTAGAAAAATCTATTAGTGTATGTGACTGTATGGTTAATTTTTAAAATCTTTTCTAAAATTGAAGTATAGTTGATTTACAATTTTGTGTTAATTTCTGCTGTACAGCAAAGTGACTCAGTTATACATACATATACATTCTTTTTTATATTCTGTTCCATTATGATTTATCATAGGATATTGAATATAGTTTCCTGGGCTATACAGTAGCACCTTGTTGTTCATCCATTCTATACATAATAGTTTGCATCTGCTAATCCCAAACTCCCAATCCATCCCTCCCCTCCCCCTCCCCTTGGCAACCACAAGTCTGTTCTCTGTGTCTGTGAATCTGTTTCTGTTTCATAGATAAGTTCATTTGTGTCAGATTCCAAATATAAGTGATATCATATGGTATTTGTCTTTCTCTGTCTGACTTACTTCACATAGTATGATAGTCTCTAGGTGCATCCATGTTGCTGCAAATGGCACAATTTCTTTCTTTTTTATGGCTGAGTAGTGTTCCATTGTGGTATATATACCACATCATCTCTAGATTATTTATACATCTAATCAATATAAATGTTATGTAAATAGTTGCCAGTGCCCAGCAAATTCAAACTTTGCTTTTTGGAACTTTCTGGAATTTTAATTTTTCAAATATTTTTGATCTGCAGTTTGTTGAATCCACAGATGTGGAACCCATGGATACAGAGGGCCAAATTTATTCAATCTTCCCATCTATGAAATAGCATATCTCTTTATTTACTTGGATTTTCTTTAATTTTTCTCAACAGAGTTTTTCAGTTTTCAGTGTATTTCACTTTCCAATTGTTTGTTGTATATATATAGAAATGGAATTGATTTTTGTTGTTGATCTTGTATTTTGCAACCTTATAAATTCCCTTATGAGTTCTAGTAGGTTTTTGGTGTATTCTTTAGAAGTAGATCATGCGTTTGTGAAAAAATCAGTTTTATTTCTTTTTTCCCAACTTAGTCCCTTTTTTCCTTGCCTTATTATACTGGCTAGGCACAATATTGAATAGAAGTGGTGAGGATGGACATTCTTGCTTTATTCCTAAATGAACATATTCCTTCTTTCATAACTATGTATGATGCTAGCTCTAGATTTTTAGTAGATTCACTTTATCAAGTTGAAGGCATTTTCTTCTAGTCACAATTGGCAGAAAGTTTTTTTTTTTATCATGAATAGGTATTGAATTTTGTCAAATGCTTATTCTGCATTAATTTGAGGTGATCATATGGCTTTTCTTTTTAAACTTGTTACATTGATTACCAGTCTTGAATTCCTGGGATGTATCTCACCTGTTCATGATGTATTATCCTTATATACTGATGGATTTTGTTTGCTAAAATTTTGTTAAGGATTCTTGCAACTATGTTGTGTTAGTTTCCTGTTGCAGCTGTAACAAGTCACCATACATTTCATGGCTTAAAACACAAATTTATCTTCTTACAGTTCTGGAGGTCAGAAGTCCAATAGCCATTTCACTGGGATAAAGTCAGTGTGTTGGCGGGGCTGGTTCCTTTTGGAGCCTCTGAAGGGAGAACCCATTTCCTTGATTTTTTCAGCTTCTTGTGGCCCCTTCCTCCATCTTCAAAGCATCACTCTGATCTCTGCTTCTGTCATCACATCGCCATGTTCTCTAATTCTGACTTCTCCTGCCTGCATCCCTCTTATAAGGACAATTGTGATTGCATCGGGCCAACTGGATAATCTGGGATAATCTCGCACCTCAAGATCCTTCATGTAATCACATCTGCAAAGTCCTTTTTCCCATGTGAGGTAACATTCAAGGTTCTGGGGATTAGGGCATGGACATATTTGGTAGGGGGACATTATTCTGCCTACCACATATATTCATGAGAGTATCTAGTTATATTTGGGAGGAAAGTTTTATATAATTTTGGTATCATGGTAATGCTGACCTCATAAATTAGTTGAGAAGTGCTCTCTCTTCTTCTGTTTTCTGTAAGTGTGTGGGTTGATCTGGTATAATTTCTTCTTTTAGCGCTTTGTAGAATTTATCAGGGAAGCTGTGTACTCCTCAGCAAATTCTTTCCCAAACCTCTTCTAAGTCAGACCCTCTTGTTAAACTTTCTGAAACACCCTATACCTTTTCCTTGGAGCACTCAGCACAATTTATAATGATAGATGTATCTGTGTGATTACTTGGTTCATGTCTGTCTCTCTACCAGGGTATAAGCAGGGCAGACGCCTGTCTCTTTCACTGCTGAGTTCCCAGAATCTGCCACTGAACTTGGCACATGCTAGTTACTCAATACATAGTTTTTGAATGAATGAATGAATGATTGAATGCATTCCTGTTCCATGAGACTTCACTGTAGTCTTGTATTCCCTCTCCCTGCTTTTTTAAAAAAAATAAGGATGCTTACTTTTATTTATTTATTTTAATAGTTGTCAATGACTTTTTCCACTTTATTGAGGTAAAATTGTAAGCATTTTTGGATTAAGCTAGCTCATGCTGGTTTCTCTTTCTAGTAACTGAAACTGTCTTAGAAATGGTCAGGTGAAGGCTAGTACTTTGTGGAAGAGTGAGGCTGATTTCCAGGTTAAGTCTAGATAATGAGAAAGCTCCAGGAGCCTGAGGATGGTGGAAAAATACAGTGGTAGGAAGAAGCCAAGTGTTAGGGGCTGAAGGTTTGTGTCCCCCCAGAATCCATATGTCAAAGCCCTAACCTCCAAATGTGATGGTATTTGGAGATGGCACCTTTGGGAGGTGATTATGGTGAGACGAAGTCATGAGGGTGGGACCCCTGATGGGTGAGCGTTGAGGAAAGGCCACGTGAGGATGTGGTGGCTGTCCACAAGCCAGCGAAGGAGCCCTCACCAAGAACTGAATCTGCTGGTACCTTGATCTTGGATTTCCCAGCCTCCAGCTGTGAGAAATAAAGGGCTGTTGTTCAAGCCACACAGGCTGTGGTCTTTGTAATGGTTGCCCAGGGCTGACTAAGACAGCAAGTCATACGCTGTCTACTCCGCTGTCTACTCCGTTTACTCCACTCGAGCCAGCCCAGTCCAGTGTCCACCCTGCAGCTGCTCTGCTGGGCATGCAGATGACAAGGCCAATGAAAGGATGCCTCCCATGAAGGAGTGGACCTGCAGCAAGCAGTCTGCAGCTTGACTTCCTTTAGACAGTCCCGCCTCTTCAACTTTGCTTCTGTAGGTCCCTGCACGCCGCACTCCCTCACCCTAACTTTTCTCCTTCCTTCCCAAAGACACAGGTGCACACATACACAGACCCTCAAGTGAAAACCCACACACGTCTCCAACCTCGCAAACACACCGTCAAACACAATAAATCGCATGGTCATGAAGAAAGTCTCCTTCATTTATATCACCTAAATTTATTCAAATATGAAGAAAGAAGAATCTTTTACTTAGAAATAAGAAGAAATAAGAACTTTTACTTCCAACTTAATGTTTCCTTTGTGGAAATTCGTAGATATCCCAGACATGGCTCTAACCACGTCTGACTTAGAGGGATTCATAGGATGACTTCAGTCTAAGTAGAATGTGTCCACAGTGCCTGCAGCCAGACTTGCCTGATTGATCGCTGTTGCTCTGAGATCAGTCATCAACTACCAAATCTTGAAAATTTGCATGGAATCAAAAAATCTCTGGAGAAGAAAGTCAAAGAAAATAAATGTGTCCTTGGATGGCCTTTGCTCACTCAATCGGACAAGTGTAGATTATGTTGTTTGAAATACTTTCCAGTCTGCTAGGAAGTGTTCCCACGTGGAGCCTGTGAAGGGAATTAAGCCCTCGTATTTTTAGACAACGCTCTGCTGTGTTTGAAATGCCATAGATTTGAAATGAAAGGTTATGACGTCATCTGATCCACTGTGCTACGACAGGCTTCTTTCTTTCAAGTCCATCATTCAGCCTGCAGTGTTTGGATCTTTTACTGCCTGCAATTGCTTACACATAGCAAATTTGCACAATGCCAGGGTCAAGTTCAATTCATCTTTACATCTGCAGTACCCAGCTTGCTAAAGGTGCCTTGTAGATGCTTTATCCACGTTTGCTGAATGGAATTAAACTGATATTTCATGTAAAGCCAAGTGTTTGGCATATTGAATATTTTCTAGAGTGCTTATCGAATTAACATTTTTTATCTGCAGTATATGAAGCACTGGTTTCTTATTTTTTGATACTTTTTTGATATGCACATAAAAACACATTCATCCATCTTCACAAATAAGATAAAACACTAAATTTTCTTTTTAATTTAAAAAATTGTCTTATTCTTATTTTTGGCTGCGTTGGGTCTTTGTTGTGGCATGCAGGCTCTTCGTTGTGGCGCATGGGCTTCTCTCTAGTTGTGGCGCGTGGGCTCCAGAGTGCGTGGGCTCAGTAGTTGTGGTGCATGGGCTTAGTTGCCCTGCAGCATGTGGGATCTTAGTTCCCCGACCAGTGATCGAACCCACGTCCCCTGCATTGCAAGGCGGATTCTTTACCACTGGACCACCAGGGAAGTCCATAAAAATTTTTTTAAAAAAGAAGTAAACTATTATGAAATTCTACCAGCAAAAAAAATAAAACACATGATACAATGGAATGCTTAATAACAGACCTCGTGCTGATTCACTAAAAAAATAGAATCAACTCTATTTTAAAAATAGACTCTGTACGGACTCTGTAAAACGGACTCTGTCTTGTCTCATTTTTTTTCTGAAAGCAAGTCTTAATAGACACCATAGGCAAACAAACAAAAAAGACTAATGAGAAACTGAAAACTACTGAACTTATAAAATGCTCTTTGTAATATAATATGAACAAATCTTACACAGGAATTAGAAAAGATATAATGGGCTCCTCATAAAAGGAAAGATTGAAATAACCAAGGGATTTTAATTTTGTGCCTCACATGCTCAGAATTTTATCCACGGGAAAAAAAGATATTTCTTTCAAAAATAAATACATAAATGTGTGCCACATACAGAGTATTTTTAAAGAAATGCTATGGGCAATGCCTGCATTTAGGTACTATGATTCTTGAAGACTAATCTTTAATAGGCTTGTTGAAAGATGACTTCTGTGCCCAAGTTGTTACTTAGCATATTTATTCCTCTCTGGAAACTGTGAAAGAAGAGGTGGAAATCTTTATTAGGCCACACTGAATAAGGCATATGGTAAAATTACAGATTGCAAAAGCACATAGGAAATCTCCCGGAGCTATTCCACATTGCTCTAAAATCTTCCTTGGTGTAAGAAGACATACAGATGGCCACCAGGCACATGAAAAGATGCTCAACATTGCTAATTATTAGAGAAATGCAAATCAAAACTATAGTGAGGTAACACCTCACACCAGTCAGAATGGCCATGATTAAAAAGTCTACATATAACAAATGCTGGAGAGGGTGTGGAGAAAAAGGAAGCCCTCCTACAGGGTTGGCGGGAACATAAGTTGGTGCAGGCACGGTGGAAAACAGTATGGAGGTTCCTCAGAAAACTGAAAATAGAACTACCATATGATCCAGCAATACCATTCCTGGGCATATATCCAGACAAAACTAAAATTCAAAACAATATATGCACCCCTATGATCATAGCAGCACTATTCACAATAGCCAAGACATGGCATGGAAACAACCAAATGTCCATTGACAGATGAATGGATAAAGAAGATGTGGTACATATATGCAATGGAATACTACTCAGCCATAAAAAAAATGAAATAATGCCATTTGCAGCAACATGAATGCAACTAGAGATTATCATACTAAGTGAAGTAAGTCAAAGAGAGAGACAAATACCATATGGTATCACTTATATGTGGAATCTAAAGTATGACACAAATGAACTTATCTATGCAGCAGAAACAGAACTGCAGACATAGAGAACACACTTATGGTTGCCAAGGGGGAGGGGGCTGAGGGAGGGATGGAGTGGGAGGTTGGGGTTAGCAGATGTAAGCTGTTATATATATTAATAGAATGGGTAAACACTGTAGAGCACAGGGAACTATATTCAATATCCTATGATAAACCATAATGGAAAAGAATATAAAAAAAGTATATATATATGTATAACTTTGCTGTACAGCAGTAACTAACACAACATTGTAAATCAACTGTACTTCAATAAAACTAAATTAAATAAATAAATAAATCCTTGGTATAACAACACCTTCCTTGGTGTTGTTAGAAAATGGTGCCATTAGTTTTAGAGAGAATTCCTTTCTCTGCATCAACAGCTGCATCAGAGCCCCTGTAGGACACAACACAGAGGCCGCAAGATCCATTGCCTCACCCCTCTCCTGGAATCTCTGAACTCTTCGTTCACTGAAACTCTGCTGGTTCAGTCTGAACGTCAGCCTTTTCACTCTTGCTGTGATGCCATTTGAAACTTTTGTTGATCTCTGATCCTGTCCTTGGTTTTAGTTAACAGTGCTTGGGAAATCCCGATCCCTAAATCATTATCTCATTTCCTAACTAATCTGAGGTCACACTGATTATTCTGCCGTCACCTTGTTTTTCTTTACAATAAGAAATGTGAAGGGAGGAAATGCCTCAGGGCATCGCCACGCAGGGCTGGCTTTATGGGCCATACTCTCCATGCATTTTTTAATGCCATTTTTGCCATCTTGACACTCTTAATACTTCCTGGGCAAGGGGCCCGCATCCTCATTTTGCACTGAGCTCTTCAAATTATAGAGCTGGTCCTGTGGCCGCTGTCTGGTTTGTTTCTCAGACAAGCAGAAAGCTGGAATTGGATGAAGTTGTACGAAATACTAAAAAAGACTGCCTCGATGTGGCTGAGAACACAGTGTGGATTTTTGCTGTGTTTGTTCATATTTGTTGAACGTAGCATCTCCGGGGAATCCAGATTCTTCCTGGAAAATGGTAGTGGGGGTCTCTCTAGCTGCGGGCTGTTATTCCTTAAGCTGTCCCTGAAGTCTAGTACGCGTTCCTGGCAGCCTGAAAGGAAAAAATAAAAAGAGAGAGATGCAGATGAAAACAGGGCAGTGTAGGAGGCAGCCTGGTGGTGTTCTTGTTGCCACATTTTTCCCAAACATTTGGCTACCCCAGAGCACAGGATGTAGCCAAGTATTTTAACCTACTTTGTGTTAAATTCTGATCTATCCAAGTACATGCAATCCATATGTTTCTGAATCATTTTTGTCTGACTCACCAAAATATTCTTAAAGGCCTTTTGAGGTCTAGAAAAATGTCAGAAGCTCATAGAAGTTTTCTAGGCTTCTTTTTGCTAAAATTAAAAATAGAAGATTGAGGACTGTTCCAAATATTTGAAAACAAGAAGGTGTAGAATGCAGGTTGGAACTCCAAATGTGGCCAAGTGTTTGCAGTTAACCAGGGTATCTGACCTCGTGCTCCACTGCTGTCTTCTCCAGCACAAACTCTTGTCAGTTTCTGCACAAACACGGCAGCTCTTTGGAGCCCTCACTGACTTGCGCTTTGCGTAAACCAAGATGAACCACAGACTTAGAAAACAAACTTATGGTTACCAAAGGGGAAAGGTGGTGGGGGGAGGGATAAATTGGGAGTTTGGGATTGACATACACATACTGCTATATTTAAAATAGATAACCAACAAGGACCTCCTGTATAGCACAGGGAACTCTACTCAATATTCTGTAATAACCTAAATGGGAGAAGAATTTTAAAAAGAATAGATATATGTATACGTACAACTGATTCACTTTGTAGTACACCTGAAACTAACACAACGTTGCATTTCAACTATATTCCAATATAAAATAAAAATTAAAAAAGAGAAGATGAACCAAGTCCCCTCCTTCAAGACTGCCTTCTGTCACAAAGTCTAGTCCTCAATGGTGCACCTAAACAGAGAGAATGATTTACAGTCTGTGATGTCACGTGACAGGCAGTAATCGTTCCATTCCTGCCTCTGGAGATTTGGTGACCGTGGTGGGTCTTCGTCCTGCTAGTACCGTGCTTCCCAGGATCAGGCTTCAAGGGCCCCCTGTGTCACCCAGACTACCGTTTGCTCTTTGCTCCTCACTGTGGTTCCCATGGTGTACCTACCTGACCCACAAGGGACTTTTATTTACCAAAGGTAGAGTCAAACTCTATGCTCTTTAAACAAGGTCCTACTGTACAGCCCAGGGAACTATATTCAATACCCTGTAATAAACCATCATGGAGAAGAATATGAAAAAGAATATATATATATATATATATATATATACACGTAGTATATATGTATATGTATACATAATATGTATATAACTGAATCACTTTGCTGTACAGCAGAAATTAACACAACATTGTAAAGCAGCTATACATCAATAAAATAAATTATAAAAAAGAAAACCCTCTGTGCTATTTAACTCAGGTGCCATAGATAGCATGACATTGCCCAACTATTGTAACATAGTAATGATAGTTTGATAATTTTCCTTTGAAACCATGGTGTGGTGCAACACATCCAAGAATAAGTTTACAGATATGTTTCACACGTGTTTATATCCCCTCATACTTCTTAGCACAATCTCTTGCCACAGAAAAAAAATCTCTCAGTATGTATTTCTGGTATGAATACAAGACTTAAGTGAATACAGTGAGTGGAAGCACAGATAGATTTTTTAGTGATGATTTCTAAGTGTACACCAGAAAAATTTTCAATACTCTTTTCCAGTCCTCAACACTATTGCAAAATTTTCTGATAAACAGAAATAGATCAAATAATCGAGGAGTGTCTAAAATCATATTTTAAAATTTCCTCCAGAAAGGAAGCTCCAGGGAAACAGGGATATTTTTCTGTTTTGATCACTGATGTGTTCCAGGAGTTTAGAATAGTGCCTGGCATATGTGGGTTCTCAAGAAAAGTTTGTGGAATGACTATTAGGAATGGATGGTGGACATTTCTAGAAGCCATGGCTCCTCACTAAAAGTGAAGGATATGATTTGCCACCTACCTTAATCCCCTCTTGCCCTCATCCCAATTAAAAGAAGAAATCCTCAAAACAAAAAAACAAAAGAAACCCTCCCTCTGCTGCAGACCACTGTAAGTAGGTCAAGTGCGGTCGCCAGACCTGCATATAGTAGTTTTGGAAAATGTTACAGTTAATAATGAAACATAATTACTTGAATTCTTAATTATTTATAGGAAAGTACAGTCAAGAAGGGATTGAGGCTTTGGGAATGTATTTTATTTTCCAGCAGAGCCCAAATTATTTTTTCCTGATACATTTCCATTCTTGTCTGAACCAGTTTATTTTATATTTTATACAGAGACATTTGCTGTGGTGTCTGAAGCAACACACGTACGTTATCATGTAACTGATGTGGCCTTGGGGATAAGAGTTCTTTCACAATCTTTTGACTGGATCTCCATCATTAGCCTTTTCATTTCTTTTTCCCCAAAAAGGAAGTTTTAAAATTCAGAACAGAATCACAGGACTGTCAAGAGCTCAACTGGATTTCCCCCCTACATTCTTACTGGTTTTATTAAAATAAATTTTACATCATCTAAGTGTGACCTTTGTCCCTAAAATATGATCATGGGGGGTTGCGTTTCAGGAGACAGTGCGACAGAGACCCAGAATTTAGGGCAGGGAGTGGAAAGATGTTGTTTAATGGGGACAGGGTGACATTTGAGAAGATGGAAACAGTCCTGGAGAGGGAGAGCGGTGATGGCTGCCCAACAACATGAACGCACCTCGTGCTGCTTGAGCGTGCATGGCCTGTACGCTGAAGAATCATTAAAACGGGAAACTTTACGTCACGGATATTTCACCATGGTTAAGGAAAAGGGAGAGAAAAACAAGGAGCAGAGAGGATGATTTAACTTCGGTTAGAGGGAGAGCTCCCTGACTTTTTCACCTCTCTGGGCCGGATAACTCTCTTGTTTTCTCCGTTCTGCTTTCCCAGATTCTCCACACAAGCCTCCCTTGTAAGCCTCCTCTGCAAGGCTGTCTTCTTTTTGTGACCAAACTGAAAACATAGGGAGGGCAGGGCCTGGGTCTGTCTTGTTCACTCTTGTGCCTCTAGAGAACAGTGCCAAGCAGGACCGAGAACGTAGTCAACACTCAGGAAACAAGGCTTGAAGGAAGGAATGCAGGAGGGCCCTTCCTTCCTCGTGCTGCCAGAAACCACCAGGTAGGGGCAGCACTGTGGTAACGAACACCCCCTTGACGCGTGTGCAGGTGAGGCTGAGGGCCTTTCCCTGGGGGCAGGTCCAGCCTGGGACACACAACGATGGAATGATTTGGTGGAATGATGTCTGTTTTCCATGTTGTCAACCTCCAAGAATTAAAGTGCTACCCTAAGCATCATTAACCTTCTTTAATTACTTGCTATGTATTTATTATATATTTACCTGTCTGAATTATTCTTCAATCCATCATTCATTCAATAAATATTTATTAACTGCTTACCATTCTCAAGCCCTCTTGTAGGCAGTGAGTGAAAAGACAGACCGTAAGTCCTGGCCCTCATGGAGTGTACATTCTAGTGAGGGGATAGACAAATACATGAGTGAACAAATAGGATCGTAAATGGTAATAAAAGCTGTGGAGAAGAACGGATGAGAGCCTTGCAGAACGGTCTGTTTCTGAAGTTTTGTCTTGCTCTTTCGTTTGGGACACATTCCTCTGTTTCTTCACTTTCCTTGACCCTCTGTGTTGGCTTCTTTGCGTTAAACGAGCCACCTCCCCTGTCTGGAAGGCGTGGCCTTGCGGAGGAGATGAACCTCATTGTTCAGAGCTGCCCTGGCTCTTGGTCGTGTCTCACAGCTTCGTGATTGTCCAGGTGGCCTATTTGATTCCCAGTGGCTCCCAGTAGTTAAGGGTGTGACAAGGCCTGTCCAGGGAGGATCTGAGTCAGAACCCAGATTCAGGCTGATTGGAAGCCGGACCCTCAGGCAGCAGCTTTTAAAGTATGCAAATATATGCAGTCTTGAGGGACCACGAGTGTAAGCCCCGGTGGCCACCAGAGCTAGGTGATCTGGAGGTGTCCAGTGGGCGGCAGCCGCGAAAGTCGGGGCCCCAGAGGAGAGTACAAGTTTCTTTCCAGGAGGAGGTGGTGAGCTGCAGTGAAGCAGGGGGGCAGTGCAAGGATGGTGCCTGCAGGGAGCGCCTCAGCAGGCCCCTCAGGCAGATGCTTTAAGATAAGTAAATCAACCTCTTTCACAGCAATTCTGGGCGCCTCTCAGCTGGACCCTGGAGCAGGTGAGTCAGTTCGTGTTATGCTTTAAGAACCATGTCTCGGTTTGCTGTAGCTTCGAGGGTCTTGTGGAGAGGAGCCCCACTGGCTTTCTATGATAAGTGTTTTAAAGGCTCATCTTTCAGATGCAGGTCTTAGGAGCTGGGGTGCCTGGTATGGGGTTCAAACCGTTCGCTCCCCAGGGAGAAGCTCAGGGTTTTGAGTTCCCTCCCAGTTGTGGGTCTGCACCAGGTGTGGGGTTTCGGGTGCAATTGTGTCTCAGCCCCTCCTCCCTGCTTCCAAGTGGGTTTTTTTGTGTCGTTTGCCTGAGGTGTAGGAGTCACTCAGCTAGTCTGGGGGTTTTTCAGAGGAAATTGTTGGTAGGGAGCTGTGGATTCCGTGTGTCTGTGGGAAGAGGTGCGTTCAGGATCCTCCTACGTGACCAACTTGATCGAGACCCAGACAGTGATCAGTGCACAGCTGAGGTCGCTGTTTTCAATCAGCTGGTCAGCCTCACTGAGAAGCTGGTGTCTTCACACAGCCCTGAAGAAGGTGATAATCACCGCTGTGATTACCTGGGAGAAGAACACCCTAGGAAGTAGAGGGAAGAACAAATGCACAAATCTTGTTTTTAAAATATGTTTTTATCTGAACCACTGTTTTTAAGGACTTCATGCTACAAAGCAGTACTTGCTTTTATTTGTCCAGGGACTATAGCATCTTCTAACTAGGCCCTAGCGCAGTGAGTGATCAAAATATTAGCTTTCAACTATGCTCTTAGCTTTGATATTACAGGATGTGATATAAAAGTGTGTTCACCCTTATTTTTGTCTCTCTGAGGTCATGAACTTTCATAACATCTTCTCCTAGCCCTCATCTTCAGGCTGAGGTCCATTTTCTTCTTAGTGTCCGTCATGTGCCCTTCATCAAAGGCCAGCCGTACTATTTGCCTGTTGATTTTTGTTGTCATTACCCACTTCCAGCTTCAGGATTTTGTGCAGGACTAGGAGCATAATATCTTACGCTTCTTATTCAGTCACCACAGTGATGGAGCAAACAGCATCATGTTTGCTTTCTGAGATACTGCATATCATTGAGTTGAATGCTTCAGGAAGAAATAAAAATAATTCTGCTATTCTTATTTATTAGCCACTGTCTTCATCAGGAATTGTCGCATTGCAATGAATGGAAACCAATTTAGCAATGTCTACATCAGTGGTTCAAGCATGGGCAACATTCTCCTCCACCTTGGGGGCATTTGGAAACAGTGGAGGGTGTTTTTAGTTGTCACAGTGACCGAGAGGTGCTCTGTCATTCAGTGCCCAGGGGCCAGGGATGCTAAACATCCTGCAGCCTGAAGGATAGTCTTGAACAATAAAGAATCGTTCCATTAAAAATGTTACTAGAGTTCTGTTGAGAAACCCCGATCTGTGAAAGAGTGTGGGGTTTGCCAAAACCCAAGTAAAACTGGGCCTCCCTCTGTCCAGTCTCAGAACAGGATCTCATGTAAGTCTCTTTCCTCAGAAAGCCTGGGAAAGTAAAATCTTTACAAAAACAACTTGAAGAGTTGCAGAGGAGAATTCCATTTGAACTAATAGCAAAACTTTGTAAAATCATTCCCAGTATCTTGTTCAGTATCCCACCTGCCTTCAATCTTATTTTATTCTCTCAACATATCTACAACTTCTCCGCAAAGCAGTTTGTGCTTGAGTGTTTGTCCTCTCCTGTCCTCTACCTTGAGCAGCTCTGTTCTTTCCTAATACCAACTGAGTCTAGTTTTTCTAGCTAATTAAATTCTGTATCAGCTGTATGTACTAGTTGTATGAATGTGTGTGTGTGTGTGTGTGTGTGTGTGTGTGTGAGGAACCATGAGGCTGCAAATTCTTCTATTCATCACTTTTACAATGACAGGTCTAAGGGTGGGATTGGCTATGACCACAGGTATTCTTTTAAAACCCAATGGCCAGAAGCTGTGTATCACAGGAACTAGGAAGCTGTAAGGTGTCAGTTGTTTCTGTACCACTCTTCCTAGATCCACCCATATCTTCTTCCCTCTGCATTTTCCTATATTCTCTACTTGGCTAACCTGCTTTCTTACTCACCTCCTAGTTTCTGCTCTCTATCACTGCAGTAGATCAAATGTGTTCCCACAAAATGCATATGTTGAAACCCTAACCCCCAGTGTGATGGGATTAGGAGGTGAGGCTTTTGAGAGGTGATTAGGTCATGAGGGTGGAGCCCTCATGAATAGGATTAGTGCCCTTATAGAGGTGGCTGGAGAAAGTTCCTTTGTCCCTTCTGCCATGTGAGGACACAGCAAGAAGACGGCCGTCTGTGAACCAGGAAGTGGGCCCTCCCAGACACCAAATCTGCCAGCACCTTGATCTTGGATTTCCCAGCCTTCAGAACTGTGAGAAATAACCCAGTTTATAAACCACCCCGCCTACGATACTCTGTTATAGCAGTTCAAATGGCCAAAGATGATAAATTTGCCCAGTATCTGGCTTTTGTCTGCCATGTGGATCTAACTGTACATGAACCTTCAGCTCCAACACCATCTGCCTGATTCAGAGTCTGTTTCTCAGTTCCAAATTCCTGCCTGGGAGGAGTGACAGCCCAGTTGGGAGCAGGTTCTGCCTCCCCCAGTCCCTGCATTTGTGGTGGATAGTTGTCCCTTCTGAGCTGTGGGTGAGGCAGGTTCCTTAAGAAGGGACTGTTGATGGGGAATAAATAATGGATATCTTTGGTACAGCAACACAAGTCCATGTAGTTCATGGTGACACTTAATCAATATCAGGAAATTCCAGCTTTAGGTTAAGACGATATCTTGAGTTCATTATTCCTCTAAAGGAACTACACTAATCCTGCTAACAGATTAGTGCAGAGAAGCTTACCCCAATAGGCTGCATTCATTTCTGGACCTTTATGATCATAGAGCAAGTTCAAAGCTGAGATGCAGTCTAGTTTTTCCTAGTTTTCACCCAGCTTGGTCAAAATATTAATGTTTAACTTATAATGTCAAGGGTTGTCTTATCATAAACTCTAAGAAAATTCTGGGGATGGTGCAGACTCCTAAAATGAAGATGAGCCAGCTTACTTTGTGGTGGTGCGTTAACTCTGGGGTATTGGCAATATTAGTTTTATTAGCATCAAAGCCATTAATTAATATTTATTTAGAGCAAATGAGGTATACTCAATATGGCACAATGTAAAAAACAAAGTTCTTTGCTTCTAATATTTGTTGAATATTCATCATATGAGACAATAGTCACTTCCATCATTGAATTGGGAAATGAAAGCAAAACCATTTTTATGTAGATGAAAAGTTAAAGAAAAAAAATCTATTTCTGTAGTTATTCTCTTAAATCAAGTTGGAGACTTCAGAAGTGCTGCTCATACAATAAAACTTATCTTTCATTGAAATATAGAAAGATAGAATTGACAATGACCTTGGACCTAATCATAGTGTCTTGTTTTTAGAGAGGAAGTTGAAGCCTAACGAAGGGGCTTAGTGACCAGTTCAAAGGTCACATGGCTAACGGGGTCTCTTTCCCTAAGAGCACACTCCCTTGGTGACTCTGCTGTGAGGTGGTTAGATGCTCTTTAGGTAGAGTAGAAAGTTGCATGGAAAGAGGACCCAACAATACTGCAAACTGGAGAGATTGCTTCCACATTATTTTTGGTGCTTCCTTCATTAGATATCTTAAGATTCCAAAAAACACTTGGCTAATGAACAACTTTATATTATATTTTAAAAATCTTATTGTAGTGTGTCTAAATGGGTTTGAAAATTTATGTACTTAAGTTCTTTTAGGTTTTTATTTTGAACCTTCAAGTTCTGTTTTTTTTTCCCCTGGAAACATAAAACAAAGTCAAGCAGTTATCTAGGAATTATAAATTATTTAAGCAGGAGCTGGTGTGAAATAGGAAGAATATGTAACTACGAATCAAATCACAGACAAACAGGCTCAGGAATAAAGAATCCCCCAAGAACAAAGGTAGAGAAAGGGCCTTCTGAGTGGAGAACAAAACAGATTTTCTGTAGATCAGAAACATCATTCTATAGTCATCTATCTTTTTTTAAAAATTGAGGCTATCATAGATATAGTAAAGTGTAACACTGGTCTTAAGTGTTCATCTGGATAAATTTGTAATATATATAAATTTTTACATATATGTACATCTTACACATATTTACATACATGTATTTTACATATATGTACACATTTACACATATATGTATATATTTTACATACACACATATCTCCATGTAACCACTACCGAGATCGATACCCCCAGCATCCCACGAGATATCCCTTTCCAGTATATACTTCATCCCTGCAAAGGTAACTGCTGTCTGACTGCCAACATCATCGAAGCATTAAATTTCTTATCTAAAATGAATTAAAGTTTTAAACCAGCAATGTTCCATAATTTATTTGCTGTTCATTAATTCTAATAAATATTTAATGACCACTCTATAATGAGTTTGCACAGGCACTGGAGTCTCAGTGATGAATCAAAACCATTTCTCAGTATTATAGATAGTGCTGGGATCAGTCTTACTCTATTTTGAAAGTCTTTTTCTCCTTAATTTTGTTCTAATGGTGTATCTTTATGGAATGTATTACATATACGAATTTGTATTATCCTTTGTAGATTTAATATTGGGTTTGAACCTTTAATACACTTTTTTGGGAAGTAGAACAGGTTTGCCTTTGAACACAGAACGACTATGACAGCATCAGGATGCAACTGTTTCTTACATAACCTATTGGGAGCTCTGGCTGTCAGGACCAAGCAGCCGTAGCCGTAGCACCGTTATCAACGAAGGGCAGTACGTCCTAGAGAAGGCAAAGTGCCCGGATGGGATAAAGCATGTGATCTTGTTGTGGGTTCTGCCCTGAGTCACTGTGGTGCAGAAGGAGAGGGACCAGACTGATGGTAGGAAGAGGTAGATGGAACGTCCCAGGGGAACACTGCATGGCCAACAGCTGGCTATATGTGGAAATAAATCTCCACACGTCATTTTATTTTTTGAACTATATTAGTTTTACTGTAAGGGCAAAATGGGCAGGTGAATCTTGACTGTTACATCAGAAGTATCCCTGCAGTCCCCATATTAAATGATGACTGGATTCTTGCTGAGTGCATTTCTCCAGAAAGGAAGACACTCTAAATGTAACTATTTTTTTTTAATATTCTTGTTAATTTCTTATTCTGAAACCCAGAGAAGTACATTGGATTGATCATGTTCCTTTTTTTTTAGGTGGTTTTTATTTTTATTTTTATTTATTTAACATCTTTATTGGAGTATAATTGTTTTACAATGGTATGTTGGTTTCTGCTGTATAACAAAATGAATCAGCTATACATATACATATATCCCCATATCTCCTCCCTCTTGCGTCTCCCTCCCACCCTCCCTATCCCACCCCTCTAGGTGGTCACAAAGCACTGAGCTGATCTCCCTGTGCTATGCAGCTGCTTCCCACTAGCTATCTGTTTTACATTTGGTAGTGTATATATGTCCATGCCACTCTCTCACTTCGTTCCAGCTTACACTTCCCCCTCCCCGTGTCCTCAAGTCCATTCTCTACGTTTGCATCTTTATTCCTGTCCTGCCCCTAGATTCTTTAGAACCTTTTTTTTTTTTTTTAGATTCCATATATATGTGTTAGCATATGGTATTTGTTTTTCTCTTTCTGACTGACTTCACTCTGTATGACAGACTCTAGGTCCATCTATCTCACCACAAATAACTCAATTTCGTTTCATTTTATGGCTGAGTAATATTCCATTGTATATATGTGCCACATCTTCTTTATCCATTCATCTGTTGATGGACACTTAGGTTGCTTCCATGTCCTGGCTATTGTAAATAGAGCTGCAATGAACATTGTGGTACATGACTCTTTTTGAATTATGGTTTTCTCGGGGTATATGACCAGTAGTGGGATTGCTGGGTCGTATGGTAGTTCTATTTTTAGTTTTTTAAGGAACCGCCATACTGTTCTCCATAGTGGCTGTATCAATTTACATTCCCACCAACAGTGCAAGAGGGTTCCCTTTTCTCCACACCCTCTCCAGCATTTATTGTTTGTAGATTTTTTTTTTTTTAAAAGACCGATGATAGTCTCTCAGTTTTACTTTTTTTTTTTTTTTTATTGTATTTATTTATTTTTTATTTTTATTTATGGCTGTGTTGGGTCTTCGTTTCTGTGCGAGGGCTTTCTCTAGTTGCGGCGAGCGGGGGCCACTCTTCATCGCGGTGCGCGGGCCTCTCACTATCATGGCCTCTCTTGTTGTCGAGCACAGGCTCCAGACGCGCAGGCTCAGTAGTTGTGGCTCACGGGCCCAGTTGCTCCGCGGCATGTGGGATCTTCCCAGACCAGGGCTCGAACCCGTGTCCCCTGCATTGGCAGGCGGATTCTCAACCACTGCGCCACCAGGGAAGCCCTGTTTGTAGATTTTTTGATGATGGCCATTCTGACTAGTGTGAGGTGATACCTCATTGTAGTTTTGATTTGCATTTCTCTAATGATTAGTGATGTTGAGCATCCTTTCATGTGTTTGTTGGCAATCTGTATATCTTCTTTACTCCAAAGGTAACTATTAATTACAAGTACTATTCTGGGCAGGTGTTCCTGGATATCTCAGCCCAATCATAGGCAGTCAGCTCTGTTAGCACTGAATTTAGATGTTTTTAGAAAGTAGAAAACACATTTTCAGTTTTTTGTAATATGAAAAGAAAAAGAGATGTCTACTTCCATTCTTTCTGAAGAAAACAATGAGCACAGCTGAAAACAAACCCATCTATCTCCATAGTAAATGGCTTCTGGAAAGTGGGACTTGATCCATAAAGCTGTACGAGATCTCTGAAAGTGATCAACAGACTTGCCATTTATCATTTACCAAAAAGGCTTGGGAAGGAAATAGTAGAGGAATTCACAGACTAATGTTCCAAGGGGCTGTTGAGAGTTTGCTGTCTCTCTTTTTCTTCTTGGAGCGAATGGGAGGCTGCCCAGATGAACGTTTATTTCAGACAGTTAAATAGAGGGAGTCATGATTGACCTGTTTTCATGTTATTCTTTCTTGGTTTGACATAGAAAATCTCCTGGAATTGGGCTAATTTACAAATGAAGGGATTTATTTTCCCTTTGGTTTGTGGACGTAATTGTCTCCGTTAACTTTAATGGGAGTTCTGGGGCCCGGTCTGAAGGGAGAAGGATGCCTTAGCGTGCAGAGCTGGTTCTCGGCTATTAAATCCATAGGGAGGAAATGGAGGGCGCATTTCCACACCCAAAGTCTCCACTGTGAAGAAAACAGAAGCTGTTTGAAAGCATTCACATTTTGCTCTATCGATGCTTAAAAAGAAATAAAATGAAAGCCTGATGTGCAGGAGAACAATTTATGTGGCCATTGAAAAGATTAAGGATCATCTTAAAAACACCACGAACATTTCGTCGTGAGTAATGGGGATGCATGTAGCAATAAATGCGCACCAACAATGGGGAGCCCAGCTTCTGCTTCCTGTAGCCAATGTAAGTCCATATCCAAAAGGTCAGGTTGACCAATAAAAACTTCCATAAAACTCAGAGAGTGGCAATCTAATCTCCTGAGAAGTGAATATGAGATATTATCAGGGAAGTAGTTCACAGTGAGGGTCTCTGTTTTTCTCTTTTGAAGAATATACATCAAAAGTGCTATATGCATCTGGACAAGATAATGAAGTTTCATTTAATTATGAAATTGGCTTTATTAATGATGTAGGCATCACATGACATTGTGTACTATGTGAAAATGACAAAGGGCTCTGGGGGAAGAGAACTCTACTTGGCTTTTAATTCATTTCTGCAAGTGTTAATCGTCTTGTTCATCACCAGGCCAGGTTAGACACTCAATAGCTTTTGTTTAATGAAACAATGAGTGATTGGGTGCTTACGACGTGCAGTGCACTATCCTAATCAGGACAGTCAAGTGTGATCCTTGCTTTCAAGAAAACACAGTCTAATAGATACACGTATACAACTAGAGTGTCCTTTTTCCATCTCTACTGTTTTAAATCCAAATACAAAGCATATTATCCTAAGTGCAGTATTTTAAAGAAGAATCGATTAGATATAATGGGAGAATGCAGAAGGGAGTGATGAATTCTGCCTGAAGGTGATCTGGGGAGGCTTCCCAGAGGAAATACCAGTTGACTTAAGACATCTTGTGATAGGGAGGAAAAGGAAAACACGAGCAGAGGATCAGAGACGAGAATATGCACATCCTTTTCAGAATATAGCAAATAGTCTAAGCTTTATGGGCACAGCTAATTGGGTCTGTGTGGGGGGAACAAGGGTAGTAGAGGCAGGTGGAGGATGGTAGAGGCACAAGTTCCAATCAGGTTGCAAAGGATCTTGAATATCACGTGAAGGACTATGGCTGTTTTTCTTTTTTTTAAATGATGGAATAATTGATATTTTTTTAAGAAAATAAGGTGATGTCAGGATTTAATCTGAGTTTTAGAAGGATGACTCTAACATCAGTGTAGAGAATACGTTGAGAGGGGAAAAACAAGACTGTAGACAATAATGTTCATTATAGTGGCAATTATTATAACTTTGGTGATGATAATGATGATTTGAACAAGAGTAGGATCATTGGCAGCAGGGATGGGAAAGTATTCTGCCCAACTATTCATCCACCCTTACACCCATCTACCATCCATTCATCCATCCATCCATCCATCCACCTATCCATCCATTCATCTACCTATCCATCCATCCATCCACCTATCCATCCATTCATCCACCTATCCATCCATTCATCCACCTATCCATCCATTCATCCACCTATCCATCCATTCATCCACCTATCCATCCATTCATCCATCCACCCATCCATGCATGCATGCATCCATCCATCCATCCATTTGCTCGATCAACAAATATTTATGAAGTGCTATAGCCAATACCAATGCTTCCTAAACAGCCATTTTCTCTCCTTCATTTTCCCAACAAAACTTGCTTTCTTTCTGACATTGGGTGACCATGTACTTTTAGAGAGGCTGAGCTCTTTCTCAGTTCCAGGCAGTTGATCTCAATTAGTCTAAATTATTCATTCATTCATTCAATATTTATTGGGTACCTTTTAGGGTACAAGCACTGTTTTCAGAACTGGGGCTACAGCAGTGAGATGGATAATTATGATTCCTACCTCCAGTTAAAATGCTCACACTCTGTTGTTGGAGATATTTACCTTGACTAGATAGACTACATCAAAATTCACTTGTTATGTTCATCCATACCTTAAGCTTTTCTCTTGAGTGCATATTTGCCGTTAGGCAGGACCAAAGTGACCATTTCTGGCCAATGTGCTGTGGATGGAACTTCACTTCTGGACAAGTGTTTTCCTCTTCAGTTATTCTGATGAATAGACCCCATGCTCTTGTTGGTACAGGTATAAGAATCACTGTTAGCTGGGATCACTGAGTCTGCATGGAAGACAGGTGTCCTGGAGGGTCACCATTACCTGAGCAGATTTTGCTTGAAAGAGCAATAAGCCTTTGTTTACAAATAATTAAGATTTGGGGAGTTGATTGTTACTGTAACATAACCTAGCCTAATATGACTAATAGGATGATTAATGCTGATATTCAGGTGTGAGCTGAGTGCCATAGGAGCCCCAGGAAGGGAATAACTCACTGTCTGAGGGAGTCAAAAGGAGAACTTTGGAGGTGATAACTTGATCTGGGTCAGGAAAAATGACCAGGAGTTAGCTAGGCAGATAGGCAAGTGAGAGACTCCCATGTAGTGGAAACATCCTGGGCAAAGGCCTGGGGACTTGAAATAGATGTTGGGAGAACCATGCATGGATTTCTTTAGCTGCATGTAGAGTGTGTGGCTGGGAGAATGGCCTCTGTCAGCCCAGGAGTTCAGTTCATTACCCTCCAGCGCCTTCCCAGCAGCTGAGTATAGATGGTGGAAGACAGCAAGAGTCCCGAGTAAAAGGAGCTAATCAAATGTCAGAGCTTAATCATGATAATTAGGGGTAGAATTAAGGCTTTCCTTTCCACTTCAGACTTCCAGCCTTTGCTGTCACTAAGTACCATTAAATGAAGTGATGCAACCTATTAGGGTCTTTCAGACAGTTCTCTCTGGGCTCATGGAGATCTCTTTAGGGAGATTAAACTTTGGAACCAATGGTGTAAATAGGAATTATCCAGGCAGAATTAACAAGAGTAGGTGGATGCCATTTGAGTTGTATATATTTATAGTCTAAAAAAGGAAACCTAAAAATACCCTTAGAACACTGATATATTCTGTGGCAGATTTAGTTCTATAGAAAGGGACAATTACACCATTCACCAGGCATAATTATTTTTAAAATGTCTTCTCTAGGCCTCACAAACTTTATAATAAAGAAGTACATGCTGTCATGCAAATTGTTAGATGTCTCAAGGAAATGAATTGGCTAGAAAATACTCTTTAGTCACTTTGCAAAACTAAGGAGAATTTTGCTCTTCCATCTTTTATTTTTCATGGTATTGATTAATTTATTTTTGAGTTGATCACAAGCTAGATGTAATCTAAAAAGTAATATACAAATGCAACAAATTGGGTCATCCCTTTTTTTTTTCTCATAGAAAACAAACCATCAAACATGGGAACTAATAAGTGATTTCCCAACACTCAAGACTACAAACTTTTGTACTTGAAAGCAGGAATGTGCTAGTAATTTTTATATTTCTCCCAGAGCCTAGTGCAAGCCAATAAAATAAGTTAATTTATTTAATCCCAACAAATATGCACCAGTGCCTACTCTGGGCCATGCAGTGTTCTAAGTGCTGGGGGTACCTACAAAGGTCAACAAACTGGACGGAAATGGTGCCTTAAGGAACTTGCAGTTGAGTGGGGGGGAAAGAGATGAAAGATAAATGTAAATAATGTGGCTATAAAAAATGTAAATAATGTCAGATGGTGGTGAGGGCTATGGAAAACCATACATCAGGAAAGGGTGGGGTTTACTGGGGGTTGTTTGCTGTTATATGCAGAGTGGTTGGGGAGGCTTCACCTTGATAAGGTGACATTTGTACAGAGACTTGAAGTAAATGAGCTAAAGACCATGTGGATGTCTGGGGAAAGAGACACTCAGGCAGAAGGAGCAGTTGTGCAGAGACCTTGAGATGGCGTGTGCTTGGCATGTCGTAGCAACAGCAAGGAGGCCAGGGGGTTGGGAGTGGACTGAGCAAGGGGCAGAATAATGGGGTATAAGATCAGAGCGGTCTTGGGATCAGATGCTATAGGGCTTGTAAGTCACTCTAGGAACTTTGGTTTTTATGCTGAGTGTTAAGGGGAGCCACTGAAGGCTTCAAGAGGAGTGTGTGCTCTGGCTCGTATGGGCTGAAATGTGTCCCCCCCTGAAATTCACAAGTTGAAGTCCGAACCCTCAGTACCTCAGAATGTGGCTGTATTTGGAGATGGGGCCTTTAAGACCAAATTTAGGTAAAATTGGGTCATATGGGTGGACCCTAATCTAATAGGACCAGTGCCCTTATAACAGGAGGGGATTAGGACACAGACATGCACAGAGGGAAGACGATGTGAAGACACAGGAAGAAGACAGCCACCCACAGGCCAAGGAGAGAAGCTTCAGGAGGAGCCAACCCTGCCCACACCTTGATCTTGGAGTTCCAGCCTCCAAAACTGTGAAGAAATAAATATCTGTGTTTAAGCCCCCCTGACACTTGTACTTTGTTATGGCAGCCCGAGCAGACTAAGGCACTGACCTTCCTTTTCAAACAAGGTCATTCTATCCTCTGCGTGAGTGCAGAATGTAACGGGCAGGGCAAAAGCTGGAAGAACAGGTAGATGCTATTTTGATTATCCAGGTGAGATTTGCTGGTGCTTAGTTCTGAGAGGTAGAAGTGGAGGAGGTATGAGGTGGTTAGATTTGGGATCTATTTTGAAGGTAGAACAGATGGATGGCTGAGATACTGGATGTGAGACCAAGAGAGGACACAGGATGGTCTCTAAGGTTTGGGGTGTGACCAATTAGGAAAACGACATTACTGTTTTCTGAGATGGGAAGGACAGGGCGAGGAGGGGGTTGGGAGGGCGGTGTGGGAATCAGGACTACGGTCTGGTTGCATGACTCTGACATGCCTGTTAGAGACCCAGTAAATGCATTGCCAGTGCCAGGTAATGGGAAATAGAGTTTCAAGAGCCTTTGTCTACTGGGTACCCAGTAGGCGATTGTACAGTGCCCATTGGGTAAGTGAATGGATGAAATTGAAAATGAGGATTCTAGCTTTGCTCTTTTTTTGTCTTTGGAAAAGCACATTATCTCCCTGTTTGCATCTGAAAACTATTTCAATCCTACTGCAGAGTTATCTTGCTTCAAGCTATATTTTTACAAATTATGATGTGATGGCAGCTCAGGGGTTCATGTTGTAAAAATATGTTGCATTACTGTTTTGAGGGAATTTTCCAAATGTAGTAAAATAGGACACATAATTTGAATAACAGAACATTGGATGTCCTATCATTTCTGGAACATGGTCCTTCTCTCCCACCAAGCTTTTAGTTCATCTTGTCCCCTCAGGTCTGTCTACATTAGGGCCTCCAAGGGAAGTACCCTTCAAGTGTTACCCTGTGCTGACAAGGCTAAGGGTGGCCACTCACGTGACTCTGTCCATAACATTGTGAAAATTTGCTTCAAAATAATGCGTAGTGTCCTCTAAAGGAGTTAGAACAGGCTAGAGAAATTTCAAAATTCTACCCAGTTGACACACTGTGACACAAATATTTTATGGATGAATTTTTTTCCAGCTGTGATTTTTTTTCCCTTGATACTATTTGAATACCATTTAAAACTTACAGAAAACTTTCAAGAATAGTGCAAGAAACTCCTGAATACCCTTTACCCAGAATCACCAATTATTTACCTTTTATCCTCCTCTCTTTCTTTGTACACACATACACACGTTTTTTTTCCTGAATTATATGAAAGTTGGAGACATCATCCCCTTTTAAATACTTCATCATGCATTTCCTTAAAATTTAAATATTCTGTTATAAAATCATACTATCATGATCAAAATCAAGACATTTACCATTAATAAAATGCTGTTATAGAGTCTGCAGTCCGTATTTAGTTTTTTCATAGATGACAGTAATGTCCTTTCTAGCCATTTCTTTGATCATTTTTTTTAATTGAAGTATAATTGATTTACAGTGTTGTATTAGTTTCAGGCATGCAGCAAAGTGATTCAGTTATACATACATATATATCTATTTTTTTCAGATTCTTTTCCCTTATAGGTTATTACAAAATACTGAGTATAGTTCCCTGTGCTATGCAGTAGGTCCTTGTTGGTTATCTATTTTATGTATAGTAATGTGTATATGTTAACACCAAACTCCTAATTTATCTCTCCCCCCTTCCCCCTTTGGTAACCATAAGTTTGTTTTCTATGTCTGTGGATTTTCTGACCATTTTTAATCTGATGATCCAAGATCACAGATTACCTTTGTTTGTTCTAGCTTGTTTTCCTTTAATCTAGTTTCTCAGCCTGCCTTTATGTTCTTGATCTTGACATTTTTGAAAAGTAGAGGCCATTTATTTTGTAGAATGACTTTCTATTTGACTTGTCTACTATTTCCTCGTAACTAGATTTGGGTTCTGCACTTGGCAGGAATAACATGGAAGTACTGTGTCCTTCTTGGTGCATCGTATCAGGAGGCACAGGTCAGTTTGTTTTAATTTTGGTGATGGTGACTTTGCTCACTTGGTAAACGTAGCGTTTCCCAGGTGTCTTCCTTGTAAAGGTACTATTGTGCCCTTTGTAGTGTCTAAGAGATTTGTAGGGAGATACCGTGAGACATGTAAATATCCTGCTGCTCATCAAGCTTTCCCCTGCTGGTTTTAGTATCTCTCCATGAGTTTCTGTCTCTAGGTTGACTGACTTTTATTGGTTATCTTTGATGAGTTTCTGTCTCCTGGTTGATTAAAGTGTATGACATCTATTGAACTCAACATTTGCAGGATTA
Source organism: Balaenoptera physalus (assembly GCF_965194825.1). NCBI lineage: Eukaryota > Metazoa > Chordata > Mammalia > Artiodactyla > Balaenopteridae > Balaenoptera > Balaenoptera physalus. Next base: position 172,464,307 of record NC_138883.1, on the reverse strand, counting down.
TTTTTTTCTCGATCTGTGTGTAGAGCTCAATGAATCATAACTGAAGTACACATGTAATCACAACCTTCATTACTTATAAAGTCCATGATTAATTAAAATTTCTGACAAGGTGTCATAAAATGAATGGACATCCTGGGAAGCCAAAGGGGTCTGTTGCAGCCCTTATTTAAAATTTGAAGACCATCTTACAGCGTTGACAGTTCTGTATATGTAGAATGTGTATGATCTACATATACTTCTGGATGGTATAAAAGCAGTTATTAAAAGAAGTTATAAAATCAATTCCTGATATGGGTTTGCTTTGTTTTCTTTGATCTTTTCCACTCAAGAATAGAATGAGCAATATTCCATTTAAGTTTTAGTAAATTGAAGTGCTGCATAGCTAAATGTAAAAATGCCACTTTCTAAGCAATTTTAAGAAACTTTATTTCTTATGACAACACAGAAATTACATAAATGCTATCACCGCCCACATGCATATATGATGCCCTTTTCCTCCTCTTCCTGTTACATAAGTTCTATATTATAGGGAGCACACATTGCACTTTTTTTCCTCCTCGGTTTTTTTCCTAAATAACAACTACTCCATACCATGAAAACCAAATTGAGGTGCAAATTATTTATGTGTTTAAATGATAATTCAGGCAAAACAGTGAAGATTATTGACCCAAGTATATTGGATCAATTCACAAACAGTGTCTTATAAATAATAAAATTACTTTGTAAATATTCAACAAAATGAAAAAAAAATCTCAGTTCTTAGTTCTCCTGTGTGTCTCCCTGGCTTCCAGGTTACCACGTTTTATCAGGCGGCTGTAACATTTCATGTTAATTCTGCCCTAGCACGGGGCCGAATGATTGGAGCTCTCCCGGCCTTGGCCATCTAGGATCTGTTCACCAAGGGCTGGCCCTGCCCCAGCCTCTGTCCAGCCCCCCCAGGTACCCACACAGACTCAGGGGCTTGCGTGAGAGGTCTGAGGAAAGGAGAGAACAGAGCAGGGACTCACCCACCTGGGTGGTGAGTGCAGAGCCATGGAACGCTCTCACTGTGCTGTCTGCCCGGGCTTTTTGCAGGACCACAGGCTGAGTGAGGCAGAACCGGGTTTCTGTTTGCATGCTGTCGCGGGGTTTGTAAGCCAGTCTCGAGCATCACTTCCAGCGAGGAACGTCAGAGACCGAGAATTTTTAATGTGCTCTTCTGTTGCAAGACTGAACTCGCAATCTGTTAGCAGACAGCAAGAGACAAGTTATTAGACTCTGATCTTTGTTGTATGCATTTAAAATGAGAACTTCTGGGTTACAGTTGGATTATAGTGGAAAGGATGGGGGATGCAGAAACAGACCAGAGTAGGGGAGCGCTTCATTATGAGGACGGCCCAGAGTTAAATCCTTTCGTAGGATGTGAGATCCAGTAAATATTCAAAGGGAGTAGAGATACACAGACCTTCAGACCTTGTTCTTGGGCTGGGATTATCATTTTAAGGAACCTGTAGCTTCCTTAATGCGGGCTGAATGTTATGGCACCACAAACGGCTTTCTTTCCAGTGTGTTCTAAACTTACCATGCTTTAATGTATAGGAGCAGCAAATCCAGCACCACATGAGTGAAATAATTCTTTTATAATATTTGGCCAAAGGCCGGGATGTTGAATAGTCCATAGGATGTATATGCTCTTTTGACATATGTGTTTATCTACTTGGTAACATGTACAGCAGTGTTCTTAAAGCATTCAAATATTCACTGCCCTTTAGAGGAACGAAGAGTTCAGTCACGCAATTTCTTATGCAAAATCAAACAAAGCATCTATAGATCCAGAGTGAAATCCTTGCCCTCTTTGGGAGACTGCTCACGGAGCCAGCAGTGTCTGGCTGCCTGTGTCGGTTGCCTCCACCGATACTGTTCCCCTTCAATGCCTGTTTATTGAACTAGTGGGCTAATAGGTCACCGTTTTGTTAAGTGGAAGGGTTTATGGGCAGCTGGATGGTCGATAACATTGACCATTCATAAATCAAATAATTAAGTCAAAGGAAGCCCATACAAGGTAAGCTGACAGTCGCATAGAAAGTAACTTCCCACGGGCACTTAACTGTACCATTTATTTCGCTAGACTCCAGGCTATTCTGGGATTAGTTTGGAGTGGTAGCTTTGGATTTTGGAATGTGGAGTAATACACATCACAGCTGCAACTGGGCATTTGTGTTGGTTCTGCCACTAGAGTGACATGGGGCTGTCACATTTAGTGAGCTGGTCATTCCCCAAGGGTACTCCACAGGGTGCTTCTGAACTTGCCAGCACTCAGACAGGAAAACCGAAAACACTGCCATACACCCTGTGTTCCTACAGAGCTTTAGAAGTTTTAAAGAAGAGTTCTCAGACTTCCCTGGTGGCTCAGTGGTTAAGAACCCAGGACACAGGTTCGAGCCCTGGTCTGGGAAGATCCCACATGCCATGGAGCAACTAAGCCCACCCGCTGCAACTACTGAAGCCCGTGTACCTAGAGCCCGTGCTCTACAACAGGAGAAGCCACCGCGTGGAGAAGCCCATGCACCACAACGAAGAGTAGCCTCTGCTCACTGAAACTAGAGAAAGCCCGCGTGCAGCAATGAAGGCCCATTGCAACCAAAAATAAATAAATAAATTTATAAAAAAAAAAAAAAAAGAAGAGTTCTTTGCTGGCCATATCTGCTGGGGAGAGCAAGAATGTTCTCAGAGTCTTTTCTCACCTTCTCTCCATGGCAAGACCAAGGGCAAGGAAGCAAAAACACCATTACTGAACAGAGGGAATCGTTGCTGTCAGTGGGGCTTGGAGAACACAGGCCTTTAATTGTAGCAAAGGGAACATCACTCCATATGCTCTTGATAAAAACTGATTGTGTCTTGGAATTCCCCGGTAAAGTGCCTACAGGATGTCTGAGGGAGACTCAGAAGCCAGTAGCAGTTCACCTGCCAATAGATTTAACGATGAAGTTATTAATTCACATCAAATAACATATGGTTTAGAATAGAACATTGCTGAAAAAATCACAAACATCTGTCTTCCCCCAAATTTAGATAACACATAAACTATCATAAAATTATCTACAGTTTTCTTACTAGTCCAGTAAAATTTAAAAATTGAAACAAACTAGAATATATTTTTTAATTGTCCATAATCCCATGACTCAGAAAAAAATCATTGGTTGTTGTTTTTTATGGTTGTATTTCCAAGGACATCTGTGTTTTTCTGACGCAGGCTAGCAGCTGTGTGAGCCGTGTGATTCCGCTTTGGCTAATTACTCTTGCTAGTAAGGAGCTGTCCAGATTTCTAGTTACTTCCAATGATCTCCCTGCTGAGGGTGGCACAATGGAAGGTGGGAGGATGGTACCATTTTTTGCCAAATGGCAGGAAAGAAAATGAGAATAATAAAGGTATTGGTACTTAAAGATGATCTCTTTCAGCCAGAGATAAACTGCTGCCTATAAAATGACACAACAAACCTAGGACAAAGCTAGAACAGAACCAGGGCCCGAGACTTTATATCCTTCATTGTTTGTTCTTCATCCTCTTGGCCGACACCAGGAATTCTGGCAATGGCGGACGTATTCTTCAACTTGGCTCAGTCTCTCTTTGTCTTCATCTCAGCTCGAAGCAGTAACTTCCTTGCTTCCTATCCCGGTCCTCAGAGGAATGGATTTTCTGCATGGGAGCATCTCCACTTAAGTCTTTGGTGTTTTAAGCAGAGTTTTAGTTGGAAATGTAGCCTGTGTTTGTATTTTGGCATTTAGTGTTCAGCTTAATTCTCATAATAACAAATGAGCGACAGGGGGGTCATTTGAGAGGACAAGACTAAAGGGGCAGGTGAAAAAGAGACCATCACCCTCTGGAGGTCAGGTGGCCTTAGACAGGGTGAAGGGCAGGCAGGTGAGAGGCGTTCATAGGGATGGTGTGAGGGTAGAAGTCAAGGACACGCATAAGTAAGAGGGATCAAGACGCTCAATGAAAGGGTCTGGGCTCAAGAGAATCCAGGTCCAGACGTTTCTTCCATCTAATTTTGTGATTTAAAAATCGTGGTAGGGTGTGGGAATGCCCTGGCAGTCCAGTGGTTAGCGCTTGGCGCTTTCACTGCCAGGGGCCCAGGTTCAGTCCCTGGTCCGGGAACTGAGATCTTAAAAGCCTCATGGCGTGGCCAAAAAAAAAAGAAATAGCAGTACGGTATTGATTTTTATTGAAATGTAATTTCTTCTTTTTTGAGGCTATTGAAACACACCTAGGACTGACTGTCGTCATCATTTCCCTGGTCAATTAACATTTATAATGAACCAATCTAAACTTCGTATGATATTTGTAGTCTTCAAGCTTGTTCGTTGAGGTGTAAGTATATTTAATAATATTCTCATTTTATAATCATCCACAGAAATAGGCTGACACTTTAGAATTCAGCATGACTGTGTCAAGAGTGGAAAATATGTTTTCAGTTAAGAAGAAAAAGGAGTTCATGGTCAAATGAGTGTTAAAATATAAATAAGAGTTGGAATGAAGAAAAATTCCAGAGAGGGGTATAAAATGTACTCTGTTGGCAGTGGTGCTAATTATGACTTTGACGGCCAGGAAAAATATTATAGTGTTTCCCATGCCATCCAAGGGCTAATATCACAATTTATGCACCATATACAATGTTGTATTTAAACTCCTGGGAAATTTTTAAGCTGTATATACCAAGATAACGCTTGAGAAAATAAAGAATCTTGTGTTTTAATTCTATGAGACGCTATAAAAGTTGTTAATGTGAAAGAGTTCACAGCTCCCGCCGATCCCCTTTGCCTCAGCTTCTCCTCCAACCCCGCTTTTTCTGAAGTAGAAAAGGACAAAAGCCACATGCACAGATTCTCGTAAAAGAAAATTTCCCGGAGGTGGAGGGAGTTAGGCGACGTGGATGGAGGCTCAAGAGGTGTGGGAGGCAAAGGTAGGACCAGGACGGCATGGTTTGGGGGATGGGTTAGGGCAAAAGAGTGAGCGAACCCTGGGTGTTGAGGAGTCAGAGAAGTCTAAAGGAGAGAACAGCCTAGCAAGAGCTGCAGGGGTTTTTCTGACCTTCCTTAAATGTCTGAGAGAGAAATGAGGATGTTAATTCCCATCTGGGCCATTCTTCTTTCTCTGGGACCCTGATCCACCATGGTGCAGTGAGGGTCAGGGCCACATAAGGACTGTTAGAGCCAAAGGACAGGAGACCAGCTCCACCCTAGCTAGATCCACGTTGGAGGACAAAAGCCCGCTGGTTCCAATGTATGTTGTCTTATTTAACCCTCATAACAACAGGCATTCCTGGGCATTTTGAACTGGTGAGGGAAACTGTTCATTTCAGTCATAGGGTTCTTCTTCTTCTTCTTTTAAACGCTTTGGAAACTCTCTCAACGGGAAATGTTCTCTCCAAGCCCAGAATTGTTAATCCTTTTGCAGGCTGACTTTGTGCCTTATTCCAAGAAGAGAACATTGACAGTAAATTCAGTGTCCCCTTAAATTACCCCTTTATTTAAACCTTTAAATGTGTTTCATTTGTTATCGTTGTTTGTTGTTCTTTTTAAGCCAGGATGCTTACCCATCCTTACACCATCTCTATTTGGGCATCCATGAGACAAAGAGCTGAAATCAATGCTGGCTATGGCTTTCTCAATTAGTTCCAGGGCTCCAAGGGGCCCTATGTGCCCTAAACATTGTATGTTAACTTGATAATAATGACTTACACACATATGTAATGTTCACGGATTTTACTGTAAGGAATAAGATACAAACTTTTATAAACATTATTAAATTTGTCGTAGCTTTTGCTTCATTCAATGTGTATTAGGAGTATAGTGATTATCATGATATTGTTTTGAAAAGCACAAAGGGATTCTAATGTTGAAAAAAGATGGAAGTCAGTGGGGCAGAAAATGAGATTCAGAATAGCAGCTAGCTCTCCAGACCCTCCATCACTTTATTTGATTCCTGACAGAACTTGTTCCCCTTACGAGAACCAGCAAGAATGGACCATGGAATCAAATGGCGTGGGTATGAATTCCGGCCCTGTTCCTCCATTCCTAGCTATGTAACCCTGGCCAAGTTCCATGGCTTCTGCTTGCCTCAGTTTTCTCATCTGTACTATGGGGACAATAATAGGGCTACTCACAGTGTTTACCATAAAGACTAGAATACAATTAATATCCAACAAATAATGCCTATTGTTTTTTAAAGTTAACAGTAACTGCAACTTTTCTTTAAGAGGCCAAGGCTGTGCAATTTCAGTTTGATTGGACAGAACCCCTGTTTATGGTGAGTGTGCTTTGCCTGAGCTCTGTAATGGGGAATTCCATATGTAGAAAAGCCTGCCTTCCCACGAAGGATAAGATGATAAAATGATCCCCAGGAAACGAGGCTGATGCAAATGTTTAGTTTTGCTAAAAATAGAATTACCATATGATCCAGCAGTCCCACTCCTGGGAATATACCTGGACAAAACTATAATTCAAAAAGATACACGCACCCCTATGTTCATAGCAGCACTGTTCACAATAGCCAAGACATGGAAACAACCTAAATGTCCATCAATAGATGAATGGATAAAGAAGATGTGATACACATATACAATGCAATACTCCTCAGCCATAAAAAAGAACAAATAATGCCATTTGCAGCAACATGGATGCAACTAGAGATTATCGTACTAAGTGAAGTAAGTCAGAAAAAGCCAAATATCATATAGTATCGCTTATATGTGGAATCTAAAATATGGCACAGGTGAACTTATCTATGAAACAGAAACAGAACTACAGACATAGAGAACAGACTTGTGGTTGCCAAGGGTGAGGGGGGAGGGAAGGATGGACTGAGAGTTTGGGGTTGGTAGATGCAAACTCTTACATTTATAATGGATAAGCAACAAGGTCCTACTGTATAGCAGAGAGAACTATATTCAGTATCCTGTGATAAACCATAATAGAAAAGAATATTAACAAAGAATATATATATGTGTATAACTGAGTCACTGCTGCACAGCAGAAATTAACATTGTAAATCAACTCTGCTTCAATTAAAAAAAAAAGAAAATGTTTAGTTTTGTTCAGAATGAACAAACTCAGCACGTGTTTAGTAGTTCCTTTTATTTAGAGTAAAGGGAAAATGCAGAAGCCGAAGACTTCCAGATGAACCTGCCTGACAGCCTGGGATCACTGACCAAGGGTGGCTGCTGAGAATCCAGGCTCCCACTGGGCTGCCTGCCTGCGTGCTTCGACCTTGACGGCAGGTTCTGGAAGACAACCTGGCAGCCCTCACAGTCCATTAAGACAGCAGATGCAAACACACTCGGAAGCCAACTGCTGAAATCAGGTTAATTTCAGCCCCGTTCTGTGGCTGCCCGCTCACAGCCGGTGCCGACTGAACCCAGAACTCTCCAGGTTAGGTCATAGCAACGCTCCTGCTAATGGACGTTTCTCAGGAGGATCTGTGCGAAATAAATGCAGAACTGGGCGGCTGTACGGCTTCTGTCTGGAATAGAAATCGCCAGCCTATCATTAGGGGGTGGGAGTGTGGTCGAGCATAGAAAATAGGAGACAAATGCACAGAAGCAGAGTCGTGTGAATACGAAAATATCTGAGCCTTGATCTGTGTTCATTTCCTGGAAGATGAAATTGTTTCAGTGGACTTAATTGGGTTATGTGGTTGAAATTTTTATGAAACAATAAGGTTTATTTGTGTCTTGCCATTGCGACAGTAGTGTGGGTCCGTGGGGAGAAACAGGAAGAGAGAGTTGAGTAGTTCAAGGATCATTTGTCTTTATCTTTTTTCCCTGCACTCTCTTTTGCTTACTTGTTTACTCAAGTTTGTACTTACACTGAGAAAATCTGCTGTTAGGTTTTCCTCTTGTGATTCAGAGTCAAAATGATTTGAACTTAAATTTTGGGAAGAGGAAAGAATTTGAAGGCTGCCATCTTTATGGTAACAGTTCCATTGCCCCTTAGGGAAAATGCCTTTCTATTAGTCTGAAAGGGAAAATGATGTGCTTTTTCCCTCTCACCATTGCCTTTCTGGTGATTGTGTTCCTCTGATGGGCTGATCCTCTGTTCACCCTCTGCTGTTTTCCTTGGTGGTGCCCCTACTTCTCTCTTTTCTTTGCCCCAACACCCAGTTCAGCGTAGCTCCACAATGGCTGTGTGCGCCTGGTCTAGACTGGGTACATGGCTAAGCATTGGGGTAAATGAGATAAATAAGTCTGATACTTGCCCATAAAGCATCCATAGTTCTAGTGGTATAGGACTTGCCTGCCCCTGGCAGGAAAAGGCACAGGAAAATGAGTGGGGGGAATCCCAAGCAAATGCTCTTTTCTCTGCAGTTCTTACCTAGAACATGCCCTAGGTTCATTTGGGTGCACGGCTGGGAATGAAGGTGAATAGAAGCTGGCTTAACTAGACATTTCCGGAGGGATGGTTTAAGTAGCAGTGCTGCCCATAGTTAAGTGCATGGGCGTTGGAATTAGACAGGACTGGCTTGGAATTCTGGCTTTGCCATGAACCGCTGTGTGACCTTGAAAAGTGTACTAACCTCTCTGAACATCAACTTCTGTATATGCCAAAACGGGATAATAATGAGTTCATAGGGCTGTTGAACGACATATTATAAGAAGTGCAAAGTGGGTAGCACATAGTAGGGGCTTAATAAATGGTAACTGCTATTATTTTCTAGTTGTTTATGTTTGTGGATGAGTTCGGTAATGTCTCTATGAAGGGTAGGACTGCAGTATTGGGAGGATAGGATAGCCAGAGCAGGCAACACGTGAGCTGTGAGTGCCTGGGAATCAAGGTGGGTCTGAGGAGATGGGGGCAATGCCGACCTCTTAGCTTTGGCAGCAGTTGGGTTTTCTTCTGTGGAAAGGAAATGGCCCCTTTAGCCAACCAGATAACCGAGCTACTACTATCAGAGAGCCTTTTTTTTTTTTTTTTTAGTATTTTAATTAATTAATTAATTAATTATTTAATTTTTGGCTGTGTTGGGTCTTCGTTTCTGTGCGAGGGCTTTCTCTAGTTGTGGCAAGTGGGGGCCACTCTTCATCGCGGTGCGCAGGCCTCTATCAGAGAGCCTTTTAAACGGAGCTTTGCAAATGTGTGCCATGCAGCCTACGGTAATAAGATTCATGCTTCTTCGGTGGTAATCTTCCACCAGACAGCATTTTAAATCTTTTCCTATTTGGTGCACAGAACTGAGGTTCAGGACATATGTATTTCCAAGTGTCATTTTTAATTTAATGCATGATTGAACATATTACCACTGGCACAGCTAAATAGTTAAACTAGAATCCATCAATTTGTCCTGAACTGTTGACACGCAGGGTAATGCTATGGTTAAATTAAATTTAAATATAAGAATGAGAGGCAGCTTGGCTTCCTGGCAGCCCTGGGGCCTGCTTTGTCAGTGAGGCCTGGCTGCAGGAGGAGAAGGACATTTTAAAATATGAGGTGCATCGCTCCCCTCCCCTCCGTATGGCTTGGGGAATGTGCTGATTCTCTTGCGTTTCTGGTTATTTCCCCGGACTGAGTGACAGAGCAGACCAGGTGTCCAGATTCTGGCAGGAAGGCACTGTGCAAATGTAAAAGCAAATCACTGTTAATAGGAAAAACCTGGTTTGCAAATCATAGCATTTCAGAACGAGAACAGATTCGGGAGACCCCAGAATGTCAGAGTTGGGGAGACCGGCCAGAACTTCCGTCTAACTCAGAGGGGCCGGGAAACCTCCCAGGGACATCTGAGTTGAGAACCGGTCCCTCCAACTCAGAGCAAATGTTCTCTTCTCTGCATTTTACTACTCTTTATGCGAAGATGTGGCCAAGTGTGCCCTGCTGCTCATTTCTGTGAGAACCTGGGCAAGTGAGTGAACCACTTGGAGCTCCATTTGCTTGTCTGTAAAATGGGGATAAAGTCACTAGCTGTCTCATAGAGACATATATATTGGAGTATAGTTGATTTACAGTTACTTTTATTATTGAGTCGACATTTTCTCTGAACTGTTTCTCTAGCAGTGGGGATACTCGGGCCCCCGAGTGTGTCCTCTGTAGCCTGGTCCTCTCGTGTCCCCTTGTGGAAGGATCTGAGATGCCCTGTGCATCAGTCTCCTGGGGCTGCTGTAAGGAGCTACTGAAAAGTTGGTGGGTTAAAACCATAGACATTGTTCTCTCATAGTTCTGGAGGCCAGAAGTCTAAAGTCAAGGGGTTGGCTGGACCGTGCTCCCTCTGAAGGCTCTAGGGGAGGACCCTTCCTCGCCATTTCCAGCTTCAGGAGGTTCCCAGAAGTCCTTGGCTCATGCCCGCATCACTCCAATACCTGCCTCTGTCTTCACATGGCCGCCTTCTCTTCTCCATGTGTCTGTCATCTTATAAGGACATTCATCGTTGGATTTAGGACCTACCTGGGTAACCCAGGATCTTATTTCATCCCTGATCTCATTGTGAGATCCTTCCCTTATCTGCAAATAGGGCCATGTTCACATTCACAGTTCCAGAACATAGCCATACATTTTTGGGGGCCACCACTCAACTCACCTCATCTAGCTATTGTTGGGGTGAGACCTGGGTATTGGAAATGGAACAAACCTAGAAGGAATTAAACCCATAGACTTGGCTTTGGTTGAACGTTGTACTAACCCACCATGGTCTCTGGTACTTAGAGAGGTGGAAATGGTGGAAAGAGAGAAATCTGACCAGAAAGACATCATTCAACTGATCAAAATGAAACATGAATTTTGACTGCAAATAAGGTGGGCCCTCATTCATTCATTCAATTATTCATTCATTCATTCAACAAATACGAATTGAGCACCTACTCTGTCCCTGGCACTACTGTGTGCTACATACCAGAGAAAGAACGAAGAAAAAGACAGTTTCTATCCTTACGGAGCCAATAGTGTGGGGAGGAACAGACAGGGAAAATTTTTTAAATTATAAAACAATATAGTGAGTCCAAAGCTTGAGCTATTCTCAAAGTATTTTGAGTGCAGAGAGGAAGCCTTCAGCCCTGTGTGGGGCGTGGTACAGGAAAGAGAGGGGCTGAGTGGTGTGTCAATTCAGGTTTCCTGAGGGAGGTGACAGTCACTCAAATCTGAGTGAAGGAGTCAAGTTGGATACAAAATATGTCCATGGTGGAGAAGGTATGAAGAGGGCAAAGGCTTAGCAGGTACAGGGAACTGACTGCATGAGCAAAGGCACTGGGGCATGTCAACCAGTGTAAAGACCTGGAGCTAATACAGGCTTCTTATGGCACAGAGAGGGAGGTGGGAGTGCTTGATGAGTCTGTAGCTGTAGGCAGATGATGGAGAGCCTCGCTGTGCTAAGTATAGAGCACAACTCTTGTCCTGCAGGGTATCCTTGAGAGGGCTTCAGCATGACAAGCATTGTAGAGTCAGGTTTGCTCTGTGGAGCGTGCTCTCGGCCTTGTAGAAGAGATTTGAGGGAGAGGGCAGGCATGGGGACAGGAGACCATCTAAGGAAGATTTTGCAGAAACTCAGTCAAGACATGATAAAAACCTGAATTTAGTTACTGAATACCGTGAGAGTACAGGAGAGAGAACAATTGCCCTCCAGAACTCCAGATTGGATGGCTGGGAGAACAGCGATGGTACCGAATGAGTGAAGGGGAGAACAGCGATGGTACCGGATGGGTGAAGGGGAGAACAGCGATGGTACCGGATGGGTGAAGGGGAGAACAGCGATGGTACCGGATGGGTGAAGGGGAGAACAGCGATGGTACCGGATGGGTGAAGGGGAGAACAGCGATGGTACCGGATGGGTGAAGGGGAGAACAGCGATGGTACCGGATGGGTGAAGGGGAGAACAGCGATGGTACCGGATGGGTGAAGGGGAGAACAGCGATGGTACCGGATGGGTGAAGGGGAGAACAGCGATGGTACCGGATGGGTGAAGGGGAGAACAGCGATGGTACCGGATGGGTGAAGGGGAGAACAGCGATGGTACCGGATGGGTGAAGGGGAGAACAGCGATGGTACCGGATGGGTGAAGGGGAGAACAGCGATGGTACCGGATGGGTGAAGGGGAGAACAGCGATGGTACCACGTGGGTGAAGGGGAGAACAGCGATGGTACCGAATGAGTGAAGGGGAGAACAGCGATGGTACCGAATGAGTGAAGGGGAGAACAGCGATGGTACCGAATGGGTGAAGGGGAGAACAGCGATGGTACCGAATGAGTGAAGGGGAGAACAGCGATGGTACCGAATGGGTGAAGGGGAGAACAGCGATGGTACCACGTGGGTGAAGGGGAGAACAGCGATGGTACCGCATAGGTGAAGGGGAGAACAGCGATGGTACCGGATGGGTGAAGGGGAGAACAGCGATGGTACGGGATGGGTGAAGGGGAGAACAGCGATGGTACGGGATGGGTGAAGGGGAGAACAGCGATGGTACCGGATGGGTGAAGGGGAGAACAGCGATGGTACGGGATGGGTGAAGGGGAGAACAGCGATGGTACCGGATGGGTGAAGGGGAGAACAGCGATGGTACCGCATGGGTGAAGGGGAGAACAGCGATGGTACCGCATGGGTGAAGGGGAGAACAGCGATGGTACCGGATGGGTGAAGGGGAGAACAGCGATGGTACCGCATGGGTGAAGGGGAGAACAGCGATGGTACCGCATGGGTGAAGGGGAGAACAGCGATGGTACCGGATGGGTGAAGGGGAGAACAGCGATGGTACCGCATGGGTGAAGGGGAGAACAGCGATGGTACCGAATGGGTGAAGGGGAGAACAGCGATGGTACCGCATGGGTGAAGGGGAGAACAGCGATGGTACCGAATGGGTGAAGGGCGTAGGGAAGCAGATTTTGAAGAGGAGAGCCTGACTGCTGCTGTGGGTGTCCACACGTAGGACATCCCAGTAGAGGAACCGGGTGGAGACGCCAGCTTGGGGCTTGGGGAGAGGGCTGAGCTGGGGATAGGGATTTGAGAGTTATCAGCATCCGTGTTAGTTTCCTAGAGCTGCTTAACAAAGAACCACAAACCACCAGGAAGTCACCAACTGCAGTGACTTAAAACCACTGAAATTTATTCTCTCACAGTTCTGGAGGCAGAAGCCCCAAATCAACGAATCAGCTGGGTTGGTTCCTACCTGGAGTTCTAGGGAGAATCTGGTCCCTGCTTCTGTGCTAGCTTCTGGTGGTTGCTGGCAATTCTTGGCATCCCTTGGCTTGTGGACTCATCCCTCCAACCTCTGCCTCCATCTTTACTTGGACTTCTGCCTTCTGCCTGTCTCTTTGCTTCGTCTTCTTCTTTTATTAGGACACCAGTCATATTGGATTTAGGGGCCACCCTACTCGCTATGACCTTATTTTACTAATTAAATCTGCAAAGATGCTATGTTCAAATAAGCTCACATTCTGAGGTTCCAGGAAGGATGTGAATTTGGGGGTACACTGTTCAACCCAGTGCAGCATCTATGTGGTAGTTAAAACAAGGGAGTAGATGAGGTCATTCAAAGACACAGGTAGAAAGTTGAGGACAAAACACGTACTACTGAGGGCAGTGTGGACAGAGGAACCCGAGGATGAGAGAAAGAGAGCTGGAGGACAGAACTGGGAGAGGATGCATGACAGGGGCCAAATGGAAAGTATCAAGAGGAGGATGGGAATAGATGTTTATTAGTGGGCAGGGCTGTCATCTGGAATTGACACTGAGGGGAAAGGAAACTGGCCAAGAGTAAAAGACCCATGGCCAAAGCTGAGGACCCTTTCCAGATGTAGACCATGACTCTGCAGACACACTGTTCAACCTTCCTTATCACGAGCTTTCCCCATTTGAGTTCAGGAGCCGAGAAGGGGCTGAGAACAGTGATGCAAGGATGAGGGTTTGGCGGGTAAATGGGCAAGAGGGACTGGGTGTAAAAGAATCAAGTCAAAGAGAGGAGAGGAGCTCAGGTACTCAGCCATGGAGCTGGGGGGAAGAAGACCAGGAGGCTCTGATTGATGGGGAGAGAAAGGTAGCGATTGATTAGATGATGAAGTGCGGCAAACAGTGCCTGAATATGGGGTGTTAAATAGTGATTAACAAGGACTTAATGTTTTCTCATTTCAAACGAGATAACTTCACATTTCATGAATCCTCCATCAGCTTCACTTTGGTGAAAGGGAAGCACATAAGCTGGGTGAAGGTGTTAGGGGTGAAGAGATGTAGCTAAATGGAAATTTAGCGGGATAAGGAAACTGTGTGAATCCCCAAGGATTATTGACGGCTGGGAAAACCTTTTCCTGGAACGGAACTGACTTATCCAAAGTCACACAGATGATCAGTGGCAGAGCAGGGGCTCCGTTAATATCAATCACCCTGACTCGCGTGGACCATGCATTCCCACACTTGATGAGTGTTGCTTCTCAGTACACCTGCCACCCATCCCTTCTTTCCCACCACTTCCACCTTAGTTTACAGCCTCATCACCTGTGCTAGACTTCACTGGGAAAGGTCTAGGTGTTGTTCACACTGCCAGTCCCCTCTCTCCCCTGATTGTGTTTCATAAGTCATAGAATGGTGGAGTTTCCAGAGAAGAAGAATGAGACTTTCAATGGGTTAGAATGTTTCTATAGATATTATACCTTTCCCCTGTTTCAGCGTGCTTCATTACTGATTTTCTTTCTGGGGACAGAAAATTACTGATTGTGTCCCTGGTGCCAGGAACTATAAACCGAGCAGCTTCGAATTACATACCTTACAGAGAGAAAGGAAGTGTCACAGAGAAAGGAACCTAGAAACCACTCTAATTACACTCTTGTGGACCAAATCCCCTACTTCTTCTCTCCAGCTATACTTGTCCTACACATTTCAGCCCCAACTCCTGTCCTGTATCCTTTGTGAATTCTTCCCTCACTATTTCAGGCTTCCATCAGCTTTTTTTTTTTTTTTCTTCTGACTTCTTTTGGCTTTTGTTAACTGCACTGTTCATGAGGCATATTTTATAGAATCCTTTGCATTAGTTATTTTTTTTCATTTCTTTTCCTCCCGGCTAGATTGAAGAATTCTTGCGGGAGCCAACTTGGCATGGCGGTCAGCTTCAAGAAAGAGTAAGAAAACCTGAGTGCAAACCTAGTTTCATAAGTTATTGACTCTGTGATTTTGTTGTTTACTCAGTGGTTGTGGGATGTACCCTGGTCTCTCCCGCCTTCATCACCAGCCTCCTGAGATCAGGTGAGGTAGCCCACGAGAACGTGCTGCTCCGATAACGTGCCTGCACATGCTAGGGGCTCAATGCGTAACTAACGCTTTATTCAGAAATTCCCCTTGAATCATCGCAAAATAAGTGACATCCAGGGGTGAGGGGCCACTTCCGTTTCCTGCGTGGCTCAGAACACAGTGGCTGCTCAAGTGCCGTTGTGGCCAGAATACACCCACAAAGATGGTCTGCTTAAAAATTTTAAAAGGAAATTGACTCAGTGTGTTTCATTACTGATTTTTTTTTTTGCCTGTTTTTTGCCTGCTGCCAGGTGCTACAAACAGAGCAACCTCTATTTACATACCTTATCTAGAGAAAGGAACTTTCAGTTACGTGTTTTTTGTTGTTGTTGTTATACATTCTTTTTTAAATATTCTTTTCTATTACGGTTTATCCCAGGAGACTGGATATAGTTTCCTGTGCTCTACAGTAGGACCTTGTTGTTTATCCATTCTAAATGTGATAGTTTGTATTTACCAACCCCCAATTCCCAGTCAGTTATGTGTTTTTATAAAAATGAACCAGAAGTTTAATAGGCTCCCTGTAGGATGTTTCCAATCCAAGTTCCTTCTGGACTGTCCTGCAGGAAAGTCCAGTATTTGGGTTGTGTAGGAAATGGTGCTTAATTCCCTAGTTTCTGCATTGTTTGGATTTGCATCTTTCGTTGCTTTTGAAGCCCAAACTTAATGGGTAGGGGAAAAAGAAAGGTAAGGTCCATCTACTTCAGTGACATCAGACACAGCTGGCTGGCCAGCCCTGCCAGGTCCACTCAGCCTGCTGCCTGCACGTTCAGAGCAAGGGAGGTAGGTGGCCAGCCGCTGGCGAGACTTTATCAGCTGTGCAGCTGTGGGCCCTGGCACGTCGCTGCTTGAGCTTGGTGGTGGCCTGCCAGCTGCTGAATCGCTTGTGATTAGGCTGAAATGCCCAGCAGATGGGGCATATTTAAGCCATGCTGCTTGTGGTCAGGAGCAGCCATTTTTATCACTGTCCTATTGAAGGAGATTGAGGTGCTCAGGTGATTTCTTAATTCCTTTGGCCCCTGGCCTTTAAAATGACGATCAGATTTTACGAGCTCTTGGACACTTTTCTTTTTATAGTCACAATTTCCCCAAGCCTGTGCCATTGATGCCAGCAGTTCTGGGATGGATGGTGCTGTGATTAGAATCCAAGATACTTTTGAAGCTGACCTTCATTCCCTGTTCTTCTTAGATGATGCCAGAACTTGGAGTGTTCTGCATCTTAAAGGGAACTTCGAAGCTGAGATAAATACTAAAATTGTGAGTTGGAGTGCTGGGGGAAAGGGGTGCTGGACAAGTCAACAAGAAGGTAGGAGAGTATGGGGTCTCCTGAAATGTCATGTCAAGGCCACCAGGATATCCATTCATGGCCACCAAGTCAATGAGTCCTGAAATTTGAGACCATCAGAGAATCATTCTTTTGACTTAAACCTGTCCTTTTACTGAAGAGCAAGTTCTCCTGGGAGGGGTGGCCAATTCATCTGTTTTCAGACCTGTCCACTTAAATGTGCATGTGTTTATCAGATCATTTGCTGAGATTAGATTTTGTTGGAAGGGTGCAGGAGGGAGAAGGAGGGCAATGGAAGTCTGAGCGGGGTGAGGAATCGGGAGAGGGGCCATGGGTAAGAGAGGGTAGAGAGAGTGAGGCTACCTTCCTGGATTTTCCTAGGCTTGGCACCATTAAGGAAGAGAGTGATGGCATATCAGGATGGCTTGGATGACAGTGACAGTGAGAAGGAAGGCATGGTTAGAATTCTGCTCTCCTAGAGAGAGACAGGGGGCAATCCAGCCTATAGCTTAAAATACAGCAGAGTGTTACTTAGGGTCCAGGGGCTTTGTCTTATATAATTTTTTTCTGGGTGTAAAACACAGCCTGATACTTTTTAATAGATTCTCCCTCTCTCTACTCCCCCTGACCCCCACCCAACACAGCATTTCATAGACCACTGCTGTCCCCTTCTGTGGGAAGCATGCAGTCTTAGCCGGAGGTAACTTCTGGAGGAGACAGTATGTCTCTCACAAAAAGCAAAGCTCTTACCTTGGAATACACTCTTTTTCCCAGGCCTGAGGAATGTAAAAGAGATTAGCAAAGCTATCTCAAGCCAGGAGACCTCAGGGAACTGAGAGTCCTGGTTGTTCCCTATGGCTGGGGGCTGTGTGTGGGCCTGGTTAAGGGAAGATAATGTTCAAGGATGGTCATTGTAAACTTGTTGACATCCGTGGTGGTGACTGAACTGAGAAGATAAGCAATTCCATGGGATTATTGTCTAATAATGAGTTCCTTTTCTGTCTGTATAAGATTCAGTAGATTCTAAATAAAGTGCCTTGCAACCATCAGTTGTCTTGGTCCTTCTGACCCCATACTTGGGTGCTGTTCAGTCCCTTACCCCTCTCCGTCGGGACCTGGAAGACCCCCTGCGGTGGCTGGACCATCGCACCCTTCCTTGGCTCTCCTGATGTCATATTGGAAGTAGGACAAGGGCTTTCCCACAAGGTCATGCTATGAAGACTGATTAGTGGAAAATACGCTACATTTATATTTAAAATAACAGGTATTGACCTGTTCTATAGCCCTTGGGTTGTAAATATTATCATGTCTGTTTTATTTCCCCAAATTAAATTAAAACTAGCCTGTGAGAATAAAATATGGTAAACCTAAAATTACATTTTTGCAGTTTTGGTTAAAACTGAAAGAAATAAGGTTATGGTGGTTTTGATGGGGTCAAACCTTGAAATAGAATAAACTTTGCTGATAAAACTAGTTCAAGAATTCCAAATGCAGGGCTGAACAAGTCTGTAACTCAGCAAGATAAGAAAGATTAAGTTAGGCAGGCTTGTACTTGGTGGTTCATAAAATACAACGGACCAGTGACCCTCAGCCCAAGGAAGGAACCTCATCTTTTAAATTTCTACATGCTCTGACTCTTGTAGATACAAAGGTGATTCTTCCTAACTTTTGATTAATGAAGCCCATAGAATCCTTTGGATGAGATCTGGCCTCTCCTTTAGAGATTATTTTTGGATAATTATCACCCAAGATTGGAACCTATAATCATTGGCCTGTGTTAACTTCAATGTTTGTTTAAAAGTAGTTATTAAAGAAAACTGTATATTCCCTTAAACTTATAAACCATGTTACAGGAAACTGAATTTACTCCCTAATAACTAAATTTCTGTCTATGATTTTACTGGTCATAATAATATAAACTAGGTAAGTTTCTCTGTTCAGAAAAATATTTCAGAATCCAGAATTTCTTCCTTGAGAGTCAGCTTTACAAGTAAAACAAGATTTTGTTTATGTCCAAAGCCATAAATTCTCATTATTTCATAGCTCACCCCCTCCCCAAGATAGGGAGAAGTCTAGTCTTTCTTGGGGTCTATCCTCCAAGAAATAGGACAATAGAACCCCAGAGAGTTATAAGGGCTAAAGTGAGGCCTTTCAAACCCTGTTCTTAAGCCTGCATGAGAGTCCTATACTTCCAGGATGCACTCAGCCATCAGAGCCCTAGACACTGATACCTGGTTCTGTGTCTGCCATTGAGCAGACGTGGGGGACTGAGAAAATTCAAATACTCCCTCTTAAATCAGACACCAGAGCCTCACTGAACTCAATGAGATTAATGTGTGTGGATGGGTCAGTTGTCCATCTGCATCCAGCTAGGACTCTGATTTTACCTAAATTCAAGTAGAAAGTCAAGGTTATGTAATGAATATAGGGCACTCACTACAATCACCTAACATGTTCAGGGCAACCACGTTCCAGACTTTTAGCATCAAAATAGCCTGGTAAATAGTGTGTATGTGTCTTGGGGTAAAGTGAGTGAAGGTTCCTTCCAGGATTCGTGTGTCCTTAGAACTCAATGCCATTTACACACTGCACTGCACCTTCTGAATTCTTGAATAATACCCATTAGGCTTCTTAAACCCACAAGTGATCATTGCTAGAAGTGATACCTTAATTCTCCCAAGGTATCCAGTTCAGCAAACCAATTATATCAAGACATGTTTTGCTTATTTTGAGCTGCTGAACTCTACGAAACTGGAGAAATATGCATTTGACAACCATTGAAGTTGAGTTTTTTGGCTCATTACCTGCAACTGAGGCTTCTCATTTGTCTTTTTCAAGGTCATTTTCCCCATCCAGTCCAACCAAGTTCTGCTTACATTTCTGGGACCTCATGGTATATGCCCAGGGGTGTGTATCATATCTCTTTACACCAAGCGCTCCCCTATTTGAAAGAATCTCATAACCTCTCCTCTGTCATGAAATGCCGTTGATTAATTGATTCTATTCATTTATTCATTCAGTTCTTTTCTTTAATAAATAATGCCTGCACTATTCTCGACCATTAGTCCTGAGGTAGACAACATATACTTTTTCAGCTCTAGGGATAAAACAGCGAGAAAAATAGGCATGTTTTCAACTATCACAGAGCTCACAGTCTAGCAGGAAAGACAGACATTGAGCATATAATGACGACTAATTAAATGTATGATTACAGGTAGGTGAAATGCTGTAAAGGAGAACTGGGTGCTACGGGAACATGTAATGGGGAGACCTGAAGGTCGGGGAAGTCAGGGAAGGTTTCTTTGAGGAAGTTGAAGCTGAAATAGGATGGAAGCATTTATATATCAGTGTGTAGCATGGACGCTATTTTTACTGGGTTTTAAGATGTGCCTGGTACCCTGGGTCCCTGTTACTGTGCTCTAGTGGCTGAGTTGGCCGTAAAGCTGTTTCACTTGTCTCTGCATTTCTGGAGGCAGTGATTCAATGGGCCATGCATGAAACTATGAGGCCTGTGCCCAGGTGAGGGGCGAGAAGTAACCCTAAAGGTTTCCTTCAATGTTGAGTCATGGCCGTTAGGAGTATCCCTGAGTATTCTGAGTTTCAGGATAGTCAGTGAATTAATTAAGAGCCGCCTTTTCTACCCTAGTACTAATGATTAGGGTAATTCGGGTTTCTACTCCACTGTCAGTCCAAAGGGGAAAATCAAGTAAGTATGTGTCTCATTAACAGTGGCTTCTAGTCAACGGCTCCCTCTTCCCAGCCCAGCCAAGGATTCTTGGGGTCTCCTCCCTCTGC
This sequence comes from Balaenoptera physalus, assembly GCF_965194825.1. Taxonomy (NCBI): domain Eukaryota; kingdom Metazoa; phylum Chordata; class Mammalia; order Artiodactyla; family Balaenopteridae; genus Balaenoptera; species Balaenoptera physalus. Next base: position 172,443,995 of record NC_138883.1, on the reverse strand, counting down.
TTCTGAGTGGCTCTGAGAATCCTATCCTGGCTGTCCCAGAATGATCCCTTCGTTTTGCTCACCATGTGGTTTCTTAACTGTGCCAACACCTTTGCTAGAGTGCCAGGTGGGGCCTCTGACTATTTGGACGTTAACCTGGATTTAGGTTCTCTTGTTTTGTTGAAACAAGGTGGCCGTGTGCTTTGGGTTACTGAGAGCATCCAAACTTGTCATCTGCTTTTCCTTGAGTCAAGGTTAGGGTTCAGGTTTGCCACCATCAACACACTGCTTCTCCAGAAATTGTACAAGGCCCCTGAAAGAAAAAGAGAGAATTAAGAATCAATATAAATGATCACACCCAGCGCGGCCCTCCTGTGGTCCCCTTTCCCACTCCTGCTGCCCCAGCATACTTTTTCTTTTAACTTTTTATTTTATATTGGCGTATAGTTGATTAACAATGTTGTGTTAGTTTCAGGTGTACAGCAAAGTAATTCAGTTATACATATACATGTATCTATTCTTTTTCAAATTCTTTTCCCATTCAGGTTGTTACATAATATTGAGCAGAGTTCCCGGTGCTCTACAGTAGGTTCTTGTTGGCTATCTCTTTTAAATGTAGCAGTGTGTACATATCAATCCCAAACTCCCTAACTATCCCTTCCCCCCCAACCCTTCCCCCCTGGTAATCATAAGTTCATTCTCTAAGTCTGCCCTAACACACTCCTTGGGTGGCAGTGTGGACCCTTTAGCTTTGAGAAAGAGGTTTTGACCCAAATGAAAGGACCTCATGTCTCTGAACTCAGTGCAGATAATTTGAGGGAGGGGGAGTCCAATCTATGACACACAAGTTTAAAATTTCCAAAGCTGTGTGTGGGAGCGGCTGTTATAAATCCTGTTATCTGTTGATGGGATCTGAGCCTGTAACACCCACGTGCTGCTTTGAAATTTTCCTCCATCTGTTCGTTTCTGCAAAGCTTATTTATTTATTTAGGACAAGAGAAGTGGCCTAGTAATGTCCCCAGCTGAACAATTGGGATGGTAGCTGTGAGGAGAAAATAGATAAACTGTTTGCCGGGCGTTTCCTGATATGTGTCTTCTTAGGCCTCCTCCTCCGGTGTCTTCAGGTGAGAAGGTTCTGGTAGATGTGGACTAGATTCACGGTTGATTAGTGGTAGGAGTCACCATGGGCGACTGGTCTATCCTCAGCATGGGGACTCCTACAGATTAACAGTGGGGTGTCAACAGGGGCCACTGGAAAGCGAGGTAAGTGGCCTTCAGATCACAATACTGCGTAGACTGAAAAGTGATGGGCAAGAGCTCTCCACTGGGCTATGGAAAGTAAGATCAAATAAATACTTAGAGACTCAGCTGTGACTTGACCCAACTTAGACCTACTTCAGAGAGGAGTTTCATCCTTAATTCGCCCTTGGGAAATTTCCCCATAAATTTATTTTTTTTTAATTCAACTTCTGGAGTTTTCCTCTTATCTCCTTTTTTGATTATGAGTCAAGTACATCCCGAGGCTTCCTTTCCCAGAATCACTTCCCTCTCCTTTGATGCCAGGTGGGATTTTGGTCCTGATTCCCACTCAGGCTTTTTGACCCATGTCTGCTGTGGACAAAATGAGGCCAGAGCTCTCAGAGCCCTGACCCTTTCTCTCTCCTCTCCACCACCCTTGGCCACAATCCTTCTACAGATCCAGCTTTCTTTCCAGAAAAAGTTGGAGCAGTAAGTCTTGCAGTTATTTCACAGTCATAAAGCACTTCTTGGGTGTTTATTTCCTTTAGCAGATATTTACTTAGTGTCCAATATGAACCAAGCACCTGGGGATACAGAACTGAAAATATAGCCAGGGTTTTTGTTCCCAAGGAGCTTACGGCTGAGTGGAGGAGACCTATATTAAACAAGAAAGTATACCTACACTCTATGATTTCCACTGTGGAAAGTGTTGGGAAGACGCGTGAAGGGAAAGTTATCAGAACTAGGGGCCAAATGAGATGAGGGCTTCCCAGAGGAAGCGACTTTTCTGGCTCCAAAGTTGTTACTTCTCCATTTGCGTTATGTTTAGATTCCACTTCTGTTCAGGGCCTGATTGAGATAAAACAACTCTTGTCGCTGTTAAAAATGAATTTACTTGGGTATTTTTCTCCATCCCTGTTCCCTTTGGTGCTTGATTACTGAGACGATGAAACTACAGAACATCCAAAGATAGATTATTTTTTAACATCATGTTTACAGAGTCTGAGCAACTCATTTGGAAAGTGCTAGATTTGTAGCCCTGCACATAGTCTTTTCTGTGATGGGGATGAAGCCCCTGGGAAGGGAGTGGAATAGGCAGAAAGGTAGAAAAGACTTTGCTGACAGTTAAGACTCCAAGCAGCCAGCAGAGCTCCCTTTCTGCGCCGTCCCTTTAGGTAATAACAGCTGCCCTATGGGTGGGGGGCGGGAGGGCCTGGTGGATCAATAAAAGAGAATGTGTGACGGTAACTGGCTTGGGATCTGCCACGAAAATCTCTGAGATCTGCTCCTTGGAAACCCCAGGCCTAGATGACTGTTTTCCCAAGACTCCATGAAAAGTCCTGGATAGGAGATGCGGTCCCCATTTTGACCACTGGGATGAGCCCAAGAAGCTGAATTTCCATCAAGTTCCCAGGTGATGCCGATTTTGCTGATCCTACCAACCAACTCCGTAATCACTCTCCTGGTTTCTCTCCCTGGTCCCTCTCTGCTTCCCTCAAATGCCTCATTTCTCATATGGACACTGATTTTTACCCACACTTCTCATCTCTGTTTCTCCTTTCTGTAATTCTACCCACCCTGACACCAGCTCAGCGCACACTTTGGTCATTTTCAAAATGAGTGAAACAAAGAAAAGGTATTCTTTTTGCTTTGCCAGTAACACAGATATTACGTCTGAGGCTTAGGGGAGCACACAGGGCCACCCCATATCTAGAAAACATACCCTTTCTTCTGTGTCTTTCATTGTCTCTGTTAAGAGCGCTTCAGCCTTATAGGTTTTTCATTGCTGCATCTGCTTTCTTTCTTACTAATAGTTTCAAGCTAAAGCAAACTGGTTACAAAACAGAATTGCATGTCTACATGGGCACACATTTATAATGAAGTTTCATTACAGATAATTCCACTTTAGGGAACCATTTTTGGATTTATTTGACAATTTGGAGAACTCAGAAGAGGATGTAGAAGCAATGATTTATGCATTGTAGTTTGGTTACGTAGCTGGATTACAGTACTGATGATGTCACACAATGCTCTGTGTTAGTTTTTACATTACTGGTAACCACATTCAAAAAAGTAAAAAAGAAATGGATAAAGTTAATTTTAATAGTATATTTAACTTTATCTAAAATAGTATCATTTCTACATGTAATCAATATAGAAATTACTGATATTTACATTTTTTTGTACTAAGTCTTTGAAATCCAGTGTGCCTTTCATATTGATAGCACATTTCAATCGGGACCAGTCACATTTCAAGCCCTCCGTTGCCAGGTGTGGTTAGCGGTTTCTGAATCAGCGGAGGGAGGGCATTGTTCTCCATTTCCTCTTGGGTTTATTATATACAGTCAGCCCGCTGTATCCCAGGGTTTCGCCTCGGCAGATTCAACCAACCGAGGATCAAATCTGCAGATGTGAAACCTGCAGGTACGGAGTGCAAACTGTACACACCATTTTATATGAGACTTGAGCATCCGTTGAGTTTGGTATCCATGGGGGCCCTGGAACCGATCCCCTGCAGATACCAGGGGATGATTGTAATGCCATTTAAAAATTAAAAGTCTTTCACTATTGTTTAGCCCAAATCCCTATATTATAGATAAGAGATTTGAGTCCGCTTGAGGTAGAGTGACCTGCTGAGGGTTCGTGGCGAGCTGAGGACTCTGGGGGCTCTGAGCTCGCATCCCCTTCCTCCCCGGTCCTGGCTCTTTGCAGATCCTACTCCAGCCCCGGGGGGAACATGCCAAACTTTGCAAATGGTGTATCCTGCTCTCTGCCTCTGGCTTGGGATAGGATCAGTGTCATATCTTTCTCTTGACAGAGTCACTTGCTCCCTCAATTTACTTGACTGCCTGCTATATTCTAGAGACTAGGAACGCAGACACACCCTGGAGGAACTCCTTCTGTGAGGGACAGAGGCTGTTACAGCATCAGTTGCAGCATTAGAAGACCCTGTGTTAAAAGGCTCGACGTAACTGTGTGGAAGTTTCAGAACACTCTGAGACCATCAAGGAGAGGACGGATGAAGACACGTTCTGTAAAATAGCAGGAGTGTGGAGGACAGTCTAACAGAATGGACAGATGCCACTGATACCTAGGCCGAAATTTAGACCTTTGCTCGTTCATGCAGGATGTGTTTATTAAGCTTGTATTAGGCACTGGGAAATAAAGAGACAACCAAGACACATGGTTTGCAAATCAGAGAAGGTTACTATCTCGTGGGAGAGACATACCAAAATCAGTATGTTAAAATGAATAAATAAGTTACAAACTATGAAAAGGGGATAAGAAAAAACATGGTGACACAGTGAATGAGGGAGTGGGGGGAAAGCTTTCTGACATTGGTGGGAGGGAGGACATCCCGATCGGAGATCTGTGTTAGAGTGAGACTAGTGTTTTATAAGCATAACTGGGGCACCCCGAAATATATAATGGCTCACAGACAAGTTCTTTTCTCACTCACATGAAATGCAAAATGAATATTCCTGATCAGCAGGTGGCTCTTTTCCAGGCAGTGATTCAGGGAGCCTGGCCCCTTCCATGTTGTGGCTCCTCAGTATTCACTATGCAAATTTCACAGTCACCGTGCTCTTCTGCATCATGGTTTTTTCAGCGGAGGGTAGCAAGCCTGTGAGTGATGCATGTTATTTTTGTTCACCATCACTTGACGTATCTGACTGCAAGGGAGGCTGGGAAGTAAGGTACAGCTGTGTTCCCAGGAGGAAGGGGAAACAGGTGGGTGACCATCTGGTTCGTTTCCGCCATAGATTCAAAGGATTTATCCCTGCAAAGAATAGAGGGAAGAATATTCCTGACAGAGGAAAAGATACACGCAAGTCTCTGAGGCAAGAAAGAGCTTGGCACATTTGAGGAACTGAAATAAGAATAGGGTGGCTGAAGCATGGTGAGCGGGGCTGGAGCAAACAGAGAGTGGTGAAGAAATGGGTAGGGGTCTGATTAGGAGAGGGGTTTGGGGTTTTAATTTTTTTTGTTGTGGTCAAATTTACCATTTTAACCATTTGTAAGTATATAGTTCAGTGGCATTCAGTACATTCACATTGTTCTGCAACCATCACCACTCTCCATTTCCAGAACTTTTTCATCATAGCAAACTGATACTCTGTACCCAATTCCCCCTCCCCCAGCCTTTGGCAAACACTAGTTTACTTTCTGTCTCTGTGAATTTGACTACTTTAGGAACCGTGTGTAAGAGCAGTCATACAGTATTTGTCCTTTTGTGTCTGGCTTATTGTACTTAGCCTAATGTCTTCAGGGTTCATTCATGTTGTAGCACATATCAGAATTTCATTCTTTTTTTTAAAGACTAAATAATATTCCATTGCACGCATATAGCATATTTTTAAAAAATAGATCTTCATTGGAGTATAATTGCTTCACAATACTGTGTTAGTTTCTGTTGTACAACAGAGTGAAACAGCCATATGCACACACATGTCCCCATGTCCCCTCCCTCTTGCATCTCCCTCCCACCCTCCCTATCCCACCCCTCTAGGTCTTCGCAAAGCACCGAGCCGATCTCCCTGCGCTATGCTGCTGCTTCCCACTAGCTATCTATTTTACATTTGGTAGTGTATATATGTCCGTGCCACTCTCTCACTTCACCCCAGCTTACCCTTCCCCCTCCCCATGTCATCAAGTCCATTTTCTATGTCTACCTCTTTATTCCTGCCCTGCAACTAGGTTCATCAGTACCTTTTTTTTTTTAAGATTCCATATATATATGTTAGCATATGGTATTTGTTTTTCTCTTTCTTTCTTCACTCTGTATGACAGACTCTAGGTCCATCCACCTCACTACAAATAACTCAATTTCATTTCTTTTCATGGCTGAGTAATATTCCTTTGTATATATGTGCCACTTCTTTATCTATTCATCTGTCGATGGACACTTAGGTTGGTTGCATGTCCTGGCTATTGTAAATAGTGCTGCAGTGAACATTGTGGTACATGACTTTTTTTGAATTATGGTTTTCTCAGCGTATATGCCCAGTAGTGGGATTGCTGGGTCATATGGTAGTTCTATTTTTAGTTTTTTAAGGAACCTCCATACTGTTTTCCATAGTGGTTGTATCAACTTACATTCCCACCAACAGTGCAGGAGGTTTCCCTTTTCACCACATCCTTTCCAGCGTTTATTGTTTCTAACTTTTTTGATAATGGCCATACTGACTGGCATGAGGTGATACCTCATCGTAGTTTTGATTTGCATTTCTCTAATAATTAGTGATGTTGAGCATCTTTTCATGTGCCTCTTGACCATCTGTATGTCTTCCTTGGTGAAATGTCTATTTAGGTCTTCTGCCCATTTTTGAATTGGATTGTTTGTTTTTTTGATATTGAGCTCCATGAGCTTTTTGTATATTTGAGATTAGTGCTTTGTCTGTTGTTTCATTTGCAAATATTTTCTCCCATTCTGAGGGTTGTCTTTTTTGTCTTGTTTATGGTTTCCTTTGCTGTGCAAAAGCTTTTAAGTTTAATTAAGTCCCATTTGTTTTATTTTTGTTTTTATTTCCATTTCTCTAGGTGGTGGGTCAAAAAAGATCTTGCTGTGGTTTATGTCAAAGAGTGGTTTTCCTATGTTTTCCTCTAAGAGTTTTATAGTGTCTGGTCTTACATTTAAGTCTTTAATCCATTTGGAGTTTATTTTTGTGTATGTTGTTAGGTAGTGTTCTAATTTCATTCTTTTACATGTAGCTGTCCAGTTTTTCCCAGCACATTTTGTTTATCCATCAATGGACTTTTGGTTTGTTTCCACCTTTCAGCTATTGTGAATGATGCTGCTTTGAACCCTGGTGTACAAATATCTGTTTGAGTCCCTGCTTTCAATTCTTCAGGGTACATACCAAGAAGAAGAATTGCCAGCTAATATGGTAAATCTATATTTAACTTTGAGGAACCGCCATAATGTTTTCTGCCATGGCTGCACCATTTTACATTCCCAGCAGCAATGTGTAAAGGGTCCAGTTTCTCTACATTCTCCCCAACACTCATAATTTTTTTTTAATAATAACCATAGTAATGGGTGTGAAGTGGTATCTCACTATGGTTTTGATTTGCATCCCTCTAACGATTAGTGATATTGAGCCTCTTTTCATCTGCTTATTGGCCATTTGTAAATCTTCTTTGGAGAAATGTCTATTTAAATTCTATGCCCGTTTTTAAATTGGGTTGTTTGGTTTTTGTCGTTGTTGTTGATGGGGTTAGGATTTTATTCTCAGTGCTGTGGCAAGGCATTGTGGCACTCAAGCAGGGAGTGACCTTTTAGGAAGAACCTGTGCCTTTTTCTGAGGGATTGTGTGATATTCTCCAGCAACTCTGGTTGCTGAGTCCAGAAGCATGGTGGGTGGATACAGATGACATCACTAACCACAAGAGTCTTTGTTCACTGTGAGCTAAAAATGTAGTGTAATAATTAGGGCGGAAGGCTTGGGTTCTATTTTTCCTCCCATAAACTTCAGCAACGTCCTATATGTCTATGCTGCTCCCATAGTGTCCCATATTTTCCATAAACTGGGGCTGAGGTGGGGGGGGCTGGCACAGACAGCTCTGAGCCTGTGAAAGGTGATTCACTCTCCAGGGCCCGCTTAGTCCTGCGGTTTTTTTTTTTTTAAATTCAAGTATAGTTGATTTACAATGTTTCAGATATACAGCAAAGTGATTCAGTTACATACATATATGTATATGTTTTATATATATATATATATATAAAAACACATATATGTTATATATATAACACATATATGTGTTTATATATGTGTTATATATAATATATATGTTATATATAAAGCACACATTGTGTATGTTATATATAAAACATACATGTTATATGTTATATATAAAACATACATGTTATACATGTTATATATAAACATGTTCTATATAAAACATGCACGTTATATATGTTATATAATACATATGTTATATAAAACATATATGCTATATATAAAACATACATATTATATATAACATATATGCCACATGTGTGTTATACATATAAAACATATATGCTATATATACTTTTTCAGATTATTTTCCATTATGGATTATTACAAGATATTGAATATAGTTCCCTGCGCTATACTGTAGGTCCTTGTTTATCTATTTTATATATAGTAGTGTGCATGTGTTAATCCCAAACTCCTAATTTATCCCTTCCCCTAGTTCTGTGAGTCTTAAAGGGCCTGACGAGGGAAACCCAGTTAGTACAGGCACTGATCTCGGTTGCTGTGATTACGGCAGAGACACCTGTTCCTCGGGGAGCTGGTGACGTTGCTAATTCGCCTCACACCAGCCCAACGGGAACAGCAGAATCTGAGTAAGAGATCAGTGATGGGGAAGTGGTAGGGTTTCTGCTGTCCTGGGAACCAGTTCCCTCACCCCTGAGGTTATTGCTTTTATACAGCCCAATACATTCAAGTCAGAACTCGATATTAGACTTAACAGAGCACTTGACAATTTTACCAGTTTTTCATATTTTGTTCTTCCTGTATGTTCTTGTTTACCCACTAAGGCAGTGGTTCTCAAACTTGAGTGCATTAGAATCACCTGGAGGGCCTGTTCAGCTACAGAATGCTGGGCCCAGTCTCCCCAGACTTCTGACTCAGTAGGTCTGGGGTCGGCTCAAGAATATGCTTTCCCCACAAGTTCCCAGGGGTTGCTGCTGCCGCTGAGCTGAGCCCCCTCTTTGAGAGCCCTCACATGAACACACTCAGCCTAGCTTTGTGGGATTGTAGAGCAGCCGATTTAGAGGTCTTCAAATTGCCGTGATTGCAGCTGCTGTTCACCATGGCCTGGAGATAGGCTGCTACCTCCTCTGGGGAGGTTTTCTTCTGCCCTACAGTATGCAAGGTGTGTGTGCGTGTGTGTGTGTGTGTGTGTGTGTGTGTGTGTGTGTGCATGTGTGTGAACACAGACATGCCAGCCCATGACCTCTGGGGATTCTTCAAAGCCCACTGTTTTTCTGTGCAGACACTCTAAGTAGAAAGCCCTAGTCCCTGATACGGCTGGGAGAAAATCACTCACTCTTTTTCTGCTGTCTGTTTCACGTGATGAAAAGGAATAATGCTATTGTCTCTATTGCTCAGGAGTACACGAACATTTATTAACACCCATGAAAACCTTCTATCTCATTCAGACAGTTCATTAAAAAAATATTAATCGAACATCCAATTTATGATACCTTCGTTCTACATGCTGGAGATACAGCAGTGAACACAACAAAATAAGTCCCCGATCAAGTGGCAGGGATACGAAATAAACAAATAGAAAGGTAAATATGTTGTGTGTCCAATGGCAATAGCTGCTGTGGGGAAAACAGGGTAGAGTGTGGGAGGTAGGGTGAGGTGGGAGTGGAAGCATTTGCCCTTGATGTGTGTGTGCATGCGTGTGCGCATACGTGCACACGCATGCACACAGTGGTCAGGGAGGCGTCTCTGAGAAGGTGGCACCTGGGCATAGACGTTGAGGAAGTGAGGGAGTGAGCCACATGGAAATACGGAGGAAAAGTGTGCTAAGCAGAGGGAACAGCACGCGCAAAGACCCTGAGGCGAGAGCACGCTTGGCATTTCGGGGAATAGCCAAGAAGCTAGTGTGGCTGGCGCAGAGCCACGTAAGGAGGACAGGGTGAGCGGAAGGGTCAGAGAGGTAGCCGGGACCAGCTTGCATGGGACCTTGTAAACTGCTCCGAAGACTCGGTGGCTTGGGCGCATCATCGTCATCGGAGGGTTTTGAGCAGAGGAAGGTGTCCGGTGGGATTTACATGTTAAAAGGCTCTTCCTGGACGTCAGTGGAACGTGCATTGTAGGGGAGTTATGGGCAGGGGGAGCAGGAAGACCAGTTAGGATGCAGGTTCTATAACCAAGACAAGTCTTTTTTTTTTTTTAACATCTTTATTAGAGTATAATTGCTCTATAATGGTGTGTTAGTTTCTGCTGTATCACAAAGTGAATCAGCTATACATATACATATATCCCCATATCCCCTCCCTCTTGCGTCTCCCTCCCACCCTCCCTATCCCACCCCTCTAGATGGTCACAAAGCACCGAGCTGATCTCCCTGTGCTATGCGGCTGCTTCCCACTAGCGATCTATTTTACATTTGGTAGTGTATATATGTCCATGCAACTCTGTCACTTCGTTCCAGCTTCCCCTTCCCCCTCCCCCTCCCCCTCCCCCTCCCCACCCCCACGTCCTCAAGTCCATTCTCTACGTCTACGTCTTTATTCCTGTAACCAGGACAAGTCTTTTTTTTTTTTTTTTTTTTGGCTGTGTTGGGTCTTCGTTTCTGTGCGAGGGCTTTCTCTAGTTGAGGCAAGCGGGGGCCACTCTTCATCGCGGTGCGCGGGCCTTTCACTATCGCGGCCTCTCTTATTGCGGGGCACAGGCTCCAGACGCGCAGGCTCAGTAGTTGTGGCTCACGGGCTTAGTTGCTCCGCGGCATGTGGGATCTTTCCAGACCAGGGCTCGAACCCGTGTCCCCTGCATTAGCAGGCAGACTCTCAACCACTGCGCCACCAGGGAAGCCCCCCAGGACAAGTCTTAATGGTTGAGGGGATCAGGTTGCAGAGGTGAAGGTGATGACGAGTGGTGGGGTTTTGAAGGAAGAGCCAACAGGATTTACTCATTTAGTTGGGAGGCGGGAGAGAGAGGATCCAGGATGACTCCAGGTCCTTTGGCAACTGGAATAACAGTTGCCAGTAATTAACTGAGCCGGGGAAATCTGCAGGAGAAGCAGGCCTGTGGTCTATCTAGCTGAGCACCCAGGAGAAAAGGGAAATGGAACAGTAAAAGGAAAACAATATAAAATATAAAGGGAAATCACCCCGATGCTACAACCTCCGCAAAGCTGGTGTTTTTATTTTTTTGTGATTCTTTCCATTTCCTATTCCTATTCATTCCTAGTTTGCACATAGGGGTAGTTAACATTATTGAGCAGTTAATATATGATAGTCACTGTAATAAGCATTTCTCATGCATTATCACATCACATCCTCCCAACAGCCCAGAATAAAGATCACAAAAACTTAGACTGGTTGAGTAACACCCAGCTAGTAAGCAGAACTTACTGGAACTAGAATTTCATCCAGGACGGTTTGACTTCAAAAATCCAAGTTATTCCCTACTACACTACATTTCTTTATTATGTACGTATATATAAAACCCAGAGAACCTTAAGTCTTACATCTTTTGGAGCCATCCTTTCCTTTCTCTGGTACTGATGGAATTCCTCACCTTCCACAAGATTCTTTTTAGGGATCACTTTCCTTGGAATGTCTGAAATAAAGCGGAGATCTCCAGGGATAAACGTGTAATCTGCTGTGAGGCTTATTGACTTGTTACAACGGGGGAGAGCATTCCAGGGGAAACAGAGTGTCTTATCACACAAAGGAGGTGATGAGGTTATCACAGGACTGGGGGAGATGGTGGGATTTAGCTCAAATTCAAATAAATCAATGTGAGGGGTTTGAAGCAAAGTAGAGCTGTATGTAAAGGAATCAACATCAGCCTGGGCTAAGGGGCAGACTCAAGTTTCCTTGGAAATGACAGGGTTAAGAGAAACGTGGGCGGTTGTATCCAAAGCCCCTTATTTGAGGCTCTGCACCTGGGTTGGAAATCCGGGCTGCTTCGTCTGCGTCCAAGATGGCTGAGATCTCCCAGGTAGGAGAGAGGGGTTCCATTCTTATGGAAATGATTTCAAACAGGAAAGTTTCTGGAAGCTTATAGTTTTAGAGAATAAGGTTTCTAATGGCTGTGTCTTTTTGCTTATTAACAAAAGTGGTTTTTCCGAGATTCTCAGAAGGAAGCTGGCTTCGCCGCTCCTTGCCCTTGTTCCTGGGGCTCCTGTTTTTTTTTTTTGCCAACCAGGATCACCCTGCTGTGGTCCTGTGTCTCTCCATCCCATAAGTTCCACTCACATTGGCTGCTGATGCGTGTCTGTGTGTTAGGGGTCATGGTGTGGGATTACAGGACCATGAAGATGACGCTGCCAGATTGCACTACCAAGATGACTGTCTTAAAAATCGTTTCCTGCCTCAAGGAAATTGTCCACTGGCAAGTCTTACTTACTACCCTTTTCTTAGGCTTCTCTGCTCTCCTTGGGTTTCTGCGTCTCCGAGCTTTCCTCTTCTCTCCTGTTCTGAGGCTTCCACTGCTCTGCTCAACACAGTATCCCCAAATACGCCGCGCTCTCTTACGCAAAGCACTTCTAGCCTGTCTTTCCCTTTTCCTTCCAAATCCTGGCCTGGTGGCTGATGGTGGTCGCAACTTTCAAAGGTAAAGCGACTCCCCGGGATGGTGGTGCCAGAGCCCAGCTGCAGGGGCTCAAGAGAGCCCAGGAGATGCAAGGAAGGGAGGCTCCCGGGGCTCATCCACATAGAAGGTTCATGCCATGAAGATGCAAACGCAGGTGCAGTGTGGTTTATTTAAAATGCAGGGGCTTTTCTCGGCGTTACAGTAACATTACATTAACAAGATCCACCTGCTTTGGAATCGGTGTGCCCAGAATGAGCAGCCGGTGTCCTGTATCTTGAAGACAGACTTAGGAGAAGCGAACTGGAAGGAGATGGCTTGAGCAACAGTGTTACCCGCCATGGGCAGGAGCCGGGACCTCTCTCAGGCACATGCTTTAGGTAATTGAAGAGCTCCAGCTGGGCGCCAGAGCAAGGAAACCAGTTCTGAGTCATTTCACAGAGCAGCCGCTTATTTACTGAATACAATTTTTATTGCTTACCGAGCGCCAGGCACCGTGCAAGGCTGATAGGTAGAAGGTGAATCGCATGTAGACTTGTCCTCAAGGAGCATAACCCAGTAGGAGAGACAGAGAGAAAATAAACGATTTAAATAAAATGCACAGTGACAGCAACGGGAAAAGAACTTTAGTAACATGATACCCAGGAATAACGAGACGTCGGAAAAGGAAGGGAACTTAGTCTGGATTAGAAAGTCGGTACAATTAGGAGATGAAGTTTGGGCTGAGGCCTTATGGATGAAAAGGGGGCAGTGTGGGAGGGAACAGAAAGCGCAAATGGTCCATGTGCCTGGGTGGGAGATTCAGGTAGGAAATTGGCTGGCAACCAGCCTGGATAAATAAGCAGGAGCTGCTGGTGAAAGTGTTTGCGTGACTGAAGAGCCAGCAATTGTGGGGAAGCCATTAAGACTCCCTGAGCTGCCCTCCTTGAAGACGGGATGTCTCTGGTCCCCCTTTCATATGCACGGTACTTCACTCAATGCATGTGAACAGAGGTGAGTGAGGGCGTCCCATTTGCCCTTTAGGAAAGACATCTGGGTGCATGCAGATGAAGTACCAGAGGCAGGGAGGCCAGTTAGGAGGGTTAGGAGGCGATGTGGACAGTCCGTCCCCTGGGAGAGCCCGAACTGAGGCAGCTGGGGGAGGGTTGAAGGGGAGCAGAAAATCACATCCCAAGAAAGCCTGGAGGATGGCTGGGAGCGACCACTAGAGACTCTTGTGTGGTAACCAGGGCCTCACTGAGGACAGGAGCCCAGTGGAGGAAGAGACCCAAGCTCTGTAAAGTTTGGGAGCAAATGCCATGACCCTAGGGAGCCCCTAGAAGACACTCACCACTACCCAGGTCACAGCTGGTTCGGGCACATGGGAGAGACCATTTTAGGGTTGCTCTCTGTTTTTTGGGGGCTTGTGCCTGTGACTTGGTAGGTGGACCGGATGGGTTATTTCACCCTCATTTCACATTTCTGCTTCACTGCAAAGTGGCCGTGCCCGTCAGGGTGTGACTGATGCTCTCCATTAGGCTGCCTGGGGCCATGAGGGGTGTTCAGTGGTGTGTAATTAATAACTGCTAACAGCTCTATTATAATATACATTCAAGAGTAAGCCGTAGCATTTATCTTCACCACGTGAGTAAGAAGCATCATTTGATGAGATATTGGAGGAATTTGCTGGAAGACATGCCCGTGATATAGTGTGAGGATGAAGAACAAAGGAAGACCTGGCTTTTTTAAAGGTGACATTGCTGATCCAGCAAGTATTAACTGAGGACCTACTATGTGCCAGGAACTGTACTAGGCGCCGGGGATAGAGCAGTGAATGAAGGAAGCAAGACCCCTTCTGATGGAGCTGAGCTTGGTGGGGGAGGCAGGCAATTAACAAGTAACAAATAAGCAAGATAATCAGATGGTGGTTCAGTGCAATGAAGAGAGGGAATTCCTGTGGCTGAACTCAGGTTGGGGTGCTTGTGGCTCAGGAATCCGATACTGAGAGATAAGAGTTGGGTAAAAGGAAAGATAGCTTTATTGAGGAACCGGCAATGCTGGGGAGGAGACAGAATCATGTCCCAAAGAACCAGCTCCCCCTTGTGGGCCAGGGGGCAAGAGCTTTTAAAGGGGAGTTTCAAGGGTATGTGGGGAGGGGGGTCCGTGCAGAACAGCACAGGCAGCTCTGACCATCGTCTCGATACTGCTCATCGGTGGTCTGACCAGCGTCATCTTGATCGTTTCAAGTACAGTTAGTCTTCAGTTCCAGGGTACATTTGTTCCCATTTCCTTGAGGGCAGTTCTTGGAACTGTGGCAGCTTGTGTCTCAGCTGCAGTCTGCTCATCATGTAGTGAACTTCTTCCACCTGGTGAGGGTTTCAGGATCTACAAAACAGCTCAGAGGATGTGGCTCAGAATATTATCCGCAGCCCTTGAGGAGGAACTACAGGTCCTTGACTTTGTTTAACGGCTAAACTATTATCGTTTTGTCTTGTTGGACTGTTTTCCTTTGTTTCTGCATTTTCTCATTTCTCTGCTTAAATTTGTTCTTTGGCTGAAGTTCTCCTTCATTCAAGAGGCAGGGGGAGGATGTGGTTGGGGGGCGTGGTCTGTCCTCAGAAAGCCCCGTAGGGCCCTGCTCCGTTACGTTAACATGGCAACAGGATCGAGTGTATAAGTCAGGGTGGTCAGGGCAGGCGAGGCTGAGGCCGGAGGGTGAGCTGCAGTCAGCTGGTGGAGAGCAAGTGGTGCCCTGACGGGGGACTCTGGAAATCCAGAGAGCCTGGGTGGAGGATGGGCTTGTGCTGGAGCAGAGCAGAAGGGGAGGATAAACTGGGGGCGGGGGCAGTGAGCAGGTGGGCTGCAGATCGCAGAGCCCTTCATGTGGTCATGAATGTTCACTTTATTCTCAGAGCAGCTGGGGGCTGCAGAAGGGGTTAAGTGGAGGAGAGACTGGTTTGCCCTACGGGAACGTCACCCCACCACTGAAGGGAGGAGGAAGTGGAGAAGGGTAGGAGTGAAAGCAGGCAGCCCAGCTGGGAGGCCGAAGCAGCTTTCAGAGCAGGCACGAGGGTGGCTTGCATTAGGTAGCTGTAAACACAGGGAGCATAGGGCGAGGCTGGGAAGTATTCTTGAGGCAAAGTTGATGGGCTTGGTGTGTGATCCAGTGTGTGGTTTGAGGGAAAGAGGGATCCAGAAACACCTCTGCAGTTGGACTCGAGCACTTTGGGTGGAGAACGGGCATCCTTTACTACGATAAAGCGTCCAGGTAAGGCCAATGCGCCATGCTGGACACCTGGAGTCTGAGATACCCCTTGGCCATCCAGATGGGGACATCCAGAAGGCAGAGCTGGGCTCTGAGTCCGTTGCCCAGAATCCAGGCGTGGGATGGAAATTTGAGAGTCACCCATATATAGATGGTTTCATTCAGACTGTAAGACAGGACAAGCTCGCACGCAGAGGCTGGGAAGGAGGTTCCAGCCAAGGAAATGGCGTAGGAGCGGCAGGTCAGGTAGAAGGGAAATCCAGGGCACATGGCACACAGAAAGGGGAGAAGGAGAGACTTCTGGAAGGAGGCAGGTCAAATGCTGCTGACCCAACAAGTCAGGGGAACTGAGAGCAGAGGATGAACAACCCGGAGCAGCTGGTGACCTTGACTTAGTAACACACTTGAGCTATGGCACCACTGTTTTAAGATAGCAGGAGATGGCTGAACTGAGAACTTTTATTACATCTCAACTTGATAAGGGCCCTCCAGTCTCCCTGGGCCCCAGATCAGGTTGATATAAACAGTTAAGTAACAGTGATTGTGGTAAGAGCTGAGGATGGCTAGTTGTCTATATTGTCAGGAAACAGCCGCAGGCTTTTATCCTCAAATCCATCCTTTCTTTAAACAAGTGTCAGAGCAGAAACAGCAAAATCTGACTTCAGAGTGGGTTCCAGAGACTCACTGCCACATGTTCCTCCAGAAAAAACAGTCCAGGGGACTTCTCTGGTGGCGCAGTGGTTAAGAATCCACCTGCCAATGCAGGGGACATGGGTTCGAGCCCTGGTCCGGGAAGATCCCACATGCCGCAGAGCAACTAAGCCCGCGTGCCACAACTACTGAGCCTGCGCTCTAGAGCCTGCGTGCCATAACTACTGAAGCCACGTGCCTAGAGCCCGTGCTCCACAACAAGAGAAGCCACTGCAATGAGAAGCCCGTGCACCACAACTGAGAATAGCCCCTGCTCGCTGCAACTAGAGAAAGCCCGCGAGCAGCAACGAAGACCCAACGCAGCCAAAAAAAAAAAACCAGTCCAGATCTGACTATTCATTTGGCTCAAACCACGGAAGTCTCCATAAAAGGAAAGTTGAAAGCACTGGTGGTCTAGGCTTCAGGCAACTTTGATTAGGAATACTATAGGAACTCGCGTAATCACCGTCAGAACTCATGTAGCCGCCTTCTTGCAGTGGCCTCTTTCCATGTTCCTGACTACCTTGGAGTACAGGCTGCTTTGGCCTTGATGAGACATGGAAGTGTTGAGAAGAAACGAGAGCACAGAGGGTGTGACCTCCCCGGGTCTCAGGGCCACCGTGGGAGGAACAAGGACTGGGGCTTTGGACCCCCAGCCTTGCGTTCTTCCTGCTCCAGCCGGGGACCCTGAAAACTGCTTGTTGGTACTTCCTTTACCCACGTCCTCTTAGGGGCTTCCCAGTCATGTTAGCGGCCCTTGTCATCTGCTCCCTTACCTCCTTCTCTTTCCTACAGCCATATGCCCTGAAGAGAAAATGTACCTAGGGCTAGAGAGAGAGTTTATTACTTTATGGCCTTCTACTTTCTAGAAAGACCACGCAGGGATCAGCCTCAAAGACGCAAAATAAAACAGTTATCTATATGTGTGTGTGCAAGGACTCTCTCTCTCTCTCTCTCTACATATATATATATGTAAAATATATACACACACATATCTTTGTGTGTATATAAATATATATCTAAATATATTTTATATAAAATTTAAAAATATATTTCATTATATATATCTTTTTTTAAATCTTGTGATAAAATTAAAGTATCAGCCATTAGGTCCCTATAGGAATGAAATATTTGAACGTGGCCGTCCTTTGGCCTTGATGTCCAGTACAGACTAACCAGAGCAGGACGGCTTTGGTGGAAGAGGGACAGCGTCCTCTGCTCTTTGTTCAGGACGGTCACAGCCCTCGAGCCGTGGTGGCCAGGTGCTCAGGTCGCCCTTGGCCGACGCGCCTCAGGATGCCCAGTCCGAGCGGTCCGAGCCCACCTCCGGCGCGTGGTTCATCTCCATAACTGCTACAGCTCTCGGAGCCCCATGCTCGCTGTGCTGACCCGGCGGAGACCCCTGGGGACTCTTTCATGCTGTCACTGCCCGAGGCTGGCTGGGACCAGATGGTGTAGGTGGGCCCTGGACATCCGGGGAAGCTCTCTGCCCAAAATGATCCCCCTCACCGTGGCATGAAACACCCTTTCTGTTAAATACCAGCAGATCAGTTACTTAATGTGTTTATATTGAAGTATAGTTGCCTTACAGTATTAGTTCCAGGTGTACAGAATAGTGATTCAATATTTTGGTAGATTATACTCCATTTAAAGTTATTATAATATATTGGCTATAATGCCTGAATTATACACTATATCCTCGTAGCTTATTTATTTCATACATAGTAGTTAGTACCTCTTAATCCCCTACCCCTATCTTGCCCTTCCTCTCTTCCCTCTCCCCACTGGTAACCACTAGTTTGTTCTCTATATCTGTGAGTCTGTTTCTGTTTTGTTATATTCATTCATTCGTTTGATTCTGTATATGTGATAACGTATTACAGTATTTGTCTTTCTCCATCAGACTTATTTGACGAAGCATAATACCCTCCAGGTCCATCCATGTTGTTGCAAATGGCAAAATTGTATTCTTTTTTATGGCTGAGTAGTATTCCATTGTATATGTATGCGTGTGTGTGTATCATCTTCTTTATCCATTCATCTGTTGATGGACCCTTAGGTTGCTTCCATATCTTGGCTATTGCAAATAATGCTTCTATGGACACTGGGGTGCATGTATCTTTTTGAATTACCATTTTTGGTTTTTTCTTTTTGGATATATACCCAGGCGTGGAGTTGCCGGATCTATTTTTAGTGTTCTGAGGAATGTCCATACTGTTGTCTATAGTTGCTGCAGTAATTTCCATTCCCACCAACAGTGCGGGAGGGTTCCCTTTTCTCCACACCCTCTCCAGCACTCGTTGTTTGTGGTCTTTTTCACGATAACCATTCTGAGAGGTGTGAGGTGGTATCTCATCATGGGCATTTCTAAAAGTGCTGGACAGGGAGGGGGCAGTTTCTAGACAGTCTTCTTTTCTTCTGTGCCCAGGGGGACGAGGTCACTTAGGGGGAATGCATCTCCTCTTTCCTGTATTTATTCACCTGACAAATATTTGAGGGAGTATTGTGTGTCAGGCACTGTTTAGATGTGGGGATATGATGGTAAACAAAACAGATTGAAGCCCTCAGTCTCACAGAGCTTATATTCTAGCATGGGGCCGGGGGAAATAATGGAGAAATAAATGAGTAAAATGAATCGTGTGTGTAGTTGGTGGTTAGTACTTTGGAGGAAGATAAAGCAGAGGGCGGCAAGGAATTCCAGTGGGAGGGGGATTAATGATGCCCTTTTAAGTAGGATGGTCAGGAGAGGCCCCCAGGAAGGAGGGAGGTTATGCAGTTCTGGGGGCTGGGAGGTATTCCAGGTAGAAGGAACAGCGAGGGCAGAAGTCGGGAGGTAGGATTCTGACAGTGATTGAGAAGCAGCAAGGAGGCCCAGTGGCTGGAGTGGAGGAGGTGGGGAGAGTGGAGGGGAGGGGGTTAGAGGCTGGAGGGTAGCAGCTCATGCACAGCCCTCCGCTCTGAAAGCAGCGGGCACCATCGCAGGCTTTTAAGTTGGGGAGCTGGATGGTCACACTTAGAGCAAAAGTATCACTCTGGCCACCGTGTTCAGGATAGATGGAAGCGTAAACCGTAGGTCAGCTGGGAGGCTCTGGCCACGGCCCAGGTGGCAGATGACAGTGGGGACCCTGCAATGGGGAGGTCTGTACAAGGGATGATTCAGGGACCCTGAAGACAAGAGCTACTTTCTCCATAACTTGGTCTGTTGTGGAGTCTGCCCCAAATCTCCCTGGCAGACACACGTGACTCCAGAATGACTGATAAGCCCACTGGAGGGGGCGTCCACTCACCCTGCTGTCCCAGGCCCCAGGGCTTGGACCGTGTGTCCGCACTGCCACGCGTGTCCTGGCCCAGCCGCAACTTGTGCTGTGGCGCGGCACCTCATCACCTCCTGCTCAAGCAGGACGGGTTGAAGGCTCGTTGGTGGCGGGGCTGAAGGCACCGACGCTTCTCACCTCTTCCTCGTCCTCTACGCCTGTTCAGGTCTGGTCTCTGTGACCTTGGACATGCTGCTAAATGTATAACCTCCCTGAAGACCAGCTTTTGTGTGTGTGTGTGGGGGGGAATGTTTGAGCTGTGATTTCTGTGTTTATTCAGACAGGAGGCAGGAACCCTGAGTTCTTGGAAGGGCATCTGTTAGACGGATGCAGATGGACATGCCCACGGCCCGACCCTGGCACGTTTGCTGTCCAGAAAGGCAGCTCCTGCCCCTCCTCACCCGTGGACAGGAAACCACAGATGGCCGGGCAATTTGATGTGCTGTGATGTTTTCAAAGCTCCCAGAGTGGCGCGTGCGGCCACACTGCTTGCTTCCAGGAGGGTGCCTCCAGTGCAGGGAATTTGTCATTTGTCTACAGCTCCATCAGAAGCTCTGTAGTAGCACAAACCCCCGGCAGAAGTGGCCTTTCTCTAAATGCCAAGAAAATCACTGGGTTCAGATGCACTGTGTTTGTAAAAAGAGCTAAGCCAGAGTGATTTTTCACACCTGGTGCTTCCCCTGGTTCACTGTGAACGTGACAAAACATTCCGGTGATACTGAGATCATTTGCCCTATTTTCATGATCTATTTCCTTAGAAAAGATGATTCTTTGTTGCTCTTTTAAAATTTTTATTATGAGTTATTTTGAAAAGATGATTTTGTTTTTCAGTGTGCAAAAGATACCCTTCTTCAGACTTGGCTTTTTTAGGTTTTGTTTTAAGTTTAGGAATGCCATGCCATAATAGGTACAAAATGACAAATGCATTGGCCTTTTCATGCAGAATTCCCACTTTTGGAATTTATAAGTTCACTTCCCTGTGTATGAAATAACATCTCAGCATTGTTTGTAAAGACAAAGAGAAAACTCGTTTAAAAAAAACAATGCCACACCTTCACAGTGGGACCCTATGCCATGTAAAGAGGGATTAGGATGTGCTTTTTATCGACATGGTAAGGTTTCTAGGATATGTGATTCGGTGGAAGAGAGAAAGAAGCCAAACAGCATTAACTTCTGCATAAGAAATGGAGGAAAGTAACATATATTTATATTTGCTTACATATCATAAAGAAACACTGGAAAGGAAAAGAAATTGATGGAAATTATTCCTTCAGGGCAAGAGGAATGGAGTGGATGAAGACACGATGCAGGAGCCTTCAGTGTATTTTTCTTTTTTTTTGGCTTCGCTGTGCGGCATGTGGGATCTTAGTTCCCCCACCAGGGATCGAACATGTGCTCCCTGCATTGGGAGCGTGGAGTCTTAACCACTGGACCGCCAGGGAAGTCCCCTCAGTGTATTTCTTTATTAGAGTTTTGATATTAGAGTCACTCAAATGTTTTATCTCCGCAATTTTTCTTTTTTTAAATAAAGACAGACACACTGGACCATGTCCAGGTCCCAGTGCCTCGTCGCTTGACTTCTGACAGTGGTGCAGGGAAGTGCAAAGAGTTTTGATAATCATGTAATTTTTGAACACCAGCCAGTGAAAGGCAGGGGTTGAGAGGGGGCTCCAGGGGGAGGGACTAAGACCCAGGACCTGCCTGGAGGTAATTGCAGCCTAGTGGAGGGGGGGCAGATGAGTAAACAGCTGGTGATAACACATTGCACTGAGGGCCAGGTGAGAGGAAAGTACAGGATGCTGTGGTGTTGGGAGGGGAAGGAGAGGGTCATGGAGCTCCCACAGGGGATGGGGCTGGAGATGGAGGTGGGAGGTAAGGAGCTGGAAAGAGAAACAGAGAGGCTCAGCCCAGCAGAGAGAAGAGGACTGAGTATGGAGGTTTGGTGTGCTTGGGGAAATGCAGGTAGTTCAACACAGCTGAAATGGAGGGGGTGTGTGTCGACAGGGGATTAATGGGAGGTCAAAGGCAGGAGAGAAGTGACCTAATCTTAAAGGTCCTTATTTGTCATCCTGTGACAGATGGTGCTTGTTGTACTACCAACACCCTTCCTCCCTTTATCCAATCTGCCATTTGTGGTTGGCATATGAGCTCTTGGAATCGAGACTACATTACCCAGCCTCCTTTGTGAATGGGTATGGCCATGTGACTAAGTCCTGGCCAGTGGGATGTAAATGGAAGTGATATGTGCAACTTCCAGGAAGTGCCTTTCAAGGGAAGGAGTGTGCCTTTTTTCCTTTTCCCCTTCCTCCTGGAATGCAGATGTGATGGCTAGAGCTAGAGAGCAGCCATTTTGGCCCCAATGGAAGACACTTGTAGAGATGAGTAGAGCACTGAGACTTAAGTACCTACATTTATATAAGAGAGAAATAAATTTGTGACCTAGTTTAAGCCACTATAAAAGTTCTCTTTTACTTGTAGCTAAATCCAATACTAATTAACCTGGGTTTTAAATTTCTACTACATATATTCCTCAGTAGTTTGGGATTATGTTTCCAATATATCCAACTTCCCTTTAATAGCTTTATCTCAAGCTAGGAACCCTAAGTTTAGCCTGCGAATATTTTTGGTCTGCACAATGTCTTTGAGTGAACATCTCTTTATTCTTTCTACCCGTTCAGCATGTGTTTTTTGAATCATTGAAAACCCATGTCCTTCTAGCTTGATATCACATGTTTAAGTTAAGTCAGTATTTCAGAGTGGCTAAAAGGGTGGGCTGTGACACCAAATTGCCAGCATTCAAATCCTGCCTCTGTCACTTACCAGCTGTGTGACTTCAGATAAATTACTTGTTCTCAATAAATCCCAATTTCCTCCTCTTTAAAATGAGGAAACAGATAGTCCTTCCTTAATGGCCTTGTTAAGAGGATCGACTGATAAAATGCAGGAGGAGCAATTAGCACAGTGCCTGGTGCTTGTAACTGCCCGATATATACTAACTGCTAGTACATTTAGGGTCTCCCATTCTTGAGAATCTTTAAGCACATTTCAAAGTCTCATCAACATACCCCAAACTCCCAAAAGTCATATGAGTAACTTAGATTCACCCTTTCTATTAATAGGTACAAAGAGGTGAAATTGTCTTTTCTGCAAAGCATGGACACAGTAGAATCCAGATCTACTCATTTTCACAGATTAAAGTTAATATGCATGAAAAGAGTTTTGTTAGTTCAGAGATTTATAAAGGAAAGAGTCTGGCATTATTTCCTTGTCCATTTTAATCTAAATGCTAACATGTAGGCATCCTAGTGCTTGCCCCTTCCCTCTTGCATTTATGTTCCCATCTTCCTCTTTCCATCTGGCTCCCCTGGATGACAGAAGCCTCACAGGAGGGGAGAGACGTCCTTTCCCCCCAGTCATTACCACCAGACACTGAGCTCCCATTCTGTGCCTCTCCTTACCTGCCACCCACAAAACTTGTGCAATAAATGGGAAAAATTATTCCTTCGAGCATCTGCTCTCATTGGCAGGAAGAATGTGGTGAGTATAAAGTATTCAATGTGGAATTACAGGGCTGCTCCTATGGGGTTGTATCTCACAGCTGACAGGCGGGGCACAAGATGGCCCTAGAATTTGCATGTTGGATTTTGCATATATTGCCTGTGAATTTAGGAAAACTATTTGATGCAGGCTGTGTTCTGCAGTGAGACTGCCTGGATTCAAATTCTGGCTCGGCCACTTTCTACCTGTGTAGATTGGGGCACGTTCCCTAACCTCATCTGCAGGTGGGGACAAAAACCCAGCCCTGCCATAGGAGATGCAGAGATAGGAGAGTGCCATACGTGGAGCGTGCACGGCGTAGCACCTGGCCCCGTGGAGCACATGACAAGTGTTTGCTGGGTTGATTAAGTGATGTCTGTCAAGGAGGGTTAAAGTTTCCTCCTCCCTGAGAACTTGGCTCTCATTTGACTCCTAGCTGTAACTCACTGGGTTTCTTTATAGGCAAAAGTCTTTCTTCTCAACTAGATTATGGGCTCTCTAGTTTCTTTCTCCTTCTTTTCAGGAATCCTTTGCCAAGTCTAGCATGCACCTGTATCAGCTTTTGCTGCATAACAAACTACCTTAAAACTTACTGACTTGAAGTAATAATCATTTATTATGTAGCTCATCATTTTGTAGGTTGGCAACTTGGGCTGGGCTTAGCTGGACAGTTCTGGTCTCAGCTGGGCTCGCTCATGTGTCTGTGGTCAGCTGGAGGGCCAGCTAGGGGTGGGCTGGTCTATCACAGGCCCGCCTTGGATGGCTGGGTGCTGGGGCCTCTTTCCGCATGGCCTCAGATGCTCTAGCAAGGTAGCTTGAGTGTGTTAACAGATTGGCTCCAGGATCGAAGAGCACCATAGAGACATAAGCATTCTACAAGACCTTCCTACTGTCCTGTTGTGCAAAGGAAGTCCCATGGCCAAGCCCAGAGGCAGTGGAGGAGGGGATACCAGAAGCCATGGAGACAGGGTGTGTGAACAAATTAGGGCCCATCCTTGCAACAGTCTATCGTAGACCTCAGAGTAGAGTTTTCATAACTGTTTACCAATTGAGTGGTTACAGTCTGGCCCCCTTTCCAAGCTGGGTAGCTGTCAGAAGCTGCTGAATCTCTGCTTCATTTTCTGAGGATGGCATCCCAGCCAGTTCTCTGCAGCATCCTGGGCTCCACATGGGCAGCCAGGTGTGAAGTGTCTATCCCCCTCATTGGCTCCACCTAAGAAGACAAAGTAGCGAAGTCCAGGGATCCATGTTTCAAAATCCCAGGGGGTACCACTTCATTTTTTTGTTATGAATGCACTCCCTTAATTGTGCAGTGCATGGCCTGTGCAACCATATGTGCCAGTGCTGAGGCCCCAAGCAGAATCTCTCTCTGGTGGATGGGAAGGGTTTCCAGCTGTACTGGGGTGCTAGGGCGCTGTATGGTCCAGAGGGAGGGGGAGAGGTGGCACAGCCGTTAATTCTTCCATGTTTTCAGAAGGGGTTCATCTGAACCTCATCTTCGTTTGTAAACGAAGCAGCTTGCACCAGAGTCCCTCAAGTAAGTTTTCTTCCAGCTCTAACTTTCTTAGAGGTTCACAAAATACAGTGTTAATGATACCAGTTAATACCACTCTAGCTGAGGGGAAGGAATGGAAAGGGAACTAGCATTTATCTAAAGCCTCTTAAGTACCAGGCACTGTATATATATGTCATCTCATGTAATCTTCACACCAGTGATGAGGATGGTTAGCCCAATTTCTGTAGAAGCAGAAACTGGAATTCAGAGAGGATAAGTAACTTGCCTGAAGTCACACAGATGATATACAGTGGGGCTGGCATTTGAACTCTGGTCGGCCTGGCACCAAAGCCCTTTCCCCTCTGCTGTGCTACAGCAGAACCCGGGAGAATAGCAAACAACTTGTCTCTAACACTCTCCCACAGTGTTCCACTGACAGTCACCTGTTGCCGACATCAGACCTGGCAGGGGAATAGGGGCCTCGGCAGGTGACGGGGCGCTCCGAATAGCATCATGAGTGAGGAAATAGCGCAGCTGATCACCTAGGCTGGAGGGCAGGTCATTGGCTGACTGCCAACTTTGGGGAAAATCAACTGTTTACCGGACATAATCAAACAAGGAATCTTCCAGCATCAAGGTATGTGAGTTTTGGCAGGGAAAGATTTGATGACTTAATGGTGAGCACAGGAGGCTAATTTGAAAACGGCAGATAACTCCATCTATACCTAAGATGGTAGGCTGAGTTATTAAACTGGAGTGCCCGCGAGCCTGGAGACAGTGTCGTTTCAATTGGATGGGATAGAGGCTGCTCAGTCCCAGAGGATGGCTTCTATTACTCTTTAGGATCTGCGATGTGCTGGGCCTGTTCGGGACAGCGGCCTGGCTGCAGGGCTGGCACCTCCTGAAGGCTCAGTTGACTGGAAGCAGCTGTCAGCCCTGCTGGACGGGTCTTGGGGCTTCAGAAGGGGACGTGGGAGAAGCTCACAGCTGAGCGTCCAAGTCCCTCATCTGCCTCTGGGCTCTCTACAGCCGACGCCTTACCTGAATTGAGGGTGAGAGCTTGGCTAATCTGCAGATAATTGTGCATTTCGACCATGGCTGCCGATGCACCCATCTGGGCTTGGTGACGGACTGTGAAGGTGAATTAGCGTTTCCTTCTCCTGGCCTCACCTGTGGTTACAGGCGGAGGGCAACCAGGCAACTTCAGTGTGACATGCTAAGTGATCGGAGAGCGCGAGCGTGGGGCAGCCATGGATGGGGGCATGGGGGTCCAAATGTTTATCAGCCTGTCAGGTATCCTGAGGAAGCTCCCGTTCCCAGGTCGGACAGGGGAAGGCGATGCTGATGGAGCCCTGGATGCCAGTGGGGGGCTGCCTCCTCGGGCCATAGGGGCCCCAACCAGGATGCCATCATTGTCACCAGGCTGGTCATCTCCCTTGCCACTGTCCAGCCCCACTCCAGTTGAGGAGGCCATGCGGGGAGAGGGACCTCAGGAGGGTCAGGCGGGGCTACTTGGTGGTCATACAACAGTACCTCTGTATCAACTGGACAGTGTAGGTGGGCTGTGCGTTCATCTTTCCACCACGTTGCAGCTGGACCTGTGTGTACAGGGTCCATGTCACACAGGAAGAGCGCTAGGGCAGGGGGAAAGCTTCCTGGAAGAGGAACATGAAAGAAAAAGGTGAGAGGAGGGCTCCAGGAAGAGCGAGTGGTTTATACAGAGCCACGCAGTTGGGTGGGGCTTGAATTAACGGCAGACGTAGAATGAGGTGACAAGGCTGGAGACACGAGGGGGGAAACTCGAATGCCATTCTCGGGAGCTTAGAATACTTTCTGTTGGTGATGACATGTTGTTTAAGGGTTTTAAGGGGCCATTAGTAATAATGATAATAGCCATTTAATGAGTACTTATTACGTGCTATATTTATAGAATACGCTAAGTGCTTTACAGTCTTAATTCTGGAATTCCTAACCTTATGAGTTAGGAATTACTGTTCTCCATTTTACAAAAAAGGAAACCAATGTATAAGCTGACTTTCCACAGCTGTACACCCAGTGTCTAGAACAGCAGGGATTTATACACAGGTCTTTCTCCAAAACCCACCCCCTTAACCAGTTTCCTATGTACTACTTCAAAGAGAAGAGGGCTTAGACTAGAAATCGCCACTTGCAACATGGATGGCGACTTGAACGTGGACAAGATTGTAAGCCTTTGTCCACTGAGCCTTGTGCCTGGCATATAGTGGGAACTCATAAGGAATTCATTAAATAAAGAAATGATTGGAGGCGGGGTGGGGCTAGAGAGTGAGGAGACTACCGTGCTCGTGCATGGGCGGGAAGGCATCCTGAGCTAGAAGGTGGTCTCATGCATCTGGAATGGTTCGAAAGGTATGGAAGAGGTAAATGTCTCACACTTCACTGAGTGGTCTGTGAGAGACCTATTCTGGGCACAGCCAGGGTCGAGTGGGACAGCCAGGGGAAAATGTCTTTTGGGTATGTGTCTGTTGGGTGTGCGTGTCCAAAGCTCATGGGGAGGTTGAGGCAGCAGATAGAGACTTGGGGTCCGAAGATACAAAGTTAAAACTCCGTGAGTGTCCATGAAAGGCCAGGAAGATGAGAGGGGAACCAGGAGAGAGGGTGAGAAGGAGCCTGGGGACGGTGGGGGACAGACCGTGTGTGTGAGAGGCCACCCTTTGTTGCCGTGGAGAGGACAAGGATTCCCATGTGCTGTGCTCCCAGCATGCGAGGTCCACACTGGCCCCCCTGTGGCCTCTGCGGGCTCTGCTAGACTCTGGGTAGCCCCAGGGGAAAGGTACTGGGTGTTGAAGGAGAAGCAGGGAAGTAGAAAGGGTGCATAACTGTTTTTAAGCATCTCATTTGGAAGCCATGTGTGGGTGACTCTGATGTATACGGCGGTTCCCAAGGGTCTCTGTAGTGTGGTGTTACTACCATGTCTAAGATCTTTTACAGTTTAGCACGCTAAGATTTAAGTGTAAATATTTAAGTGTAATTGTAGCCTTTGCGACGGGGGGGGGGGTGGGGGAGTGGATCTTAAAATGTAACAATAGTGTATTTGTCATGTTCTCTTAACATTACAGGATGTGCTAGCAATCTCCCTTCCACAAGGGCGCTCTCTAAAGCACGTCCTACTTGGCTACTTTCTCTTGACTTCATATTTGCACCTGATGATACAGAAAAAGAGCAGGGGCTGAAAACACCTAATGTGTCTTGTGGTTAAGACTTGGGTTCAAAGCCTGCCTGTCACTTTCTATCATTGTGACCCTGGGCAAATCGTTTAACCTCTCTACCCGATCTCCTCATCTACACGACAGATGGGTATAATAATAGCAATAGCTGGCGTGGCTAAGTAGAAGGCATTTCACACGAATTTCCTAGTGAGTCTTTGCAACAATCCAGGAACTTTTATTATGTTTTTGGATTGAAAAACAGAGTCATTTCGGTGATGGAAATGTTATTATTTTAAATAAATTAATAAGTGGCTATTTAAAAAAATCTCAGTTTTAAGTTCTATTATGGAAAATATGAATAGATAAAATCCACATAAAGGAAAACTCCCTGGGGCCCTCAATTAATTAATTAATTAATTAATTAATTAAGGCTGCGTTGGGTCTTTGTTGCTGCACACGGGCTTTCTCTAGTTGCGGCGAGCAGGGACTACTCTTCATTGCAGTGCACGGGCTTCTCATTGCGGTGGCTTCTCTTGTTGCCTCCTTCCTTGGAATCTTAGGAGACTCCCTCTGATGATCAGCCCTCCCCTAGGCACGCAGGCTTCAGTAGTTGTGGCACGTGGGCTCAGCAGTTGTGGCTTACGGGCTCTAGAGCGCAGGCTCAGTAGTTGTGGCGCACGGCCCCAGTTGCTCCGTGGCATGTGGGATCTTCCCGGACCAGAGCTCGAATCTGTGTCCCCTGCGTTGGCAGGCGGATTCTTAACAACTGCGCCACCAGGGAAGCCCCGCTATTCTACCTGTTAAGAAGGCAGATGGCCCCTAGCGTCTAGTACAGGACCTGCGCATAATTAATGAGGCTGTGGTCCCTCTCCACCCTGGAATCCCAAATCCCTATACCATCCTCAGTTCAATTCCTCCTAACACTCAGGTATTTATAGTCCTCGATCTAAAAGATGCTTTCCTCACTATCCTTCTCTCCCGAGATTCTCAAGGCATATTTGCTCTTACGTGGACGGACCCTGACACCCACCGCTCTCAACAACTCACCTGGACCTCCCTCCCCCAGCAATTTAGGGATAGCTGCACCTCTTGGGTCAAGCCCTAGCTTCTGATTTATCCACCCTGTTACTTCCGGGCAGCACTCTTCTTCAATAGGCTGATGACCTCCTCCCGGCAGCCCAGACCACAGCGCCTCCCTTCCCCAAACCGTAGCCCCCCTCACCGACTTGGCTCTACGAGGCTACTGAGTCTCTCCTTCCAAAGCACAAATTAATCAGGTCACAGCCAAATGTCTAGATTTCTCTTGTCCCCAGGACAATGAACAATCACTACTCAGCACAAAGAGCTTACAGCCTTTCTCCTCCGCCCCATAACAGAAAGGAATTAAGGGCCTTGCTGGGCCTCACTGGTTGCTTTTGCATCTGGATCCCCACTATGGCCTTACAGCAAAACCTCTTTATGTGGCCCTCTAAGGACCCGAAAATGAACCCCTGGCATGGAACTCCTCTCTCCAGTCAGCCTTTACCTCTCTCCAGACAGCCCTCACCTCTGCCCCTGCCCTGGCCCTCCCAAACTTAGATAAGCCCTTCTTACTGTACACCCATGAATGAAGAGGGATCGCCCTGGGAGTCTTGAGACAAAAATACCACCCAGCTTTCACCTCTCAAAGTACCCAACAGGTGTCTCAAGCTTTAGACGTTAAATACAAACTACATACAGCCTGACATCCGCAATTGCAGGTAAAATAGAAAAGGCTCACTCTTCTCTTAAAAAGACAACTTACCATGTTTGCCTTTGAACTCAGTCAGAGCTGGTAGAACTCCTTCCCTGTGCCCTTTTCTGACTCCAGACTGCTCTGAAGGCCCCTCGTGCCTCAGTCCCTTTGAACTCATATACGGACGCCCAGCTCTTCTTGTTCCCTTTTCTACCATGAAACCGCCTCCTCTGGGCTCTTACCTCCCAGCCTTAGAACTAACTCGCAACCTTTTACGGACCCATACTAATAGATACCTACCCCAACTTCAGGACTTGCCCCCATCTACAATCCTACAACCTGGGGAATGTGTCCTATTAAAGGACCTCACCTAACAGAACCAATAGTGTGTATCTGTATCTCTCTCTCCCCGCTGCTCCCGCCCCATAGATAGATAGATAGGTAGATAGATAGGTAGAGAGAGAGATGTATGGATATACAGATACAGATATATAGGGGGAGATTTATTATAGGAATTGTCTCGTATGATTATGGAGGCTGAGAGCTTCCATGATCTGCCATCTGTAAGCTGGAGATCCAGGAAAGCCAGTGGCATAATTCAGTGCGAGTCTGAAAGCCTGAGAATCAGGAGCTCTGATGTCTGAGGGCAGGAGAAGATAGATGTCCCAGCTCGAGAAAAGAAAGGGAGAGAGAGAGAGAGAATCAATGCATTTGCCCTTCCTTCACCTTTTTGTTCTATTCAAACACTCAATAGATTGGATGGTGCCCACCCAGGCACGCTGGGGAGGGTGGTCTTTCCTCAGTCCACCAATTCAAATGCTCATCTCTTCTGGAAACACCCTTACAGACACACCCAGAAATAATGTTTTGCCAGCTATCTGCCTTTGCTCTTTCTGGCCTTTTGTATTTTCTTATGAATTTTAGGATCAGCTTGTCAATTTCTTAAAAAAAAACATTCTGGGATTTCGATTGGGATTGCATTAAACTTATAGATATATTAGGAGAACATTTAATTATAATATCACATCCTACAGTCCATGTACATAGCATACCCCTTGATTCATTTGCTGTTTCTTTATTTTCTCTGTGTAGTGTATTTTTAGTTTGCATTGCAGAGTTCTTGTATACCATAGCGGTTATTGAAGCTCTGAGATGTTTCAAAGGCAACAAAAGGATAAATTGAGAAGGCTAGACACATTCTATTGAGTGAAAGTTGAAATATTTTTCAATTAACTCAGCAACCACCAAACTACACAGCCATCACCACAGCAAGAATCTGGAGTGAACTTCAATCCTCCTTTCCAAAGGAAAAAGAAGGCTGCTGTGGTTGAATTGTGTCTCCCTCCCCCCTGCCCCAAAAGATATCTTGAAGTCCAAGCCCCCCTTCGCTTGGATGCAGGAGAGTCTGAGAAATACAGTTTTTGACATTTGAGTCTCTGTAATGCAGGAAGGCACACGGAGCAGCAGGAATGGGTGCTGAGTGAGCCAGCTCGCAGCATCGATCGCGAGGTGGAAGGGTGTTTCTTTACTGCTTGGCTTGTGTCAGGAAGAGGAAGCCCTCCAGGTCAGTTTAGAGGGTCTTCCCCATCTCTGAACTTCTCCCCAGTGTCTTCTTTTGGCGTACTGTTCATTTCTACTTACGTCTCACTCCTTGACCCCTAGTCGTCTTGGATTTTGAGATTTAACTCTTTCCTGCCCTTTCCTTCGTGAAGGTAACATTAGCACCGGTTTCAAAAGCTCTGACAATTCACAGCATCTATTCCCCAGTCCACAGGAAAAACTACCAGACGGTTGGTTCGTGTGCCTTTCCAACCTGTTTGAGGCAGAAGATGATTCTCGAAACCTCTAAGCCCCTCCTCCCTTTGCTGTCACTTTTGTTCTCGCAGTTCTATTCCTGGGACAGGCTGCAGCTTTGTCTAACGATAGCACCGCGTGGCATCCTGCCTCTTAGTCTACCTCTGATCGGCAGTACATTCTTCTCTCCCCTGGTGCAGCTGACTGTCGGGTGCTTTCGAAATAGGATCAACAACACATGCTGCTAGCTGGCACCAGTGCACACTCACACATATGTAATGTGTGTGGTCTAGCCACTCTTCCACTATGGCAACCGGGGCACAAGCCCTCCGAGATCGCCCTGGCACAGCCCACAGCAGCCAGTGGCGTGTGGATGGGCTCTGGCAATGGCACCTGTGTGATCTGGTGAGGAAGAGTGTGACGTTGCCACGGTGCCCAAACCCAGGCGCCATCTTGACCCTTCTTCAAGTGTGAGAATGACAGTAGAGCCGGTTGCACTTGTATTGCTTTGGTGGGAGGTAAAGAGCGGGGGTTTTCATGGGCTCCCGTGACGGTTGGCTCCACGTTCTCCGGAAAAGCAAGCTGCACTGAAAGCTGCTCTCTGATCTTGCCTAAGCTCTTTGGCAGACATAAACTTGCTGCTGCAGCTGCTCAGATCATTCTTAGTCTTGGGCAAAGGAGAGGCTGGCTCTTGTACTTGACAACGGGATGTGATTGGTTGAGCCAAGCTGGCTACCGCTTCCTTGATTCCTCGACCTGAATTCATTTTTACTGTGTGTATCAGGCAGGGTCCAGGCAGGAAACAGATGGACTGCTCTCACCGGTGAGTTAATTAAAGCGATTTTTATCAAGTGGAGGCAAGTGGTATAGGGGTACCAGCAAGGAGCTGTGAAGCATCTTTTGGTGAGATGAGGGGGCAAGAGGAGGGAGCAATGCTGAGAACTCTGGGGAGAGGGATTGTGCGGAGAGGCTGCCTGACTGGAGCTGTGACCTTCAGTTCAGAGAAGCAGCCACTCCGTGGCGCCCAGCAGGGAGGGGCTGGGGGAAGACACCCTAACCTCAGATTCTTCCTGCCCTCCAACCTCTTCCCCTCATTGAGCCAACCCAGCCAGAAACCACAGGGCAAGGAGCTCACATACAGCTTACATAGGTCAGCCTCCCGGGGTTCAGTGAGGGGTACAAAGTGGAAGTGGAAAAACAAGTAGAAAATCACCAACAACTACACTGGAACGTACTAGAATGAGTTCCCCCCACTACGCTTGGGCACAAGAAATGTCTCATTGCTTTATTTTTCTAAACCGAGATAAAAATGGCTCAAGATGCCATTATTGTCATAGATCACAAGTGAATATCAATCACTAGGAAGCACCGCTGTATGACACTGGGTGATAAAATATCCTGGCTCTTATGTGACTGTGGGAAAAATTGGAAGGGCCTTTTCCTTAGCTCACAGGGGCCCCTTTCTGTAGCAGACACCTGTGTTTTTGCCAGTTTGTTCCTTTGTTTTAGCAAACAGCCTCTCGTGTTCATGTGGGAAATCACTCCCCCTTAGTTGTATGTATACTGCTTGGGGAGATTGTGAGCGAAGTGCCCTGCCCTTCCTTGGCCAAGGGGGTGGGCAACCACCCCACCAAGCCAATCACCCTCAATTTTGAATTGAGTGTGATTTTGAAAGTTTGAATTGAAGCTGAGTACTGGATACCTGGACAGAAAATAGTTGAAACCAAAGCATCCCAACAGTGGAACCCCGAGGAGAGTGGATATCACTGGTTACCTTGATACCCTGAACTTCCCTGATTTCTGTCCTTTTGGAGACCTCGG
The DNA here is from genome assembly GCF_965194825.1 of Balaenoptera physalus. Classification (NCBI taxonomy): domain Eukaryota; kingdom Metazoa; phylum Chordata; class Mammalia; order Artiodactyla; family Balaenopteridae; genus Balaenoptera; species Balaenoptera physalus. Next base: position 172,410,716 of record NC_138883.1, on the reverse strand, counting down.
TTTTCAGTTTTCTCTTTGGTTCTGTGAGACGCCCTTCTTAATCACTGCCATTGCTTTTTTTGCTTACAACCAAAGCATCCTTATAGCTACACAGTTGTTGCCATGGCAATGCCTGCTACACTGGTACCTTTGCTGCCCTGGTCCCTGATCTCCCAGCTGCACTGGGAGAGCTGCACGGAGCTCTTTGCTAAGGTCTTCTCCCAACCACAGGCTTGGCCAGAAGGAACCCTTGTCACGGCTTGGAGAGCTGCAGGCTTAGTGTCCAGCCTGTCATTCTGTCTCCAAGGAGCTGCCTGGGGACAGAGGGCATGTCCCCACCACTTGTACAAAGAACTGTCCCTGCACACCCTGTTCGCCTCCTTCATTCCTGAGGAGTCAAGACTGGGTTGGGCCTGTTCCCTCTCTTCCAATCCTCAGCACTCTCCTCCTTTGGACAAGTGACCTCTCTTACCTTGGTAGCCCACAATTTTAAAAATAAAATCTAACTCCTCCCAGGCAAGATAAGTTTTGATTTCTAGAGTTCAAAGGCCTTGGACTATCTTCTTAAATGGTGGAGTGCTGGGAAAATACATTATTTTGTTGTGAGAAAACTTCAGTACAAAACCAAAACCAAACAATACAAAAAAAAAGTTCATTTCTCAAATAGCTTATCCTGTAATATTACTTTCTATATCTTTTGATAGAATGAATCTAAACCTACAATGTGAGTATCTGGGGGATCTTCTCTCTTTCTATCTCCTCAAATATAATTTTCATGAATATAATTTACTACTAAACTATAAGGGATTTCTGTGTTTGCAAGTAAATTATATTTATCCATAATTGAGTATATGCCATTGTATATAAACAGTATTTCTTCTGAAACTGCTGGAAAAATGAATGAAATAATACCTACAATAAATGAATCCCTGCTGATTCACTGGCACTGATCTTTAATGATCTTAGTCAACATAATTAAGACTAAAACTCACTGTTTCGCCCTGACTTCCCTCACTGTATCCCTTTGTCATCACTCACTCATGCATCAAGGCTCATCACTGTTCCCTCCACAACCCTTCCTGTAAGCCTCTATCTTTGGTGGGTAATCTCCCTCTGGTAAACCTTCTGTCCTTCCATTCTTTTCCATGTCTAAGTCATATCTCACCACCTGTAAGAAAAGTTCCAAAATTGATTGGAATTTTGCCTTTATATAATATGAACGTATAATATAAATTCAAATACATGTTCACTCTCTTATGCTTGTATGTATTTATGTCTGTCTCTAATCTGTCTCTCTACCCATCCATCCATCATCTCTGTGCTTCTATAAGCAGAGACTTTGTTCATGTATTAAAACTTAATTATGAACAAGAACCCATTTATATATAAAGCAGAAGAAGCAAATGGGGGAAAAACTCTTCTTTCCCTTGAATATGTCAATTGGCATTTATTGAAGTTTAGACAAATAGAAATAATTTTCTCTAATTTGCTTCTTGAAGAAAATGAATTAAAACCATCTATAATAACTTAATGATAACAGATTAGGACTCTGTACTGACATGGGAGTCATGAGAGTACAAAAGGGCACAATGCTAAATGTAAGCAAAGTAGGGGCGGAGTCAAGATGGCGGTGTGGGAAGACGTGGACTTAGCGTCTCCCAACAGCTAGGGCGCCTGCCGGCTGCTGGTGGGGGACTCTGACCCCCAGGGAGAGGAGAGGAACCCCAGAGTGAACCAGTAGGACGTAGGGGGACCGAGGGGGGAGGAGAAGTGGAGGCCAGACAAGATCGGTGCCCCTGAGGCTGGGGAGATCAGGAGAGGCAGGTGGGAGGGACACTCCAGGAAGAGCGGGAGAGGAGTGGAGGGCGATCCCCTGGCCCACGTGGGCCGGGGAGCCTGCTGAGCTCCCAAGCCAGTTCCCCCGCCCTCCAAACCCCCCTCTAGGCCACGTGGGTCCTTGAGGGCATAGGAGGGAGGCTGGGGAGATCAGGAGAGGCAGGCAGGGGGCCCTACGGGAGGAGCAGGAGAGGAGCAGAGGGCGTTTGCCCTGCCCAGTCTGGCACGGGGAGCCTGCTGGTCTCCCAGGTGAGGTCCCCTGCCCTCTGAGAACAGGGGTGGGGGGCACGCCTGGGCCTCTTCTGTTCCTTGAGCCTGAGCCCCACCCCCCAGAGCCCCCAGGGCTTTTTCCAGCCCTATGGGTCCTGAGCATTGGCCCCACCCACTGCCCAAACCTCACCCTTGCTTAGGCCCCGCCCTCCACAGCCAAGGCCTTCCCCCCCCCCCACCCTTTTTTCTTTCTTTCTTTCCCTCCTCTTTCTTACTGTTGTGGTACTGATATACCTTCTGGTTGTTGATTCATCTATATTTTTATTTTTATATTCTTTCTAACATATCTGTTAGTTTCCTAGTCTAATTTTATTTTTTACTTTGTTCTCTTTTTTCTTTTTCCCACCCCACGCGGCTTGCAGGGTCTTGATTCACGAGCCCGGGGTCAGGCGGAGGCTCCTGTGGTGGGAGCTCCAAGTCTGAACCACTGGACTAACAGAGAACCTCAGACCCCAGGGAATATTCATGGAAGTGAGGTCTCACAGAGTTCCTCATCTCAGCACCAAGACCAAGCTCTACCCAATAGCCTACAAACTCCAGTGTTACAAGCCTCAGGCTAAACAACCAGTAAAACAGGAACTCAATCCCACTCATAAAAAAAAAAAATGAGATGGCAAAAAAATATGTCACAGATGAAGGAGCAAGGTAAAAACCTACAAGACCAAATAAATGAAGAGGAAATAGGCAATCTACCTGAAAAAGAATTCAGAGTAATGATAGTATAGATGATCCAGAATCTCGGAAATAGAATGGAACCGCGGACTGAGAAAATACAAAAAGTGTTTAACAAAGATCTGGAGGAACTAAAGAACACACAAACAGAGATGAACAACACAATAACTGAAATGAAAAATACACTAGAAGGACTCAATAACAGAATAACGGAGGCAGAAGAACGAATAGGTGAGCTGGAAGACAAAATGGTGGAAATAACTGCCAAGGAGCGGAATAAAGAAAAAAGAATGGAAAGAAGACAATCTCAGAGACCTCTGGGACAACACTAAACATACCAACATTCAAATTATAGGGGTCCCAGAAGAAGAAGAGAAAAAGAAAGGGTCTGAGAAAATATTTGAAGAGATTACAGTGGAAAACTTCCCTAACACGGGAAAGGAAATAGTCACCCAAGTACAGGAAGCACAGAGAGTCCCATACAGGATAAACCCTAGGGGAAACACACCAAGACACATATTAATCAAACTAACAAAAATTAAATTCAAAGAAAAAATATTAAAAGCAGCAAGGGAAAAACAAAAAATAACATACAAAGGAATCCCCATAAGATTATCAGCTGATTTTTCAGTGGAAACTGCAGGCCAGAAGGGAGTGGCAGATATACTTAAAGTGATGAAAGAAGAAAAACCTGCAACCAAGGTTACTCTACCCAGCAAGGATCTCATTCAGATTTGATGGAGAACTCAAAAGCTTTTCAGACAAACAAAAGCTAAGAGAATTCAGCACCACCAAACCAGCTTTACAACAAATGCTAAAGAAACTAAGTGGGAAACACGGGAGAAGAAAAAGACCCACAAAAACAAACCCAAAACAATTAAGAAAATGGTAATAGGAACATACATAATGATAATAACCTTGAATGTAAATGGATTAAATGACCCAACCAAAAGACACACACTGGCTGAATGGATACAAAAAAGACCCAAATCTATGTTGTCTACAAGAGACCCACTTCAGACCTAGGGACACATATGGACTGAAAGTGAAGGGGTGGAAAAAGATATTCCATGCAAATGGAAATCAAAAGAAAGCTGGAGTACCAATACTCATATCAGATAAAATAGGCTTTAAAATAAAGAATGTTACAAGAGATAAGGAGGGACACTACATAATGATCAAAGGATCAATCCAAGAAGAAGGTATGACAATTATAAATGTTTATGCACCCAACATAGGAGCACCTCAATACATAAGGCAAATGCTAACAACGATGAAAGGAGAAATCGACAGTAACACGATAATAGTAGGGGACTTTAACACCCCACTTTCACCATGGACAGATCATCCAAACAGAAAATAAATAAGGAAACACAAGCTTTAAATGACTCAATATATCAGATAGATCTAATTGATATTTATAGCCTATTCCACCCAAAAGTGTCAGAATACAGTTTCTTCTCAAGTGCACATGGAACATTCTCCAGAATAGATCACATCTTGGGTCACAAATCAAGCCTCAGAAAATTTAAGAAAACTGAAATCATATCAAGCATCTTTTCTGACCACAATGCTATGAGATTGGAAATCAATTACAGGAAAAAACTGTAAAAACCACAAATACATGGAGGCTAAACAGTGTGCTACGAAATAACCAAGAGATCACTGAAGAAATCAATCACTGAAATCAATCACTGAAAACACGAAGACCCAAAACCTATGAGACACAGCAAAAGCAGTTCTAAGAGGGAAGTTTATAGCAATTCAGTCACCTCAAGAAACAAGAGAAGTCTCAAATAAACAATCTAACCCTACACTTAAAACAACTAGAGAAAGAAGAACAAAGAAAACCCAAAGTCAGTAGGATAGAAGTCATAAAGATCAGAGCAGAAATAAATAGAAACAAAGAAAACAGTAGTAAAGATCAATAAAACTAAAAGCTGGTTCTTTGAGAAGATAAACAAAATTGATAAACCCTTAGCCAGACTCATCAATAAAAAAAGGTAGAGAACGCAAATCAATAAAATTAGAAATGAAAAATGAGAAATCACAACGGGCACTGCAGAAATACAAAGGATTATAAAAGACTACTACAAACAACTATATGCCAATAAAATGGACAACCATGAAGAAATGGACAAATTCTTGGAAAGGCACAATTTTTCAAGACTGAACCAGGAAGAATTAGAAAATATAAATAGACGTATCACAAGTAATGAAATTGAAACCGTAATTAAAAATCTTCCAACAAACAGAAGTTCAGGACCAGATGGCTTCACAGGTGAATTCTATCAAACATTTAGAGAACAGCTGACACTGATCATTCTCAAACTCTTCCAAAAAATTGCAGTGGGAGAAACACTTCCAAATTCATTATACGAAGCCACCATCACCCTGATAGCAAAACCAGAAAAAGATACCACAAAAAAAGAAAATTATAGACTAATATCACTGATGAACATAGATGGAAAAATCCTGAACAAAATACTAGCAAACAGAATCCAACAGCACATTAAAAGGATCATACACCATGGTCAAGTGGGATTTATCCCAGGGATGCAAGGATTCTTCAGTGTACGCAAATCAATCAGTGTGATGCACCACATTAACAAATTAAGGAATAAAAACCATATGATCATCTCAATAGATGCAGAAAAAGCTTTTGACAAAATTCAACACCCATTTGTGATAAAAACTCTCCAGAAAATGGGCATAGAGGGAACCTACCTCAACATAATAAAGGCCACATATGACAAAGCCACCACAAGCATCATATTCAATGGTGAAAAACTGAAAGCATTTCCGCTAGGATCAGGAACAAGACAAGAATGTCCACTCTCACCACTCTTATTCAGCATAGTTTTGGAAGTCCTAGCCACAGCAATCAGAGAAGAAAAAGAAATAAAAAGACAAATTGGAAAAGAAGAAGTAAAACTGTCACTATTTGCCGATGACATGATACTATATATAGAAAATCCTAAAGATGCCACCAGAAAGCTACTAGAAGTAATCAGTGAATTTGGTAAGGTTGCAGGATGCAAAGTTAATGCACAGAAATCTGTTGCTTTCCTATACACCAACAATGAAAAATCAGAAAGAGAAATTAAGGAAACACTCCCATTTACCACTGCAACAAAAAGAATAAAATACCTAGGAATCAACCTGCCGAAGGAGGCAAAAGACTTGTACTCAGAAAACTATACAACACTGATGAAAGAAATCAAAGATGACATAAACAGATGGAGAAATATACCAGGTTATTGGATTGGAAGAATCAATATTGTGACAATGACTATACTACCCAAAGCAATCTACAGATTCAGTGCAATCCCTATCAAACTAATAGTGGCATCCTTCTCAGAATTAGAACAAAAAATCTTACAATTCATATGGAAACACAAAAGACCCCGAATAGCCAAAGCAATCTTGAGAAAGAAAAATGGAGTTGGAGGAATTAGGCTCCCTGACTTCAAACTATACCACAAAGCTACAGTAATCAAGACAGTATGGTACTGGCACAAAAACAGAAATACAGATCAATGGTACAGGATAGAATGCCCAGAGGTAAACCCCACACATATGGGCACCTAATTTATGACAGAGGAGGCAAGAACATACAATGGAGAAGAGACAGCCTTTTCAATAAATGGTGCTGGGAAAACTGGACAGCTACATGTAAGAGAATGAAATTAGAACACTCCCTAACCCCATACACAAAAATAAACTCCAAATGGATTAAAGACTTAAATGTAAGACCAGACACTATAAAACTTTTAGAGGAAAACATAGGAAAAACACTCTTTGACATAAACCACAGAAAGATCTTTTTTGACCCACCTCCTAGAGTAACAGAAATAAAAACAAAAATAAACAAATGGGACTTAAAAGCTTTTGCACGGCAAAAGAAACCATAAACAAGACAAAAAGACAACCCTCAGAATGGGAGAAAATATTTGCAAATGAAACAACAGACAAAGGATTAATCTCCAGATTAATCTCCAAAATATACAAAAAGCTCATGGAGCTCAATATCAAAAAAACAAACAATCAAGTTCAAAAATGGGCAGAAGACCTAAATAGACATTTCACCAAGGAAGATATACAGATGGCCAACAGGCACATGAAAAGATGCTCAACATCACTAATTATTAGAGAAATGCGAATCAAAACTACGATGAGGTATCACCTTACACCAGTCAGAATGGCCATCATCAAAAAAGCTAGAAACAATAAATGTTGGAAAGGGTGTGGTGAAAAGGGAACCCTCCTACACTGTTGGTGGGAATGTAAATTGATACAACCACCATATGGAAAACAGTATGGAGGTTCCTTAAAAAACTAAAAATAGAACTACCATATGACCCAGCAATCCCACTACTGGGCATATACCCTGAGAAAACCATAAATCAAAAAGAGACATACACCACAATGTTCATTGCAGCACTGTTTACAATAGCCCCGTCATGGAAGCAACCTAAATGCCCATTGACAGACAAATGTGTAAAGAAGATGTGGTATGTAGATACAGTGGAATACTACTCAGCCATAAAAAGAAACGAAATTGAGTTATTTGTAGTGAGGTGGTTGGACCTAGAGTCTGTCATACAGAGTGAAGTAAGTCAGAAAGAGAAAAACAAATACCGTATGCTAATGCATATATATGGAATCAAAAAAAAAAAGGTACTGATGAACCTAGTTTCAGGGCAGGAATAAAGAGGTAGACATAGAGAATGGACTTGATGACATGGGGTGGGAGGGCAAAGCTGGGGCAAAGTGAGAGTAGCATCGACATATATACACTGCCAAACGTAAAATAGTTGGCTGGTGGGAAGCAGCAGCATATCACCGGGAGATCAGCTCAGTGCTTTGCGATGACCTAGAGGGGTGGGTTAGGGAGGTTTGGAGGGAGGCTCAAGAGGGAGGGGATATGGGGACATGTGTATGCATGTGACTGATTCACTTTGTTGTGCAACAGAAACTAACACGGTATTGTGAAGCAATTATACTCCAATAAAGATCTATTAAAAAAATAAAGGTTAGCAAAGTTGATCTACAAGGGCTTATTGTCTAAAAAAAGTTAACTATCTAAAAATAAACAATTAGTAATAATTTTGGTAGTCTAGAAGATGAAAATTTTTATGAATTACTGAAAATTCAAGTTACTGTTGGGAGAAGACAAAGAATACTGTACTGTGATTTATGATTATGAATCATAAAATATCAAATTTCAAAGTAAAAGAGAAAATCCTTTATTGTTTATATTTTATGTTCCAGGGAGCAAAGAGTGATTTCAGTTTCTTGGTGGTTTACGTCCCTCAAGTACCCTTCAAAGAATGCTTACAAATTTACGTATGTCTGCAGAAGTTGATGAGTCCCGCAGGAAAAGACTTCTAGGTACAAAAAGTTTTTCTTTACTATACTCAGGTGTCACACAGATTGGAATTCTATTAGAGACAATTCGTTTGTATGATATGTTGGCCATATTTTCATGATTTAAATTAATTTTGCAAACCTTTATTGAGCATCACCATCTTTAGGGAACTGCAGAAGAACATAAAGATGCTGAAGACTTGGTTCTGCCAAAGGATATTTAGGTTGGTGGGCTCCCTAGGCATGATAATAGATAACCATATGTGGTAAAACAGGAAATGTGCTCCAAGAGGATATAAACACAGTGGTGAAGGAGGGAGCTTGGGGAAGGAGTGAGGGGTTCCCATGGAAAGAGGTCTTCAGGGGTCCTGAAGCTGATGGTCCTTAAGCCTGCGTGGGGACTTGGAGAACAATGGAGTCCCAGGACCAGAGAGTCACTAGAGCACTGGGGACACAGACTCGAGCAGACTTTGCTTAGGATTGGCCCTGTCTACAAAATCACTAATGGAATTCAAACTCGCTAGGAACACATCCCCTGACATTTGAAAGCTGGCCTTCCAGGTGGATTTTTGTGGACTCTCACTATGTATTTTGAGCCTCTTGAGTCCAGAAGTAGAGGTGTCAGCAGGCAGTCTGACTTGTTGAGTTGGAGTTTGCTGTAATGCCTCCCTCTTGTTCTAGGTCCCCGCTCCTTCCTTTTAGAAACTTTTTGAATTCTGTCTGAGTGCACTTCTTGCTGCCCCGCCTCTTAGACTTGTCCCCGTTTTATTCAATAAGATGTCAATGCACCGACTACCTAAGGACCTGGGAAAGTTGAGCAGCATCCCAGATTGATTTCATTTCATCTCATTGGTCCCAACCGCTTTTCAGATACTCCAACGACTTTCACCTCCTGCCCACTGTATATGCCCCTAGAATTTCCCTGTCCCTACAGGAATCCATGCCAACAAAAAGGGGTGAATCAGAAAGGAAAAATCAATTATGTACATTTCTAATAAGCTCATTGACCAAAGTCTACCAGGCCATCACTTGTTCTGGTCCTTCGTGCTCTAGACCTTCAGACCAGTGTTTCTTTTTATACTTGTGTTAAGGAGTTGGGTTTGGATAGGAAGGAGTCTGAAGTACAGCACCGGTTGCTGCAGCAGCAAAAAGGATGCTGCCTGAGTTTCCACACTACCGGCCAGGATTGATGACTCAGCAGTACTGATGCGTGCCTTCCATTCAAGGTCGTAACAAGGGATTTGTCCTGGGCAGAGAGCCAGTACACCACCTAACTGGCAGATGCCTTTGCCCAGAGCTCTTAGGTTCTCTTCCCACGCAGAGGGGCCCTAGTGGTCCTGGGAAGAAGCAGTCCTATGACCTAGTATGTAAATGAACTCCTTGGAATGGATTTTGGGGACTTGGCGCCCTTTTGCAGGTTTTAAAAGAAGGGCTAATCCTCCTTACAAAACTCTTTTAGAAATTGTGCCAGCCTGGGAATGGCATTATAGGGCCCTAATGAGCAGATAACTGGGACATCAGGAGACCTGTCTGGTCACTTTGATGTAAAATGAGAGAGACGGATAGATGTTATGTATAAATTAGTCTTTGTCTTAATCACATTCCAGCCACATAATCAACACCTAGTCCCAACAGCAGCTACAGATGAAATGGACAAAACTCTAGTAATTAAGGTAGACTTCCCAAACATTTATATATATTCTCTCATTCTATGTGAACACATGGTGTATAGGAGCATTAATATTTAACATAACTGCATGGTTGAGACCATTTCACACTATGTGGCTGGAGGAGTCGGAAATTTACCATCTACTTATTGACTTTTTGGGCATTTGGTATTAATTATTTTATGTTGAACATTCTAAGCATTTTTTTTCAGGGACTAATTAGGATGTATTTCTGTTTCCATTTGGGAAAGCTCAGAAGGGGAGGGAGGCTTACCTCTGTACATTGTGTAATTAATTCTTTTTTAGCTCTTATTCTATCAAAAGTAAGGAATGAAGAGATCTCTATGGCTTTCTCATTCTAGCCTCAACTGTCTTTTGTTCTTGTGTTGGGCCCAGCGCAGGGGCTCCTAGGTCCCTCCTGTTAGCAACGAAGAGAAAGAATGAGGTGCTGGCTGCCAGCATCTGGTTTGATTCTAAAGTAGAAACAATATTTAAATTACATGTTAATGCTGGCCCTGCCCCTATGCAGCCCTGGGAGAAATAATTACTAAGACAGGAATTAATGTGATGAAAGAACAAGTGATAAACATGGAAATAAAGTACTTAATGGCAACTATTTCATAAGATAGTGTAATAATATTTAGCAGAGACATTACATTTTCTCTCTTACATTATTTATATTTTTAGGTTAATTTCCCTCTGGTTTCTATATTACATGATTTGTATAATTTTGTTTTTAAAAGTACTCTGGAATGGAAAACTTTCCTATATTGCATATGGTGAATTTAACTAGTTTATCCTTTAATATCTTTAGTATTCTTAAGGAGACTTCTTCCTGAGAATGTGATTAGAAATATTTAGTACATTCCTATGAAATGCTAATATTGTTCTCTTTTTTACATTAGTAAATATTTAAAGTATAAAACCATTTTTTAAAAATAGCATGTTAGTGGTGGATTTGCTCATGGTCATAGAAGCTACACCTTTGGAAATAATTCCTGAGATTCATTCCCAAACCCCTTTGCTCTCTCTCTTGTATTAAAACACATCGCTAGGGAGTGTTTGGTCTCCAATCTCCTGTGAGGGAAAAGTTGGAAGTCAACCCTGAAAGATACATTCACGGAGAATCGCCATGCAGGGATTTGTCTACTCAAATTCACAGCAATGCTGAGTTTATAAACCCCAAATTTTCTTTGCTCCCAGCTCTTTGCTTGACTTTTCCATCTTGACATTAGCTCAGGGTGAGGAGTAAAGATAGATGACTTCAAGTTGTGGGTTGTATGTCTTCAACTTGTTGACCTGATAGGGCCCAATCCTGTTGGTTCCTATGGGATGACAATGAATGTATCATTTATTGTCCAGTTGCAGGAAATTTTCCTTCTGCCTGATGCTCTGATTTCAGTTGTACAATTAGGGCTGAAACTCTCTGATCTTTGTGGTTGTTGCTTGGCTGGCTGACACCTGTGTTCTAGGGTGATCTTTGGTTTGACACAACTGGATAGCACAGTTTGCTGTTTGTAGAAGTATGCATTCCTTTAAATAAATATAGTGCATAGAAATCAAGATTTGAAGAATCCACTGGTAGTATACTTTACAAAGAGATTATTAGTTTTGAAAAAGTTTTTATCATAGCACTCAACTTTTACAAAGTGGGATCCATCCATACCTGTTCTTTATCTAACATTCCATTTGTCAGTTAGAAGCAGTGTTGCTATCTGATTTGTTTGGATTTTTGTAAAGATAGGCTACTTTCACAAATATAAGCAGCAGGAAATATTAAGACAATCATCTAGATAATTCAAGCCAAAAATTACTTTGACATCATCACAAAATTATAGGAAAAGTATACCTGAATCCATATTACCACTTATCTTGAATTTTCACATATAGCTTTGGAACTTTTTTTCATCATCAATTATGAAAATAAATCACATAATAATTAATATTTTTGGCCAAATTTCAGCCATGTTCACAGTTCTATTTTTTAAAATAAACTTAAAAAATTTTAGACCAGAGTTATATTTGTAGAAAAATTGAGAAGATAGCACGGAGAATTCTCCTTATAGTCCACACACAGTTTCTTCTATTATTAATGTCTTATAATGTATATGTATGGTACATTTGCCAAAATTAATGAATCAATATTGATATATAATTATCATATCAATAATAAGATAAAGTCCATACCTCATTCAGATTTTCTTAGTTTTTACCAAATGTCCCTTTTCTGTTTTAGGCTCCCATCCAGGATAGCACATTTTACTTAGTTGTCATGTCTCCTTAAGGTCCCCTTGGCTGTGACAGTTTTTTTAGACTTTTCTTATTTTTGATGACTTTAACATTTTTAAGGCACACTGGTTTGGTATCTTGTAAAATGTCCCTCCATTGGGATTTGTTTGGTGCTTTTCTCATGGGTAGACTGGAGTTAGGGCTTCTGGAGAGAAAGATGTTAGTAGAAATAATCTACCACTTTCATCACATCGTATCAAGGGTACATACTATCAGAATAGCTCATCACTGTTGACATTGACCTTGATCACCTGGCTGAGGTGTAGTGTTTGTCAGGTAGAACACTCTTTTAATAGGCAAATTCCCACTGCATATTTAAGAGATGATGAAGAAATTTCTTCATGTGCCACCTGTTAGGACACAGCTTTTAACTGGAGTAAATTATACCCATAATGTTAATTTTGGGCAGTGAGAGATTGCATGGATATGGAATGAATCAAAACTACTTATAATTGACCAAACAATTGAATTTCTGATCAAGTTAGAATTTCATTTGATTTTTAAATATTTGCAAGTATGAATAAAACACAAAAATTGCTTTTAAGTATTCTGAATCCTATACTGTAGTAAACACCAGACTTTTTACTATTGAAAGACAAAGGTTAATTGTAATTTATTCATTAAAATATTTGAATACTTCTCTGTGCTGGTATCACAGATAGATATGTTAGAATTAAAACCTATCTTTTACTTCTTCTTACCTGTGGACCTTTTATTTGTAGGAAACAGTAAGGATTAGGGAAACGGCTAGACGTTGGTGAATGAGTTAGGTCATTAAGGAGGTTAAAAGAAATTATAACTCGTGGGCTATGTAATATGACTATGAAACATTGTCTGCATAAAAGTAGTTGTTGATAACTGGAACTCCCGTCAACTAACCCAAACGCAGTCATTCATCAATATTATATACACAAACAAAGACGGCATATTCACAGGGGTCAATTTGAAATATGTCTGTGAAGCATTTTCTCTTCATCTTGCTTAGTTTCATGCTGGCCAAATCATTAGAATTTCCTCTTTTTTTTTTTTTTTTTATAAATTTATTTATTTTTTTTGGCTGCGTTGGGTCTTCGTTGCTGTGCACGGGCTTTCTCTAGTTGTGGCGAGCGGGGGCTACTCTTTGTTGTGGTGCGCAGGCTTCTCATTGCGGTGGCTTCTCTTGTTGCAGAGCATGGACTCCAGGCTCATGGGCTTCAGTAGTTGTGGCACGTGGGCTCAGTAGTTGTGGCGTGTGGCCTCAGTAGTTGTGGCGCACGGCCTCAGTAGTTGTGGCTCACGGACTTAGTTGCTCCGCGGCATGTGGGATCTTCCTGGACCAGGGCTCGAACCCGTGTCCCCTGCATTGGCAGGCGGATTCTTAACCACTGCGCCACGAGGGAAGTCCCAGAATTTCCCCTTTTTTGCTCTGTAGTGGATCAGCTAGTGGTCTGTATCCATGAGAAGGCAAAATGCCCAGTTGAACAATATATCCAGTACTTTTAGGAATATCTCTGGAGATTAATTTTATTTGACCATTTAAGGGAGAAATGTTTAGTGAAATACATTAACACTCTGTAGGATGACATAGTATATAAAATTACACCTGCCTGATGAGATGTTTAATAAAATTGAGCACCAGTTCTCAAACCTATGAAAAGAAGGAACAAAATATTGTTCTTTAACATGATAAAAAGTTCTACTTAATATCATAGGTAAAAATCATGCTGAATTTACATATATTCAGAGTTATCCACCCTCAACCTGCTACAAAACAATTTCATCCAATACAATACAATTCAATGCAATTATGTACTGAGCACCTACTTTCTAATGCTCAGGATACAGTAAGGAGCAAAACAGGCTTGCTCTCTAAAGCTTACATTTTAGTTTAGGAGTGTATGGGAGGGAGACAGGTAGGGAGATGAGAAATAAATACATATATGCAATGTCACATGGTGAGAAGTGCAGTGGAGAAAAATAAAGCAGGGAAGGCTTAGGAAGCCCAGGGGAAGAGGATGTAATTTAAAATAGGGGAGTCAGGAGAGGCATCACCGAGAATCTAGCACTCGAGCAAACACCTGGAGGAGGTAACAGGAAGAGCTCTCCCCATACCCGGGGAAGAACTTTCCAGGCATCCACAGTAGCAGGTGCAAAGGCTCTGAGGCAGGGACATATCTGATATGTTCAAGCAATAGTGGAGTCTCTGTAGCTGGAAAGAAGCTAATGAGGAACAGAGTCTTAAGTTGCACAGAGGGAGGAGGTAGACCATTTGGGGCTTTGCAAGGAACTCTCAGCACTTTGGAAGATTTTTGAGCAGAAGTGTGACAATATCTGACCTAAGTGCTCAAAAATTATTCTAGCTGCTCTTTTGGATTGTGCTAAGGAGGCCATTGCAATAATGCCTGTGAGAGAGCCGGGTTGCTGACACGGAGGAGTGGAAATGGTAGGGAGGAGTGGGATTCTGGAGGAGTTTTGCAGGTAGAGTCAGCAAGTTTTGCAGACAGGTAAAGGTGGATGTGAGTTTCTTTTCAGCATTGGCAGTAGGCAGGATGGAGTGGCCTTCATAATGACTATTTTATAGAGATTTCTATTTTCTTGTCCACATAATAACGTACAAAAAAGAAATGAGCTTTAAAAGGAAGTCCATTAGAAAACTATGATTATATGCCTAGAAGAGCTAAAGTAATCAAGCAAAGCTATTAGAGATAATAGAACAGTGGAGAAAACTGCTGGTCAGAAGATAGGATCACACGAATAAGTCCTATACTCAAATGCCTTTATTATCCAGCTAAAAAATATACTCAGAAAAGACTTCCAATTTATGATAGCCACAAAATTGGATTATGTGTTAATTACACTTGTATGACGGTATATAACACATATCAAAAAATCTACAAAATTTTCGTGGTGAAAAAAATGACTGAATACATAGAGAAATATGTCCTTTTTCTGGATACGAAGGTCGAATGGAAGCGGCAATTATTTTCTGTTTAATTTGTAGTTTGTTTTTTTTTTTCCCACGTTCTTTTATTTATTTATTTATTTATTTATTTATGACTGTGTTGAGTCTTCGTTTCTGTGTGAGGGCTTTCTCTAGTTGCGGCAAGTGGGGACCACTCTTCATCGCGGTGCACGGGCCTCTCACCATCGCGGCCTCTCTTGTTGCGGAGCACAGGCTCCAGACGCGCAGGCTCAGTAATTGTGGCTCACGGGCCCAGTTGCTCCGTGGCATGTCGGATCTTCCCAGACCAGGGCTCGAACCCGTGTCCCCTGCATTGGCAGGCAGATTCTCAACCACTGCGCCACCAGGGAAGCCCTAATTTGTAGTTTTAAGACAACTTCAGTTGAAATACCAGTGATGTCACTGGTGTTTTGTTAAAGAATTCAGAATAATTGGTTCTATGGTATACTTGGAAAGACAGACAAAAATATGAAAGTGTTAATGAAGAACTAATAATTATGAACTAGACTGTTTAAAAAACAACAACTGAGCCAGTGTAACCCTGGATTAGAAGGAAAAATATAGAGCGTTGAAATAAAATAGGGCTTGCATAAATATTTTTTAGTATGTATGAAAAGATAATATATGGCAAGTGAGTATAATGGAATTATACAGAGCATAATTATTTTATACATGCTTCTAGAATAATTTGATTTCAATGTGGCAAAAAACAAATTTACCTCAAAGAATTAAAATGGAAAATTAAGTCATATGCAAAGAGTTTATTTAAGCAAAGCCAAAAACCATTTTAGATTATTAGAGAAGTTATGAAGAAAAAATGGGCAAAGCTTTTAAAATAAAATTCAAACATCTGTACAATTAAAATAAAACAAAGATAAAATAGCAGCAAAATAAAGAAAATATTTTTAAGTACTTGCAGGAAGTCCAAGTGTCACATGGGCAGTGTTATTAAATGTTCTTTAGGGTTTCTGATGTTTTACAAATATATTTATGCAACAGATAGAAATTTAATAGGTAAAATATATAAAGAGCTTATAAAATCTCTAAAACTACCACCAGATCTCCCACAGACAAGCATATATGTCTACATCTATTTACAAATATTGTGTAAGCAAATAAGTCACACAAAAGAAAAACTTCTTAACCTCATTTATAAGAAAGTAAATAGAAATTAAACTAGTTCCAGAGTAAATTACACACCTATTAAATAAGTCAACATCAGAGGAAGTGCTGATGAATTCTGAAGGTGCCACGTGCAGTAGAGATGACACTATAAATTGATTCAGTCCTTCAACAGGGCAATATTTTAGGCAACATGAAAATATTTTTAGCTTTATTCTAGGAATCTTAGTATGGGGAAGCTTCTGTATGAAAATAATCTAAAGGAAAACGTTACCTGTATAAAAGTGAATTATAGTGGTATTACCTGGGATAGTTACAACAATAACTAGAAACCAAATAAATGTTCAACACTTGAGAATAGTGAAGTAACCTGTAGTTTAATAATCCGATGCAAGGCTGTTTATTATGAGCTTAAGGTGGGGAATTAGAAAAATAATTATCAGATAAGGATTATAGGGAGAAATAGCAAAAGACAAAATTTTGATCATGATCCAAATATCACAGAATGTTTACCTGTGGTTAAAGATGAGAGATGTTATCAAGAAAGGTAGTTGAGTCTAGATGAAAGAATTTGGGATGTAATTTGTGTAACGTTTTAAAAAATCAACATTAAAGAATTAACGTGAACATCTACGTATAGCAATGCATTAATGGGAGGTATTCGGGTGTTACAAGAAATGTATTGATTTGCCCATTTCCTACGCTTTGTCTTCCTTAAGCAGTATTGCTCATTGCATTTTGGAACTGGGGTGGCAAAACACCAAGACTGTTGGCACCTTCATTCTGTGGGCCCTTGGGGAGGGGAGTCCTGGAGTAGGTGGGGCTGGGGGAGTTGACCCAGGCCTCTGTGCTGCATGGAAGACACCTGACCTAGGGTTGGGGACAGAGCTGGAGTCTCTTGTGGAACTGGAATGCTGGGCATAGGACAAAGGCAGAGCCAGCTACGTGGATCCAGCCAGCCCAGCACGGATGTGGCAGATGAAGGCTGTGCGTACATCTTGGCACAGTATCGGATGCCACTGGGCTCCTTGCTCTGGTTGAGAGCTAAGAAGGACTGTGTTTGCTGGTGAGAGGCATTTGTAACCCCCCTGGATGGCCCAGGGAGGCCAGGGGTGGGGCTACCATCCGCAGTTGTACTTCAGAGGAGCAGGTAGAGACCTGGTGTTTGAGCCTGGGTCTGGGCTACAGCAGGACAGGGTAGGTTCTGGGCTGGGGTCTCTGGAAAACATTACAGAGAATGTCCAAGGGAAGCATGCCCTCATGTAGGCCTTGTAGGGGGTGGTCATCCACTCTGGAACCCTGTGCATTCATGTTAGGCAACAGCTCCGAGTGAGGGGCCTGGCATGGGGGGCAGGGTGGGGAGAGAGGAGGTGTGAACCATCCAGGGACCAGCGTCTCCCAGGGCATTTTATCCTGGTGAAGCAGAAACATGAGGACTGTCTACTGAGATCAAGACCATGGAGTGAAGGTGCTTCAAGCCCTCCTTAGCAGATTAAAATATCTGTTTCCACTCCTCCTTCACATTTTCTCAACATTTCTGTGCATTTCCACCTTTCTCTTCATCTCATGGGAAGACGCAGCCCTCTTTCCGGTGAAAAGTAATGCCTCTGTCTGGGATCCATTCTCCCTTGATTCCTTTGGGATTTATAGCACCCTTTGTCTTTTCGTCTTGCTGGCTTCTTTTTATGTGCCTTAAAACACAGCCGGAGCTCTTCTGCTTTCCATAGCTACAAACAAACAGCAGTGTCTTCTCTTGACCCTACTAGCTCCTCAATCTGTGCCTTCCTTCTTATTTAGGTATTAAATGATTTCTAAAAACATCATTATTTTACGTATTGAAAATATAATGTAAGGACAATTTGAAAAGTTTTAAACGAAAAAAATCAATCATACCATTCTAAAAGAACTAACTTAATTCTGGGGGTAATTATCATATCATCACGTTCCTTAAAAAACAACTTTATTGAGGTAAAATTAACATGCAGTAACCTGCAGATATTTGAAGTACACAGTTTGAAAAGTTCTGACACATTTCTACATCCATGAAACCACCACCCTAATGAAGATAATGACATACTCATCACCCTCC
Source organism: Balaenoptera physalus (assembly GCF_965194825.1). Lineage (NCBI taxonomy): Eukaryota > Metazoa > Chordata > Mammalia > Artiodactyla > Balaenopteridae > Balaenoptera > Balaenoptera physalus. The sequence goes on along the minus strand of NC_138883.1, from coordinate 172,392,481 downwards.
AAAGTTCCTCGTGCCCCATGGTAATCCCTCCCTCCTGCCTACCCCTTGTTAGGCGTCCACTCCTTCCCACCCCATCCCTATTCCCCAGGCAACTAGTGATCTGCTTTCTCTCACTATACATTAAATTTTCCGATCCATGAGTCCAGTATATCTCTCCATTTATTGTCTTTAATTACATTTAGTAATGTTTTATAGTTTTCAGTGTAAAGACGTTTCACATCTTTGTCAATTTATCCCTAAGTATGTCATGTTGTCTGATGCAATTATAAATTCTATTTTTAATTTAAATTTCCTATTCTTCATAGTTGGTGTATAGAAATACAGTTGATTTTTGAATATATCTTGTATCCTTCAGCTTTGCTAAACTTGCTTATTAATTCTAGTAGGTTTTTTTGTGTGTGTGTGTGTAAATTCCATAGGATTTTCTACATGAGAGATCAAGTTGTGTGTGACTAAAGACCATTTTATTTTTTCTTTTCCAAACGAAATATGTTTTATTTCCTTTTCTGGTCTTATTGCGCTGTCTGGTATCTCTAGTTTGATGTTGAAGAGAAGTTCAGAGAGTAGACAACCCTGCCCTGTTTTTGATCTTAGGGGGAAAGCATTTGGTCATTCTCACTAAATATGATAATAGCTGTAATTTGTTGTAGATGCTCTTTGTCAGGTTGAGAAAGTTCCCTTCTATTCCTGAATTTTTTAAAAAATCAGGAATAGATTTTGAATTTTGTTGATTGCTTTTTTATACATCTGTTGAGCTGATTTTATGGTTTTTCTTTTTTAGTTTTTTACTATGATGAATTATACTGGTTGCTTTCAGAATGTTAAATCAACTTTGTATTCTTGGGATAAGCCTTCGCTGGTCATGATGTATTATCTTTTTAATATACTGTTAAGTTCTATTTTCTATAATTTTGTTTAGAATGTTTGCATCCTTGTTCATGAGGGATAATTAATTTTTAGTTTTCCTTTCTTATACTGTCTTTGTCTGATTTTGACATCAAGGTAATGCAGGCCTTATAAAATGAGTTCAGAAATATTTCCTCCTCTTCCATGTTCTCAAAGAATTTATGTAGAATTCTTATTTCTTCCTTAAATATTTGCTATAATCAGTGAAGCCATCTGGGCCTGAATTTTTTTTGGGGGGGGGGTGGGAAGTTTTACTTCTTTCTTTCCAATCTGTTTGCCTTTTATCTACTTTGTATTTCTGAAAAAGTCTATATTTTGCTTTTGTTTTTTTAAGTTACTTTTGTTGGATTAAAGAATCCTAGAATGATGGTTTTTCCTTTAAATTTGTTAAAGGATGTTGTTCCACTGTCTTCTCGCTTATGTTATCAATATTTCTGATAAGAAATCTAATGTTACCTTTACATTTGTTCTTCTGTGTGTAATATATGATTGTTTCCCTCTGGTTGCTTTCAAAATAGTTTCCTTATCACTGATACTGTGCAATTTGATTATGATGTTCCTTGGTGTAGTTTTCTTCTTGTTCCTTATGCTTAGGGTTTGTTCAACATATAACATGGGGAAGTTCTGGCCGTTATTTCTTCAAATATATTTTCTGTGTCTCCCTTTCTTCAGGGGTACAAATTACACATATATTAGGCTGCTTGAAGGTACCCCACAACTCACAGATGCTCATTCTGTTTTGTTTAAAAAAATTTTTTTAATCTCTGTCTTTCAATTAGAATAGTTTTTAATCTCTGAAAGTTCAAATTGGTTCTTTTTTATATCTTCCATGTCTCTACTTAACTTTTTGAACATATTTAATAAAATTATAATAACTCTTTTAATGTTCTTTTCTGCTAACTCTAACATCTGTGTTAGTTCTGGATGATTTTGATTGATTTGTCTGTTATTAAATGGTCATACTTTCCTACTTCTTTCCATACCTGGTAATTTTTATTAGATGCCAGACATTGTAAATTTTACCTTTTTGGGTGCTGAATATTTTTGTATTTCTATAGATGCTCTTTAGCTTTGTTTTGGAACACAGTTAACTTACTTGGAAGTAGTTTGATGCTTTCATGTCTTGCTGTTCAGATTTGCTAGGAAGACTCAGGGGAGTGATCAATCTATGGCCAATTATTCATCACTACTGAGGCAAGAACTTTCTGAGTGTCCTACCTAATGCACCACGAATTATGAGGCTTTCCTGGCTGGATGTGTGAACAGGTACTATTCCTGGCCCTGTGTGAGCCCTGGTCACCAATCTTTCTAATCCTTTTAAGTGGTTCCTTCCCCAGTTTCTGATAGTTTCCTCTCAGTGATCAGTATTCAACTGAATACTGATATAAAAAGGGACCCTTTTATAGATCTCTGAAGTTCTCTCTCTCTGTACCTCTCTCATCTCCGGTACTCTGCCCTGTGAACTCTATCCATCCTGGTGTCCCCTGACTCTTAGCTTTGTCTCCTAAATTTGGGGAATCTGCTTGATTCCACTTGGGATCCCCTCTCTGTTCTGTGGCCTGGAAACACTCTTAATTCAGTAATTTGGGACAATTAGAAGGTGTATTGTGGATCATTGCCCTTTGTTGTCCTGCGCCCAGTATCTTGAAAAGTATTGGTTCATATAGTTTGTCAGTTATTTTCTTTGTTTTAGGTGGGACGGTAAACTTGTTGCCTGTTACTCTGTCTTGGCTGGAAGCAGAAGTTCATTCATATCCTCTTAAAATACAACTCTTTACATGGTTGCAATTAGACTATATGTATCATTTTATGGTCATATAAACATTATATCTCAGACAGACAGTTTCCCTATTTCTAAATAGTTTTCATAATTGCCCTTTTAGTAGCTGCAAAATATTCCACCGTGTGCCAAATTTATTTGAGAGCATCTTATACGTTAAAGAATGATTGATTCCAAAAAAGAATTTCAGATGGCTTACTGACAAAGCCTACTAAATAAGAGTAATACATTATGAATTAAAAGGAAAAACAAGGCTGAGAAAAACCAAGGAAGTGATAATGTCAACTATGATAATATCTGCTCTAATTGAAAGTAAAATTAAGCTTTGGGTATTCTGGCAGCCAAATGTGCCAACTGTGATTAGTTCCATTATTTTCATTATCCGAATGTAAAGGAGACTTAAGGGGAGCTAACAGTTATTGAATGCCTACTATGTGCTGCTTAACCTAAGGTATAATAATATTTGATTTGATTTTCACCTTACCCTCCTGCTACCCACTTGGGGTCACAGAGCAAATGACAGGATAGCTTTCTGATTTCCAAGAGTAAAATGGCACAGCCGGGATTCTGAGGCTGAAGCCATCGGTTACACAGGCTGCCTCAGGAGGGACAGACATTTTCCTTGTACTAAATTCCAAGAGAAATTTCTCACATGGGGCAATTTATACAGGCAGCAGTGAGTGACCCAAACATCAGAGTCTACCCAACAGTTTCATACTAAATACAGAAGAGGTTTTTATTGGCTATTTTTTTTTTTTTTTTGCAACAGCTTTTTGTGGGTATGACCTTGAACTGTCCTTCAACTGAGGAGCTTTTAGGAGGAGCTACACGGAAAGGAATTATGTAGCTTTCGTGGGATGTAACATTAGCCAAGGATGGAGCTTAGTTACTTAGAGGACAGGATTACTGTTCTCCACATGTCCTCGTTCTGTGATCTTGATTGCTCTTGGACAAGGTTTTGAAAAGACCTAGATAGCTCAAATCTCACTATTTGTTTGTTTGTTTGTCTGTTTGTTAAGTGTCTGTTTTACACTAATTGACTCTCCTTCCTTACAGATTGCCCCACAATCCTTCCACTTTGATTTCTAGGTCCATAGCTCTACTAAGAGCTCTGGGCATCTTTGTTGAGGGACCATTGTCACTGGAATTCTGGGGTTCTCTCCCTCCTCCTCTGTCAGACTGCTAGTTTTCCTCACAAACTCCCCATGTTGTACCCAGCCCTTCCCGGGTGCTGTCTTTGCCCCTTTCTTCTTGTATTTAACATTTTAGCGTCTCCACTGGTGCCTAGTTGAATATTACTGAGCACCTGCTGCTCTGAGCTTGATGCTCAGAGCTATAGGATTTCACAGAGAGGAATGGTACCTAGTTCTGACATCTGGTTGTCCATGACGTTTGGTTGCTCATGTTATTATACTCCTAGTAGGAGGATAATAAAAGAAAGTGAATGATTGTCATCAAAAACAGTAACTTAAAAGTTGTACAGACAAAGCAAATTTGAATGCCCAAATGGAAAAATTAGGGAATATTGCATGGAGGATATAACTTCTGACATTGAAAGTTTTGTAAACATACACACTTTCGCCGGACTCAGTTGATGTGGCTCCCAGCCTTGCTTGGCCCTGCCGTGGCCTCCGGGATGTAGCTGTGTGCTCAGTGGGGAGCCCAGCTGCGCCGTCACCGTCCCTTCCCTCCTCCTGGCACTGCCGGCCATCCCAGCCTCCTTCAGGGCGTGGGCCAGGCTGCGGGCCAGCTCCCATCACACGCACTGAGGAAGGACCATCAGCACTTCCAGTGCCTGCGTCCCATCTGACTGACCCACAAAGGCTGCGGGTGTCCCTCTGTTTCTGCCATGCCTTTCTGTTCACAGCTACCTGGAGGAGCTGGTCAGGTCACTCTGAGATGTAAGGGAGCTCATGACCTGTGGAGTCCCTTTGGCCAACCAGAGTCAGCTGATGGGCAGGAACAGGCTGGTGACCACCCCCTCCCCCCCACTTCCTCTCCTTGATGTACTATCCCAGGGAATAAAGTTCCCTGCCTGTCTGGACACCCTTCCTCACCACCAAGCATCTGTACTGTGACCAGCTGCGTAGGTACCACCTGGTACCCACTCTCATCCCCTCCCACCTCCTTCACTCTCACTGCCCTGAGATGACACCTCCCAATAATGTCTTCATGTGTGAGATCTGCTATAGGCTCTGTTCTCTAGATTCTTTCTTCTAGGGCAAAGATTCAGGGTGAGGCTTTACAAGCAAAGTACAGAGAGAGGAAGGCAGGTGTGCCAAGGTCCAACATTGGTGGCTGACATGAAATCTCTCACCCTGGTGTGTTTTAGGCTTCTCAACATCCAGAACTTCTTGGGCTGGGCCCTCTTCGGGGTACACCCTCCCTCTGCCCACATCCGCCAGTTGCAACAGCACCGATGTTCACTTTTTCCTTATGCTTTCTATATTTTCCAAGTACTTAGTCCATGAGGAATCATAAACCAGAAGTCATAAAAAAGAGGTTCTGCTTATTCCTTAAATTGCAGCTCAAAAACAATGACGTTCTTAAAGCTGAAAGTAAACTCTCTCTGCTCTGTGCTGCCTGAACAGTTTTTAGGTCACTTTATAGCATTTATTACATAACGTCTTGTACCATAAATGATTCTTGGGTATCATCACATCTACCAGATAAAAAGCTCCTTGAGGGGAGAGATTATGACTGAGTTTTGCACCTTCTACAAAGCCTGTCATAGAACACAGCACACAGTAGGCAGTCAGCAAAGATCAGTTGAATACACTTAGCAAACTATCCACGAGGTTAAGATAACCCTGTAGATACGTTCCTTAAATCATTACTATTATTATGGTTAATTTTGAATTTTTTTTATGAAACCCACCAGCACATCTAGAATGTTCTGACAGCTTGGTGCAAAGCCACACTCACGTGACTCAGATCATACTGTGAATTTCCAAGCACCTGACAGTGGGGAGTGATTCTCAAAAGTTCCTGAGGTCAAGGGCATTAAAGTCCAATCCAACAACATGGAAGGGAGTTTTGACCCATTGGGCCACCATAGGATAAACAATGAGAGAAGAAACTTTTCATTCACTCAGTTAATATTTTTGAGCACTTACTTTATGCCAAGCACTGTGATGATCAAATAAATTGCTTTTAAAAGTATAAATTATATAGGGGCAACAGCTATACCCATCCATAGGAACTTTTAAAAGTTATTCATTTCTTCCCCCCAGTTTTTATTTAGAAAATTGTTTTCCATGTTCCTATACTTCATACTGTGTAGTTAATTCTAAGGAGTTTTTGGAGTCATTACAGCAGGTGAGTAAAGGGAGAAATCGGAAAAGGACATGAGAAACTGTTGCCAGAAGTATTAGTAATTGCTATTTTTAGTTGAAAAAGTGGACTCCATAATAAGATATAAGCTTGGCAGTGCTCATAAAAAAAGATGCTTTAATTTTCTTAAGTCTCTGACTCTGGGAAGCCTTTGGAGCCAGTCATTATATAACAAGACTGGGCAGACTTCCTTTTTTTTTTTTTCCTTTGACATCTTCCCAGGAAAATGCTGCATGATATGATTTTCAAAGCTAATTTCCTTTTTTTCTTGTCTTAAGCAGTGTCCCTTGCTACAAATTAGCCTCCCTAAGCTAGAGAGTCTCCTTCAAAATTCCTAACAGGCAGCCTGGTGGAGAGATGGGAGGGAAGGGAAGGGAGGGAGCAGGGCGGGAGGGAGGGAGGGAGAGAGAGGTAGAGGGTGTCTGTCTGCCGTGTACATGTGGTGCAGGCAGGGAGATCAGAACGCTCACAGAACAGGCAGTGTAATTACATGGTCCTTGGAAGTATGTTAGCTCCACGGGGAACTCGGCTTGCCCTTCTACTTAGGGAGGAAAAGTAGATTTGGGGATGGTGGAAGGAGTCAGTTCATAACTGACTTCCTGCTCGGTAGTGATGAGGGCATCTGCTGATCTCCAGTGACTGCCTGATGCTCGTGGTCAGGCTTCACTCTCTTGCTCCCAGATACTTGATTTTGCAAAAGGAACACACCTTTCTGCAGGAAAGAAGATACTGACCAGCTTGCGAGCGGTAGGTTGACATCCAGCGTGTTTATGCAGCAGAATTGCTGAGAGATGCAGAGAAAGCGGGGGGTGGGTGGGGTGTTATTCGGGCTGATTGATTTATCTCCAATAGGAAATGATTTGTTTTAATTGTCAGTTAAAAGAAGAGCTGCTGCCTAGGCTAAGGTATCAGTTAAGCATCCTATGTTCTAAGCTTTTATGTTTGTGTTTGATGTGGCTTCTGTGCTTGTACAGCTTAGGGAAGCTAGGCAGGACTCACCTTTAAATAACCTGCAGCTTCCTATTTTTCCTTTTTTTTTCCTCTCTCCCTAAGCACTGTTCCCACCCCTTCTTGCCAACATCCCCCTGACCTCCCCTGCCACCCCATGTGAAATGTGGCCGCTCGCATCTCGAGCCCTTTGCATCCTGAGTCTGGATTTCTGGCTGTTTTTGCTGCAGGTTTCTGTGGATGCTTTGCAGTCACCCAGGGCCTAGGCGGACTGACTGTGCAGGAGGTTTGTGCGTGGGAATCGGAGACCATGGCAGTGCAGCTGGTGCCAGACTCCGCGCTCAGCCTGCTGATGGTGAGTGCTTGGGAGGCGGAGCGCAGGCAGCGCCCAGCTCCAGCCTCCCCGCATCACACCCCGCACACCGTGGTCTGCCGCTGCTGCTTCAGTGGCTGCAGACACGTTCAGACTCGCTCTGCTTTATCCCACATGCTCTTCTGAGATGATTTCTGGGGTAAGAGTCTCAGCCATGACAAAGCATTCCCAGGGAAAAGAAGCGTTAGATTTGCCATTTTAGAAACTTGTTGCTTAATGCTATTTTGAGTGATGTGCTGGCAGACAGGTGCTGAGAGCCCCTGGAAATAGATTCCCACCAACGCCTCCCCCTGGCTCTCCGCATCCTTCCCCCCTGCCCCACCCGCGCCTTTTGTATCTAAATCGGGGTAATCATGTTTGTTTACATCTTCTGTGGCAACTGTGGAATTTTTTTGCCCGCAGGGCGATCAGATAGGCTCTCCTTTCTAGGTACCCGTGTGTGTGCTTAGATTTCCCCATAGAAGCAGCCCAGGGGGTTGGCTGTGGCCTTTTGTGGCACTTGGGCTGCAGAGCTGGAGAATGCTTGTCTCCCAACCACATTGCTGGGGAGACCCTGGCAGGCCTCATGTGGATCACTGACCTACTTTCAGCTGCTCTGTGGTTTCCCTCATGTTAAGAAGGCCTCCTCTCTTAGTATATTTAAGCAAACAAGGTCAGTGGCATCACCTTGTTTTAACCCAGTCGACCTTTTGCTTGGCCCTAGGTTCAGGGTTTGCTTTTGCTGTCCTGTTGCTATACCCGCCTCCTCACCAAGTAGCCCACATGCCCTCAGAGATGCTGACGGAAGCTGCCTGTGTCAGCTTGGTGTCACAGTGGCCCGGGAGATTTTACACACAAAGCATAAGTACTTCTGCTGTGTATATTGATCTCTGTTTTCCCACTGAGAAGGGGAGATGCTGCTCTTTGAGACCTGGGGAGTTTATTAAGTTCACTGGGAAGAGGAGCCAGCTGGGAGCCTGTCTCCTGGGTGGTGAGCCAGGTCAAGCTAAGAGACAGAGACCTTGGTTCTGTGTTACCCCGGGTGTGGTTTCGGCCACAGAGGTATTTGCAGTGATTGCGATCTCACGGGTCTCTGCTGACTTCCGATGTCACTGGGAGAGAAGGATGGGAAAGAATGAAATTTGTTTTCTGGGGAAATTACCCTTTATACATCTTCCGTCCCTCATGAATTCTATTGTCTGGTGATGCTTTAGCCTCCATTGTCTGCCTGTGGCCACATAAGTGGATGGTAGGGGTTCTGAGTATTGGTGAGTGTGGCAGACACGGAAGTGGCAGTAACTGCGAGGACCAGGGGACTCCTGGGAAACTGGGAGTCTGGGTTATGTGCGAAAAAAAATAGACATGTGTACACTCATGTGCAGGTATGCACGTGTATATTATCTAATACTGTTTAGTAATACAGAAATAAATCCTGCATTATGCTAAGGCAGAGAAGAAACATGTTCTTGAAAAATGGCCTGGTTGCCTCCAGATTTCCACTCTGAATTCTCCCCCGTGCTTCTGAGCACTCGGATTTGTGTCTGTTTTACTGGGATCCCTAAGGATACATCCTCGGTGCCCAAGCAGCTCAACAGCCTGGCCCAGCTGCTCCTGCCACATACACACCCACGTTCTACTGTTCCCGGGGCTCCCAAATATCATGGTTGCCATCCTGGAGGTCTCTGCAGCCCAGACTTTATCCTCTGTTTGTCAGCGGCCTCTGCCCTCAGATCTCTCCCCAGCGCTCACCTCCTGCCCGGATTAAAGGATTATGTGCACGTCTTGCTCGGAAGCAGGGGGAAATAGCTCTTGACACTGTGATGGACCATTAGATTAGAGAACCCTGGAGCATTGTGTGTAATCGGGGTCAATGCATGTTTTCTGGTTCACATGTGGTTTGCGGGCATTTTCTGCTACGGACTTCATTGCTTTTTTCATTTTTAAAGGGTAAAACTTAAAGTAATTGCGTCCCTGATCAACTACATGATGAGTCTCAAAATTTATAAGCAAGTCCAGGAGGAAAGAAAGGAGGAAAAGAGGCCATTTAACAGAGTTGCTTTGGCTGTGAGTTCAGGAAGGAAGCTGTAAACATTATTACTTATTAGCTAATCAATCAGCCAATCAGTTCTCAGTATTTATGGAGCGCTCACTGACTGAGGGAAGCAGCATGGTGTAAGACCAAGAGCGGAAGCCCGAAAAAATACCCAGTTTGGGGGAAGGTCAGTATCAGGTTTCCTGATGGCAATTCTGGTTCTGTGCCATGGAGTCGCTGGGCTGCAGGGAAGGCCAGGCAGGGGGATACAGCCGTGTCCCTTGCTTTTGGATAAGGAGACAGCCAGAGGCTGTACTCAGTGTAGACTCTGAATGGCTCAGGGCAGAAGATGTTTACTTGGTTGTGGAAATGGCAGCAGAGTCGAGAGTGGGAGAGCCCTGTGTCCTGTTCCCAGCTCTGCCACTCGCTGGGTGGTCCTGGGTACGTCACATCCTCTCTCCGTTCCTTAGCCATTTGCTAACTGAGGGGGTCATACTCATCACTAGGGTCCTCTTCAGCTCTGTTAAGCGTGGTTTGAGACCTCTAGGGATGATATCTAGAGCAGAGCTCCTAATGCTTTATTCGGCGTCGTGTCTTATTTGCATCCTTAGCACGTGAACAGCGGTGCTTTTGGAGATGTGTTTCCATCCATGAGGCTTTTCAGCCAGGGCAAGTATGTTTCATAGTATTTTCTGGAATGCGTGATCACTAGGGTCCATTCACACTCTGCTATCAGGAGTCCTACCCCACGGGAGCTTCATTTGTACTACAGAACAAGAGCAGGTGACTTCTGAGAAATACCTAAGGTGCCTTTGCACCGTGGTGCTGGTTTGGGGCATCTGGGAGGGGTCCTGGGCTGTGAGCATGCTCTGACTCTTTATGGTGGGGGGATTTCACTGATGCTTTCAGTGGGGAGCTGCCATGGGGGTGATGAGCAGCCGTGTAATATGGAGCCCCTCAAACAACCAAAGAAGGGTGGTCTTGGAGAGGATGAGTGCCGGTGGTGGAGACAGCCTCCCGTGGTGTGGAAAAGCCCATCTTTGCAGAAATCTTGGGAAGCAAGAAAAGATAATGCTGCGTTCACCACGCTGTTGGGAGCCTTTAGCCTGATGTGACTAATTGTAGAGCAGGGAGCTCTTGGCTGTGTGTCATTTTCTGAAGTCATGTGAGTTTGGGGGACACTGCAAGGGCTGGAACGTACTAGAGCCAGGGATTCGTTGATTATTTCTGAGTGACAGGATAGAGATTCATAACCGAGGGCATACCGAGGTGGTATTATGACATTTTGCCTCTTAGATTCTGAAAGCTCTGACGCTGATTAAAATGGTTTTAAATGTAAATTAGCTGGCTAGGTAATAGTGCACATTATGCTTTTCTACAAACAAAATTTCTTTATATACATTATCTTACTTAATCCCTTCAACAATCCTATTTTTAAGACAAAAAAATTGATAATCAGAATTAGGGAAACTGTCAGTGGTCACACATCAGAATTTGATGATGCAAAGTCTCAAAATTGGGGTCCTCAGACTCTCAAGCCAGTGCTCTGACACTGTATCACAGCTTGAGAACTTGGCTACCAGGATCTTCTAACACTTTGGATCAGGCCCTCAGGGGGGCCTTACCTCGGAGCCCTTCTGCATTTTCCATGTTTCTACGTGGGTAACCCTGTCTTCTTGGTTATCATTATTCTTTTCCATGTAGAAATGTAAAATCAAAAATTGATACCACAAGTATGGCTCAAGACATGTGGTTTGACTCTAGCCAAATGAAGTATTTTTATATCCATAAAAGACTTGCCGTGTTTTCAACGTCCCATTCTCTTGGACTCTGTTTCTAAGAAATTGCCAAGATTCATGTTTTACAATAGGAAAATTAAATATGTAAAAACTCTAAATCATAATTTAGAGAAATTAGTAGGTGGTTATTCACAATGAATGACGGGTGTGAATTAGACTATCCTGAAGGTTCTTTCCATTCCAAGAAAAATTGATTTCATATTTCTGGGATTTTCTCTAATAGAGTCACTCCTTGATCTGTTTTCAATAGATTCCAGTTGATAACCTGCTGTCCTGTAACTTTATCTCTCTCATGTCATTTCATTTCATTATAGATTCTTCTGTCGTCAGCCATTTTCCTCATTTGGACACTTTCCTTTTTAATTATCCAACAAATATTTGCTGAGTATCTACTCTGTACAAGAAGACTATAAGGGGGTCACTGGCTTTAGCGGACTTACAGTCTAATTGGAGAAACAGGATAGAGACACATGGAGACTATGTTAGGAATTCACAGGACAGCTTCAGAGAATCACAGAAGAACTATAATAATACAGTGTATACCATCACCAAGCGAGCCCTGGGGTGTGCTGAGTTCAGAAGTCCTGGTGTGCACTGATTGTTAGAATGGAGGAACTGGCAAAGCTAGGCAATATGTTGAGGAATGGATGTGTTAAGAGAGCAGATTTGAGGTGAGGAGAGTGACTGAATTACAACCAAGTCTAGATTGTGTTTGCGAGATGGAAAAGTCATCTGGTTTAGATAGAGTGGCTGTAGGTAACACAGGGTTACATGGTCAGAAGGGCAGGCTGGGGTGTGACCAAGGTTCTAGTTCTATTACTATAACCTAATTTTCATCTAAATTCGACAAGTGACAGATCTGTATTCAGAATTTCTGATAAGACCACAGATTTTTCTCCAGATCCCCATTGGCAAAGGGCATAGAATAAAATTGAGTTCTGTCTCGAGGAATCTTGCTCTTGAGTTAATAATAATAATCCTTATGTTTTTTCAAAGTGCTTTTGCATCTGTTGTCTTACCAGATGTCCTCTGCAAGCCGAGTGGGACAGGCACTCTTTCTTTTATATAATGAAGCTGAGACTCAGAGAAGTTAAATGACTTGCCCAAGGTGAAATTGAGATATTACCCAGGTTTCCATGATGGCTAACTCATAAGTTTGAAAATGTGATATTGACGACCTTTATGGAAATTCAGAGACTATTACAGAGTGTAGCCATCTAAAATATTGTACACGGTGTGGGACCATCTAAACATGGGGCTTGGGACAGGGACCCTGGATGTTCTGGTCTACAGGTGTGACTGGTTCTTAGTATCATTTATCTTTCTGGTTTAGTTAAAGTAGAATAATTATTCAGAAGTCTCTGGGAAATCTCATGTCATTGTTACAACTAAGGCAGTAGCTAAAATCCTTCTTACACGCAATTATCTAGTTTCTAAGGTGCAATTTTCTATGGGTAAATCTGAAATCTTGATATCAACAATTTTTGTCATTAGTGTTTAATGTATAAATTTATCCGTCTCAGAGGGTGAAATTTGAAATCAGTGACAGTCACATCACCTCTCTCAGATCATTTTCTTTCACTAAATATGTTTTTATTTCATTTTATGTCAAATCTGTCTCTCTGGTTGAGACAGAGACCTACTCAAACTAACATTAGTGAAGAGAGAAAGGTATTGACCGATGTGATTGGGAAGTCCAAGAAATGACACGGCTCCAGAAACAGCTGGATTGAGGACTTTGAGTGGCTGCATCAGGACCCTGTTTCTCTGCCTCTCCCTGTGTCTTGATTCTAGTTTGCTGTCTGTCAACTTCAGGCTCTGACAGATTCTTCCCCCAGCAGCTCTGGGGTCACTTGTCCTTAGAGTTAATGAACCCAGATAAATGAGCAAGACTTTCCTTACAAGTTCCTTTCTTACCATCTGTTTGGCCTTGTTGGATAATAGCCTTGTCCCAGGCAAACCACTGGGTCCAGGGGTGGGTTCTTTGACTAAGCAGGTTGGCTTTTGTTTCTGGACCTGAGGTGAGGAAGGAGGTGGGTCAGTTGCCTGATAACTCCATCTGAATCACATGGAATGGGAAGGGCAGGTTCCAAAAGGAAAAGAACCTCCAGAAGAGGGGAAGGGATATAGCAAGGCAAAAACAATAGAAGTCCCTTACGGTGGTCATTGCACCTAGTTTACCATTATGGGGCGCCTACAGAACTAGTCAGGGAGGTAAAGCATCAGTGAACCCTAAATCATAGGTTCTGTTTCCCTCAAGATAAAGATAAATGGGAAAGTCCAATTGTCTAAATAGTTCATGTCAGGTTGAACTAGTCCTACAATCTCTAAAGTGGGATAATAATAGCTACTACATAAGATTTGGAATAATTCATTGAGATGTGCATGTAAAGTACTTAGCACTGTTTCTGGACCAAAGCCAATTCATAGTAAGTACAGTCGTACCTCGGTATCCCTGGGAGGTTGGTTCCAGGACCCCCGTGGATACCAAAGTCCTCAAGTTCCTCATATAAAATGGCATAGTGTTTTAATATAACCTACACACATCCTCCCATACACTTTAAATCATCCCTGGATTACTTATAATACCTAATACAATGTAAATGCTATATAAAGAGTTGTTATACTGTATTGTTTAGGGAATAATGACAAGAAAAAAGTCTGTACAGGTTCAGTACAGGCACAACCATCATAGGCCTAACTACGTAGTACATGTCCGCAACAATGTAATATTATTAGGGACTGCTTTCATTTAATGACCTGAAAGAGAAATACATAGAATAAAACACAGAATATTTAAAATACAAGTACAAATAGAAAATATAATTATAAATAGAAAAATATAAATTTAAATAGAAAATATAAATTTATTCTCACACACACACACACACACACACACCCCCGAAAACCCTGGTTCTTCTCTCTTGGTGACCCTCATGTGATGATGGTGATGGTGATAATGGTGATGACGATGGCTGCTGTATGGCGCCTACAGTGCGGATGTGATGAGGTGACAAGGCATGTGGGCTCTAGGTAAGTGGTGAGACATCAGGCTAACTTGAAGCTTCTCACAGGACGTCAGAAGGATCATCTGTCAATACGTAGGAAGAACTGGGTTCCGACTGTAGAAACTGATGCTTTGGAGTAGGTCAGTGATCTGTGGAGGTTGAGGGCTCGGGATCTTCAAGCGTCGAAGGTTGAGGCTTCAAGGTTGCAGATGCTTTAGTTAGAAGCATTGTTACAGGAAGCTGGTTCTTCCTTTTCTTTGCATCAGCAAACACATCTTGTGGTGGTTGTAGGCATGTTGTTATCCCTCTGGTGACACAGAAGCCTCGTTCCATGGAAGGATCGTGCCCAAGAATCATATCCTTTAATATCTGTGCATGTTGAAAGCCTGCCTCAAAATTTTCAAGTGTCCAAATTGATGGCTCTGCCTCCTATAATTTTCTGCATCACCATCATCTGTGGAGAATTTCAGCGTTGGTAAGGGTTTCTCTATGCTTTTCTACACGTTCCTCAACATCATCCTCAATCATGTCAGAGAATTCTTTCCCACCAATTTCCCTTGCAGCATTCAAGGTGCTCCTGACTTTTTTATCAAGAGCAGGGAAGCTCCTGAAATCACTGACTACCTCACTGCATAAAGGCTTCTAACGTGCATTGAGTGTCTCCACTTGATGGCATCCAAAGCCTCTGGAATTGTGAAGCGCTGCCACAAATCCGTGATGCTGCTGTCAGGTTGGCATCAAGGGCAGCACAAATCCTCCCGAAGGTGAGGGGGTGTAAGTCACCTTGGTGCACTTGATGATGCCTTGATCACGGGGCTGCAGCAGTGATATAGTGTAGGAGATGGGAACATCTCTTCCACACCCTTGGTGGCAAAGGAGAGAGATTGGAGGTGGCTGGGAGCATTGTCACTTACAAGGAGGACCGTGAATGGCAGCTCCTTCTTTTCAAGGTATTTCTTCACTTGAGGAATGAAGCGCTGGTGGAATCATTCCAAGAACAAGATGGCCATTACCCAAGCCTTCATGTTGTGGTGCCAGAACAAGGGCGGGAAGTTTTCATTTTTGTTCTTAAGAGCCTGGGGATCGTTTGTTCATTTGCTCATGTGACCTGCTGTGTCATCACACGACGCCAGAGTAAGAAGATCTTTCCAGGCTTTGAGCCCCAGGGCTTGCTTGGCACTGGCACTCAGGGATGGAGCTATGACTGGGCATCTTCCTCCAGAGCAAGCCCGGATCATCACAAGTGAAGGCTTGTTCTGGAAGGTAGCCTTTCTCTTCCGTGAGTTTCTTGAGCTCTTCTGGGAGCTCTGATGCTGCCTCGGCATCAGGTGATGTGGATTCTCCCGTGATCTTTACGTTCTTGAGGCCGTAGCACTATACATAGCTACATGGCCACCTCTCACTAGGTCTAAACTCCTTCCTCTTCTCGACCCTCTCACGGTAGTGCTCATACAGGCTAAGTGCTTTTTCACACATAATTTGGCCATCAACAGGGACATGCTTCTGTGACATGTCCTCTAGCCACACACTTAATGCTTTCTCAGTCTTGCAAGCACTTTATCACCAACCAGAGAGACCCCGTTTGTTGTTGGAGGAGCAGCGCAAACACTTCCATGAACTTCAGATTCTTTCTGGTTTATTGCTTGAATGTTGGATTTGAACTCACCGACTCTGGCCCTTTGGCAAGCGACACGACACTTTTCAAAAGATCTATGATTTTAACTTTCATATCAAGAAATAGCCCTTTATGCTCTCTCTCAGCCTTTGAGGGATGGCTTTGACCACTTAACTGCTTTGTAGGAGCCATCTTTTCACAGAGAGAAAGGGTGCACACAACACAAGCAATGAACAAATAAGACAGGAGGTGAAACATGGTTCACACAGCAGTGCTGTGGAGGGACTGAGGGCCTGAGAAGGTGGAGGCTACAGCAGGGTGTGCCTACACGTCACTTCATTTGCGTGGATTCAGCAGTGCTCAGCACACGGCTCATTTAAGTTCCACTTTTTGGAACTTTCTGGAATTCTTTTTCCGAATATTTTTGATCTGTGGTTGGTTGAATTTGCAGATGCAGAACCTATGGATATGGAGGGCCAACTGTGTTAACGGTTGCTTGCTTTATCATAAAATGATATGAAACGACCATCCACCTGAACTCATCTCATTGGGTTTCCTGCATGAGCCAGAGTCAACCTAAAATAAAAAGTTGCCCAATTCCCTCTTTCTGCAACCCAGTCTCTGGACGATCTGTGACCACTTTTGGACAATCAGCCAATGGTTTTAGAAAAACAGATGCTCCGAGGGTCAGGTGAACCATTCCAGTTGTGAGCAAATCTAAATTTGCATTCCCGTCTTGAATAACTAACAAAATTTTCTTACCCTCTGAGAGGAGATGATTAAAATATGGGCTGCAATATGTTCTCTCTGGCAAATGCAAAATGCACGCCATCCAGGCCTGGTACACTTGACTAGGCAGCTATTAGTGCATCTCTGCTCAAAATTAACTGTGTGGCTGCTTTGCAAAGTTTAATAGCGGTGTGGAGAGCGTATGCTCCTGGTGCAGGTAGCAGTTTCTCATTGAATTCTCTGCCAAAATAGGAAATTGGGACATATGATATGTAGTCTGGTCGTAATCAAAGGTCCTGGAAACATGCTTCACTAAGACCACGTGGTACATACTGAGTGAGACACAATTTCAATGTCAAGGTAACATTGACCTGCATCTCAGTGATGAGTGCTCTCTATAACCTTGGATATTGAAATCTTAGCCTCACCATCTAGACCTGGAGACCTAATTTTCCTGAGCGGTAGATGCACTTCCTGTCCCCAAGCAACGTCATGCACACCCGTGATTTTAACTTTCGTCTTACATTCTCCACTCTCTGATTATGTTTGTGGCTCAGGCTTGCCCCAAGCTCCTGATGACTACCAATCTAAATGCTTGTCGATTTATCCTCCTGCTTATCCCACAGGTACCTCAGACTCAGCACACCCCAGAGAGGACTTACGTTCTCCTCATTAGTCTGCATGTCTTAGCGTCATTGGTGAAAACATCATTTTGCCTGTCATCCCAGAATTCACCTTCGACTGTTTCTTCTCCCTCATCCACCTTGACCAGTTATCACCGGGTCCCGGTGCTTCTGCTTCCTCCTCTTCTCCCTCATCTGGCCCCTCCTCCCCATCCCCTTGCCTGTGCCATCATTCAAGTCTATAATCTCATGCACCTGGGCTACCTGGAGAGCCACCTGCCTGGTCTTCTTCCTTCTATGTCTGTCTTCTGTACATTTTCCAGAGTGATAGTTATAAAATGAAGGTCTACTTTCTAGACCTAAGATCCTCTGATTACACCTGATTACACATGGAATAAGGCTCAAGCTTTTTAATATAACACATATCACTTCTAGCTCTGGCCTCTGCCCGCCTGCCTGGCCTCATGTCCCACTGTTCCCTCCACCAGCCCTCAAAATTCCTATTCTAGCATTGAACGATTCCTACCCCTCACCCCTCACAAATGCCATGATGGCTCAAGCCCATGCACTATTGCCTTTATTGGATGTGCTGTTTCCACTATCTGGATTATCATTCTTTAAGTTTCTCCTTTATTTCATTCATTCATGTATATTTCATTCATATATTTTTGTCTGTCTCACTTATTGGTAACACTGCTGTATGATATTTGACTTTTATATCTATTTTCCTTAATAGAATGTGAGCACATCAAAAATAGAGAGTAGGTGCCATCCATTCATTCAACAAATATTTACTGAGCATCTACTATCTTCTGGACACTGTTTTAATGTAAAGGATGCAACAGGGAACAAGCCGGATGGGGCTTCTGCTGTGCTTGAGCTCACATTCTCTGGGTGAGAGATTGAAAATAAATAGAAATATCCAAGAGTCATAAGTGCCCTATCGGGAATTTAAAACAATGACGGGGAGACAGTACTCTAGCTTTAGAGTGGAGGACCAAGGAAGCCTCCTCTGAGGAGGTGGCATTTAGGCTGAAGGGTGATTGGTAAGCAGGAAACCGTGGTTGAAAGCTATGGCCTGGGCTTTCTAGCCAGGGAAAACGCTGTAGGACCGGAAGGAGTTTAGCAAGCCTCAGCTCCTGGCACTGCACTCAGTAGACTGGGTAGATTGAGGTCTGGCTTGAGCATTTCCAAGCTTTTGCACTGGACCAGGCTCTGGGAGGAATTTGAGGTAAGTCCAGCACATGGCCCTTACCCAGAGCTTTAATCTCATGAGAGAAATAGAATTACAGACAACGTCGTGGTACCATTGCATGAAAGGAAATGGCCCTGCATTAATGGGTGTGGTACCAACAATGTGCAGGAAGGAGTTCAGAGGAGTTGTGGTGGTCGTGTGGGCAGGGGGGACGGGAGGGAGGCTTAGAGACCTAGCTAAGATATCTGCAGGATAAAAGGACATCAAGCCATTTCAAAGGGTGCATTTCCCCCAGTTTTACTGAGATATAATTGATATATAACACTGTGTAAGTTTAAACTGTACAACATGTTGATTTGATACAGTCATATATTGAAAAATGATTACCACCATAGCATTCGCTAACACCTCCATCATGTCATATAATTACCAACTCTTTTTTTTTTTTTCTTTTGTGGTGAGAATATCTAAAATCTACTCCCTAGCTACTTTCAAGTGTGTAATACCTTATTAACTATATTCACCATGCCGTACATTAGATCACTGGAATTTATTTATCTCCTAACTGGAAGTTTGTACCCTTCAACCAACATCTTCCCTTTTCCCTCACACCCCAGCCCCAGGTAACCACCATTCTACTCTCTGTTTCTGTGAGTTTTGCTTTTTTAGATTCCATATATAAGTGAGATAACACAGTATGTCTTTCTCTGTCTGGCTTATCTCACTTAGCACAATGCCTTCAAGGTCCATCCATGTTGTTGCAAGTGGCAGGCTTTCCTTCTTTTTTATGGCTAAATAATATTCCACTTTATATATATTCCACATCTTCTTTATCCATTCATCTGTTGATGGGCACTTAGGTTGTTTCCATGTCTTGGCGATTGTGAACATGGGGGTGCAGATATCTCTATGAGATCCTAGTTTCATTTCCTTTGGTTAAATACCCAGGAGTGGGATTGGGGTGTGTTTATTTTTGATGGGAGAGGGAAGAGAGGAAGTGTCTTCCCAGCAAAAGGAACAAAGTGATAAGGGAGATTCAGGAGGAAATGATTATGAACAGCCAAGTGTAGAGAGGGGACGAGGGCAGAGGCGGGGATATGAAGGAGGGGTTGGTCGGGAGCATATGGGACGAAATGAAGGGCAGGAGTTGGAGGGGGAGGAAAGCTGGCGAAGCGAGCTGCGTCCAGATGAAGGAAGAGGCTGCAGATGCTTCTGTGAGCACCTGGAGGGGAGCCTGTCTTGAGTGAGGACTGACTTAGTGGGTGTGGCAGTGGGGAAGTCGAACGTGGAGGTGGCACGCAGGCTGCACTGGGGAAACGGAAGGGAGAACACCAGAGTCACTTGCACAAATTCGGGTGGGAGGTGAAGAGGCAGCGTAGTGGTGGCCATGAGCGAGGAGCAAAGTGGATGAATTCAAGGAGCATCCTGAAGGCAGACGCATCAGAACGATATGACGGGTTGACGACAGGGGACCGTGCCCAGGGAGGGATCAGTCAGGACGACAGCGTGTTGGCTATTGGAGCCGCAGGGAGTGGTGATAGATGGGAACAACTTCGGGGTGGGAAATACAATTTGAAGGAGAATGGGCTGCAATTCATGTAGGATCCTGAGTGGAAGGGGCTGAGGTAATAACAGGATTTCCCAGAAGAGATGTTTGATGGGCAGTTGGAGATGCTGGTCCCTTTAGGTCCATGGTTAGATTTAGAGGGCCAGAACCGGAAGTTAGTCCAGAAACTCAGGAACCCTGAAGAAAGATCATGGGGAGAAAAGAACAGGAGGCCAAGCCTGCGAAAGGGGAATTCCAACAGTTGTGGTTCGAAAGAGTTCATAGTAGCTTGGTACACAAGGCCACATTTGGACCAGATCAACGTTACCTTGACTGTGGAATTAATTTTCCTTACGTTAAATGCACCACATGGCCTCACTGGAGCAGCCAAGGAGCTTTTTTGCTAGGTGTTGGTTACAGATTTCTGTAGTGCATGGCTGAGCTAGGAATGTACATAAGCAAACTATTACTAAACTTCACAAAGCAGCTGGAGTTATCTATCCTGTGTGTGCATGTGTGCGTTCCGGTTAGTACTGCTGCGTAGCAACTATCCCACACTTCGTGACTTAACACACCCGTTTTATTGTGCTCACTAATGCTACGGGTCAGGAGTTCCAACAGGTGACAGCGGGAAAGGTTGTCTCTTCTCTACAGTGTCCAGAGCCTCAGCTGGGTAGGGTCGGAATCTGGGCTCACTGGACAGCTGGGCACTGGCATCTCCTGGAGGTGTCTCCACGCACATGTCGTGGCGGTGGTGTGCTGTCAGCTGGAGCACAGCTGGGTCTGTTGACCACAGTGCCCGTCCAGGGCCTCTCCCTGTGGCTTGGGCTTTCTCACAGCATGGCTGCTTCAAGGTATTGCACTGCTTACGTGATGGCTTAGGGCCCAAAGCCGAGTATCTGAGCTAACAAGGCAGAGCTGTATGACCTGTGGTGACCTAGCCTCAGCAGTCACGCAGACTTGCTTCCGGTTGCCAACCAGTCACTAAGGCTAGACTCAGAGGGAGAGGATTAGCCCTCACCTCTTGAGGCAAACATGTCAACATATTTGAAGATGTGTTTAAACCACCACAGTGTGTATTCATTCTTTGTAACCTGATTTCATGGTCCTTGAGGGTCTTTTACTTGTTGAATTACTCACAGCTTGTCTATGGGACTTTGCTCAGTGGAAGCATTCCATAAATATTCACTGATGGAATGGTAGGTTGATATCTGAAGAAGCCAATTTTTAATTTTTTTTCCATATTAGCAAAGAGTTGCATTAGAGTTTTCAGGTTTTCATCCGAACTCTGAATATCTGGGGAGTGACATGTGTTTAGTGCTTCTATGTTATACCTTCAAAGAATGTCCAGAGAATGTATGAGGCATGAAGAATGGCCTGACCTGCCAGATCTGTGACCTCTAAGGTTCCCGGGTTTAGTTCCCCCTGATGATTGGGAGCTAATAAAGCAATAGTGTTGCTTCCTTTACATGCTTGGTATTTGGACTCCTGATTTGTTTCATGTCTTTATTGCCCATGTGTCAAGGTAAAAGACGGGACGTAGCTTGGTGTTAGGACTGAAATGCTTTTTTTTTCCCTCTTGAGGAGTGTGAGCAAAATGGAGCCGTAATGAACACGGCTGAGGTCATTTCCCAGGGATTAATGACAGGGAGAATGTGTTCATGGCCTGAGGCTTAGTCTTCGGTCATTAACCTAGCTGGTCATTAATATTGTCGAGGAATGCTTTATGTTGGGCCATTACAACCACTGCCATATGCTGCTACAATTGGGGACATGAACATTACCCATGTCAACAACTATTTGTTTCCTCTCGATTCCCCATGATTACTGGGCCAGGCAGCCCTTTTAATAAACACTCGGAAGGCATGAAGCACCAAGGGCAGGAAAATTTGAAGCTTCCCTCCCCTCCTCTTCCCTTCCCTCCTCTTCCCTTCCCTCCTCTTCCCTTCCCTCCTCTTCCCTTCTTCCTCCTCCCTTACCCTCCCCTCTTCTTCCCTTCTCTTTTAAAAAAACATTTATAGGGGGTATAGCACTCAGACATACATTGTGGTAAAGCACTAGGATATGGGAATAGATTTATTAATACCACCTGGTCCCTGCTCTCAAGAAGTTTAGCGTTTCCATTGGAAAGGTCAAAAAACAAATAATTCCAACACAGCGAGTTAATGTTATGACAAAGAAATCGTCAACATGCTGTAGAGCACAGGAGCATAGAGCAGCAGCCTCTAAAGGGCGCTGGTGTTTCAGGTGAGTTTTGAAGGATCAGGGTTGGGAGGTGGACCATCGCGGTGGGGAGTTCCAGGTATAGGGAAGAGTAGACACAGATGCAAGTGAGAAAGTTGTACGTTTCAGCAACCATGTGACATTTGGGTATGGGAAAAGCAAGAGGGAATGGCAGAGGTGAGGCCAAAATCCTGGCTAGGGGCACACACAAACTGTTTTCTGAACAAACGGTAAGGAGTTTGAACTTGAAACTTACTAACATCAAGTCATTAATGATTTTAAGCAGGGGATGATGTGCTCAGAGCTGAGATGCAGAGCTATATCACTCAGGAAGCAGTATGGAGAATGGATAGAAAGGAGGAGTGACCGGAGGGGAGGGAGGGTGGGCAAGAAGATATGGAGGTCATTCTGTTGACAAGCTAGCTGGACTAATGCCGGGCCAGTGGGGATGGAGGAGAGGAATGGACTCATGGGCCACCGCCGTGGGAGACAGAGGTGGGTGGTTCGTCATGACTCCCGTTAATAAATAAAATAAATGCCTGCTCCAAGTAGCTTTAAAACGGAAAATTCTTTAGTTCATGTACCAAGTTCAAAGGTAAAGCCGTTGCCAGGCTCCGGTCCCACACCCCCTCCCACCCACTTTGATCTCTTAGCTCTGCTCTGGTCTGTGGGTTCTGCCTGCAGGCTGGCTTCCCTCACATGGTCACGAGGTGGCTGCCGGCAGCACCTGTTCAAGCCCAGGTGGAGAGAGGAAACATCTCTCCTCAAAATAGGAGCAATACATTCTTCCTTTCTTTTTGAGAGTGCCTACTCAGATCACCCACCCTCCCCAGGGGAAGGTCCAGCACCCATTGGCTGAAGCCTGGGATTCTGAACTGGCCACTAGCCGAGGGGCATGGAGTCACCCTGCTCAGCTTGGATGTATCAGTATTTCCTGCTGCAGCTGGGAATGGGGTCAGTTTCCCCTGTCTCACATAAAAGGGAGGGAAGAAGGTGGGTGTGCTTGCTGCAGAGACAACCAACAGTATCTATGCCTGGAGCACAGAAAAGGACACTGAACCCACCAGGGAAAGCTGGAAGAAGAAGGAGGTCGGTATGTGGACTGCAAGTTTCTTGAGAGCAGGACTTTTGTCTCATTCAGTTTTGCTTCTTTAGCTCTTAGCTCAGTGCCTGGCACATAGTAAGTGCTCAGTAAACATTTGTTGACTGAGTAAAGGCATCTAGGAAGAGGCAGTACCTGAGCTTGAAGGTACAGACCATGAAATGAAGTAGACGAAGGGTTTCAAGCCAAGTTAAAAAGAATTGGGGAAAGTAAAGAATCTTGCAGTTGCATGATACCTTTCAGAGAAGGCAAGGAGTTCAGAATCACTGGCACAGATGTCCAAGGCAGGGAGAGGCCAAGGGTGAGGCTCGAGAGGTAAGGAAGGACCATACTCTGCTGAGGAGCTTGGGTAATCACGTACAGAGAATGGAAGACACTTGAAAACTTTCAGGCAAGAGAATGAAGTCACCCCATCTGCATGCGTGTAGATCACTCTGCTAAGGAAGTGTGGCAGACTGCTGTAGGACCACGAGAAAGACGTGATGAGGTGAAGTCAGCAGTTGATTAGCTCTTGATTGGAAATACTAGGCAGAGGGAAGAGTCAAGGATGACCTCAGGTCTTTATGTTGGGTGAGGGGGCAGGTGGAGATCACAGGGAGGAACCGATTTTAAAGGACTAATGATACCTTCTTTTTGGACACGTACATTTCAGGAGCCAGTGAAATATTCTAGGGGAGGTGTTTAGCTGTGGTCAGATGTATGTGTGTGAAGTTGGGGAAGAGTTCTGGTCAAGACATGCATATTCAGAGTTGTCAGTATTCAGGGGATGGTTAGAACAACACAAGAGAATGAAACCACCCGGGGAGTATAGACCGGGTGGAGCTGTGAGCCCTGGGTGAGGCACTGAAAGGGTGGGGAGTGGAAGGACAGCCCATAAAAGAGGCAAAGAAAGAAAGTCAGGGAGGTGGAAGGAGGTCCAAGAGCATATGCTGTCTTGGATGACAAGAGAGTGGAGGGTTCCAGAAAAGACCGAGGTGTGATGATCAAGACTGTGAAGTGTAAAATTTAAAAAAAAAAAAAAAAAAAAAAAAGGCCTTCCCTGGTGGCGCAGTGGTTGAGAATCTGCCTGCCAATGCAGGGGACACGGGTTCGAGCCCTGGTCTGGGAAGATCCCACATGCCGCGGAGCAACTAGGCCCTTGAGCCACAATTACTGAGCCTGCGCGTCTGGAGCCTGTGCTCCGCAAGAAGAGAGGCCGCAATAGTGAGAGGCCCGCGCACCGCGATGAAGAGTGACCCCCACTTGCCGCAACTGGAGAAAGCCCTCGCACAGAAACGAAGACCTGACACAGCCAAAAATAAATAAATAAATAAAATTAAAAAAAAAAAAAAAAAAGACTGTGAAGTGCAGCAGAGACTAAGGAAAATAAACACTGAGACACTGGATTTGCCAGTCACGATGGCAGTGGTGACCTTATGGCGAGATGCTTCATGAATGTGGTAAAATCAGAAGACAGGTTACAAATGAATGAAGAGGAAATAGGAGGTGAGGAGTAAACACAGAGAGGATATAGGAGATGGGGAGAGGAGATGGTAGCCTGAGGAGTGGGAGGAAACGAGGTATTTCAGAGATGGGGAAATCACAAGAATTGTTATAGACTCAAGGAGAGAGGCTCAGCGAGACTGCAAGATTAAAAGTGTAAGGGGTTTGGGGGGATGTTGGCAATGCTTGCCCTCACAGTTCCAAGATGGCTGCAGCTCCAACCATCACGTCCCTCACTCCTGTGTCCAAAAGCAAAAAGAAGAGGAACAGTAAAGAGAGCTCTCCTTGTGTCTCTTAATTTCTATCAAGGAGGAAAATCTCTCCCAAAATCTCCCCTTATTTTCCTTGGTCAGAACAGAGTTCCCCTTATTTTCCTTGGTCAGAACAGAGTCATTTATGTGACATGTTGCAGATTGGTTCACTCAGCCCCCCTCTCATAACCCTTCCCCAGAATGCCCTCTTAAACTATTGGCTGGGGATCTAAAACATGCATTTCCCAACCTCCCTTGCAGCTGGGGTTCTGCATGTGATGTGGCTTCCGCCAGCCTAGCTCTCTGGCACCAGACTTGGAGGAGCGAAGTGAATGAGTAGAGCTGGCTGTTGCAGATTTTCTTGCAAGCAAGATGGCAGAGTGTTAGGTTCTTCGGGACCAGCTGTTGTGGAGGTGCTGGTGTCCAGTCTCTGATGTCAGAGGTGGTGGCTGAGTGACACTCTGGGGTCTGGAGGTATGCTTTGGCATCACTCTTGGCTCGGTGGTGAATGACCTTGATCATCTGGTTTTCCCATATATCCTTAAACTATCTAATACCCTGTAATAATTTCCTGTCTGCTTACACTAAGTAGAGTGGATTTTGTTGTCTGCAACAAAGAACCTTGAACAACACGCAAGACCGCTCCAGCTGTCAGGGAGGCTGGGAAAAAGAATCACTGATTTTTCTAGGCTCTTCCAGTAGAGATGAAGGTTCAGGGTAATGGCTGTTTTGTAGGGAACCAAAAGGATCTGCCATAGATAAGCATGGACCCAGATAGGTTTGCGAATAGAACAGACTAGGTGAGTGTTTTATTTGGTACACGATGTTTTTAGGGGACCATCAAAATATTTAAAGTATAACCATCATTCTGTGACAATGGCTTATGTGAAAGAGCTATTAGTACAAAAGCTAAACCTATTTCATCTGTGTTGTCATTGCTGACAACAGCCTTTGAAACACTATTCAGGCCACCATCCAAATTTGAGAGATGACAGTTACAAAATAGAATCCAGGGATGGGAAGGGAGGAAGGAAGAAAGATTGTCTTTTTAATAAATATTATAATTTTAATTATGATTATGTAGACAAACAAGCAATATGATTTTTGAAACTCTTGGTAGATATTTAGCCATTTGAATCTTGGATCCAAATCCTTTTGACTACTAATACCATTTTTTGCAAATTAAAGTTTTTGGCTAGTTTTTAAAAATACAAATACCTTTACATGATATATGTAGCTGGTTGTATATATATATTTTTTACACTCTGGAAACCTCCCATCCTAGTTCCTTAATCCTTTAGATTATTGTGTATCCTTCCAGAAGTTGTCTCTACATATGCAACATCTTTCCTTGTCAGTCCCTCTAGTGCTACCTCATTCTTTTTAAAGAATATATATTGGTAATATTATGTTGTATGAATGACTCATAATTTATTTAAACAATCCATTATTGATGGACATTAGGCTATTTTCAATATTCTATAATTACAAACAACCCTACAATGAAGATACACGTGCATCCATCTTTGCAGATGGCTTGAATATACTGTAGGACAAATTCCTAGATGGGGAATGCTGAATCAAGGGTATATCATTCAAAATATTTATGGATATGGTCATATTACTGTCTTCAAAAAGGCACCATGCAAATTTGTTTTTCAAAATTACACTTTCAAAGCTCTAGGTTTATAAGAACCCATTCCTGGGACTTCCCTGGTGGCGCAGTGGTTGAGAATCTGCCTGCCAATGCAGGGGACACAGGTTTGATCCCTGGTCTGGGAAGATCCCACATGCCGCGGAGCATCAAAGCCCGTGCGCCGCAACTACTGAGCCTGCACTCTAGAGCCCACAAGTCACAACTACTGAGCCCGTGCGCCACAACTACTGAAGCCCATGTGCCCTAGAGCCCTCATGCCACAACTACTGAGTCCACGCACCACAACTACTGAAGCCTGCACGCTCTAGGGCCCACGTTCCGCAACTACTGAGCCTGCATGCCTAGAGCCTGTGCTCTGCAGCAAGAGAAGCCACTGCAATGAGAAGCCCACGCACCACAATGAAGAGAGCTCCTGCTCGCCTCAACTAGAGAAAGCCCTTGCGAAGCCAAAAAAAAAAAAGGATCCATTCCTATCTGCTGGTACAGAATACAGGGACTATAGGAAAAGTGGGCTATTCTCCAAAGGGTATTTAGAATCTTACTGTATAAACAATTACTGCATTAAATGTCTGCAAAATTCAAGTGGCAAATGAGCAGTGAATATCAATTACACATCTGTTCCATCTCAAAGGCAAATGGCCTTTTAATTTTGTATCCCAAGTATTATACTCAAATTTCATCTCTTCCTCAGATTGCACCTCTCTCTTTTACTTTCACTGAGAAAATGGTTTATTGCATTTTTCACATATTAAATTAATTTTAACAGAAAGCACAATGGAACTTTCTTACACATTTTAGTAAGCACATATCTTGGATTGGGATTTAATCCATTAACATATATAGGGTCCCAGTAAGTGTTTAAACACTGAGGAGTGCCATTCAAGAAAAGTTATAAGGTCCCTGCCTTCAGTGATCTTACAGTCTGGGTTGAGAAATTGACATATAAAATGTAAATGATTAAAGGCCAAATACAAAGTAGTATCTAAATGCTATAATGTGTAATTTAACTATTCATACTTAGCAAAGCAAAGAAGGAAGAGGTTGCTTTGCGTGGGGGGCCATCAGGGATTCTGTGAGACAGATGGGTGTTGGTTTGGTTTTGAGGGGTGGGAGGGGAAATGGAAAAGCTCTCCCCAAAGAGATGGGGAGCAGGGTGTGGTTGCCATGAGCCAGTGGAACTGAGCGAGACCTGGGTTTGGATGGATGAGGTGGGATGTCGTAACAAAAGGCCATGCTTGTTGGTAGGAATATATAGGAAATAATAGAAACTAAGTGTGATCCACTGGAAGGAGCCTTTGGGAGAAAGAGGTGTAGTGTGTGCAGAATGGCCCCCGAGAAGCAAAGTGGCTCGTGGTCTGGGCTCTCACACTCAGCCACTTGAATCGGAAGTGGACCCTTCTTAGTGTCCCACATATAAATGCCATCCTTCTTTGTTCCAGCACTTTGTGAATTTATCTAAATTTGTCCAGCCTCTAGAGAATGAGAGAGCTGTTTTCCAGGACCGGATGTTCAAGAAAAGATTAAAGACGGGGACCGGTGGTGGGAGAAGAAGATGGAAGCTGGGCAGTGTTCCAGGCATTCAGCTACAAAGGGGCTGAGCTGGTGGTGCATGGGTGGGAGAGGGACAGTGCGGGTGGAACTCAGAGGAAGAGCAAAGCCAGAAGCCACTGGCCTTGGTGCTACATGCAGGTGAGGGGCAAGTCTATTCAATAGCCCAGTAAGTATTTACTGCTGGTCTGCTGTGTTCAAACCCCATGCTAGATGCTAGAGGGCAGTAAAAGCTGACCAAGGCAGCTTGAAGGAGCTACACATTGTGTGCATAGAGAAAGAAACAGGCCAAATAAGGTGAGAACCCAGGAGAGGTATCAACAAAATGCTGCAGAGATTCAAGGAAGAAAAGATCTTAGGTGGTTGGGGGTCAGGGGGACATCCGAGGTGGTGGCCCTTGAGGACACATTGGAATTCAGCTTGTAAGGTTGAAGAAGAGGGTCTGGGAGAGCAGATGCCCAGAAGCAATGAGCAAGAACAAAGGAAGGCAGGCGGAACAGTGGTGCACCCCGCCACTGACGCACGGGAAGAGTAACCGGTCGTTCTGGGGGGTTACACAGATGGCGGACGGGGAGCGGGCAAGGGAGGGCGAGGGAGTCAGGCCAGAAAGGGATCTTCTTTCAAGCTCTGAATTTGAGGCTGAGGAGTTTCCTTTGAATTAGGTAATGAGGATCCACTACAGATTTGTGAGCAGGGACGAGTGGGGAGGTGTTCATGGGGAGGGGCCATGGTGGTGAGCCGATGAATTGGGAATGGTCACAGGAGATCTGGAGGACATGAGTAGCTTGAGTGGTGAAAGTGGTGGCCCCCCCAGTTAGACAGGGAGTCGGGAACAAGGACCAGAGTGGCTGGAGTCTGAAATGCCCACTCAGCGCATCCCTAGTGACGGTAGACCTTGGGCCACCTTGGAGGTTCTCAGAACTTTAGATGACCCAAGAACCAGCGTGGCAGTCTGTTCCAAATTCAAGTTCCAGAGCCATAACCTCCAAGACTAATTCTCTACATCTGGTGTGGCTCCATGAATGAGCGGTTTGTAAAAACCACTCCAGATGATTCTGTTTCAGGTGGCCTGAGAAGCACACGTTGAGAGCTTCTCTGTCCCTAAATGTTTATCTGTGAATTGACTGTGGTTTCAATGCAGGCTTGCATAAAGCATTTTCCCCACCAAGGAAGAAGGGGATGGAAGGAAAGGAAAATGTCAAAGAAGGACATACCACTGAATCCTTGAATAGCTCTTCAGATACATTAAAAAAGTTGGCATCTGCTCATTGAATTTTCACAGTTCTTCCCAATATTAGCTGTGACTTATCGACGGATGTCTTATAAGATGATTAATCAAAGGGTGATTTGATAGGTTGCATTTTCAGTTTTTGTGAAAATGATGTGTCTGGTTCCTTCAATCCCAACCTGATTTTGTCAGTACCGTGTAATTATGGGGTGGTGGTTTTTTGCCTGTCTCAGAGTGGTGTCTTCCCAGCGATCAGGGCGGTATTTCATAACAATGGCAGCGATGGTCATGAACATGCTTCGCATCAACGCTTGAACCTTTTTAAAGAGTGTGCTTATCTTTCAACCTGAAAACAGACATAAAAGAGGCACAGTAACTACTCAGAGATGAAAGATATTTGCAGGGAGAGAAAAACCTTTGAATTTATAAAAGAGGTAGCTATTTCATACGAAAGCCGAGCTATATTTCTCCCTCAATCTGCTCCTGCATAATTTTATCCGGCTTTTCTAATTATGGTAACAGAACAAGAAAAATCCAGACTGCTGTTCACATTCTCACTACTTTCCTCAAGGGGGGAAAAAAATTGGTAGTCAGTATCTATGCCAGAGAAAGGGAAACAAAGACAGCATGTAAATTTTCTTTGTGTGAGTTATCCTTGGCATGTTTCTCCCTCTTCTCTTCCCAAAGTCATTTAAAAGAGTGTCACTTAAGACCAATTAAAAGGATTTGGATGAGAAACTTAGAGTTTACAATTGGTACCAATCAATAGTACAGTTTGTCCATCAGTAGACTCTGAAATGCTCTTCAAAAATGACTATATTTAACTGTGGCTAAATGATTAGAAAATGAAATTTCATTGAGCAAGGTCTCCTTTGTTTGAAAGACTGAGCTTCAGAGCACTGAAAATCAGTTTCCTTTTGTTTGTTTATGTCAAAGGCTTTCAATTAGGTAAGGAGAAACTGATGTATCTTAGATACTTTCCAACACAAAGGTTTTGCCACTGACTTTTCAATACATGCCTTGTGATGAATCCTGTGGAGAAAGGAAGTGAGAAATTGGGAATCAGGACCCCAGTAAAGACTAGGAACCAGGACTAGAGTCGGTTCTAAGATGAAGGCAAATATGTCTTTCTCACCCAGGGAGTATGTTTAAACTTAAAGCTCTGTTAAGACTAATTCCTTATCTTCTCTGGAGTTTGGAAAGGCAAATAAATGTTGCTAAACAAAAACTGTCCATGGAATTTTCCCACTGTTTTCTCCTCGTTTCTGAAAGTTGATGATCCCTGTCACAAAAGATGTCGCTCTGGGCAGGGAATACTTTTGTTTCTTCCCTTTTGGTTTTCTTCTGCAGTTACCTGAACAGTGTAGCTGGTGAGAGAGGTGTTTTCTCACCCTCAACAGGAGGGACAGTGGGTAGGTTAGTAGTTCTGGCTCTGGAAGATGTGGAATTAAAAGGAGAAGAAAGAGGTTTAGCGTTTGCATTTCAAGATATCTTTTAAAAGCATTGTGTAAATGTCACTACTGGCAACCTCAAACCAGACCAAGTAGAACGTGTCATGTGATCATGTTCTTTTTCTTTTCATGACTCATTTTTGGGGAGAGTGATTTCTCAGTTGGGGACATTCTCCTTGATTAGTATTGACATATGTATTAGTCAGTATATATTGGGCTGTCATAACAAAATACCACAGACTGCATGGCTTAGACAACAGACATTTATTTCTCACAGTTCTGGAGGCCAGGCATTCAGGATCAAGGTGCTGTCCAGTTGGATTTCTGGTGTGAACTCTCTTCTGAGCTTGCAGATGGTGTTACCAAACCAAACTTGGGTCTGCTCGCCCACATGCAGTAAAGCCAATCTACTGACACCGGGTTATGGTGAAGGAAGGTACAGCATTTATTGCAGGGCACCAAGCAAGGAGAACAAACAGGCAGCTCATGCTCAAAAGATCCGAACTCCCTGATGGCTTTCAGGGAAGGGGTTTTAAAGGCAGTGTGAGGGAGGGCTGTAGGGTGTGGGATCAGCTCACGCACATTTCTCAGATTGGTTGGCATCAAGGTGAAGTTTCAAGTAGTGTAGGGTCTGTGCTCTTGCGGTCAGCAGTTTTCATCTGGTGGAGGTCTGCTTCCTGTAAAAACAACTTAGGAATGTGTGTCAGGCCTTTATCTCTATCTTTCAGGGAAATGGGAGTTCGGTGATTCTGTGCTGTGGCAGAATTATAGTCTAAATTGTTACCAGTTCTCCAGCCCAACAGCTATTCTTTGTTTCTTCATCTTCACATTCCTAATCATTAACTCTTGAGTCAGCCTTTTGAGACTCAAGGGAGGCCTGGGAGACTAAAGCAAAAGCCTTTTACTTCAAAGGACAGATACACAGGGGCTTGTGTATACGGCTTCGTTGTCAGCCTTCTCACTGGGTCCTCCCATGCCAAAGAGAGCAAGAGAGTTCTTAGTGTCTCCTCTTATAAGTACACCAATCCCCTCAGATTAGGGCCCCACTGTTATGACCTCATTTCACCTTGATTACTTCCATAAAGTCCCTATTTCCAAATATTGTCACATTGGGGGTTAAAGCTTCAACATATAAAATTTGGAGGAACACAAACATTCAGTCCATTAAAACTGGTTGACATAGCTTCATGCAAAGCCTAGCCCTTTCTGGGGTGTTGCTTTTCCCTTCTAATTGTCTCTGATTCATCCTTGACTTTAAATTAATAGCTTTATTAATGTGTATTTTGTTTCTAGTGACAAATGCAAATGTGTTATCAAAGAGAAGTATCAGAAGTCAGAAACTGAGAATCAAAGAGAATTGATAAACAGTATTAATGGCTGATAAGTGTGAATAGATCCCTAAGATAGCAGAAGTATTTGACTTTTATCAACACTGCTGCTTTTCAGCTCTTGCATTTTCCTGGCTCCTATACTAATCACGGGAGTAGAGTCTTTTTGGAGGCTAAAAACAAATTTTTATAGGCTCTTGATTTTGCTAAATGTTATCAGATATTCTCCCTGGTCCCCCCGTCCCCCTCCTCACCATGCCCCCCACCAAAGTTTCAGATGTATAAAGTCATAGCTTTTGAATGATGGACAAGCCATTTTACCCTTTTCAAGAGCTGGAGAAATTTAAAATAAAAATTTTAACCACTACACCTTAAACAGAAGACTTCACTGAATATTTACTAAGCTGTTACATCTACATTTCTTCTTCTTCTTTTTTTTTTTTTTGTAGCATATGCATTTCCCTCAGAGGGGCATAGGGTTCCTATTATGGACCTACATCAAAATATCAGAACCGACTCCCTTAGTTCTTTTCCATGGAGAAAATGAGCAGATGTCTGGTGGGGAGTCCCTGTACCCCTCTGTCCACATCCTGAAGTTCAGAATTGCTTGGGTATTACTGCTGCCTGCTGTTATGACATCCATAACCTTGAAATGGAACATTGGATCTTTCTAATGGCATCTCAGTTTGTTCAGCTGTTCACTACATTCTCAGTATTAACTAGTTACTGTTTTCACTGCAACCTAGAGCAGTCTCCTGGCTTCTCTTGAGTAAACGTTTACTTTCCCACCAGGATGGTACTGATGACCTCTCAGTATTGGGAGAAGATATTTCTCAACTCCTTCCCCTCATTTCCATTTTGAACTTGGCTCATTTTAATTTTCACTCTCCTACTTGAAACGTGTATATAATTCCCTTCAGGAAAAAACTTTTATGTTTTTCATACAACAGTTGCTTTCTGGAATCTCACTCTCGGTATAAGAGTTATGAACCAGATATTTATGAAGGCGCAACTAACCACCAAGGGGAACCAATAGAAAAAACATCTGGTACAGAAGATTGCCATGATTATGAGCTGTATTATATTATTACTAGCATTAAACTCTATGAAGATGTTTCCTTGGATTGACATGTATGTGGGTTCTAATACATGTTGTACTGTGCTGGAGACTCAAGTATTTTTAATGGGAAAAAGTACAAACCATATTACTTAAAATGCTTTTTTTCAGCAATTTCCCATGTGCAGTATGCTATTTTGAAGTATTTTATAATTTGAGGTGAGTTTATGGGACATATGACTCTCCTTGAGGCACATGCATATCTGGGGAAAATGTGAATAATAGAACCTGGCAGAAAGGTTAAAGACAAAACACAGAGTCTCGAGCATTTTCACAGACCTAAAAATCTTTCCCTAACTTTTTTCACACCAACCAAGAAGAGGTATATGCTATTAACAAGTGTTGGTGGCTGAAAGAAGGATAATATCATCCGTATTGATTTGGGTTCCCCTGAGGCCAGGATTTGAGCACAGGTTGTTTATTTAGGATGTGATCCAAGGAGATGCGTGTAGGGAAGTAGGGAAGTGGGTCAGGGAAAGAAAGGAAGCCAGAATAGGAGGCATCATCAAACTAATTTCCACTGTGGACATGAGTCACTCAATCAGGAAACTCTTGGAGAAGTGGAGAAATGCCTCAGACTTATCCCAGCACAGGGGAGAGGCAGCTGGGGTATTTATCTACCAGCCCTCCATCTGCCACTTGCTGCAGGCTGCTCTGGGGCCATTCATTCTCCATCACTTCTGATTTGGCACTTCCCATATGCTCTGAGATGAAAGAGGATTCTCCCACTGCCAGGCAAAAAGTCCTCAGGCAGAGTTTTTAAGCAGTGATTGAGGAAGGGATCTGGGGGGACATGGGGAGTGCCCACCATAGTGTCAGTGGACAGAACAGCCACTCTGGCTTAGCTGGAATCGACATGATTCAAGCAGTCTTCCATCTAACTGTAAACTAAGACTGCCACCCATGAGTAGTAAATAATGAGATGCTGTCTATAAATGCTGAGAGTGAGATGATCTATTTTTATTAAACCTATTGCTCTCAACATCACTGATCAATAGGGAAACACAAATCAAAACCACAATGAGATATGACCTCATATACATTAGGGTGGCTACTATCAAAAAAGAAAGAAAGAAACCCAGAAAAGAACAAGCGTTGGTGAGAATGTGAAGGAATTGGAACCTTTGTGCACTGTTGATGGGAGTGCAAAATGCTGCAGCTACTGTGGAAAATAGTATGGCAGCTCCTCAAAACATTGAAAATAGAATTACCATATGATCCGGCAATTCTGTTTCTAAACATATACCCAGAAGAATTGAAAGCAAGGTCTCAAGGAGTTAGTCGTTCACCTATGTTCATAGCAGTTTATCTGTAATAGCCAAAAGGTGGAAGCAACTCGTGTCCATTGACAGAATAATGGATAAACAGTGTGGTATATCTGTAGAATGGAATATTATTCCGCTTTAAAAATGAAGGAAATTCAGACACACGCTACAACATGGATGAAACTTGGAGACATGACGCTAAAGGAAATAAGCCAGTCACAAAGGGACAGATGCTGTATGATTCTACATGTAGAATCATATGTAGAATAATTATGTGTATCGAGAGTAGTTAAGTTGCATAGAGAAAGCAGAATGATGGGGCTCAGAGGTCGAGGGGAGAGGGAATGAGGAAAGAAAAAAAATCTGCTGCTACAACTTTGTTCTTCTACTTCTTTTTACTTTGAAGTCTTAAATCCTTTCCTTCTGGCTGCAAATGCTGCCTGTGCCAGCCCTTGTCTCCACTCCCCAGCTCAGCACAGCTGAATTCACTGACTGCCCACGTGTGCAACCTCAGACCTGCCCGAGAGTCCTGACCATCTGGAGAAGAGCGTGATGGATTTCAGTGCTTTCTCCTTCTGTCCAGTGGGTCCTGGATAGAGGCACGCTTCCCAACCCAAGGACCTAGTAGCCAAGTCGCAGTTACTAAGCGGCCACTTGGGGCTTTTCTCCAGATAACGTGTGTGCTGCCCGGCCCCGCTGTCCACAGTCCCCCAACGAGCAGCCTCAGCCTCACCAGGGCACCTGTTAGAAGTGCAGAATCTGGGGTCTCAGCCTGACCTACGGAATCCCGATCTGCATTTTGACAAGAAGCCCCAGTATCCTTTGCACGTTAATAATGGAGAAGCAGTTGGATAAACTCCAGAGCAATGTTTCTCACCCTGGATGTACATTAAAATCATGGATATGGAGGAAGCTTTTTAAAAATTGCCAATACTCTGAAATTCTAATTGCGTTGCCTTGGGATAGAGCGTACTAATTGTTCAATCATTTACTGAACAATTATGTGCTAAGCATTGTTCTAAGAAGTTCATATGTGTTAACTAATTTAAGCCTCACAAAACCCCTATAAGGCAGGCCCTATTATTATCACCATTATGCATTGAAAGCACAGAGAAGGTCAGTAACTTGCTCAAGGTCACACAGCTGGTCCATGGCAGAGTTGGAATCTGGAGTCTGACTCCAAAGCTCATGTTCTTCACCGTTATGCTATTTTTGAATAAAGTTCCTTTAATACAAAGTGAGAAGGCCTCTGTGAATACAGGAGGGCAGGGCAGATCGAACTTACATTGTGTAAGTTCAAGGCAGAATACAATCCATGCAGGGCAGATTTCACTATGAAGCTCACTCGCTGAATTCAGCTTGACTCTGCATGACATATGAGTTTGATTTTTTAACACTTACGAGTTGCCCCTTACACCCACCCGCAGGCCAGCCAGGTCAGCCTCTGGTGGTCAAAATTTGTCATTGCCCTAGAACTGGTTTCAGGCAAGTTGGAAGAAAGAAGAATTCTGGAGAAAACCAGCATGTAAAGAGCGGACTGAAGGGGATGAAAAATGCAGGAAGGGACTTTGGAAGAAAGACCATCTGATGCACTATGTAAAAATCAAAGCTTTCCCACTTCAGTGAGGTCTGTTCCATAGCCACCTGGACTTTCAGGCCACAGTTTCTCAGTTCTTTTTCCCACATCCATTTGGAAAACTCCCCTGGGAATTATCCTCCTCTCTCAAGCCTTTCCTAACTGGCTTCCTTGGGTCAGTTGATGCCCTGCAGTCATGACTCACTGAGTTCCTTCAACCTGTACCCAGTCATTCAGGGTTCTGCCTGTTCCTTCTCCAGGCAATTTCTCTTTGCCTTTTTAAAAGCACTGGCTCAATTCCCCGTTCTTGAATCTCATTATCAATTTTACTCTCTGTAGATCTTTTCTGATTCATTATAAATTTAGCATTTCTAAAGCCTACCATTACATTGGAAGATATGTTTTCTTATAGGAAAATAAGTACTACACATAGTGTGTGGTTGTATTCATAGGTCTTGAAAGAAGATAATGTAAAAAACAAAAAACAAAAAACCCCAGCAGCATTTACTAGGCACTGAGTGTTTTTTTGTAATAGCCAAAATTCAGTCAATTGAGTAAAAGAGTGAGGCTTGGGGGTTTATACAAAAAACAATTTTGCTGTTAAGAGCAAATTGGCCCAGTGCTGAAAGCAGAATGCCCTGCCCTCTGCCCAGGGGACTTTTCCTCTTTCAGCACCTGAGATGGGAACAGTTCCCACAGGAGGCCATTCCATTCCACCAATTCCAAGTTTGAGGGGTTCCCCAAACCACCTTTAGTTTCAATAATTCTCTAGAAGGACTCTCAGAACTCAGTGAAAGCTGTTATACTTATAGTTACGGTTTATTACAGTGAAAGGATTCAGATTAAAACCAGCCAAGGGAAGAAGCACTAGGGCAGAGTCCAGGAAAGTTACTAGATGTGGAGCTTCCATTGTCCTTTCTTTTTTTCCAGCTTCAATGAGATATAATAGATATATAACGTTGTGTAAGTTCAACGTGTACAATGTGTTGCTTTGATACATGTATATAAGGTGCAACATTATTACCAACATAGCATTAGTTAACACTTCCATCCTGTCACATGATTACATTTTGTGTGTGTGTGGTGGTAAATTCAAGATCTATGCTCTCAGTAACATTCAAGTATATAATACAATATTATTAGCTATAGTCACCATGCTGAACATTAGTTCCCCAGAACTTGTTAATCTTATAACTGGAAACTTATACCCTTTGATCCATATCTCCCCATTTCCACCCACCTCCCAAACCCTTGTAACCACCGATCTACTCTCTGTTTCTATGAGTTCAGCTTTTTTTAGATTTCACATATAAGTGATACCAGACAGTATTTGTCTTTCTCTGTCTGACTTATTTCACATAGCATAGTGCCCTCGAGATTCTTCCAAGTTGTCACAAATGGTAGGATTTCCTTCTTTCTCAGGGCCGAATAATATTCCATTGTATATGTACATATAACACATCTTTTTTATCCATTCATTCATTGATGGACACTTAGGTTGCCTCCACTGTCTTGGCCATTGTGAATAATGCTGCAGTGAACATGGGGATGCAGATATCTCTATGGGAACCTGATTTCACTTCCTTTGGATATGTACTCAGAAGTGGGATTGTTGGATAATATTCCATTGTCCTTTCTGTGGAGTTGGGACGCATGTTACTTTCCTGGTATAGACGTTTGGCAACCTGCACGGAGTATTGCCAACCAGGAAAGCTCACCCAAGCCTTTGGTGTCCAGAATTTTCACTGAGGTTCAATCGTATACCTCCCACATGGCTGACATTCAGTCTCCAAGCCTTCCAGAGGTAGAATTAATGTAATGTGGTCCAAAGCCCCCATCATAAATCATATTGTTAGACTGTCCAGTGACCAAAGCCCCCAGGCAAACTAAGACATTCCTATCAAGCATCATATTCTGAGGGCCCAGTGATCACCTCCCAGTATCTGAGGCAAAGGCGAGACCTCTCTTTGGGTAAAAATTCTTCAGTACACAGCCCCCTCACCTCTTCCCTAAGGCCTCAGTCTTACTGCCCCTTCTTTAGGGAAGCTTTTCTTTTACCTCAGGGCTGTCCTTTTGTTTTGTGGTCTCATACACACCACATTCTTTTCCTTCATAATATTTCACACCATCTTACATCAATGATTTGAGTAAGTATCACATGAATCTCTGTTTCCCTCATTGGATTATGCATCTTGTGAGGTCAGGGATTGAGCCTGCCTTGGTCACCCATACAGGCCCAGATTTTAGCACAGTGCTGGACTCATAAAATTACCTAAGAAACAAATAAGTAGAGATCAGGGCCTGGAATTTAAAAAAAAAATACTTGGAGACAGGCTAACCACTTATGTGATCTTGGACAGGTGAATAAAAGGCAATGTTTATACAGCACTTGACTCAGGGACTGGCACAGTGGTACTTGGGTTAATTTTCCACGTCTCCAAACCTGTTGTCTTTTGTGTAATTGAGAATTGACTCTGGGGTAGAATTCAGTAGTTCAGTGTCACAAATGAGAGACTTGGGGATGATCCGAAGGCTGGAGAGACATGGAAGGACCTTGAATTTTGTGCTTTGCTAAGGAAATGCATCCCACTTGGAAAGAGGGAGACCAGAGCTTTTATGCATTCACCAACCTTGTCAAGTAGATCTTTCTGGATTACATCACACAGGGTGGGTGTCTAGCTAGGTTCCCTTCTGAATTCTGGGGCACAGTTTGTTCCGTGGGAGATCCTTCTAGAGCCTTCCCTGTGTGCTTCCACTTTCTTGCCTTCCTCTCAGCCATGCTTCCTTGTGCTGTCCTGAGCAGAAAGCCCACCCATTCTATGATGGCTTTGCTTTCTTTCTCCTCCCCACCCACAGCCTCCTCCTCCCTTGGCCTCAGCTTAGCCAAACCACACGTACTGAATTCTTCCAACCTTTCCTGACAAATCAATCCTTCTCAGACCTTAATTATACATGTGACTCTCCTCCGAATTCCCTTCAGGCTATTGGCTCTTTTCTGGCTGTTGACGTGTCTTGTCTAAAGCAGCTCATGCCGTTCTCGGGAGGTGGGCATTGGTGCTTATGGCCAGGACCCCACAAGGACAGATGAGGGGGTGACTGGAGTTGGGGAGGTAAGGTGTCCTGCAGGAGTAGAGGTTAGGGCGACTCTCACCTTAAATTCTGGCTCTCACACTTAATAGCTGTGTGACACTGGGCAATACTCAACCTCTTCAGCTACCTCGCTTGAAAAATGGGGTGAAAATAATACTTATATTGACTGGGTTCTTATAAATATCAAGTGAAGTTCTGGACCATAACAAGTACTTCTTCATGGGGGCCTTTATTATTATTAGCAGCCGTCAGCTTGCCCTCCCTCCTCCCCACAGCTCACTATCCATTAGCTTCTCCACTGGCCAGCCATATGCCTACAAATCAGTGTAGTCCTTCAGGGTAAGGTTTTGCTGCTAAAACGTCATGGTTAGAATGCACCTGGAACAAGGCATAAGCAGAGAAGAGGAGGCCTTTCCTTTCCACGGAAACTTTGGCAGGAAGTTGTCTATCAGAACAGAATGGATTACAGGTTCCTTAGCTTAGGAGTTTTGTCACCTTGTGTCTGGACTACAGGAATCGCTTCTGGACAGATCTCCTTGTTTCTGCAAGGCTGAACAAATGTCTGGTTTCCCAAGACTGTCCCAGTTTAAGCACTGAAAGTCCTACTACCCAGGAGACGGGGCAAATGGGAGCAGTAGGTCATCCTACAGAGAATGCCCCTTTTCCCCAATACCTTAGATAATTCCCTCCTAAAATTGATCTTGGCACACCCCTTTATCATGCGAACAACCCAGGCTTCCCCTTGTTCAGTCGGGCGGTTGTAGCCTTTGCCAGTATGGTCCCAGCTTGCTTCCCAGCCTCATTTGAATGTCCTCACGCCCACACTTTGCTCCCAAGGGCTCCTCCCTGTCCTCCTGGCATGTTCCTCCATTCATAGACCTTTGTTCTGCTGTTCCTACCCATTTCGAAGTGCTTGTCCCTATAAAGTCTGCTAATAACACAAATACAGCCAGTCAGAGAATAGTTGATCCCAAGTTTATGAGTGGTTCCAATAATTTCCTTAAACCTGGTGTACTTCCCCAATTTATGTTCCCTGTCTGATTCATGTAGGCATTTGAGCTTGGCAGTTATGATATAGTGCAGGGGTTGGCCTGCCTTCTCTTAACCCACCTGCTCCTATCCACTACTACCTGAAGGCAAGAAAACACAGAAGGCAAACAAAGAAAATCAGGAAATCAAAGCATGAAATAAAATGAGAACTTTAGTTAAAAAAAAAAAAAAAAAAAAAAAAAAAGAAACCATAAAAATGGACCAAACAGAAATATTATGTCCCACAGAGCCTAAAATATTTAGGGCTTTGTGGGACATAAGTTTACTGTTGCAGCAACTCTATTCTGTCTTGATGGCGTGACAGCAATCTTAGCTAATACGTGAATGAGTGACTGTGCCTGTGTTTTAATAAAACTTTATTTATAAAAACAGGCATTGGGTTGGGCTTGCCCCTTGGTGCATACTAGTTCCTGATCCAGTTTATCTCTCTTATTTTAGAGATGAGGAAACCAGAGAGATAACATCAGTTACTAGTTTGTAGAAGAATCGACACTAAGATCTCAGTGTTTTAGATCTCAAGAGCCCAACACAAATACTTCTACTTCGTGTCATCATTCATCCACTACTGGTCAGCCTCACTCCTGGGCTGTAATCCTGCCCTGCTGGATGCAGTGATATGATTGGAGCTGTAGGAATAAGGGTGGAAGGTACAAGTGGTGGAGCTTATTCAAGCCTATGATAAGGAGATCCTTCTCCCCTGGTGGTCTATAACAGCTTGACACTCATGCACCTTAGAAGTGGTGTATGCTTCACTACATTCTTCACTCTTTCTCTGAATATGATTTCTTAAAATGGAAGCCTGAATGATTTGCATAGTCTTCTTTATATCCTCTTTTCTAAGGAAAAAAATTTAGAAAAATATCATCTGAAAAGAGCCTATGGAGAGCTGGGGTTCTCTGGATCTGGCAGAACTGTAGCTGGTGGAGTTAAAGGGGAGATGACAAATAGGTTTCGTCTTGTGGGATATTTCTGTTCAGTTGTTCCAGGATGCCTGCAGCACTGTGGCAAGAAGAACTATGGAGTATTCAGGCTCAGAGAGAGAGAGAGAGACAGAGAGTTCTGTGATTGACCACTTATCTCTGCCGTGGCACAGAAATAAGGAAGCGGGCATCCAGGCTACGTATTTCCACCATTAATTTTAGGACAGGAAGATAATTGGGAGGACAAAGTTGCATTAGCTTTCTTCTCCCTTGCTGTTCCTCTCTGGGACAGTAATGAAGACAAAGCTGTAAGAAAGGAGGCTCCTGTGATGGAGAGATGCCCAAGAGGGAACCGAGTCAGGGAGGAGAGTGGTTGTAATTCATGGTGATGACTCTCAAGCAAGTAAATGAGCAGATAGACAGGAATTCATGCATTAATCTCCCTTTGGCATTAGGCACTTGGTCTCTCTTCTTCTCATGTGGTCTCCACATTAGCATTTTATGTTAATGAGCAGCTAGAGCTGCTAACCCGTTTTGCTGGTATGTCTGTGATCCTCTGAATGTTACAGATGATGTAGGGAGATGGATCTTGCTGATACCCGAGGGCAGATGGAGGCTGATAACAAATGCTTGGGGATCAGAAAAGTGGCTTCTGGATGGCCTAAGCCTGACAAGGCAAGGGCAGGAAGGCCTTTCTGAGAAGATGACAAACAGGATGTGGGGAAGCAGAGAGTTCCTGTTGCAGGTCAAAGGACATGCTGCACCCACATCTTGGAGCAAGAGACTAAGATCTGTTCTTTCTCTTGAGCACCAGCCCCTATTTTTCAGTCTGCATGTTCCTGCCTGTGAGTAGCCTTGTCAGGTCAGGCCAGAATTTTACTGCTTTGGCCAAAGGCCTTTACAGGAAATATCCTCATTCAATAAGTATTTATGACTTTGTGTACATCACCGGGTCCTTGGCTCTATTTTTCTTCTGGTGGGAGCAGGATGTGAGTTATGACTACAGTAGTTGCCCTGTCATGCCAGGTGACTCACTTTTGCATTTTATCTTAAAGCCATAAAGACACTTCTTGTTAAGTAATTAAAAAGATAGAAACAGTCATTGGGAAAAATTTTTCTTAACGAAGTGCTTAGGCAAAGAGAACTGTATCATGCCTCACCACTTCCAAAAGGATTGTTTTTTCATTATGTTTATTTCAGACAGATTTAGACTGCTGCATCCTGTTTTCTGAAACTATTTTTGAGATAATAGAGCTTTTTAAAAGCTTATGCTGTTGGATTTGTGTAATTTTAGTATTTGCAGAAGATTTTGACACTAAGCAGTAAATTTTAGTCTTTAAAATGTGTGTTAAAGTAAAATTTCTGTATTTCCTGCCCACCTCCCTCTCCCAAACTACTTGTGAGGGAAGGCTGTCCATCCAGGGCCCCTGCCGCAGTCTTATTTTATACGCTGTAGCCCCTCCCCCTCTCCTCTCACCCCGGCACGTTGGACAAGGGGTAGCCCAGAATTTAGACAGTGCCTTTGACATATGACCCTGATGGGCCTCCCACAAAATGTGATCTGGGTGCAGCAGATTCCTTGGTCTGGAACTGGGAAGAATGGAGAGACTGAGGCAGCAGAAACTGACATAGAAAGTTCAAGAAATATATGGGGTCAGAGAAGCTACAATGGGCTTATTCTTTGTACCTTGAAAAGCAAAACAGAAATGAAATTAGTCTTTATTTTCCTCTCGACGTATGGTTTTTTAATCACTTGACTTGTTAGCAAATTAGAGCTTCCCAGTGAATTATATCTTTGGTGGAAGTTAGTGTTTCGGCAGCTATGGTAAATCCTAGAGTAGACTAGGGCATCACCCAGAGGGAAATGTGGCCTAAAGCCACCTCAATGGGCTCAGCCCTTCAGGTAACCTGGAAGGGTCACATCATGTTGATGTGGGGCTCTCATCATCTCTTCCGCTCCATGTAAACTTGTCCCAAAGCCCAAGTCTATAGAGGCTGACCCTCCTCGGAGTCACTACTTTAAGGAGGGAGAGGATTAATCTCATTATAGGCAGACCTTGGAGATACTAGTGTTTGGTTCCGAACCACCGCAGTAAAGTGAATATCGCAATAAAACAAGTTTCACGAATTTTGTTTGTTTCCCAGTACATGTAAAAGTTATGTTTACACTGTACTATAGTCTATTAAGTGTGCACTAGCATTACGTCTAAAAAAAAGTATGTACCTTAATTTAAAAATACGTTATTGCTAAAAAATGCTCACCATCATCTGAGCCTTCAGGGAGTAGTAACAGTAGCATCAAAGATCTCTGATTACAGATCACCCTAACAGATATAATGAAAAAGTTTGAAATATTACG
Source organism: Balaenoptera physalus (assembly GCF_965194825.1). NCBI lineage: Eukaryota > Metazoa > Chordata > Mammalia > Artiodactyla > Balaenopteridae > Balaenoptera > Balaenoptera physalus. The sequence continues at coordinate 172,348,968 of NC_138883.1, read as the reverse complement.
AGAATTATCAAAATGTGACTCAGAGACATGAAGTGAGCAAATGGCGCCTGTAGACTTGCTTGATGCAGGGTTGCCGCAAATGTACACAATTTGTAAAAATCGCAGTACCTGCAAAGCGCAATAAAGCAAAGTGCAATAAAACAAGGTCTGCCAGTACTAAAAATGCTTTGTCTTTGTCTGACTCTAGTTTCCCCGTTTACAGAAAGTGGAGACCCCGGTTTACCCCATCCCTGTGCTGCTAGGGTAGATAGAGAATTAATGTGAGACCCTGAAGTAGATGTGCTGAGTGATGCAGAGGGCAGACGCTATGCAAATGAGGGACAGAATAATAGCCGAGCTCAGCACACCTGAGCCCATCGTAACCTTTGCGTGGCCTCCTTGGAAATAAGACGGGAGCTGATATTTAATCAAGCTTGTGTTTTTTAGAAGACTGTGGTGGGGAATCTTGCCAAGCAGATTTAGGCTTCGTGACCTTTCTTTGCCATTACAAATAGTGTCAGTAGGTTAACGCAATGCAGGATGTACTCACTGTGGTAGAGAGAAAACCTTTATGCCTTTGTTAGGCTTTTTTTGGAAAGATACTAAAGGCCTCCATTTCACTGGTTTGTCCATTTGAATCTGCCTGAATTTGGGGCCAGGTTTCACTACGGATGAAGGGACCGTGGTCATCATGCCTCTATCAAGGGTCACTGAGCTACGGATTGCAGTACTTGGCAGGGATACTGCATTTACTGCAAAGCCACAGGCAAGGCCTTATTATTTTATCTGGAGGACACCTAATATTTGTACTTGTCCCTTTTTTATTAGTCCACACCATTTGAAGTCCTCGAGGTCCTGACTTTTAGCATCACGGATGGGTTAAAGCAAAGACTGCCTATTTTTTAATTAAAACGTAGGAGATAGGTCATACATACGAAAGAATATATAAAAATGTATGTCCATTCTAAAGAAGAAGAATGAAATGAACATCAAAGTACACTTCAGTCTGAATAGGTAACAGAATATCAACAGCACTTAGAAGTCCTGGGTCCCCTCCCTGTCTGCACCCTCTCCCACCCCACGTGGAGGTACCAACCTGCATTTTACGTTAATTGTTCCATTGCTTTTCTTGGTGATTGCACTGTGTCACTATCCCCAAGCAATACATTTATTTTTGCCTGTTTTTGAATGTTATAGAGATGAAATTATCCTGTATGTATTCTTCTCTGAATTTCTTCTTTAACTTGACAGGATCTTTGAGATTCCTTCACATGGATATAATGTTTAATTATGAATATGCCATCATTTATTTATTCATTAGACTGTTGATGAGCATCTGGATTGTTTCTGGATTTTTGCTAGGATGACAGTGGTGCATGAACATTCTTGAATGTGTTTTCTGGTGCACACGCTCGAGAGTTTCTCAAGGGTTTATACCAAAGAATGGAATTGTTGGGGCTTAGAGTAAACACAACATGTGTAATGCAAAATGTTTTCAACAAAGTTGCACTAATTTAACCTCTAACCTCTAATGCCATGGGTAAGCATTACCTGGCCTGTCTGCATCTTCATGAAAACTTATAATTGCCAACCTGATACTGTGAAATGATAATCTAACTCTAAGCATGAAATGATTTTTGTTACTGCCTCAGTTTGTGAAATAGGGCACTTTTGTTCACTGGACATTTGAGTTTCCTCTTCTATAAAATTCCTGTTCTTTCGCACATTTTTCTATCAACTGTTTGTCTTTTTCTTATTAATTTTTAGCAGTTTGTTATAAGCTCATAATACTTAATCCTTTGTCAGTTGTAAGTGTTGTAATATCTACATTTGGTGGCTTATATTCTCACTCTTCTTAAGATAATAGCTTTTAGTGAGCAGAAATTCTTGACTCTAATGTAGTCAAACTTATGAATCTTTTCTCTATGGATTATACATTTGTGTGTTTAAGAAATTCTACCTGGAGGTCATAAAGATAACTCTTACTTCTTCTAAAGTTTTATCATTTTCCCTGTGGAGTTTAATAAAATCTACCGGGACTTATGTTTGTATAGGTAAGAAGGAAGATATGCAATCGAATTTTTTTCATTGAATTGTCTGTCCTTCTCCCACTCATCTCCAGTGCTCTTCTGTGATAAGTAAAATCTCCATATATACATGGGCATTTTTGCCCATGGGCATATTTCTGAGCATTCTATTCTGTTCACTTGGCCTGTTTCTCATACCCTGTGCCAACATCAGGAAGTAATGTTTGAGTGTAAAAGATCACAATCCAGTTTTTTCACTTTATTTCTCTTCCCAACTTGCTGTGAATAAATCTCACATTCCTAAAGTGTCAGTTATTTACAATGGAGTCCAAAACCAATTTCACTGCTAGTAATAGATACCTTTTATTGAGTTCCTCTGTGCCAGACATTGTGCTAGGCATTTTGCATACATTTCACACATTTTAGAACCCAAGACACTGTGAGGTAGCTATCATTATTTCCATTTGACAGACGAGGAAACTGAGTTTAAAAGAAATGGAGTAACTTGCCCAAGATCCTACAAGATGGAAACATGCAAGACCATTCTCTTTCAATGCCTCAGTGCTGCTTCATTCAGTTTATTCAGGTATTTTTAATACATGGTGATGGCTTACTTGGACTGAGGAAAGTTTAAATTCCCAGCATGAAATTGCACATATTCCCTCTTGTATGATAAATTGCAGTTTAATTGGAGTAAATCGATCCCCCCCCCTTCTGCCATCCCCTCAACTCTAGGCAAACTACACTGGTGCATCCCAAGAGGCCTGGAGGCTTACTTTAAAGTAAGATTTTGCAGTTTCTCTCTGGGAGGACCGGAGCATCTCCGGCTTCGCCGTAGGGAAATTGGGCCATGAGCTTTGTGATGAATGCTCCACTCTTAGCCACCTCTTCAAATATTTTAGCCATAGTCACATTTCTTGAAAAAAAATAATGGTGAAGATGAAGAGGCTCATGGGGGGGTGGGTTGGCATACGTCCGTCCTCTCAGGGCTGGTGTCTTTTCATCCCCATGTTTTTCCCCTGGGGAAAGTCGTTTCCTCTGGAGCCTCAGTTTCCTCTGACAGTGGAGGATGAACAGCCTCTTCTCCACAGGGGTCCAGGGGCAATGCTGTACTTAGTTTGTAAGGCGCTCTGAGGTTCTTGGCTAAGAGTTGTTTTGTCATTTCTGACGTTAAGGAATTACTGTCTTAACATCCTAGTTTTCTGAAACCTGATATTTACCGTTTTTTCCATTTGCCTGGTTTTTGCAAAAGAGACCTCAAGAGCTGGCTGAGAGGAAAGGCTTAAGAAGGTTGAGAATACTTCTTTAATGGGGGTGAGGGGCGGTGATGTGTAACAAGAAAGGAATATGGGCATGGGTGAAGAGGGACCTTGTTTCTTCACTGGTAGAAGGACAAATATCTTTATGATAGGAACTGTCTTGTAAGAGTTGTTGTTATCTACCAATACTACTGAGTCTTAGAGGGTGTGGGTGAGGTATCCCGCCCCCTTTGACTGATATCTCACTCCTTGGATCCTAAAGATCTTCTGATCCTTTGTAATCTCTTCTACAATGTTTATGTGTCTGAGAGAAAGATACTGAAGGTGTTATCACTGGTATCTTAATCAATTTATTCAATTGCTTTAATAACGTATTCAGTAACTAAGTGTGAAAACCAACACTAAGGTCAGGGGATATAAAAAGAAAGGAAATAGAGCCTTCTCCCTTTAGGACCTTGCAGGCTGGGGCAATATACATAAGAAAGCTTTGTGTGTAGCAGGATCTCTGTCTACACACGCGCGCGCGCACACACACACACACACACTTTCTATAGAAACTCAGAAGAGGGCCATCCTGATCCTGATGGCCAGCCTGCGCTGCAGCAGGGGTGACCTGATGGCCATCTGAGAGCATGAATGTGTCATGGGGGGGGGGCATATCAGAGAATAAGAGGGTGACAAGAAGAGAAATTGGGACACTGGTAGGTGAAGCTAGAAGATAAACTTTGCTTGCTTTGCAGTTTTATTAAAGATTGACCCTAACAGTACGGAATCCCAAAAGCAACTTGAAACATACTCTTTGTGAGAATGGAAATGTGTTGTTTCTGTTGCTTCACGGGGGGCCATGGGACTGCCACCATTTCGAGTCTTTCAATGGTCCCACCGTGCGGGCAGCTACATTCCTGTCCCTGAAAGTCCTTGGCGAACTTCCTCATGTGGGCGTGGTCTCCTCCCGCCCCCTCCCAGCCTCCAAACCAATCTGATTTTTTGAAGGGTTACTTTTTTAGGTTTCATTTGTACAGAGCGGATCGAGGGCTCTCCATCCTCCCCATGCTGGGGAAGGACGGTGCCTTCCCTTTGCAACAATGAAAGTGGCTTCTGCCTTCGAGGCAGGCGTGCACCTGGCCTTGTGCTGGGAAACACAGCTGCTTGACTGCGGGGGGTTATTAGAGACTCAGCCTCACTGGGGAACTGGGAGGTATGTTTCTCTTCACGTAGCTCTTTCCCCATCATAGCAATTTCAGTTTTACTGGCACATTTTTCCTGAAGCCATTACTTAAGAGAGAGCAGCACGAATATGAATAATGGAATTTGAGCAGAACATTTCCAATGGCAAGAAGAGGCTGAGCCGCCAAGTCTCGTTCAGCCTGGAGACTTCACCACATGCCTGAGGAGCACAGGGGTCTGGGCCTGCCCATGCTTTCATTTAAGAGACGGGAGCTAGTTGAGTGAGAATAGACTCCAAAGCTATCATATCCTTTCTTTCTCTTTTTGACTGTGTTTCTAAAAGAGTGAAGAAATATCTAGCGAGAATCTGCAGTTCCTTTTCTCAGGCAGCCAAGTACAAATCCATTTGCTGAGTCCAAGAGGAACTGGGGCTTAGCTGAGAATGCCAAAGCTTTGCAAAGCAAAATAGGAAGGGCAATTTCTGATCTTAAATTAGCACCATCATGCATGAGGAGAATTCCAATGGTCCACATGTTGTGTTACACGGCTGTGATATTTTAGGAACTTTAAAGTTCTCGCACAGATCCGCCATTTTGCGTTCTTGAATAAATATGTAGGAAACTAGTATTTCCCAACCCAGACTGTTCAGACCAGAACATCATCACCACCATTAGATTAGTTTACTGGCCCTTGAGGCCAGTGGAGCTTCTGATCTATTGACTGCCAGTCAGCTGGCACTGATCCGTGATCTTAAAACTTGAGACGAGAGAGTCATTACTTTTCAGGGGAAGCTGGTGTTGGGCTCACGAGGAGAGCCGGGGAGCAGGTATTTATTGTGCATACTCAGTGCCGTGTCCTATGGTAGGTGCTTCACAGGTAGTACTTTTCTATAATCCTCACAACAGCCTCGAGATGTATTATGATCCCATTTTACAGATGGTCAGATAAGTTGAGTAACTTGCTTACATCTCACAGACAGCGTGTCTGTGAGGGGACAGACCAGAGTCACTCTGAAGCTGCCCTCTTTCCACAACACCAAGGCAGTGATGGGAACAGCAATGTCGGCTAGGATTCTGCATCCCATGTGCTACAGGGGTGGGTGCTGTCTAACGTGGCATTTTGTAAAACTCCATTTGCGTTAAAGGGAGAACCAATCTCGAAGCCTCCGATGTTCCCTTCAGTTGAACCTCACTATTCAGACTAGTGTTTTCCACCCATGTCTTGCTCATGTCTAGGATACTGGTAGCTGCAGGCGTCTACAGGTTGTAGCCCCAGTGGGACACTGAACCCTACAATGGGCTTTGTGAAGACAAGAATTGGGCCCAGACCCAAGAACGTAAATATGGAAATTAGGCACGTGAGCTGGGGGAGTCCTGCTGGAGGGATTCGCTTCGGGGGTCCATAGTATGCTTTGCTCATCACCCCAAGTCTGACCCTTCACTGTAGCCTTACTGGGAAGTGGCATCGCTCATTCTAATGTACGAAGTCAAATGAACGTTAGACTTTGCAATACTTAAACATATTAAACCCTGCTTTATAGTACCTCAACTATTCAGATTATTAGGAATTTTAAGCCAGCACATTCGAAGTATTCCTTCATTAAATGAACAATTACTGTGTACCTTCCATATCTCAAGCCCCATGTTGGACCTGGGTATCAAATATTTCCTAAGTGCAGTCCTCACTCTCGAATACCATCTAGGGGAGCTCCATAGCAGTGCAGAGGAGAAGGCACCTCCCTTCTGCTGTGGATGTAAGAGAAGGCTCCCCAGAGGAAGATACTTTTGAGAAGGGCCTTGAAGGATGAATAGGAGTTTTCTAGGAAGAGAAGGCAGGAATGAGGACTGGAGATACATTACCACCACACAAACATTTAGAATAAGTACTGCAGAAGTGCATATAGCACAGTACAAGTTTTGCCGTCACTACACATATTTTATTCCCAATGTGTTTAGCTCTGCAACAGTATTTTATAATTGTTTTTTTTTGTTGCTGTATATTTCGGTTACCACCATCACTATCTAAAAGTGTGATTTGGCATACCTACATTAAGTTCAAGTAAGTAGAGTTTATTCAATGGTGATATGCATAGTGACAATTTGGGGCACCTTAGGAAGGTATACAATATTACCAACCTGATATTTATTGAGTACCTACTGTACGTCAGCCTCTGTGGTATTGGTTACCCATGTAACCTCATTTAACTTTTACAACAATCCTATGAGTTGAGTATTTTTGCTCATATTTATCAGTTGAGATAACTAAGACTCAGAGAAGTATAATAGTATATTTGAACTGTTTGGGTTTAGATAACAACTCATTACTTACTAGTTTTTGTTTGACCATGAGCCAGTTACTTAACCCCTCCAACCAGCAAACCGGTAGTAATAATAGCGTACTTATCAAAAGGTTGTCGAAGGATCAACTGAGTTGATCTGTGTTCAGCCCTTGGCCCAGTATAGGTGCTCAATGAAGTATAACTATTTTTAGTTATTATTTCAGAGGTTAACAAACTTGCCCAGAATTAATCACTATTCTATCTGATTCCAAAACATGTACTTGCGTGTTTTAAAATTAGAGCTCAGATTCCATGACCTACAAGGATTATTCACGAGATAAGCAAAGTTGTTGAAACAACATGTATTACAAATAAATAGTTGAAGGTCAACACTACACACAATCAGTGGAATTCTTATAATTATGAGGCAGTGAGTAAATGGATGTAAACCCAAGAGAAAATAAATATTCAAGAGTTTTGAATGCCAATACATGGGCCAAATCTGAAATCTAAAAATCTTCCATTCTTGAATTTATTTCTTAGTCTATCTGGTTGGTTAAGGGTTTTTTTTTTCCAGTCTTTTCATCTTTACCATGGGTATAGAAATATATAGGGTAAAGCAATGATATAAGTCTGTAATTAGGTGTGTTAAATATTTTATATCCAGCCTTATTTCTTTTCAGTTAGCAGCTTTTCGACCATTACCAATTCGAACTCTGCTGCTTTAACAATTGCAAATTTTGGCAGAAGTCATTCTGATTTAAAGCCATTCGAACCCTGAAATCTTGCTAAGTTAAAGTCAGCTCCTGCTAGGAATCCGAATCTGAAGATGGGAGGTTTAGCTGAGAATTAGGTTGGAGGAGAGCTTGTGAATGACATTTAGCAAGTGCCACTCTCTGCAGACGCTGCTGTTTGATAATCCCGTCATATTTGTGAGTTGGAGCTTCAAGCTCATGCCTGGAACTCACAAGAGACAGTAATGTCCTTTGAGGACACAACTCTAAGTGTACAGTAGCAATGCTATCTGGACTTTGGCTTTCACAATCCTTTCTGGAGGGATGCACTTTGGTGTTAGGGCAAACCCCAAGCAACTGCTTTTTCTGGTTGTAGCTTAGGTGTAAGCAATGTTTCCTGACCCAACAGTCCAAGGAAGGGAAGGCAAGGAGGACCTTCCAGCCTGTCTGATAAGATCTCTCTGAGAGCAGGAGAGAGAAGGGAGGAGGTTGCGTGTATAAATTTTTGCTTGAGGACCCTGATTTCAAATTCTCACCACAGCTAAATGATTGATAATTGATGAGCAAACTTGTACGTATCTCTTTCCAGACGGGTTCTCATCAAACCTGTATCTTTCCAGTTACAAAGTTCATATATGACCTGGAGTCTGAGCTCTGTTGATTCTCAGTTTCTTTATATAGTTTATTTCTGCATTTTTTTTTTTGTCCTGGAAGCTTCCTGCACTTTTAGCTCCATTGAACTCCAGTTAGCATTGGGAGTAACTAAGGAGCATCTCTTTGGAAGCCTGTGACAGAACTGTATTAGAATGCATTTGTGTCCCCGTCTTTCCTACCTTTGTTTAATCTGCTAAGCTGTTGCTGCCTCCTCACAGCTAAAGCAAAGGTGATTACTCATTTTATTAGAGTGTTTGCCTGGAGACTTCTGAGCCTTCTGGAAGGATAGATGAATCACAGTTGCTAGTTTATCTTGTCTGTAAGCAGGAGAGTTGACTTAGCAAGCTGTGAGCTTCTTGGGATCACGGTCTAAAGCAAGCCCCTACCTTTAAAAAGGGCACTTGCCAGCCCCTCATAAATGCCTTCAGACATATTTAATTTATTGACTAGCTTGTTCCTACATGTCCCTGTATGAGTCTACTATGTCTGGGTTAAAGTCAAGCGAGAAGAGGTTATCATGGCTCAGAACAGGCATGGTTAAGAGTAGATTAAAATGGAGAGTTCGCATGTAATGGGTACAGAGTTTCCACTGGGGAAGATGAAAAAGTTCTGGGGATGGATGGTGGCATCGCATGGTTGTATGACATTGCGAATGTCCTTAATGCCACTGAGCTGTAGACTTAGAAGTGATTTAGATGGTAAATTTCATGTTATGTATATTTTACCACAGACTGGGTGGTATTTAAACAACAGAAATTCATGGTCTCACAGTCTTGGAGGCTAGAAGCCTAAGATCAAGCAGAGGTGGTTTCTTCTGAAGCCTCTCTCCTTCGCTTGTAGGTGGCCATCTTCCCCAGGCATCTTCACATGGTCATCCCTCTGTGTGTGTCTGTGTTCTAATCTCCTCTTCTTAAAAGGTCACCAGTTGTATTGGAATAGGGCCCATCCTAGTGACCTCATTCTAACTTACCTACCTCTTTAAAGGCCCTGTCTCCAAATACCATCACATTCTGAGGTCCTGGGAGTGAGAACTTCCACATATGAATTTGAGGGAACACAATTCAGCCTGTAAGAAAAATAAAATTTTAGAAAGTAGTTTGGACTTGGTTATCAGAAGGAGTTCAAAACTTGCAACTTCTAATGCAGTAGATCTCAAATGAGGCATGAGAATGGCCTACAAGTTCTCCACAATTCACACACCTTTCAGAATCTTAATATATGGGCCTAGATCTTTTGAAACACCTCCCTGGGAGCACAGTCTGGCAGGAAAGGAGGAAAGAATGGATCCACTTACTTTCACAGCTAAATCTAGAGCTGTTTGAAAAGGATTCTTTTTTTAATTTAAAAATTGATTTGGGTAAATTTAGATGATGTTGTTTATACATACAAGTCACTTACATGGTGGGCTTGACCTTGGTAGGTCTGAGACGTAAGCAATCTCATAATGTGCATGGCCCAGGTCAGGGTGGGATAAAGCTACCCCATCAGGAGGGGGAGTCATCATGATGCTTTTCCACCAGGTTGGGCTACAGGGAGCTTAGACGGCCCCCTCCCTTCCCCCTCTGCTTTGTCCCAGCACCACATTGCACTCCCCAATCCCAGGAAGTATTGTCCTTAAAAAATAAATGACCAGTTATGTCCCCAGAGGGTCAAATTCTACTCAAGATAGGTAAAGAGCTGTCAGGAGCCCAGGGTGGTCTGCTCACTCTACCACCAATTAACATGGTGATGTTGGGCAGTTCACCTCTGTGGGCTCCAGTTGCCTCATCTGTAAAGTGTGGGACACACACTGGATGGCAAGAATGTGTCGTGGTTACGCACGTGGGCTTGAGTCAGGCAGACCTGGGTTGGAAGATTGTGTCGTCTTGAACAAGTGACTTCATTTTTGACCCTCAGTTTCTTCAAAATGGGGGAGATAATGGACACTCTGTTTCTCGTAGAGTCGTGAGGATCAAGGAGATAATGCACGTAAACTCTACCATCTAGTAAACTCCCATGTCTTATCATCATTACCACCATTACCATCTACCATTCCAAACTCAGAACAGCCTGGTTCTATGATTCGAAATCACAATGAAGGGGATTCAATTTGACTAGATGAGAAACTAACTGTCTCTTCCTTTTTTTGGAATTGAAGTATAGTTGATATACAATATCATGTTAGTTTCAGGTGTACAACACAGTGATTCAGTCATATATATGGGGTTGGCCAGAAAGTTCATTCGGGAACTTTTTGGCTGACCCAATATATTTTCTTCTTCAGATTCTCTTTCCCCAAAGGTCATCAGAAAATGTTGAGTATAGTTCCCTGTGCTATATAGTAGGTCCTTGTTGGTTGTCTATTTTATATATAGCAGTGTGTATATGTTAATCCCAACCTCCTAATGTATCCTATCCCTTACCCCTGTTTCCCCTTTGGTAACCATAAGTTTGTTCTCTATGTCTGTGAGTCTCTTTCTGTTTTTGAAATAAGTTCATTTGTGTCCTTTCTTTCTTTCTTTCTTTCTTTCTTTCTTTCTTTCTTTCTTTCTTTCTTTCTTTTCTTTCTTTTCTGTCTGTCTTTCTTTCTTTCTTTCTTTTCTTTCTTTTCTTCCTTCCTTCCTTCCTCTCTTTCTTTCTTTCTTTCTTTCTTTCTTTCCTCCCTCCCTCCCTCCCTCTCTCCCTCCCTCCCTCTCTCCCTCCCTCCCTCCCTTCCTTCCTTCCATATAAGCAATATCATAAGATACTTATCCTTGTCTGGCTTACTTCACTTAGTATGATAATCTCTAGGTCCATCCATGTTGCTTCAGGTGGCATTATTTCATTCTTTTTTATGGCTGAGTAATATTCCATTGCATATACACACACCTTCTTTATCCATTCATCTGTTGATGGACATTTAGGTTGCTTCCATGTCTTGGCTATTGTAAATAGTGCTGCTGTGAACATTGGGGTGCCTGTATCTTTTTGAATTGTGATTTTTTCTGGGTATAGGCCCAGGAGTGAGATTGCAGGATCATAAGGTAGCTCTGTTTTTAGTTTTTTAAGGAACCTCCATACTGTTTCCCATAGTGGCTGCACCAGTTTACATTCTCACCAACAGTGCAGGAGGGTTCCCTTTTCTCCACACCCTCTCCAGCATTTAATATTTGTACACTTTTTGATGACGGCCATTCTGACTTGTGTGAGGTGATACCTCATTGCAGTTTTGATTTGCATTTCTCTAATAATTAGCTATGTTGAGCATCTTTTCATGTGCTTTTTGGCCTTCCATATGTGTTCTTTGGAGAAAAGTCTGTTTAGATCTTCTGCCCAGTTTTTGTTTGGGTTGCTTGTTTTTTTGATGTTGAGCTGTATGAGCTGTTTGTATATTTTGAAAGAAGTGTGAAGAACGTTATGAGCAGTAAATTCAGATTCTTGACCTGAGTTTATAAAAGCTGAAAAACCCCACTTCCTCAAGGAAATAGTTTACTTTGATAGTGTCTTTGGGTTTATGCTTTCTAAACACCCACAGATCAATGCCAGGCGATCGATGACCCAGGCCAGGTGCTCAGCACACCCTGAAATGGCTCGGACCCTGCGAGATGCCCATGTCTCCCCCAACTGTTGCACCAAGTAAACCAAAGTACAGGGGGAAAGGGGAGAGTTCCAACAGCACAGCTGAGAATAACTAGAGAAAAGAAATCCATGCATTTCATCCTGAGAACACAGAATTAAATGCAAAATAGCAGAAAATAAAGATTGCCCTCGCGCTGTCCTTGCTGCAGGTCTCCTTTGTAACATTTGTCAGACAGGATGAAATTGATGGCTTTACTGGGCCAGGCGCAAAGCTCCGTGATTGAGCTGCAGACTACACAGTCACGTGGTCACCTGGAAAATGCATGACCCCCGTCAAACTCCAGGCCTGGGGCCAGGTGGGATTCTTTCCCCCCATCTCATTCGTGAAACATCTCAAAGTATGCCGCTTTTTTGTGCCTTCATTTACGTTCCTAAGAAAATGGAGTCTGGCCCTACTTACTTATTTCAACGAAAGATTATAAGGAAAAACATGTTCAAAGCTGCTTAGCAGCTAAGATGTAGACTTGTATGAATGTGGGGAGATTGTTGAATTTTCATGTTGAATATGGTGACCTTAGATAAACGTTTTCCAGCTGACCCTTGAATAAAGTGGGTTTAAACTGCACTGGGTCCACTTTTACGTGGGTATTTTTCAATAGTAAATGTTGTAGAACTACACGATTCACAGATGGTTCAATCCACAGATGTGGAGGAATCATGGACATGGAGGGCTGACTATATATGTGGCTTAACCCCCTTCACTGTTAAGGGGTCCACTGTATTGGAAAAAAAATTACTAATTGATTTAAAGCCATATTCTGAGCCTTAGTCTCATAGCCCACTGGGGAAGATGGAGACCCCCTGGGTGTTGGGGACAGTAGAGTGGGGAAGAAATTAAACCTTGATTTGGAAATGATTTGTAAGTTAGAGGAAATCTAGAAATAAGTTAATGTAGCCTTCACTGGTTAAGTCCCTACAAACGGAGTTTCAAGCAAGGACCACTTTTCATCTTTATCCCTTAGACTGAACATCCTGAGACTAAGAACCCAACAGGGTTGCTTTCCTTTCAGGGGATCCACAATTTCAAATTCTTAGAGCATCCTAACTGATTTGAAATTCAGGGCTTCAGGCTGTCAAAGAGGTCCCTTCAGTTAGAACACCAGAAAAAGTGATGGACAGGACCCAGGGTCCTGTTGCTGGGAGCTGAGTTGGTGGGCAGGTCAGGTGTTGGCTGAGGGACCTGGGCTGGGGGAATTGGGTGCCATTCAAAACCTGGCACGTCATGATGTGTTCCCTTGGTGTTGAATTTAACTGCAATGTTCGAGGTGCAGAGCTCAGGCCATGGGGAGGAAGTGACCTTGAGAAGTCAGCGAATGCCAGGGCTCCCCTACCTCTAGGTCCTGCTGGGCTGGAGCCCCTTCCCTGGCAGGCGAAGAGCTTATGGATCCACAGAGAGCATCCTCAGTAGGCGCTGGACACGAGGGGAGGAGGGGCTGGAAAGGGAGACTGAGTGGAAAGTATAGTAACAACGTGTGGAAAGGACTTCTTGCCTCCTTGTTTGCTGAGAGGTTTCCCTCCATCTCTAAACCAGATTTCTCCATCCTTCCTCGTGCTCAGACGTAGATTCAGACCTTCCTCCCTAATGACTGTGAGGGCTTCTCCTGAGAACCTCATCTGGTTGGGGATGGCGGGACACTGGGCCTTTGACATCGCCCACAAATGTGAGAAACGTGGGCTGGGAAGCATGGAGGAGGCAGACACACCGCTGATCACATTGGAATGAAAGGCAAGGCTTAAAACCACAGAGAAACAAAAAATAAACGGAAAGCAAAGAAAACCCTCTTTGGCTCGGGAGGCTCTGGTGAGGTGAGGATTCTAGCCTTTTCCTCCTGCCTGTGGGAGCCTGTGATAAGGGGCCAGCTTTCCTCACATGATTTTAGACAATTTCCAATTTCCCTGGGAGGGAATGGAAGCCAAAGGCAGGGGGCCAAATGGCAAGTTGGACCTTGAAAACGGGGACATGGAGTTCCCGAGCTGAGAGGCCATAAGCCGAGGCCTTCTCAATAAGGGATTCTGGAGGGAGCTCTCTCCTTGAATGGGTTTCCCAAGAGGTGGGGAGGAAAGCAAAAGAGGGTGGTGAGGTTTGCTCCAAGTGACTGTTTGTGGGGGTCTTGGGAAGCCTCCTTAGAGGAAGTATTTAAGTTGAGCCACGTTGGGCCAGATTGTGAAGCTGGGTACTTTGAACTTGCACTCGGCTCTCGGAAGCGCACAGTGCACTCAGAGGGCGGTGTTTCAGGCAGCGTTTCATGGTCATGACACTGAGGCATGCATTTTAGAGCCAAAAAGGTCCTTACAGATTAACATAAAATACTGTCTTCTGCTGGGGAAAAAAAAATCCCTTAGAGGTCATTTGACCTGGTCAATGTCAAACACAGGGAGGCCAAGGCCAGGTCCTCAGTCTCCTGATGCACTCTGATGTTTTGTGTTTTTAAAGACCAGGGATGGACTCCTGATGGAAAAGGCTTCAGTGTTTACCTAAATACAGAGATGTTTGCATTTAACCACCTTTATCATCTAATGGCAGTCTGGTTGTATGTAAGACAAGGCAAAACTTCAAAACACACAGAAACAGCTTAAATATTATCTGAAAGTGTAAATTGGCTTGATGCTCTGCTCTTGGACATTTTTATTTGTTTGTCCTTTCTATATTCCCCTTCTTTGGGTTGCCTGACATCTTTTTTTTTTTAAAGTTCTCTTGGTTCTTTTTTTTTTTTTTTTTTTTTTTAATTTATTTTTGGCTGTGTTAGGTCTTCGTTTCTGTGAGAGGGCTTTCTCTGGTTGTGGGAAGTGGGGGCCACTCTTCATTGCGGTGCGCGGGCCTCTCACTATCGCGGCCTCTCTTGTTGCGGAGCACAGGCTCCAGACGTGCAGGCTCAGTAATTGTGGCTCACGGGCTTAGTTGCCCCGTGGCATGTGGGATCTTCCCAGACCAGGGCTCGAACCCGTGTCCCCTGCATTGGCAGGCAGATTCTCAACCACTGCACCACCAGGGAAGCCCCTGCCTGACATCTTTGAATAGGTTCAGCATATTCAAACGGCCACTAACCGGCTGGCTGATGATCGAAATACCACTTCTGTTTGAATATTTTGGCTAAAAAGAAAGGCAATATTGCTGTACACACTTCCTGATATTTTGTCCGTCTATGCCATAAGACATTATACATTTTTAATACTCCCCTTATAAAGCTTAGGTGGGTTTTATTTTCTTTAATCTTATTGGGAGAGGTTGAGACGGGCAATCAGCATTAAATGTTGTTCAGTCAGTCTAAGTGCTATGAGCATAAGTCTGGGAGGTCAGTGATGCATGCAAGGTTTTCTTGACAGTCTCCATGTGCCCAGGATGGGACAGAGAGCCTGACACCCAGGAAATCAGACCCTCCCCTCATCGAGACAAGGTGAAACTGCCTGGCACTGGCCAGAAGCTGGAGTCAGAAGGTGGATTTTGAAGGGTTGACCAGAGCAGGAAGTGTCTTACCAGTGACTGTAGGAAACAGGAAAACCAAGACTAAAGCTTAAGAGAGAGAAGGATGTCAACCTGGAAACTGAAATTCCAGTGCTGAGACCAAGAAGGGTCAGGGGTAGGAACCCGTTTGGGATTCAGCTGCCAAACTGAATCTTGATATCCAGAGATTTTAATCAAAGGACCCAAAGTCCCATCCCCATTCATCCAGAGGACATGGAGTCCTGTTTCAAATAAGAATCCTGGAGTCAACTCTGACCACCCAGAGCCCCGAGCTGAAGGTATGTAGAGATTAGGTCCCACCAAGACTCTTGCCACATCTGTGTCTAGTGTTTGGATCTGGAAGGTCTATGAAAAGGTTAGAATTCACTTCTACCTTGAATCTAAGCCCTGTTTTATTTATTTTTATTTTTTGGCCACACCTCATGGCTTGAGGGACCTTATTTCCCCGACCAGGGATTGAACCCGGGACAAGGAAGTGAAAGTGCCGAGTCCTAACCACTGGACTGCTATGGAACTCCCTAAGCTCTGTTTTAATTTGAAAAGGTGAGCAGGGAAGATTGCTATATTCATTTTTGTCTGCACTGGATCTTCGTTGCTGCACGCAGGCTTTCTCTAGTTGTGGCGAGCAGGGCTACTCCTCATTGTGGTGCGCGGGCTTCTCACTGAGGTGGCTTCTCTTGTTGCGGAGCATGGGCTCTAGTTGCGCAGGCTTCAGTAGTTGTGGCACACGGGCTCAGTAGTTGTGGCTCGTGGGCTCTAGAGCACAGGCTCAGTAGTTGTGGTGCACGAGGTTAGTTGCTCTGCAGCATATGGGATCTTCCCAGACCAGGGCAAAAACCTGTGTCCCCTGCACTGGCAGGCAGATTCTTAACCACTGTGCCAACAGGGAAGTCCCTATAACAGGGAATCCTTAACTGGCATTTCTCCATCTGGCTGTGTAACTTCAAATCACCATAGCTCTCTATGGTGGCAAAATTGGTTACTTCCTTGCCCCCAGGAAAGATATGTTTAAAAAAAAAATAATAGGATCAGGAAACTTGCACAAGCCTCTTAGACAGCCTCATCCACCAAAGGGCAGACAGCAGAAGCAAGAAGAACTACAATCCTGCAGCCTGTGGAACAAAAACCACATTCACAGAAAGATAGACAAGATGAAAAGGCAGAGGGCTATGTACCAGATGAAGGAACAAGATAAAACCCCAGAAAAACAACTAAATGAAGTGGAGATAGGCAACCTTCTAGAAAAAGAATTCAGAATAATGATAGTGAAGATGATCCAGAACCTCAGAAAAAGAATGGAGGCAAAGATCGAGAAGATGCAAGAAATGTTTAACAAAGATCTAGAAGAATTAAAGGAAAAAACAGAGATGAACAACACAATAACTGAAATGAAAAATACACTAGAAGGGATCAATAACAGAATAACTGAAGCAGAAGAACAGATAAGTGACCTGGAAGACACAATGGTGGAATTCACTGCCGTAGAACAGAGTAAAGAAAAAAGAATGAAAAGAAATGAAGACAGCCTAAGAGACCTCTGGGACAACATTAAATGCAACAACATTCACATTATAGGGGTCCTAGAAGGAGAAGAGAGAGAGAAAGGACCCAAGAAAATAGTTGAAGAGATTATACACGAAAACTTCCCTAACATGGGAAAGGAAATAGCTACCCAAGTCCAGGAAGTGCAGAGAGTCCCATACAGGATAAACTCAAGGAGAAACATGCTGAGACACATAGTAATCAAATTGGCAAAAATTAAAGGCAAAGAAAAATTATTGAAAGCAGCAAGGGAAAAATGACAAATAACATACAAGGGAACTCCCATAAGGTTAACAGCTGATTTCTCAGCAGAAAGTCTACAGGCCAGAAGGGAGTGGCATGATATGCTTAAAGTGATGAAAGGGAAGAACATACAACTGAGATTACTCAGCCCGGCAGGGATCTCATTCAGATTCAATGGAGAAATTAAAACCTTTACAGACAAGCAAAAGCTAAGAGAATTCAGCACCACCAAACCAGCTCAACAACAAATGCTAAAGGAACTTCTCTATGTTGGAAACACAAGAGAAGAAAAAGACCTACAGAAACAAACCCAAAACAATTAAGAAAATGGTAACAGGAACATACATATTGATAATTACCTTAAACGTGAATGGATTAAATGCTCCAACCAAAAGACACAGGCTTGCTGAATGGATACAAAAACAAGACCCATATATATGCTGTCTACAAGAGACCCACTTCAGACCTAGGGACGCATTCAGACTGAAAGTGAGGGGATGGAAAAAGATATTCCATGCAAATGGAAATCAAAAGAAAGCTGGAGTAGCTATACTCATATCAGATAAAATAGACTTTAAAATAAAGAAGGTTACAAGAGACAAGGAAGGACACTACATAATGATCCAGGGATCAATCCAAGAAGAAGATATAACAATTATAAATATATATGCACCCAACATAGGAGCACCTCAATACATAAGGTAACTGCTAACAGCTACAAAAGAGGAAATTGACAGTAACACAAAAATAGTGGGAGATTTTAACACCTCACTTACACCAATGGACAGATCATCCAAACAGAAAATTAATAAGGAAACAAAAGCTTTAAAAGTGCACAGTAAACCAGATAGATTTAATTGATATTGATAGGACATTCCATCCAAAAACAGCAGAATACACTTTCTTCTCAAGTGCACACAGAACATTCTGCAGGGTAGATCACAGCTTGGGTCACAAATCAAGCCTCAGTATATTTAAGAAAATTGAAATCATATCAAGCATCTTTTCTGACCACAACGCTATGAGATTAGAAATCAGTTACAGGGAAAAACACATAAAAGACACAAAGACATGGAGGCTAAACAATACGTTACTAAATAACCAAGGGATCACTGAAGAAAACAAAGAGGAAATCAAAAAATACCTAGAGACAAATGATAATGAAAACACGACGATCCAAAACCTATGGGATGCAGCAAAAGCAGTTCTAAGAGGGAAGTTTACAGCAATAAAATCCTACCTCAAGAAACAAAAAAAATCTCAAATAAACAATCTAACCTTACACCTAAAGGAACTAGAGAAAGAAGAACAAACAAAACCCAAAGTTAGCAGAAGGAAAGAAATCATAAAGATCAGAGCAGAAATAAGTGAAATAGAAACAAAGAAAACAATAGCAAAGATCAATAAAACTAAAAGCTGATTCTTTGAGAAGGTAAACAAAATTGATAAACCATTAGCCAGACTCATCAAGAAAAAAAGGGAGAAGACTCAAATCAGTAAAATTAGAAATGAAAAAAGAGAAGTTACAACAGACACCACAGAAATACAAAGCATCATAAGAGACTACTACAAGCAACTCTGTGCCAATAAAATGGATAACCTGGAAGAAATGGACAAATTCTTAGAAAGGTATAACCTTCCAACACTGAACCAGGAAGAAATAGAAAATATGAACAGACCAATCACAAGTAATGAAATTGAAATTGTGATTAAAAATCTTCCAACAAACAAAAGTCCAGGACCAGATGGCTTCACAGGTGAATTCTATCAAACATTTAGAAAAGAGCTAACGCCCATCCTTCTCAAACTCTTCCAAAAAATTGCAGAGGAAGGAACACTCCCAAGCTCATTCTATGAGGCCACCATCACCCTAATACCAAAACCAGACAAAGTTACTACAAATAAAGAAAATTACCGACCAATATCACTGATGAATATAGATGCAAAAATCCTCAACAAAATACTAGCACACATAATCCAACAACACATTAAAAGGATCATACACCATGATCAAGTGGGATTATCCCAGGGATGCAAGGATTCTTCAATTATGCAAATCAGTCATTATGATACACCATATTAACAAATTGAAGAATAAAAACCATATGATCATCTCAATAGATGCAGGAAAAGCTTTTGAAAAATTCAACACCCATTTATGATAAAAACTCTCCAGAAAGTGAGCATAGAGGGAACCTACCTCAACATAATAAAGGCCATATACGACAAACCCACAGCAAACATCATTCTCAATGGTGAAAAATTGAAAACATTTCCTCTAAGATCAGGAACAAGACAAGGATATCCACTCTCGCCACTATTATTCCACATAGTTTTGGAAGTCCTAGCCACGGCAATCAGAGAAGAAAAAGAAATAAAAGGAATACAAATTGGAAAAGAAGAAGTAAAACTCTGTTTGCGGATGATACGATACTATACATAGATAATCCTAAAGATGCCACCAGAAAACTACTAGAGCTAATCAACGAATTTGGTGAAGTTGCAGGATACAAAATGAATGCACAGAATCTCTTGCATTCCTATACACTAATGATGAAAAATCTGAAACAGAAATTAAGGAAACACTCCCATTTACTATTGCAACAAAAAGAATAAAATGCCTAGGAAAAAACCTACTTAAGGAGACAGAAGACCTGTATGCAGAAAACTATAAGACACTGTTGAAAGAAATTAAAGATGATGCCAACAGATGGAGAGATATACCATGTTCTTGGATTGGAAGAATCAATATTGTGAAAAGGACTATATGACCCAAAACAATCTACAGATTCAATGCAATCCCTATCAAATTACCAGTGGCATTTTTTACAGAACTAGAACAAAAAATCTTAAAATTTGTACAGAGACACAAAAGACCCCGAATAGCCAAAGCAGTCTTGAGGGAAAAAAATGGAGCTGGAGGAATCAGAGTCCCTGACTTCAGACTATACTACAAAGCTACAGTAATCAAGACAATATGGTACTGGCACAAAAACAGAAATATAGATCAATGGAACAGGATAGAAAGCCCAGAGATAAACCCACGCGCCTATGGTCAACTAATCTATGACAAAGGAGGCAAGGATATACAATGGAGAAAAGACAGTCTCTTCAATAAATGGTGCTGGGAAAACTGGACCGCTACATGTAAAAGAATGAAATTAGAACACTCCCTAACACCATACACAAAAATAAACTGAAAATGGATTAGAGACCTAAATATAAGACCGGATACTATAAAACTATTAGAGGAAAATGTAGGAAGAACACTCTTTTGACATAAATCACAGCAAGATCTTTTTTGACCCACCTCCTAGAGTAATGGAAATAAAAACAAAAATAAACAAATGGGACCTAATGAAACTTAAAATCTTTTGCAAAACAAAGGAAACTACAAACAAGATGAAAAGACAACCCTCAGAATGGGAGAAAATATTTGCAAATGAATCAATGGACAAAGGATTAATCTCCAAAATATATAAACAGTTCATGCAGCTCAATATTAAAAAAACAAATCCAAAAATGGGCAGAAGACCTAAATAGACAATTCTCCAACGAGGACATACAGATGGCCAAGAAGCACATGAAAAGCTGCTCAACATCACTAATTATTAGAGAAATGCAAATCAAAACTACAAGGAGGTATCACCTCACACCAGTTAGAATGGGCATCATCAGAAAATCTACAAACAACAAATGCTGGAGAGGGTGTGGAGAAAAGGGAACACTCTTGCACTGTTGGTGGGAATGTAAATTGATACAGCCACTATGGAGAACAGTATGGAGGTTCCTTAAAAAGGAAAAAATAAAATTACCATATGACCCATCAATCCCACTACTGGGCATATACCCAGAGAAAACTGTAATTCAAAAAGACACATGCACCCCAATGTTCATTGCAGCACTATTTACAATAGCCAGGTCATGGAAGCAACCTAAATGCCCATCGACAGACGAATGGATAAAGAAGATGTGGTACCTATATACAATGGAATATTACTCAGCCATAAAAAGGAACAAAATTGGGTCATTTGTAGAGACGTGGATGAATCTAGAGAGTGTCATACAGAGTGAAGTAAGTCAGAAAGAGAAAAACAGATATCGCATATTAACGCATATATGTGGAACCTACAAAAATGGTACAGATGAACCGGTTTGCAGGGCAGAAATTGAGACACAGATGTAGGGAACAAACATATGGACACCAAGGGGGGAAAGCAGCAGCAGGTGGAGTTGGTGGTGTGATGAATTGGGAGATTGGGATTGACATGTATACACTGATGTGTATTAAATGGATGACTAATAAGAACCTGCTGTATAAAGAAAGAAATAAAAAAGAAACCTGGGACAAAAAAAAATAATGATAGGAAGGTGTTTCAGTGCCTGAGATGACTAGTTGAATAAAATATTTGCCAATTAAATTGATTAAAATATTAACTTCAAACATAACTGAGAAGTTGGCATTCAAGCCCCTTTTGAAGGTGTAAGCTTTGAGTGAGTCAACATTATCGACCATCCTAAAGCTAAATCCTTCATGGAAAGACAAATGAGGTGGCTTCAAAATGTCAGTCACTGAGATTGCCATGACTTTAATGTAAATTAATTGTTTTAGGAAACCTTGAGAAACTGTCTTAGAGAAAATGAACCTGCCCTCAGAAAATTCCAGAGCTGCAAAATGGCAGAACAGCAATGGAGGTGTTAGGATAGAAGGTGGCTTGGATAGCTTAGCTGCAGATCACTTTTATTTCTACTTCCATCTGTTCATCTTTCACGATATGAAGGCAAAGGAAGTCAGTGAAAGGAAGGAAGGTGATGGTAGTGGCAAAGACAGTTAGCCCTGAGCAAAGGTCCCATGCGCTCCCCTCAATTTCCCAGCATCCTTTGAAGGCAAGGTAGGATCGTGTGACTATTTCTGGCCAATGTCCTGGGAGAGGAAGTGATACTTGTCCCTTTTCAGCTGAGGCAGTTAAGAGCAGGTACACCTTCTCCATCTCTTTCCTTCTGCCTACACCAACTTGGCTGTAGGAAACCATGCTTTTCTGATGGCGTAGCAACAGGATGGGGGAAGGTTACCTGAACTGCATCGGACTTTGCATGAGAAAAACAAAAATAAAAAAGCATTATTTTACCAGATTTTTTTGAGATACCAAGGTTTGTTAGGGTCAGTCTCTCAGAGTTATCTGAGACGTTGTGTCCCGGGCTTAAGTCCTCAGATTTGTCCATGGAATAAAACATAACTCTCAAAAAAAAAAAGAAATCAGGATTTGTTTGTTCCTGTATGATAGCCTGTCCTAACCTGATCAATATGATAGGTCTCTTTATGACTTTTCTGACAAGTGATTGGGTAAAGTAACAAACAAAATAATACATTATTAATTAATATAAAAATTGTAAATGTACTTATTAAGCTAATTATTAAGTAACAGCCATAAGAGTTCCAGTGAAAAGATTATAGAAATGCCATGATGTTGGCCACTTCCAGGCCAGGGTGGGTTAATTTTACCCCAGCTAACCACTTATAAAGTATGTTTTAAAAAATGCAGATTAAGTCACAGAACATCAAGAAAATGCCTCTCTCAGGAGTTCCCTGGTAGCCTAGTGGTTAGGATTCTGGGCTTTCACTGCCACGGCCTGTGTTCAGTCCCTGGTCGGGGAACTGAGATCTTGCAAGCCACGCAGTGAGGAAGGAAAGAAGGGAGGGAGGGAGGGAGGGAGGAAATGCCTCACTGTCTCCTTAGTTAGCTTAATTTTTTTTTATCAGATGCTGATTATTTAAATAAAAAATGATTTAATGCAAAGATACCCTGAATCCAATATTGTAAGATGTTCTTGAGAGTAAACAAGAAGGTTGTAACTGATTACAGCTGTATTCTTTTTTTTTTTTAACATCTTTATTGGAGTATAATTGCTTTACAATGGTGTGTTAGTTTCTGCTTTATAACAAAGTGAATCAGCTATACATATACATATATCCCCATAGCTCCTCCCTCTTGCATCTCTCTCCCACCCTCCCTATCCTACCCCTCTAGGTGGTCACAAAGCACCGAGCTGATCTCCCTGTGCTATGAGGCTGCTTCCCACTAGCTATCTATTTTACATTTGGTAGTATACATAATAAGTCCATGCCACTCTCTCACTTCGTCCCAGCTTACCCTTCCCCCTCCCTGCATCCTCAAGTCCATTCTCTAGGTCTGCATCTTTATTCCTGTCCTGCCCCGAGGTTTTTCAGAACCTTTTTTTTTTTTTTTAGATTCCATATATATGTGTTAGCATACAGTATTTGTTTTTCTCTTTCCGACTTACTTTACTCTGTATGACACACTCTAGGTCCATCCACCTCACTACAAATAACTCCATTTCGTTTCTTTTTATGGCTGACTAATATTCCATTGTATATATGTACCACATCTTCTTTATCCATTCATCTGTCAGTGGACACTTAGGTTGCTTCCATGTCCTGGCTGTTGTAAATAGAGCTGCAATGAACATTGTGGTACATGATTCTTTTTTTTTTTTTAATACATTTATTTTATTTATTTATTATTTTTGGCTACATTGGGTCTTTGTTGCTGTGCATGGGCCTTCTCTAGTTGCGGCAAGCAGGGGCTACTCTTCGTTGCAGTGTGCAGGCTTCTCACTGCAGTGGCTTCTCTTGTTGTGGAGCACGGGCTCTAGGCACAGAGCCTAGAGCTCCGTGGGCTTCCGTAATTGTGGCATGCAGACTTCAGTAGTTGTGGCTCACGGGCTCTAGAGCACAGGCTCAGTAGTTGTGGTACATGGCCTTAGTTGCTCCGCAGCATGTGGGATCTTCCTGGACCAGGGCTCAAACCCATGTCCCCTGCATTGGCAGGCGGATTCTTAACCACTGTGCCACCAGGGAAGCCCTACATGACTCTTTTGAATTATGGTTTTCTCAGGGTATATGCCCAGTAGTGGGATTGCTGGGTCGTATGGTAGTTCTATTTTTAGTTTTTTAAGGAACCTCTGTACTCTCCTGCATAGTGACTATATCAATTTACATTCCCACCAACAGTGCAAGAGGGTTCCCTTTTCTCCACACCCTCTCCAGCATTTAATGTTTGTAGATTTTTTGATGATGGCCATTCTGACTGGTGTGTGGTGATACCTCATTGTAGTTTTGATTTGCATTTCTCTAATGATTAGTGATGTTGAGCATTCTTTCATGTGTTTGTTGGCAATCTGTATATCTTCTTTGGAGAAATGTCTGTTTAGGTCTTCTGCCCATTTTTGGATTGGGTTGTTTGTTTTTTTGATATTGAGTTGCACGAGCTGCTTGTAAATTTTGGAGGTTAATCCTTTGTCAGTTGCTTCATTTGCAAATATTTCCTCCCATTCTGAGGGTTGTCTTTTTGTCTGTTTATGGCTTCCTTTGCTTTGCAAAAGCTTTTAAGTTTCTTTAGGTCCCATTTGTTTATTTTTGTTTTTATTTCCATTTCTCTAGGAGGTGGCTCAAAAGGATCTTGCTGTGATTTATGTCATAGAGTGTTCTGCCTATGTTTTCCTCTAAGAGTTTTATAGTGTCTGGCCTTACATTTAGGTCTTTAATCCATTTTGAGTTTATTTTTGTGTATGGTGTTAGGGAGTGTTCTAATTTCATTCTTTTACATGTGGCGGTCCAGTTTTCCCAGCACCACTTATTGAAGAGGCTGTCTTTTCTCCATTGTATATTCTTGCCTCCTTTATCAAAGATAAGGTGACCATATGTTTATGGGTTTATCTCTGGGCTTTCTATCCTGTTCCATTGATCTATATTTCTGTTTTTGTGCCAGTACCATACTTTCTTGATTACTGTAGCTTTGTAGTATAGTCTGAAGTCCGGGACCCTGATTCCTCCAGCTCCCTTTTTCTTTCTCAAGATTGGTTTGGCTATTTGGGGGTTTTTGTGTTCCCATACAAATTGTGAAGTTTTTTGTTCTAGTTCTGTGAAAAATGCCATTGGTAGTTTGATGGGATTGCATTGAATCTGTACATTGCTTTGGGTAGTATAGTCATTTTCACAATGTTGATTCTTCCAATCCAGAACATGGTATATCTCTCCATCTGTTTGTATCATCTTTGATTTCTTTCATCAACGTCTTATAGTTTTCTGCATACAGGTCTTTTGTCTCCTTAGGTGAGTTTATTCCTAGGTATTTTATTCGTTTTGTTGCATTGGTAAATGGGAGTGTTTCCTTAATTTCTGTTTCAGATTTTTCATCATTAGTGTATAGGAATGCAAGAGATTTCTGTGCATGAATTTTGTATCCTGCTACTTTACCAAATTCATTGATTAGCTCTAGTTTTCTGGTAGCATCTTTAGGATTATCTATGTATAGTATCATGTCATCTGCAAACAGTGACAGCTTTACTTCTTCTTTTCTGATTTGGATTCCTTTTATTTCTTTTTCTGCTCTGGTTGCTGTGGCTAAAACTTCCAAAACTATGTTGAATAATAGTGGTGAGAGTGGACGACCTTGTCTTGTGTTTGTGATCTTAGTGGAAATGGTTTCAGTTTTTCACCATTGAGAACAATGTTGGCTGGAGCACAGCTATATTCTAACGGTTGTCATTATGGCATCTGCCAGAAGGAACTTTGAGAGTTTGCTCTATAAATGAGCAAAAATACTAATGGGTTCTCTAGTGTCAATATGCAGCAGGCCAAATTGCTTCTGCAGTGGGTGGGAGGGATTTCCCTTTAAATGGGATGAATGGGTAAAGGATTCTTCAGATCATGGACCATTTTAGTAGGCAGGTTAATAGTTCCCAAAAGATATCCTCATCCTAATCCCCAGAACCTGTGAATATGTTACCTTACATGACGAAAGGGATTTAGCAAATGTGATAAAGTTAATGACCTTGAGATAGGGAGACTATCCTGGCTTATCCACGTGGACCCAGTCTAATCACACGTGTCTGTAGAAGCAGAGAACTTTTCCCAGCTGGGGTCAGAAAGAGAGATGTGACAATGGGAGCAAGTCAGAGAGATGCTTCTTTGCTGGCTTTGAAGATATAAGAAGAACCACGAGCCAAGGAATGTGGGCAGCCTCTAGAAAGTGGTAAAGGCAAGGAGACAGATTCTCCCCTGGAGACTTCAGAAAGTAATGCATCCCTGCTGACACCTTGATTTTAGCTCAGTGAGACTCATGTCATTAAATGTAAGATAATACATTTGGGTTGTTTCAGCTGCTACATTTGCAGTAGTTTGTTACAGCATCAATAGCATACAACCACGGCAGATTCTAAGGTCACTTGTATAAGCTGTGATGTAGTTGCCATTTCAAGCCTCTTCTTTGTTGGGCTTATGAGCAGTGTGGTATTTAGTGAGAGTACCCACCTGTCCCCCACTCCTTTCAGTCACCACCCCTTCCCATGGCCTTGCCCAACCAATGCATCCACAGAGCTGTTGTAGTATGACTTTTTGGTTCAGGATGGTTTCTCTGTAAACACAGAGAGAAATCGAAATTTATCTCAGGTTTCGCCTCTCTTAGCCCCAATTACTTTACCCAGACCTCAAGTAGTTGTGTCACTGGCTGCCTGTCCTTGGCTTTTATCCCAAGGGATGTGCTTAGTGGACAACTCTTACCCAGTGGTTGCTTCCAATGTGAGACTATTTTTTTTTTTTAATGCCATTGCTAGTTGATTTGGAGCATTTTTAAATTGAGGATGAGCACAAAATATGTAGAAACTCTGAACAGTTAGCTTTGGCTCTCTGGATGGTTTGTCGTGGCAGGGAATGCTGACTTGCTTCTATCGGCTGTTGGCTTAGCTTGGACAAAGCATTGTCTCTGACTGTCTCATGCATGCACATGAATTGCAAATGAAGAGCCACCAAGCTTTGTATTTCCACAGGGATATCGTGTCGATTTCATAATGCATCAGATGTTTTAGACCTTAAGTGGCTTTCTCCAAATATTAGTTAATCTGCACTAGTTTGTTGGAGCCCTTGGCAGGTAGGTAGCACATGAAGAACTATAGCAATTTATCTGCTATATTTTTTTATGAAGATGAATGAAAAAGCAAATGAATTGAGGGAGTCTTACAGCATATTGCATTTGCGGTGTTTAGGCCTATTTGCAGAAAATAAATAGACCTGTGGATGAAGAGAGTCCTGGGTGTTCATTGATTAGATGAAGACGTCTATACAGAGAATTCATGTTCAATTTGCTGTCATGTGTATTATTGTGGGCAGTATAAGTGACCTATAGCACTGGAAGAAACTGCCTCTTGCTACATAATGTATCTGTTGAAAAGTATCACTTGTTTCGTGTCTACAGCTATGCCATGATTTGACAGTTGTGTTTCATACTTGAAGCAAAAAACAGAACAAGACACATACACACACGCACACACACACACACACACATACCTACACACAGGTTATCCCACTAATAAATGGCTAAATCTGAGCTAGACACTTAAAATATGTGTCCTCTGTTTTAAATTAGATTGCATTCTAACATTTGTAAATCAGTTATTTAGAATCTAGGATGCATTATTTCCTATAAAATAATCCTACAGTGATGAGGTATATGGGGCCTAGGTCACAAACATCTATTTATGTCATAATAAAGCTAAGTGATGTTTGCCAGGATGCACAACTAGTAAATCGAAGAGCCAGGACTCAAATCTGAATTCTGAAAATGTGTTCGTCTGCTTCTATTAATTTATGCTAACATGCACATGATTTATAAACATTTAACCTAGAGTACTTAGAGTTCTAAAAGAGGTTTTTTGTTCACTTAAATGAATTCTCAATCGGCTGAATTGCAGACACTGAGAG
The DNA here is from genome assembly GCF_965194825.1 of Balaenoptera physalus. Classification (NCBI taxonomy): domain Eukaryota; kingdom Metazoa; phylum Chordata; class Mammalia; order Artiodactyla; family Balaenopteridae; genus Balaenoptera; species Balaenoptera physalus. The sequence continues at coordinate 172,321,245 of NC_138883.1, read as the reverse complement.
AAAATGAATAGTCATCCATTCGGGAAATAAAAATATATATTTTGGCCAGAGAGGCTATATCAAGTGGCTTATGAGTAAGAGGAGGGCCTTGAAATTTGACAAAGCCATAATGTCTTTATTGCTTGACGTTGGGCAAGTTACATAACGGGCCTCTTGTTTCCTCATCTTTAAAATGGGTCAATATACACCCACTTCCCATATTGTAATGAGATGATCTATGAAGATACAGCTTTAAGCTATGTGTGTTTTTCCTGGTTTCTTCTCTTCCTTCTTTTAAACCTCCAGACACGTGTTCACAAGAAGTACAGTACACATAGACCTAATTTGTCTGAAAGAAACATGTGATATATAAAATAATAATTTAAAAAATCCCAAGGTCTTGATCTCTTACCTTTTTTAACCTCTCTTTCTTTTCTTCAGCCATAGACTTGATTTGTAGAACTGGAGCCAATTATGTTTTCTCTATGTGCTTTTGTTCTGCATCTATCTGCCTGCCTCAGGCATTGGGTCTCTCAAATAAAACATGTTTTGTCAATACACAGTGCTAGCAACACTGAAACTTAAATGCTGCTTAGGAATTCGGAAGAAAAAAATAGCTTTGTTCTTGATTATTTCCATGACACAGTGTGGGAATTCATTATATTTAATGGTAGCTCGATGATCTAAATTGTGTATGGACTACAGCATGAACATTTATACCCATCTCTTCACCCTAAAATTCTTAATGTCGTCCAGAGAGTAGTAAAAGGATATAATTTATAATAGTATAATTAACTTTTGATTATATTTGCAATTACATTTCTTGGAGTCTCTTCATAAGAAAGAAAATAAAGGGAGTTAAACTAATGTATACCCTCAAGTATGAAAATATGGTATTTTTTCTCATTCCTCATTTTTTCTCTATTTATGAATGTATTATCTTTATGTCATTAATATCTGGTGGAACATTTTTCAGACAGCTTTTTCTGCTTTCTGCTTTATTGAGTGTTTGTGTGAAACAATCCTGCATAGCCTTACACACACACACCCCACCCTGGGAGTTCCAAGCATCAAATGAAGCAGAAATGGGCTCATTTAATTCAGTGGTTCAATGGCATTTTACCAGAAAATATTATTAATAATCTTAAGGCGCCTCCCCAAAGTTAATCAAATTTGGAGAGAAACTTCTTGAGGGATAAGGGATAAGCAGTAGTTTTCAATCGGGGGCTATTTTATCCCCCCAAGACCCACCCACTAGGGGACATTTGGCAACGTCTGGAGAGATTTTTGTCTATCACAGCTAGGGAGAAGGGGTCACTGGCATCTAGTCCGTAGAGACCAGGGGTCTGCTAAACATCCTGCACTGTACAGGAGAGCCTCCCAGTACAGAGAATTAACCAGCCCCAAATTTCAATAGTACCAAGCTTGAGAAACCTGCTCACAGCTTGCAGCCAGTTCAGCTCCCTGGTCCCCATGACTCAGCAGTTTTTATGTTGGCTATCTTAAGTTTATCTTCTTTGTTTCCAAGTCTGAAAACTTGTGCTGGGGGCAAGAGGGGATTTGGGGGCAAGATGCTGAGCTACTCTACATACTTCTTTATTTTCAAAGTACATCACAACCTTCTCTCCATGTCTTCTTCCAGCAAATGGCTGCTCTTATCCCGTTTGACATCCAGATCATTCTTTCTCAATTAGTACGTTATAAGGTCCATTTTTCATCATGTTCACCTTTTTTTTTTAGACTGAATAAATAACTCCTGTTGAAATAATAGGGAGAGACAGACATGGCACACTTTGACAGTCCATTGTTGTAGTGGTTTTGGGGGCAGGTAGAGATGATGTCTTTGCTTCCACATGAGTTGAGGGGGGGCGGTGATGGGGCAGCACCAGGTGGGATTTATGATGAATGGTTGCTTCTTTCTCCTTGGTTGCTCTGGCAACCAGCAGCACACACATGTGAAGTCACAGTCCCAACCTATCTGGAGGGCACTGATTTGGGATTTTAATACGCAGATATGAAATATCTCTACTTCCTAGAATTCCATCGCTACATCCCATCACTTAGAACCATTCCTAAATCCTTGTCGTGTACCTAACGGGCCATTCCATTTTAATCCTGTTAGGATTATTAGAAGTCACTATAGAAATAATCAGTTTTGATTTTCTACCCTCGGAATGCATTGAATCTTTAAAAAATTATATTCTGTTGTTTCTAGCTGTATATGTATCAATACATGAGTCCTTGTCCTAAAGTTTATATGATTTACTTAAGATGTTTTCATCTAAGTTGGTGGGAATGTAAACTGATACAGCCACTGTGGAGAACCGCATGGAGGTTCCCTGAAAAACTAAAAAGAGAACTACCATACGACCCAGCAATCCCACTACTGGGCATACACCCTGAGAAAACCATAATTCAAAAAGAGTCATGGACCACAATGTTCATTGCAGCACTATTTACAGTAGCCAGGACATGGAAGCAACCTAAGTGTCCATCGACAGATGAATGGATAAAGAAGATGTGGCACACATATACAATGGAATATTACTCCGCCATAAAAAGAAACGAAACTGAGTTATTTGTAGAGAGGTGGATGGACCTAGAGTCTGTCATACAGAGTGAAGTTAAGTCAGAAAGAGAAGAACAAATACCGTATGCTAACACATATATATGGAATCTAAGAAAAAAAAATGGTTCTGTAAAACCTAGGTGCAGGCTATGTAAGTTGGCACCTTTGATCCCTGAACCTTTGAGTCTAACCCTGCTTCCTTCTGATTCCCTCTAGTGCTGGCTCATTGTTGCCCCCAGGTTAGACAGAGACATGATATGATGGTTTAGACCCACAGTGCCCCTCCAGCTGTCTACCCTCAGCGTCTCATAGCAGTGAGCCAGCTGGAGGTGGGCCGTGAGCTTGACGTTTCTTTAGGGCTTGAGCTTAACTCCATAATATGGAGCTTAACTGCATAACTTAATTTTCTTTGATCGGAACATTAATATTTTAAGTTACTCACCAGGTAATTGTCTTAACTTCTACCTCCTGAACCTTTGACAAGAGTGAACACCTTCGAAAATCACACATCGTTCACCAGCGGTTTCCTGCTCTAGGACGCGAGGAGTCATGCCTCCTACACATGTCTGCTGTGCTTTGGGAAACAAGGGGAGGGATCCAACTGTTAGCACAAGGGGCTGTGGGAAAAGTTCAGAACAAGTAATGGGCAAAAGGGTCTTTTCTTTTCCAATACTTGGGATAATGTTTATGGATTACAATATTAGGTGATTAGTTCATTCCTATGTCAATGAAATGTAGAGGAAGCAAAAGTTGAGGGCAGGGAAAATATGGAACAATGGGTTATTTTAATTAAATATTCCATAGGAATTCCCTCCCCAATATGCGTGTGCAACTTTTTTCCAAGATGGATTCCAGCCCAGAGGTCCATAGGGTGGCCTTAACATCACATACTATGGGGTGGTGCCCCCTCCTTTTTGACCCCCAAGGAGCCTTTCTGCGCATGTGCAATGTCTCCCTTTCCCCAAGGATGGGAGATACATGACCTCTTGATCTTTTCATCAAACAGGGTTTAGCCCCTCTCTGTCCGTGCCATAACTGTTATCTTCAAGGGTCCGCAGGAGGCATAGTCCAGCTATTTACCCTGTTCCTGTTGTTATTTCCATCTCGAAGTGCAAAGAGGAGGCTGGTTGTAATAAATATCCAGCCTAGAGCCCACCTGCCTCCTTCCTCAGGAAATGTAAACAGGAGGCTAGTTGTAAATGCCTAGCCTAGAGCCCATCTATCTCCTGCTTCAGGGATACTCATATCAGTGGAAGCTGGGATAAAAGAAAAGACAGGAAAATGCATCTCAGAGACTTGTGCTTTTTTTTTTTCTTTTTAACATCTTTATTGGAGTATAATTGCTTTACAATGGTGTGGTAATTTCTGCTTTATAACAAAGTGAATCAGCTATACATATACATATATCCCCATATCTCCTCCCTCTTGCGTCTCCCTCCCACTTGTGCTTTCCTTTATGGAGAGAGAAGGGCTGCAGTGTGCCTAGAGACTCCAGGAAGTAGCTTCATCTCTGCTCAGTTACTCCATCTCTGAACTGGGCATACTCATAATTACCAGCTTCACGGGAGGGCTGTGTGGATTAATGAGCTCATCTCATGAAGTGCTGGGCAGGTGGAAAGGTCTTGAGGGGTGCTATGATTGCACTCATTAGTTTTCGTAGACACTCCGGGAGAGAATCTCTAGCAAGGAGACGTGCAGTTAACGCTGCAGCTCTTTATGGGGAGTGTGGGGATGTTTGTGCAGGGAAGAGGAGCCTGCTGCGGCTCTGCCCAGTCTCTTCCCTTGGGTACCGCTGACTGCTTATGCCCCAGCTCCAGTCTACGCCCACGCGCCTTCTCTGGATCGCCTCTCCTGGCAACTGAACTGTCTGCTGGAATGTCTTAATTAGGTTTGGGACTTGCTTATTGCCTTAGTCCATTCAGACTGCTATAACAAAATACCAGAGGCTGGGGGGCTCGTAAACAGCAGACATTTATTTCTCACGGTCTGGAGGCAGGGAAGTCCACGATCAAGGTGCCGGCAGATTTGTGGTCTGATGAGAGCCTGTTTCCTGGTTCACAGATGTCTGTCTTCTCGTTGAGCCCTCACAAGGCAGAAATGGCCAGGAAGCTCTCTGGGGTCTCTTTTCTAAGGGCACTAATCCCATTCATGAAGGCTTCACCCTCATGACCTAATCACCTCCCAAAGGCCCCACCTCCTACTGCCATCACATTGTAGGTTAAGTTTCAACACATGAATTTTGAGAGGACGTGAACCTTCAGTCTACAGCTCGATCAAGGGCAGGCATGAGTCACAATGGAAATTAAGTGCCTTATAGCTCTTCTGATGATGCCAAGAGCTCCTTGAACATTGTCCCTGCCCTGCCCATGCCCTAACCCCAGAATACTACGGCGTTTGGGGGCCTTGTCTGGGATCTAAAGACCCCACCACTGACACTGCCACCTCCGTGATAGTCCCTACAGCATCTTCCTGGGGCAGTGGGCGATGGTATATGGTACACTGACAGATTCAGGAAACTCAGAGTCACCTGTGGGCAGGGGTGACTTTCCTGTGAAGAAGATTTACAGGGAACAACCTGGATATTTTGAGATTCCAAAGCACATGGAATGGATCCACTATTAATATTTGTTTAAAAAGAGAAAGTTTATGAAACCAAGGGAAAAAATGGAAAATTTTGGCAATTCTTAATAGCAAGCTTGTTCAGCAGCTTTACAAGTGATTTATGTGGCCAGCCCTCACCTCCTCCTGAATTAGCTGAAGGCAAGGCCACGGGCTCAGTTTCTGAGCCAGGGCCTCAGCTCTATCAAGAAAGAGCTTCGCTCGAATGGGGCCTGTGTGGAAGGCCCCGCGCTGGGCTATCAGGCTGTCGTGCCAGCACCTGAGAGGGGATATCAGTGTCCTGCTTCCTCGAATTAAGTCGGTTCAAACTTTATGGCTCTGTCTCCTTAAACACTGCCATCAGAAAATAGCACATGAGTCCCCTCCAGGCCATTTGTCCTGAAAGGAAATTTCTGAGCAAGGCTGGGACGGGGATCCAGGCCAGGGGGATGGTGTACTGGTTTATTTACCCCCTTTGCCAGCTCTGACTGACAGAATGAGAACAGCATGGACCGGATTTGCTGTTTCCTTCTTTTATGGCTTGCCCTCTGGTTTCCCTGATGAATTAGAGAGCTCTTCAGTATGCTGACTTGTTTAATTCACGTGTAAAAGAAGATGTTCTTGAGGAGGGGATGCTCGTCACCAGGATGCTTAACACACCTGAGGTCTGAGGCCCCAGGACAGCCACCCTGGGGTCTGTGATGTGCCTTCCGTCTTTTTCCCCATCACTAGAGCGTTATTTGTCTCTCACCCCCTCAGGGATGGGAAAGAGGCTCATTCTAAATGCCTTCTGCTGCTCACCACCCAGAAGCCTTTTGTGTATTTGTAGATCACCAGCTCTGACAAGGGTCTGAGTCCGCAGGACGAGGTGAGGGCAAGTCAAGCCTCTGAGGAAAGACCCTCGGCCCCAGCTCCTTTCTGTCTGCTCCGCCATCACCACGCCAGCGGCACTGTGTATGCTTGCGTTCCAAGGCCTTCTGGATGAGCCTCGTTACACAGAATATCATCACGAATATTTACATGTAATCATTACCAAGAATTTGCACGGTGCCAGGCGCTGAAATTTTTAACATGCATGACAACCTCATGCTGTATTTTAAGCGGGTATTTTAAGCCCGTTTTATAGAACCAGGATTCAGAGGAGGTGGTAACTTGGCCAGCGGTACCTAGTTAGTGTTAGAGACCAAGAGAGGAGATAAGCAGGCTAGGTAGGTGATGGGAAGCAATGTCTCAGCCCAGTTTTCATGTAGATATTTGGAGAAAAGCACAGACTGAAGTATGACATCTGTTTGCATTTTGCGGCTTTGCCACAAGAAGACGGGTTTTCCCCAAGACTCTTTCTACCTGTGAATCAAAGGTTATTCTTCAAGAAGGTTTTGGAAGTGTAAGGTGGAAGGAGTATGTTGAGGAATGAAAAAAGAGGTGGAGAGACAGAGAAGTCAAGATGGGGGGACAGGGGGAGATGAAGGGTGTGTGTGTGTATGTGTGTGAGACTGAATAGCTGCCTCCCACCAGCCCCTGGTTGGTTAACAACCTCCCTTGAAACCAGTGCCTGGGGTGGAGTCTCTCAGTTACTTTGCTTTGGACACAAGTGGCTTCAAAAGAACTTTGTAATTTTTTAAAATAAATTTATTTATTTATTATTTTTGGCTGTGTTGGGTCTTCATTGCTGGGCACGGGCTTTCTCTAGTTGCGGCGAGCGGGGGCTACTCTTCGTTGTGGTGCGCGGGCTTCTCATTGCGGTGGCTTCTCTTGTTGCAGAGCACGGGCTCTAGGCACACAGGCTTCAGTAGTTGTGGCTCGCGGGCTCTAGAGCACAGGCTCAGTAGCTGTGGCTCACAGGCTCTAGAGCGCAGGCTCAGTAGTTGTGGCGCACGGGCTTAGTTGCTCCGCGGCATGTGGGATCTTCCCGGACCAGGGCTCGAACCCGTGTCCCCTGCATTGGCAGGCAGATTCTTAACCTCTATGCCACCAGGGAAGCCCAAAAACTTAGTAATTTTAAAAGATGTTTATTAACTACATTAATATCGAAAAAAGATCCTTCCTGGCTCTCTCCTTCAGGCTATAGAAGAAGGGACTAAGGTACAGATAAGTTAAACGATTTACCCAAGGCCACCAAATGACCATCGGCAGAGCTGGGACGAGAGCCAGGTCTTCTCACGCGGTGCCTGAAGCCTCCCTCCCTGGGGCCGACGTGCACCAGGTTGAAATAGGACAGGGCAGCACTGCCATGGCATCCTCCCTGGAAGGGAAAGCGTTTGGAAAAGGCAGCTGTTGGAAAGCAGCTTCTCTGACAGCTGTTTCAATGGTGGAAGAAGCAGCTTTGATTTGGGTCCTTGCAAGGGAAGAGCTGGGCATTAGGGCTGGTGGTGAGGAGGTCACCTTTCAGTTCAGGACCACCTGGATGGCGGGATAACAGGGACATAGTGACAACCAGTTTTGCAGCAAAATCCATTCTGGGCACCAACTCTGATGTTCAGAAAAGACATCACTGGAAAAAGATTTGCTCTAAATTGACTCCAGAACGTCAGGCATTTCGTGATGCTTTGGGGATGTCTGCTCTCTTTGAGCCTTTGTTTCTTTTTATTTTCCTTCTTCTTCTAAAAGGGGAGCTACTGCATGGAGGATAATACTTAAAAAGAAATACCCCCTCCCCATCCCTGTGATGTAGGACTCCTTGGTGGCAGGGCTAATGATGACTTGGAAGTGAGGCCACATGGGTTTGAATCCTATAGTTAACCTTTACTCACCTTCTTCACCTCACTTTCCTCATCTGTAAAATGGGGATTAGGATAGTACCTACCCCATAGGATTGTTCATAAAGATCAAATAGGCCAACATTCATAAAACATTCAAAACTACCTGGCATGTGACATTAGGTCTGTATATATATTTGTTAAATAAATAAAAACAATTAACTACCAGCCAAGCAGAATACAGAAGTGGTGTTACGGGTCAAGTGTGGGTGAGGAGTTCATTCAGTTAGGACTCGGCCCCAGGTTCACTTAGATACATGGAATGTGGTCCATGTGTTGGCAAGTGCCACAGCCATGAAGGTAAATTCACTCTTTTGCCATCTTGGATGAGTGATCCAAGTAGCACGGCACTCATCAGCCTTGGATCAGTAAGTATAGGTCCCTTCTTTATTTTATTTTTTTTTAATTTTTATTTATTTTTGGCTATGTTGGGTCTTTGTTGCCACTCGTGGGTTTTCTCTAGTTGCAGCGAGCGGGGGCTACTCTTGGTTGCGGTGTGCGGGCTTCTCATTGCGGTGGCTTCTCTTGTTGCAGAGCACAGGCTCTAGACGCGCAGGCTTCAGTAGTTGTGGCTCGAGGGCTCTAGAGCGCAGGCTCAGTAGTTGTGATACACAGGCTTAGTTGCTCCGTGGCATGTGGGATCTTCCCAGATCAGGGCTCGAGCCCGTGTCCCCTGCACTGGCAGGCGGGTTCTTAACCACTGTGCCACCAGGGAAGACCTAGGTCCCTTCTTTTTGATACTCACAGTACGAAGGCATGAGTTCTCACCATATTCATAGCTAGAATCAGCTCCCCTCAATCACACTGCCCAGTTGTCCCTGAGGTCCCCCAAAGAGGTGCCCCACGTGCTCTCATTGTACACGTGTTCTCCTGTCAGTGCCCACTCCTCCCACATGCCCAAGACTGTTGACCTCAGAGCTGCTTGGAGCAGCCTCATGCCTGCCCCTGCCCTTCATGGGGAGGCAGTGTCCATGTCAAGGTAAGTCAGTCCACATGACTCAAATCAGGCCTGACATGCAGTAAGTGCTCAGTAAATGCGCACTATTATTGCTAAGACTGTTTTCTCGGGATGCCTCCTGAGCTTCTAGTTCCCACAGTGCTGTAGCCTGGTTAGTTTCCCTGCAGATGTGGGGAGACCGGATGCTTCCTACTCAGAAACATTTTATTTTCTGGGTGCTGCTGTGCCTACCATTTTATAACATTTTTCTTAAGTATTCCGGTCAGTTTCTGGCCCATACTCCTCGCGTGAATCCCATGAAGTCTCTCCTGAAAATCTTTTGTAGCTCTCCCTTTTGTAATCGGATGGGCTCACACTCAACCCAAGAGGTCAGATCGTAAGAACAGCCAACATTTATTGAACACTTGCTAGATGCCAGGCGCTCTTTTATGCGCCGGGTAACGGTGATATCATTCAATCCTCTCAACAATGCTATCAGGTTGGAATTATTAGCAATCATTTTATACACGTTGAAGCTGAAGCCCAGAGAGTATACCTTGCCAAAGGTTACCCAGCTAAGAAATGGTAGAGTGAGAATTCAAACCAGTGATCTGTTTCTGGATCCCAGCTCCTAACCAGTTCACCACAGTGATGGAGAACAGAGGTCATGTTACCCTAATCATACTCTGACCCTCCTTTATTTCCTACCTTGCCCAGTGGTACCAAAATCCCTTCTTTAGTCCTCAGTTGCGATAGGAATCGTTCCCCATATCTCAAACTGATGTAAACATTTCCTGGGATGCGTTGGGGTGGAGGAGTTGGTTATACCTTTGAAGCATCAGCTACACATCAAAGCTATCTGTTAATAGGGGCTGCTATCCTGAAGCACAAATAGCTGATTCGTATGGCAGTGGTCTTAACCCCAGAACCCAGAATGGTCTTATTCATTATCCTTAAAGATTCTGTCCATTGTCCCATACGTGTCACTATGCTCATTTAATAATGCAGTTGTAATGCTTACTGTGTAACTGCTATATATCTAATAGAAATGCTTGCTAAAATTCTCTTCTTCTCTTTTTGATATCTGTTCTTTCATTTATTGGTTTCTGCTGCTGTCCAAGTAGATGAGAGCAGTCAAGTTAGCTACATTAAAATGTGGTCCAGAGAATTCTTCACATTTAGTTTCTTTGTTCATTTATTCATTCATCAAATATGTATTTAGCCCACCACATGTAAAGAATTCATAAACAAGTGTAAAAGCAAATGTAAGGGGGATAATATTCCCGATATTAAGCCAGTATGATTTGATGCCCCCTTAAATCGTGAATCCATGCAGCCTCTACCTGCAAGACTGACTCATGAGGCATATTGCCCTGAGGAAGGAAAGATTGGACGCTGCCTGGAACAGAGAGACCAGGGACCATGTTGATGGTGCAAGACCAGACTCCAGCCTCTCAATCTCATGTGTTCACTGCCCAGACAGCCATCTTGTATTAAAATTCCCTCCAAGTGGTTAGGCATAAAGCTTTTAGAGATCATCTACCTCAACACACTCCTTTTCCCAGTGAGAAAACTGACTTAGAGAAGTGAGTGACATACTCAAAGAAGTTAGTGGCAGAGCCAAAATTGACCCTAATGCTCTTTTTGGAATCTAACAATTCTGAACTTTATAGCACCGTATCTTCTTTGTTACTGGGGGAAATATCTAGGTTTTCACCCATATTCATATTTTATTTTTAATTCATTTTTATGGTCAAGGAAAGAGTTTGTCCTGACAAAATCCATGTTTCATCATTGCTGGCAGAGTTTCTCTTAAGAACAAAGGCGGAGATGGTGAGCCTGGCTGTGAATGTGTCATCTGTTCTGCCCCTTGTCATCTGGTAGCTAGCGGTGGCCAATTTGAAGTGGTTAAGATCAGCATGTGCCTTGAATGGTGATCATTCTGGCTTCAGTTCTAATCTTCACAATGATTTGACACTGTCATTAAGGTGTCAGGCCATGAAAGAAAATACTCTTTACTTGTGATTGAATGAGTATTTGGGACAACTGGTAACCCCCTGATTGGATCAGTATGTGAACCTTGAGCCCTAGAGGACTTTTCATGTTTTCTCTGTGCTGTTGCAGCTGTTTTGGGCTTGACCCATTGACACAGTCACTGTTTGGTGTCCATATCTGCAGACTGGACAGTTTCCCTCTGCTAGATGGTTTGACCTGTGGGGACTAAAACTGCTTTATTGGTTTACTTGAGGATAAACAGATCCCCATCTAAAACTTGGATCACTATGAAAGCAAATGAGAGTCCACATGGTATAGAAGGAAGAGAGGGCAATGGATGGAAGTTGGATCATGGTGGGCTGGAGTCCGGGTCTTTCCATGACGTGATGAGGCTCTACTACATGTCACTTCATGCATTCCACTTTGTTGCCCTTTCTTCATGATGTCAGTGATATCCTGCCCTGTGAGTCGGGGTTAGCTGCCAACCAGACGAGGCACGGATTGTTTTTCTCCATCTCTGGACCTTATCTATGACATAGAGATCCTTAGAGATTTTCTCTTTCTTGAGAAGCTAGTATTAATTTCCTCTAAGTATTGTTAGGAAGAGGTAGAGGCATATGTGAGAGAATAAGCTGGAACCATGTGTGATTGGGAGATGCTAATGGGACACTGTGGTCATTGTGGTGTGCATCCAATGAGCCCTCCGGAAGCTATTCCATGGTGACAGTGTCATGCTACCCCTCCCCCACTGTGGGAAACCCATAGTCAATAGGTAGGAGACCTACAAGGTACATCCAACTCTTTGTGCTTGTACATTTGCCAAATGAAGCTAATTCAAAGATTTTCCTTTTTAAGAATATTTTCTCGGATGAAAGAATTTATGGTCACTGTTAAAAATGTGAAAAGAGGAAATTATAGAGGAGAAAATTAAAATGACTTCATATTGCAACATCTAGAGATATGAAGGTTTTAATATTGGCAAATGGCTTCTCTGAAAAGTTTTCCAGTTGCATTACCATTGCTGGAATATGAATGCCCATTTCACTGCATCGAAGCCACATTCATTATTAAAATTGAAAAGAAATGCCACTTTTATCAATGAGAACTGGGAGGCAAAGCATTGTTTTAAATAATATTTTTGTTAATATAATTGTTGAAAACTATATATTTTTAGTTGTGAATTTTTTTTTTACACTTTTGACTATTTTTAAAATTTGTTTATGTGTTCTTATTGAATTTTAAGGCCACTTTGTATGTTTGGTACATTAACCATGACATGTCATTGTTATAAATATTTCCCCATAATTTTTGTATGATTCCATTCTTTTTGTTACAGGGTTATTGAGGTATGATTAATGTATAATACACTGCACATATTTAAAGTGTACATTTTTTTTTTTTTTTTTTTTTTAAATTTTTATTTATTCATTTATTTATTTATTCATTCATTTATGGCTGTGTTGGGTCTTCGTTTCTGTGCGAGGGCTTTCTCTAGTTGTGGCAAGTGGGGGCCACTCTTCATCATGGTGCGCGGGCCTCTCACTGTAGCGGCCTCTCTTGTTGCGGAGCACAGGCTCCAGACGCGCAGGCTCAGTAATTGTGGCTCACGGGCGTAGTTGCTCCGCGGCATGTGGGATCTTCCCAGACCAGGGCTCGAACCCGTGTCCCCCGCATTGGCAGGCAGACTCTCAACCACTGCGCCACCAGGGAAGCCCTAAAGTGTACATTTTTGATAAACTTTGACATATGTATACAGTCATCAAACCATCACCACAATCAAGATAATGAACATAGACATCATTCCTAGAAGTTTCCTTGCGCCCCTTGTAATCCCTCCCCCCGACCCCCCGCCGTCCTCAGTAGCAACTGATCTGCTTTCTGTCACTGTATGTTAGTCTGCACGATCTAGAATTTTATATAAATGGAATCATACAATATATACTCTTTCTTTCTGGCTTATTTCACTTACCATAATTATTTTGAAATTTATCCATGCTGTTGCATGTATCAATATTTCCTTTCTTTTCTTGTTGTTGAATGGTATTTCATTGTATGGTTAAACCACAATTTATCTATCTTTTAAACCACTTGACGGACATTTGGGTTCTTTTCTGTTCGGGGATATTACACATAAAGCTGCTGTGAACATTCCTGATCAAGTCTTTGTGGAGCCATATGCTTTCATTTCTCTCAAGTAAATACTTAGGTACAAAATGACTGGATCACATGCCGGGTGTAGGCTTACCTTTTTAAGAAACTGACCAGCTGTTTTCCAAAGTGATTGTACCATTTCACATTCCCACCAGCAGTGCAGGAAAGTTCCAGTTGCTCTACGTCATTACCAACACTTGGAATAGTCAGCATTTTTTTTTTTTAATCCTTGTTTTAAATTGGGAGATAGTTGCTTTAGCATTTTAAATTTGAGCAATTCTAGTGGGTGTGTTATAGTGTCTTTTTGTGGTTTTAATTTGCTTTTTCCTAATAACTAATGACGCTGAGCATCTTTTCATGTGCATATCGCCATTCTTATAGCTTCTTTGGTGAAGTGTCTGTTAAAATCATTTGTCCATTTTTTATTTATCTTATTATTGAATTTTGAGAGTCAATATATGTTTTAGATAAAACCCCTTTGTCATATGTATGCCTTGCAAATATTTTCTCCCAGTCTGTGACTTGCCTTCTATTTTGTAACATGTTTTTTAAGAGCATAAGTTTTAAATTTTGATGAAGTCAAATTTATTGATTTCTTTTTTTTTATAGTCTGTGCTTTTGGTATCCTATTTTAGAAATCTTTTCCAAACCCAAGGTCACTAAGAGTTTCACCTATGTTTTATTCTAAATGTGTTGTAGAAAGTGATCCAGTTTTAGTCAACTTTTGTATCTAGTGTGAAGTAAGGATCAAGTTTTATGTATTTTTCCATATGGTTATTCAATATTTCCAGCGCCATTTGTTGAAAAGATTTCCTTTTCCCACTGAATTTTTTATTAGTGTCCTAGGGCTGACATAACAAATTACTACAAACGGGGTGGCTTAAAACCCAGAAATTAATTTTCTTCTAGTTCTGGAAGATACAAGTTCAAAATCAGGTGTTGGTAGAACCACACTCTCTCTAGAGATTCTAAGGGTGAATCCTTCCTTTCCTCTTCCCAGCTTCTGGTGGTCGTTGGCAATCCTCAGCACTCCTAGGCTTACAGCCACTCCAACTTCTGCTTCTGTCTTCACATGACAATCTTTCCTCTATATGTGTGTCTCTGTTTTCTCTTCTTATAAGGACACCAGTCATACTGGGTGTAAGGACCACCCTACTCCATATGAACTCAACCAATTACATCTGCAAAGACCCTATTCCCAATTAAGTCCACGTTCTGAGGTTCTAGGTGGACATGAATTTAACCCAGTATAAGTTACTTGGGCACCTTTGCTGGAAATCAATTAACCATATATGTGACTTATACTCTTTGATTTGGATCATTGCTTTTATGCTTCGAAAGTCATTTCTCATCCCGAGATCAGTTTAAATATTAACCTCTGTTTTATTCCAATTTCTTAAATGATTTAACTTTTAAAAATTTGAAGTAAATTTTGGAGTATGGTATATGGTTATACTGTAAGGTTATTTTTTTCTCCAAAATAACCAATTTCTTTTTTCCTGCCTAGTGCCTAGTATTTATTTAATGTTTTAAATTCTAAAGATATATACATGATACTTTATATAAATGTCTGTATATGATTACATATACTTTTTTAAAAGAGCCATTTTCCATTTGTGGGATAATTCATCTCTTGCCCTTTCTGCTGCTTCCTTTAAGTTCTTATAAACGTACACATTAAGACTAATTTAATGACCATTTTGTTCTATTACTGTTTTTGAGATTTGTACCAGTACTACACTCTAATAATCATTGTAACTTTATAATTGGCTTTAACAGTTATCAGGGAAAATCTATTACTTTCATTTTTTTTCCTGCTTATTTGTCAAAATGAACTTTAAAATAATTTGGTGAAAATTGTTCAAGTCCATTGTAATTTCTACTCAACTAGCATTGTACCAGTGCATAATTTTGTGGAAGACTGCCACATTTTCAATTTTAGTCACACCATAGAGAGATCTGTTTATGCCTTCTTTTATGTAAGTTTTTTATATCTTTCATTAAAGCTTTGTAGCTTTCATCACATGGGTTTCTATCACGCATTTCTTATTAGCAGCATTCCTCGATTTTTCTACTTATTGCTTTCTGTCGTAAACGGAATCTTTCTTTTCCCTATTATATCTTTTAACCAGTTTCGGCTAGTGTATAGGAACGTAAATGTCTTGGTATATTTATATTTTATCTGGTCACTTAAACTACCTTTATTAATTCTATGATTTTCAAAATTGCTCTTATCTCCTTTTGGCATCCAAACTTTAACCTGTGTTTACTTATTTATTTTGGGTCCCTTTCATGATTGTTTTCTGTTGTCCGAACTAATCACCTTTTCAGATCTGTAATTTGAGGCAGGTTTGTGTCTTCAGCTCATAACTAAATTCCCAGGGTCAGGTGGGTGCTATTCTGCTAGTCTGATTATCTCTTGCCTTCACTGCTTTGTTTTCTGAAATTCTCAACATTGTGGGGCATTAAAATGTACAATTCCCAGTGAACAGTACTACCAGGGCTCTTCTTTGGTCCCATCTACATTTCCTTTTGGAGGTCATACTTTGGCACAGTGTCCCCTGCCATTTCCTGTCCTGGGTCATAGCCTGCTTGTTTCCTGAGAACTGCTCTGTCCGGTCAGGTGGAGGAACTGGAGTGGGTCGTAGTGTGTTGGAATTCTTTGCCAAACTGTTGTTGAAATGTTAGGATAGTTTTCTTAAATTCTTAGAAGAGATGCTTACTATTTATCTTGAATGCGTCATGCTGTCATGCTCTGTAGAAATGATTAATAATGACACCAACTCAGTTACTTAGTCTTCAGTGGAACTAACCTTGACCAGAGCAAGGATGAAGACAACATAAAATTCTTAGCATGAGCAAAATCTTCACTCTAATAAAAGAAGATATACCCATGTCTTTTAGAGATGAATATATCTACTCCTGGTCCTTAAATGTTGTCAAAGCAATCTATTTGATTCAGAACTATTTAGATTTGTATTTGGCTTTAATACAAATTATGGAGAGTAAAAGATTATAACCTATTGAATAAAGTAAGAATCCATGAGTCTACACTGATGTAAATAGATAAATAAATAAATAAAGGAAAGCTTTTCCTTAAAGTAGAATGTCAACTAATAAATGCAAAATAAATTATGGAATTAGAAAAACACCGTTTGCCAACTAGCGTAGTGATAATTGGTTTTAGCATAGTGGGTCAAAGTTTGAGGAATAAAAGGTTATTTACATAGTCTCCAAGTATATCCCCACAAGCTACTTTTTGTTACAAAGAGAAAATAGTAACATTACAGTATAGATACATGGCAGACACCCCCTGAACCAATGATTAAAGGAAACATTGCCAGAAATGGCACGAATGGACAGCCTGTGCCACCTGACACCATGCTCTGAGAACTTTGCATTACTTCTAGAGTATTCCTGCCAAAAAGCATAACTGGGATCTAATTATGAGGAAGCATTGGACAAACCCAAAGTGAGGAATACTCTCCAAAATAACTAGCTTGTATTCTTCAAAAATATCAATATCATAAAGTACAATGACAAATAAAAGAGTCAAGAATTGTTGTGGATTAGACATGACATCTGAATGCAGCATGTGATGTTGGATTTTCTTTTGCTGTAAAGGGCATTATTGGGACAAATGACAAAAAAATCTCAATAATATTTGTAGGTTAGATGATAATGCATCAAAGTTCATTTCTTGATTTTGATGATTTTCTGTGGTTATGTGAGAAAAGCAAGTGGAAAAATGTTAACGTCTGACAAATCTAGAAGAAGAGTGTCTGGTCACTCTTCTTTCTCTTCTTGAAATTTTTTTGTAAATCTGAAGTTTTGTCAAAATGCAATACAAGCAAATACAAATTTTAAATTAAAAATACAAAGAATGATAGTGATGTCTCATTTTGTACTATGTTTTAATTGTCATAATGACAAGCACTTACATAACACTCTTTGGCACGTGTTTTATATATATATATATATTTATATATACATATATTTATATATATATTTATATATATATATATGTGTATATATATATATATATATATATATATACGCATTTAGTCTTTCTCCTGTGAGCCAGGTGGTGGTGTTATTCCCATTTTCAGACCTGGAAATTAAGGGACAGTGAGGTTAAATAATTTGCCTGTAGTTATATGCTGGTAAAGGGAGGACATAGGATATGAACTCCCAGGAATCTGGATCCGGAATCCACGTAAGGGCCGAATGAATCACATAGACTTCTTATTTCGACACTCATTAATACCACCTGGAACCCCTTTTTGGAAATTTCTATTTGGAGTCTGTAATAGTTATCTGCTTCTGTACAATGCGTTACCCCCAAACTTAGTGGCTTGAAATAATAGACACTTAATATCTCACAGTTTCTGATGGTTAGGACTCTGGGTGCAGCTCAGCTGGGTGTCTCCTGTCCAGGATCTCTCAAAAGGTTGCAGTGAAGCTGTTGGCTGGGGATGTGCTCTCATCTGAAGGCTTGCGTGGTGGATATTTGCTTCCAAGCTCACTCATTTGGTTGTCAGGGGCCCTGGGTCCTGTACCACATGGCCCTCCCACGAAGCTGCCTTGTGACAAGGCAGCTGGATTCCCCCAGGGCGAGCAAAGAGAAAGAGAGAGAGAATGCCTAAGACAGAAGCCACAGTCTTCTTATAAATGGATCTCAGAAGTGACATCCCATGCTATATTCTATTCATTAGAAACAAGTCAGTAAGATCATCTCACTTGGAAAGAGAGGGGATTTCACATTTCACTGGGGAGTAAATGGCAGGAGGTGGGGATCACTGGGGGCTGTCTTAGGGGCCACCTACCACAGAGTTTATGAATCAGTTGCGTACACGTGTTCGTATTCATTCCCGTTGGGTATAATGAGCTCTTGAAAGAGGCCAGTTTTTGAATGTAGCTAGAAACCACGTGGCAGGGGAATGGAATGGTAACTTACTAAGAGACAACCTTGCTTTGTCCTGGCAGTGAGTACAAATTGGCTTCCTATTACCTTTTTCAATCCAGTACCATTTTCCCTCTAGGTACTGGACATTCCTCCCAGTACCAGCAAGTAACCGGCTGTGACTTTGGGGCCTCCCCCAGAGACTGTCCATTTCCTTTCTGCTCACTGCATCCATGTCTTCATCGGCCTGGCTCTGCTGGATTAGTGGACTCCCTGAGGGTAGAGAATGTGTCATTTTTGCCAAATCTGTTACTTCCCACCTAGCACAAACCCTGGGCCAGGAACTGGGTTAAGAGAGCACTAGCTTCTTCCCTAGGAGAGCTTGATTGATTTTTGGCTGTAGCAGAGGGTCTGACATATGCCGTGTGCTTTGCACACTTGGTTGGTTCTGTAAGACAGGCTATTATACCTGTGCAGTTGCAATGGGGAGACCAAACCGATTTTGGACTCGATAACTTCCCAGGATTACAGCCTTAATCTTTTCCCCTTAATTGGAAAATCCTTTTGCAGGGCAACACCTCTGTGAAAGTAATCCAGGCAACAGTTTGGAAAACAAGACATCATTTCCACCCAGTTCTGTCTCCTGCCATTCCACGTGGCCTGTTTCCTCTTTCTTGACCCCCAGATTCTCACTGTTGGAGTTATGTTTTGGGGATAGGCGTGACTTTTTGGAAGGGGGAAACAGAAAAATAAAAATGAGAAAATAACCACCTCATTTAATTCCATCTCCCAAGATTAACTAAGTTAACCTGTTGTTGTGCTTCTTCCTAGTCTTTATATATATAGGCTTTTATTTAAAAAAATAATAAAGGTAGGGAATTCCTTGGCAGTCCAGTGGTTAGGACTCCACGCTTTCACTGCCGAGGGCCTGGGTTCAATCCCTGGTTGGGGAACTAAGATCCCACAAGCTGCGAGGCCAAATAATAACAATAGCAAAGGTAGAAGCATATTACACCACCTCTCATTTTTTCCACTTAATATTTCATGAATGTTAAATACAGCTGCTTACCATTCCAACATGAGTATATAGTTAGTTTAGCATGTCTCTCATTGTGGATGCTTAGTTTGTTTCCAAGTTTTTTCCCTTAAAAATAATGCTATCATGAATATCCTTGAGCTGAATAATTGTGCACATTTCTAATGGTTCCTTCTGATAAATTCCTGTAAGTGAAATTATTGGGTCAGAGGAAGGGATGCGAATTACCTTGGATTCTGAGAGCAGCAGGGAAGCTCTAGAAAGGGAATTGGCTGCAGAAAGTGGACATGAGGTCAAGGGCCACATGGGGGGAGCACGGGTAGTGGTGTTGGCGGTTCAGCACTTGGCCCTGCCGAACGGCAGTCAAACGCTAGCTTTTAGCAAAGTTACTTCAACTTCTGAACCTCAGTTGTGACCGGTAAAAGGGGGTGGATGATCTCATGTAAATCAGAACATAGGTCCAAAGGCTTTTGCCAAAATCATCCCTTAGGAAAGAAGGCATGTCCAAAAATTCAAATCCTTATAAAGTGTCTCAGATTTTGGGATGCTGTCTCACTGACTTTAACTGAAAAAAAGAAGAAAAAAAAAAAGGATTGTTTAAAGAAAATACATTGGCCTGAAATGACTTCAGTCAGTGCTTGTTTGGTATGCTTACAGAGGTTTTTTGACAGAATCAATCAACAGAAGGGAGGCAAATGACTTGAACACAGATTTAGCAGTTATTTCTGGGAATCCGACCTCATGAATTGCGAATGTTGGATGCCATTGTAAGCAGACCTTCTGAAGATTCCCTTCAAAGGCAACAGTGGTTACATTGTGGTCCTCGTAAATATACACCTATAGTTTCAATACATAAAACAGCTGTCCTAATGCTGTATTAATGGGTATTCGTGGCTTGGCATAAACTTTCCAGTGACTGTGTGCTGTATCTCAAACAACTGAGATGGAAATGAAGATGACGTGTCCTGGAAAAAATGAATTGACTCAAAAATTGACTCTGGAGATAATGAACATGCAATGAATAAAATTATGTAATGATATGTCAGACTGGAAAACGGCAATATTTCTCCATTAATGTATAATTTAAATAGTATGTGGTTATAAATATGTATGTGCAACCGAATTAATAAATTAAATTTTGTTAAGTCGTATTTACTTTAGCTACGGCCCTAAGAGTTTATATAATTGACTGGATAAAAAATTGGTGTTGGGGCTTCCCTGGTGGCTCAGTGGTTAAGAATCCGCCTGCCAATGCAGGGGACACGGGTTCGAGCCCTGGTCCGGGAAGATCCCACATGCCACAGAGCAACTAAGCCCATGCGCCACAACTGCTGAGCCTGCGTGTCTAGAGCCTGTGCTCCACAACAAGAGAAGCCACCACAGTGAGAAGCCCATGCACCGCAAGAAAGAGTAGCCCCTGCTCGCCACAACTAGAGAAAGCCCGCACGCAGCAACGAAGACCCAACACAGCCAAAAATAAATAAATAAATTTTTTTAAAAAATTGGTGTTGGAAGGATCTTCTCATTGAGTAAGATGGGTCTCCTTATATTTGGGGAGACGTATTAGTTATCAAACTCCTGAGGTTGTGTGAGAATAAAAATGTGCTGTTTATCAGATGCTCAGCCCTCTGCCTGGTGCATAGCAAGTGCCCCACTCACGCTGGCTCTTGTCACGGGGCGTCGGATGGCACTGCTGACTCTGGATGAGCGCCCGTGGGGGCTGGGGGAGGCAGGAGGGCTCTAGGGCAGAGGAACATAAGGCAAACTTGCTTATTCTATCACGTGGCTTAGGACAGGGTTTGACCATGTACAGTGGCTTGTTTCCAAAAGCAATTTTTTTTTTAACTCTTAGAAATAATGTTTTGGGTGGGGCCCCAGCTGAGCTTTCTGGCTCTTGTACAACGCGTGGAAGCACCTTACAAATTACAACCAAGCTATTTGATGTCCTCACAACACATAGAAGCGTGGAGTGACGGCTGGGCTTTAGTTCACGGTTGAGACTTCATGGTGCCGAGCGGGTCCCATGTTCTGTGCAGCTGTCCACACCCTGTCCTTCCCTTCATTTGAACCTCCATCAATGGGGCTCGTTCCCAAGCCACTTGCAAGGAAGAGGATAGATGTGTCTTCATACCAGCTTCCTCTGCCAGGCTGTGACATGTGGATCCTTGGGCCACTCTCCAGAACACTGGCTAGAGAGAGAGACAGACAGAGAGAGATACAGAGACAGAGGGAGTGAGAGAAACAGAGATAGAGGAGAGACAGAGAGAGATAGAGAAAGAGAGAGACAGACACAGAGAGACAAGGAGACAGAGACAGAGAGACAGAGAGAGATAGAAACAGAAAGATAAAGAGACAGAGAGAGACACACAGAGACAGAGAGAGAGAGACAGAGAGAGAGGCAGAGAGGGCTGTCTGCATGGTAAGCTAGCTAGTGTAGCAGAAAAAGGAAATGGGAATAATTTTAGCATGATCGTATTCTTCCTGACAGGTGCTCTGAGCTGCGTTTTCATTTGTCGTGTTTTGGGGACTGTGTAATGTCTTCACCCCAGGGCCTGAGGCCTGAACCTGTGTCTTCAGGAGTAAGTGCTCAGCAGTGGGACCACTGGGGAGATAACTGACCATCTTTCTGAGGCTGTCTCTGGCCACATAGGTAGCAAACCCAACTTCCCCTGGGAAGAAGGCAGGGTTCCTCTGGAGATGCCGTCGGTCTCCCACTAGTCTCTTGGGGTCACTGGGCCCCCTGTGTGGCCAGCAGTGTATACGTGTGGATGCCAGAGGAGACCCGCTGTTTCTGTCCCACCCCACCTCGTGCTGGTTTACACGCTGAAAGAGCTGCTCACGTAGCTGCGGAGAACTGCCATCATCCTTTGATCATTTGGAAAAGCCTCCTTTGAAGAAAAATGGTCTAGGGCTTCACGTCCCCGTAAAGGCTACCCAGTCCCTGCAGCTTTGCCTGTGGGCCTACGGCCTCCTTCCTTTCCACGTCCCTGGACTGGTCACCCTCCCCCCTCCTGCTGCTGGACGCGTGAGCTTTCCTTTCCCACAAACCTTCAGTCTCTCACTGTCTCCACGTGTTCTCCCTTCTCTGTTTCCCTTGAGGAGGGTCCTTACCTCCCTCTCTTCCTTTTTGGCACCATACCTTCCTTTGGCAATGGTGCTAAACATTTCTGCCTAGTGGACCTGGTGTTTTGTCAAAATAACTTAATTTCTCACAGCTCGTTCTATCAGTGGGATAAAGGCTCTGTGTGTGTGTGTGTGTGTGTGTGTGTGTGTGTGTGTGTGTGTGTTTTCTTAGTTGTTTTTGAACCAGCACTCCTTAGGCCTGTGTGTTTGAAAAGTACTTTCCTGATAAGAGTAACATTAGGTCTTGTGTTTGGCTGTGATATGTTTCTTCTTGATAAATTGACTTTGACTTCATTTCTCTGTAATCCTCCTAAATCAAAGACCTAGATTTTTAATTAGACCTGAGAAAACTTTGGTGGTTCAACCAGAAACCAAGCGCTGGCCAACTGGAAGGTTCCTACTGAGCCTGGGACCACGTCAGTGTTTGGGGGGTAGAGAGGGGATCTGGGGGAGTCCCTTGCAGGGGACGGTCAGCAGCCCTTGAAGCCTTCCTTTGGGTCAGTTCCAGGGTGATTACAGCAAAGGCCTCTGAGAGTTGGGGTTCTCTGTGGATGACGCGCTGCTGTGTCCTCATGGCAAAGCAGCTTTAATTGTCCAGCATCAGTAGCTAATGAAGGTTTTCAGAGTTGCTCTGGCAATTGGCAACCAGGAGAGGCTAGAGCTGCCATAACAAAGAACCACAGACTAGGAGGCTTACACAACAGAAGTTTTTTTTTTTTGTGGTTCTGGAGGCTGGAAGTCCAAGATCAAGGTGTCAGCAGGGTTGGTTTCTTCTGAGGCCTCTCTCCTTGGCTTGTAGACAGCCGCCTTCTCCTGGTGTTTTCACATGGTCTTCCCTCTGCATGTGTCTGGGTCCAAATTTCCTCTTCTTGTAAGGACACCAGTCCTATAGGACTGCTGCCCTCCCTAATGACCTTATTTAACTTAATTACCTCTGTAAAGACCCAGTCTCCAAATAGAGCCACGTTCTGAGGTTATGGTTTCAACATAGGCATTTAAGGGGGATGCAAATAGGCCTCAAGCAGCTTCTGGAAAGCACTTTGCTCTCCTCTAATGCTGTATATGTACTGTATGTGTTCCTCTCTAACTTACTCCCTGGGTGTTTTATAAGTAGGAACTCATTTTCTCCACACGTCCATCCCTTGGGTAGGTATTAATTTCTTCACCATTTCACGAGGAAACAGTAAAGGAAGGACAACCTGCCGATACCTCAGAGCTGGTCACCGGCCCGTGGACCAGAGGCTGGACTCCAGCACCACACTGTCCTCCCTGTGCTGATGATACACCCCAGCTCCTCAGCCCACACCCCTCCCCCAGCACCACTCATCCTGACCTCAGCGCATAAGAAAGGCTCCTCAGGACACAGGGTGAACTCTGCCGTGCAATGTCTGAGTAGACTCGTTGGAAGAATGAACATCAGGGTTTTATTACCTCATTTTACAGCTTGGGTTGTAGGATGTTGAGCCTTTTGTGGAGGATTCTGTATTCAAGGGATCCAAGGGCACCGAAGGGCTCTGCTTTCCAAAGAAGACTGTTCTTCCAGAAAGGTGGTCCTTATTTAGAGGCAAATCAAGTGAGGCAAAGAAACCATCACTTTATCTTGAGGATAAACAACATAGCCCTTTAGAGGTGACAGATAATAACTCATAATGGTCTTTAATGGTCAAACTAGACATGAATGTTAAAGGGAATATTATATTACAGTGGAAAGCGAACAGGTCCTGGGGTTTTAGCTGTAAGTACTACCTTACTGGGTATGATGTTTTGGCCTCAACTGCTTCATCTGGAAAATGGGAATATAATATCTCCTTGCAGGGTCACTGTAGGGTCACAGATTACAGGCACACCTTGTTTTATTGCACTTTGCTTTACTGCGCTAAACACGTACTGCGTTTTTTACAAATTCAAGGTTTGTGGCAACCTCACATTGAGCAAATCTATCGGCGCCATTTTTCCAATAGCGTCTGCTCACTCCGTGTCTCTGTGTCACGTTTATGGTAATTCTCACGATATTTCAGGTGTTTTCATTCTGATTATATTTGTCAAGGTGATCTGGGATCATTGACCTTTGATGTTACTAATGCAACTTGCTGAAGACTCAGATGATGCTTAGCGTTTTTTAGCCACAGAGTATTTTTCAATTAAAGGATGTACTCTTTTTTTAAACATAATGCTATTGCACACTTAGTAGACTACACTCTAGTGTAAACATAGCTTTTCTATTTGCTGGGAAAACAAAAAACTCATGTGGCACGCTTCATTGCACTATTTACTTGATTGAGGTGGTCTGGAACTGAACCTGCAATATCTCTAAGGTCTACTTGTATATATGTAAGGTACTCAGTTCAGTATCTCAGTTGTTTTTTTGATTCTGTTGCAAAAAATAGGCAAGGCTAAATAAACTGCAGTAAAAACTTACCCGCAATCTTAGTGGTATATCACTACAAATATTTATGTGTAGTATAGTATGTCTGCTCCTGACCCTTCACTCTGATAGAAAAGCCACCATCTCCAGCATTGCCAGTCACCAGCCATCTCTGGAGGATCTTGTACCAGCAATTAAATGCTTGTTTGGGAGTGACACCTGTTGCTGCTCCCAGCTCGTTAGCTGGACCTGGTCACGTGGCTCCACCTAAGTGCTAGGGGGCCCTGTGTGCAAACCTTCCAGCGCCTGCCAGGAGGAGCAGGTGAATAGCTGTAAGGACACTTCTCTCTACAGAGTAGGTGTTGAGTGCGTGGTACCAACATTCTTATGATGGGTCCTGCCTTTACTGAAAACCATTGTTCCATTTGCTCTCTTTCCAGCAAGACTTAATGAATCCTAATTCAATAGTGGGCTAGTAGATTTAGCTGCACGTCCTCTTACCCCCTCGCCCTTGGGGAAAATAGTCTATGAATATCCCGAAGTCAATTGTTATTCTCTGAGCTGTTGCAATAGAGCTGTGTAGGTTCACTTATAAAAAGAAGGCATTTCGACCATACGCTGGAAAGATTTTATGAGCATGTGAGTGACATTGTGTGTTTGTGTGTCTCGGGCAGAGAATGAGACTCAGAGGTAGTCATTTTTATCTGACTCGTACAGCTGAGGGCCACGCTGCTTTTTAGCACTGACCTGGCTGTGGTTACATTGCAGCCCAGTACTGACTTCTCCCCTTTACTTTTTGAAAAACTGTAGTAAAATGTACATGATATAAAATTTACCATTTTAACCAGTTTTAAGTATTTAGTGGCATGCAGACATTCACATTATTGTGCATGTATTGTGTATCACCACCATCCACCACCAGAACTTTTTCATCTTCCCAAATGGAAGCTCAACACCCACTAAACAATAACTCTCCCTTCCGCCTCCCCCATCTCCTGGCAACCACCGTTCTACCTTCTGTCTCTGAACTTGACTACTCTCGCATCAATGGAATCACACAGTATTTGTCCCTTTGTAACTGGCTTATTTCACTTAGTCACAATGCCTTCAGGTTTCATCTGTATTATAACAGGTGTCCAGATTTCCTTCCTTTTTAAGGCTGAATAATATTCCATTATATGTATAGACCACATTTGGTTTATCCATTCGTCTGCCAGTAGACACTTGAGTTGCTTCCGCTTTTTGACTATTGTAAATAATGCTGCTGTGAACATGCATGTGCAAATATCTGTTTGAGGCCCTGCTTTCAATTCTGGGGGGGATCTATACCCAGAGTGGAAGTACTGGATTTTATGGTAATTCTATTTTTAATTTTTTGAGGAACCGCCATATTGTTTTCCATAGTGATTGCACCACTTTCCATTCCCACCATCAGGATACCTTTTACTCTTTACTCCCTGGCTGACATCCCCATGGAGAACTTGGGAGTATTAGCTGCTTGTTTCACATTCTGGTACAAAGGACAGGGTCCCTCCTGCATCCCATCTATCATGACTTCATCTGGCATTTATTGCCTCCTTATCCTTGTTTTACTTCGTAATTTTGCTCAGAGGTCATGTACTAGAGGCGTAGGTTATACTTTCAATTCTGACACAGAACGTGTGAACAGGGAAGTTATCCTTTGTATGTTTCATTGGACTTTTGTCATTTTTTATTACCGTTACTATACTTGCTATACCTATGGGCTATCTGTCACTGAATTTCTCCAATATTCTTAGTAACAATGTGTAAGAAATACAAAGTCTAATATAGAAATGCAGCCTCTTAGAGATTTGTGGGAATAAAGTTAATTAGAGGAGTGCATTTGATGTTTAGTTAGCACCTGACTTTTAGGTGTGCTAGACATATCTGACTACATGCTACCGTATCAAAATACAAAACAAAACAAAACTTGGGGAATCTAGCTAAACCTGTGGATATTATCCTCCTCCGTCCCCTCTCTCTATGACTCTGGATGGTAATAAATATCCCATCAGTAGAATCTGTCCTCATTTTCTCAATATAATCTACGCCCTTTTACTTTGAAATGATGGCTTCTCCCATATCTCTTAGGTCCCCAAGCCTGAAAGGATTTTAATTTCCCAGGCTTGAGAGCTTAGCCTGTGAGGAGAGGTACAAATAAATGCTTTGAAGAGCCATATAGAGAAAACAGCCCCAAGTTCTCCAAGGCTCTGCTACTCACTCCTGCAGCCTGGCCATTCTCCCTCAGCTTTGTCTGAGCAAACAGCACTCCCCTCCCACCTGGGCGCTTAGCTTTCCAAGAAAAGCAGGTTGGTGGTGATACTAGCTTAGGAAAACAGAAGATATCCGAGCTGCGGCCTTGTTCTTCCTGCATGGCCAGGAAATCCCTACCAGGGAGCTCCTGGAGTCCCCGGGAAGCCATCTTCCTTTACTTCCAGGCAGAGATGCACATGCAAAGGACAGTTCTGTTATTTTATCTTATTTTATTTTTGTCACCTCTGTTCCTGACATCACCTATGTATAATTCTCAATTGACTTTTTTTTTTTACAAGGAAAAAACAATTCCCTCCAATACTTTATAGAAGGGGATTAGAGACACTGTGACATTCCAGGCTGGCTAATAAATAATTTGAATGTAAATTATATAGACTCTGAACACAAGTGTGTGAACTCACAGGTGTCCTTCAAACCATTGTACTTCCATATTTCTGCTCTTTATGGAAGACTTTTTTTTTTAAACCAAGAGTTAAAAATAAACTCATAATTGAAATCTATTTTATGCTAAATAGGAATATCAATTACTGTTGAATAATCAGCCTCACCTGATTATTTGAGGTTATACTCAAAATGCTGACAGTAGCAAAAAGGTTCTAGCAGCTATTTCAAATAACAGGTTCAGAAAGTTTCAACTGAGTCACTATTGGGTCGTTTAATATAAAGAGCCCAAGTCAAAGCCAAGCTTGTTTAATATACATTCTTTTTTTCTCTAAATGGGGACTGACGGGCTATTTTCTAAATATGGTGACATGAAATTACATTTTACGCTAGCTAGCTATTTTATTATAGGCTATTTTTCACACAGGCTATTTTATAGGACTGTTTTATTATATACCTTGAAAGCACTGCATTTTGGTAGAAGATATTCTGTTCTCATTAAACGAGCAGAAACCTGTGTAGACTGAATTAGTAGCCAACAGGACTCGGGTAACTGATTCTTCATTTGCAAAATGCTGAGCCATTAAGAGGATCAATCAGTAGGGGGTGGTGTAATCCACAAACACAGACATTTTTCCCCGTGGTTCTGTTCATGCATCTGAATGCAAAATTGTTCAGGATATTTTTTTATTTTTGAAGTGCATTAAGGAAAAAGGCATCCCAGCAGGGGCTTAATAAAGGACTTTTTTTCTCCTTTTTCCAAACTTTTTATATTCATACCAGGCTTTCTAGTTTGGAAACCATTTTGAAGTCAACGTTGTGAATATTAAACAGGGAAGGGAATGAGGCCAAGCTGTTACCTCATAAAAATCAGATACTAACCCTTTCCCACTCCCTGGGTGGAAGGTGTGATATGCTCAGAATGACCGTTTTGATCTTGTTAAGTGGTCAAATTTAGTAATAACGGTTAAATCTCATGCAAGCACAAGGGGGGTTGTAACTGGGGTGGATTTGTGAGGGGGTCCTAATCTCCAGAGCACAAACTTGAACCTCCATCTGGAGACCGAGGTGGTCCTGTTGAACTGAATTAAACTAAACATTGCTGGTGTTGCCCCTAACAACAGTTGCTAGGCGACCTTTGCCGGCATGTGGAGGGGTGGGAATCACTGCGCGTCACGGCACTTTTTATCATCATACACCAGCGGTCTTGTTTTGGGAAGGGCCCGACACATATATTGAGTGGGCCACGTGATAGAAATGTCACACACACACTGGGAAAGGGAGGCATTTGGGAACGGTCTGAGAAATCAGAAATAGTTGTCATGCAGCTGGTATGGCATCCCTGCCTGTGTGATCTCTGACTAAAACTCCCAACATGGGCTTCAGTTGATTGACAGCGTTGAATTTAGTGTGTGACCATCCTGCCCTGTTGGGGAGGCTGGGAAGGGAAGGGAAGATGGAACGAGTAAAGGTGAAGATGTCATTGCTCCATCAGTATTGGGATGGCAACTCTGGTAGCAATCTACGTGGTGCCCTGTGTTACAACATACTGCCCAAGTGAGTACACGTTGAAAGCATTCTCTCAAGCAGCACATGATTTGACTTACAGATCGCCACATATCTCATGGTGTTATTCACTTCCCGAGGTGCGAAGGGTCCTAATGCAGAAGTCTATTTACTCTTTTAAAGGGGTTACATCTATTGCAGCAGAAAATGTCGCCGCCGTTCATTGAACAGATTAGCTCAACACAAGCAGAGCCCAAATGACTGTTTCCAAAAATCACACTGCTCTTTGGGCTGAGCAAAGGCTTGGAGGGGCGTCTTTTCTTTTTTATTCTCCTCTTCTCTTTCCACGTGGCCAATCTATGCAGTCTCAGCAGCTGGGCTGAGATGCCTGTGGTTTGAGTAGTTAGATTGTAAATCAGTAGAAACCTGTCTGACCCCGCCCTGCCTTTACCGGTTTTAAAGGAGCAATTCTCTACAAGACTTTCTTTTAAAAACCAATTAAAAAGCTATTTTTAATTAGAGCAAATGAAAGCAGTTCATAAATTTATTAATCCCTGGAGCGTCATACAACCTAAACGACATCCCTGCTTCAGAGATTTCAACTCTTAAATGATCCAGCTCTGTTACCACAAAGGAAGCGAGCGTCTCCAGGACATTTTTCTATGAAGGTGCCAGATAATTAAAATGACAGTAGCTCCAGGGTGAAACGTCATACCTGCCTTCCCATGTTCTCAATATTAGAATTGCATTTAGAAGGCACTTTTATAGGTCACCAGGCAGGAAGGGTAGAAATAAATCAATGAAAAAAAAAGTGCATCTGGCTCAAAAAAGAAGGGGGGAAAGAAATAGATATTTAAAAGGTCCTTTGGAGAAGTGATGGGTCAGAGGACGTTATTATTTCCCTAAGGAAGAAATAAAGTGGGTGATGATCTGATTTCTGGACGGAAAGGCACGGCTCAGGACTCTGGCTCTGAGATCAGGTCTGGATTCATTTACTGTCACCAGCACTTGCTGATGACCTACATCGGGCAAGTTATTTTATCTGGATACGCTCCTGATTCTCCTACGAATTTCAGTTAGTAAATACATCTTACGTACACGCAATATATAACCACAAGATTTGATGACACATAATATGTAAGGCGCTTAGGCTTGTGCCTGGCACACGGTAAGCCTGCAACAGATGTTAGGGCGGTTGTTGCCTTATTTTTGCTGTACATCGCTGAGAAAGTTGTTCTTAGGCAGGATTCCTAAAGGGAGCAGTGAGTGTTATTTGAACGTGGGGAGCAGCGCTTGCTGGCAGGTTGGAAGCGTCCTGTCAATAGCGTGGACCTATGGCGGAACCCTGGAATGACATGAGCAGAGTAGGAACAGATGCTACCGAAAGCAGATGAGGGTAAAGGTGACACCTGCCCGCCTCTAGCAGATGTCAGAGGGAGGTCCTTGGCTGATGACTTTGAGCAGCCTCACCGTGGTGGACACTCACAGACCCAGAGTAAATAATGGGTTCCCAGAGGGACCTTAAGTGGTCAACATAATGAATAGCATTTGTGTTGAACTTCATAGTTCCTCACATTATCCTATTTGACCCTAGCAGCAGCCAAGTGACATAAATAGGGCTGGGATTCTTTCCTTCCTCTCTGTCTCTGTCTGTTTCTCAACAGAAGAGAAAATGATGGTCAAAATCTGTGACTTGCCCCTGATTCAGTGAGTCAGCCTGAGAAGCAGAGGCACAGGGACCTAGCACATGTGTTCTGACCCAAATCTCACACGCTAGAGCCTTGGCTTACTGTGATGGGGCTTGGTGTGCCCATGTCATATCACCGTGTCCCATTTGGCTTCAGTGCAGCTGAGCGGACAGCACTTACATGTGGTCAGGGACCTACCCGGACCACAGAACCTTGGTTTCTCTCTATCTCCCCTTCCAGGATCTTCCCAGGAGACTCCAGATCCTGAAGTAGGAAAGTTTAATGCCCTTGGAGACTATCCTCAACCAATGGGGGGGTTGGGGGGGTGGGATGGAGTTGGTGGATAAATGCCCCAGCTTCTGGTCCCTCTGGGGACAGTTTGGGGGGACATTCTGCAAGGCTTCTTAGGGGTCCCCAGTGAAGCTGAGCCCCCCTCCCCCTTGTCCTGGCAGTAATCAGCTCAATAATGAGCCTTTTCTGACTTCCCTTCCTCTGTCTCACTTTGCTGCCCTCTCACTGCTAATGCTCGGGATTTCCTCTCCCATAAACTATGCACATCCTGCATTCAGGGAAACCCAAAGGAAGGCAACAGACCCTTAACAAGGAAGCTCTAAAAGTGACATAAAGCTGTTCTAATCAGGAAGGACAAAGGCCATATTCCAGTTTAATAATTCAAAGGTACTCATTTGGTAAATGTTGGAAATTAAAAAAAAATATTCCACTTGGATTCAGAATTCAACAGGGCAAAAGGAAAACTTTTCCCCATGTGTTGCTTTTTTTTTTTAATTTATTTATTTAAATTTGTGGCTGCACTGGGTCTTCGTTGCTGCACGCGGGCTTTCTCTAGCTGCGGCGAGTGGGGGCTACTCTTCGTGGTGGTGCGCAGGCTTCTCATTGCGGTGGCTTCTCTTGTTGCGGAGCACGGGCCCTAGGCACGCGGGCTTCAGTAGTTGCAGCGTTGTTAAATGGGTTTGTCTTCTGTGGAGCCCAGTGGCCTGTGTCCTAGTGGGTTTGCCATCCCTTAACCAAGGTGCTGCCCAGATGCACAGAGCTGGAGCACAGCTGAGGGCCTTTGCTGCCTCCATGCAGTCTGGTTCCCTTTGCTGGGTTCACGCAGAAATGTAGAGGGTCCTCTGTCCGCCCGCCTTGGAAATCCCGCCACAGAGCTCTGTGTGGGAGGCCAGCCGGGGCCAGTGGTGGATCAGGGAGGGCTGAGCTCTCAGATCCGGTCCCCTCCCCCTGCTTGGGCTCCTCATCATCACTCGCGGGATATAGGGTAGAACTCTGGGTGTGAGTTCAGGCTCCTGCCTCCTGTAAAAGTCACTTATGCTCTCTCTCTGGCCTTTGGCTCCTCATGTGGAGAAAAAGGAAAGGGAGCAAAGCTAATGACGATGTGTGTATATAACTTATGGAGTTGTTGTAGTCACAGAGGTGGAGATATACGTGAAAGTGCTTAGAATACCAAAGGGAACAAAGCAAGTGTTAGCTCTTGATTTTTAGGAGGTGAGCAGGGGACAGGAGAAAGAGAGAGAAGAGAAAAGGTGACAAGGACCCTGCTTAGTAAGTTCCATCCCCTCGGGCTCCTCCCTCTGCCTGACCACGCCTCCCCTTCCCCTGCAGCCCCCTCTTTGCCTGGCCCACTCCTCTCTGCCTTCCGGTCTCAGCTTAAAGGTCACTTCCTCCAGGAAGCCCGCTCTGACTGCCCCTCCACTAAGTCTCTGACAGGTGCTTCTGTGCCCTTGTGTCAACCTGAACTTGACCCGTCAGAGCCCTTCCTTCATTGCCTGTGGTTTGTCTGCATTCCCTACAGCCCCATGACGACAGTGCCTCACCATTGGAGCATATCAGTACCTTACCCAGCAGGCCCAAAATGGGGGATAAAGGACTAATATGAGAACAGATGTGTTCTCTTAATCACTCCATGGCTGAGATTTTGGCGACGCAATATTCTTGGTCTGAATCATCTTAACCTTGTTACTAATCAACTACTGTAGTTATTAAAATACCAGAAAGTACAAACCATTGGGTGGGATATTTTTTAGTAGAAGAACAAATCATTGACTTATGTATAAACATTAGAGTTGCTTTATTCAAGTTCAGAATTAGGAGTTCCTGCTTTTCCTGAAGGTGAAGGAAGCCCTGAATGCTGCACTTTGGAGATCTGATCTACATAAACACTGTCTATTGAAAACTTGTCAATATACAAAGTAAACGCCATCAACAACTCACCTTATCAATATACTACATTGTAAACGTTAAAAAATAGGTTCCCACTCCATCTGATTTCATTTAGTGGAAGGAATATTTTTATTTACTGAGTGCTGAAGGCACAGTAAGCATGTGAAAATGAAAGACATATTATATATATATATATATATATATATATATATATATATACACCAAAATTCCTTGGGAAATTTCAGCACATTGTACATAACATGCATCTTTTTAAAAAAGCTTAAAATTTAAATGTCAGAAATATTACTGCTCTGTACTTAGTGCCTAAGTCTTTTTAGACACATTTTACAGATTTTCTTTACAGCAAATCATGCTCAGTGAAGTTACAGTTTAGTAGTCAATCTCTGTAGTGATTTAACACATAGGTATGTTTTCTTGTGACTTTCATGTTTGTAGCTCATCTTAACATAAAAGTATGAAACTACTACTAATGGTACAATGATAGCTATTGATCTTTCCTGCCCAATTAAGTAACAAAGAATAGAAAGGTGTGATGAGAGTTTGATGCAGTTGATGTCAAATTATGATCAGTTCATATCACTAAAGGCTATAAGGGCTCCAAGTGCTAAACGGGGCATAGCCCAGCCCCTGTGTTCACTGCAGCACATTCACAATGGCCAGGATGTGGAGACAACCTAAATGCCCATTGATAGATGAATGGATAAAGAGGGTGTGGTATATTCATACGGTGGAATATCACTCACAGTTCAAAAAAGAAGGAAATTCTGCAATATGCAATAACATGAACTTCAAGGACATTACTGAGTGAAATAAACCAGTCACAGAAAGACAATATTGCATGATTCCACTTACATGGGGTATTGAAAATAGTCAAATTCGTAGAATCTAATAGTGGAATGGTAGTTGCCGGGTGTCAGAGGGTGGAGAAATGGGGTGCTACTGATTAACAGGCATAGTTTCAGTCAAGATGAATAAGCTCCAGAGGTCAGCTGTGTAATACTGTGCCTGTAGTGCACAATCACATACACTTAAACGTGTGATGAGGGCAGGTCTCATGTTAAGTGTTCTTACCCCTATAAAATAAAATTTAAAAACACAGAAAACATAACAAAACAAAGCCGCCTTATGGTGGGCTCCCAATACAAGTGTTTTGATAGTGCTTGGGATTTTTAATTTGCTGTGGTCGTTCTTTATTTTTCTTACCAAGGCAGAGAAGCAGGTTTAGAAGAATGAGGGGGGTGTCCAATCAAGGTCTCTGTATTGATTTAAGATACTTGTTAGACATGGCAATGGTGACTAGACACCGAGCTGGAGCCCAGCGCTTGCAGGAAGTCTAGGGTGGAGAAATAAACGTGGGCAACATCGAATGGCCCATGCCATGCAGAGCATGAGCCGGGTGCAGTCATCTAAGGAGTGTAGCTAGGGAAAGAAGGAGGCTCAGCCAGGCGCTGCAGCGTTCAGCAGTTAAGCCAGGTTCTCCTGGGGCATTCTGCCCACCTTGACAGTTCTGCTCAGCAGGAGAACCCCAGGGAAGAAAGAGGCCCAGCTGACCCCAGGCACAGTAACCTCAGTGCCGAGAGGGTAGTTGCCAAGCACCAGCCAGACACAGTATTTATGCTGCTGTAAGAGCCTGTGTTCCAAAGCTCCCCCCAGGCCAGCACTGATGGTGGTCCCTCAATTCCCCCACCTCCCGCATTTGCCCCTGGAAATAGAGGTCTTGGAAACACTCCGCATCTACCTTGCTTCTGTTTCATCTCTATCAATATACCCTAGCCACCACAGGAGTCAGGGGCAGGGGGACTTCTCTTCTCTGCCTTCACCCCAAACCCCTCTACTGCCTAGTTGCTTTGCTTCCACTTGGAATTCCCGAGTTCAGGCCTAGTACTGGACCAACTTGTTCCCGGTCCTCCCTTTTATAGCATGGGCCACATTTTCATGTCTTTGGATTATGGAATTTTGCTTCTAAATCGTGCAGAGACAGTAAATGAGCCAGCTAGGTGTTGGCCCTTCTCTTACCACCATCTTCTTTGGTGAAGTCATTTTTCCAGTTTGAATAAGAATAAATCATTGACATATAAATAAATCAGTCTCTTGTGGGCACTGTATGCACAGTATCTCTAATTCTCACAGTGATTCCTGAAGTACAGGCTTTATCATCTGTCCTTCACAGATGAGTAGGCTGAGACCCCAAACCCCTAAGTCATTTGACCAAGGTCGCACAGACGAAGGTGGATTTTCCTTGAAGCCTTGTTTGGCCTTACTGTTCAATATCACCTGTTCTTAGTGTTTGCCTCTTGGATTGTTCACTCGTTTATTTATTGGTTGGCCACCATCTGAACTCCCTGCCTGTTTAAGGGCGTCTCGCACCCGATATGTAGGACAGGGTCCCACGGCCCAGGATGGAATGCAGGCAGTTGGCTGGCTGTGCCTGGTTCTCTGACTGTGCAGAGACAATGCACCAATGCAGGGGCAGTTACAGGTTATTAGAGGGCTTCCTAGTTTTAGTGGCAGCATCAAGCACCCAGCGGTCTGGGGCCAGCTGTCCCAACCGACTGACAGTGGGGGACCTCGGCTATCTCCTCTGCTACCTAGACCCCTGGCTCTTCTTCATTCTCTCACTCTGGTTCTCTAGTCTCCCTTTCAGTTCAAGTGTGCTTCTCTTCATCCTTCCAGTAATGCCTCTTTTGCTTGAATCAGCAGAACTGCTTTCTTGGATTACAACCAAGAGCTCTCATCCAATGCTGCTGAGGAATCCAGACCATATTCTACTAATGGGGTGTTTTACCCGACAAAAATGCCCCCCTAAAGAGCTATAAACAGGACAAGGCTGAAGAATGGAATGGGACCAAGGGAAAGGGTTTTACTTTGCTCTTCTTTACCATTGGATTGAAGGCAAGTGCAGCAAAAAAAGCATCCCTTTTAGGAAATCCTAAAGAATGTGAAAGAAAGACTCAGAGACTCTGTGGAGAACAGTCACGGATGAGACTTGATGGAGTTCTTTCTGTTTCACCCTCTTCCTGGACCTGTGAATTCTTGTTACAGGGTTTGTTGAGACTCAGATACACTCTCTTTTGCCCTGGGTTGTTGCCTCCTTCACTGTCAAAGGTTGGACTTTCTGTCTGATTCTTAGCAGAGTCATAGGTGAATATAATTCGGTATGAGGATTAGGATCTGGGCCTATTCTGTACAGTCCTTACAAGGTCATCCTAATTATTTCCTTTGCCTGGTAGATGGCACAACCAGCAAATAGTCCTGAGGACAGAAGTTATCCTTCCGCACGCCGGGATTCTCTCTTCATTTCTGTGAGCTCTACAACAGCACAGCAGTCTTGGGCTGGCTGGAGAGTTGTTGGAAAGAAGCTCCCCTATAGGACACATGGCAGTGGCTGATTCATGTTAATACATGTGTTAACAGGCATAACAAACATCCCATAAAAAAAACCCCATTGAAGCAGCAAAGGAACAGTTGTCATCACTGGTCTGGAAGATGTATTATAGTGTGACACAGGAAGTAACTCTGAAGTAAAGCACTTCTGGCAATGCAGAGATGGGTATGTGTGGGAAGATGGCATTGCTGCCAAAAGACTGCTGAGGCTGCCCAGAAAGCCCTCCCATTGAAGCATCACAGACCCAGAAGACATCACTGTGGTGAGCAGGTGACTACAGGTAGACTACTTGCTAACTGGAAGAGAGCTATACCTTCCACTTCTGCATGTGTCTATACAGGAGCAAATAAGAAGAAAAGTAACAGGAGCTACAAAAGTACAATTGATAAAGATAAATGCTTTAAAGCCCGAGCGTGGAGCAAGTTTAGAGCAACGCTCCATGAATCCTTCATGAGTCACAGAAGTGATTGATCTAATGTAGAGCCCCGAAGGGGCTGTTAGTAGATGTGGGACCATGAAGGTTGCAGAATTTGGTCAGAAATGAGAAGATCTGAAAGCCTAGCATAGAGACATTTCCCCAGCTCTTCATGGCTAAAAGTTTCCGCCATCTTAATAAGGAAGAATTGGTCTTTGGCATCAAGCTCACACTATAATTATTGAGTTCTGTTTCCAGAACAAGACCAGGTCCCTTTTGATTGTGGTCCACAGCCCACATTCATAACCCAGAGCCACATAAGACCTGCTCTGGCACTGAACACGTCTTCAGAATGCCTGAACCCAGCCCCGTGGGACACCATTCTGGGGCAATAAGTCTGAACATCCCTGTGTAAGATGGGCTCATTGCTGCCTATGAGAAATACCCTCGTGCCCAATTCACATCAACCCTGGGATCCCTCTGAGGTGGTCCAGAGGACCAGTGATAAGAACTTTATGTGCACACAAAGGGAAAACAGATCAGTGGGAGAGGCTGTTTCAGAACTTAAGGACTTCTCAGCAGGGACTGATGTAAACCAATCTAGTAACATAGGGTTGGAGCAGTTGATTCAACCAGTGCTGATTTTTTCCCATTCCGTGAAGTCCTAGTGAATAAGTAATCAAAATGCTAGACGCTTATCTTCAGAGATACTCTGTCAAGGGTTGAGACAGAAAAGATGCATTTCATTTATCTGTTTGCCTGGTCCGCAGCTCTGTAAGAGTACCTAGTGTTTGGGCTTAGTCTCGGGAGGGAAGACAGTAGCTTTCTATGCTTGGGATTTCTTTCCTCCCCCTTTGTCTTGGCGCAAGAGCAAAGAAGAGATGTTTGAATTCTCAGCAGTGGCGAAACGCTGCCTATTTAGAATCTTTTCCCCATGGCACATTGACTTATTATTTCAGACTCACTTTCAAAAAGAACTTTCCAGCTGTTGAATGTTGAATTAGAACTTGAAACGGATTCTGATCCTGACTTCAGTTCTCCGCACTGCAAAAGGCAATCAACTGCGTGGCTCTGAGGCTTAATTGTGGCTGTCTCTGCCTCTCCTGGCTCCCTGTGCAGAGCCCATTCTTTTGTAAGGAAGCAAAGCAAGCGGGGTTCTTTCGGCTCGCCTGTTTTTATTCTTTTTTAGTCTGTTTCTATTCTTGTGAATTTGCAAAGCTCTTACATTTTACACTGAACTGAATAGGGTCACAAAAATGCCCAGAATGATTGTGTTTTGTGGCGGGGTGGGGAGATGGGATACCGTGAAATCAGATGGTTTTGAGGACATATTTTTATGCCTCGGTGGAGGTTGAAGACCTAATATCAATAATGACCATTTAATGAGTACTTACTCTCATCGTCCCAATTACCTTTATATACATTACCTTTAATTCACAGTGCTCCTGTGAGGTAGGTATTATCCCCATTTCACAGATAAGTAAACTGAGTTTCAGAGGGGTTAAGAAAATGGCAGAGGGTCACATAGCTATTATGTGTCAGAACTGGGTTGGAATATAGATCGGTCTGATTTTCATAAAGTCTGAATTTTTGTTTTCGACTCTGCCACTCTGTCCAACTAAAAATGACTGTGCAGGCTTAGGAGTGCCAGTGATCACTCTTCTGAGTAGCAATAAGCAGCCGCAATAAAAACAAGCAACAGTACTAACAGCTAGTATTTACTGAGCACCTACCAGGTGCCGGGTTTGTCTGCATTATCTTTGTGATCCTCACAGCAATGTTGTGATTTAGATGCTATCGTTATTCCTATTTCGCGAACAAGGCAGCTGAGACCTAGCATGGCTGAAGAACTTGCTCAGGCTCCCACAACTTGGACATGATAGGGCAGAGCTTTATACCCAGGTCTGCAGTATCCAGACTGCAAGTTCTTAACCATTTCTCAGTGGCAGTGAACAAAAGCGTCCTTAAATCCGGCATCAAGTAGGTGGAAGAAGAGGGTCCCACATTCCGCATTTCTGGAATGAGAGACTGTCATGAGCCTTCTTTAGACTGTAAAGGAGAAGCACACGCCTTTGCTTCTGTTTTATTCAGGGAAGTGTGCACAGTGCTGTCCTTAGAAAGATGGGCAGTGATTGTATTTACAAGAAGCTCTCTGAGCAGCTGAGACCTGAAAGTTCTCTGACCGTTAGATTAGCCCGTCTCTGTAGACAGGGGTGGAATGAAGCAAATTGGATTTTCCACCAATTCCCAAAGGGCATGAACTCAACTTTCATAGTTCATAGGACAATTTGAGTTTTGATTTGAGGCTGAATGACCCCATGTAGAGAGGACAGACTGGCTAGATTGTACGAACGTTCAGCTCTGTTTCAATATGGGAGCTCTGGGGAGTCTGAATTTTAGTTTTATGTTTTGTGTAGAACTTGTTGACATTAAAATGCTTGGTTTTTGAAATAAAAATACATGTGTGTTTGTGTGTTTGTGATATACTATGACAGCCTCGTGTAATTGGCCTTAAGAAAAAAACAGGATCTCCAGATACATTTTACAAGCTTGAAAGTGTCTGTGGTTGCCATTTTCCCATACCTAATTTTAGTCTTAAAAAATGGCACTTAAAGCAGTGCAATATATTGAGTAGCACAAGTTTAAATGATGGTGTAGACATGCACAAAACCCCCTGCAACATGTCTACTCATGTCACCAAGTTGGCTTTAAATTAATTTTGTGTCTATGCTTATGCAATGGGTCTTCACTTTTTAAAAATATATATTTATTTATTTATTTATTTGGTTGCACTGGGTCTTAGTTGCGGCAGGTGGGCTCCTCAGTTGTGGCTCCAGGGCTCCTTAGTTGCGGCTCCAGGGCTCCTCCTTAGTTGGCATGTGAACTCTCAGCAGCAGCATGCATGTGGGATCTAGTTCCCTGACCAGGATCGAACCCGGACCCCCTACATTGGGAGCTCGGAGTCTTATCCACTGCGCCACCAGGGAAGTTCCCGAGTCTTTACCTTATTACCTCTGTGAAAGCCTCTTTTTCTGAATATGCTTTTAAATTTTGAACTATGTTAAGCAAACGATGACAAAGGAATCTTATCCTGGATATGAATCCATTCCACCCTCCCATCATGAAAAACGTCCACTTTTATCACAAAAACACTTCTCTAGTATGGGTGATGGAGAAGGGGAACAGGGTAAGGAAAATATACATGAACACTTAATCCCAGCAGTGCCTATATCAAGCTGTAGGGTGTATTCTTGTGCTTGTATTGCACGGTGGTTCAGCTGATACTGTGGGAATACTTAACATTTGAAACTAAATCACAAGGCAGTCTTGGGCAGTCCGATGCAAGAGCTCTAGAAAATGGACTTTGACATCCCACTTTATGCCTTTGAACTGTGAGGGCTTGATCATAATTTTTCTAAATGTAAGAAATTAATTGGATGTATTTCTCAGTGACCAAAAAAAAACCCAAACAGAAATTAGTGATTTGTATTAATCCAGACCCTAATTTGCTTTAACTCAATTACTCCAGATATATGAATCCTCTGTCAGCTCTATCACATATTGACTCAGATTTATTGTTTGTTTCCTTTATGTCAAAAGTCTGCATCTTACAAACTTCAGCTATTATCACCCTCTTGTTTCCAAACCCCACTTTCTCAAACAAACCTCATTCTGTATTTTTGGACCATAGCTATTTACTTTCTCCTAAGAAAGCAAAGTTAGGAAAATACTATTTTCATCTACAAAATGAGACATTTGTAAACTGGTGTATGGGTAGGTGACTGCGTAATTAATCGTCCAAATCTGTGCACTTGTGAGAGTGAATGGGAATGCTATTAAAATTATGCCTGAACAATAATTTGATGATCCCAATCAAAGGGAGACATGTGGTCACTGACAATTTGTGAAAGTATTATCAATGTGTACTTTCTGTGAGTATACAAATAGGATTTGAATTTTGCAGCTAAAACTATAGCAGATCTTCCAACATTGTTACCTACGTTGAATCTAGATTGATTAACATTTGATTTTGCTAAGATTTCTGGTCAGAAAGCTTTGTTAGAAAAATTAGTTACGAAGTTATTATTTTCTTTTTAAATTTATTTATTTATTTATTTATTTATTTATTTATTTATTTATTTATTTATTTATGGCTGTGTTGGGTCTTCGTTTCTGTGCGAGGGCTTTCTCTAGTTGCGGCAAGTGGGGGCCACTCTTCATCGCGATGCGCGGGCCTCTCACTATCGCGGCCTCTCTTGTTGCGGAGCACAGGCTCCAGACGCGCAGGCTCAGCAATTGTGGCTCACGGGCCTAGTCGCTCCGCGGCATGTGGGATCTTCCCACACCAGGACTCGAACCCGCGTCCCCTGCATTGGCAGGCAGATTCTCAACCACTGCACCACCAGGGAAGCCCCGAAGTTATTATTTTCAAAAAATATCTAACAATGCTCTTTAACACCTGGGACGAGCCTGGAACAACTGCTGGGTGCTAGGGATGCAGTTGTGTGCCAAGTAGATACAGTCCAAGCCGTTGTGAAGCTCACAATTCTAGTGGAGAAGGTAGATGACCAAGTGGACCATTTCAGTATTTTATGATGAGTAAAGAAGGGATGCCATGAAAATACAGAAAGATGACACTTCTCACAGCCTGGGTGCGAGTGATACCCAAGCTGGGCAGTGAAGGATGTGTAGAAGTTGCAAGGGTGAAGAGCTTAGCAGCAGTGTTCCAGGCTGAGGGAAGAACATGTTCAATGACAGAGGCAGGTAGGCGGGTAGAAGTAGTGATGGGGATTGTGGCGTGTCTATTCCGATCATTCTGTTTTCTCAGAGAAATGTGAAGGAAAGTCATCATCTGAAAATGAAGACTGAAAAATACTGTAAGCATTGTTGGCCAAAAAAAAACCAAGAAAAACTAAAATGTGACATAACAAAAAACGGAGTTGTCAACCATGTGAAACAACGGAAACTTGCCTACACTGCTGGGCATGAAAACTGGTAGACCCGCTTGGAAAATAGTGTGACAATATTCAGTAAAAGCAAAGATGTTCATATCCTATGACCCAGCAATGCCATTCCTAGTTATTTGTCCTATAGAAATGTGTGCACAGGCGATCGTGGCCCCTGTACAAGAATAATTATGGCATGATTGCTCTTATGGTAGGGAGTAAAATTATTTTAAAAAAATAATAATAATAACCAATCATCAACATAGTGGTTACCATTAGGAGGAAGGAAGGGGGCTGTGATCATGAACGAACATACTAAAAGATTCTGAAGTACTAACAATGTCCTATTTCTTAATCTGGATGATTTGTTAAACTGTAAATATATGTTTTTTGCACTTTTATAAACTGTTCAATTCCAACATTAAAAAGTATTTTTAATCCCTTAAAAAAAAGAAAAAAGAAAAAGACGGAGAACGTGGCCCCTTCAGAAAAGTGGAAGTAGGTCACTTTTGCTGGATGTGCAGCCCTGGGTGGGTTGTGGTCGAGCAATGTGGCTCAGTATGCGGACCCAGATCCTGAAAGGTCTTCAGAGCTGTGATGAGGACTTCTGATTTCATTTCGAGGGTAAGGGGGCCCCAGTGAAGTGCTTTAAAGGCAATAGCAAGTGAGCCCTCTGGGTCGAGGTGTGAAGAGTAGATGAAGGGTCTGGAGGCGGGGGTCACAGGAAGGAAACAACAGAGGCCTAGAAAGGGCAGTCACTGCGATGAAGAGACCCTCGGGGTGCAGTCAGTGGAGTGGACAAGGGCTTTGATGTGTGGGCTGGGGGAGACCAGGGGATTAAGGGTGTTCTCGTGGGTTCAACTCTGCTCCTCCCAAATTTACATGTTGAAAACCTAAGCCCTAGTGTCCTTCTGAAAAGGGCACGTTGGGACACAGACGTAGACGGAGGAAAGGCCATGGGAAGACACACAGGGAGAAGACAGTTATTCTAAAAGCCGAGGAGACAGGCCTCCCTCTCCTCCCTCTCCTCCCTCTCCTCCCTCTCCTCCCTCTCTACGGTGTTCCTTGCTTCCATAGATGATCCACTCCATAGGAACAAAGACGTGCTTTGTCTTTTTTTTTTTTTTTTTGCAGTATAGTTAATTTACAATGTTGTATTAGTTTCTGGTGTACTGGTGTACAGCAAAGTGATTCAGCTCATATATAATATCTATTCTTTTTCATATTCTTTTCCATTATAGTTTATTACAAGTGGTTTGTCTCTGAAATATGAATATCCTCCATCAGATTAAAGACTTGTCTTGCTGCCCTAAGAACCAGTCACTTGCTTTGAAATAATTCTGTATCTCGCTGCTTTCACCCATTATGCGCTGATTTTAAAGTTTCATTTCTCTCATTTCCACATTCTTGGCGATGGGGGTTGGAGATCAGGATTGGGGATGAGGCCTCACTATAGTTCTCATGCCAATTTCTTTTATTTTTTAAAAAATTTTATTTATTTGTTTATTTATGGCTGCGTTTTTGGTCTTTGTTGCTGTGCGCGGGCTTTCTCTAGTTGCAGCGAGCGGGGGCTACTCTTCGTTGCGGTGTGTGGGCTTCTCATTGCGGTGGCTTCTCTTGTTGCAGAGCACGAGCTCTAGGGGTGTGGGCTTCAGTAGTTGTGGCGCACGGGCTTAGTTGCTCGGCGGCATGTGGGATCTTCCCGGACCAGGGCTTGAACCCATGTCCCCTGCATTGGCAGGCGGACTCTTAACCACTGTGCTACCAGGGAAGTCCCCCAATTTCTTAAATAGGTATAAATATAATATTTTTAAAGCAATGATTTTAGTAATGGTTATTTCAGGCTCAATGTTTCGCAGCAAATTTTTTAAGATGTTCACTTGTAAAATACTGTTAACTTACTGTCACCTGGTGTATATTTAACCTTTCACTCATCCCACTATTTCTCACAAGAATGCCAGGTCTCTTTGGAGTCAGGTGACTCTCTTACCCTGGAGACTCTTGCTTTTAGAACTTTTTATAATTCAGATGACGTGGGATCATAATGGAAAAGGCAGGGCACATTTATTTCAGGTTTGCTGGTGCATTTCTTTGAGACCTCTCGGAAATTTTCCTTTTCCTTTTACTCTGTGAGGCATGGTTTCCTGTGGGGCTGCTCTCCATCAGTGACAAGTTGGACTTGCAAGTAAAGTTGATAAAATTTCCAACCTCTCTCCCTGTAGCTGCAGGCCAGTGAAATTAAGTTAATCAGGTCTTCCCTCTTAACATGACTGTCATCAAAAGTCATATGCTCTCAGGAGATAAGTACGAGTCTCTTTTAAGCTTCCTCTTTCATCTTTTGCTGCTTCTGGATAGTGATGGGGGCGGGCCCTTGAATGGCTGAAGCTGGCATTTGGAATTTTATCCACGTAGGCTTGCTTGCAAGTTGCTGGTAGTTTGAAGTTCTTTGCAGGAAAAATATTTCAAAATTTGGTCAAGGTGCCACTTTCACAGTCAAAAACGCTTCTCTTTAAGTATGTTAACTAGCCTTTTAACTGGCTAAACCCCAGATCTTTCTTCCTGGTCTAAGGAGCGGGAGTGAGGGAAGAAAAAACAAGTAAACACAGCTCGGCTCTCAAAGGGCCTCTGTCTGATGGGGAGACCGCACGTACACAAGTGACAATCACAC
Source organism: Balaenoptera physalus (assembly GCF_965194825.1). Taxonomy (NCBI): domain Eukaryota; kingdom Metazoa; phylum Chordata; class Mammalia; order Artiodactyla; family Balaenopteridae; genus Balaenoptera; species Balaenoptera physalus. The sequence continues at coordinate 172,277,350 of NC_138883.1, read as the reverse complement.
AGTGGCAGGTGTCCCGAAGGAGCCACACAATGTTGCAGAAGGATAAGGATGGGCAGCTCTGCAGGTGTGTACCCCGCACTGAGAAATAAAGACCTTGATTCATAAGACACTCCTCAGAAACTGAGCTATTTTTATGGAGTTGGCTTCCTGCACACTTTTGGGGGGGCAGGGATTTGGAAGAGAGGGGCTTGTTTTTCCCATCAGAGGGAGCAGGGCAACCCTGTCCTGGGAGTGAAATGGGCAGGACCTCTTCCGCAAGCAGAGCAATGGATGGTAAATGTCACCTTGGCACAAAGCCCGCAGGGCAAAGCTCCTTGCTGCAAACGACCAGCTTTAGAGAGAAGTTCCCGAAAATCTTTGCAGCTAGCCCCTTAGCAGGAACAAGGGCGGTAGGGGGCTCCATGATACATGGGCCCGTGGGGTTGAAGAGGCGAGTTCAACCCAGAGCTGGAGGGTGGCCAGGGGGTCCCCTCCTCATCACATCAGCCTCTGCCCATATATCGCACTTGGCTCTTCTCAACACTTCTCCAAGAACCCCTAAGAAAATAATCGGAGCCACCGAAACCGGAGTCTGTCACCTTCCAGAGGGCAGCTCTTCCCAGAGAGAAGCACGGATGTGTCCCCCAGCCTAGGTTTGGGGAAGGAAGGAGGAGCAAGTGTGTGTCCCTGGTATGCATGGAGAAAGGGTGGTGCAAGGGTGAGGGTGTCATGCTGGCCTTGCTGAGCAGGTGCGCCTGAACCCCCAAGAAATGTGGGCCATAGAGGTCTTCCTCTCAGGGGAAGTGGAAATCACTAGACCAGTGGTTCTCCCTAGTTTATTAATTTCAGGGCCCCATGGCGATCGCCACTAGCCGGAAGCACCCCCTGAAAGCAACAAGAAAACAATAAATAATATTTGTCTCCTCAAGATGCGTTCACTCCAGTGATCTCCTGGACTTGCCTATTCAAGGCTGGTCCAATTCTGCAGCGAGTGGGGGAGGGGTGGGAGTAGCACAGGTTGGATGGAAAGGGGTCACACGTGATCAGAATCATATTTTGAATGTCATTTTAAGAAGTAGCTTCGGGCTTCCCTGGTGGCGCAGTGGTTAAGAATCTGCCTGCCAATGCAGGGGACATGGGTTCGAGCCCTGGTCTGGGAAGATCCCACATGCCGCAGAGCGGCTAGGCCCGTGAGCCACAACTGCTGAGCCTGCGCGTCTGGAGTCTGTGCTCCGCAACAAGAGAGGCCGCGATAGTGAGAGGCCCGCGCACCGCGATGAAGAGTGGCCCCCGCTCGCCGCAACTAGAGAAAGCCCTCGCACAGAAACGAAGACCCAACACAGCCATAAATAAATAAATAAATAAATTTATAAGAAGTAGCTTCTAATTTCTAAGTATCTGTTCCTACTGCTGGTTTAGAATATCCACTGTTACAGATGGCTTAGTTTCTGTGTCTCTATCTCTGTCTCTCTTCAAAGCAGATTCTCATATCTTCTGCTCTCAAAGGATGATTCTGATTATTCGACCACTGGATAACCTCACGTACCTCTTTTATTCATGCTCCATGGTGGGCACAAGCTGGGCTAGGTATTTTGCAGACCAGGGAGCACCAAGCAAACCTATGTTCTCTAAATAATGAGAACTTTTGCTAAGTGAGGCTTTCTAAGGTCTGTTGATAAGTATTCTGCGCTGCCAGTAAAGAACCCAAACACACAGGAGTTTCAAATGATTTCACAGCTGATTTATATGCACTAAGAATAATTCGCATCATGTAATTTTCCTTGCCAGATTGATTCTCATTTGAATATCGAAAGATATGTCGTTTAAAAATAATTTCATACTTCACTGCTGAGCTAAAATGGAGACATCGGACACACATGGCATGTGTGTGTGCTTGTGGGCAAGAGAACAATCACCTTCTCTCTTAGGAAGGCAGGGACAGCAAAACCCACTAGAAGTAATTAACCAGCTTTCAGAGAAGCAGCCGTCGTTTTTTAAGCCTGTTGTCTAGAAAAGTATACCAGGCCCTCACTGCTCAACAGTCAGCTGCGTCCCACCAGTAACACGGGGGAGTTTGGAAACAAAATCATTGGCATGAAAACTCTGCCAGTTAAGAAATACAGATTCAGGGAGAGTGCTGCATTAATCTTCTTCAAGGTAATGATTTGAGAGCTGCAGCAAACTGATTTGGGTTTGAAGAAAGGAAGGTATTGTGATCCATCTCCCCAGATCATGCCATCCAGGGCTGGCCCCGGCACACTGGGGTCAGAGAGCCCATCCTTGGTACCTGCCCCACACAGCGCCTTCTCTGGGGCATCTCACCCACATCCCCAGGCTTCCTTTTCCACGTTTCTCCAGACTCTGATATGAGGCCCCCATTGTCGCCAAAACTCGCTGCCTGGCGTCCCTCCTGAAAGCCCTCCGTCCCTGTAGATGCAGCAGTTTGCCCCGACCTGCAGAGGGCAGGCCCTCAGTCAAGTTCCGACAGGAATGCTCGCCTAGTCAAGAGGGTTTAAGGCCCCTCGGGTCAGTAGGGCAGCACCCACGGCGCTGGACCAGCCCTGCCTCTGCTCTGCCCACCCAGGATCCTGGATCGGCGCCTTGCTTCCCTTTGCCTAAATCTTGCCACCATTGGCTGCATGATCCCCTTTATTCTTCAGGACTTCTTTTCTCAGTCAACGTGGTAGGATTCCTGCCCCGTACACCTGCCTCAATGAGCTGTGCCCTGCCCCGGAGGTGCGGACCCTCTCCACCCCCGCCAAGCAACTCCTCCAACCCCTCTGCCTGCTTCCTGAGTGCCGAGGCCGCCAAGCAGCCCACTCAGAAGCCCTCTCATCCGGCTGGTCCAATGCGGGAGGACCTTGGGTTCTGACACTCCCTTCTCACTGATTTCAGTCACTTTATTTATTTATTTATTTAACATCTTTATTGGAGTATAATTGCTTTACAATGGTGTGTCAGTTTCTGCTGTATAACAAAGTGAATCAGCTATACATATACATATATCCCCATATCCCCTCCCTCCTGCGTCTCCCTCCCACCCCCCCATCCCACCCCTCTAGGTGGTCACACAGCACCGAGCTGATCTCCCTGTGCTATGTGGCTGCTTCCCACTAGCTATCTATTTTACATTTGGTAGTGTCTGTATGTCCTTAAAAGTCACTTACTGCAGAATCAGAATGCTTTCAAGCAGTTCAAGTGAATTTTCTCTAATTGGTGAGGTTTCAGCTAGCACAGCAGTGATGAGAGGACTTTCAGGCCATATAGCTCACACATACCAAACAAATTCAATGATTGGCTGAAAGGCTGGAGGTAGGGATGGGCCGTGCTGAGCCCCCTTTGGTGCATGGGGTGGGGTGTGGCACAGGGCACTGTGATTGTCGATTTCCAGGAAGGATTTCGAATTGCCCTGTCCAATTAACAGAGGTGAAAGGATTCATGTTTATTTTTGAATGGCATGACAAATTAGTAACATTATCAGTAATACAAATAAAGTTAGAATTGCTTTCTGGGATGAGGTGGTATAAATGGGGCATTTGAGGCTTGACTTGATGGAGTTAATTCACATTGACCTGGTGTTGGGGCAGTGTCTTTGGAGGAAGACGATAAGTGGCAGTTGGTCAGTGTTGGCCAGTTTGGGCCCCTAAAGGATAAGAGTAAACCAGTGTTAATCACTAGAACCTAGGTTCTGACAGCAGAGGAAAATGCAGGTCCTGGACATTCAGGGCCAGGTGGTCACCATGGTCAGTGGACAGTGTGGCTTAAAAACCAGCCTCTTGCTCCAGATAGTATCTGTGATGAGACTCATAATAAGTCATGTAAAATTCATCCTAGGAATCTCCACTTTCCTTTCTTGTCTTGAAAGAAAGGGAAAATACTTTCATCCCTCTTGACTGCTGGTACTTCCGAGCTTCAGGAAAAACTCATGTGATTCATCTTAAAAACCCAGGCCCTGACCCAAACCCGATGCCCTCCTCCCCACAGTCAGGTTTTGTTCCTAGACTGAGTCTGGACCGTGGACATCCACAAGCACCCGCCTGCCTACCCTCAGCCCCTCAGAAGCTCTCAGGACCCCTGTCTGAAGATATTCCATCCAGCTTAGCTGTCTCCGTTTGCTCCTCCATTCTTGAAAAGCAAAGCAATAAACGTAGGTATTGGAGACAGGATCGCACAGGACAACACAGCTCAGTCAAGAGAGCAACAGTTTGTAACCTGAGACTTGATGGACTCCCAGGTCCATCACTGCCTCATTCTGTCATCTCAGAAAGATGTTTTTCTGAGCCATAGTTTCCTCATTGGATAGAAACAGTAATATCCCAATAAAAATAAGAATAGTAATATCCATGTTGCAAATTCATGGCGGTGTTAGCATATGCTGACACACAGTAGGTGCTCAGTAAATATTTGCGGAATGTGGTGGATTAGCCAGTTTCGCACACGTCGGTCCTGATGTAGGTTCCAGGACATCCAGGTCCTCATCAAAAGCATCTCACAGAGATGACAGGGGCTGTTCTTGAAGAATCCAGCGACTCAAGGTGCCCACAGTCACAAAGAGAACTCACACCAGTGCTCAGACAATGCAAAGTAGGAACACTGGCTTTTGAGATTGTCTTCACTATTCTGTTCCTAGTTCTTTTTGTCACGCAGACTGAGCCCTGCTTATCTGACTTACTCTTGCTTATTCTTTGGCTTCCTCTCACCTCCTATTTTCCTGGCCCTTCCCTTTCTTCCTCTTCTTTTTTCATGAGCAACTCCATAGCTAAGATCCATCTTGATCCAGCCTTATGACCTACCACAATTTAGGTGAATTGCATGAGATGGCATGAGAGTATATACAAAAGAACTTTGTAAACTCTAAAATGTTATACAAATGTAGAGTGATGATGTTGGTGGTGGAAGTGGTGCTTTGTCATTTTGACTGAAGCCCAGCGGTTTAACCCTAGGGATGGTAACTCAGCAGTTTTGGGTTCTGATTTGGGTCAGTTAATGAGCATTTAGACAACTGTGCCTACTTGGTGAAAGAAGATCTGTGTGTCTCATCTTTAGGAAAATCTTCAACTTTATTTCACGCCAATTTAAACCAACTAAGTTGTCATGGAATTGGGGAAATGATTGGATATGGATTGCAAAAGAAAAGGAGAGAATAGAGATGAATGATGACAATTTTGGAGAAGACCCTGCTAGCCTACAAAGCACCTTTGTGAGAATTTCCATAGGTGGTCCTTCTTGTAGATGGATAGAGCCCTGTCCCAGGAGGGGAGGCCCAGACTTTAGAGAGCTGGATGTGACCAGGTGCTCCCGTGCAGGCCACCACCTGTCAACCCTGCTGGGTGGTCCAGAGTGGGAACCATGGGTCCGCTAAGGACCAACGCTTAGGATTATTTCCTTTGACATATTTTACGTTGTCTACAGGGTAGAGTGCATATTCATTTTGAAAACTTATTCTATATAGTAAAATGTTTAAACAAAAAGATGAGTGCATCAGGTGTAATGACAGAAAAGTGAGGAAGTGAAGGTAACACTTAGGAAATCCTGTGGACGGATTTTGGGGAAGAGTTCCAAGCACGTTCCTGTGTCCTTGGCAGCTAGTTACGTTTCAGGCACATAACAGATACTCAGGAAATGGATGTGAAAGAACTAAAGAAAGGGTAGGAAAGTGGGAAAAGGCGGAACATATAGAAGGAGGTTCTGGATACACAGAGTTTAGGGAATTGGTCCTTTTCTGTGGGATCTGTCATCTCACCAAGGAGGAAGGCTTGCTGGTGATTTGGTAGTTGGTACAAGACTGATAATTTACAGACTCTTTAAAGAACTTGAAGCATCCTTTTCCCCTGACCAAAGGTATTTTTGAAAAACCAGAAGTCTATTTTCCTTTCGAGCAAAACCAGGTCGTATCCCTACTTGGGATGGGGGGATGGGTGTGATTCCTGTCATTTTACCTCGAGAAGATAAAGAAACCAAGAAGGAGCCTGAAAATGTTGGGGTGTTTATGAAGAGAGGGGAGAAATGGAGTTTGATGATGTTTGAAGTCGATTTCATCATGAATGGTAACAATGGGGTAAATATTTGTTCAGCCAATCTCAGAATTCTGGAGGGAACTCGGAATAACCACAGTTTATGCGAAGCTGGTGGGTTTCCTAAGCCTAAACACAGAGTTCATGTCCCAAAGCAGCAGATTGTGGCCTTAGATACCACTGTCAGAACAAGGTTGAACTTCTTTTCCCAATGGGTAACGCAATGTTAGCAAAAAGAGTTTTAAAAAGAAGAAAATGAAATGACCTGCTCAGGATGGTAAGGCTTTCAAGGTAAGGATGCAAGGCAGCCAGGAGGCATGGAAAGTAGCCACTGAGACTCCCATGACTAAATTCTTAAATAGTGGGAAATGGTTAATTTCACAGTAGGCTTTCCTTGTTCTTTGGCAAAACTTGGTGAATTTACCGACTGATTGGTTAATATAGACTTTCACTCATGTGTTTGTACTATTCTTTCAAGCTTTCCACCAAGCTCTTTAAATAGAACCTCTAAGAAAAGCTTTCAACATGAGTGGGAGAAACAGCTGGACACCTTGACCTAGTATTCTATAGGGAACTGTGTTATTACACTCGGTTTTATTAAATTTGCTTTTCTTCCCACTTACTTAATGCTCTTTTTCTCTAAAAGAGGGGAAAAAAAGTATAAAGTCACACTTGTTACCTACAGTTTATGAAGTTAAAAAAGTTACAGTAAAAAAGAAAGCCATGCTTTCATGCTTTGGCTAAGATTAGGCATTCAGTAGTCTTATTAATGATATTCTGGTGTTATATTAACTTTTCAACCATACCTTGCAATTCAAGTAGCAGACGGCAAAAACAAAAAACAAAAACAAATTGCACATACTATTACATTTTTTATGAGTAAGAAATATTGGTCCCTTTCAAACCTGAGTAGTTCATATTGATGGCTTTAATTATTTGAGGGGCTGGCTTGTTTTTCACTTAAGTATACAGATGGAATTTAAAATAACTTTTGAACCCCTGGGATGTATTTATTTTCCATGGCTTTTCCATTAAAGTCAAGACAAAGGCTTCTGGAGCTGATGGCATCTACCGTTTTCCTGCTTCACTGGCTGCTATTGCGTCATTTCAACAGTCCAACTGTTGGCATTTTAAAATTCTCACATTCTTTTATCTGAAATCTAATCTAATGAAGTGACCTGGTTCATCATGCTTGCTCTAATTCAGCCACAATAATAAACTGCAAAACATTGGGATAATGTGCTTTTTATTATATACCTATTAGCTTTATTGGTGTGATTCTGCCTTACAAATTATGATATTCGAGTATAAATTAGCAAGGGGCTACGTTCTTTGTTTACATTTAGGCACAATACAAAGAAGACTTTTAAAAATCACAGCTGGTTTCCTTCCTTTCTATTTTTCCCAGAATGCTTCACTTGGTTGTGTCCATGATGACAGTGGAGTTCTAGACACAGGGGAAATGTGTCAGATACAAGGTTATCTGTGGACAATGGGACTCTGAACATCAAAAATCATTGTTTCAGTTGAGAATCTAGAGAGACCCTGCCTACCAGAAACTCACAAATTTTAGAGAAATATGATGGAAATAGATACGTGTGGAAATAATGATGCTGTATAAGATAATGTATATTAAGTACTAAGTTACAAAAATTTTGAGCTCGAAAGAGACAGGTTAATAGAGCTTTTGAGCTGGCAGGACCTTTAGACTCATCTAGTTCCACTCCTTTATTTTCCAGAGATAAAACTGAGGTCCGGGAAAGTCAAATGATTTGTCTAGGGTCACTCCAGTGTACACTCAGCAGAAGCACAGCTAGAACAATGTCCGCTAGCTCCCAGCCCAGAACTTTGGGTCCCATCACTGTCTCCCCTCATCTCCACAAGGACGACTAAGGAAGCCTTCATAGCACACATGGGATTGGAGTTGGGCTTTGAAGATCTCAGTTCAGAGCCTCTAGGTAGAGTTGTGCAGGTTGGATTCTGCACATCTCTGTTTGTGCCCCCGTAGATGCTCATGACCACCTCCCGGAGGGGAAGACAGTCTAAAAAAGGACAGGATTTATACAGGCAGAGAAGACGAAAGCTCTTCTAGCATCTCTCCCTCGGCAACTGTAAAGCCCTGTGTCCTTCATTCAGATGGCATCAAGACGGCTACAGTCTTCAAATGTTGAAAGGCCACCTCTGGTTCTTCTGTTCTCTGGGTGCTTCTGGTTGAGTAGACCACCTGAGCCCAGGGCAACCCTGAGGGATGATCTGGTCAAATCAACAGGACCTCCCTTTAGGACTGGTCCTTGGCATTGCTAAAAGCCTGGCTAGGGCCTGAACACTGGCTCCACTGCTTACTGTCTGAGTGGGTAAGTTACTTAACCTCTCTCACTTCAAAGATAATGATAGCACCTACCTCATGGGGTTGTTGTGAAAATTAAATGAGATCATGCTTATAAAGCAGTTACCAGGGCACCTGGTCTAGAGTCCCTTCCAGCTGCTTCGTCCATTACATGTCTTAGTCCATTCCAGCTGCTATAGCACAAAATACCACGGAGTGGATGGCTTAAATAACAAACATTTGCTTCTCACAGTTTGGAGGCTGGGAAGTCCTAGATCAAGGCGGCAGTAGACTCAGTGTCTGGTTCATAGATGACTGTTGTCTCCCTGGATCCTGACTTGCTGAAGGGAGAAGGGAGCTCTGAGGGGATCCCTTTATAAGGGCACTAATCCCATCATGAAAGCCCCACCTTTATGACTTAATCACCTCCCAAAAGCACCACCTCCAAGTACCATCACATGGAGGTTTAGGTTTCAACATATGAACTTGGGGGGGACACAAACATTCAGTCCACAGCAGTAAGTGTGAAATAACTGTTCACTATTTGAACCACGAGGGCTCTGATCCATATCACTTATATGCAGATCTAAAAAATAATACAAACGAATGTGTATAGCAAAATAGGAACAGGCTTCTAGATATAGAAAACAAACTAGTGGTTATCGGGCAGGGGGACAAGTTAGGGGTATGGGATTAAGAAGTACAAATTACTATGTATAAAATAGATAAGCAACAAGTATATAGTGTACAGCACAGGGAATTAAAGCTGTTATCTTCTAATAACTTTTAATGGAGTATAATCTGTAAAAATACTGAACCTCTGTGCTGTACACCTGAAACTAATATAATATTGTAAAAAAGAAAAAGACAGTTACAGCCTTCAAATGTTGAAATACCTTCTTGAAACACAGCTCACCATGGTGCCGGCGCGAGCCTTCCATCACCAAGTCACAAAGAGTCGTTCTCCTGCTCTCCTGCTCTGCTTTCAGGGCATCTTCATATGCTTTAAGGTTAGAGATCATTTCTCTGCCTGGTGTTCAGTGTCCACAGGAGAAGAGCTGGCTGAGCTTGTGGCTGGCTTCACAGGGACTAAATGATTTTCGGTATCGGGAGTGCAGATCTTCCATTAAGGAGGAAATAAGATCACTGGATGCTAGGAGCTCAGGGCAGACATCTGATCCAGCGCCCTCTTCTCTGATAAGGTGGCAGGGGTGGGGGTGGGGACATTTAGGTGAAGCTGGAGGGACAGCTGGGGCTGTTCCACCTCTCACTAGAAGCAGGAGGTCTTTGGAGGCAAAGGGTAATGATGTGCCGTCTCTTATAATTAATATTCTCCCGAAGGCTCTCTTCCCAGGGCGGCTAATACAAAGGCCTCAGTGCCTCTGTATTCTGGTGTGGACGCCGCTGAGCAGCCTTGTTAGCGGGGGGCCCCATCGGGAAGGCATCAGAGGGGGGTTACGGCAGAGAGGGCCACCCCTTTCTCCTGCTAGGAGAGGACGCCAATTTGGAGCTATCCTGGGGCACTTCTTCAGCCCAAACAATGGCTTATTGTCTCAAAGCATCAAAGGGGGGATGTCTGTTCATACCCCGGGCATCCTTTTGGAGCTTGAATCTGCTTCGTCGTATCACGCGGGTTCCCACTAAAGAGAGATGAAGAAAATCCGGCAGCCTGTTTCCCCGTGCGGAGGCATCTCTGAGATACAGTCAGGGCTTTTAAGCACTTTATATTGAAATACCTCTTCTGGCAGCCCGTCTACAACTTCCATTAGGAAATTGGATTATAATGTGTTGTAATGTCTGACAGTTTTCCAAGTCACTTAATTTGACTCATTCTTGTGATTCTCACTTAAATGTTAGATCCCAGCTCCAAATACTTTGTGGTCTCAGGAACGTCAGAATGCATTCTATTCCAGGCTGGCCCACACCAGACACTCATTTGTCCTTTGCTGTCTTGGGGACAGTGGGTAAAGCTTCAGGGGACCCAAGATAAGTAAAATACAGTTTTGCCCCCTAAAGATCTTAGCATGGCAGAGGAGGGGAGGGAAATTTAAGAGAAATAGTAAGTGACCCTTTACAAACAATATGTACAGTTTGGTCTGATGCCTACCACAGCGCTGTAGAAATACCTAGGAGCCTTACTTTCCTTGTCTGTGAAATGGAGATGGATCTCTTAAACATTTCAGTTCCCCTCCCTGGCTTTTCAGCATCATAAATAATACTGTGATGAACATCCCTGGGCAGAGACCTTTGTGGCACTATCGGTTTTTTAGGCTAGCTCCCCAGAAGTGGAGGTGTTAATTAGGTCAAAGGTTTTGAATGACTTTAAAGCCATTGATTGGGCTGGATGAAACTGCTTCCCAGAAATCTTGTATTATTTTGCATTTCAATCAGTGGAACATGAGCCCGTTGATCTCATCTCCAGTGTTTTATGTAATTTTTCAAAAATATATTTTGTTTCTCTTTTTAAAGATTGGCCTTTGAACTAGCTTTTCAATATGGAACATTTGGATCTACAGATAGGAGACAAAGAAAGGAAATTAAGATTAAAAGGAGCAACAGAGCATAAAGTAGATGAATATATATATTAAAATTCAAAACACAGGCTTCTAGTGTGGAAAAGACAGCGGCAATAGTTTTTTAAAAATACTGTAAGTAGTGGGTCCATCTTTTCATCTTCTTGTTCCAATTTAAGTGCTGGCTGGTTGTCAGTGGGTGGTTGGAATGGGCGGAAGAAATGTGAGCTCTCGTGTTGAGAAGGTTATGAAAACCTTGTGTGCCCGTGTGGTTATGTGAGAGTCTGTTAGATTATTCTGAATATTTAGCTTTGAAAATAACCAACCAATTATTATCTATTAGCAGTGGCTGGACATGATGCCCATCAAATGGGGAGGCCGACCGGGTCACTGACTCGAGGCCTGGTCCCTGGGTGGATCAGCCGAGAGCCAGCGTTTATCTGTCTGAACCCACTCGCTGCAGAATATACAATAAATCTCAGGAAGAAATAAGAGCCTCAAGAAGTGACAAGTTCTGGGGACAGTCATCGTTCTTGTTTAATAAGTGTACAGAAAGTCCTAACAGACCAGACCAAACCCTTCCGTCCCCCAGGGAAACAAGCTGGAGTCCTGGCTGCCCCCAAGTAGTCTCTGTTCGTCCTTATCCTGTTTATCCTTGGCATGAGCTTTGCTGTACTTCAAAGAGTGGAAGCGTGACCCCCTCCAACGGCTAGGCGCTAGTTGGTGCTTGTGCCCTTTCCAGGGCGAAAGGCCTGCGTGCGTATCATCTGGGAAGGTCAGGCAGGGCTGAGGAAGTTCACGGATGAGCTGTTCCATGGGCTTGAGTGAAGCATCCCCAGCGTTGTACACACTTACTGTGATGAGAAGGGTGATTGCAATTGGCTCACGAGATAAGGAGGCTGAGAAGTTCTCATGCCGAAAACTTGGCCTCTGTGCACCAGTGCTGAATCGAATCTCACAGACAGAGTTTTGGGTGAAGTAGAAAAGAATAGTTTTATTGCTTTGCCAGGTAAAGGGGGACACAGCGGGCTCATGCCTTCAAAAACTGTATGTCCCAACCCCATTTATAGCAATGGTTCAAGGGTGGGGTTGCTGATAAGCATCAGGGTGTGTGCTGGGACTGTAGTCCTTTAACCTGGCCTCAGGTGGTCTTCTGGTGAGCTTCTGTGATTCTGGAGGTCATCAAACTGTGACCTCTCTGGAATAAACAATGCTTCATCAAGTAGTTAACGTCTTCCATTTGTTGGAGCTGTTTTAGTTCTGCTGAAGGGTTCAAAGATATTGTTATGTGTATCCCTTGAGGTGGAACCAGGATCCTGTCCCAAGGCTGCGCTGTTGTTTCTTGACAAGGGCTCCTCCCTTGTCTCTGCATCCCCTCCCTTCCCTGATGAGCAACTGTTTGAACCTGCTCCTTGGAACTTGGAAAAGGTCTTGGAAGCTGAAGCCTATTTCCTACAAACAAGAAACTGGGGACAGAAAGGCTTCTGTGCCCAGGAGCCCCACAGGGTCCTGCTTGGTATCAGTCCCACGGTCTGGCATCCACAAGCTGGGGAACCAGGAAAGGCAGTAGTATAATGCAGTCTGAGTCCAAAGGCCTGAGAACCAGTTGAGCCTATGGCATAAATCCCAGGCCAAGGGCAGGAGAAGATGAGCTATGTCCCAGCTCAGGATTGAAGGGGTGAATCCCTCCTTCCTCCACTTGTGCTCTATTCAGGCCCTTGATGGGTTGGATGGCGCCCACCCACTTGGGGGAGGGCCATCCACTTTACTGAGTCTCCATTCGACCGTTAATCTCATTGGGAAACACCCTGACAGACACGCCTAGAACTAACCTGGGCATCCTATGATCCAGCTGATGCACAAAATTAACCATGACAATGACCTTGGGAGCCTACTTTAAAGATTAGGAAATCTTCTTTTGCGTCCCAAATAAAGCAGAGGCCTCATAGCCTGCAAGAATGAACACAGTTTCTAAACCTGAGTCACCTAGGCCCCGGGGAATTTCTGGCATCTGAGTCCACATTAGTAGTAATATCAGGAACTCAACCAAGCAACAGGGAAGGTAGGTTCTCAGAGTGTCAGAAAGCTTACAGCAATATAAACCAGCTGCATAGTGGAAGCTGAGTTCTGTAATCCTTCCATTGCCTGGAGAACTTTCTGCAGAGATGGAAAGGTTCTGTGTCTACACTGGGCAATATGGCAGCCATGTGTGGTTGGGTACTTGAAATGTGGCCCGTGCAACTGAGCAATTGAATTTGTAATGGTATTTTATTATAATTCCTTTTAAGGTAGATGGTCCCCTGTGGCTGTTGGCTGCTACATTGGCTAGCACAGAGGTTTCAAACAATAAAAAAGCTTTTTAGGTTTATGGCTAACAATGTTGAAAGCCCAAATCCTGTTTTAGGTAAACTTTTGATTTATACAAAGAAGTAAAGTGTTACTGTTATCGAAAGTGGGGTCTGGCTGCTCGCAGCTCTAAAGCCAATAAAGAAGGGAGGTTGGTGGAAAGGAAAGTTTGCTTTATTTCGGAGGCCAGCAACCAGGGGTGGGGAGGGCAGACTCCTGTCCGAGTGAAACAGGAGGGAAGGGGGCAGGACACAACCTTTGAAAGAATGACATAGCCCGAGGACATGACATAAACTGATCAGAACCAAATGGGCCCAAGATGGCAGACAAGTCAACTTCCACTAAACCTTGAGCCTCAGTATACGCTCACTGTAACACATCAGCAAGCTAAGTGACACACTCACAGGTACCATGACAGTCCCAAGGCCAACCATAAGGGTCAAAAAGTGGGCAATGGCCCAATTCCTGGAAATCCCCGCCCCTTCCCGAGATAGCTGGAATACTCCTCTCACTAGTTACCTATGAAATTACACACCCCTACAAAAACTGACAACCCCATGCCCTGGTGCCTTTCTCACCTTCTGAGATGGCCCACACTCTGTCTCTGGAGTGTGTTTCTCTCTAAATAAATCCACTTCTTCCCTATCACTTTGTCTCTCACTGAATTCTTTCTGCAATGAGACATCAAGAACCTGAGCTTCATTAAGTCCTGAAACCAGGTGTGTGATCTCAGTTGGAAGACCATGGGTTTTGACCGAGTTCAAGTCCCCACACGTGGGTTCAGGTCCCAATCTGAGGTACACAGTTTCACAAAGGCCAACTCCCCCACTGACCATCAGTGGGCAAAAGCTTTTATAGGCAGAGAGAGAGGGCTACATGCAGAAACAGCACAGTCAGCTCTGACAGTCGTCTTGAAACTGGTCATGGGGTGGTCTAATCAGCAACATCTTGATTGCTTTAAGTACAGTTAGTCTTCAGTTCCAGGGTCATTTTTTTCCCATTTCCTTGAGACCAGCTCTCGGAATTGTGGCAGCTTATGTCATTGCTACAGTCTGGTCATCATGTAGTTAACTTCTTCCACCTGGTGAGGGTTTCAGTATCTATAAGACAGCTCACAGGATATGGCTCAGAATATTATCTATAGCCCTTGAGGAGGAACTAAAGGTCCTTGACTTTGCTTACTGACTAAACTATTATTATTTTGCCCTGTTTGACTGCTTTCCTTTGCTTCTGCATTTTCTCACTTCTCTGATTAAACTTATTCTTTGGCTAAAGTTTTTCTGCAGACGAAAGGCAGGCAGAGGACATGGTGGGGAAGGACCATAGGGTCCTGTTGTGTTTCATTACCATTTAATCAATAAAGAAAAATGAGGCAGCAGAACTTGGGTAAAGAGCAGCTGAGGCAGAGGAATGTAATGGAGCTTGGAGAGAACGGTAATGAATTTTTTGAAATGCAACCAAGTTGGGTTTGCTTGCTGGGGTGTGCTTTGCTGGGGGCATTTATTCCTTTCCTTCCTGGTTGCAGAGTTATTTTCGTGGTGTGGTGTTTCGTGTTCAGTAGGCTTGGTTTTTCACACAGCTGGGGGATCTCGGCATGAAAGCTCTCTGCCTAATCTTCCTGATTTCTCCCTGCTCAGTCCTGCTGCACAGATGTGAGTGTGATGCTTTCATATTTCTCCAAAGACACTGATCAAGTATGACAGTTTCTATGATGTGCCCACTTAGAAAAATAAACAAAATGCAACTTTATTCCATAAAGTATAAACTTTATGGAATAAAGAGGTCTTGGTGAAAGGAATGTCATAGACCCAAGTGTTGCCATATCTTTTTTATTCCTTGGTGGAGTGGGTCCTAGTTGACTCATTTTACAGTTGTGAGAAAAAGAATTGACGTTGACTCTGGCAATCCACCTCGACTTGAGATAACTCAGTCTGTTGTGAGTTTCCACTCTCACATAAAGCCTCATTATACTAATCAATAATTATTTATGGATGGTTATAGTGATATCTTTCAGTAAGTTTCCCTTTCTTCTTTTCAGCCATTTTTCAATGCCAAAGGCACCTGGTGAAATAAGAAAGTTGATTATCCAAAGAAAAAACTAGCTTTCCCATCGCTTACAAAAGGCCTCGTCTCTCCACTTTTTTTTTAATGGTAATTTATCTGTTTTTTGAGGTATAATTGACAAAAACCTTATATGAGTTTCAGGTGTACAACATAATAATTTGATACTTGTATCTATTCTGAATGATCACCATAATAAGTCTAGGTAACATCCATCCATCGTTGTTACAAAAATTTTTTTTCTTGTGATGAGGACTTTTAAGATCTACTTTCTTAGCAACGTTCAAATATATAATACAGTCTTATTAACTGTAGTCACCATGCTGCACATTACATCCCATGACATTTATTTTATAACTGAGTTTTCACCTTTTGACCCCCTTCACCAATGTCATCCACCCCCCAACCCCTGACCCCAGCAGCCACCAATGTGTTCTCTGTATCTATGAGCTCCTTTGTTTGTTTGTTTTTTAGCTTTTTGAGATCATATAGTATCCGTCTGATTTATTTCACTTAGCATAATGCCCTCAAGGCCCATCCATGTTGTCTGATTTCCTTCCTTTTTCATGTCTGAGTAATATTCCATTGTGTGTATAGACCACATCTTCTTTATCCATTCACCCATTGACGGACACTTAAGTTGCTCTCATATCTTTCCCATTTCCTACAAAAGAATTTGGCAATCTATGTCTACTCTCAATACATGCAGAAATGGAAAAAAAGGGGAAATTGCAAAGATTTCTAATGATGATGGCACAGAGCCAAAGATGCAAACAAGGCAGGTGACACCCATGTGTCCATGGAAAGTACTTACTGATTCAGAAACCAAATGATCAGGACTGTAGGGAAATAAGAGTAAATGTAGTTGAGTTACTATCTGTTCTATATGTTTGATATTTTCTAGAATATAGTATTAGGTCAGCTATTTATTGGATTCCCCCTCTCATGAGTGTGACGTTGCAAAAACATTTTCTGTTAACTATAGGAAGATGACCTGTGTAATAATTAGGCTCAGTTTCAGACAGCCCATCTCTACCCAATTTTGAGATGGAAAATGAGAAAATAGTATCAGTTGTCAACTTCTTCTACATGATATCAAATATTCAAGTAACCGAGTATTTAATATTTTAAAAATGTATAGGTGCTGCAATGAACATTTAAATTAAAGAAGTGAAGAAAATGAAGCAAATGGAAAATAAGAAAGACAGCCAGTAAATGCTGAGTGTGCCACCACATTTCTGTGTTCCGTGGACCGTGGGCACCAATCTGATTCTAAATAACCTAGCAGCCCCTGCTTCCACTTGTGTCACCATCTCAACTCTTATGTTTGGGAACACACTTTGAAAACCTAGCAATTCCAGGAGACTGTTCAGGTACATTTCCTAATAGGATGCACGTTGCTGGATGAAAGTGAGGGTTGAGAAGCCACCAAAATCGGCCTGGTCTGTCCTATAGACTCCTGACTCCCCACAGAGCCCAATATCAGAAATAGCGGGATACAGGTCGAGCTGGCGTGACACGTGGTGGGGAATGAAGAAGTAGGACTTTTCTGTCTCTTCGGAATGGTTTGGGGATATTTGTTTCTCAAGCTTGCGTATGCAATGTTCTCATTTTCTACGGTTAATAAGCTGTAGACACTTAGGCATTAGCATGAAGTTGGCATTTTAACATGAAGTTTACATGTATGTTTGTATCACAAATAACTTCAAAGCTATATTATGGTATAAAACAGTTGTAGTAGTAGTAGTAGTAATAATAAAGTGTAAACCTTGCCATAACTAGGGTGACTTATATATCCTATTTGACCTGAATAGTTTCGGTTTATGTCTTTTGCTCCAACATTATTATAGTCTCCTTCACTCTTAAAAGTTATCATAACACAATAGCCATAATACCATAAATGGGGCCCCAATATGTTGGTTCTACCAAATATGAAGTTCCTTAATGGTGAGGTTAATGAATTAAACAATTGAGCTTCTGGGTTGGACTTTTGGTCACAGCCTTGTTGTGGCGCCACCTGGTGGCAGCTCTCTGAGCTAACTTAAATATCCATAGGGACAGTTCTGGGTATTGTGACTGGGTGAGACTTGGAGGACAGTAATAGCAATTCCAGGATTCTCCCAATTAGTTGGTTTCCAGTTCATGGCGATTGGGCTGGCAAACTGCTGGGAACTCATCCATTCATCCTAGACAGGGTTGCCTGCCTTCTCCTGCCTGGCCTAGGCTTCCCTTTGACAGCATCCTTCCCCATGACAAAAGCTTTGCCCACCCCATTTAGAGAACTAGGTCTGGACACAGAGGTGGGGGGCAAATCACTTTATATACGGATCACTTTATATTTGATTTCAGGTTATCACAGTTAGCATTGGTAATCACAATAATAGTTAACATTTACTGAGAGATTGTTGTGGGCCATCAGTGTACATTGAGAAAAGCATTTCTAATCAGACAGCAGATAAACATAAGCCTAAGTACCCTGTAGACTCTACTGTGATACACACCCTCCAGCCAACCCCACTGAAGTCAGTGTCTCTCCATGTCTGTGAAGTATGTAGGAAATATTATTTTACTTTGTGCTTGATGGTTTGTTCTTCTAAAAAGTAGAGCCTTCTGGTTTTAAATTGAATTTTAGCCTTTGATTTGAATCTTTCATGTTCTTCATGTGCCTCAAAGCCATTTGATAATAGGGATATTTTAATGTTTTACAACGTCTCTGAACTCTTGCAGGTTGAGCTAGTGTGTCTCTGGCTGAAGGTCAGCCTAGTTAAAGACTCTGGGATTCATCCTTGTAGGGTAGGTCAACTCTGAGTAGCTAACAGTTGAATTGATCTTAATTTCTGGTCCCACTCAGCCCCAGACACTCCTGGTTTCTAGTAATGAGATTCCTGCCATGGTCCCCTGTGACCGCACATGTGCAGGGTGTGTGTGTGTGTGTGTGTGTGTGTGTGTGTGTGTGTGTGTGTGTGTGTGTGTGTTTGTGTGCATGTGCATGTGTGCATTTGCAGTTATACTGGAAAGGTTTTTTTTTTTAATTTTTGAATTTTATTTTATTTATTTTCTATACAGCAGGTTCTTATTAGTTATCTATTTATACATATTAGTGTATACATGTCAATCCCAATCTCCCAATTCATTCCCCCCGCCACTTTCCCCCCTTGGTGTACATATGTTTGTTCTCTACATCTGTGTCTCTATTTCTGCCTTGCAAACTGGTTCATCTGCACTATTTTTCTAGATTCCACATATATGCGTTAATATACGATATTTGTTCTTCTCTTTCTGACTTACTTCACTCTGTATGACAGTCTCTAGGTTCATCCATGTCTCTACAAATGACCCAATTTCGTTCATTTTTATGGCTGAGTAATATTCCATTGTATCTATGTACCACATCTTCTTTATCCATTCGTCTGTCGATGGGCATTTAGGTTGCTTCCATGACCTGGCTATTGTAAATAGTGCTGCAGTGAACATTGGGGTGCATGTGTCTTTTTGAATTATGGTTTTCTCTGGGTATATGCCCAGTAGTGTGATTGCTGGGTCATATGGTCATTCTATTTTTAGTTTTTTAAGTAACCTCCATACTGTTCTCCGTAGTGGCTGTATCAATTTACATTCCCACCAACAGTGCAAGAGGGTTCCCTTTTCTCCACACCCTCTCCAGCATTTGTTGTTTGTAGATTTTCTGATGATGCCCATTCTAACTGGTGTGAGGTGATACCTCATTGTAGTTTTGACTTGCATTTCTCTAATAATTAAAGATGTTGAGCAGCTTTTCATATGCCTCTTGGCCATCTGTGTGTATTCGTGGAGAGATGTCCATTTAGGTCTTCTGCCCATTTTTGGATTGGGTTATTTGTTTTTTTGATATTGAGCTGCATGAGCTGCTTGTCAATTTTGGAGATTAATCCTTTGTCAGTTGCTTCATTTGCAAATATTTTCTCCCATTCTGAGGGTTGTCTTTTGGTCTTGTTTATGGTTTCCTTTGCTGTGTAAAAGCTTTTAAGTTTCACTGGGTCCCATTTGTTTATTTTTGGTTTTATTTCCATTTCTCTAGGAGGTGGGTCAAAAAGGATCTTCCTGTGATTTATGTCATAGAGTGTTCTTCCTATGTTTTCCTCTAAGAGTTTTATGGTTTCCAGTCTTACATTTAGGTCTCTAATTCATTTTGAATGTATTTTTGTGTATGGTGTTAGGGAGTGTTCTAATTTCATTCTTTTACATGTAACAGTCCAGTTTTCCCAGCACCACTTATTGAAGAGACTGTCTTTTCTCCACTGTATATCCTTGCCTCCTTTGTCATAGATTCGTTGACCATAGGTGTGTGGGTTTGTCTCTGGGCTTTCTATCCTGTTCCATTAATCTATATTTCTTTTTTTCTGCCAGTGCCATATTGTCTTGATTACTGTAGCTTTGCAGTATAGTCTGAAGTCAGGGAATCTGATTCCTCCAGCTCTGTTTTGTTCCCTCAAGACTGCATTGGCTATTCGGGGTCTTTTGTGTCTTCATACAAATTTTAAGATTTTTTGTACAAGTTCTGTAAAAAATGCCACTGGTAATTTGATAGGGATTGCATTGAATCTGTAGATTGCTTTGGGTAGTATACTCATCTTTACAATATTGATTCTTCCAATCCAGGAACATGGTATATCTCTCCATCTGTTTGTGTGATCTTTGATTTCTTTCAACAGTGTCTTACAGTTTTCTGAGTACAGGTTTTTACCTCCTTAGGTAGGTTTATTCCTCGGTATTTTATTCTTTTTCTTGCAGTAATGAATGGGATTAATTTCTCTTTCTGATCTTTCATTGTTAGTGTATAGGAATGCAAGAGATTTCTGTGCATTAATTTTGTATCCTGCAACTTTACCGAATTCATTGATTAGCTCTAGTAGTTTTCTGTTGGCATCTTTAGGATTATCTATGTATAGTATCATGTCATCTTCAAACAGTGGCAGTTTTACTTCTTCTTTTCTGATTTGGATTCCTTTTATTTCTTTTTCTTCTCTGATCACCATGGCTAGGACTTCCAAAACTATGTTGAATAATAGTGGTGAGAGTGGACATTCTTGTCCTGTTCCTGATCTTAGAGGAAATGCTTTCAGTTTTTCACCATTGAGAATGATGTTTGCTGTGGGTTTGTCATATATAGCCTTTATTATGTTGAGGTAGTTTCCCTCTATGCCCACTTTCTGGAGAGTTTTTATCATAAATGGGTGTTGAATTTTGCAGAAGCTTTTTCTGCATCTATTGAGATGATCATATGGTTTTTATTCTTCAATTTGTTAATATGGTGTATCACATTGATTGATTTGCGTATATTGAAGAATCCTTGCATCCCTGGGATAAATCCCACTTGATCATGGTGTATGATCCTTTTAATGTGTTGTTGGATTCTGTGTGCTAGTATTTTGTTGAGGATTTTTGCATCTGTATTCATCAGTGGTATTGGTTTGTAATTTTCTTTTTTTGTAGTATCTCTGTCTGGTTTTGGTATCAGGGTGATGGTGGTCTCATAGAATGAGTTTGGGAGTGTTCCTTCCTCTGCAATTTTTTGGAAGAGTTTGAGAAGGATGGGTGTTAGCTCTTCTCTAAATGTTTGATAGAATTCACCTGTGAAGCCATCTGGTCCTGGACTTTTGTTTGTTGGAAGATTTTTAATCACAGTTTCAATTTCATTACTTGTGATTGGTCTGTTCATATTTTCTATTTCTTCCTAGTTCAGTCATGAAAGGTTATACCTTTCTAAGAATTTTTCCATTTCTTCTAGGTTGTCCATTTTATTGGCATAGAGTTGCTTGTAGTAGTCTCTTAGGATGCTTTGTATTTCTGTGGTGTCCGCTGTAACCTCTTTTTCATTTCTAATTTTATTGATTTGTGTCCTCTCCCTCTTTTTCTTGATGAGTCTGGCTAAAGGTTTAACTTTTTTTTTTAATCTTATCAAAGAACCAGCTTTTAGTTTTATTGTTTTTTTTTCTATTTCTTCTTTGTTTCTATTTCATTTGTTTCTGCTCTGATCTTTATGATTTCTTTCCTTCTGCTAACTTTGGGTTTTGTTTGTTCTTCTTTCTCTACTTCCTTTAAGTGTAAGGTTAGATTGTTTATTTGATTTTTCTTGTTTCTTGAGGTAGGATTGTATTGCTATAAACTTCCCTCTTAGAATTAGGTTTTGGATCATCGTGTTTTCATTGTCATATTTCTCTAGGTATTTTTTGATTTCCTCTTTGATTTCTTCAGTGATCTCTTGGTTATTTAGTAATGTATTGTTTAGCCTCCAGTGTGTTTGTGCTTTTTTACATTTTTTCCCTGTAATTGATTTCTAATCTCGTAGCATTGTGGTTGGAAAAGATGCTTGATCTGATTTGAGTTTTCTTAAATTTACCAAGGCTTGATTTGTGAACCAAGATGTGTTCTATCTTGGAAACTATTCCATGTGCACTTGAGAAGAAAGTGTAATCTGCTGTTTTTGGATGGAGTGTCCTATACATATCAATTAAATCTATCTGGTCTGTTGTGTCATTTAAAGCTTGTGTTTCCTTATTAATTTTCTGCCTGGATGATCTGTCCATTCGTGTAAGTGAGGTGTTATAAAGTCCCCCACTATTATTGTGTTACTGTCAATTTCCTCTTTTATAGCTGTTAGCATTTGCCTTATGTATTGAGGTGCTCCTATGTTGGGTGCATATATATTTATAATTGTTATGTCTTCTTCTTGGATTGATCCCTTGATCATTATGTAGTGTCCTTCCTTGTCTCTTGTAACATTCTTTATTTTAAAGTCTATTTTATCTGATATGAGTATGGCTACTCCAGCTTTCTTTTGATTTCCATTTGCATGGAATATCTTTTTCCATCCCTCACTTTCAGTCTAAATGTGTCCCTAGGTCTGAAGTGGGTCTTTTGTAGATAGCATACATATGGGTCTTGTTTTTGTATCCATTCAGCGAGCCTGTGCGTTTTGGTTGGAGCATTTAATCCATTCACGTTTAAGGTAATTATCGATATGTATGTTCCTATTACCATTTTCTTAATTGTTACGGGTTTGTTTTTGTAGGTTCTTTTCTTCTCTTGTTTCCCACTTAGAGAAGTTTCTTTAGCATTTGTTGTAGAGCTGGTTTGGTGGTGCTGAATTCTCTTAGCTTTTACTTGTCTGTAAAGCTTTTGATTTCTCCATCGAATCTGAATGAGATCCTTGCCAGATAGAGTAATCTTGGTTGTAGGTTCTTCTGTTTCATCACTTTACATATATCATACCACTCCCTTCTGGTCTGTAGAGTTTCTGCTGAGAAATCAGCTGTTAACCTTATGGGAGTTCCCTTGAATGTTATTTGTCGTTTTCCCCTTGTTGCTTTCAATAATTTTTCTTTGTCTTTAATTTTTGTCAGTTTGATTATTGTGTGTCTCGGCGTGTTTCTCCTTGGGTTTATCCTGCCTGGGATTCTCTGTGCTTCCTGGACTTGGGTAGCTATTTCCTTTCCCACATTAGGGAAGTTTTTGACTATAATCTCTTCAAATATTTTCTCTGGTCCTTTCTCTCTCTCTTCTCCTTCTGGGACCCCTATAATGCGAATGTTGTTGCATTTAACATTGTCCCAGAGATCTCTTAGGCTGTCTTCATTTCTTTTCATTCTTTTTTTCTTTATTCTGTTCCGTGGCAGTGAATTCCACCATTCTGTCTTCCAGGTCGCTTATCCGTTCTTCTGCCTCAGTTATTCTGCTATTGATTCCTTCTAGTGGGTTTTTCATTTCAGTTATTGTATTGTTCATCTCTGTTTGTTCTTTAGTTCTTCTAGGTCCTTGTTAAACATTTCTTGCCATCTTCTCGATCTTTGCCTCCATTCTTTTTCCAAGGTCCTGGATCATCTTCACTATCATCATTCTGAATTCTTTTTCTGGAAGGTTGCCTATCTCCACTTCATTTAGTTGTTTTTCTGGGGTTTTATCTTGTTCCTTCATCTGGTACATAGCCCTCTGCCTTTTCATTTTGTCTGTCTTTCTGTGAATGTGGTTTTCATTCCACAGGCTGCAGAATTGTAGTTCTTCTTGCTTCTGCTCTCTGCCTTCTCGTGGATGAGGCTATCTAAGAGGCTTGTGAAAGCTTCCTGATGGGAGAGACTGGTGGTGGGTAGAGCTGGGTGTTGCTCTGGGGGGCAGAGCTCAGTAAAACTTTAATATGCTTGTCTGTTGATGGGTGGGGCTGGGTTCCCTCCCTGTTGGTTGTTTGGCCTGAGGCGACCAAGCACTGGAGCCTACCTGGCTCTTTGGTGGGGCAAATGGTGGACTCTGGGGTGGCTCACGCCAAGGAGTACTTCCCAGAACTTCTGCTGCCAGTGTCCTTGTCCTCACGGTGAGCCACAGCCACACCCAGCCTCTGCAGGAGACCCTCCAATACTAGCAGGTAGGGCTGGTTCAGTCTCCTGTGGGGTCACTGCTCCTTCCCCTGGGTCCTGATGCATACACTACTTTGTGTGTGCCCTCCAAGAGTGGAATCTCTGTTTCCCCCAGTCCTGTCGAAGTCCTGCAAGCATGTCCTGCTAGCCTTCAAAGTCTGATTCTCTAAGAATTCCTCCTCCCACTGTCGGACCCCCAGGTTGGGAAGCCTTATGTGGGGCTCAGAACCTTCACTGCAGTGGGTGGACTTCTGTGGTATAAGTGTTCCCCAGTTTGTGAGTCACCCACCCAGCAGTTATGGGATTTGTTTTTATTGTGCTTGCGCCCCTCCTGCCATTTCATTGTGGCTTCTCCTTTGTCTTTTGATGTGGGGTATCTTTTTTGGTGAGTTCCAATGTCTTCCTGTCGATGATTGTTCAGCAGTTAGTTGTATACTGGAAAGGTTTTAAGATGAGAGGCAGAATATGTTTTTGCAGTTCCTGGCCATTGTAACTCATTTGCCTTCCCTGAGAAAAGTCTTT
Organism: Balaenoptera physalus; assembly: GCF_965194825.1. Classification (NCBI taxonomy): domain Eukaryota; kingdom Metazoa; phylum Chordata; class Mammalia; order Artiodactyla; family Balaenopteridae; genus Balaenoptera; species Balaenoptera physalus. The sequence continues at coordinate 172,253,202 of NC_138883.1, read as the reverse complement.
GTTGAATCTCTATCTCTGGTGATCTTTCACAACAAGCTAATAAAGAGACATGATCACTGATTTCTGAATATATTGCATGAAATATTTCAGTGTTGTGAAGTGGTAAAGAACAAATTGACTCAGATTCGTAGTTCGTGTGTGGTCAGTGTGGGCAAAGGAATGTATGGCGGTGTGTACAATAGCCTTCTTCCTCTGTGAACCTCTCCTGGGCTGTATGTATGCTGAAGATTTTGATGGACCTAATCCAACTTGCAACAATTAATTTCCTAATGGGTTATACCCTCAGAAAAGGAACTGGTTTCACTCTGCTGTTTTCTAAGTGTTACCACCTCCTTGCCTGGCAATCATGTAAGGAGTTGAATGGACCCAGCTTGACTCTTCCTGTAGCAGGGACACCTGGAGATCTCTCATCCAGAAAAGTCAGAGTTGATGCTCAAAACTGAGCAAGTTTATTTATTATCTGAGGTGAGAATGGAATAAATGGGGAACCTTAGGGAAATGATATTTACAGGTAGTTTTCAGCCTATAACTGCAGCCCTGTGTGCCTCTGCTATTTCCTGATGGCAACTGATTTTTAGTGCAAAGAAACACAGGGGAGACATTTTACTTTTGTGAGAAAGATTTACTCTCTCACACAGGTATGCTTCTCTCCCAGGTATGTTTTCTTTTAAAATTCTGCTGAAATCCTGAGCCAGATTTTAGAGATTCAGTTTCTAGTTCTTGTTTCTAATTTACTGGATTATGATAGGCAATATCCTGAATGCCTCTGGGAATTTCCACTCAAGCAAAGATAAAAATTAGGACATCTAGACTCCATAAAAAGGATTGTCAGGGGAATACGGTAAATTATTTTTGACACTATAGAAGAAAGAAATAACATATACTACTACTAAAAATTCTTATTGTTTTATTTAAACCTGCCCTGAGAATAAGAATTGCTATTTAATTTTTAAGGAAGGAAGGGAAAATAGCAGAGAGACAATTACTTAATGCTTTGACCAGCCTGAAGTGGAAAAGGGGACATGCCTCTCCAAAACCAGGATGCGGTTCATAATTTTCATCTAATGGTCTCTGTGAAATCAGATGAGGCATTTTTTTAAAGGACATTTGAAATATAAATATGAATAATATTTTTTAAGAGCAAAAGGAAGCTTTTAAATTTTATTTAAGTAGATAAGAAGGAGGGGGATCATAAAATGTGAGATTTCATAAATTTCATCGTCTTAGCATTTCAGAAATTAAAAGTTCTCAAAGGTAAGAATGCTCCTTGGTTTTTTTTTTTGTTTTTTTTTATTTATATGATGAAAGCTTTTATTATTTATTTATTTATTTATTTATTTATTTATTTTTTGGCTGTGTTGGGTCTTCGTTTCTGTGCCAGGGCTTTCTCTAGTTGCGGCAAGCGGGGGCCACTCTTCATCGCAGTGCGCGGGCCTCTCACTATCGCGGCCTCTCTTGTTGCGGAGCACAGGCTCCAGACGCGCAGGCTCAGTAGTTGTGGCTCACAGGCTTAGTTGCTCCGTGGCATGTGGGATCTTCCCAGAGCAGGGCTCGAACCCGTGTCCCCTGCATTGGCAGGCAGATTCTCAACCACTGCGCCACCAGGGAAGCCCCCAGCTCCTTGTTTTTCTTAACCACGAACCTGCTCAATGCCTAGCCCAGTGGTGTGAAAAAAGGCCTCGGTGGGTTGTTGATGAGTGAATATAGGAATACATATGTGGATGAATTAATGAAGAAACAGGTGAATATTCTGGCATCTCCTCAGTGGTTTGTTTCTGCCTGTTTTAGTTATAGAAGTTCATTGTATGAAACTTGGAAAATGGAGATAAATACAAAAATGAAAATAATAATCACAGGGGTCCCATTATAAAGATTTCGGCATGCTTCCTTCTGGTTTTCATGAATGCAGACTACACACACATACACACATTGATGGGTTTATGCATAATTATATATTCATTTTTATAACTCGACATCATAATGTATCGTTGTGATTAACTATTTCTCCAATTAATATTCTATTGTGAATATTTTCACAAATAAAATGTGGTTAAAAATATGATTGGATGTACCTCGAGAGAATTAAATTGTCTTGCAGATTGGACATTTAAGTTTTACTATGAAATAATTCTGTAATGAGTTCCGTATGTATAAATAGTTATGCCATCTTAAGACGACTTCCTTAGGATAATTTCTAGATATAGAGGGAAGGTCATTCTTCAAGCTCTTGATTTGCTTTGCCGTGTGTTTATTAACATTTTCTATTTCTCCTTTTGCCTAGTCTTACCCTCTGCCTACAGGTGCCTGTTTTATTGGGGAAGGTGAAGCTTGTCTCTCCCGTAAGGAAGTACACACACCCAGTCACCTGCTGGGGAATAGGAGAGGGCAGAGAGCAGCTTTAGACATCTAAATCCAATCTTATGGGGCTCTCAGTATTTTCCAGCTTAAATCCAGATGTTGGTGCAGCTGCTGTGGAAAACAATCTGATGTTTCCTTAAATAGTTAAATACAGAATTATCATATGACCCAGCAATTCTACTCCGAGGTACAAACCCCAAAGAATTGAAAGCGGGGGCTCAAACAAATACATGCACACCCACATTCGGAGCAGCATTATTCCCGATAGCCAGAAGGTGGAAACAACTCAAATACCCATCAACTGCTGATTGCATAAACAAATCACCTGATGGATATTATTCAGTCATAAAAAGGAATAAGGTACTGACACAGGCTACAACACAGATGAACCTCAGAAACATTACTCTGAGTGAAAAAAGCCGGACACAGAAGGCCACATACTGTATGATTCCATTTTATGACAAGCCAGAATAGGTGAATCTATAGAGACAGATCACAGTTCGGTTGTTGCCAGGGGCTGGGGAGGGGGAGGAATAGGGAGCAACCGCTTAATGGGTACACCTTTCCTTTTGGGGTGATGAAAATATTCACCATATTTTTGAGGTTATGAAAATATTCCCCTTTTCCTTCTGGGGTGATAAAAATATTCACCTGTTCCTTTTGGGGTGATGAAAATATTTCGGAACTAAGTAGTGGTAGTGGTTGTACAACATTGTGAACGTACTAAATGCCACTGAATTGTTCACTTTTAAAGGGTTAATTTTATGTTGTGTGAATTTCACCTCAATTTAAAAAAAAAAGAAAATCCTTATATTCATGTGAAACTCAAGCTCTATCATAGGTCTAAGGTGCAGCCTACAGCATCTAGCGCATACCTAGATGAACGTGAGTCAGTCTATCAGCAGACTGTGAGGTTTGGGGATGTGGCAGGGATGGAGGTGGTGTAAGGATGGCTGAGTGAGAGGATGGGTGAGTGAAATGGGAGTGATGGTTCCTTTGTGGATAATGGGAGAGGGTCATCTCATATAAGTATCTATACATGCATATGCAATTTTTAGTTTATTGCTAATGTGCTATGCTTATGATAACTAATTAACAAGGTCTCTTGTTTATTCTATGGTATTTGGTTTTCTCCTATGAATCTTTTTGGCCTTTGTAAAGACTCACGTTTAAAGAACCACTTTAATTATTGCTAAAGAGGCAAACTAGAAGCATAGAGATCTAAGTGGCAATTTCCGACAAGCAGTACCCCCGTGTAATAGTGTCTCAGCAGAGACCATTCGGTTCTGTCTTCGTCTTCTGTTATTCTTGCCCTGCGTAGAGCTGCCCTCTGAGGTTATCTGCTCTTGCCTTTCCCTATACTGTCTCTGCCGTGTCTCCAGATTCTGCCTGTTTTGAAAAATCCAAACCACGTCTCCCAAGTGCGGTGACTTCTTTCCCTGCCCCCCACCCTAATTCTCCTCTTTAACTGCCTCTCTACTCTCTACATTCTTACAGGACTCTGGTCTCTACTGTATCATCTTGCTGGCTTCATAGACCATCTTTTATTAATTATGAATGATTTCTGGTCTCTTCTCTACCCCCCAAATTTGTTAAGTTCCTTGAAGATTCATCTGGATCTGGTTCTGTATTCATTCCTATGGTTTTTCATTCACTGGGCAGCTTTTTTTTATTGCACACTTGGTGTGTGATAAGACACTGTAAAGAATAGAAAGCAAGGCAGTATGACATTTCCATCTTATGGATGTTTCATTTCTCATTGGTGAGACAAGGTCTTCAGGCCTGAAACAGTTAAGTACAAGTGTCACCAAAGGCTCTCCCATTGCCTCCACAGCACAATTCTCAGTGCAAGGCACATCCCTGGGTGCAGTATTCCTGGTGGATTGATTGATTCATTAAGAGGCAACCTAACAGGAAAAAGCAAGGTAGAGTAAAGGTACAGTTCATTGGTGTACAGACAATCAAAATGTGTTTAAAAGTCATCTGAAGTAAGAGAGTGTTCTTCACCAGATCACGATTGCCAGAAATCTCATTCAAACATAAAACAAAATTAACCATGGTTGGCTCAGAGTGGAATTTCTGAACAGGGTATTTAACTTGACCTAGATATTGACAAGGATAACAGTGCAGTCCTTGATGTTGAAGTCAGCAAACACGGGCTGTTATTCTTTATTTTTTTTGTGGCATGACTCTCTGTGCAAATATATTTGGTGCACATTGCTGTGTACACAGCCCTGACACTGCAGCCCACTGAGGGTGATTAGAGATGTAATAGCAAATAAATACATCATCCTCTGGTAGATTCTGGTGACCTCTGGAAGAAAACGTTGACTCAAGGGTGCTTAAAAACTTCTTCAAGGAATTCATTATTTTTTAAATTCAGTTATGTAGAGGCAGAGATGTCAGTTCCTGGAAATTCACAGACTAAAAGTCACACATTGGTAGTGCCTTACCCACCAGTGTGCTTGAGTTTACTGTCTGACACTGTGGAGAGAGCAAGAAGGCTCTCTGGAGAGGTTTAGAGAGGGGAAGAAAATAAATAAGTCCCAGAGATCCTGAAACTCTCTTAAGGAAAGAGGTTCAAAGGAGAAGGCTTTTACATAAACCAGAAGGTTTGAAGAGGCTGATCTGGATGAAGAAGAAGAATGTGGAGGAGACCTTGTCACACAACCGTGTCCTCAACACTTTTCTTTGAACAGCATTTGTGTTTCCTGACTATGTATTCCAATTTTCCCATTTTTTTCTTTTACACCAACTAAGTTATTAGAGTTGTTATTTTTAACAGCTGATCAGTCTCTTTCAACATCTTTCAAATAAGGTAAACAACGTTTGTGTGTGTGTGTGTGTGTGTGTGTGTGTGTGTGTGTGTGTGTGTGTGTTTATTTCCAGAACGGTGGTTCGTAGTGTTAAACGAAATCCTTTTAGCAATTCTCATGGAGAAAAAAGTGGAAATGACATACCTATTATTCCAGATCCCAAAGGAAGATTTTCATACAAAGCCTGGAAATGTAAGTTGGGATCACCTTGGATGATAAGGTGATGGTAACTTCAGAGATAAAGAATCACCAGGGAGGCAGTTATGCACCTTTGACCAGGACTCAGAACTGTTGATTATTAGCAACTAAGGCTTAAAGTGTGATCAGTTAAGACCAGTGGGGATTGAGGCCTGGATGATGTTTCAACTAGGGATATGAAACATATAACTAAGGATATCCTGGTGAAAGAGGAGATCCACAGCCAGTGAGAAAATAATTTTAATTATAGAATAAAGAGAAAATAGGAAGCAGGAATGAAGCGACATCTAGGAAATACGTATATAAAGAGCTGCAATCGTGCATGAGGAGATAAAGCGTTTACCAGGAGGAAAAAAAAAACCAAAAAACCCAGCCAGTTGAATTGAAAAATCCCGTCTAAATATGAAAGCAGGGAATATATTCTGAAGCTGGAAATATTCATCAGTGTGTTAAATGTCACACATTCTAAAAATATGAGATAGATTTCAACAGCCCTATAGTTAAAGACTGATGATTGGAATTTTGCTTTTATGATGCCACAGCAATTCAGATGGTTCTTAGGTCTCCATAGCAACAGCCTGATGCTACTTTTTGTTCTTCTGAGTAGTCACATGATGCCTGATGCGCTGCATGGGAAACAGAAAAGCAGTTGATTGTATTTCCTAATTAGTGACACGGAGACCAGAACCATCATGAAGAACCTTTATTAGGTTTGGGTCCAGGCCTTGTAAACTAGAGCAATCCCATGACAATCTTTCTTCTGAGAGCTGGTACTTAAACTGGGTGTCAACCTTTGCTTTGATGAACCACAGCTCTATATCAACAACATTGTCGTTTTATGAATTGTGTGTCCATCTAGATAAAATTCCCTTAAGCAGATGACCCCTTCCACTTGTGATGCCCAATTTTCTTAGAAGTTGCCACCAATATATGAGATATATGAGTGGTGGTCATTAGCCATGAAAAGTCTCCCATTTTCACTCTAGGATGAGCAACAGAGTAGCTTACTAGGACAGGGGCATACTGGTGTGTCATGAATCAATGGAGAAGTCACTGTAATGGTCTGTACCTCAGTTTTCCCATCTGTGAAAGGGGGGTGATGAGCAAAGCCTTTTTCTTATAGGGCGATGTCTGCAAAACATTTAGACAAGTTTTGTCAAATGTTGTTTCAGAAAGTGATGTACTTGTCAAGAGAACCCCAACTGCCCAAGGTTTCAACTGCTTGAGAGGTGTCAAGGTGCTCCTTGGCTTAATCAAGAGTCAGAACACCATGAAGCTTGCAAGCATAAGGAAGACAGATAGAAGTCTCTCCCGAGCTCTCCTTAAATTTATAAGGGATTTCTTACTGAGGCCGACTTACATTCCCAACACTTTCACCATCATTCTCGTTAATGAGTATCTGGCTGAGTTAAGATCCATCTAAACTCACCTTGACATTGGCTGTTTTTCAGTGGGAGTCGGAAGTTTATGGACTCCAGTCCTAAGCAGTGACACCAACATTTGTTATCCTGCCTAAATCAATTCACTCCTTTATGTTATTCTTCCTTTGTATGAGAAGACATTGATGCAAGAACAAAGACTGTTACCTTGTGTACAGGAGGTAACCAATAAATACTTGTCCTCCTTCCTCTTATTATTCCTTTCCCCATCTAAAATTCTTACATTTCTGGAATTTTGCTATGGGGGGGGGGAAGAGGTGAGCCAGTGATGTAAGTGTGTCTGGAGCTAAGGATAACTTCTAGTGATGCTACAGCAGCAGCAGCAGTGCAAGGTGTTAAGGTCTTATTCTCTATAGGACACTATACATCGATAGAAATACAAAGAGCTATGAGAGGGTTAAAATGCAGTTGAAGGTTAAAAGATAGCAACAACAAAGGTAGCCTAAGCTAAATGTCAAGTAGGCAATATAGCTAAGGGGTGAGCTGGTTTGCTGAGGGAAAGCTCCCTGAAGGAAGAGGAATGGCTGTGGACTTTGAAGAGAGCTAATATTTATTGAGTGCTGATTAAGTAAAGGGCACTGGGCCCTTTGCCTGCTTTATCTCATTGATTAAGGGGGAGATTCTTGATAAGGGGATAGAAGTGGGAAAGTGGGAATGATTGAATTATGCATTTTGCAGGAGGGGAGGTAAACAGGAAAGAGGATGGTAGGTGACCCTAAAAGCCAAATTAAGGAGTCTGAACCACATTTTCATGTAATGGGGAGCTATTGTACATTTTTTAATGGAGAATGCTGTGTACCCAATTGTATGATTTAAGAAACAAACACTGGTGAAGTCAACCAGGAGACCACTGAAACAGCCTAGGCATTAGGTCTTGGGACCTGGGCATAGGAGGAGAGGTAGAAAGCAAGGAGGAGTATAAGGTTGACTGGAAGAATTATTACCATCAGTGACAGCATTTGGAGGTCTGGGGAGGGAGCTCATTTGGGAGAAAGAAGGTTAGAGTTGAGTTTTGGATGTATTAAATTTGAGGGGGCTCCACATAGGTGGAGATATCTTTCCTGTAGGATATTAGAGATGGGGAATTTGCACTGTGGGGTCTGCTGGGATACACCCCCTCACCTCCCTCATGGGGAACTGGGAAGGCCACAGCCTTCTGTCCCCAAGAATACCCTACAGCTGTTGAAGTTAAGTCACAGATGTCTCTCCTGGGGATGTTTTGGACTAAATGAAAAAAATGAAAAGAATCCATCTCTAAATCCTTCTCCTAAGGTCTCCCAGGAAGCAAGAGCCTTATGCAAATGGTGTCTCTGGGCTTCTTGAAACAGACATGCAGATTAGACCCCCGCAGTGGCTTCGGGCTATGCCATATTAGATACATAATAGGAAAAGTGGGGTGGAAGGTTATTTCTGAGCTATACATCTGGGAAAAACTTGTCTAGACACAGACTCTGGCAAAGGATGATCAAGATGTGCAATGGCCTTGTGTTGGTGTAGCAGAGAAAAGGTAAGCGAAATCAAGGCCCAGCGACCCAGATTCAAAGCATTCCTTTCTCCTGGGCATTGTTTTCTTTCATTCCAAGCTCTCTGGTTGTGTAACTGTCTAAACATATTCAGACATGAAAGGGAGACACCCTAAACTACTTTAGTGATCATGTTTGTTTATGCACCATTGTGCCTGCAGAGTTGCATCTTGGCGATCCCTGCCTGAGGATACAGTAAGGAAATCCAGCGTTTCCTTAAAAAAAAAAAAAAAAAAAGAAAAAAGAAATACCACTTTATTCCCCAAACTTCTCTCTTTTCATTTCTGACACATAGCCCATGTGCCATACATCTGGACTCCTTTGAAACAAAGCTTCAGGAGATTTATTTCATAGAGAGGTGAAAAAGGAGTTATGTCTTGCCCAGCCTGGGCATGTGCGTCTGCAAACAGTCAGGATGCCCCTCGGGAGATGGGCATGATGCCTTGCATAGGGAACTTTAATCTTTGTTGAGCAAATAAATTCAGGTAAATTGGAAAGAAAATACCATTTATTTAGGAAGATTTGGGAACATTTGAGAACTAGTAATTTTCCCGTTTAATAGAATAGAAAGTTGGTTAAGAGAAGCAAGGTAAATAACCAAGATTATTCAACAAGTTAGATATAGAAAATGAGTTCAGGTATAAGAACTTTGATGATCTGGCTTTAAAAGGTCCAATCCCTTTCCCCAGACCATGACCAGGGGGTCATTCCGTGATCATAGCAAAGTTTTAAAGCAATACCTATTTTTCTATAGCTGTGTTCCATATCATAACTTCTCTTGATGCTTATGATTAATTACCATTATGTTTAAAGGCAGTACTCTTCTCATTCAGAGTTTGGTTTCTCGGGGTCAGGCTGAGGTTCTGAATCAGAAAAATCATGTTTTATTAGAATTGAGGTAGAAATACTCCTCTTGTCTGATTAAAATGCCAATGACTTTGTGACCTCAGGCATGCCTCTTTTTCTGTTTATGAAAGAAAGTCACTAGTTTTGCTTTTAAAGCACATACTTAGATCTCAAGGTTCAGATACAGCTTGTGAACCAGAGTGTGTTTCCAGGTTTTGGGATAAAAGATGCCCATCAATATCTATCATTAATTCCATGAGTTTGACACAGTAAGAAATTGAATTAAGCAATTATTTTCCTTTGTGCCTCAGGTCAAAACTGGCCAACAAAATTTAAGTTGCAGGATTGATTTGAAAAACTCCTCAGAGCTATGAAAATAATGCACATTGAGGCACATTTGGTGTTTGAAAGGTCACGTTCTCAGCATAATTCCATTATTAGGTAATCTCACTACTGGTAATTAAAGAGACCATCAAGTACTGTGCAGGTATGCACACTTCAACTTGTCGTGTTAAATAACTTAAAAGAATCAGCACTCATGAAATAAAAGAATTTCCTGCAGAATGTGAAGTAAACTAATATGCAAATTTTCAAGAAAACACTGACAGTATAAAGTGAATTATGCCTATTATTTCATTTGTGCGTGGTGTCTAGATTTTTTCAAACACTGTGAGGTGTAAATTAAGTTTTAAATTAGGGAAAATCATATAACCTGGAGATCACTTGTCAGCACTCTGCACACCTTGGTGTTCTTACCTTTGCCCTCAAGCATCATGTTATTTTCTGCCTCTGTATTTCATTTTCATGTGTTACTCTTTCTGCCCGAAATCCTCTCTTCAGTCTGACCCTTCTCTGTGCCCATCCCACCATCTTGGCAACTGTAAGCCCCACATTGTGGCCTTGAAGCCACGAAAATAGCCCCCTCTGTGAAGCCTCCATCCACAGTGCCATGTGAATCAGTACTTCTCCTACCTTTGGTTCCACGTCAATTGTCCAACCCCACTCTGCTAGTTCTTCCTCAGTGTAATCATCTCCAATCCTTGGAATTCTTCAAGAGCCCTGACCAGTCTTCATTACTTTGGTAACCTCAGAGCAGAGCCTCTGGCTGGGCTTAGCATACAGTAGGTTCTTCCTATCGACAGAATGTTTGTGTCCCCCAAAATTCATATGTTGAAACCTAATCTCCAACATGATGGTATTAGGAGGTGGGACCTCTGGGAGGTGATTAGGTCATGAGGGTGGAGCCCCCATCAATGGTGTTAGTGCCCTTAGAAAAGGGACTCCACAGAGCTGCCTTGTCCCTTCCTCCACGTGAGAACACAGCGAAAAGACAACAGTCTATGAACTATGAAGTGGGCTCTCACCAGACAGTGAATCTGATGGCACTTTGATCTTGGCCTCCTCAGCTTCCAGAACTGTAAGAAGTAAATTTCTGTTGTTTATATGCCACCCTGTCTATGGTATTTCTATTATAGCAGCCTGAATGGACTAAGACATTTCTTAACACATACACGTGGCTTGAAAGAACCATGCAGCATCTCGGTGCCCAGCTTAGATGAGCTCAGTCATTAATGAGGTGCTTTTAGGATGAAGATGGGGGCTCTCTTTCATATCCCCAGAGTGTGTGGTGGGCACATTAGAGAAAAAAGTTCTTGTTCTGTTTACACAGCTTGAGGGTTCAAAAGTCTTCAAAGCAGAAACTGCTAGGATTCCCGTCTCTGCACATCACTGTCATTTTTGTCCCATCCATGTCCAGGTTTTGATTTTTTTTTCATTTGATTGTTTTTTTTTTTTAATTATTATTTATTTTATTATTTTTTTGGCTGTGTTGGGTCTTCGTTTCTGTGTGAGGGCTTCCTCTAGTTGCGGCAAGTGGGGGCCACTCTTCATTGTGGTGCGCGGGCCTCTCACTGTCGCGGCCTCTCTTGTTGCGGAGCACAGGCTCCAGACGCTCAGGCTCAGTAATTGTGGCTCACGGGCCTAGTTGCTCCGCGGCATGTGGGATCTTCCCAGACCAGGGCTCGAACCCGTGTCCCCTGCATTAGCAGGCAGATTCTCAACCACTGCGCCACCAGGGAAGCCCCAGGTTTTGATCTTTGAAAGTGATTTGTCTAAGGCCTGACCTTCCTGAACATTTTGAGAGAAAGATCAAGAAAAAGTGTTTTCCCTACATAATATCCTTCAGCACAATGACTTATTTGGAGCATTGAAATAAGGACCCCAACAGAAACAGGAGGCCTTAAAAATGCTAACAGATGCCTTCTTTGCAGGGAGGAGAGTGGAGAGGGGTAAAGGAACATCCAACTGCTTCCCCCTCCTTGGGGATCAGAAGGAAAGCAAGTGCCAGCAGCTTTCTTGGTGCCTTGCGCCCGGTACCCTCCTTCAGCTTTCTCCTTATCTGTGCTCCCAGAGGTCTTCTAAGCAAACACAGGAGTAATGGTGTGAGGCCACAGCAGCTGTTGGTTTCCTCTGTCTTGACAAAAGCACTTAAACCAAAAACCTTAAAGAAAAGAAAGAAAGAGAAATGTAAATACCTCTTTTCAACCACCTTGCAAAGTAATGTCATTCTGTTCTTTTTCCTTTTGTAAAACAGACGGGGTAGGTAGAGACCCATTTCCAGTTAAAGTTTGCATGAGGATGAACAAAAACAGTTTTCTTTTTCCCACCGTGTGGCACTTTTTCAGAAAGACAAGAACTGCTGAAGGAAGACGTCTCCCAGGGCTAGATTCCAATTAACTGCTGTACTGATTGCTGATAACTTTTGGCAATTGCTGTTCTTTAGAAAGTGGGACAGAGCATCTGAAAGATCATAAAGATGAGATGACTGATCAACCAAGACTTAGAACCTAACACCCACCTTCCCACAGGCTTCTGCAATTTTAGAATGAAAATAGTGGACGAAAAAAAGCACTGAGAATGAAATGTTGTCAGTCTTGTGCTTGATATTCAGTAATGCAGAAGTGCTAGTGTGTGTGTCTTGAAGCTCAGATAACTGATCCAGAGGTCTGGAAAATACTTGAATGATCATCATGTCCATCGCTCTACATGACTTGTTTTCGGAACTGTGTAGAGTAGGAAAACGAAATTTGGAGTTGGAAATCCTGTGTCTAGCTCTGGTTCTACTGTTTAGAAACTGTGATCTTGGATAAGTTATTGTATCCGTTAGCTGCCTAACAAACACACCACCTGGGATCAGCAGACTAGACGGGGTGTGCCCTCCCCATGGACATTGTCAACCTTCTATTTGTACCGCATTTGTTAGCATCCCACTGGCCCAAAGCAGTCACATAGCCACACCCAGAGGAAGTGAGAGAGCATGGCAAAATCTGAGTGGCAGACGGCATGGATAACAAAATGCATGAATAATTGAGGCTAAATGACGCAATCTACCACGATACTTAATTCTCTCCTTCTCCATTCTCTCATCTGCTAAATGGGGATAATAATGTACCATTGAAGACAAAATGATATGGCACTTAAAAGTACTCAGCTCAAAGCCAGAACAAAACTGATAGTCCGTAAATGTTACTTTCTTCCTATTAGCCTCTCCAACTTTTCGAAATGGAAATTAATACCTGCCACACCACGCAGGATTATCGTGAGGTTCTAAAAAGGTGATGCGTGTGAAAGCACTTGGGAAGAACGTCAATCAGTATATAATTTTTGCATTGCGATAACTTACAGAATGTTTCTCCTTACCGGATACAAACATAAATTCAAGCATTTGGATGTTAATTCACAATTTTCATTGAGCTGTTTGGTTTAGCATGTAGCAAGTGGAACTTTTCTCTGTGATATGTTTTGGTATTTACATTATAAAGCAATGTAAATACGTGTGGCCCAAGATCAAGGGCAGAGGCAGCGGAAAGTAGATATGGGAGGGAAATTTATGGCATGAGTTAAAGTAAGTCCCAGAGTGTTGCCCAGGAGATCTGGAACCCATCCGAGAATAAGGTCTTTTCTATGCTTTATCACCCGAAAGCCTAAGTCTTAATGAGGAGGTTTCCCAATAAGAAGTAAGGAGTGATGGGTCACAGAGGGAAAACCCTAATGTTGTCAGGTCAGAATCCTCTTATCTTAATAAATCGAAACTGCTTATGAAGCTGGGCAATACCATCCTCGGATAATGAGCCTTAAATGTGCAACTGGCTGTGGTCCCCAGAGACTACAAGGGGCCTAAAGAAATTAACCTTGAAAATGGAGAAATGTGGGGAAGAAAGGGTCAGCATCTTAATGCAAGAGAGATGGGAAATCTGAGCCTTTGACCGAGACCTGTCTAATGGCCTTTGTGACATTTCCAAGTGCTCCTGGCCTAGAGAGGTTTATTATGAAGTTCTTTCTTCTTTTTTTTTAATGTCAGAACGGGGAAGAAGGATGGCCAAAAGGAGAAAGGTATTTGCTAAGAGAGGTTCCTTGGTGCAGGGATGTTCCCTCCAAGGTCAGAAGCCCCTACCACGCCGTGGAAATTCCTTGAGGCAGACTTGAGCCAAGACTCCCTTTCCCTATGATGCAAACTTAATTGATATTTTACTGGTTTCTGTGTATTTGATATCCATTGACTTTTTCTTCCAAGGCTGCGTTAATCCCCGATGGTAACTCCTGCCCTTTTTGAAGCGGAAGGATCTCTTTCAGACCATGAAATTGTAAGCGGAGAGTGCCTCGACCTAAGGAAATCTAGGGGGAGAAATGTGAATGATTGTTCCCACTTTTGCATATTTTGGCCACACTGATCTTCCTTAAGAGCGTCAGGAGAACCAATGAGCTGGTTGTTATTGTCAACTGACATGGCACGTCTGTTGCCCAGGTTAGAATATTTCCTAAAAGCTCCCCCACCACTACCTGCCCCTTCTCATCCCCCAAATAAATCTAACAAATTTAGATATAAGGGATGGATTGGTCAGTCTTTAAAGGACTTGGAAATGACAGGCAGTAAATTGGTTGGTATGGTCCATCTCACAAATAACTCGCTTTCTTTAATAAACACCAGACTTGTGCTTGATGAGTATCTTACATGGTAACTGGCTTGAGGTGGTTGGCCAATGAATATTGTTTTCATGAACAAATAAGTGAATGAGGTACTAAAGTTTACACAGTAGCCTAAAATCATACAGTTTCAAATGCCTAATTTGCAGTCAGTAGCTAATAAAGAATGGACCATGAACTCTTTATATGTCTTATGTTGGTGGAGGAGATGGGAAGGAAACAGTGTTCCTACTGACGGTGGCCTCATTGAGCTAAATGGAGATCCATTGTGTGGGCAAATTACTTAACCAAAGCGTCTGCAAAATAGCAATAAACGGGGCTTCCCTGGTGGCGCAGTGGTTGAGAGTCTGCCTGCCAATGCAGGGGACATGGGTTCGAGCCCTGGTCTGGGAAGATCCCACATGCCGCGGAGCAACTAGGCCCGTGAGCCACAATTACTGAGCCTGCGCGTCTGGAGCCTGTGCTCCACAGCAAGAGAGGCCGTGATAGTGAGAGGCCCGCGCACCGCGATGAAGAGTGGCCCCCGCTTGCCGCAACTAGAAAAAGCCCTAGCACAGAAATGAAGACCCAACATAGCAATCAATCAATCAATCAATAAATAAATCTTTAAAAAAAAAATAGCAATAAGCATAGTACCTCCCTCATAGGGTAGCTGAGTGGGTAGTATGAGCTAATTCATGAAAATCGCTTAGTCCAGAACCTAGTACAAGATAAGTAGTTGAGAGCCATCATCATTTCCATCTTTACCATGACCATCAGCATCACCTCAAGATCCTAATTTGGTCCAGGTCCTATCAATGTTCAAAGGTTTAGGTTAGTCAGGGAACTCTCAGCCTGATCTCGGGTGGCCTCGGCCTGCAGCGGTGGCTTGAAGCAGGTTTTGGTTCCCGGGCAGAGATTGAGGTCGGGTCGTGGTGGTGACAGCACCGAATCCCAGCCACTAGACCAGTGGTCAGTGGCAAGGCCCTGGCCCTACGGCCTTGCAGAAAAAGAATTCCCACAGAGACGGAAAGTAGTGAAACAAGTGAAGTGTTCATTAGGAGAGAAAAGAGTACAGTATGTGTGGATAGGCACATGGCGGGGCTCAGAGAGAGAGTCGCGCCCTCGTGGTAGCTTGAATCACTTAATATGGGGCATTTCTTCCGGGTCTCCTTTGGCCAGTCGTTTTGATTTGCCTGGTTCAAAGTTTGTATTTGGTATATCTCAGGCTCTTCCCATGAGTGCACACGCATCTCTTAGCCAAGGTGGATTCTACCGAAGAGGCCTGTGGGTAGACTTAGCCACTTAGCGTCACTCCCCTCTTGACCTCCAAGGAGCCTTTCTGTACGTATGTAGTCGGGGAGGTCTCCTGACTTCGAGAATGAGGAATATGTGGTCTCTTACCTTCTATCTGGGCAGGGCCCAGCCTCCTCTCTCAATTGTCCTGTTATTCTCGTCTCGGAGTATCGGTCCACAGGACACACACTCCAGCCGTTTGCCCCAGGGGTCCATCTGTATCCTGCCTCAAGACTACTGTGAACATGGTGAGCAACCCCAGCCTCCAGGAGCTGGAGGACTGGAGTGTGAATGCCCAGAAGAGTTACACTCTCCTCCTTTGGTGTGATAATACAGGAGGTTCCAAATTCCCTCCTCAAGCTTCTTCCTCTGGCTCAGGAAGGCTGTTCTGGTTCCAAAAACTATGCTTGGAATTGGGCAGAAACCAACTAGCCTCAAACATATAATCAGTCTAATTTTTTTTCTAACCTGACACAGTCCTGTTCTGTTCTACCACTTTAGCCCTTTGGGAGATTTAGGGTCAAAGAGAGTAACAAGAAGCAGGAGGTTATCAGTTGTGCCAAAGACGAAAAAAGGTCAAGGAGAAAGCTCAAGAAAAGTGATTCAAATAGGTCATCTTGGTGAGAGGGGCTCCACGACTAGGAAGGGACAAAGACCAGAACAGAATCCTTCAGAAAAGAGTTGTGGGAAGTAAAAGGTACGCGATGGATGTCCCTTTTCCAGGTGATTGAGGAATCAAGCAGGATGAACACTGAATGGAATGAGTGACGTGTCAAAGATGAGTGGAGGAGCAAACCTGTTTTAATGTCCAGGGCTAGGAGGTGGGGCAGATGAGCGTTGCTATCTTGAAAAAACAAGAGTGATTTTCTCTCTCACTCCCCTGCAAAAAAATAAAGCCCTTGATGGGATAAAGGAAGGATTTGGGGAAGAGGGAATATAATTAAAGATGGAGGTGGAGGAATGGCATTCTTGTGGAACAAATTAGTTTTTAGTTGACTCAGAAAGTGAATAATGGGTATCCTGCTAGCAGGAGGGTCTCAGAGAGTGGAGTCATAGTGGAAGGGGAATCTCATGGTAGGGTTTACAATCTTACAGAGAAACACAAGAACATGGGTAGAGGTTGATATAAAAACTGAGGTGACAAGGACTTTCTCTATCCTATTCTCCGCTGTATCACCTGAAACTAGAACAGGCCCCAGCCTGTAGTAGGTACATTACAACTCTTTGTTGAATAACTGAATAAAAAAAAGATTAAGAGACTCCCAAATACTGGTACACTGAATACAAAAAAAGTCATGGTTAAGCTAATAACTAGAGAAACAAGGTCCAGAGTCCCCCAGAAATGGCAGAGATCAAAGCAGAGTGTTGCACTCAATATGCTGGGGTTATTGAAGTTTTGTCAGGATGCTAAGACTCCGGCCAAAGGATGGAAGTACCTGGTTGAATGAGAATGAGGTTGCAGTTGTGCACCTGAGATGTAGTAGGGAAAGGTGAAGAGGAGAAGACTGGTGGTCAGCCAGGTAGAGGAATCAGGGGGTGATAGAGTTGACGTAGACCCTGGGGTTCTTTAGAATGCAGGTGTATGAACTGGAGGAGAAAACATGGGTTCATCAAGGATGAAGAACACAAATGAAGGAAGAGGCTGGGTAAGAGGACCAACCTCTGACACCATCTGGAGGTCAGCATGCGGGTTGCCCCATCTTGGAGATGTATCAAGACTCAGGCATAAAAGCAGCAGATAGAGAGACAAGTTCCATCCAAGGGACAGGGGGCATCAGCCTTAAATATCGTTGCTGAGGTGTGACATACGGTATGTGTGTGTCACATGTATATATGATGTAGAGATTTCGAATTATTTCCACACAGAGAATTTCTCAAGCATGAAAACGTTCCAGAAACCCTCATCTTTTTCAATTTCATTGTGCCCTGACCCAGGTCTTGGCAATACTTTTTCACTGTCTACTTTTTACAAGGGACCAACAAGGCTGAATGAAACACTCAGTCCTGGTTTATGTAGAGTCCTGGACCACACACACACACACACACACACACACACACACACACTTAATATTTCATGCCCAGCTGTTCAGGAACCGAGTCCATAAATCTGCTTCTGAAACTTTTCCTAAGAAGAGGCTTTGCCTATATGCTTGTACACATCTGGTCAAGCAGCGAGAAAACCCAGTTCACTATCCAGATGTTATGTCAACACTGGGCTGAAAAACGGGAACCTAGAAATATCCAAGTGGTGAGATTTCTTTTCCGGCTTTCTGCGCACCAGCCAGAACACCAGCTGAGTAATGGTGGCAAAACCTTTACATGAGCCTTGCCACCATAGATGCAAGGCTGTCAGGGTCCGTTCCTTAAAAGAGGAATGAATGAATGAACAGCTCCAGCAGTGCCTTAGGCTGTCAGCTCTAGAGAGAGCAGCCGTGGAGCCAAACCTGGGGAGCCGGGGGCTGCCCAGGCACAGCTCAGCCCCCCTCGCCTCCTGTCCTGGGTGAGATGCCCCTGTGCTTTGGTGCAGATCACTTTTCTTGGCTCAAATGCAGTACCTAAGACAGGAATCATTTGTCAAGTGAGGCTGGGACACAGAGAGCTGTAGGCAGATTATGGAAAGAGAGAGGGAGGAGAGAGAGGGAGGGGAGAGAGAGCGCGGGAGAGAGAGAAAGAGGGAGGGAAGAGGGTGAGGAAAGGAGCAGGCTTCTCCAGGAACAGGGCTTTTCCCCAGGCACTGGGGATTCAAGTTAGACAGGGTGGCAGTTCCGTGCCACCACCGGGGAGAGGGGAGTGACCAGCAACTCCTGGCATGGCTCTTTTCATGTGGGATGCTTAAGGGCTGCGGGCAGAGAGAGTAACTTGGAGGCGAGGGAAGCTGGCATGAGGATTCCACCAAAATGGAAGGGCTCCTGTCTCCGATGAGGACGAAGGTAAGGAGACTGGATCTCAATTCCTTTTGATTGCGCTTGGAGGTACAGAAAAGGCCGCTGAGGTGCCCGAAGCCTCGGTGAATGGGAGGCTCGCAGAGCTTTTGTCTTGTTTCAGAACTAGGCTGGCGAATGCAACTGGATCTCTCAAAGAATAGGCTCGCCTCAAAGGCAGCTTGATCAGGAGGAAGGGGAAAGCAGGGGGGAGAAAACCATCTGTCAGCGTGGACAATGGGAATCTTAGTAAATGAGTTCTCCTCTCGGTGATTAGACAGCCATATTTTAGCAGGATTTTCAGTCACTCTTCCTTGGAGGCTGTGCAGCCCTCAGAGCTGTTCATTGCAGGAAGTACCGATTTCTCTATTGCTGTTTAGCAGAAGGAGTAACACGTTTTAAAGGAGAGCATGCCCAGCTCCCACTCGAAATATCCTCTTTCCTCCTCCTCTTCTCTAGAGCAAGAGGGCAAGGGAATTCTCAGTGGAAAGTAGGTTAATGCATTCTGGAAGCCAGCGTGTTCTCAGAGAACTACCAGACCCACGGAAAAGAGTCCAGTGCACTGGACTAGCCTGCCGCCTAGAACTCGGTGCTGTAACATTTAGAGACGCTCGTGGGAAACAGCTCTCTGGTCTCCGGGAGGGTCTGGGAACTTGTTCTCCTGGCTGGAGTTTGTTTTTTCACTTGAAAAGGGGAATGCCGTGAAGATGGGGCATTAAAAGCTCAGATGATGAGGAGTCGATTTGATATCTAGTGTATCCACATGTAACTCTAAATGGGTGTGCCAAAAGTTCTAAATCGTGCTAGAAATACTACCTTTCCGAAAAATCAGAGGGAAATTGGCTCCAAAACCACACAGCAGAGTTGAAGCCAAAAGATTAAGGCTTTGATTTACCTCATCTCTTTGATGCTCCATTTAGTGATTCCAACACAAATAGACTCTTTTGTCATTGAATATTTTTTTTTCCCCTGCTAGTTAATGAGCATGACCACAGTATTTTAAGGGGATGTTAGAACTAGAATCTTAAGCATGAAAGCCTCCCATTCTTCGGGAGAATTCCCCATTTCCCCGTCGTGTTCCCCAGTCATTTGACAGTCATTCATTAGAAGGATCGCGCCAAGTGAGTTGGTTACCAAAGTTTCTAATCACAGCCTCAGCTGATCTCGTGCAAGAGCCCCTCTGTGACCCGTTTGCTCTCTTGGAGCACATAGCTGACATTGTTCTGGTTGCAGGCTGCGTACCTCAATCCAAGGTGCTGTGGAAACAGCAGGTATCGTTTCCCATGTTGTCCAGCACTGCAAAGAGAATGGCAAACGGCATTGGATTCCTGTGTCTCTTTACTGACAGGGTGGGGTGTGACTGCTTTAGAGGATGGCATGAAAATCTGTTCGTTTGGCCAGCTTTTGAAATTGCTGCCACTGACCCTCTACCGTGGTCTTGTGCTCGGTCAGGCTCCCATCAGAGCTGTGAATCTGCACTCATAACCTTAATGCAAGTACAACTCTCATAGACTTGGAGGGGAGTTCCCAATGCAAATGAGTCAGAACCTAAACACTGCGTCAGTCACACTGGAGGCTGATGAAAATGGGAGAAATGGATGTCAGTGGGTCAGACTACTCGTATATTATGTTTATCAGTTTAATTCACATCATGGCTTGTTCCTTAACCATTATATCACACAATGAATATTGAAACTGCCGGGGCCGGGAGGAAGGCTCCCGCTAGAGTTCAAACATAGAATCTCTACATAGCAAACCGACTGTTACTCCAACCCACTAATTTTTAGGTTTCGTGAGATTTGTGTGTGTGGATTAAATTGCTCCTGTGAATTCTTTTTAAGTCTCTTTCCTTCTGACTCTGGAAATCGATAGGTCCATATTGAAGATTCAAATTACATTTGAATTTGGTAACTTCCAGCATCATCATGACTTAGGGGACAAGACTTCACTGTGTAGAAGTCAAAAGGATATCCCTTTGGTGGGTCTCAGCTTTGGTTCCTTAATTGCCCTGTCCTGTGTTGTTGAAATTACCCAGTGGTTTTTAAAAGTGTATCCAAAGACTTAGATGAGCGGCAGTGGGTTGATGTTCTTACACTTTGATCCACGTTGTGTCTCATTAAGTCTATTCTGGGATATTTTCCCCCTTTCATAAGGATTTAGCTGGAAGTTTCTGATTTCAGAGTATCCCAATGGGTTGGACAGAGAAAGCCTCCTAGCGCTAAATTTTGATGTGTTATGGTTACTTAATAACTTACTGACAGTTTAAAGCAAGTGTTGAGGTAAATTGGACATCAGGCACTAATTTCATTATGCCGTGTAATAGACTTAACCAGTCTAAATCATGGGTGCTTAATGCATTTTTATCTTGGGATTTGCATAATTGGCACATAAATATGCATGAGATTAACTGGAAGTGGCAAAAGGAGGTGGGCAAAATGTTCACGAGTGTTCAAATTAAGGCATTTGCAAAGAGGGCACCTGAGCACGAGGGTCTCCTGGGTGGTGGCCACACTTGACATACCTGGAAACAGACAGGGTGGCAGCTGGCCTCCCCACGTCACAGTCAGTGTGCTGTCAGTGATGCGGGGACTTACGGCAGCTTTTGGCTTGTGGCTGGATTCACTTGAGTACACTACTTATTCTTCCTTTTATATATAATGCCATCTCAGAGCGTCTCCAGGCTGATGGATATACTTGTGACTGGCCTCCTGGCGGGCCACGACGCAGGTCTCAGAATTCTAACCATAACAAATGATGTTTGCAGAGGCTGGGGGAAGAAAAAGAAAGAGGGGCACCGATTGAGTCATTTCTCCTAGGAGGGTCAAGGAAAGAATTTTATAATTAATCTTCTTTGTGCACTTTTTAAAAGTGTCCTTTTTTAATTTGATTTTTAATCTCCCAACTTTCATAATTCTCGTTAATCCTCTGTGCACTGCCTCCAGTGAATGAAGCTGGCAAAAAAATTCCTCTCATTTTCAGCTTCTGGTGATTCCTGCTTGCCAGTGCCTGCTACAAAATTCGCAAGAGGAGAGGAGAGAGGAGGAGAAGAAAGGGGAGGGAAGGGGAGAGGAAGGAGGGAAAGGAAGATGGCTTGGTTAAAGGTCTGACTTCTGGTTTTTCCTTTCCGTTCTACTGAAATGTAATTGACATACCATGGCGCTGTATACGTTTAAGGCGTGGAGCGTAATGGCATATGTATGTATTTCAAAATGATCATCACAGTAAGTTTATTTAACATCCAGCCCCTAATATAGTTACCAAAAAATGTTTTTCTTTGTGATGAAAACTTTTAGGATTTACACTCTTAGCAACTTTCAAATATAACATCCAGCAATGTTCACTGTTCTCACCATGCTGTACATTACACCCCTAGTACTTAGTGATCTTATGACCAGAAGTTTGTACCTTTTGACCGCCTTCCTCCAATCCCCCCTCCCCCGTTCCCCGCCTCTGGTGACCACAAATATGATCTCTTTTTCTGTGAGTTTTTTTTTTTTAATTCCACTTATGAGAGAGATCATACAACATTCATCTTTCTCTGTCCGACTTATCACACTTAGCATAATGCCCTCATTCCATCCATGTTGTCACAAATGGCAGGATTTCCTTCTTTTTTATGGCTAATTAGTATTTCATTTTATATGCGTATATATATTAAAAAATTTCTTTTATTTATTTATTTGTTTATTTATTTATTTATGGCTGTGTTGGGTCTTCGTTTCTGTGCGAGGGCTTTCTCTAGTTGCGGCAAGCGGGGACCACTCTTCATCGCGGTGCGCGGGCCTCTCACTATCGCGGCCTCTCCTGTTGCAAAGCACAGGCTCCAGACGCGCAGGCTCAGCAATTGTGGCTCACGGGCCTAATCGCTCCGCGGCATGTGGGATCTTCCCACACCAGGACTCGAACCCGTGTCCCCTGCATTGGCAGGCAGATTCTCAACCACTGCGCCACCAGGGAAGCCCTAAAACAATTTCTTCATCCATTTATCCACAGATAGACAGTTTGGTTGCTTCCGTGTCTTGGCTCTTGTAAATAAGGCTGCAATGAACAAGGGGGGCAGATATCTTTTTGAGTTAGTGATTTCATTTCCTTTGGATAAATACCCAGAAGTGGAATTTCTGGATTATATGGTAGTTCTATTTTTCATTTTTTGAGAAATGGGAGGTCCATCTTTTATATCCAACATTACAGATATGTTTTATCAAGCACTTGCACTGTAAATGGATTGAAATTAACTTCTCTACAAAGGATGGAGTATTAACTTTTAAAAAGTTTAGTTTGACAGCTTAGTACCTCTTCTGTGTGCTAACTCGGGTTTTTAGAATACCGTGATACTCTTGCCTTTATTATCTGCTCGCCATTTATAATTAGCTAACTCCCCAGAGAAGGTGCTATTTATGTCTGATTCCCTAATTTCTGCCTCAAAGATATTGTGTCGTTTACTGCACTTCAGTTACTTTTTTTGAAGGAATGACTTCTGATCTGTGGCATGAGGTAGATATCTAAGGGAAGTCATTCTGAAAGGATCAGGCCATTTATGAAAGGGATACTGAGGAGAAATGTAAGCTGAGCTGATAAAGTGTAAGCAATTGAAATTAACACAAGAATTGTGTCTGGCTCTTGTGCACCCAGGGTAAGTACCCCACGCAGCAGCTGCTGTTAGTTCAAGGACGATCCTTCTCCACCACACTGCACTTTTGGAAGCACATTAGATACAGATGTAAGATGTGAACATCCTAAAATTACAGGCAATACAGAGAGCAAAAGAAAGAATCAAACGAGTACAAAGGCTCTCTGGCTCTTTAGACCAATTATCATACAGTATAGGAAACCCTTCAAGTCACTTAGAATTGTGCTAAGGCTGCTTGAGACTTTGCCAGGACTCCATGGAGGAGAGTGTCTGAAGTGACTCATTGTGTTCTACCTGCTTGATGCAGAGATTCTGATAAAATATTGGAATCTCCCTTTTAAAGAACTCTCTGAACTGGAAGTCAGTACAGACTAAAGAATGGTGTAGTCTGAGTTGGGAAGACTAAGGGGGGACTTGACGATTACTTTCAAACACATTAAATATACACAAGATTATTCACCAGCTAATGACAGGCTATACTTTATCTTAATGGAGACTTGAAGCAGAGGAAAACTGCTGGAGCTGAAACATGTCAGCTGTAGATTAAATTCAAGGCAATGTTTCTTGACATCAAAATGTTTTCCTGAGAAAGGTTTATACAGTTTCTAATCTAGAGGCTTCTAAGACAGGTAAGGATGATCCTACCTGTGAAGCCAGGAGGAGACTTTGAGACATGCCCTGTTTCTATGATGCTGTGAATATTCACCATAAAGCCAATAAAACCAGAAATAGGTTTGTTTATGAGGCATGCATCAGATTCCTTTACAAAGAGCTACTGTAGTGCATTTCTTGAATCCCTCACCTCAGTTGGGTACGAACAAGAAACAACTTTATTCTTTTTTCAAACAACCTCTTTCGAGGAATCTGTGAATTGTGGAGAGGAAGTTGGGGACCATAGGACAATTTACCTGGTTAATGAGAGGAGATGCACAAGTCACCATAGCCTCTCCTGGTCAGACTGCAGACTACTTTGAGCTCCTGTAGAACTTGTGGTTCAAACTCTAGCTCTGCCACTGACTAGCGTGTAATTTCCTGAGCCTAGTTTTCTCATGCATAAAATGCATACAGTGATGGGACCAATACCGTAGGTTGTTGTGAGAAGTAAATAAGATAATTGCTATAGGGTCTTGGCACGCCATAATAAATGTTAGCTATTACTAGTATCAGTGTGTGAACAAATATATAAATGAATATATACAGAAATGCAAGTCATGTGACAAGTGTTTGGAACGAATGGTCATAGTCATGAGTACAAGTAGGAAAGGCAAACCATCAATCTTCGAGCTGAAACACAGAAGGAAAGCCCCTCCCCCCTGCAAGACCCCTGTGAAGTCAGGGCCTTGCCTGTCGAGGTGCAGCTCCAAGAGCTCAGAATAAAACAGATGCCTTTGGAGCGTAAATCAGCTCTCATTACTGTCAGGCCTTTCACAAAAAATAATTATGATAGGGAGATTGTTTAGAAGAAAAGACTGTGGATTCAGCTTATGCTGAAATGTTTCCTCTCCAGGACCTCGAGAAAATCACTTTTCTGCCCCAGGTTTTGGTTTTGTCATCTCTTCACTGACACCTTCATAAAAGCACAGTCTTTCTTTTGTGCTTTAGATCTTGTAAAGTTGAACGTGCATTATCTTATGTGATCTTTACTGCAGTGGTTACAAGCCCCCTGGGAGGAGAGAGCTGGGAACAGGCAGAGGGGTGCATCTGCTGGGTCTCCCCAGACAGAACAGCCCTCCTGTTTCCCAACAGTAAGGGCTTGGTGCTTGGAGACCAGACCTGGGCAAATGCAGGACCCAAGGCTTGTTCCACCTTCCATGCCCCAGAAGACAGGTGAAAGAGCCAGGAACAGACTGCGAAACAGCCTGGCAACTGTTGGGCTTTCAGAACCATGTTTGGTCCTTTTTCATCGTGTACCAACAAAATTCCTGTTGGCCCAGGAGATTTTATGAAGTCACAGAGGAGGCCGCCTGGATGGCCCTGTGGAATGAGAAAAGGCATGGACCACTGGCTTCATCAGATGAGATAACAGGGCCCCAGGTGGCCACTCCCAGGGGCTGGTAAGCCAAGCTCCACTTGTATTGAGGGAGGGTGTAAGATGAGGATTTTTGAGCATTTCTGACACACAAAAAAATAGGGAGTTGACTTATTTGTGGTAATTCTGTTAATTTTCTGGTCAGATCTGTTTGGTGCATTCCCAGCAGGAGAAGGGTTCTCTTAACAGCAAAGCTGCTGAGCAGGAGAAAGTAACCCGGCAGTTCTTCTGTCTCATTTACCTGTCCGCCCTACAAGGATGGAAGAAGCGCTCGGATCGAGTGTCAGGGAATAAACTCATTTCCTTCTGTCAGGGTTGTACAGACAAAAGGGGACGGGTTAAAGGGCCACAAACCAGACAAAGCAACCCAATCCCTTTCCTTGAAAACAATCTGAGCACACACTCTAGAAGCTGGAAGCAGGGGCAAATGCTGTTTCCAAAGGGCACATTCCTTCTCACTAAGTGCGATGCTTTTTAATACAAGTGGATGAGCGCAATTGGATAAATTAACTCCACGTTGGTATTCAAAGGGAATTACGTTAGTGGTAATAACTGAGTGTCTTCAAAGGGAGAAAGATGCCTCAGGGAGGACCCTACTGAGTCCTGGAAGGTTGCCTTTGTCTCACGTGAAGAGCGTGAGCTCCAACGTGTTTTCTGAATGGGGAAGCTGAAACACGTAGTCATTTCCCCTAAGATTTCCAAGTCAGACACTGTATTTAGCGCTGGGGAAAGCAGTTTAGAAAACACAAAGTAGGGTACTATGAAATTTGATAAAGACCAAAGTCCTTACTTAAACAATTTGTTTTGAGAACTAGAATAGCCCCAGGTACATACATGGACTTTCTATTATTCTTCTGTCTCTACAGATTTTTGGTGGGAGATTCATATTGTGTGTGTGTGTGTGTGTGTGTGTGTGTGTGTGTGTGTAGTTGTCATTGACTTTCAAAATTGATGCTTCTGAAAATGATTCCAATGCGAGTGTACGTGGTAGAAATGGAGTAGGATTTAGATATCTTCCTAAAGGCTATAAAACAACTTTTAGTTTATTTTACAGGTTAAGTAAATCATGGCTAGCTCTTGGGTAGGGCTCTTGGGCATGTCTATTACGGATAGATTGGAAGGATATTAACATTTACTCTAAGTTACTTTGTTTTCAATGTTAGGGATAAAAGCATAGTATGTGCCGAGGATGTGCTGTAGTATGTGACAAGGAGTGAAGAGTATGCAAGTTCTCTAACTTGGTGCTGGCCAATAGAAATATAATTTGAGCTACAGGTGTAATTTTAAAGTTTCTAGTAGACACATTAAAAAAAACCACACACACAGCTATAATTAATTTTAATGATATCTTTTATTTAGCAAAATATATCTAATATATTATCCTCTCCCCATGTAATCAATATCGACATTATGAATGAGATATTTTATATTCTTTTTTTGTACTGTCTTCAAAATCTGGTGTGCATTTAATGCTTACAGCACGTCTTGACCCAGACTGGCCACATTTCAAAGACTCAATAGACACACGTGGTTGGTGGCCACTGTGCTAGATTCTAGGGCATCTCTAACTGATTTATTGGTACAACCTACAGCTGGGATTGGTCTATACTGGTAAATTGCAATTGCTATTCTAACAGGTTATTTTGACAATGTCGGCTCTCCCCAGTGCTGCTTTGTCATTGGGATTTTGACACAGCCCGGGAGCTCCGGTACAAACATATTTGGTGGGATGAATGCCCAGAGTGCTTTGACCTCTACAGTGAAGGCTAATGGCCACACACAAAGAATGAATGAGCTCAATGCCCTCATTGTGCAAGAGGGACGGGGGTCAGGTCAGAGGGGACATGTGGACACCAGGGAACAGAGCAGTTCTAAGTGGTTCATGGGGTTGTTTTCCACACTTTCCTCCCAGTCAATTTAACATTAATCTTGAGTTTCTCTCTCTTTTTTTTTTTTTGCCATTCCAAGTGTTGTATCAGGTCTTTGCCTTTGGTTTAATCGCATTCCTGTAAGGATTTTCTGTAGCTGGTTGCTGCAGACACCAGGGCACTCTATGTAGAGGTATCGCTAGCCGGGGGGACAGTTTCCTCCACCATCCCCAAACAACGGAATCCAAGTTCTTGGCCCTGCTGACCCTGATTATGGGAGGCCTCCAGGATCCCTACCCCCAGCCCCCAACTCCCTCTCAAGTTTCATGGCTACACATCCAGATAGTTGTTTGTTTCTGTTGTTCTTGTTTTCATCACCCCCTGGATATTCTGGAGACATTTTTAACTTAATATAAGCATAAACTCATCATTACCCCCTCAAGCTCCTCCTCCTTCTGTGTCCCCATCTCACTAAGTGGAAGCCCCCTCCATCCAGGCTCAAGCCAAAGACCTGGTCTTTACACCCTCTCCTTCCCCGCTGACTCTTCACATCCCATCAGTTTCCACGTCTTGGTGTCTCATCTCTGCGCTGTATGTTGTGTCTTTTCCTTCCTCTTTATCCACGTGGTCACAGTTGTAGTGCAAGTGGCCATCTTTTGGGTGAATTCTCGCTAGAGTCTCCTCGCTGGGCTTCTGGTCTCCAAGACTCCCTCCTTCTAGTGCATCAGTTTATTCCTGATAGAGCCACTGTTCTTAAACACAAACCCAATGATGTCATTTTTCTTCTCTAGCTGCTCCCATCGCCTACAAAGAAAATTATCCCCCCTAGTGTGACATTCAGGTAATTGTTACCGACCAAGGTCCTTGGCCTCCTTAGTCAGTAGAAATTGATAAGAGGCCAGACAAGAAATTCAGGCAAGCCTTTATTGGGCCCCTGTTGCAGCAGAGGGGAGTGAGAACCAGTAACAGTTTCCCTTGCTCGCTCCCTGAGCGGGGGGCGAGCTTGTTCCTTACATGGGGTGAGGGTAGGGGTGTGTCCAGGGGTCTGGTCAGAGGGGTGGCTTAGGTGTTTTGCCCACACCTTTGGAGGTGTTGAGTGCAGGGGGCATGCGCAGTACCCTGCTTTTGCTCTTGGCTCTTCAGAAGTAGCAGTTGGGTTTTTGGTCTTTTTGTATCTTGTGGTCCATAATTTGCCCCAACTGTGCATGCACGCAGTTATTTTTAGTCCCTTATAGTTTCTTTGTACTTTGTTGCTCAAGGAGACGTTTGTCCAGGTGCAAGCACTGAAGCAAAGCGTCCCAGGTCTCAGGTCTCAGCATGTCTCATAATCAGGCCCCTCACTACCTGTTCAGTGTCTGCTGTTGCCACTGCCCCCGGGATGTTCTACTGTAGCATTACTGACGCTTCACCCAAATCCATGGTTTCCCTGTCCTCTGTGCCTTCGCACACACTGAGTCTCGTGCCTAGATTCAGCTCTCCTCCTCGTCTGCCTAAAAATTCTGTAGGTCTCCCCTAAATAACTCAAGTGTCACTTCTTCCATGAATCCTTCCCTGAACTGAGGTCAGAGTTAGGTCTCCTTTTCCCACGTCTCCACTATTGCACCCATACACCACCCCACCCATGCCCCGTACACGTCACACTAAGGTGTTCAACAGCTCACTGTGGAAAAAGGCAAGACCACCATCTAAGGGTTAAGCTCTCAGGCTTGTCCCACATGGATAGTAAGTTTGGCCAGATGCAGAATTATCATTTCATTCATTCAGTGTCTGCCTCATGTCCTGTGCATGCTGTTCCTTGGATGGCTAACATTCACCTACAGATGTGTAGGTGCCAGATGCAAAAGCCAGGGTGTCTCCACTGCAGCTGGAATAACGGGGCTCAGCTGCAGCAGGAGCTGTGTCAATGCTGGTGTTGGCCAAGCTCCAGTACAATGGCGCCAATGATGCCATCTGCTGAGTTCCACCCACTGTGATTAGCACATGATTAGGTGTTTTCATTCCCATTTTAAAGCTGAGGAAACTGAGGCTTGAGAAAGTCAAGTAACTTTCCCAAGACCCCACAACCATGATGGGGATAGAGCCAGGATCTGACCCCTTAGTTGGCCTCAGATCCCACATTCCTTCCACCATACCAAATGCCTCCCAAATCTGTGATATGGTTGGTGGTGATATGAGTATGGTATACAGGTGATCTAGTTCCTCAGGAAGAAGAGTAAAGGACGAGCCAGATTACAGTGGGTCCTGGGCTCCACTTGGGCACAGAGACAGACCAGGAGCCATGGAGAAGACTTAAAGGCTCTCCATGTAAGGTCAGTTCCTACAGCATCAGAGCAAACACCGTGGATGCTGTCTTATTAGGTCGATCTGATATGGGACCTCCTTCAAGGAGAACAGGGGGGTTGCTTTGCCATTTGGTTTTAGAGTCAGTTCACTGCAGCTTTCAGAGCTGAGCCCCGAGGCTCCCAAGGAGTGGTGAGTTTTGTCTGTGAAAATACACATGTTCCTTTGTTCTGCTCCCAGGAGCTTCACCTCTATTAAACAAATGAACCAACCACAGCAACGCAACCAACTGCTTTGGCATGAGTGCATTTGCTCTAAGAAAACATGTATCCAGATTGCTGTAAACTACCTTTTGCCTTACAGACTAATGTTTTCATGGGGAGGGACTTGATGGACTAATGAGACTCTTTGATGGACCCAGTGAGATCATCGGGCAAGGCTTGTGCTCAGGTTTACAAGCTGTGGTCCAGGAACATCTAGGAGTTTATGAAAGCTTCAAAGGTTTCCACTGAAGTATTTTCCAAGCAGAGTTGAGTTTTATGTAAGATGGCAGATTTGCTAAAATGCCTTATTTATCATGACTTATTTCAGGTATACAAAAACACATAAAGAGTATAGACCTATATAACTATATGTGTGTCACCCAGATTCAGAAATAAAACATTGCTAATAGGGCATTATCCCTCTCCTTACCTTCTCAGACGTGACGTCCATTTTATAACTTTATTTATATTTTTACTACCAATGTTTATAATAAAAGGTCAGTGATATTATATGTGTATTTTAGTGCTTTCCGGAAATTGTGCCTAAGTATATGAACCTCCTGTGACTTGTTCTCTCCACTCAGCAGTTTGTGTGTGCACGTCACCAACATGGATGTGTACAGCTGTAGGTCATTCATTTTCCCTCCTGAAGGAATTGCTAGAGAACAGCAGTGCATGAATCTACCACAAGTCCTATATCCATTCTCTTTCTTTTCTTAGTCATGGCAAACAATATTGCCCTGTCCATCCTTATATACATCTCCTTGAACTCATAGGGGAAAGTTTCCCCAGTGTCTACACCGGGAGGGGAATTTCTGGGCTGGGAGGTGTGAACATCCTAACATTTACTAAATTGCTCTAAAAAGACAGTGACCATCAAAACACATTTTATTTCCCTGTATTACACCTTTCTCTTCACTGTGTTCTTTGTTAGGCATATCTGTGTACAATTAAGGATGATACCAAGAATAGAAACAGCATAAATGTTTCTGTCTATATACACAACATTTATTATACTTGTTGCATTATGTCTTCAGGATGAAAGTAAGAGAGATATTTGATTACTTCCCTCCAAAACCTCCATCGGCTGTCATTCTACTCTAACATGTACATTCTCTCCTTTTTAAAAAATTTTATTTATTTATTTTTTAAATTGAAGTATAGTTGATTTACAATGTCATGTTTGTGTCAGCTATACAGCACAGTGATTCGGTTATACATATATAAAAATATATTCTTTTCCCTCATAGGTTATTACAAAATATTGAGTATAGTTCCCTATGCTATGCAGTAGGTCCTTGTTGGTTATCTATTTTATGTATAGTAGTGTGTATATGTTAATCCCATCCTCCTAATTTATCCCTCCCCCTCCTCTTTTCCCTTTGGTAACTATAAGTTTTTTTTCTATGTCTGTGGGTCTATTTCTATTTTGTAAATAAGTTCGTTTATATCTTTTTCTTTTTAGATTCCACATATAAGTGATATCATATGGTATTCGTCTTTCTCTGTCTGACTTACTTCACTTAGTATGATAATCTCTAGGTCCATCCGTGTTGCTGCAAATGGCATTATCTCATTCTTTGTTATGGCTGAGTAATATTCCATTGTATATGTGTATCACATCTTCTTTGTCCATTCATCTGTTGATGGACATTTAAGTTGCTTCCAACTCACATGTACTTTCAATGTCATCATCCCAATATCCCAGTGCCCTCCCTACTGTGCATTGCATTATATGTATGGCATTAATATATGTCACTAATGTATGTATATATGTATTTATGGCATTAATCAGTATGCCCTGATCTGGGGTGACTTGATTTTACTGGGGTTTTTTATATGTGCTCCTTTGCTCTGTCCTTTACATAAGAGAGCACATATAGAAAAAGAAATTTTCTTTACAAAAAATTCATAAAACTATAATGAAACCTGCTAGACTGGTACTAAAGCCAAGCCCACCTCCTTTAAGGCTGTCCAAGGAAGGAGAATCTCCACATGGAAAGAGATGACAGCTAATCCTCCAAGCTTCTATTCCTTTTTCTGGAGGCCCAGCTTCCCAGAGGAATTGCTCAGTATTTATTGCCATCACTACTAGGCTGGCCTCAGAGACACTATTGCCAGTTCTGCTTCTCAGGGGGCCTCTGTGAGCATTTTTATTTTACATTTCAACCCAATAATCTTCAAAACACAAATAGTAGGAGAGGACTGTGTACCATCTGATGCTGCCTCATCTGATGACTGCCCCCAAGCACAGGCCCACGATTGTACCATCCACTATATTTCTTTCAGGCTAATGAGGAAAGAGCAGAGATTTACTTAGTAACAGATGACGTGGTTCTGCCACATGCAGGGCCAAGGGCATCACCCTGTATCATTAAAGGTTTTGCAGAGGTTTGAGCAGGAAAAAAATGAGAGGAGAATTGACTTCTCAGACCACACGTGGTAATCTCGGCATGCCACACTCGAAAGAACCCACCGTGTGTGGGTCAAACATATTCACGCTGAGAGCAGCAATTTCGTTTCAGCCAAAAAATATCATCAGTTTAAATCGATGTTAATTTGAATTTTATTGATTTTACACATATATGTGTGTATTTAATTTACAAATTTGACATTTTAGTTATATAAGAACTCTAAGCATAAAAAGATATCTTTTTTTAATGGTTGCAAACATTTAAGTAACTAAAATTATTATAAAAAGAAGTGAAGCCAGCCCCGGAAGTCTGGGAGTAGGTTGTCCTTGAAAGGGGTTCACACATTTCTCAAGAGAAATCAAATCTCTTGGTATAGCTGAGACCCAGATGGAACATTTCCCTGTGACTTTGTCATCTCTGTTGGGAGGAGTAAGTCACTCATCTTCAGTCCTTGTGGAGGCTCCTATTTGTCCCCTTCTTTGGCAGAGGCCTTCCTTCTTCATTGCCTGCGGTTCCTGCAAAGCTGCCGGAGGCTCTCAAAATCCATATCCTGGAGCTTGAGGTCAAGAGAGAGACAGAACCTCCCTGCCCAACCTCTCTGGGACCACCTCCTGTCTGTTACTTCCTGTTTCAGTTGGGTCCAGTCAAGTGTTTCAAACCCAGATCATTTGAGACAGGGAATTGCTTACCCAGGTGCTGGAAGAGGTGAGACGCTGAGCAGGGGATGGTGAAGTGACAGCAGGAAGCCACTATCTCCCCCGTAAGGCTGTAGGGACACAGGGAGGGAGCGAGGTTACCTGAGTGCACCACCCTGAGCCAGCTGTCAGGAGTTAGGGTCCCAGCGGAGGCTGCCTGGGAGGAGCCAAGTTCATGGAGGGAGAGACGGCCAAGGAGAGGCAGCCCTAGAAGCTCAGAGACAAAGGCATCTCCCTCCAGTCTTCCCTCACCACTTCCCATTGTCAAAGCCAACAGCCAGTGAGCCTGGGAATGCACTTGCCTGTGACCCAGAGCAAGGGAAAAGAGGGAAACAGGCATATGAAGGCATGCCTATTGAGTTGTATTTTTTGTACAACGACCCTCTTCTTCTCTCAGATAACTGACACTGGGAATGACCCTTTATGAGTGACACCCCCTTTGACACATTGGTATGGCCTCACTCTATGTTGGGAACGGTAAATAGGATTCCTGTTTTGTACCATTGTCATTGGTTGCTGTGGCTGCCTGGGTCCCCGTGTTGATGTTCCTGTGACTCTGTCTGTGCATGTGCAGTCGGGAAAAGAGTGAGTGATTGATTAATCATGCCTGTCATGAGTGCAGAAGGCGAGTTTCAGCACTCATGTTTGGTATATACCATCTCTATCTTCTGGCTTTATCCAGAAAGTCATTCAGGAGACAACATATAAAAGTTAGCATCTATATGTAACAGATTTGAATCTTAGTCTGTCTACAAGGCGTAGGTGCACAAGAGTGTCCATTGCTTTATTTTCTCAAATTGAATTAATTTGAGTCTGAGTTTTCAGCCCTGTAGATGGGCAGGGATTACTCTCATCACTCTTTTTACGTGGTGCGTGGAAAATGGAAAAAGACCTCTTTCCAGTCCATCACGGCCACCACTGACTACTCAATGTCCAGCCTCCATGAGGCAAGTTGGGTAGCTCTCTGCTTTCCTGCCTTGTGTGGGACCCAGGAGTCTTTGCCAAGGTCTGGAACCCTAGTGCCCAGGGTCCAGCATTCCCAGGAGCCCC
Organism: Balaenoptera physalus; assembly: GCF_965194825.1. Taxonomy (NCBI): domain Eukaryota; kingdom Metazoa; phylum Chordata; class Mammalia; order Artiodactyla; family Balaenopteridae; genus Balaenoptera; species Balaenoptera physalus. The sequence goes on along the minus strand of NC_138883.1, from coordinate 172,219,614 downwards.
TTGCTGCCATCTCCCCCTTGGATCTTGCCTTCTTCCTGGGGCTCCACCAGAGAGTGGGGTAAAGATCTCTACTCTCACAGAACACGGAACCACCTCACCTCTATCTGCATCTCAGGCTGGGGGAGTCTCTCTTCTCTACATTCTTAAGTCCAAGAGGCTCAACAGAGGGCGTCCAGAAGGAAGACATTTGTCCCCAGGTATCCCCTTTGGTCAGTGCAACCAAGATGCTGACCAGATATTTTTATTTCCGTTTCACTGGCTGAGTTACTCTCTTTAGACTTCTCTAATGGGAGCACATGGATATATCTGGTTTGGCTACATATCTATTTATTTTTTGGCAAATTCTGGTGTATTAAGAGACGGCATGAATGCATTACATTGCCTTCTCTTTGTGTTGCCCAGAGTCCCATTCTCTCTCCCTTCTCCCCCTGGGAATCCTGGCAACATCTTTTCAACGAGCTGGGTTTTAGGAAGCTAGAAACTGGGGTAGAACGTGTCCTGCAAGCAACTTCTTCCTTTGGGCTGAGGTGGAAACTTTCCTGAAGTGAGAGGCACAGGAGCCTGCTGCCTTTCTAAAACAAAGGAAAGAAAAATATAAGGAGAAAAGAAATTAAACATCTCCAAAAGTAACCTACAGCATTTCTAAGAAGCATACCCTGGAGGTGGGAGGGAGGGAGGGAGAAAGGGTTACAGGGAGGATGGGCTGCTCTCCTTGTAGAAGGTTTTCTTCCTCTAATCAGACATTCATCCTCCTACAAAGGGCAGAAACCCTCCCAGGCACAGGGGGTGTGCCAGCAAATAAACTACCAGAACTACCTCAAGGAGCTTCGAACTGGGAAGTCAAGGTATTTCAATAACCTTGGTCTTCGCCTCTGACCAGCATGTGAAATCCCTAGGCTATCACTAAGGTGTGATTCTAAACTGAGATTGCTTTAGAAAAACCCTGTAGTTGGCAATTACAAGGTCTTTCCGTGAATGAGTATGAAATCGGTGGAGTAATTTATAGAGTAATTTTTTAAAGTACTGATGTATTTACACCTTGTTTCATTAGCTAAAGCTTCCTGGGAGAGGAGCTGGGGAGGAAAATGGAAATGTGTAGTTTGGGGTTCCTGGCTGTGAGCGTGTCTCCTAGGAAACCACGTGTGATGGAGTGCGATAGGGTCTCCAAAACGGGAGAGGAGGAGTGAGAAATACGAAGGCGAATATGCACAGGGAAAGGAAAAAATAAATCATTGGCTGAGCCCCACAGTCTTCAATTCATAAAGAAAATACTCTATTTTTAGTGAAATCTTTTGGAACTGCTGATAAGGTTGAGGTGGGTATAGGGTGGGAGAAGTCAAAACGGATATATTGGTTGGACTGGAATGCAATCTAATTTCATTAATATGCAAAAAATTAAGCAATGTACAAGTGAAATAACAGCATCACCTCTACTTTGGCATCCCAGCATAAATGAAAATAACAATCTAATTATCCTCTGAGAATGAAACTGATACTACTTACTCCCTATCAGCAAGTCATAGGCGTTGGTTTCTTTTGACCAATGGAGGCCAGGAAATTTATGAAATGCCCATGCTCCTTCATCTCCTTCCTTTTATGACCAAAGCATCAACCTAGATCCTAAATGAAAGAGCGCTGGCTAGGATGGGGATGCCACTTGGGGACAAGAAGCCTATGAGTTAACCCCCTGTCCTCCAACCTCCCTGAGGATGGGAAGTGGAGCTAGCTACATGTTTAAGGTGATGGGGGGATATTTAAAAGGCATTTACAGCAAACCCACTGGATATTTCTATGCCTCTAATATCGATATAATTAATACTGAAGTACAATATTAAGTACATTATGGCAGGAATCCAGTTGCATGATGAATGTTGTAATTTCTTTTTCTTCCCCCATGCTGTACATTACATACCTAGGACTTATTTTATAACTGGAAGTTTGTGCATTTGGAACCCCTTCACCCAATTTACCTGCTGCCCCATCGCCACCTCTGGCAACTACCAATCTGTTCTCTGTATCTCTGAGCTTAGTTTTTGTTTGTTTTTGTTTTTATTTTGTTTTGTTAGATTCCACATATAAGTGAGATATATGGTATTTGTCTTTCTCTATCCGACTTATTGCACTTAGCATAAATGCCCTCGAGGTCCATCCATGTTGTCACAAATGGCAAGATTTCATTCTTTTTTTATGGCTGAATCATATTCCATTGTATGTATGTATGTATGTATACATACACACACACACACACACATGCAGGCACACACATTTTCTTTATCCATTCATCCACTGATGGACATTCAGGTTGTTTCCATATTTTAGCAATGTTTCCAAATCTTAAGGTGATGGGAATATTTAAAAGACATTTACATCAAGTTCACTGTATATGTCTATGCCTCTAATACTATTAATATTGAAATATTAAGCATATTATGGGAAGCAGTTGCCTGATGAGTACTGTAATTTATTTTTCAATTGAAATTCTTCTGTGACACGTGTTTTCTGCGAAAGCAATGGACCCTGAAAGAGTACAGTTTCACTGTAAACAGTACAGCTCAGTAAGTTTTAAGAACTTGGCATTGAGTTGATCATGATGTTTGTGGGTTCTTAGAATCACCCTTATCAATGTTTTGTCATTTCTGTGCTTTGATGTGTGAATTAGGTTTATTTTCAGTGATGTGTATACACGTATTATACCTCATTTATAATTACAAGTGTGTGGGCATTTGCCTATATCTGGGTCTGTATGTGGAAGTAAAATCTCACTGTAAACCTTTAATCATCTAAGAAGTACATTAACACTATGAGGTCTTGCCCCAGATTTTAACGTTAAACATTCCTGGTTCTACAACTCCTCAAAGAAACAGGGGGAAAGGTTTTTTTCATTGTTTCTTTTAAAAGAGGGAGGGGTTTCCTCTGGATTTTAGAACACTTTGAGAACGTCTTCTTTGTTCATTCATTGTTTGCAAGGGAGAGTTCCCGGTTGAGGACGTGGTCAACTCATGGCCATGAGTTCTGGTCGAGTGTGTTGAGAATGGAATGGTGATTTCTATAGAATGGATGAAAAGAGTAAAACAGTCCTGACATGTAAACGTCCTGGAGCTCATTAACCTGGAAATGGAAAAAGGGCGGGTAAAACACTGTATTTCCTTTCCACATCTGTCTACATCTCATGGACTCCAGAATGGTAAATAGGGCATGTTCACTCTTCAAGGGCGTGGTGGGACTGAGTCTTCCCCCAGACCTTCTCGGTAACACTGTAGCACAGCACAGTACTTATTAGCAGAGGGTGTACCTCTTAAGGGAATGAGGACAGCTAACGTTATTGAGAGCGTTCTTAAGAAATTAATGGAATTAAATGATCCTCAAACACCTTGAGATAGGAAGAATTTCAACCATTCACTCCTTTACAGATGAGGAAACTGAGGCACAGAAACATTAAGTAATTGTTCCAAGATCACATAGTAAGTGAAGGAGCCAGGATTTGAACCCAGGCGGGGTGGGTCCAGAGCCTGCATCCTTAGCAAGTCTCTGTGGCACCTCTGGTCTGGAGTTGTGGCTTGGCCCCAGCATCTAGAGCCAATTGACTCCCATTAGGAACATAATGGACACCCATCAGGTCTGGCTCTGGACCTTCTCACCCCCACCTGTCCTTCAGACTCTCACCTGATTTGGCTCATAAGCTATTCATTAGCTGCAGGTTGGCATGAGGAAAGGAACATTTGTATCTTTTCCAAAAGCTACTGTGTCCTAGGGTTCCGAAATCTGTAAAATCCAGGCCATCTTTCAATGAGCTGTCCTGTCTGGCAATTTGTTTATTTATTTATAATTTATACTTTTTGTCTAAAGAGGAGTTGAAGCAGCATAATAAATATGTAGACATGTGCTTATTAAATGAAAATAGAAAATTGCAAACCTAAAGAGGAAATGAAGCAAATAGATGATGATATTTACTATAATTAAGCATTGCTGTCATTTGCCCCGGCTGATCACATATAAAACTGCACATTTATTTTCAACCCATCAATGAACTCATTTGTACTGGGAACCTGCCTCGTGCCCAGCAAGTGGGTGCTCTCGGTGAGACAGAGATGTTGAAGACGTGGCTGTTGAAGACATGGCTAGATACTGACATCGAACCTCAGGGAAAGTCTGGCACGCGTGCACCAAGAGACGAGAACAAGATCACATCTCATGCTGTGCCATGTTGTGTCAGAAATGGTGTCAGGAGGGGCTCTGCGAAGTGAAAAACCGGCCAGGTGTGGGAGAGTTCATCCCTAGATTTTCAGAATTCCAACAGGTATCAGTTACCTCATCATATACTGATAATGGCCATGATAAGAGTCAACAGCTGGAAGATGAGTAGGGAGCTGCTCAAAATGGTAAACACTGCTTTGCTATCTACTGCGTTGTGTCCTGTTGTGTTGAATGGTATCACATTGTACTACTATTGGACCCATGCATCTTCAGAGGAGATGCCTGGCCTGCTTACCTCCTACACTATGTAGGAATCATTTCCTTCCTGTATCATTTCTGTCACATGATCATCTAGCTGCCACATCCAACATAGTGGAGGAATGATGACAAAGAGAAGTGCTAACGTTTATCGAGCACTTTCCGTGAGCCAGCTTTTAAGCATTCCCCATGTAGAACTCACTGAATCCTTACACTAGCTTTATGAGGTAGGGCCTGTTACCAACCCCATTACAGAGATGAGGACATTGAGAGGCAGATATGTTTAGTCATTTGCTTAAGGCCACAGGGCCGGCAGACAGCAGAGCTCTTAACCACTAAGCCTTCTGAGATGATGATTTCATTTCCAGATTGTATTGTTAGGAAAATGTTCTAAGGTTTATCTGAAATCTACCTTCGCCTGCCGAGATCCAGTGATCCTATTTTATCCTATCAGTATAGAATAAGCTGGTTCCTCTTCCAAAGGAAAATGTTCCCAAACCTTTGTCAGGAAGCCTGCTCCTTACTTCTAAGAAAGGCAAACACACCTCCAGTTATTTTAGGAATTTTTTGTTTTTGTATTTTGGATCAGTTTCTGTCTCAGGCAACATAGTGAGAGATTGAGAGCCTGTCTTCTGGACCCAGGCAGTGTAAGTTCAAGTCCCCGTTCTGCCAGCCATTAGCTTTATGACCCTGGACATGATGTTTAACCTCTCAGTGACTCAGTTTCCTCAGCTAGTAATAGTAAATATAATTTTTGAAGATATAATTACTAAACTAATAATAAAATCAGCAAAAAAGCCTCGTCATAATGTTTAAATTGTTTGTGTGTATAACACAGGGCCTAGCACAGGGCAGGTAGGTCTTATGATTGCTGGAACCCGCCTCCTGAACCTGGGGAACAATGTCTTAAGAAGCAGCCCTCAGAACTGGACACAGATAGGATGAGACACTGAGCGTCTCAATGACCTGTGTGTAGAACTCATTTTTTAAATTGGTGAGCATTAGTTGATTGTATATATTATCTCGATATGGGGAAGAGAAGGAAGAGTGTGATCTGGGGGAGGTTTATTAAGTGACTCTTCCAAAGTCACTCAATAAATCAGTGGTAGAATTAGGATTACAATTCTCGTTTCCTGTGGCTTTCTTGCTTACTTAGCAGTTTTCCTCTGTGGTCGTCACCCACCTTATGTAGGCTACTTACGCTTCTTCCGCTTGTCCTTGTATGTATGTGTTTGCTTTGTCTTTCTGTTTCAGTGTAAGCTTGCTTCTGTTCACGGTAACACTATTCTCCAGGTCACCCCAGAAATGAACCTTGAAGTGACCTTGGATTCCTTTCTCTTCTTTGCCACCTACATCTCATCAACCACCAACAATTCCTGCAGGCCTCAGTAAAACGAAGGAGGAACATTAGATGGTTTCAAAACACCTTTCAGTTCTAAGAGTTTGTCTTGCTAAAGCTGGACAGTAGTTAAAGCAGTAAAAACAGATTTTAACCAGGAACTACTGCAATAGAGGAAAAGAGACCTAGGGGAAATGGAATAGGGCTACATTCTGAATACAGCATGGACAAGTGGGGATTTATAGCCAAGGAGCGGAGGGGGGATCCGTGGATAGAAAATTACTAAGAGGAGACTTCAGGGGTAAGGGATGATTCTGGCTAAAACAACTTGATAGGATTCTTGCTGAAGGGAGGCCGGGGTGATCAGACATCGCCTGAGGAATCTGATCAGATATTGACATGATCAGATGTCAAGGGTGGGTATTCTAAACCAACTTGACAGGATTCTTGCTGCAGTTGGATGATGCCAGCCCCACAAGGACACAAGGATGGACACTGAATGTCAAGGCCTGGAGGATTTAGAGGAGCCTGACTGGTGAAGGGGAGAGTCTGTCTCGGTTTCCACGGCTTTGTCTCAACCCCATGATTGCCATCTCCAGAATTTCTCTTAAACCCACATCCTTCTCTGCAGTGTCCCATTCATCAGGCTTCATCACCCAACCCCAGAACCAAGCAGGGTATGAAACAGTTTTGGGTTTTCTCATGCCAAAGCTACTCCCCGCTCGAACCAAGGCTTGAGAGATTGTCCCCTGTCTTTCAGGCTCAGAGATGGCCATTTCGTCTATCAGAATAAATTCCCATGTGGCACCCTGGCATGATAATACCCTTGTGAGTAACGCAAATTGTGCTGAGACAATTACCAAACATGATAAAGCCGCTGACAGCAGACAGAAAAATGCTGTAAAGACACATTTACTGCCAGTGGGATGGTTTAGAGCAGAAACCCATCAGAGTTTTGTGCTTTTCAATTTAGACAATGTAAATTGTGTGTGATGCCGACGAAAAATAATTATTTCTACTATTTGGAAGTTTCACCTAACACACCAGAGATTAAAAAGTAAAAAGGAGGGCTTCCCTGGTGGCACAGTGGTTAAGAACCCGCCCACCAATGCAGGGGACACGGGTTCGAGCCCTGGTCTGGGAAGATCCCACAGGCCGTGGAGCAACTAAGCCCGTGTGCCACAACTACTGAGCCTGAGCTGTAGAGCCCTCTAGCCACAACTACTGAGCCCATGTGCCACAGCTACTGAGCCCACATGCCACAACTACTGAAGCCCGCACGCCTAGAGCCCGTGCTCCGCAATGAGAGAAGCCACCGCAATGAGAAGCCTGCGCGCCGCAACAAAGAGTAGACCCTGCTTGCCGCAACTAGAGAAAGCCCGCACGCAGCAACGAAGACCCAACGCAACCAAAAATAAAAAATAATAAATAAATAAATAAATTTTTTTAAAAAAAGTAAAAAGGAGCAAGAGAAATAAGAAAGAATTCTGTTGAGTTATTAGACTCTTGTTTTCCCTCCTCCCCTCTCCCCAACCCTGAGAACCAGTTCCCAGGGGAGTTTGTGTCCTTGTTGTCTGAAGGCACTAGTGACTGTGTGACCGAGTGCTGTCACTCCCAGGAATAATGCTGATTTGCATTTACACAACCTAAAGTGAAATGAATGAACTTCCAAGGAAGAAATTTTGAATATCAGCCAGCAGGTGGGGAGGACTTGGGGACCCTCAAATCCTCCCCAGTAGCATATAGGCGTCCCCTCTTCCACTTCCATGTTACCCACACTTCCACATCTTTTCAGTGTTAACACTTTACTCCACCTCTTCCACACTCTCACCCTTTGTCCTCACTTAGTGAAAAGGGTACAGACACTCTACCTTGTGTTCCATTTTTATTACACTAACAGCATGTACTTTGGCAGCCAGAAATGGCAGGAAGATTCAAGCTCAGATGTCTAGGAGGCTCAAACTTTAATTCTACCCGTTAAAATACTCTCTGGCTTTAAGCACTTCTCCGTACCCTGTTCTCATTTTCTCTCATCTGGAAAGGAGGGTGTTGGGTTATATTATCACTCAGAGACTCTTCCAGCTTGGAAAGCCCTGACGCTAGTCATGATTACAAATGCTGGTTTTGGAGAGCTTATTGGATGCAGACTCTTCAGATCTATGTCCTAGAGCCAGATTTCCAGTTAAGGGTGCACATCTCAGTGTTTCTGCTTCTCTTAATTCTCTTAGGGTGTGGGATGGGTTTTTGACAGTATTTGTACTGGAAGAAGCAATCACCATGAGATTACAGCTTCTGAAGGGTCAGCATTTTACTAGGTCACATCTTCTGCTTAAATTGCTTGACAGTTACCCTTAATAACAGAGAGTACCCTTTACTTAGAAAACCCGCGCTCAACAATTTAGAGGAGGTCACCAGATCATGTGTATAAATGATGCACTCATCCTGAATAACCAGAGAGGAAGCATACTGAAGGGGGTTAATGATGAGAAAGCTGGAACTTTCTGACAAAAACATCTTTCCTGTTAGTAGCACCTTTGTTTAAAAAACTACTTTTCCATTCCTTATAATGTCTATTATTGATCCTAATAAAAGCCAGTCACCCAAACTGTGTTTTTTTCACGAACCTTCCTTTGTGACGGCTGAGCCAGCAGAGCAGATGTGCATTCTGTGATGTTTAAAGGGAAATGAGATCTTTCAGTCGACCAACCTTTGCTGAATATTCCATCACTGTGCCAGGCATCAGAGGATCCAAAGACACAAGAAGCTGGTAATGCTGGGGAATCACACACACACACACACACACACACACACACACACATATACACACACACACTCAAACCCCAAACTCTAAACCAGAAAGACCGCGTGGCGAGAAGCACTGGAGAGAAGAAAGTGGAAGCAACCAACCTCGATGTGAAAGTATCGAGGGAGGAAGCAGTTCGTCTTGTCTGGGGGCGGGGAGTGGGGAGGGCTGGGGCGATCCTCAAGGGAGGTGTTAGGGGAATGGTAACCTCTGAGGTGAACTTTAAGGAGAAGTAGGATTTCAGTAGGTGGAGGGGATGGAGATGGAGCTGTGGAGGAAAGTGTTATGGGCAAGAGGAACGGCTCCCCTATTAGGGTTCTCCAGGGAAATAAAACCAATAGGATGTGTGTGTACGTGTGCGCACACACACACACACACACACACACACACACACACAGACTCTTTATATATATGTAAAGAGATGTGTTATGAGGAATTGGCTCACGTGATTATGGAAAACAAGTCCCAAGGTCTGTAGGGTGTGCAGCGAGCTCTAAGACCGGCAGGCGTGAGGCTCAGGGAGAGCCAGTGTTTCAGTTCTAGTCTGAAGGCAGGAAAAAAGCTGATATCCCAGTTTGAAGACAGTCAACCAGGAAGAATTCCCTCTTACTCGGGGCAGGGTCAGCCCTTTGTTCTATCCAGGCCTTCAACTGATTGGACAAGGCCCAGCCACGTGGGGAGGGCAATCTGCTTTACTCGGTGTAACCATTTAAATGTTAATCTCATCCCGAAACACTCTCACAGTCACACCCAGAATAATGTTTGACCAAATATCTGGGTACCCCGTGGACCAGTCAAGCTGACCCTTAAAATTAACGATCACAACCTGGGCAAAGGCAGAGCAGAGGGTAGATGCTCTGTGTGTTTCTGGATGAGTCCCCGACGTGAGAATGGGCAGGACGTGATGAGCGATGAGGCTGAATAGGTTGTACAGGGTCCCGTGGTGAAGGGGCTTAGGTGCCCTGCTCTCTGGACCTCTTTTACTTACTTGTAAAATGTGATAAAAACGCTTCCCTCACAGTTGCTGTGAGATTTAAGTGCAATTCCTGCAGTGGCTTCTGCGGTGGCTGGCACGTTCTGGGAGCTCAAAAATACTCATACCTTCCCTTGCATCTTCTGAGTGGGGACTTGTAAAGGCTCCTTGTCTACCCATTCCTGGGCACAGGCTCCTGATAAAATATCAGATCATCACTGTCTCTTAAGCTCAGAAAACGTGTCCAATCTTCATCTCCTCGAAATCTTCCCTCTCCCTGGAGTGTCTTCTTACCAGTGCCTGTCTCTGCCCCCCACGGCTAGCACCTTTGGACAGATGCCCCTTTGGGACAGACTGCCACAGCCTCCCTTTGTGGTTGAGTCTCTGCTGTCCTTGGGGGTGTGCTGATCAGTCACTTGCCATTTTGTGTTTCGGTATTTTAACAAGTAGAGGTTGTATTAGCTGAATATCATGGATGCTAGTAGATAGGTTAAAATTACTAGGCCTCCAACTTGCTACTGGTGGTCCCTTGTCCCAGCAGCATTAGGAAGATAATAAAGCAGGTTGGATTTATTTATTTTGCTATCACTGTCATCAAACGTTTACTGCATTACCAGAACTAGATCATTATCTTAGGGAGAAAGATGAGCCACTTACAAGGCTGTAGAGAGTCTTTTCCACGAGACACCGTTGGATTCAGCTGCTTTGTTCTGCCCACCGTATTGTGAAATCCTGGAGAACAAAGGAACATCTTGGGTACCTTGGTGTTGCCAGCAGTGAACACTGTGCTAGGCGTGTAGATAGTTTGTGAATGAATAAACAAGCTTATTCTTTTTCGGTTTTTTTTTTTTTTTTTTTGGTTAACCATTTTATTTCACTAAGATGATAAACACAGGAAAAGATAATTTAGGAGAGAAGAAGTGGATTCGTTTGGGGATGTGTTGAGATTGACATGTGTCTATGTGTAATCTTAACTGCTAATCTTGTCCAGACTATTATTTCTTACCCTTAATCTTACTATACCTTCACCACATCAGTTTCCTCCAAATCTTTTCTTCATACAGAAGTCAGCCTGATGTTTATAAAAGCAATTCCAAATATATTCCTCTGCTTGATACTTGATAGCTTTTTTATTGAAGTATAGTTGATTTACAATGTTCTGTTAATTTTTGCTGTACAGCAAAGTGATTCAGTTATACATATATATATATACTTTCTTTTTTTTAAATATTCTTTTCCATAATGGTTTACCATAGGGTACTGAATATAGTTCTTTGTGCTATACAGGAGGACCTTGTTGTTTATCCATTCTGTATATACTAGTTTGCATCTGCTAATCCCAAACTCCCAATCCATCCCTCCCCCAGCCCCCTTCCCCTTCCCCTTGTCAATCACAGGTCTGTTCTCTATGTCCATGAGTCTGTTTCTTAAACAAGCTTATTCTTGATTCCTTTAGCATCCAGAGCTAGTTGAAAACTCAGTGACCCATTTTCCATTCCCATTCAGTAAATACGTTGGTCACATTTTGGTCTCTCGGCTTACCTGCCGGGATGCTGAAGTGCTCTTTCTACCTAACAATAACTTCATATTGTGAAGAGCCTGCTTACACTTGCTTAACTGGCCGGGTGAGTGCAGAACAACTCAGTTCAAAAATTTTGGTGTGCCCAGCCCCGAAATGCTCCCCAGGGCAAAAGGACTTGGGGCTTAAATAATCCCATAAGAGAAGGAAAAGAGGCAGGAATGAAATAGGTTCAGATAGGGTGAAAACAAAATTAGAGAACAGAGAAAGGAGGGCAGCAGAACACTCTTTCATATTCAGAGGTGGAGAAAATATATAAGCAGGCGGCAGCTAATGAGAAGAGAGATGATCAGGGTAGGCGAGGAAGCTGGGGCGGGGGACGGGGAGAGCTGGGGACCACATCTTGGAGGTGTTTCTATGCAGTGAGAGCAGGTTTTCCTGGGCTACGTGGCGTGAATTCTTATCATGCCTCCCTACTCATCTCCACTCAACTTCAATCACTTCACTCATATTAGGCAAACAACTTCTTAACGTCAAAATCAGTGTGTGCTGATGGCTCTGGAGGTGCAGGGGAAAATTCAAAGGGTGGGAGTTTCAGTGGGAGAGGAAGAAAGAGAGAAAGATGCCAAACCAACTCAAAGGTTCCGTTCAGTCAAACCCAACATCTTTTTGTCACTTGTCGTTGCTTCAAAACACACACGTTCCCAGGTAGAATTAAAAGCCCGGCTCAGATAGCCAGATGTGCTTGCAGATAGACTGCAAATCTGGTTTCAGAGTCACAATGCATCTTTCCATTGGGGATGGGGCATTAGTCCTATAGAGGAAGATGATTTTTAATGAATTCAGGGTCGATTATACTCGTTCCATTCCAGTGGAAGAAAAACAAAACAGAAGTCGTGAGACCCTCCTTATAGGATTCACCTAAAGAAAATTCCTCCACGCGTGCTGGCTTTCAGGAGGTCAGAATAGCAAGACCCTTGGAGTCTTCACCTAATGAATAGCATGGCTCTCGTTGAGTTGGAATAATTGGCAAGTGCTGAATCAAGGTGGGAGTGACATCATGGGGATGTCACCTGTAGGGAGGGGATAAGATAGGTGCATGCACGGGAACGTCACTGCAATTTGGCATTGCTTCATGGCAGTGCTCTTACACGTCTGCAAAATGCATAAAACTAATTATGAACACTTAAAACCTATGGTTCCTAGAGATTAGTTAACAAGATGATAAGAAAACTTTGAGCAACCTGGCTAGAAAGGGCAGTGAAAGGACCAGGGCTGCCTTTGATGAAGATGGGAAGCCCATTTGGGGAGGACCCAGGGTATGTTGTCAATAGGTTGAGCGTTTAGAATTCATCTCTTGACCATGCACCTCTGAGCACTTGAAAAAGTGAATCAGAAAGCTGAATTCTTAGTTCAGTACTGCTCTTGTACTGAGCACTCGCTTTCTTATTTAAAATTTTTTTCTATGGAAATAGAATGGCAGGTTACCTGTGCAACCTGTAGTCCTAAAACAAAATAGTGCCTCAAAAACTCTTTGATTTCCCTCCTATGGAGTTGTCAAGGGCATTGTATTCTGAGCCTTGACATGATAGGGCTTGTGACCATGTGTTTCTAAACTTGGTCGAGTCCTCATCCTCAGTAATCCTTCTATTTTTTAAAATCTCCCTTGTCGACAGCCAGACAAGACAGGGGTAGTGAATATTTTTCCCCCATTGCCTTAGTCTCCATCACTCTCTCCACCTCATTTATCTTTCTATCTCTCTGATTGTCCTTCCATTCATCCATCCACCCACCCATCTATGTATGCTTTCCAAGGCTCATTGAAATCAAAAAAGAGTTCAAGACATCTTGTAAAAGACATGCTTTATAGCAGAAAAGGAACAAAGAGAGAAATACAAAGGAAAAATGGTCACAGGAAACCGAAGACTGTTAGTCTTCATTTACCGGAAGTCTTGTAGAAATTATCAAAAGGTAAATTACCGCTGTGGCTCTAAATTTGCTAGTAGTCACAGCAAATAGAAGAAATCAGCCTGTCCCGAGACTCACAGGTCGTATCAGATGCTAAAGAGAAACAAGTCCTGCAAACCCCACCTCATCTTCCCCTCTCTCTGCCCATCACCATGTGCTCATAACAAACTATTTTCCCATCTGAATTTACCTTGTGTAGGACTAACTTTTAATACTAGAGGTGGAGAAAGAGGGAGGCCCTTTGTCCTCTAAATGATGGGCTTTTTTCAGAGGATACAAAATCACAAGATATGGGCAGTAAGTAAGCATGATTTAAAGCCGACTCCCATTCTCCAAGCAGGGAAGAAAGGTCCTAGCTGAGCAGGGGAGGAAAGGATTGTGTGCCCACCTCTCTGCATGGGATGCAGCACACAGGAGGGAGTGAATGTTTGGGAGTGGATCCCCGGAAGAGCTGTGTCCTTACTCTTCCAGCAGGAGAAGGACCAGGACATCTGCCAGCTGGGCCTCGGCAGCCGCTGGATGGGGTCCTGCTGGCTCAGGCTGTCCCCCAGCCATGGCTACCACACTCTCCCTACGTGGTCCATGGTCCTGTTGCCGATTGAGATGGCCAAGCGTCTAGAGACCGTGCTGCCCGGGCAGGAGGGACCCACAAATGCTTTGAAAATATATGGCCAAACGCCCGCCTCATTTTTACATTCTCCAACATTACTTTAGCACCTAAAATCAAACTCAATTATTCACTCAATTTTCACATGCCATCTTTATAGTTAAAGCCTAGAGGCTTTTACAAAGTGCTCTTTGTTTGGCCCCAAATAGCCATGTCCCAAAGACCCCTTAGCAAGGTATGATCCTTTCCTGCTAATTCGACATCTATCGATTCTATCACAGGCTGGATTGGAATCACTTGTTCCTTCCACAGCCAAACTTTTGAACCAAATCTTTGAAAATTTGGTCAGAATTCACTTACTCAGATTTCGCTGAGATTTTCCCTCCTTCTTTTTATTGATCTTGCTGATGAGGGCACAGCAAGATAAAATAGGACTAGCTGTTCGTAAATTAAATAATCGGGACGGCTGCCGTGTCTTTAGAATTCTAATGGTACAAGAAAATACAGTTGCTGTCAAGGACCTACTGTAGAGCACAGGGAACTATATTCAATATCTTGTTATAACCTATAATGGATAAGAATCTGAAAAAGAATATTATATATATATATATATTTTATATATATATTTTATATATATATTTTTTATATATATATATTATATATATATATAACTGAATCACTTTGCTGTACACCTAAAACACAGTAAATCAACTATACTTCAATTTAAAAAAAGAGGAAAAAGAAAATACAGTTGTTGAATCTATTGAAAACCATGATAGGGGCTCAACCCCTGTTCAGCAGGTCACAGTGAGGCCAGACCACACCTATGTCAGAATAAGACTCGTTTCCCTCCACCCATGATGTGACCCACAGAGGCAGGACTGGGCTGGTGACACGTCTCTCTGGTGGTTTCCCGTGACGGCCGTGGTGTGTCGTGGTCCTGCCGTGTGCAGAGAAAACTCCAACATCAAATGGAGGGTTTTAAAAGAGAGGAAGGGGGGATGGTGGAAAATACTCAAGACCCAGCTGTCCTACTCAACTCGGGCTGTTATAACACATTATCATAGACCCAGTGGCTTCTACAACAAACATTTATTTCTCACAGTTCTGGAGGCTGGGAGGTCCAAGATCGAGGTGCGGGCAGGTTCAGTCCCCTTCCTGGTTTGCACATGGTTGCTTTCTTACTATGTCCCCACGTGGCCTTTCCTTGGTGTGTGCATGCAGGGAAAAAGAGAGAGACAGAGATATTTTGTGTCTCCTCCTCTTTTTCTAAGGATGTTATTCCCATCATGGGGACCCCTCATGACCTAATCTAACCCTAACCATTTCCCAGAGGCACCATCTCCAAATCCCATCACATTGGGGATGAAGGCTTCAACACAGGAATTTGAGGAGGACGCAGACATTCAGTCCATAGCACCAGCTGTCCCTGTCTTCATCCTCCTCCCTCGTTCCGTGACAAGAGCCTCACAAACTCCCAGGTGCCTGTGGGGTAGCTCGTAGGAAACAGGTTCAGTGTGGCTGGCGACAGTCAAAGACATTAGGAGGTGAAAGCTTCCTGCCGTCTGCTGCTGCGAACCCTTGACAGCCTCCATCCTCAGCACACATGCTCTCCTCTCCTCTTCCTTCAATATTTCTCCGTCTGGTTGGTTGGCAACTTAGAAAGGCAAGCGTGACTCCCTGGGAACTCCCACCTGACTATGTATGTGTACGTCTTCTGCCCCGTTGGTCAGGGATAAGACATTGGAGAGTGCCTGTATGACTGCAGGGCAGAGGGTGACTGCCAGCAGAGCAGGGGGCTTGGGGTGGGAGTACAGAGGTGGGGTGTTTTGATCAAGAGTGAAGAGGTCATTGTAGTGGTCACAGCAACAGGACAGAGGTCCATGATTTCAGTAGCCCAGCTCCCAGCCCTGACAGCGTGGTGCAGCCCTTGCAGGAAAGGAAGAACGGGGCTTCCTGGGTCGGCAACATGCAGAAAATGATCCCATCCATCTAGGGGCACTGTGTCTTGTGTGTCTGTCTCTCCTGAGCCAACATCCTAAAATGTATTTTCGTCTATGCCCAAATTTCTTGTAATGGCCTGGCAAGTGGTTCAGAAGCTTCAGATGAAAGCCTCAGACATTTGATACAGGAGCCGGAGAGCCACACAGCTGAGCCACAGACACTTAACTAAGTCACTCTGTTTTGTTCGTGGGTTGGATCTTTGTCTTTTCCAACAGTCTCCAGGACGGTCACACTTAACTGGATTTCACCATCAAGGCTGAGTATTGAAGCAGGGTGTCCCAGGACAGACACCAGATAGAAGAGACAGCAGGGTGGCGGGAGAGCAGTAACTTGGACGAGCTAGCTAAGCGTGCAGAAGCTTCCCTTTCCTTCTCCCTCCTCCTGCCTCCCGCCTCCCGTCCACTGTGCGGTTCCACATCACCTTACCCTCCCCTCTCTCTGGTGGTTTTGCCAGTCCTGGTGTTTCATGTGTGGCGTAATTAGAGGAGAGATGTGTGAACTCTGCAATTCATTGTTTCCTTTGTTGTAGCAAAAGTATAATTCGGGGATTTGTGTGGTTCAACTCCATACTACAAACGCTGCAGTTCGGTGCTTGTGGTGTAACAGGCCAATTATAGGGGAGCTGCGGAGAAGGTACGCGAGAATTTAACACTGTCTGGTGCAGCTAACCTTTTCCGAAAGAACAACAGACCTGTACCTCTCCAGGTGACAGACATACAAACCAAAGATGCTGGGTTCCACCTGGGCACGTTAACCTCAGACCGAAGCTTGAGCTCCAATCTGGGATCTAGCTGGGATGTCCCGCTGGACAGTTTAGGAGATGCGGGGGCTTAATCTCAAGCTAAATAGATTTCGAAGCCTCCTGGGAGCCTGGTGTTAGGCGTTTTGAGATAAGTATATAAAGCTTTATTTCCTTTGTCGAGTCAATGTACACGTCTACAGATGGATGTGTGCAGGTATGTTGCAATGCTAATGCCTCAGTTGTGTAGCTTATATACAGATGTTTAGGTATGTGATCATCACATTGTTTTTCAAACATGAATGAGAAACTACAGTATGAGTCCTGTGTTAGGTGTCACTTAACAATGGTATCAAACATTTGCAATAAACCCTAAGGAGAAAAAGTAAGAACATTGACAGTGGCAAGTGAAACAGACAAAGGTTTCCAGTTTGGTGGAGGACAAAGGTCTCTGAATATAGTAAAGACAAGAATGGGAGACATGTGGGCATGTGGGGGGGAGAAAGAAGTGTCATGACAGCAAAAGGAGGCGTACTCCCTCCATCTGTGACTGTCGCCTGGGGCTCAGGGGAAAGGAAATCTTGGGTGGGGAGGAAGCATGGTGGGTCCACCAGGCAAGGAAACAGCCTGAATCCAACGGTAGGACCACAGCCCATGGAGGCTGGCAAGGAGGACAACCCCGGGGAACCAGGAGAACAGAGAGGGCATGCTGCAACATGGAAGGAGCTGGAAGGATCATCTACCCAAAGCTTCAGCTAGGTGCCCGCAAGGTGGAAAATGTGGCAGCGTGTGGGCAAAGAGGACTGACAACCTCAAAGGTCAGCTACTGACTTCTTGTTGCTTCATGTTAATTAAAACTGTTAATATCACTTAACAGTAAGACTTCCTGTCTCGTATGTCAGATATTTCCCAACAACCCTGAAAGATGAGGGAGAAGGAACAGGTCAGCTCAGCAGTAGTACACAGGACGAATTACCTAGGGCAATGCATGCATGGCCCCACTGGCAGGTGGCTGAGAAGGGCCCCTTCCTCCCAGGTTGGTGGTCTGCGGGTGGATGCCTCTGTTTCCAGGGGCTGGCCTCCTGCCCAGCAGATGGGCTGCCTGGGAACTCTGTTTCCTAGCAGGGAGCTACCTAAAGTCAGTGCTAATTCCACCGTGGTATTGACCTTCTCTGCAACCCCGAGCTGGTTTTTAAATTGCTGATTCCAAATTGCTTCTACCGTTCACATATATCTAGGAGTAGTAATGGTATTGTTATAAATTATGGGTGATATTTAATCAGTAAGCAGCCCTGAGACTCTTAGAGGAACTGTTTTTGTTTGGTCTTTTCCTGATTTAAGTCAAATGATCAAAGGGAAAAATGTCTCTGTGCTTTGGTCCCTTGAATTATTAGCTAGATAGACTGTAATAAGATGCTTCACTCCCATTCACAGTGGTGGAAAAGAGAGAAAGATTAAAGGCTGTTGGGGTGAGGCTGCTATCAGTGGAAAGGTCCATGCATATGAGGAAAAGCATGGGTTTGAAGAGGAGGTAGGGGCAGGAAACATGTTATTTGGGTGATAACGCCTGTACTGTTGATATACAAACTTGCAAAGGAAGCTTATTTTCTCAGCTAGAAAACAAGCAGCGTACCTTCCATTCACGTACCCGGCACTTCTGGTGATGATGATGATAATGATGGTGATGGTGATAGATGACGGTGATAATGATGGTGATGATAATGGTGATGGTGATGATGGTAGCAATTGATATGCATATACAGTCAGACCTCATTTTATTGTGCTTCGCTTTATTGCATTTTTTTTTTTTTTTTTAACAAATCAAAGGTTTGAGGCAACCCTGCATCGAGCAAGTCTATCGGCGCCATTTTTCTAAGAGCATTTCCTCACTTTGTGTCTCTGTGTTACATCTTGGTAATTCTCGCAATATTTCAAACTTTTTCATTATTATTATATCTGTTGATCTGTGATCTTTGATGTCACTACTACAACTCACTGAAGGCTCAGATGATGGTTAACATTTTTGAGCAAGAAAGGGTTTTGTTTTGTTTTTTTAAACTTTGGATTTATTTATTTATTTATTTATTTATTTATTTATTTATGGCTGTGTTGGGTCTTCGTTTCTGCGCGAGGGCTTTCTCTAGTTGCGGCGAGCGGGGGGTCACTCTTCATCGCGGTGCACGGGCCTCTCACTGTCACGGCCTCTCCCGTTGCGGAGCACAGGCTCCAGACGCGCAGGCTCAGTAGTTGGGGCTCACGGGCCTAGTTGCTCCGCGGCATGTGGGATCTTCCCAGACCAGGGCTCGAACCCGTGTCCCCTGCATTGGCAGGCAGATTCTCAACCACTGCGCCACCAGGGAAGCCCAAGAAAGGGTTGTTTAACTAAGGTACATACATTGCTTCTTTAGACATGATGCTATTGCACAGTAGAGTGTAGACGAAACTTTTACACGCACTGGGAAGCCAAAAAGTTGTGTGACTCGCTTTATTCCAGTATTCATTTTATTGCAGTGATCGGAACCAAACCCGCAATATCTGAGTCGGCATGCCTGTAGTGCTTTACAATCTACAAAGGTATCACAGGCTTCTTCTCATCACACAACTAGGACACCCATCTGCGTAATGTATGGGACACTGAGTCAGGAGGCAGAAAACCTTAGACCCTAGATTTGCTCAGCTACCATATTCAAAGCCAGGTACCAACCAGCACATTTATTTTATTTTTACAGGGAAAACGTACCAAAATTTGCGTGAGATTTGAGTGCCAAGGATTCTTGGAATATAATGATTGTGCAAATGGTGTTTGCCCTCAATAATGTCACAATCGAGTTAGAGGGAAGAATCACATGTGCCTATCACTCTTGAAGAAGCAAAAGATAAGAAGTGATAGGAAAAGTGGTCCAGCATTTAAAAGTGAGCTCAGAGAAAGTGAGGTGGCTGGGGGTCATTGAAGAAGGCTTTCTGGAGATGGAATTTGAATTGGTGTTTGGAGGATGGGTTGGATTTCAATAGGAGGTGGGCCAAAGTTATTTTGGGGAGAGAAAATGTCTTGAGCAATGACATAGAAGAGATAAATGTGAACACGTCGAGGGAGTAATGAGTGATCCACTTGGGATACAGCAGAGGACACAGGAAAGAGGGTTCTGAGTTAAAAGACTGAAAAGGTAGGTAACTGGTCCAATTGTGAAGGGTCTTAGAGGCAGAGACGGATACTGTCATCTCATTACACAGGTGAGAAAATTGAGGCACAGAGAGGACACGGTCAGAGAGCCAGGGCACGGATCTTGGTGGTCTCGCTCCAGAAGCCATCCTCTTAGATAGTACATGACAGGGCTTCTAGTCTGGATGCTCTAAAACCCTCTACGTCTTCAGCTTCCCCGGAGTGTGGTGAGGCCTCCTCTCTACCTCACAGGGCAGTGCAATCAGCGTCACTTATTTTGCTTTGGGTTGCAAGCAACAGACCCCAACTCAAACCAATCAAAGGGAAATGGATGACCTCACAGAACACAAGTCCCGAGGTCAGGCAAGAGCCATCGCCGGTCAATGCAGCGGCTGAACAGGGACATGCAGAACATGCTGGTCCCCGCCCCTCCGGCTCCAGCCTCTGGGTCTGCTTCCACCCATGGCTGAGCTCTCTCCACCCCCTGCCTACTTACCTCCCGAGTCTCAGCTCAAGTGCCGCCTCTCCAGGGCAGGCTTTCTGACTCCCTCACGCCGTCCCTTCACTTCCAGGGCTCCTGCAGTGCACGTGGGTCTCCTCCTCGCAGCAGGGCTGCACTTTCTCTCGTTATGTGACCCTGTCATTAGTGTCAGCCCTTCCTGTTAGGCTCCAAGCTCAGTGAGGGAAGGAACTCTGTGCATTTTTTGTTCACTCTCAGGTTCCTAGTGCCTGCCACTCAAATACTTGTCAAGTGAATAAATGATAGCTCTGCCTGGTACCTGGGGACCCAAGGACTACAATAAATATGTAATATGGCAAATCACTAATTTTGATTTATTCTTCCATAATGGCTTTTCCCTGAGGCAAATTACTATTGCTTTCTTCCCCAAGAAGCACTTTCCTCTTTCTCCTTCCTATGAAACCCACTTTTGTTTAGATAGCCACACAATGCCCTGTTCCAGGAGGAGATTCTGATTATTCTGCCACCCTGGGGTGTTTCTCTGGCAACTGCTGTTGGCCCAGGAGTGACCCATGTCCTAAGCTGCCCAGACTGAAGGAAAGGACATATTTTTGGAGGTGAACGAGGCTGCCTGTTGGCTCAGCTGATGCTGGTGGTCATTTTGTGGCCAAGGTAGTGCCAGTGGAGTTGGAAAAAAATGGAGAGAAATTTAGTAGGTAAAAGTGAACAGGACTTGGTGATATTTGGGGACATAAGGAGTGAGGGAGAAGGTGGTCTTAAAGACCCCTTATTTTCTGGCTTGGACCACTGGGTGATAGATAAGGGTTCCAATCACTGTCTTGGACCACTGGGTGGATGAATGGAGATTCCAATCACTGGGATAGAAAATACTGGATAAAAAAAGACTCATCCAGGCCAGATTTTCATGCACTGCTCCGTAATCGGTTCCATAAATTAAAGTAAGTCCTAATTCATCTCCTGCTCTTGTTTGCTTCCATTGTACCATGTTCGGCCCCCTGTTCTATTTATTACAGTTCTCCTTGTATCAGACTTATTTACGAATGTTTGCATTTCTTCCTTGGACCAGCCTGAGAGCTTCGAGATAACAGGAGACATGCATTCCCTTGTGTGTGTGTGTGTGTGTGTGTGTGTGTGTGTGTGTGTGTGTGTGTGTGAGACTGCATTCCCCACAGCAGATGATTGCTTTGTCCGCAGTCAGTGGTAGATAAATATTTGCTTGATTTAGCTGGGCTGTAGCTTTGTGAGGGTCAGACAGCCACGCTTTGGTGGAAGAGCTGCATTCTAACCTTGGAGCTGACAAAACGCCCACCTCATCATCTCCCCTCCCTCCTGACTGTGCCTTTAGTTGTTGCGTGTTTGAAGAGTTCATCCTGCAAGCTTCTCCAAAGTTCACATGGACCTTTGCCAGCCTCGGGCTGTTGGCAGGGTGGCTGTGTTTTTGAATGTCCTCGAAGGAAGCTCGCCGCCCTTTTGTCTTTGGAAGGTAGAGGTACTGGCTCCTCCCTGTTCTTATGAATAAGTTTGCAATTATTTTGGCAGATCTAAAATATTTCAAAGGCAGTGGAGAAGCATCTGGGGGACATTACTTATAATTGCTTAATATTATTATCACATTTGCTTACAAGAAAAGAGAGGCAACCTGCCATCAATCAAGGGAGGGCATATTCATAGGCACGGATCACGGAGCTTGCTTTGGAATGTCATGGCAACCGTCCCACAGTCCGGACTTGATGACTTCCTGCTGCATTCTCGGTCGTAGCTGAGTTGCTTCATTAACTTTACTTTCTTTAACCTCATTTGTAAAAGGAAGCTGGAAAACGGCCCTACACAGGACTTCATGCTCCTCTGCTCTGAAAAACTGATGTTACAAAACAAAGTAGAATCTCTCCTTTCTATCCTTCTCCAAATACAGTCTGTAGTTGTACTCAGAGGCTCATGGGTCCTACTGTAGCCACCAAGGAAGGACTCACCCAGAGGTGAAAGGAAATTCCACACTATCCAAACCTGTCTTTTTACAGGTGAGAAAAATGGAATCAGGAAAGGTGCACGCCCAGCAGTGGATAGTCCTGTTTGGTGATCAGGCACCCTTGGGTTCAAATCCCGGCTCCATCACTTACTACCTAGTTAGTTACTTACCTCTGCCAGAGCCTCATTTTTCTCCTCTGTGAAATGGGGGATCATAACACCTGCCTGGGAGCACCTGTTGTGAGAATCCCAGATCAAGCAACCATCATGATACCTGGCACAGAGCAAGGGTTTGGTACCTGGGTACTGAAATTATTCTGTCTACAGTCACAAAAGGAGGTGGCGGGAAAGCTGGAACTCAGATTCTCATGTCTCCTGAGTCTGGCCTGATTCGACCACACCACTCTGCTTGAGTCAGGAGGCCTTGGAGTCGGGCGCTGACAGTATCTGCTCCATAAAGGGTTTCCCTCATTTCGAACCCAGAGACTAGTGCTGTCCAGTTGCAGGGGATCCCGGTGTGGGTGGGTAAGCTTTTGGTCGAATGTTTGCCCTAAGCCCCGCTCTCTAGAGCATTTTACAGAACCCTCTGCATTCTCCTAGGGGACGTGGGGAGAATACATGGCTGTACAGGGAGTTGCCAATAACATGGCCAGTCCCAGTCTGAAAGACTCGGGGGCCGCCTGCACGAAGAAGACGACCACTCCACTCAGATCCAAGTGACCACTGGGCACAGAGCTGATGACAGCAAGCTACTCACAGGAGTCACAACGCTGGTGGATGTTGAAACTTCAACATCAACGCCAAGACAGCACGGTGGCCTCCCTCCTAGGACTGGGGCCAAGCACATCAGAGGTCTTGAAGTTTCTGAGAGGTGAACGGCATTTCTAGGAGACAGAAGGCTTTTCCGTTGAAGAAAGGCTGTATGTGGAGTGTGATTAAGAAAACAGGCCCAGGGTCCCTTCACAGCCAGAAGGAAAGATGGGGGAGCCCGGCGGGGTGGCCCTAGACCTGAAGAGGAGCCTGACCCTTCCGGTTTCCTTATGCAGGGAGAGGACAGGGGGCCCTCCAGTCCTGTGCGTTTTGCCTTTGTTTTCACAAAGTTATCCTTCCAGTTGGTAAGAGAAATGGAACTGGAGACAGTTGATGGAAGGTTAGGCCGGAAACCCAAAGATGCTGGCAAGAAGGAAAACTTCCGGAGCAGAGGTAGAATAGGGGGGGGCACGTGTGTGCTCGCAGGGCACCCCGGTAACACGCGGTTGTGAAGCTGCCGGCTCTCAGCCAATGGGGAGCGTGACCGCAGAGCAGATCCAGCTGATTGCCCGCCTCGGCATGGCGGGGCCAATGAGAGCTTCAATCTGCCTGAAGTCAGGTTTGTGATTAATTTCAGCAGCAGCTACCTTTCGGGTCATGCAATGCTTTATGTTCACTTTCTCATTTAATCCTCACAACATCCCTATGAAGCAAGTACTTTGATTCCCCTTTAACAAATGGCGACAACGAGGCTTAGAGAGGTTAAGTAATTTGCCAGGGGACAGAGCTGGTAGGTAGATGAGCGAGATTAGAACCCAGCTTTCTCGCCCTCTGATGCACACAGTCGCGCGCTCTAATCGTGTAGCAGTAGAGCCATTCTGTGCCAGGCACACACTTTCCCTATGTTAACGTAATGCTGACATCCGCCTTGTAAGGTCAGTACTACGGCTAACATCGTCTCCATTTAACTGATGGGGAAACTGAGGCACCAGGAGGCTGTGATTAGCTCCAGGTTGCACAGCTAGGGGGTGGCAGGGCCGGGGGAAGAGCCAGCTGGAATGGGTCCCACATGCTCGCCGTTAGCTGTGAAGCTGGTGGCTCTCGATGTCTGGTCCCCGGAACCGCAGCACAGACATCACTCAGAACTTGTTGGAAATGCAGATTCTCAGGCCTCGAATACCCAGAATCAAGGCCCCCAGCGATCTGGCCCTGCCCACTCACACCTGCAGCTGGTTTCTCTCCAGTTCACAGGTGATGGTAGCTTAAATGCTTGCTCGTCGAAGCGTGGTCTGTGAACAAGCCGTGTCCACATCAGCTGAGGGGGGGAGCTGGTTAGCACGGCAGGGCTCCACCCATTCTACGCAATCAGAAGCTGCGTTTTAACAAGATCCCCAGGTGATTTATACGCAAGGTAAAGGTTGAGAGGCACTGACCTGTAACAGATGAGGTCACGCCCGCAAGACCACCCTCTGATCTGCTGCTTTGGAGACAAGGAAGAGAGGTGAGCTGGAGGGACAGCAGCCGGGAGACGCGGTCCTTGCCTAGGATACTTGTGTGCTGTTAACGTAGCAGTAGCTGCTGTAGCAGGTAAACGAAGTCTCCGTGAATTTACAATAAGCATTTCTCTCTTGTGTAGAATCTAATCAGAGGGGAGGGCTCTGCTCCCAGTAAGCTGGAAGTGAAGCCCATTACTTGGGCTAGAACTCCTTGGCTACCTCTAAGCGTAAGGGAAGGTGGAAAACGTGGTCAGGCTGTGTGCTCAGGAAGAAGCTGTAGTGAATAGCCTGCAGTCCCCACCCCAGTTCAAAGGGAACTTTCAGCTCTCAACTGTTCATTTATTCATTCAGTGAATGCATAAATGCATGAATAGTACTGAATAATGAATACAATTCATGTATGCACCCGTTCACTCATTTATTCACTCAACAAACATGTGTTAATGTCTGGTATATGGAGGGACCTAGAATAACGGGAATGGAACTGTTCCTCCTTGCCGAGAACTCAGCATCCAGAGGGGAAGATGAGCAGCCCAGTGACTAGAGACCACGGACATGAGTAAGCAGGAGTGCTCTGGGAACCCAGAGACTATGGGCACAGGCAGGGATATCAGGGAAGGCTTCCTGGTGGAAGTGACACTGAACTGAGTTTAGACATATGGAAAGATAAACAAGGCAAAGAGTGAAGTCTGAAGACTCAAGACTGCAGTGCAAGCAGCCTGTGTGGAGTCGTGGAGGAGCTCAAGTTTGGGAAACTGAGACATTGGTCGGCTGGATGATGGTTTCGGGGAAGGATGAGGGATGTAGGGGAAGACAGTTCAGAAGGGCTGAGTGGCCTGTCTCCTGGAAGGTGGGAAAAGGTGTACCTGCGGTCTGGCCCAGGCTGGCAGGAAAAGATGCCAAAGGTTCTGACCACACACTTGCATGTCACTCTCATGCCTAGTCAGCTGGAAAACAGACACACACACACACACACACACACACACACACACACACGAATGAGCTTCCTCCCTAAAATGCCCCTTTGTAACTCTGCAAGAATGGAGGTGCAAGCTGCTTTAAATTACCCCATATTTTATAGACCTGGCACAGCTGTCACCTGTCTCACCCTGGGGAACTCATTACTGAAGGAGGGACATGCAGATTTCACCTGT
This sequence comes from Balaenoptera physalus, assembly GCF_965194825.1. Classification (NCBI taxonomy): domain Eukaryota; kingdom Metazoa; phylum Chordata; class Mammalia; order Artiodactyla; family Balaenopteridae; genus Balaenoptera; species Balaenoptera physalus. Next base: position 172,194,204 of record NC_138883.1, on the reverse strand, counting down.
TCCCTTGGTCTTGGGTGGCCCTGGGTTTTCAGAACAGCCAGAAACCATATCTCCACCAAACTGTCAGCCCCAAGTATGTCCTTCAGCAGGTCTGTGGGACAGGATACAAAGCTCTGTCGGTCGTAATTAGGGAATGATTAATAACTTAATCAGAACAAAGAGCAGCCCACAGGATGTTACCCCCTCTCATGTGTTGGGCTCTGGACCCCCATTAATCACGGGACGTGCCGAATGCAGAAGAGACAGGTTGATTTGAAGCTTAGCGTTGGGGTAACCTCACCATTGCTCCCTGATCTTCTTGTAAAGTGCTGCCAGTATATCACAGCGAACGTCACCGTCATTCTGTCTCCCTCGATTCCCAGCCTCTATTCCTGATGAGCTTCTTGGGCAGGGAAATGTCATTTCTGCACGTCGAGGATGCTTGCTCCATCCCACCTCCTCCCACCGGGGGTCCTCAGAGCTGCTCCACAGCAAATGCACAGGCGAGGAAGTTCCCTGAGGTTCAGTTCCACCCCAGCGACCCCGAGCTCTGCTGTCGCCGTCATGCTGTCTCCCACAGAAGGCAGGTTCCTCCTCCCTGACCTTCTCTTCCTCTCCTAAGGATGCTCCTGAGAGATTCTTCTCTTGCAGCTCTTGGTTCATAGGAGCCTGTAGCCCCGGTGTCTGCAGGGGTGAGAATGTCATCCTCCATGTCTGTCACCCCTCTGAACTTGGGCACTCGCTGGTTTGCCCTGGCTGCCGGCAGGCGACAACCCCTGCATCCCTCAGCACTGCTCCTGGCCACCTTCCTGGGCTGCACACTCAGCTGGAAACCAATTCCTTCTCCAACAAAAGACTGCTGGGTCAACTGGGAATCTTTGTCCCTCACTGTAGAAACACATCTGGCTGATTATGTAGGAAGGAAATTGGTTAAAAGGGAGACCACTCAGGAGGTTACAGAATTTCCACGAGAGCCAGAGAATTGCTGGGATTCAGGGTTAGATGGCTGGGAGAGATGCCCCAAATCCCACCACCCAGTGGCTCCCTTGAGGACACCACCACCTCCACACCATGCCCAGATGCTGCAGCTCGCACCCCTGGACACCAGACACCCTCACTGGGATGGCTGCCGCCACTGCTGGCCTGAGGCCACACGCTCTCCCACAGCTGCTGCCATTGGAGATGCCTCTTGGTGCCCAGGACTCCTTGGCACCAGCCTCTGACTCCAGATATAAGGCCAATGCATACGCTCAGGTCCCGTGCCCACACCCTACCTCCAGGGAGGCTGGGATAACAAGTAAGCGCCAAACATTTTCAGCTTCCTTGGCAGGAAATTGTCTCCAGGCCACCAAGTCTCATCTGGTGGGCATGCCCCAAACAGGAAGGAGGTTCATTGTTGGCTGCTTCTGTGTCGTGCCTCTGTGGGATGAAGTGAGGGTTAAATACATCAACGCTGGGTGGCTCGTAATATTATTTATAACAGGTGGTTAACACTTTCAGACACTGATTTGTGGGTTCACTCTCCATCCTTCCTGCCACTTGCCCAGAGTCTTTGCTTGTAAACATCTGCTGTCTGTCTCCCCACCTAATAAGGGCTGGTCACCTGTGACACGCCGAGTCTTCAGGGGAAGAAGGCCATGGGAGTTTTGCTTCTGTTTGGCTAGTGATGGAGGCCGTTTCAATTAAATTTCTATCTGTCATGTCCCTACCTTTTCAGTTTGATGCCAAAAATGGACTCTGTCGCTCTCAAGATCTCCAATTGCTGTGTCTTTAACACTGGCCGTGTAGACTACACTTAGGGCCAAGAATTTCAGGGATGCTTGTGAAAATTCAGATTCCAAGGCCCTGGCTCCAGAGATTATGGGGTCTTGGGTGTTGGATAAAACTGGCCCAGAGGTTTGAAGTTTACATTCTTTGGCAATTTCACAGTGTCTCTGGACATCACTGTTTCCCAGGTGCTGTACTCACTGCTTGAATATTTAGGGCATCCAACCTCACCCCAGGCTCTAAACAGGCTCACACACCTGTAGCCAAGGAAATACATCGCAGCTGTCCTAGGCTTCCAGGTTATGCTGCATGTGCTTCCGTGAGTCGCCAGGATGCTCTGTGGGAGTGAATCAAGGTCTCCGCTCCATCAGTAGATGCCCAGGCAATGCTATTCACATTGAGATGGGAGCCAGCTCCCTCCACCCTCCCTTTCCCAGGGACCCGGCCTATCTTGCTTGGAGTTAACTTCAGCAGACCATGTTGGCCTCATGATGGAGCCTCCTTTCTCAGCCCCACTGGGTGAAAAAAAAGAGTGTTCATTGCCTGATGCCTTAGGGACACAGAGATCAGTGAAGTCAGCTGCTGAATTCTCAGAGTCTCAGAGACCCAAAGTCACTGTGACCCCCTTGGCAGTACAATAATTCCCCATCAGCTTCTAGAAAATAGGACTTCTGCTTCCTTAGAACTAGAGGGCAGTGGCTCCGATGATAAGGAGGCCAGCCAGCTGACTGTCACTTTCACAATGAATGAAGGTTCATCTTTATAGTTAGGGCTACCTCCTTAGCTTAGTAAGGGACTCTCATTCATTCATTCATTCATTTACTCATTCAGCAAATATGACTTGAGTGACTGCTACATGCGAGGCCCTGTTCAGGCCCTGCCTTGTGATGAACTCAGGCCCTCTCCTGGGTCAGTGGAAAGGAGCTTGTGTGAATCTGGGCCTTGCAAGAAGCAGACACCAGGTCAAGGTTACACATGCAAAGATTTTATTAGGGGAAATGCCTACATGAAAGGCAATGGGGAAGAGCTGGGAAAAGCTGGGTGAGCCCTCAGAAGGCAATGCAAATCTGACCTGGAGTGAAGGGGAGAGGGAGCGCTATGATCTGAAGGTTTGTGTCCCCTCCAAATTCATAGGTTGAAATCCTTACCCCCAAAGATGATGGTACTAGGAGGTGGGGCCTTTGGAGGTGCTTAAGTCATGAGGGTGAGGCCCTCCTGAATGGGGTTAGTGCCCTTGTAAGAAAAGCTCCAGGGAGATCCCTCACTACCTTCTGCCATGTGAAGACATAGCAAAATATCTGTGACCCAGAAAAGGGCCCTCAACCAACCATGCCAGCACCCTGATCTTGGACTTTCAGCCTCCAAAACTATGAGACATAAATTTCTGTTGTTTACAAGCCACCCAGTCTGCGGTGTTTCTTATAGCAGCCCAAACAGACTAAGACAGGTGGAGCAGTTTGGGTGAAAGCATCCCAAACCACTGTGCTTGTGCCACTGGGGAGTACTTGAGCCTAAACTGGCCGACAAATGAGTCCAGTGTCTCCCAGGAATGGGCCGCCTTAGCGTCTCTGCTGCACTTGGTCGTAGGTGGGGAGCAGCCCTTGGGTGGCGATGCCTCAGGGTCAACATAGAGATGGATTTCAATGCACAGAAGAGGGCTCTGGATCAGTTACGCTCTCTGCTCTAGGAGGTCTGCCAGGCGCATTCCCCTGGTGGCCACAGAACCATGCTTTTCACCAAAACCAGAAAGGAAGCATGAGTGAATTTTGGCATGAAGTCAGAGCTATGGTAAGAGGAAGTTACATCCATCTTCCCGAGATGGCTTAGGCTTGCTTGGATGATAACCGTTTCCTGTCTTCTAAAGACAAGGAGTAATTTATGGCGGGGTGACTATAAATTTTGCCAGGTGCTGGTCTGAGTTCACTCTCTTATTTATGGGGGAAGGGCGGACTGGGCAAATGTTATGAGATGGCCCTTGTTTGCTTCTTGTTTAAAAACTGCTGCAAATGGGGGTTTTGCATGGTAAGGAAGCTGAGTTCAAGGATTAGCCCCCCAGGGCTCCTTTCTGCTTCAAGATCCTGCAATCAGAAGCCCTCTTTCACCCCTTCTGCCACTTTGTACATCAGGGCTTCTTTATTTGCAATGTCAGGGCTCGGTAAATCCCAGGATAAGCAAGTATTCCAGTAATTCTTAATATCCTCTTTCAGCTGAGCTAGAAAACACAAGAGGCCTAACACTTAAGTCTGTTCAACCCACCAGTTCCAACAGGTTCAATTTAATCGTAACAGAGGAAGAAACATGCAAAAAACCACCCACCAGTGTGCATTCTTCACCTGAATCCGAGGTGAAAAAACAAGCTGTCGTGGCAGCTTTTGGGTTTTCCCGACAGATGCTACACACGTTTCCAGAGTGAAACATGTTCCTGTTTTCCTGTGTCAGCTCTGGTTCCTAATAGGACAGAGCAATGAGGCAGGGCATGAAATTTTCATAACCAAGCCCTCCATTTACATGCAGGAAAGCTAAGATAGCCTGGGGAGAAAAACAACTATCGCACTGAGATCTGAAGTGTTTCTGAATATTGGTGCTGTTTTGCCCGGTGCTTTGAAATTGATGCGCATGGATGACATTTACAAAATATTTCTTCAGTCTTTCACTCAAAGATATTTATTAAGTGTCTATTATGCGCAAGAGTTTTTTTTTTTAGAGATACAGCCAGAGATGCTAATAGAGAAGGAGGTGGGGTTCAGGGGAGTTAAATGGAGTTTTCCATCCATTTCTATGCATGAGGTAGAGGAGAGTTTAATCATATAAGCAATACCTTAGTCTGTGGTAGAAAGACTGTAAGACTAGGAATCGTCTGTCTAACTAGGTGAAAGAGTAATTATCTCTGATTTTTCTTATGTAATCTGTGATTCCATGAGAACTATGGGATAAGCTATAATTAGCCCAACCACTGATGGGTTGGGACCTTTGCATATGTAATGATCAAGGGATAACCAGATATGCCTGGACCTCCATGCACTGGGCTATGCAGTGGCCGCTCACACACGTGGTTACTGTACACCTGCAATGTACCTGGTAAGAACTGAGGTGCTCTAAGTATAATCGACACACTGGATTTCCACAATGGGGCTGCTCTATAGTGTAAGCTCCTCGGGGACGAGTTCTCCTACTGTACCCTTAGAACACAGCCCAATTCCTGGAATGTACGAAGTGGTCTAAGATGTTTTCCAGGTAGGCGAGAGCATGAGTTCAGCACTGCAGCACTGTTGGTGGTGGGAAGGTGATTGTTTATTATCTCACTCGGCGCCCACTCTTAGCAGCCCATTCGCTTTCCTTCCAGTTCTTTTGTACCTTCTGATCGGTCCATTTGGAACTTGCTCTGAGGCATCCAGATGGCCATCACAGGTCCGGAAGCACACCTACTTGTGCTAATCCTGGCAGCTTAAATGGGGGTTTTGCAAGCTCAGTTAACTACCAGTGGATCTGTGGGGTTCAGAAGCTCTCTGAAGGGGGCTTAACTGTCCATACTCAGATTTCCCTTCATGCTTTTTACCTCTTACATTTTCCCAAACATTTTAGTTGATCCAAAAGAAGTGTGTGGCCATCCTTTCTGTTATCTGATGGTTCTATGGCCACCATCCCTTCCTGGAACCATTCTTCCGACTGTTCTTTCATCGTCAGGTTTCCATTGGTCCTTTCTTTCTGCTCTTTGTGGGTCTGCCCCTCGTAAACTACAGGCTATAAGTGCTTGAGAACTAAGGAAGCAAGAATGGGCTTTTTTAGAATTGTGTCTACAAATAAGAATAAATCTGTTTCAAGTGAGGGCTTGAAGAGCCATCCTGTAAATGACATTGACTTTGGAACACAGACTTGCGCTATTTCTGTTGGCTGTTCTGAGGACTTCTGCTCATCACTGGTCCTGGGCAACATTTCAGGTGAGGGGTGTTATTAGGGAAGTAAGCTCTGAAAAATGAAGTTAGGTTGTATCTAGGGTGATGCTGTGTTTGGAAAGTTAGAAGCCAGTGGAGTGCGGTTAGGACAGTGTTTGGCCGAAGCATTCAGATCTACCCAACCACACTTCCAGATGAGTATTTCTAAGAAAACATATGCACAGAGAACCAAGAACGGTGAAGGTATATCTCCCTGCTAGCTGGGCTGTGGTCTCCTGCACCACGGTGGAGCTCCAATAATCTGCGTGAAATGCCCTCAGAGGACTGTCTTACTCAAGCCAGGCTACTGTGAGCGGAGAAGAACCAAAGCAGCCTTTTTTTTTTTTTTTCCAATTGAAGTATAGTTAACTTACAATGTTGTGTTAGTTTCAGGTGAACAGCAAAGTGATTCAGTTGTATATATATATATATATATATATATATATATATATATATATATGTATTCTTTTTCAGTTTCTTTTCCATTATAGGTTATTACAAGATATTGAGTATAGTTCCCTGTGCTATGCAGTAGGTCCTTGTTTCTTATCTATTTTATATATAGTAGTGTGTATCTGTTAATCCCAAGCTCCTAATTTATCCCTCCCCCCACTTTCACCTATGGTAACCATAAGTTTTTTCTCCATGTCTGTGAGTCTATTTCTGTTTTGTAAATAAGTTCATTTGTGTCATAGCTTAGATTCCACATATAAGCGATATCATATGATATTTGTCTTTGTCTGACTTACTTCACTTAGTATGATAATCTCTAGGTCCATCCTTTTTGTTGCAAATGGCATTATTTCATTCTTTTTTTTTTTTTTTGATGTGGGGCATTATATTAACACATTTTTTTTTTAAACTTTGGGTTTATTTATTTATTTATTTATGGCTGTGTTGGGTCTTCGTTTCTGTGCGAGGGCTTTCTCTAGTTGCGGCAAGTGGGGGCCACTCTTCACTGCGGTGCCCGGGCCTCTCATTATCGCAGCCTCTCTTGTTGCGGAGCACAGGCTCCAGACGCGCAGGCTCAGTAGCTGTGGCTCACGGGCCTAGTTGCTCCGCGGCATGTGGAATCTTCCCAGACCAGGGCTCGAACCCGTGTCCCCTGCATTGGCAGGCAGATTCTCAACCACTACACCACCAGGGAAGCCCTATTTCATTCTTTTTTGATGGCTGAGTAGTATTCCATTGTACATAGGTACCACATCTTCTTTATCCATTCATCTGTTGATGGACATTTATGTTGCAAAGCCGTCTTAAATGATGCACTCAGAGCCCAACCTGCATCTCAGAAGGTAGGACCCAGTGGGTGGCAGGCCAGAGCTTGCCCACAGAGAGGAGAGAACCCAAGGAAAAGAGTGAGGGAGAATGGGGAACAGATCTCCCCAAGTCTTGGAGAGCTTGTCCAAGCCACCCTCCCTAAATCTTTTTGGAGCACAGAGAAGGCAAAGGGCAGGGGTGACCTTTCAGAGAAGCCTCGGGGGTGGAGGGGGAGACTGAATTCCAAAGCAAGCCATACCCAAGCGTGTTAAGCCTTTGGAAGAGCCAGCCACTGAGACGTAGCGCAGTCCGTGCACTGGAGTCTGACCAGCCCACATCAGCTCTCAGCGTCCTTGGAGACAGGATGGGTTGGGGTAGTGTGAGGCGTAGAAGAACAGACCTTCTTGACCCTTGACCCTGGAGGTCAAGAGGTCTGACTTCCAGACTATCCAAGTAGGAAACGTAGTGTTTGCTCCATAATAGAAACCTGAAGAAGAAGAAAAACATATGCATACATATACACACATATATGTACATTTCTAATTAGAGCTTCACTAATTAGTCTTTGATTCGGATAATTGAAGAGACGAACAACAAATGATTTCTGAAAATGGGTTTGTTATTTATAGTCGCCTTTTTTTTCAGAGGAACATTTTATCCAATAACAGTGATGACAAATGAAATGAAAATCCAAGTACCTCACAGCATTCTTTGAGCTGGTTTTCCCTTAAAGAATGCAGAGCATAGAGTCACTAAAAAAGATTCTAAGGATGCATCTGTACTAGACACACCAGCTCCTGTCCCCTACCTGCACCAAGTTATTCAAGCGGGCCTCTTGGGTGTACTTCCCAATTAGCACACACTTAAACAGCCACTATTTAATAGCCCCTTTTTATGTCTCCTTAATTATAATAATTATACCCATTGAGTGAGGATGGAGATGGACGCATAGAATGGCATGTCCTTTTGAATTTGGGAGAAATAAAGTTTAATCATTACCTTCCCATAATCCTGACCTAAAGCATGCAGATGGGGAGGTCCCAGGGGAGCTATTGTGAGCTCTTCAGAGCCGTCTCATTCTTTTGAAATCAATTGAGAGAAAATGCAGACCTGGCCACATCCAGACCCTGGCAAAGCATTCCTCACAGCTCTGTCTTCCTCTCTCTTCTCTGCACTGATCCATCGCACATACCTGCCAGATTAATCCTCCTAAAATGCCACATTAATCACGGTACTCCTGCTCGCCTCCTAACTACACAGAGCGTCACATTCAAAACCACAAGCCGCTGCTGCAGGGCTCACGTTCTCATATCTGACATTCCCCTTCAGGTACCTCCAGGCCGGTCCCCTTCCTTCTGGCAAACCACTCTGCTTAACGTGTCAGATAGTGCGTGGACTTTCCCAGCACGAAGCATTTGTTCACACTATTCCCCAGGCTGTAAGTTTCTTTGCCGTTTCAAATGCTACCTTCCTTCCTGCAGTAATCCTGAGCACCTACAGTGTGTGAAGAACTGTGTGTGAAACACCCTCCTTCCCCAGAGCACACAGCACTTAATTTTCTGTCATTAATTTGTCAATTAGTCATAGAATCCTGTGACAATCTCTTATGCTATTACAGTCCACTGTATTGGTCTCTTCTGGCTGCTATAACGGAAGACCATAGGCTGTAGGCTTGTGAACAACAGACATTTATTTCTCACAGTTCTGCAGGCTGGAAGTCCAAGATCAAGGTGCTGGCAGATTTGGTGTCTGGTGAGGACCTGCTTCCTGGTTCATAGACAGCCGTCTTCTTGCTGTGTCCTCACGTGGTGAGAGGGGCAAGGGAGCTCTCTGGGGTCTCTTTTATAAGGGCACTAACCCCATTCAAGAGGGCTCCCCCTCTGCAAGCTAATCACCTCCCAGAAGCCCTACTTGGGAGTGAGGATTTAGTGTATGATTTTAGGGGGGAAGCAAACATTCAGACTATAGCATATACTGTTCATTTTTCACATGTGTTTATCTCATCTCTCAAGGAGATTTCAGGTTTTGCAGTACAAGGATCATGCCTTATTCTTTTCAGTACCTGACATAATGCTTTGCCTGAGCTAGGTATGCCCGATACATGTTTCTTCTATGGATGAACCAATTAATGAGTGGATTGATTTTATTAAAATTCAGTCTTAATGATGTCTGTACTCTGATCTTTCCCACAGTAGCGATCTTTTCCCAACCGTAGCATTTCAAGCTTAGAAATCCCTCCAGGCAAGAGGCAGCAGTGCCGCCTAAGTAACCCTTTCTTGAAGGGAGGGCTTTGGAGGGGAGAGTAGTCCCTGAACTCGACACATGTGCACTTTACAACCATCCAACAAAACCATGAGCCTGATCGCAGCTTCCGGTGTTAACCCAGCATTCTTGATGGATCCAAGCCTCAGGGAAACCCAAGGCATAGAGCCCTGTGGTTTTACAAAGCAGAAGTAAATAAGAGTTCAAACATCGCCTCTGCACTTGAAGGACGTTACACTGAGTGAAATAAGCCAGTCACAAAAGGACAATTACTGTATATTCCACTTCTGTGAGGTACCTGGAATAGTCAAATGCATAGAGACAGAAAGCAGAGTAGTGGTTGCCAGGGGCTGAGGGAGGGGCGTGGGGAGTTGTTTAGTGGCTACAGAGTTTCCGTTTTGCAAGATGACAAGTGTTCTGGAGATGGTTTGCACAGCAATGTGAATGGACTTCCCACCACTGAACTGTACGTTTTTAAATGGTTAAGATGGCAAATTTTATGTTGGGTGTATTTTATCACAGTTTTTTAAAATTTAAATGACCATTAAAAAGAAAATGATAACTGCTCATGAGAGAATTCTCACAAGTGTGTTTGGCAGATTAAAATCATTTCAACAATGGCAAAAAAATTCTTATTGATTTTCAGCATAACAAAAGGATTCACAGCTGTTTCTCAAAATAAGGGAGAAGTCTGACTGAGGGTAGTTCAGGTGGCTAGATGGACCCTTCCCTGGAAGGTCTTCCAATCTTGTCTTTTTTTAAAAATAGATACACGTCTCAGTTATCTAGAATGCGTATTTCTGCATCATCTTCTTGAATCATAAAAAAGAAGAAAGCCTTACAGATCACTTTACAATTTATAAAACTGCTCATATTCCTGTTTTCAAAGACGAGAATGGCACAGATGTCTTCAGCACCCCATTTCCATGTTTGATCATGAGCGAGAGGGTATTTTCTTTCTTTCAAATGAATTCTTTCCATTCTTTTTACAAACCAATGTCTCTTTATTTGGTCTTCTAAATTAAACTGAAAGATCTCAGCAGCCTTTTCATGCAATCCCTCTTATACTTACATAGTTGAAAGCAGTGTTTGTGTGTGCATAACTTTTTTTTTTAACCATATCTACTTTTGATAAGATTTTCAGTACTTCGGGGGTGAAACATTTAGGAATAGAGGAGAGACCATTTGTAACATGTAGAAATAGTGAAGACTTTTAGGCACCTACATGGAGCAGTTCATGCCCATTGTTGACGAATTTTGCTACAAGTTTTTCCGGCAGCTTAGACACAAAGGGAAACACATCCGATTATGTGTTTTGTTTTCTACCAGTAGAATATGTTCAAAATTAAGTGGACTTGAATACAGCAATGGGACACCTCCTTTTACTTTCTTTAGAAGAAGTATATATAATTCTGTTTACTTTTCCTTATAACACTAATTTTCCATTTTTTGGTCAAGTTCTCTCTTTGTAGTTCTTTCCATTTCTCTGTAACTTCCATAACACAGTGAACCAAACTGGACCTTATGCTCTACTGGAGAGCTGACTGGATGAGAATAAATGAATGAGTCTTTCTCAGCCTGTGCAGGGTATAATATCTCACTCATTGCTACAGCCTCCAAGGCTTTTTCTGAGATGCTTTGAGCCAGCGTTTTCCCAGCACATGTGTCGATCATGAATGCCTACTATTCTGGAGGTTGTGAAACTTGAAGTATCTTGCACTTGGTGGGAATGTAAATTGGTGCAGCCACTATGGAAAACAGTATGGAGATTCCTCCAAAAGTTAAAAATAGAACTACCATACAATCCAGCAATCCCACTCCTGGGTATATATCCTAAGAAGATGAAATCACTATCTCGAATAGATATCTACACTCCCATTTTCATTGCAGCATTAATCACAGTAGCCATGACATGAAACAACCTAAGTGTCCATCAACGGTTGGATGGATGGATAATTATATATATACATAAATATAATGAAATATTATTCAGGCATGAGAAAGAAGGAGATTCTTCTGTTTTCAACAACAAGAATGGACCTTCAGGGTATTTTGCTAAGTAAAATAAGTCAGAGAAAGACACATACTGTGTGATCTCACTTCTATGTGGAATCTAAAAAGGTCAAGCTCATAGAAACAGAGTAGATTGGTGGTTGCCAGGTATGAGGGGTGGGAGAAATGGGGAGATGTTGGTCGAAGGGTACAAACTTCAGTTATAAGATGAATAAGTACTAGGGATCTAATGTACAGCGTGGTGACTATAGTTAACAATACTGTATTATACACTTGAACGTTGTTATGAGAATAGAATTCAATGTTCTCTCCATAACAATTACAAAATGGTAATTATACAAGGTCAAGGGTGTATGAACTAACCTTAGTGGGGTAAACATTTCACAATGCAAGTGCATATCAAATCATCACACTGTACACCTTAAACTTACATAGTGCTATAGGTCAATTATATCTCAACAAAGCTGAAAAACAAACTTTTTAAGGCCCAAAGAAAAGAGGAAACCATGAAAACACATTTAGCTCTTAATACAACCCATTGCTTACAGGTCAGGCTCGGTGCCAGGGACCCAGTTGTAGGTAAGTGGGACATTCAAGCTGATATTGTAAGGATGTGGGGGGCGGTGGGGAGGAGTCCACCAGAGTGACAGGAGGGCACCCCGTGCCCAGAAGTCCTGCCTGTGATGGGGAAGAGTTTGGTGTAACTGAAGTTGGTCCATTAAACACTGAGAGTCCTGCATCTTCCCTCCTCAGATGTCATCTAAGGACACAGTTCTCGCCCTGCCCCACAGCACATGCAAGTAGGAACCTTTCAAAGGTTGCTGTTTGGAGAGGATTGTGTGAGGTGCTTTTGGTTTTCCCCTCACAGGAGAGGAGCAGACAGTAAGAGCCATAGGATTAAGTTGAACCACATGAAATTGCCAGCTTCGTGGGTCAACAGTGGTTGACCGCTGGCAATTTCACACGCTCCAACCTCATCACTCTGAGACTTGGGACTGGCCCATGGAGACAAGAGTGGTCAGGAAATGTCTCTTGGCTTTATGTCTCCCTCACCTTTCTGCAGAGGCCAGGCTGTTGTTACAGCACAGACTTGGTGTCGGGGGTGGGGAAGGGAGGGAGGAAGATAGATAGATAGACAGATAGATAGATAGACAGGTGGATCTGGGTGACCTTCCGACTAACCATTTCAATAAAAATTCTGGCAGTGGGCAGACAAAGTAAGGCACCCCCTTGCAGAGCTCTGCCTTCATTTAGCAATTATGTACTAACTGGAACCTGATATTTGAAAGATGCTAATTATATCAATTAGGTTTACATTCAGCTGTTTATAATTTTCAAAACTAAGGCTTGCCAGGGTTACTAATAGTGGCCTAAACAGGATGCATATTTATTGCTCTCTCACGAACAAAACCATCCACAGGTAGTCAATCCAGGACGGGTGTGGAGGCTCTGTGGTCAGCAGGGACCCAGGCTTCTTGAGTTTTTGTGCTCCATCGTCCTTAATATATCACCTCATGCCCCCAAATGGCTGCTTGAGAGCAAAACATCACATCTGTATTCCAGACCGCAGTGAGGCAGAAGGGGGAGAGGCTATGTCCTCCTGGTTAAGGAGACTGCTATTAACGTCCCCCTAGGCAAAGCTTAGTCACAGAACATATCTTCCTGAGAATGCACCTGTATACCCTTTTAGATGGGCTCATTGCTGATCTGATTAAAACACATGTTTTGTTACATGGAGCAGAGGATAGAAAAGCACGTCAGGGTTGACACCTCAGGCTCTGTTACTTTTGCAGTGGAGCCTGCCATTGGCCAAGGCACCTGTGTCAAGGAGAGACTCATGTCATGAAACCAGATACAAAAGATGCCCAAATAGAACAAAAAGCAAATCATGTCATGCTCCTCACCCCGACTATTTTTTAAACACTCCTGATTTTTTATAGGCTGGGTTTAGAATTTCAGAGAAAAGAAAGCTTCAGGAAGTAGCTGTGACAAGTTGCCCTGCGTGAAACCTCCCGTGCATATAATCACTGCACCAGATATAATTGGGAGCTAATTTCATATTTCCTGGATATCATATTGGAAAATTGAGCTGTCAGATCTATTTAAGGGCTACATGCCAAATGAGAACACCCAAGCCCTGCTCTTTTCAAGCATACATTTCTGCAAGACCTTATTTTTCTCTCCTCAAGACAACAATAACATTGTACTAGGAGCCAAATCCATCTAATTGAGGAAGCTTTTGAAGTTCAGATATTTGCTGTATATAAAATTTAGGGGCTTCCCTGGTGGCGCAGTGGTTGAGAGTCTGCCTGCCAATGCAGGGGACACGGGTTCGAGCCCTGGTCTGGGAAGATCCCACATGCCGCGGAGCAACTGGGCCCGTGAGCCACAATTACTGAGCCTGCGCGTCTGGAGCCTGTGCTCCGCAACAAGAGAGGCCCGATGGTGAGAGGCCCGCGCACCGCGATGAAGAGTGGCCCCCGCTTGCCGCCACTAGAGAAAGCCCTCTCACAGAAACGAAGACCCAACACAGCCATAAATAAAATAAATAAATAAATAAATAATAAATAAATAAAATTTTAAAAAAATTTAGAAAACTTACAGGAGACAATATATAGCTGAGGGGAATCTTCTCTGAAGTATCTTTTCCCATGTAAAGTCCCTTACGTTTCAAAGCTTTTAAAATTGTGGATTGTAATACAGAAGGCTGGTGTCTTATGCATTATGTGAGGTTCAATTGAATCTTGATAATCCATGGTCAGGTTGCCCTGCCACACCTGTGTCATCACAAGCTTGGTGAATAAGAAATAAGCAGGGCATTATTCAGTCTGTCTCTTGAGAGAGATTAAGCTACATGCTGTGAATGTATATTGCTGAAGCCTTACTGCTGGTGTGGGACCGTAGGTTCTGTCACTTATCAAAGAATCTTCCAGTCACTGGACAACCCCATCTACATTCTCTTCCCGTAGCTTTTTCTGAAGTCTTTTGCATCTTGTGTTTTTTCAGAATATGCTTAACTGGGAGGAAATCTGCATCTTCTATTCCCTAAGTGTGGTAGTCCACAGGTTGGCCTGAAATCCACTGAAAGCAGCTTGATTTTCTCATTTGATTTCTAGAAATGGTTGAGAGATGATGGTCCTCAAACATCTGGTGGGAGATATCCTTAAAATTAGATGCGATGACCTTGACAGGAAATGCAGAAATGAAGAGGGAGCTGGGGAGGAAGAGAAGGAAGAGAGTGTAGTTCTGGGATTTGCTCCGTGAGTGCTTTGTGGGCATTATTCACGAAGAGAGATGTGTTGTGTTGTGTTGTGTTAGCATAGAGGCCAGGCTCAACACTGGAAGGTAGAAGTTCTCAAGCACAAAGATGGCGACTACACAGACCAGATCCAAATATGAGTAGGACATGAAGCAGGTAGAATGGATATTGGTTTCTTCTTCATCTCCTTGTGTTGTTTTTGTTCTTCACCTGACGTTCCTTTCTACTTTGATTCCCAGTGTCATTTTTTTCCTCTCTTCTCTTGCCTCAAAAGAGTCTGTTACAACTAATTTACACCTAAATTGTTATAAAGTATAATGAATTCCATTGGAATTTCAGCCAATGATGATTATCTGAGAAAGGATCTTTTGAGCAGCAGATCACAGAGGTCTTTTTTACCAATTCGTAAGACTAACTGTGTGGCAGGTAACTTTTTATCATAGATTTGTCTTTTTTCATTGATTTTATTTACTTTTAAGTGAAGTAGAGTTAATTTACAATGTTGTGTTAGTTTCCGGTATATAGCAAAGTGATTCTGTTATACATATATATATATTCTTTTTCAGATTCTTTTCCCTTATAAGTTATTAAAAAATATTGAGTATAGTTCCCTGTGCTATACAGTAGGTCCTTGTTGATTATCTGTTTTATATATCGGCAAGTAACTCTTGTCAGAAAAAAGCCTGCGACGTGTCTTAGCAAAGTCAACTCTCTATAGATTGCAAGTCAGTTCAACTAGTTTCATTGCCCCCAGTGTAGTACAGGAAGTTTTAGGTGATCCTGTAATTCTTCATGAGATATAGAATTGACAAAAGGATTACAAAATCACGGGTGAGAAGCTATCTAACTTCACTGAGCTATCACCTAGCCCAGAGGTTTATCAAACTTTTTGGTCTTAAGTGAAATATTTTCAAGTAGAAACAGTATGGGATTCTTAACACGTAAAACATTGAATGGATAAAGCAGAGCTGTTTTGGGGTAAACCTGGATGGGCATCAGGAAAGAAGGATTGGTGAGGGGGAGAGAAAGCCAGAGGCTCTTGCAGGGACCTCTGGGGTTTGGAGCCCGGAGTCTAAACATCATGGCACCATCTAACCCACACATCGCAAAGATCCAGAAGCTTGAGTTCTGAGATGCTAAAAGACTTGCTCACAGAGTTACACAGCCAGGAGGGGCCGAGTTAAACCAGACCCAACACTCTAAACTTCTAGTTCAGAGGTTTCCCATAACAGTGAGCAAATGACTGATTTTCCCTTCGATGTTTATTTTTTCCGATTATTTGAAAACCTAGAAAGTGTAGGGAGTGTAAGGGAAAAAATGAAATCCACCTAAATCCCATCAATCAAAACAAATGTACATGCTATATTTCCAGTATAATCTTAACTTCAACAATCGTAGACAGATTTGACTTTTCTCAGGTTGATTCAAATGTGTGGTTGATTCTGAGACCCAGTGAATATACAGAATCAAATGTCCCAGGCCCTAGATCATAACTGTGTATGGAAAGATTGAGCTGTTTCATTTATTCAGATTTTTAGGAAGGAGAAATCTATGGTGGAATAGTCTTTTTGAAATTGTTCTTCCTAGGGACTTCCCTGGCGGTCCAGTGGTTAAGACTTCTCCTTCCAATGCAGGGGCTGCAGGTTTGATCCCTGGTCGGGGAGCTAAGATCCCACATGCCTGGGGCCAAAAAACCAAAACACAAAACAGAAGCAATATGGTAACAAATTCAATAAAGACTTTAAAAATGGTCCACATCAAAAAAAAAAAAGAAAAGAAAAGAAATTGTCCTAAAATCTCCCTAACTAGTTATCCCAGCACCCAAACCCAACCTATCCTTGCTGAGAATGATAGACTAATTTTAAAATATTTGCAAGAGGGCATTTTTCTAGGCATTGCTCCCCAGTATTTCTAGGCATTGCTCCTCTGAGTATATCAAGCTCTGGCTGCAGCTGAATGTTTCAAATTAATTCTTTGAAGCTCCAGCACAGATGCTACTTCAAATAAAAAAGCGATAGAAAAGGAAATGCTTCTTTTACCACATGCATTAAGTGATTTTAAATTCATAAGTTCAGGTGAATCACAATGAGAGTGGAGATGAAGATGACATAAATCATAGGGCATCCCACGTGGAGCAACTGGCTTTGCTGGGCTGATTGTAAGACAAGGACGGGATGAGCCACAAAAATCCGGCACATTTGGGGTAAAAACCAGAGATCTGCGCTCTACCTGAGAGTTTGCATAAATGTCAGGAACAGGGAATTGAGGGGAGAGCCGGTCAGTGGAAGGCGGGGAGTGGGGGATCATGCTTACCCGAATGCCAGGTTGCCTTGGTTCAAATCAGGCTCTGTCACTTGAAACTTATTTAATCTCTCTGACCATTTACATCCCCATCTATAAAGAGGGGAACTAAAAGTGGTACCAATCTTTTAAGATTTAATAAGCCAATATACATACATCATGTAAAGCAGAGTCTGATATATCATGTTCAATGAATATTAGCTATTTTGATTATAATTATTATGCAACTTTCTGATTTTTACCCTCTTTGACCTCCCATCTCTCTTCTAACTCTGCCCTGGAAATTTAGACTAGAATGACTATTTTACCGGATGCATCTGGAAGACCAAAAGAAAGATGAACCATAGCTATGGGTTTGGAGCTTAAGCCAAAAGTCAGGCCTGAATGTGACATTGATGGAGTGTGAAGGTCAATTAGATAGAGCGAGCCCTGTATGCCTGGGCACCCCCTGAGACACAGATGGAAGAGAGGGCACAGAGTTTCCTGAGGCAGATAAAATCAGCTTCCATTTACTGAATGCTGTGTGCTGGGCACTATGCTAAGTGGAATGTATCTGTTCTTCCCTTTGATGCTGTCAGCACTGCGTGTTTTCAGATGAACAAGTAAGGGTTAGCGACGTCACACAACTAGCCCAAGGTCACACAGCTGGTAGGTGGCAGAGCTGGGATTCCAGTTGAAGTCCAGTCAACCCCAAAGCTCATATGCATGCCCACTGTGCCATACTGCCCGCCAGAAGGCAAGCCAGATTGGGGCCATAGCATGAACAAAAGTCTTGGTCCTTTTGAACACTGAACAGTGGGGTTCACGTGACTATGAGGCATATGAAAAGGACATGAGGCTGGATCAGGGGCCCTTAAGCGCCATATTCAGAAGTATTTTCTTTATCAGTCAAGTGAAAGGAGTCATTGAGAGCTTTGGATATTGGAGAGAATCATCTGACTTGCATTTTAAGAACATAACTCTATTGGCAACTTATGGGGATGGATTTGTTGGCGAAGAGACAGGAGTCGGGGTGGCCAGTTTGAAGACTATGACAATAGTCCACTGAGAACTTCCTAGGCTAGGAAAATGGGAATAGAAAAGAAATTGTATATATATATTTAAATAAAGATCTAAGACATCATCTAACCATAAGTGTAACAATTAAGGACACTGACTCTGGAACCCAACAGTCCAAAGTCTGAATCTCAGTTCTGTCACGTATTAATTGTTTAACCTTAGACAATCAACTTCCTCCTTTGTAAGACAGAGAAAATGTTTGTCTTACTTAGTTACAGCTGCTATAACAAAATACCATAGACTGGGGTGGGGCATATAAACAACAGACATTTATTTCTCACAGTTCTGGAGGCTGGAAGTTCAAGATCAGGGTGCAGTTATTAATGGGTTCTGGTGAGAGCCCTCTTCTTGGTTACAGACTGCCAGCTTCTCGTTGTAACCTCACATGGCAGAAAGAGGGCATGAGAACTCTCTGGGGTCCCTCTTATAAGGGCCCTAATCCCATTCATGAGGGCTCCACTCTCATGACCTAATCTCCTCCCAAATGTCCTCCCTCCTACTACCATCACAGTGGGGGTTAGGATTTCAACATATGAATTTTCTGAGTACACACAAGCTTTCAATCCAGTGCAGTGATGTTATTTTAAAGGGTATTGTGAAAATTAGGATTTAAAAAGATGAATCACTTAAAAACAATTATAATACAGTTGCCTAGCACATGGTTAGTGCTCAAAAAATAATAGCTACTTTATTATCATTACAATAATTATTAATATTCCCTGCCTTAGTCCTTCCTATCAACCAGAGAACAAAAGTCTGCGGAGAAACAGAATTAATGAATTTTTAAAATTTCATTATGATCTCATTTAAACAATTTAAATTTTTCAAAAATTATATTTCTCATGTTTCCTTCGGACCAGTAGGGTTGAGAATCTGTGGTGTGTAGCATGGTGTCTTCCACAAATAGACATTTGTTGTTGTTCTTCTTTAGTGAATGAGTAAAATGCAGTCCATCTAAACAAGCCGTCTTCTTAACGCCCCCCATTGGATGGGTGGGGAGTTACGCGCTGCTGTCATGTTTCTTTTTCATTGCCTTTTTGCCTCAGACCCCCCTGGGTCCCCAACTCCTGGACAGCGGAGTCCAGGTCGGCCTGACTCTTTTCATGGCCAAGCAGAGTGAGCCCCATGCAAAATTAGTTGCTTAAAATTTACTTTGTCTCCGTGAATTATCTGTTGTAAATTAGGAGGGAAATATCTAATAACTAAAAACATATTTATTTGCAAAGTTGGGTTAAGGAGTCATTTTTTTGCAAAGTTGCCTAGATTTCTGTGAAGTCAACTCCCTACCTCTAGGGAGATTTGGGAATCACAGGATCTCCAAATTGCTGCCAGGGAAAGTACTAATTAAGAATGCTTGGCACTATTTTTTTCCCCAAGAACAGGATGCTGAGGGTTATTTTTACAACCTCTCTCAGTTGGGCACAGACGATCCAAATTCATAGCATACTGGAGTGTTCTAGTTTTTCATTTTTACTCCTCAAATCTTGTTGTTCTACTGGTTTTATTGATCCTTGGAGAGCGGGTCCCCTGTCAGTCTCACACTGGTGCCCTTTGGACTTGCCCTGGGGTGGGGACACCAACCTCTGGATGAAGCACAGTGTAATTAAACTCTGGAGGAGTTGGACGTTGTTTGGAAAGCACGTTAGCTGTGCTTAGTTATATGCCACATCGTCGTATGTGGGCTAACACCTTTACATGTGGTCTTTGTTTCGTTCCTTCGTATTGTATAAGGATTTGATCCACCATGTAAGATAGGAACAATGATTCTGGAGAAATGGATCCAGTGAACAACACTGGCCCACTGGCTGCACAGTGCTAGAGTTGAGATGACGTTTAGAAGTACATCCGTAAAGTAATTCAAACCGAGTGATCCCCTGCGATATGCTTAGACTCTTTATGCATTGCTCTATTAATAGCTCAGGTCCCCAAGGATAGAGCAAGCATTCGAATTCAATTGACAACTGTTAAGTTACAATACAAATAGCATCAAATCAGTGAATGACCCAGTGCCAAAATATCAATAATAATATCACCATTTTTGCAACGGGGCAAATCTGTTCTGAGGGTGAAAGTGATGGCTAGCAGGAAACACACACAGTTACAGAGTCTTTTAACACTGAACTAGTTACTCTGGAGGATACCTGGGGGAGACATGTCATGAGTTGAATGGTCCATGGTCTCTTGAGTGAAAAGAACAAATCTTAGAGTTTCATTTTGGTCTCATTTAATTATTAAAATCAGTGGATTCTTTTTCCTTAGTTTCTGAGCCAAACGGCCTCCCCATTTCCTTAATGATCAGATTCATTAAAACTCACCCTTCAGAGACAATGTACAATAAGACAATAAGAGACTGGATGTCATCAGTTTCTTAGTGTTCACATAGCATGTACACACACATGCATGCGCATGTACTCGCACACATATACTACCATGTACGTGTGTGCACATGACACATGCTCCAATGGCAATAGCCACTGCACATCTCATTTGCACAAGTATCATTACCTGAACCTGAGCAATCCACTTCTCCAGCATGTTCACAGAACCTGGGCAGGCCTGAGAATCTGGGCAGGGCTGAGGGCTCTCATGATCCCAATAGAGAGAGAGGTAAGGTGGATTCTGAAACAG
Source organism: Balaenoptera physalus (assembly GCF_965194825.1). Classification (NCBI taxonomy): domain Eukaryota; kingdom Metazoa; phylum Chordata; class Mammalia; order Artiodactyla; family Balaenopteridae; genus Balaenoptera; species Balaenoptera physalus. Next base: position 172,173,744 of record NC_138883.1, on the reverse strand, counting down.
ACGGACAAGATTGAGCCACACGGCAGCGCTCGCAGAGTCAGTGCCCACGGCCACCTCCCTCCGACAGTTCTGTGTGCGGCGTGATGGAGGAACAACGTCCTTTCAGTGCCCGGTGACCCTGGGTGTGAGCAGGAGGCAGTTACCCTGGCCCGCTCTTGATTTGGGAGGTTACAGCCTTTGTGTTCACACTGCAGGGAGATTGGCAAAGACAGCTGGGGGTTAGGAAAGCTGCACATGATTGCATTTCCGTTCTGATTACATTTCCCTCCCTTCTGTGATCGTCCCGTTACCATAGTTTTCATGCCTCCGACGCACAAACTCTGGAGCTTCGGCACCAGCTGCTTCATTCCAAACACCTTTTTTCTCTACCAAGCGCTTAACGTCTGTATACTGGGCCATGCGACATGTGGCCCTGCCTTTGGGGTCAACCAAGGGGCGGGCAGAGGAACAGACTGATTCTGTCCAGCCGGGCTGTCCTGATCGGCAGCCCCATGCTGTCATGAACTGCTGACCTCAACCTGCTCTTTCCAGAAGGTTCCACCGGACAGCGGCTTCATTTATGTGCTCTGCTCCAGTGGCTTGAATTTCATTATCTCCTCCGTGGCCCTTTTGGCAAGAGCTTCTACCTTCCTGCTCCGGGCACCTGTTAAAGCTATTTGCCTTTTTTTTTTTTTTTTTTTCGTCTATAAGTTGAGCTTTATTTTGAGTTCACATGATCCCCAAGGCAGCTTTTTTTTTTTTTTAACATCTGTATTGGAGTATAATTGCTTTACAATGGTATGTTAGTTTCTGCTTTATAACAAAGTGAATCAGTTATACATATACATATATCCCCATATCTCTTCCCTCTTGCGTCTCCCTCCCTCCCACCCTCCCTATCCCACCTCTCTAGGTGGTCTATTTGCCTTTTAAAAAGCATTTCCTTTCCAGCTCTGGTTTCTTTTCCAAGTAAATTCACTAGGTGGCAGCGAACAGTGAGGGAAAGAAGATTGCTTTTGAAGGGTTTTCAGGGCAAGTGCGGCTGAACGGTCTAGGATATCTATGAGCCCTGGGCTCCGACATCAATTACAAATAGAGACCAACCTGCACTTTTAAGGGAACACCTCGTATTTTACTAAATGATGAAATGCAAGATTCATTGTCAGACCTCCTCTTAGCTCTCTGCTCATTTCTATTCGGGTTGTATTCATAACATTGTTGAAGCTGACAGCATTTATTCATCACCTATGAACGTATTACCTTTCCAGAAAACAGTGATTACAAGCAGGTTCTCCTCATCCAGTCAAAACTTCCATTGTGTGTGCAAGTGTGAAGGTGTGTGTGCTTTCTTTAGAAGGCAGGAGAGCCTCACGATTCCTTGGAAGATTTAGGTGGTGCTGTCCTTTGATTAATTTCTCTACGCTAACCATCACCTCCCTTGCACCCTATTAGATGTAGGCTCACAGTTTTCGCAGCAGCTGGAGCCTGGAATCTTATATTGCCTCTGCCTTGGGAAGACTCTAAAACTACAAGTTTATGAAAGGACACTAAAATCTTAGTGCCTATGCTCTCAATTAGTTTATTGATACGCTGCCTGGTTTTTAACCTAAATGCACTGTGTTTAGAGGGGAAGAAAACGGTTCTAAATCAACCAGAAAGGCAGTTTCCATAAACTACCTAGTCTTGCCTGTGGCCGGAGAGGTTGACCTCACTGGGATCAGGAGTGCAGACACTGTCATGTCACAGCCTTTGCACCCCCTGCTCTCTACCCACGGCCCTACCCTGGCCCTGGCCCGGGGAACTTAACAGAAGTGAGGCAGGAGGCTCTGTTTCTAGCCGGACATTCGGGGGCCAACAGCATCACTGCAATCAGCCGTGTTGCTGCTCTAACCCTCATCCCATAGTCCAGCTCTCATGACTAGGCTTCTCCCAACTTCTAGATCCTTCTCGCCATCCAGGTCTCTGCCCCGGTCTTGGTAACCAGTCCCTCCCTCTAGTCCTGCCTTGCTCTCGCCAGACACCTTCCGAGGCTTTTCCATCTGAGCCTGCTCTCAGGACCCCACTCTCTGGTGCAGACCGTCCCCCCTCCAGTGTCTCTGGTCGCTGGGTATTGCTAAGTTCTGGGTCCCTGAGAGTGTCCTCCACTGCGCTGTTTGGATGCCACGTGATTCCCCTTTGACCCCCCTCCCATGAGATCACCACGAAAAACTCCAGCTTTGCTGATGCCTGCGCTGGATGAACTCTGTGGAGGGTTACTATGTGTGGGGCTCCGAGCTGGATACTGGAGATGCAGTGGAAATCAGACACGGTCCCTGTCATCAGAGAGCTTACACCCACCTCCAGATCTGCGTTCTGCCTCGGCACCTTTTCCCAAAGCCAGCGGCAGGGTCTGTTCCTGTGCTGGGCCACGGTCGATCCCGGTGTCCCCGGTCCTATTGCTGCAAACTGGGGTGTGGCTGGCTGCGCCTGAGGCCATCAAAGCGTCCTGCTCAGTTTCAGGTAAAACTCCTTCGGTCACTGTCCTCCAGCACGTTGGGGTTACGGTTAATCAGCACGTGGAGGGAACCGGAGAGCTGAATAGCCACTTACTCGCTGTCTTCCTGGGTCAGGTGTCCCCACCAGCAAGTGCAGCACAGAGCAGACATGAGGAACCTTCCTGGCTTGGGGTGTGAAGCCCTGGACCACTCACATTCTGCCTGATTACCTTGCTGTAAGAGAGATGAATGTGTCAGGAGTGTAAAATCACCCCGGCCTTGGGTTTAATCGCATAGGTCATCAGGAGATCCTGAGGTGGCGTTGAGCTGAAAATAAGCCATCCCTTGCTAAGGAGACAAAATTGACTGAGGTCAAGTTTCGATATGTAGTGGATAGTTGTACCTTCTAGAAAAGCTGTGCTTGGGATACTTTGTTAATTATCTTCTAAGTGAGTAGCGTGGGTTGTTAATAACACTGGCAATTCCAGTTGGGGACTTAAAGATACACATAATAAATCTTAGTGATGTACTAGCTGGATACACATAATAAATCTTAGTGATGTACTAGCTGGAAAGCAAATAAGTAAAGCCAAGCTCCTCTCTGGTGCTCCCATTGGAATGAGGCAAGCATGGTAGAAAGATACACTCATAGGGACACTTAAGATTGGAAAACATCAGTTCAATCAGTTCTTAGGAAAGAGAAATCGTTACATACATGGTGCAGTTTTGTCATGCAGCTCTTTTCTCTTGCAGTTATGGGAGTGTTTTGTTTTGGTTTGTTTTGAATGCTGTATGGAGCTACCTTGTCAACCGTGTACATATACATATACATACACACACACATGCACACAAACCACCTGATTGCTTTTTAATGCATTTTTCAAAGATCAAATGACTTACTTAAGAAGTTAAATATACAAGGAAATCCCTTTTAGGAGTCTGAACATTCTTCCCTCTCTTTCTTGCAGCCTCGTGCATGGCTTGTAGTGCGAAGAGGTTTGGTGTCATTTCGTGGTTTGCTGGTCTATACTGTCAGGATCCAAGGGCGGTGACTTCATTGTTGGTTTGGGTGCTTAATTTGCGTGCTTCTCTTTAACGAGAACTGAAGCTCAAGAATTTATACCAGTGACAGAAAGATGCATTGCAAAGTCCTGAACCCATGCTAACAAATTACCCTTGATGCAGTTCATAAAGTTAGAGGGACTTCCCTGGTGGTCCAGTTAAGACTCTGCACTTCCAATGCAGGGGGAACAGGTTCAATCCCTGGTCAGGGAACTAAGATCCCATATGCCGTGTGGTGTAGCCAAAAAAAATTTTTTTTTAAAGTTAGAAATAGAGAAAGAATTACAAATAGTACCCAGGCCCTGTTGCAGTCTGCTTCCCTCCTCCTTGGCCAACTGGCAAAGGCTTTAGCACAGAGGGGCTGGCTGGGGCGGTGCATCCTGATTTGAGCCCGGACGCTGGTCTCCTTGCCGCAGTTCTGTGTATCCTGCCCCTGCCTAGTGCACGGCCCGCAAGGGGGCCCCTTCCTGACCTGATGACCGCTATCATGCAGATCCTAGAGTGTCTTTGGGCTCCGTCACTGCGGCTCTCCAGCGTGCAGTGCAAAATGCCCCATTCACGTTCCTAATACTCTCCCTGCTTCCCTTCCTGTTTCCAGTTCCTACCTGTCAGGTCTGGGCAGCGCAGAGCTATGAGAGGATTACCTTTTGTGCACTCTGTGAATATACCAAATATTCTCTCCTGTGTGGTGAGGAATGCACAGCTCTCCAGGGTTTCAGAGAAGAGCAAGAATATCTTCTAAACCGAATGCTACCTTGAAGTCCCGACTCCTGTTACTCAGAAAGCTTTTCCTTTACAGTTATTTCTGGGTCCCTGCTATAAATATCCTCCCAGCAGCCATCTGCCCCTGCGGCAGAGTTTTACAATTTTATGCTGGCTGTTTGGGTTACACAATCACAGGACTGCCAGCTGCTCTAGAGCCATTTCAACTATTCCTCTCTCTCTCTCTCCTAGAGAATATCGTCCCTGCTCTGCTAGGAGAGGGCAAGATTTATTTTTGTTGCCTGAAAAATCTGTGCAGTTTATACAAAGCAATCAGCAGGTGGTCAGCTCATGTGGTTTAATCCATGAGCTCATGAAGAGGAGGGAGGAAACAAAACGAGGTCTGGAAATTACCTCGACATCTGGGCTGTGAGCTCCTGCTCCGTGGTGCTGGGCCACGTCCCTCCAATCAATCCAGACTGTGGGTGATGGCATCTCTCAATGGGGCAGGGGAGAGGTTTTCCCACAAGAAAAATTTCCAGTAAAACTAGAGCTTTCTTTTTTTTAAAAGCTTGAGAGGGTATACTGTTTTACAATTCACGACAAATAAGGCGCTTTGAGGCCAAGACCCTAAAGAGATAACCACCGCAAAAGCGGCCACTGAAAGGAGCATGTTTGAAAACGTATTGAACACATAGAACGGGCTGGCCCTGTTCCCAGTGGACTGCGTGAGAGGTGGGGGAACGGGCCTTTGTTTTCCCTGTAACAGGTGACCGTTCAGAGTTGGACCAGCCCATCCTGTCTGGGAACCGGGCTGATGCGTGCACGCAGGGGCTGGTTGGCCGGGTCCCTGGGGGGGAGAGAATGGGTCACGGGTGGGAAGTGAGCCAAGGGCAGCCACCCCGTTCACTGTGCTGTCCCCGTGGAAACAACTTCCAGGGACCCCTCGCCAGGGGCTGGTGGGAACATAGATAAAGTCAGGAGTAGGCTTTGCGGCTGTAAAACCCGCTGGGAAAGTAAATGGACTCCAAGCGCTGGGGACATTCCAGGAAAGAGGCTTTGAAGTGGTGGTGACCAGAGGTTGGCTGAAAAAGCCCCACTGGCCCCCTCATAAATGAGGGCTCATCTTACAGGCCTTTCCCGACACCTCCGACCGCTGCCCCCCAACCCTTGCTCCTCCTCTTTCCAGACAAGCCGGCAGTTGCTGGGTGACGGTGGTGGCAGAGCTAGGGATCTCCTAGAGTCAGACAGGAGAACAAGAATGAGTCCACTCCATGTTTCTTTATGCTGCAGTGATCACCCATAATTCTAAGAAAACATATAGTATATCAATAAAATCTCCAGGAGACATACGCACGAAACATCGTCAAGATAGGCTTTCTTGGCAACATTGAACTATACTCTGGTCAAGGAGGGCCACAAACTTTGCCCCAATATGACCCTGAAAAAAATGGGAAATCCATGAAATCAATGTTGGAAACAGCCTTTGAGCTGAGATGAGGGAGTTTATGATACAATACTTTTTAATCAAACTTGATTATCCCAAATTCTATCGATGGGAAATAGACCTATTTCACTTACCGAAGGTAAGATGTAAATCATAACAAAGTACATTATGAAGAATTTTTTAGCATAAGTATTTTCTAACCTTTGTTTAGAATACATGAACATGGATTCACATCTTTTATATTGGCAGACTTGATGTTCATATTAGTGAATTTGAGTTGCTGTCAGAAGCTGAAGTATCCAAGATTAATCAAATGTTCAGTCTACTGAAGCAGAAAAGCAGGCTGGTACATTTGAAAGATTTTTTGTCAGAATGGTGGAAACCAAACTGAGATTTTCGTTTAGACTTAGTTAAATAGTAATCAAATTTAATCAGTATATCCCATTCCCCAGCCTACCTAATTAGTTTTACTTCTTTGGTGATAAACAGAAATGTATATCATTTCCATTTATTTCACACTTATAATAAATGTGGACATTGACTACAGAAGTATATATCTAAGGTGGAAGTGCATGCCTTTGTATATATGCTGGAGGGTTCTTGAAAGACCGAGGCACAGAAGGCTTACTGCCAATCCCATTAAAGTTGAAGGCAGAGGATTTTGCAAAAGAAGAGAAAAATTGCTTGCAATGCTCATCAAAATGATCCGCTGTGTGCCTGTTGCCGTCCAAAAAGGGTGCTGATGCTCAAAGCTGTGAAATGAAGGCATGGTTCCTGCTGCTGAGATGCACAGTCAATGCACTTCCCTCCAAGTTCATGAACCACATTTGGGACCAGGCGGATGGTCCATCCCCCAAATCGTGACTACACCAATTTCACAGAGAAGAGGCTTCAACAGGATAGTGAGCACAAATGAATAGATAGGAAGATTGCAGCAGCCCCCAGACCTCCTCTCTGAGCTCCACAGGCTGAGCTCTCACTGCCGTGTCACGGTACCCAATGTATGAGGCAGGCAGCCTCTTTTCCCGGCATCCCCAAGGGCACTGAGTTGAAAGGCAAGCTCCCTGGATATGAGATTCTGAGCCCTGTTTAATCTCTCTGCGGCAGAAAGAATTTCTGATAAGGGGGAATGTTCCCTGCAAGCTGTCAGAGCCTCACCCAGGCGTTGTCAAGCCACAGTACCAAGACTGGTGATTGGAGAAAATAAGAATGCCTGAAAGCTACCCTTTGGTTAGTACTTACTGGAACCCACATGAGGGGCTGTGTCCTTTATAGACACCATCTCGTGTAAACCCACAACCCTGGGGGGTGGCGATTCACATAACATTTATACAGATGAGAAAACTGGGACTTAGAGGGAATAACCCGCCCAGCAAATAGGAGTTAGGATTCAGCCACTTCTTGCCGCTTCCAGTATCCAGGCGCTGTCCTGTAATGGCACAGGGCAGCCTACCTTGCAAGGTTTTCAGAGCATGGGATGAAAAATTCTTGATTTACAAACAGAAGGAGGAGTGATTCCCTTAGTAAAAATTAGGAGAATTTTTTCTGGCATTTAGCAAGGAGGTGTTTCAAAATGGACCTAAGATTTTGTTTTTATTCAGGTATGGTAAGGCCAACAGAGCAGGAGATAATTGCCATGGAAAAGAAATTGTTACTCAGAGTTCCCAAGGGGAGGGGGCATGGCATGCCATGCAGGGTCACACAGGGAAGCACCAGGGTCGGTCGGGAGGCAGAAAGAGCAAGGGAAAGGCATGGGTAAAAGCCTTTATTGTGCTTTTTCAGGGGAAAGAATGGGCAAGGATAGGTGAGCAGCTAGGCAGGCTTGCAACTGAATACTTTGATTAATGTTGGCAGACTCTGGGGTATAGACGTGGTCTCTAGCTGTCCTGCATCTGGCCCTGGGGTGATTTAGGGCAGGGGGATAATGTCCCCTGCAGAAGCCTGACAAAAGGAGGTAGGTCGGGGTATGGACCCGGAATTGGTTGGTTTGCATACCAAGGTGTGTTGGCGGCAAAGTGTTTGCTGCCTCTAGGAATTACAGGAGCCACACCCCTTACCCCGTTCATGGTTTTGCTTTCCATGGTTTCAGTTGCCTACAGTCAACCTTGGTCCAAAAATATTAAATGGAGAATTCCAGAAATAAATAATCTGTAAGTTTTCAGTTTCGAGCCATTCTGAGTAGCGTGATGAAATCCCGTGCTGTCCTGCTCCGTCCTGCCCAGGATGTGAGTCATCGTTCTGTCCAGTCATACCCCTTAGTCACTTGGTAGCCACCTCAGTTATCAGATCGACTGTCCAGTTATCACAATGCTTGTGCTCGAGTCACCCTTATTTTACTTAATAACAGCCCTAAAGCCCAAGAGGAGTGATGCTGGCCATTTAGATATGCCAAAAAGGAGCTGTAGAGAGCTTCCTTTAAGTGGAAAGGTAAAAGTTCTCGACTTAATAAGGACAGGGGAAAATTGTATGCTGAGGTTGCTGAGATCTAAGGTAAGAACGAATGTCCTATCCGTGAAGTTGTGAAGAAGGAAAAAGAAGTTCATGCTAGTTTTGCTGTTGTTCTTCCAACTACGAAAGCTACAGCCACCGCGGGTGGTGAGTGCTTAGTTTCCTTTAATGGAAAAGGCATTAAATTTGTACAATAAGATATTTTGAGAGAGGTTGAGAGAAGCAGACCACATTCACATAAATTTTATCACAGTATCTTGTTATAATGATTCTGTTTTATTATTAGTTATTGCTGTTCATCTCTTACTGTGCCTGATTTATAAGTTAAACTTTATCATAAGTGTGCATGTGTAGGAAAAAACATAGTATATATAGGTTCAGTACTAACTGCAGTTTGCAGTCATCCACTGGGGGCCTTGGAACGTATCCCCTGCAGATGGGGGCGGAGGGTAGGACAGCAGTTAATCCTGGGAGAAGCAGTCCATCCTCCAGGCCACAAGGCTCCAAGATTTCGAAGCATCATAAAATATAGAAAATAAAAACTATGATTAGTTCAAGAGAGCACCTAAAAAACCCTCTGTGCATGTGCCTTTTTTACTTTTCCCCGTGACAACATAAGCAGCAGTCACGGCTACAAACATTTTATGGGACAGTTTTGCTGCTTTCAGAGCACACTGCCTATGGACTGTTTACAAGTCTAAGAGGACTGAAACATGGGCTTGTTTGCTATTTTTCTCTGGGTGTAACCTCTCATAAATGAGTCTTTATTAGCTCGGGCGCTTGACTCATGGAAATATTTCTATAGAAATATGATCATCTGCTTCTTTAACAACCAAAGTTTTCATTCCCTGGAGTTTCAGTGGGACAAAGGTGGGGACGAGATGCCTAACAAGAGTATGGATGTCGTTATAAGCTTTGTATGATGCTCATACCAAGTTTTTCTGTTTTATTTATGTCTTTTGCCATTAGCTGCCTTCTTTGCTACCAAAAATGAAGGAACGGTGGCTAAGAGAGGTACCTACCCTAAAATCTACTCTAAACGCCTCCTCATCCATTGGTGGGCACTAGAAGGGTGGTTAGAGACACTGCCAATTGCTCTATCAATTCACAGCTTAGCTCTGCCCTTAGGTGTGTCCCCAGACTGAAGCCATGCCTGATAGGGTCACCTTGGCCGGCCTTCCCTCCCCCTGGAAGCACCTGAGGATCCAGCTCCTTTTACGCTCAGACAAAACTGAGTGGAGACAATAACAGTGCGTTACACTCCACCCTCCCTCCTCGCCCTTCCTTTTGCAGAGGCTGATGGCCGAGAGCAGAGGCTCTGCAGCACGACACTGGGTTTTCTCTTCTGGCTCCGTACCTGACCAACTCAGTGACCGGGGCTGGTCACCCAACCTCTCTGTGCTTCAGGGTTTTCCCCCCTAATCTCCAGAATGCAATGATAATAATAGAACCTATATCATAGCATTGGTGAGAGCATGAAATAACTTTTCCAGGGACAGAGTAAGGGCTCGTAAATGTCAGCTGTTATTAATGATCTTTGGAACAGCATTTGTCCAAGTGGGGCCTGTGGTCCATCTGCACCAAAATAACCTATGCTGCTGTGGCAAAGTGTCCTACAGAATCCAAGTCTCTAGGGGAGGTTCCAGGATTCTGTTCCCCAGCCGGTTCTTAGACATACACAGCCCACTAATGTGTGAGAACCACACCTTAAAATTTACGGTTGAAAGTGGTTGGGATAGAGGCTTTTCAGGCAGGCAGATCTAACTTCAAATTTCGCCTTACCTCTTAGATGGATCTATGTGATGCAGAACAAGGTACTGGATTTCTAGTTTCTGGCAACTGCTGTTTCGGTACATTGAGATATTAACATCTATTTTGTTCAACAAATATTTATTAGTGATGCTATGTATACAACACGTGCTTGGTGTGGGGGATATAATAGTGAACATTCTTGAAAAATCTATTTGTTTAGATCATTGTCAGACCTCTTGCAGGGCACTATAGATAATTCCCAGTCAAGCCCACCCAATTTAATGATTATTTATCATGATCATTGGTAGGTCTGAAAATGCCATGGAAGAGATGATCTGTAGAGTCAGCTATGGGCTACAAAGTCATTCCCTTTACATTTTGACAGTGTCCATGAAGACCAATCACTAATCAGACGCACCTGAGTTTCAGATGCCTCCTCCTCACCTGGCCCCCACCTCACCACAGCTTGGTTGCAGGGAAATGCCAGAGCAGTGGGTCATTGGTTGTACCACTCAGCCCAAGAGATAGCATTACATGGAGGAAGGAGTACAAGGGCTTAAAGTAACTAAGCCAGTTCTGTCACCAAGTAGCTGGTGACCTTGGACACAGTACTACAGAATCCATGAGCTGCAGAGCCCTCTCCTGCAGAACAAGGATGTTGGACTCAAAGAACTCTACCATCTCCTCCAACTTTATCAGCCCATGGGAGATCTATTCCAAATGCAATTAGGAGTTCTAGGCTCTCCTTGAATAAGTAGCTTTCGGGACCCCCAATATCTACCCCTATCTCCCACCCTCCACATCTGTAGGGCTTCTAGTCACTCTTGGAAAAGAAAGGTTGAGTTCTGTACGAAGCCTCTTGCATTGGTTGGCAACAAAGATGGCACCTCTTTTGCAGAATCCAAGCCTGGAATATTAATAAAAACATCCTAGGTTGTATCTGTGTTTTTAACAATGAGTAGAAAATCTTTGAAGAGTATGGTTTGAATTAAGGCAGATAAACCTTAGTAAAAATTACATGTTGAATGGTCTAGGGCAGTGCAAGACCATGACTAGAGCCAGATGACCAGATTGGAGGGCTGAATTTCCACAGGAGGAATTTGCTTGTGTCACCTCCAGCAAGTTACCCATCCACTCTTGAGCCCAAGGAGAGTGATACTTGCCTCCTAAGAGTGCTGTGGGCATCAAAAACAATACTGAATGTCTAGTGCTTGGCATAGATATTTATGTCATAGAAGACACTCGGTATATGATATTTATCACCATCATCATTATATTATTATTACAACATGATCGCACTTTTACATTTTCCAGGACATAAAGCTTGCTACTGAACTTTCACTTACTTTACCCTCCATCACCCCTACCTACAGGGTATGCAGAGCTGGTACTATTTTAGATGACAAGTCACATGCTGGGTCAGCCATGATTCCCACCCAGTTCTTCTTCAGAGAGTCTCAACTGAAGGTGGTTTTCGGGTCTCTTCCATCTGAGCCATCCAGCGAGGTGCTCACACGACCCCCAGGGCAGGCACCCGGACGCTGGGCGAGGCAGCCAGGCACACTGGCCTTCATCCGGTCACCTAACGGGAACTGACAGATGTCTCTCCACTTAGTTTTTGTTTTGTTTGGGGCCCTTTCGTCTTCATCGCACGTGTGCAGGAGGAAGTTGATACCAGAAATGTCACTTCAGCACAGACCAGAAATTGACTGCTGTGCTTTTACAAGTCAGGGGGAGTTTATTAAAAACTAAATTGATAGCTAGAAAGGGCTCTGACTAGAAGAAGCCCATAAACGTAATGGTATTTATTAATTTATGGGCTATTATTCCAAAATGAGTCATCTCTCTGTAAAAGCCTCGAGAGCTGGGATTTGGTTAGGACAGTGCTTGCCGTCTCCCCTTACAGAGATGACGACAACCACCAACATCTGAGCTGGGTTAGACGCCCAGCTCCACTGTCCCCACTTCAAGCCGAGTGCCTTTCTCCTTGACTTGACACATTTATATGTCTCGTTGAGATCAGTCTCGTAGTCCGATGACACAAGCCTGGCGGGTGATCGGGAAGGCAGTAGATGAGCCTTAATGAGACCCCGACTGGGTGCTGGTCCCCAGGCTTCTTCTCCCAGCTCAGCCTCTTTCTGGCATGCCGGGTCTCCTCTCAGGCTGCAGTTTCCTCATCTGCAAAGTGAGGGGCTAGCATCACTAGCTTCCGATGTCCCTTTCCTAATTGCAAGCCGTGCTCAGGATCCAAAGGCATCTGGCCCAGCAAAGTCCTGGGAAACAGTCCCCAGCCCAGGAGGGGCTCGCCGTCTCATCTTAGCCTGGGCACTCACGTGGCACCAGGAAAGAGAGGCCCCAGCAAAGAACATGCCCTGCGTGTCAACTCACTGATCCCCAAGAATCCAGTGAATGAGAGTCCAAGGTGCTGGAGGGCTTGACATCGTGGGTGGGGTCTCCCTTCCTAGACTAATCCGTGCACAGGACCCAGTTCCCATGTCCGCGGCTGGGAAAATATGGAGGAAAGGATAGAATGTCATCACAGCCTTCAGTTGGTGGGTAAGAAACAAAGTGGGAAAGCAGCAACGGAAGTGGATATTGGGAAGTCTGTCTCTACAGGACACCCCGGGTGGAGCGGGGAAGGGGTCATCAAGTGAGCCAACACTAGAATCACGCAATCTTGCTGAGCGCCAAAGGTGTTTGAGGCACTAAAGGACACGCAGAATCATCTGCACGGTCTGTTACTCTCTGGCCAGTGATCTGTTGTCTGAAACACTGTAGGTTTCACCCATTTCATTAAACACCATTGCTCTATAGACTTGATTATCTCAAAATTAGTGCTAGACGCCAAAGAAAGATGGAATCAGAAACCATCATTTTCATTAATGGAAGTATTAGAAAACACTTTTATTGTTTTTATCTCATTTGCTTTCTTTACATTTTTGAGGTATGTAAATATACCTAACATGTATTGCCACTCACTCAATGCTGGCCCCTGTTTTAAGTGCTTTCTGTGGCATCACATGTTTAATCTTCACGTTGACCTCGTAAGGCATTTGATGTTATTATCCCCAATATGTAGACAGGGGAAGGGAAGCTGGGTTTACATATGCAGGTGGCAAGTGGAAACGTTGGGATTTGACCACCTGCAGGATCTACTGTTAACCTCTCTGCTACACTGGGTTGCTTCCCTCTGCGCTGCTGCACTTGACTGCTGGGGTCAGGGAGAAGGAAAATGAGGGACCCTGGACCCTCTGAGATGACCAAACCTGGGTTGTCCCAGTCTCTAAGGGAAATCCTTCAAGACCTGGGGGTATTACTGTTTCCCTCTTCTAGTGAGGAATTCTTAGGACTCATCCAGAACATGGAGCCTTAATGCAAATGGCCAGTTGGAAGGGGCTGCGTAGGATACACTCGTTCCCACAGAGAGGGATGACAGCCCAGGACAGCAAGAGGTTGAGTGGTGCAACTGTAAACGTAGGTTTGGAGCCAGAAGACCTGGGTTTGAACTTCACTGTCTTTGGGGAACTCTCATAACTTCTCTGAGCATCAGTTCCTTTGTCCATCATCTAGAGGTCATAACCCCTACCATGCCCAAACCCAGAGAGTTGTTGTGAAGGTCACATGGAAAACAGATGTCAGACACTATAAAGTGCAACATGTCTCAGAGACTGCCTCGCACATAGTAGGTGCTCAGTGCATGACTGAATGAGGCAGCTTTATTCCGTGTGCCTGTGTATCTTGTGGATGGGGAGAAAGGTGGCTTTCCTCATGTGCCACTGAAAATGAATCTGTTGCCCCAGACATAGTCTGGCCCCGACTAAATGAAAGATGCGTGTAAGATTTGACACACAGTAGGAAGACTTCCTGAGAGTCAGGGTTTTAAAGCCTGGAGTGCATTCTCACAGGAGTATCAAGGTCCTTCTTACCCCTGTTAGGTTTGGTTTCAGGGTAATCTTGCCGGGAGACACAGACAAACCAGAGACACCCTATGGGTCCTTCCTCCCCTTTGGATTCTAAAGGAACGGACCTGAGACTATTACAACCAGGGCTGCTGTTCCTTTAGCGTCCAGCGAAGTAGACTCTAGAAGATGAACCTCTGGCTTGTATTTATTGCAGTTGTGTTTATCATGATTATTCATTCATGGGAGTGGTCCTTTGCAATGGGATGCTGTCTGCCTCAGAAATCTAATGACAAGGGTCATTAATCCTTGAAGCCAGGGTGATCGTCAGGCGGATTGAGGCTGAAATGATTCACCATCATGTAATGTTTTGCACAACTGGGTTCATTTTATAAGACCCTTTCTCATCTTCTTCTTTCCCTACCCCATGCCCTACTCACGTGTGGGTGAGGGCGCCGGCACATGCACACGCCACGTAACACACACAACCACCTAGCCACAAGCAACAGGAATATTCGAGATGGATGTGGAGCCTATGAAAATGGGTCTACTCCTGAGGATCTCAGGGGACGCAATCTCTGATTTAATTATGTAACCCTCTTAGCGTTAGACATAAAACCTCAATCCAAACAGGTCTGCTTCACCCTGTGTTTGCTTCCCAAAAAATGAATGCATTTATCAAACCTTAAGAGACGGTTTCTCCAAATGCATCACTCCCGACAAGCTTCCGTGTTGCAAAGGCCATCTCAGAATTGACAAGAGTGACCTCCTAAGAGAAGGGCAACAGAAAGGCCTTCCACTCAGCTGGAAAGGGATACAGAAATTGACATGTTGCCAGTACTAATAACAGTGACTGCAAATACTTAGGGCCCACTTACGAAGTATCCTCCTGTACATTATCCCCTTTGAGCCTCATAACAGCCCTGAGAGATCATGGAGAAGGCATTGTTATTCCTATTCTTATTCTCACTCGAGGATGAGAAAGCCCAAGCCCTGAGGTTCCACGGGCGTCTGGCAACAAGGAAGGGCCAGCATTCCCGGTGACCGGGTCCAAATCTTCCATCCCAGTGAGAACAGCTTTTGGTGGAAAAGCAATTTGGGGCCCAGAGGACAGTTCTTATAGCATCTATTTCTTGTCTCGTACATGGTCCTCAGTCCCAAGCAGCATTTTTAGTCCCTCGTGATACCTACCCAGGTACCATGGCAGAACCTGGGATCCCTGGAGTCTCCTCACTTCTCTCAGTGTTTGAGCGACACTGAGCTGGCCCTGAGGGAAACTGCTAGAAAGTACTCCTAGACCCAGGCCCTCTGTTAAGAGGATCAAAGTGCAAAACTCCAAGAGCTGTCTTCTCCACAAGCCTCTGGACTCTGCCCTCTCCTGCATGTTCACTCACCCCATCTTGTCTACATCCTCTCTCAGCCCCTGTATCTCTTCATCTGTTACTCTCCCCTCTGTCTCTCCTACTTGCTAGCTCATTGAGGACAAGACCCACACTTCATTCAGCCTCGTATGCTACGGCACGTTGTCCCATTCGGGGAATATGTGTGGAATGAACATAGGAAGACATTAATTAAATAATTCTTGACTAGGGAGAAATCCAGACGAGTGCTGGAAAAGGCAAATTAGTGGACTGTATCTATCTTGTTCCTTCCCCACCCCCAAATGAATAGTAATGGATTTAATAACTACACACATTTTAGCTTCTTAAGGTGATGGTTTTAGCCCAGGCCTAGAAATGACAAAGTAAACCCAAGCACACCGTATTCTTTTGCTATGCTCACCAACTCCCCAGTCCTCGTGAGCACACAGATAACCCGAGAGACACCAGTAGGAATTCACAGACTGGCCCTCGTGACACAGCTGCGGGCTGCTGGGGGCGACCCACGCTGGGTGGATGAATAGGTAAAGGGATGCGTGGGGGGCTGGCCTCATAGCACTGAGGCTGGTTTTTCAGAGGCTCAGGAGTGGCAGACAGACCCAAGACTGGGTAGCCATCCAGCTAAAGTCAATTCTTCTGGCAAATATTTGTACCTTCCTGTGATTAAAGGCAGGCGGTATATTACAAGCTCATTTTAAGCTAAAGTATACTTTGCCACTGTTGGTTTGGAGAAGCAACATGGTCTACCAGGAGGAGCAATGGCGCTGGATGCAGGTAGATGGGAGTTCCGGTTCTATCTCTGTTCTTAGTGCCTGAGAAAGCTACATCAACCCTTCAGACCTTCGTTCCTTGATTTGGAAAATAGAATGAATGGTAGGTAACGCATAGTGTTGTTCTGGTGATTGAATATGATAAGGGAGGGAAAGTATTTACTATGTACCTGGATTGACTAGGTTCCAAGGAAGTATTTCCTCCTTGCCCTGCCGCTCCTTTTCCCATTATAGTAAAGTAATCAGATGAACAGGATTTCACCAGGACATAAAGTGCTTACTGGAGAGAGGGAAAAAAAACATTTTTTAAGAGATGTAGATCATTGATTATTTGTATGCAAATGTGAGTATAATTTATAATAAGCCAGATCTAGTCATTGCTGATGATCTTGCAGAACCTTTCCCTCACAGTGCTCTACAGGCCAGCAGTTGGCTTGAGCTAGTGTAGCTTTTTTCTTTAATTATTTTTATTATTTTTTAAAATAAATTTATTTATTTTATTTATTTATTTTTGACTGTGTTGGGTCTTCGCTGCTGCGCGCGGGCTTTCTCTAGTTGCGGCGAGCGGGGGCTACTCTTCGTTGCAGTGCGCAGGCTTCTCATTGTGGTGGCTTTTCATTGTGGAGCATGGGCTCTAGGCGCGTGGGCTTCAGTAGTTGCAGCACACGGGTTCAGTAGTTGTGGCTCACGGGCTTAGTTGCTCCGCGGCATGTGGGATCTTCCTGGACCAGGGATCGAACCCATGTCCCCTGCATTGGCAGGCGGATTCTCAACCACTGTGCCACCAGGGAAGCCCCCTTTTTTCTTTATTTATTAAGGGCATCTTTCTTTGACTATACTCTATGGAATATGTAGACTGTCAGCTAGTCCTGGGTAATCCCCATGTCTGTAGTGTTTGCTGTGGTGTAAGCTTCTGAAGGACATAGATTAAACCATCTAAGAGTAAGTCCCCTGAAGTCAAGACCTGAAGGCTTTTTTTCAAATGTGAGTTATGCCTCCTATTACCCAGTCCCGCATGCTTAGCAGGTGTTTACCTGTGTTATCATCTTTAAAACCCGTCTTACCCCTGTGTGAGTCTCTCTCTCCTCCAGTGGAGTCCCCTCCGTTCCAGCTGTGCATAACCATAAGCAGGCAGATGGACCGCAGGTCAGTCCAACACTGTCCTGGATGAGACATTTCCTCTTCTATGTGTTCATTAGGCATGAACTCTGAACGCATTCCTCCCCAGGGGCGTTGTACCTGGACACAGAAATGCTTTCGCACAGCAGTTTATAGCATTCACAGTAGCTGTGATTGTCTTCTCGACTGTTGACTTCGATCACTGTTGCTTTTCTCAACTGTGTGTATCCGTTTCAGACATGAAACAGCTGATAATTGATCTTGTTGAAGACCCAGGTCTTAAAATCAATATTTACACTGCTGACTCTCATCCTTAGCTTCTGGACAAGTGGAAGAGTGGAGAACAGAGCCCAGGTTGAGGGGCAGTTGACACACCCTTGAGTTGTTCATCCTCCCTGCCCCTTCCACTGCTTCCGACTTTGCTCTGTCCACTACTGAGACCCCATTCCATAACGCGAACCCTTACAATTCAGCTTGACTACCCTTCTAATTGCCACCTAAGTACTTTGTTGGTGCCATGGTACTACCTGCACAAAATTTAAAAGGAGATTTTGGTGACTCAATTCATGCAGGGCAACTTCCAATCTTCCAACACCTGAGTTATCAGGAATTTTAACCTGACCATTCGGGTGGCAGATGACTGCCCATGAAAAGGGCAGACTCTTTCCCCTGAGCTGCCCCTCGCTCCATCCCCTCCCCCTATAGCAGTCCTTGGGCAAGCTAAGACACCCCCAACCTCATCAGCCATCCTCTGAGATCTTTCCCACCGTGGATACCAGCCATGTAGTATCTGACCACAGATCCCACTCATGTTTTGGTTTTGGAGGGTATATTCAAGGTCCTATGTGTTTAGTTTCAACCACACAACCACAAAACCAACCATCCAGAGATGATGGGCAAATTAAGTGAATCACCTGGGAACCTGAGGAATGTTAACATTTCTTGCATACAACCCAATGGATCTAGTTCTTCATGACCTAAAACACCTCCTTTCATACAAAGATGCTTCCAAGTTTCCCATCCCATCAATCTCCTCGCAACCCTTCCCTCAGCTCCACCAACATCCCAGCATGCAGGTCACCCTCACTCCCCGCCTACCAAAGGAATTGTAAGAAGTACATCAATCAGCAAGATCCCCAGAGACAGCATATAAATAGAAGACACTGCCTGGCACTAACATCTGAGCCAAGAGACAGGGACCCCCTGTTTTGCCTGGAAAGCTGGTATGGGTGCAGGTAAGACTTACTCTATCCTCACAGAGTGAGTCTTGTTCTTGATTCTTTTCTCTTTTTCTAATACTAAGTTATTTTTCTTTCATCCTTTTTTTTGGCCCTTTCTCTCTCTTTCCCTTCATATAAATTATAAACGCGTGTGTATATTTTTCTAGCAATCAGTATCCCTAACTATAATTTCCCAAGACTTGCATTGAAGAAACAAACCACATAACTGGGAAGCGTGTGGGGTTAAGGGAAAGTAGAAAGCTATTTTCCAGAAGCATGTTTTATTACTTTTATGACTCAGATATCTCCATCTCACCTCATTTTCCTTTCAGGCTAACAGTGTAGCAAACTGAGATGCACAGATAGGGATCTCGGGGGTGGGGGTGGGGGATGGGGATGTGTGCAGACAAAAAGCTTATTAGCATAGTTTCCTCTCTTCTAAAAAAAAATCCTCCCCTTTCCCAAAATAACTGATAAATGATCCTTGGTGGTGGTGGTTTGTGGTGCTGCTTCTATGTAGTCAGACGCCTACTGTGTATCTTGCTGAAAATTAGAGCTTCGCAGCTGTGGAAAGCAAATGTGGATGCTTGCTCACTGGGTAACACCACTGAGGTTGGGCAAGCACTAGGCTTTAGAAGACCAGCTGAGGCCAACTCACAGAATTTAAAATCTTTAAAATATTTTAGATTTCGCAATTGCCAAAGAACGCTTACAACTTTGCAGAGTGAGGGTTGCGTGAACCCTACATTGGGCCCAAACGTTGCATAGCCACAGTTGTTATTTTTGGCTTATTCTTCCTCGTGTCTCCTTCCCTTGGCACTTTGAGGACATTATCCTGGGGAAGTAAAAACTTCTGACTTCCCAAGACCCCACTTGTGCCTGAACTCAGCCCCAGCATCTCCTTGACACCACATTGCCTTGCCTCTTCTTAACCACTTGGCCATCGAACTCTCATTGTGCAGCTGACCTCAGCTAGAGATCCAGAAGCAGTCCTGTTAAACACTCGTCGTGAAAGATGAGCGGTCAATTGACTTGAACCTTCCCAAGAGAATGTTTATTTTAAAGAGGACATTGTTAGCATGAATCAATGTCGAATAGGTGGAATTTCAGGTAGAAACGTCAACATTTATTGAAGGCTTATTAAACATTGGTCACAGTTCTTTGGGCTTTATGGCAAAACCACAAAATTAAGAGAAGCAGCCTTGTGATACTACAGGGAAAGAAATACTTCCCAGCGCCTCTTTCACTCTCCCCCTACCCCAGCCGCCAGCTCCCACTCATCCAAGTGTCCACCCCACTGTCACCATCACCCAGTGTTCTCATCGAGTCAGTCTCCTTCATTCAATGATTGCCTTGGAGAAGATGCCCGGTAAGCACATATCTTTCTGCACATGTGTCTGGTCATCTTCTCTGCCCCATTACCACCCGTATCTTAAGCCACCAAGAGCACCCAAGTCCTGTCCACTCACCTCCTAAGAACAGAGTTTAGGGACAATAATAATTCAGAAGTTGAGTTTTCTTCCTATACTGTCTCCTTCTCTTGCTCTCCTAGTTTAAAAATATTTTCCAATCCAAAGTAGGTTTTTTTTCTCCTAAATTAATTCTTTACATGAAGTATTTTCAGATGTTAAGAAATTTCGGGATCATTTCCAAGGACATTTTTTTTTCTTTACATTTTTAAACGTAATTCATCCCAAACCAAAGGTTTCTCCTGTGTTTTGGGAACGGAGGCATGATGTATGAAGGGTAAGCTTAACTTTAAGCTGAAAAATCAGGATTTACGCAGTGGCCATTGTTGACACGAACTCTGTTTAAAAGTCATCTGCATTAAGTAGACTTCGTCCCCAGCTAGGTCAAGATGCCAGCCTGATTTAATTTTGAATCTCTTGGAGAACTGGTTGCCTTTCTGAATGTGGCATGGAATTTGGGGGGGATTATGTCAGCCTTGGATTTATGTTTGCTCTTGACAAGCTTCTGAGAAACTGTGATCTAAATGCCCTCGCAGGTGGAATGGCCACAAGGAGCAGCAGAAAGGCAACTCGAGAAAATGAGGAGGGTACCAGTGGTCAGGGATCTGGGCTCTTTCCCTGGTAAGGGGTGTTCGCCTTGGCACATCAGTGACCTCAGTTTATGACTTTTCCCTAGAGAATAATTACGTTTATTTCCCTAGAGAATAATTACTTTTCCCTAGAGAATAAAGGTTCACCAGTACAGATCTTATCTTGCAAATTTTCGATTCTCTTTGATTCGATTCATCAGTCTTGTTCTGAAATCCTTGCATCTCCCTTTAAGAAACTAAGGAAACTACCTTTGGCAATGAATCTGTCAACTCAGTGATCTTGAAACATAACCTTCTCCGGGATCCTGCTGGTCAGTGGTGTTCTGAGCCGCCATGTTTGCAGAAACCATGTCTGCATCTGTTTGCTGTTGCATCCCCAGCACCTAGCACTGTCTAGTACACAGTAGACATTCAATAGATAGTTGTCGAATTAATGAATAAACCAAGATATAGCATTAAAACACGGATAACAGTCCAAAGGAGCTCCAGAGCCCTGAGATAGATGAGTGGTTAGTGCTTCTGAAGCCCCCAAATGGACAGCGTTGCATTATCAAGTCCATTCTTGCTCAGATGGAAGACTAACTCTTCCTGTCGCTGCCTCTCTTCAGTGCTTACTCTCCTTGACCATTTTACTTTCATCCAATTCTTCTCCGGTGGGCTGCCCTATTATACTGCTAATAAAGTGTTGGTAGAAGAAAGATACTGGGGGAAAAAACAAGTAAAATAAAAGATTAAGGGTGAGGAATGTAGTGTATAGTTGTCTTTTTTTTTTTTTTTGAAAGTATAGTTGATTTACTATACAGTAGTTGTCCTTTATGCGTCTCACTTCTTTGAACTGTAACTCCATTACAAGATGAAGGATCTTACCTTCCAAATTTCCAGGATGACTACTTGGGGAGGAGGTGGGGGAAAGAGGGTAGAGTAGATGCTGGATCGCACCCCACAGGGGTCTCCCCAGGAGGGAGCACGGGATGGGGTATATCACTGTCCTCAGAAGGATACAGGGAGGGGGGTGGTTGGCAGTGTGAGGACAGAAGGAAAGAAGCGGAGCAAGAATTTAATTAAGTTCTGGTCACTGTGAGATTTGAGGGGAAGGAAAGTAAATGCACTGTGGTGCTCCGTGTGAACCATCCCTGCAAGATCACCCACAGTGAAGACCTTTTGTTCTTCTAGGCTGATGGCTGTTGATTTGTGTTGAATAGACCAGCCCTAGAGGCAGCCCAATGCTTCTTTTTTTTTTTTTTTTAAAAAACATCTTTATTGAAGTATAATTGCTTTACAATGGTGTGTTAGTTTCTGCTTTATAACAAAGTGAATCAGTTATACATATACATATATCCCCATATCTCCTCCCTCTTGCGTCTCCCTCCCACCCTCCCTATCCCACCCCTCTAGGTGGTCACAAAGCACAGAGCTGATCTCCCTGTGCTATGCGGCTGCTTCCCACTAGCTATCTATTTTACATTTGGTAATGTATATATGTCCATGCCACTCTCTCACCCTGTCACATCTCACCCCTCCCCCTCCCCATAGCCTCAAGTCCTTCTCTAGTAGGTCTGTGTCTTTATTCCCGTCTTGCCACTAGGTTCTTCATGACCTTTTTTTTTGATTCATATTACTCTCAAAATAGCCAAAGACAGATAGCAAATGTTTGAAAGGAACATTAAGGGCCAGGAGAATCTTCTATAAAAGCTGTAGTTCCCAAATATTTGGTTTCATGAGCCATGAAAATATTAAAAATCTCTTTGAACCTAACCTTAACATTTTGCCTTGGGAAGCCACTGGGGCAGAGAGCTGGGGGGACCACCCTACATTAACACCATCATAATAGTAAGTGAAACAACAAAACATTGGAAAATATACACTTTTTTTTTCAATTTTTTTTAACATCTTTATTGGAGTATAATTGCTTTACAATGGTGTGTTAGTTTCTGCTTTATAACAAAGTGAATCAGCTATACATATACATATATCCCCATATCTCCTCCCTCTTGCGTCTCCCTCCCACCCTCCCTATCCCACCCCTCTAGATGGTCACAATAGTACAGTCTTTAAAGTTGAATCCATTTGGCTTTATGGAAACTCCCTTACAATTTTTCTTATTTTTCACATTTCCTCATGGACCAATACAAAATTCTTCATGAGTCCCCAGACCAGTGTTTATGCACAGCTGTCCTGGAGGCTCCAGGGCAAACGGGCTGAACTCAGATGAAACTCACGAAACCTCTCCCAAGAAAATATGCAGATACACACAAGCTTTTGCAAAGAACTTCAGGAAGTTCATCTCTAAGATAAGCACTTGTGCTGCAGAGATCAGTCATTTGAATTCATCATACCACGGCCAGTCGTTTTTGCAATCTTATCTTAATTTTATAGCTGTGCATACCAAGGCATGGCAGTTCAATAACTTACAGTCTATCACCATGTGAATTAGTGGCAGACCGAGGAATACAATTCACATGATCTAAGTTCAACATTGACTTAGCCAAACTACTTAACACTCCGAGAATATAACATAGAGGGCAAATGATATTTCCCCAACAGTACTGAAAAGTAAATCAGCAAATCCACTTTCTCCCTACCCTGGAGGCAGGAGTGGGGATTGGGAATCAGGGGAGATGGGGGTGATTGGAAACAGAGCAACACTACAGAAAGAACAAAAGTGATGCCCTTGGACATGCGAGAATAAAATAACCGCAAATCATTCAGGATATTTTTAAGAGAAAGAGAAAACTGGCTAGATAAGACAGCTTCCTTCATCTCACTTAGCCTAGGCGGGGGGGGGGGGGGGGGGGGACAGGAAGCAATTCCAATTAACCCTAATAAAGCTAACATCCTAATATGTGGGTAGTTCAGCTGCTACCCAGCAGTGTATGATAATAGATGTGTGAGAACTTCAAACTCACACATACGTAAGTGATATCATACAAACATAATGAACAAAATACAGTAATAGAGACATTTACTAGATTATAATTAATCAAAGCTTTATTGAGCTTGAATTTTTCTATACCACACTTGAATGATAAAATCACAGGGAAACAAATAAGTAGTGGGGATCTGGTCTATATTATCCATTCTTGATCACAGCCAGTTCAGCCTCCCAAATGTTTCCTTCAGGCATGTGGTATAATTACCTCCTAGCGGAGTCATCAGGGAAATGGCATCCTGTTTCTTTCATTGACATCAGCCGAGCCCTGGGGCCTGGGGCTGGAAAAGGCTGACTTTATAACATTCCCCACAATTCCAGCTAAGGCGTCAGTGACTTCATACCTGACTCCGCTCGGGCATACTTAGGCTGCGAAAGATGATCCTAGAAAGCACATGACTTCATTTATTGAAATGAACTTCTAGTGGTAGGATGTCAGGTGGAGTGGAACACTGGATGGAAAAGATATTTGGAGTGGAAAGAAACGTTCCCAGCGCCAGTCTTGCTCTGCTCGTTCTGATTTTTGATCCCTAGAATCAGCCCTGCTCCTGCGGCTACTATTCCTGTCAATGAGATGCCTCCATTTGCATATATACGTATGGGTGTGTGTGCATGCCACCCACTCCTCCCCATTTCACATTTCCGCTGCTTTTGTTTTCCGGAAGTCACAGGATTCTTATCCCAGTGTGACTATGTTAGCAGGGAGAATTAGGGGCTAGGGCTCTGATCACCTCTAAACCATCCCATGGAGAAGAGGGTACTGTGACATTCTTCATGCTTTATTCAGTCCCTGGGTCTGTATGCCAGGAGGTGAGGCATCCAAAAAAGAAGGGACCAGCTGTGTTCCTCTTCTTTCATGGGGGCGGGGCTTCTTTGTTTCATCAAGTTAAGCAATGTTAGGCCACTGTTTATTTAACTTTAGTTCCAACAGCCTTTCCAATAGTGGAAATTTCTCCCGGGTTCTGTTATTTGATGTCTTAATGTTGGATACTGGAGTGAGTTCTTAGCATTTTCTGTGACTTAGGTATTTCAGTGGGAATTTGGAGAGGTTGCATTAAGGCCTCCCCTCATAGGCTACTTCAAACAAGAACTAGAAAAACAGAGTTGGACTGAATGAGGCTAGTCTCCCATTCTCCATCTGTCTCCTCCTATTACTGGCAGAATAAAATATCAGAGATGGGTGTGAACAAAGACCCCATAAGCCATCAACAGGGATTTACAATACTCTACCATTCAAATTAGGAAGCACTGGGAAAATGCTTAAAAATTACAAGTCATTCGATAAATGCTTGGTAACATTATTATAGTGTATTATTATCACTGCAGTTTTGCATGCTAAAATTGCCTCTGCTGCTGTTTGAATGACTGATCACTTCCTCAATGTTCAAAATAAGCATAGTATTCTGATCGCTGAAATTCACCAGGAGCTCCACAGTAACGGGCACCAGCAAAGTGCCCTTAAAATTTCATGCAGAAGAAATCATAATTTCCCGAGAATAAGCATTTATTGTTTTCCAAAGGCTGAAGAAAAGCCTTCCCCACTGGTGGCCATGGCAATGTAGGGTGGAGGAATTAGCGACTTGGATGGTCACTTTCACATGGCGCCCTTTTACAACAAGGAATATTTCTGAGGCTGCTGGATGCGGTCATAACGACGTGTTATTTAAAAGCACATGGAAGGAAAAGTGAAACTGTGAACACATGCATTCTTTCTGTGAGGCTGTAGTTAGGGAAAACACAAATATAAAAATAGACTATTTTTAGGACCTCAATATCTCCGGCTCCATGAATGCTTCTGAGTCATATGTTATGAGGACACACTTGGCTACTGTTGGGCTGCAGCTCCCATCCAGCTGGGGGGCAGGATTAAGCGGCATTCCATTGTTGAGCGCGTTCCAGAGAAATTGCTAGTGCGCTCCTGATTGCAAAATCTTTACTCATGGTATTGACTTAAGTAGCAGGAAGAATATGACTTGATTTTTCAAATCCCTGGTAGATGTATGGCTGCTTTTAAGCTTTTGAACCATTCAGTTGGCCTCAAAAGTCTCAGGGAAGCTGTAAAATGTCTATTTTCAGATCCTTAAGTTTAGTGCGCTTAAAACTCATGGGGCAATTTTTTAATGAGATGTATATAGCAAGTAGACTTAATTCTTATGTTTTGACTACAGCGTCTTTTTTACTGAGGTAGATAGGAAACTGTAAGGAGTTCGGAATGCATCAGCAGGAGAACGCATATCAGATGGGCATTAGCTAAATCCACGTGCACTATTGTGTGGTTTAAAGCTGTGATGCCCCATCCATCCTAGTTTGATTGGATAATGGCCAGATAGTTATTAAGAAATAACTGCATGCCCAGCAGTGGTTTGAACCTTGTGGGGTTTCAACAGAACAATAACAAGTTTATCACTAAATTAAGGACATGCAATTAAAGCTTATGATGTAAGACTTTTTTTTTTAAGAGGAAAGGAAAAAAAGGAGAAAGAATTTTGGCTTTATCTTTAATCTGGGGTATGTTGCTTGAACTCTCTGAGCCTCTGTTTCCATATATGTAAAATCTCCAGAGATAATAAAACCAACCTAATAGTGTAGTTGAGAGAATAATATATTAAATGTAAATGGCATAGCAAATATTTGGCTCATCTTGATGAGGCAAATCAGGGCTGAAATTAAAAGAAGAATCTGGATCTTGCCTCTGCTTTGAAGAGTTGGAGACTGACTCTTGTTAATGTCCAGGAGTAATTCAAGCTGGAAAGATGGACACAAGGTAACCATGGCATCCAGAAGACTGAGATGGGTACCAAGATACTAGAAATTTTGATTTATTTTTATCATTTGAGATTTATTACTTCGACTGGAAATATTTATGTCTGCAAAATAACTACATTCTCTCCTTATGTATAAAGCTCTTAAAATAGTGTCTGGCTCATATTAAGTACTTAATAAATAATCACTAAGATGCAAGTTGTATGATTAGAGTTAACATGAGAAGCACTGTCAAAAAAACAGGAAAATAGCCAGGACATGGAAGCAACCTAAATGTCCATCAACAGACGAATGGATAAAGAAGATGTGGCACATATATACAATGGAATATTACTCAGCCATAAAAAGGAACGAAACTGAGTTATTTGTAGTGAGGTGGATGGACCTAGAATCTGTCACACAGAGTGAAGTAAGTCAGAAAGAGGAAAACAAATACCATATGCTAACGCATATATATGGAATCTAAAAAAGTGGTACTGATGAACCTAGTGGCAGGGCAGGAATAAAGACACAGATGTAGAGAATGGACTTGAGGGTGCGGGCTGGGGTGGGGGGGAAGCTGGGATAAAGTGAGAAAGTAGCATTGACATATACGCACTACCAAATGTAAAATAGATAGCTAGTGGGAAGCAGCCGCATAGCACAGGGAGATCAGCTCGGTGCTTTGTGACCACCTAGAGCGGTGGGATAGGGAGTGTGGGAGGGAGGCTCAAGAGGGAGGGGATATGGGGATATATGTATACGTATAGCTGATTCACTTTGTTGTACTTTGTTGTACAGCAGAAACTAACACAACATTGTAAAGCATCTTTACTCCAATAAAGATGTGGAAAAAAACAAACAAACATGAAATATGCAATGTCTGTAGGATCAGCACATTGTGTCCCTGGAGACAAAACCACTGGGAATTAAAACAAGGGAGTTGGAGGAATAAAATGAGTGCCAGCAGAGTGGATGAGTGGACACTATAGTATGCCCACCCACCACCCATGTAACCCACACGTCCTCTGAATATTACCCTGATTTTGTTCAATACCCCCCACTCAGGTAAAGCCAACCCACCCCCAGTTCTGATGGTCAACCCCGTTGGGCTGGGACAACACCGTCCTTACTGTAGCAATTAGTTCCAGTCCGGCAGTGGGAATGCGGTTAACAAGATGAAAGGGAGGTCTGCTGGGAGGCGACTGGCAGAGCTGCAGGAAGGGATGCCTCTCTCCTCTCTCTGGACAGTGTCTGGGCTGGATGTGACACGTAATTCAGTCATAGCAGAGAGCTTCCAAGAAATCCCACCTCTAGCTTTTACATTACTCTTGGTTTTTAAGGTAATAGCACTGGGACTCCAGAGGAGACAGGAGCTAATACTAGCCACCTGGTTTCATTTACACGCAAACATTAGATTCCACAGTGACGTTCACAAAACATAACTAGATTTGGACCAGGTTTGCTCCCTCTTTCAATCCTGATAAGATTTGCAAAAAGCTCTTTGATTTTTGTTTTTTTTTTTTAGTTGTTTTTAACCAAAATTATTGGATAAAGTAGGTATGCTTTGCATTTTGCTTTTTGTATTCTCTGTTATATCTCAATTCATCATTATTGCCTTGACTACAAGAAACATTTTTAGTTTGACCACAGCATTTTTTCCCTGCTTCCACCCACCTTCCAAACCAAGGGTAGACATTATATGTGATTATGGCAGCCTAAAATGCCACTTTGGGCCTCTGAGTGCTTCATATCCCATTTGGATCTGTGGTTTAGCTGGTGTGTGTGTGCAGCCAGTCTGCTCTCTGGAGACCCTGCAATTGCAGGGTTCTCTGTGGCATGTTCCTTCACCAAAGGGCTTCATGGAGACTTCAAAGACCGCCACGCTGGGATGTGTACAGTGTTCCCACCAGCCGACCCCCTTCCGGTCAAACAAGCTGCCGAGAAAGGACCATGAGAATCCAATCCCTGCTCACCTAGATGAGGTTCTCAGTCAACAGCGAATGTCTGTATTTATCCTTTTTGTGAAACTTAGTCAATTTTTTCTCTAGTTTCTACCACACTATATAGTAAATGGAAAGACCTGGATTTGAATAGTCACATGATGTTAAAAGATACCTTTCATATTTCGTCTCTCTCAGACTCTTCCACCCTCTGCCAGCCTTATTGATCCAGACTAGACAATGTACCTAAAAGATAAATGGAGGAAAGATTCTAGAAGGAGAAATGAAGATTTTGGAAGTATGCATTTCAAATTGCATATATCCAACTACATTTTGTCCTTGAAAAAAGCAAAAGATATGTAAGTTTAAACTTCAGATTGGCCCTAAACCAATGAATTCAACATGATGGATAAATTCATTATGAAAATACCCCAAATCTCCTCTGCTTTCTCATCTCTGAGGGCAAAAAGAAGGAAAGGAAGCTGGCATTTGGGAATGTGGTATATTTGGTAAGAGGAATCTCCGCCCACCACCACCTCCTTCAACCAAGCCTGAGTTTTACTAATCATTTCTCTCCAGTTTCACCTCTTCAAGGAACCAGAAATAGACACACATCTATTGTGGGTTCAATTTAAGACCTTAGTGAATGTGAATTAATTGATTCCTTTGTAGGGAACTAGATATTACTTCTCTGATCAAAACTGTTATTTCTGTATGAGTTTGACTATTATTCTTTAATCATGTTCACCAACACAGACAAACTAAGTTTGGTTTCTAGAGACTGGGATGCATCAAATGAGTGTCAAGAGTATAAACAAACACACTAGATGGGAAAGGGGTCTTTTGGTTTCAAAATTGGCTGAGCCCACATTGACTTCTGTCTTGCTGGATTTGTGTTTCCCTCTCTTTGAAATGTCTTGAGTTGAAGCAGTAATGCAAAATAGCCACAGAGCCTGATGTTTATTATTTTCTTGTGTTTGTCAACATAACATATTCTCATAAATCCAGCTCTAGAGTGAAGATAACGTGTGAGGAAGATGCTATATTCAGATTGTGCTGAATAAGACATGTTCTCTCTCTTATTGCTTTCATCTAATTAAGAATGTTGCTGTATTTACTGGGATTTGAAAAGTAAGGTACCAGTGTGTTCTCTGCCTGTGTTGCCTCAACGGAGAGGCAAATAAATAACGGAGTCTAGGGTCTGTATTGACAATATTACATGACGAAACTTCCACTGACCTAAAAGCAAACTACTGTCATTGCAAAGCTCTTTGAGGCCTCGTTCCCCATGCCTGGCTGAAAATTCTTGCATTCTTATTGTCGGCTGCTTTTTATATATGACAAGCCCAAAGAAGTCCAGAATATGTCAGTCCACTTACTAAGGCTTCAAGGTTTTGTGGCAGAAAGTCTGCCAGGCCTGGCAGGGCTAAATATAACCATAGAAAAATTCACTAAGGTGGACGTCGGCAACAATGATTTTTTTCAAAATATCCCATAAGCAATACCTTTTCTTTTTCTTTTGAATATATTGATATGAGGGGCAGAAAGCAAAAACTCTCGCAGGAGTGCTTTTCTCTCACTAGGGGAGACAAAGACGCAACACAGAGCTGAGCTCTGCATTTGAAACGCCTTAGTATTTGCACGTGAATGAACCGGAGCAGATGGTGGGGGGAGGCCTTCCCTGGGCTGTGGGTTCGGATAGGGTGGAGGATGCGTGAGTGGCAGGTTAGGTGGCCAATAGCAAAGCAGTGACGCCACACACACCACGGCGGGTACAGAGAAGGGGCAACTGGGGCCGAGACTGGTCCTGAAGAAATACTGGGGGAAAAAATCTTTAAAAAAAAATTATTTTCAATTGAAAAAAGGTCAGGAGGTTGGTACGTTAAAACTGAAAAGCGCAAATATCTTTAAAATGAAGGCAGGCATAATTTAGTCTTTTTAATCCTTCAGTTGTTTCAGAAGTTCTGCGAGAAAACAAATCTGGGGATCCTTCAGTGCCTGCTGTGTGCGCAGTTCACTGATTTTAGGTTTTGAGTATATATGCATGTGTGTGTGTGTGCGTGTGCGTGTGTGTGTGTGTGTAGCTGGAACAGTGTAGGGGTGGAGGGTACAGGGAAGTCAGCAAAGGAGATGCAAGCCTTACTTTCTATTCCTGAGGATCTTACTGTCTGCACGGGAACACAGATCATTACAGGCACGAAGACGAACGAACGTGGCGTCTGGGAGGAACGGATCCACTAATGCACGCTCCTGTAAAGGGACCCGATAACCTAACCTCCTTGAATCTTCCTTGGAAGAACACAGAGTATTAATTACTTTATTAACCAAGTGACTGTGTTTCAGTTTCTGGGGACAAGGACCAGATAACACTTGGGTGGTTAGAGGTGGGGTTTTCTCTGGGGTGAATCAGTGCTCTCTCCAGCCATCTTCCTGGGAGGAGGCTAAAATCGAAGCCCCAGCGAAGTGGACTTGAGATGGGGGTTGGGAATAAATACTCCCTCTCTTAGGATCCGAGAAGACAGTTTTTTCTGAAACTGAGGCCTGGAGAGACCTGGGCATGGGGTGATGCTGGGTAGCCTGGCCTCGCTCCTTGGACACTGTCCAGGCTCTATGTGGGATGCTGGTTGTGTACCAGATGGTAGGATAGGACTGTACCTGTAGGGCAATTTCCATTTTTCTTTGCACTCTTGTTGAATGTTCAATAAGGCCTATAAAAGTTGCAGCCTGGTCTCAGTCGTGGTTTGGGAAATTAGGCTTAGGACAGAGTTGGGCAGGGAAGAAAGAAAGAGCAATGTCCCCAGTCCCAAAACCAGAATTGGAGTCTCAGGGTCTGGGCTAGGAGAGGCAATCTCTCCAGGGTCACCAGCAATGGAGGAGGTGGCAGGGACATAACTATAGATGAAGGGCTAGGACCAAGCACCCTGAGCTGTTTGTTCCAGAACATACTGAAGACAGGGCCTCAGAAAATGCTCAAAAATAGCAGGGGTCTTTTTGACGGAGGTGGGCTGGTACCATAATAATCTGGGTATAAAAAGTAAGTGTAACCTTGTCTAGAAGGCAAAGGTGGGTGACTCCTAGGCTATAGGGGTGAAAAATCAACAACTGAAACCAAGTACTCAGAGTTACAGACTGAATGCTTGTGTCCCCAAAATGTGTGTGTTGAAACCCCACCCCCAATATGATGGTATTAGAAAGTGTGGCCTTGGGAGGTGATTGGGATTAGATGAGGTCATGAGGATGGGGCCCTCATGATGGGATTAGTGCCCTAATAGGAGTCAAGAGCTTGCTTCCCCTCTCTGCTCTCTGCTGTGGGCAGATATAAGGAGAAGGCAGCCTCTGTAACTTGGAAGAGGGTCCTCATTAGAACCCAATCAGGCTGGCATCCTGATCTCAGACTTCCACCCTCCAAAACTGTGAGAAATAAATCTTTGTTGTTTATAAGCCACCCAGTCTATGGTATTTTTGTTACAGCAGCCCAAAGAGACTAAGACACTCAGGGAACCTAGAAGAAAGGGGTTGGCTGAGTTGGGTGAGAATAGAGAGTTAAGAGTCACAGGAAAGGTGTATTTGAAGTGAAGTTCTAGGGAAATGGGGACATGGAAAAGAAAGCATCCCAACTTACAGCTGGGGAAACCTGCAGGCTGGGCTCTGCCGATATCAAAGCCCTACGATTGACGAGATTTTCAGGCTGCACACGGTGCTTCCTGCATACGCTGTCCCCAAGAGCCTCACATCCTTTGTTTTGTTTGGCCATGCTGTGCAGCTTGCGGGATCTTAGTTCCCCAACCAGGGATTGAACCCGCACCTTCAGCAGTGAGAGTGCAGAGTCCTAACCACTGAACTGCAAGGGAATTCCCTAGATCCACACATTTTGAAAGGTGTTAACTTGTGCAGGAGCAGAATTACTCATGGAGATGTGATCCTCCTTTGGCACAGCCGATCGGCCATGCTCTGCCATCACTTAACTTCTCTAAGCCTTCGGTTCATCATCCACACGACGGAGGATAGTAACAGTAACCACCTCACAGGGATCTTGTGGGAACTAAATGAGTTGATTCACACAAACCTCTCAGGACAGCTGCTCCTGGCACCAGGGAGAGGCCAGTAAGTGAGAGCTGTTTCTGCCTAATGTGACTTTGCTCTCTGTTCTGACTGCTTTACATGGATGAACTCAATCTTCACAACAACTCTGGGAGATAAATACCATTAACCCCATTTTACAGGTGGGAAAACTGAGGCCAAGAGACGTTAAAAGAATTGCCTAACACCGGTGTGTGTGTTGTAAGTGATGGAGCCAAGCCTACACTCACACAATGACTTTTTTGCCTCCACATATAGGTGCTCAATAAATACTTCTTGGTATGAAAAGATGGGCTGGAGGGAGATGTGGTAAGCATGCTGGGGAGGGCAACTGTGAAAGCATGGTCAATTCATAAAAGCAAGATTTTCCCTCATGCTTAAAAAAATCTTTACAGAGTAAGGCACAACTTTTTTTTTTTTAATAAATTAATTTTATTTATTTATTTTTGGCTGTGTTGGGTCTTCGATGCTGTGCGCAGGCTTTCTCTAGTTGCGGCAAGCTGGGGCTACTCTTTGTTGCGGTGTGCCAGCTTCTCATTGCAGTGGCTTCTTTCGTTGTGGAGCACGGGCTCTAGGGTGTGTGGGCTTCAGTAGTTATGGCTCACGGGCTCTAGAGCGCAGGCTCAGCAGCTGTGGCTCATGGGCTCAGTAGTTGTGGCTCACGGGCTTTAGAGCGCAGGCTCAGTAGTTGTGGCGCACGGGCTTAGTTGCTCCGCGGCATGTGGGATCTTCCTGGACCAGGGCTCAAACCCATGTCCCCTGCATTGGCAGGCGGGTTCTTAACCACTGCACCACCAGGGAAGCCCCAAAGGCCCAACTTTTAAAAAAAGATAAAATCCAATAGCCCCTAAGGACATTTAAGAGAAAAGATTTACTGTAGACCACTGTGAATTATGAGGAGGGGAAGGACACAGTTTGGCTGACCCCTCTCCTGATATGCCAACAACCAAACTGGGGGTAGGAGGGGTTAAGGAGATGGGGGTGGATTCCAGGGGGGTTTTGGGGTTTTTTTAAGATTTTGTTTATTATTTATGTATTTATTTTATTTACTTTTGGCTGCGTTGGATCTTAGTCGTGGCACGTGGGCTCTTTCATTGCAGTGCACGGGCTCTTCGTTGTGGTGCTCGGGCTTCTCTCTAGTTGTGGCGCTCAGGCTCCGGAGCACGTGTGCTCTGTAGTTGGCAGCATGCAGGCTCTCTCTAGTTGAGGCACGCAAGCTCAGTAGTTGTGGCATGCGGGCTTAGTTGCTCCACAGCATGTGGGATCTTCGTTCCCTGACCAGGGATCGAACCCACGTCCCCTGCACTGGAAGGCGGATTCTTTACCACTGGACTACCAGGGAAGTCCCTGGATTCCAGTTTTAAAAGGCCATGGTTTACCTTTGGTTCTTAAAGTTCTGGAATGCTTGCCAGCATCTTTCTTCAACTTCCTGTTCTCAGCCTGTTTTGAAGGCTCCGTCTAGTGTGAAACTGTCTGCTTCACCATGAATTCCTTATTTATATTGACGATTATCTCCTCACCCCCCAAGTCCCCAATGCACATTCGTAATTCTAATGATCTTAATTGCTCTGTTTACAATCTTTGTAAACTTGTTTATTTGAAAAAAGGTCTCAGGTACAAATTAAACCAGCACATCCGTAGGTGAGGAATACAGCAGTGGACAAAGCCAACACTTATCTCCCAGAGTGACTGGCTTCTCAGCTTTTTTCCACATGACTCTATGAGCCCTCGGTTGGTCCTGAACCCAAAATCCCAGTGGCCGTGGTCATTTCATGCATCCTTTTTGAACTACAAGGGGGTTTCTCCACGTTCTGCCAATAAGAGATGTTGTCGTTAAAGACCAACTTTTAGTTTGTCGTTAAAGAGCAAACTTTAGGAATTGGAGGTCAGTTAGTGAGTGGCAGTCTCCAGGGCCAGAAGGAAAGAAATAGATTTGTCTTAATAACAACGAGGGAGAGCCCGTTCTGTTTCCAAAAATCACTATTGTTTTTATTACTGTAAAACGCTGCCCTATGTAATAAGTGGGGAAGCTTACAAAAATCCGT
Source organism: Balaenoptera physalus (assembly GCF_965194825.1). Lineage (NCBI taxonomy): Eukaryota > Metazoa > Chordata > Mammalia > Artiodactyla > Balaenopteridae > Balaenoptera > Balaenoptera physalus. Next base: position 172,139,695 of record NC_138883.1, on the reverse strand, counting down.
CACACAAAATGAGGGATTATACTCGTAAGGGGAAAACAAAGTGAATCAGGCATTCTCAAAGCTCACTGACCAGAATTTCCAAAGTTTCTGCTTCTCCATCCAGATCCGTTCCAGGCCCAGAAGTTGTGTGCTCTGGCGTGAGTATCCGTGGGGACCATTCTGGGTTCTGTAGCTGGATGGGACTTCAGAGCACTGGCGTCCATCCTAGTAATATCTTGGTTGGCTGGTTCACGCTTCAGCCTTATTCAGGGTCTTTGGTTACTGGCCCATCCCCACTCCCACGTTCCTCCTCTTCCTCCTTCCCCGTAAGAACTCTACCCCACTTCCCCATTATCTTGGGATTTTACTGACTAACAAAGCAGAAACAATGTCTAATGTTTCCTGAGTGACCGTGTGCTAGGCTGTGTGCTCAACCCCGTATACATTGTTCACTGAGTGGTCAGAACCTCCTCTGAGGTGGGCACTGTCACTCCCCCTTGGTGGGGAAGGAAGCCAAGACTTGACCTCAATAGTCTATCTCGGGCCCCACAGTGGGGAAGCAGCAAAGCCATGCTTCTCTGTCCTGTCTAACTGCAAGGCCTCTTTCTATTCCATGCCAATACCTCGCTACTCGTTGGTATTCAAACCCCAAGGAGTCCCATTCTCCCACACTTCTTGGACTTGGAAATCCCTCAAAGGGGCATATCTCTAGGATGGAAAGTACTTCTCATCCTAAAGTTTCCCTTTTCATGTTACAGTCAGTTTTGCTTTCTGGATTATTCAGCACTAGTACAAGGGGGTTCTCATTTGGGTTTTCAGAACACAGATAGGAGAGAAACCAACAGGAATATTTAAATTATCTTCCTATCAACTGAGATAGGAAGCAGCTGTTGAGCATTTGAGATTGTATCAATGAAAGATTGGATAGAGTTTGTATCAACCTCCTTGACCCTTCGGCCTCTGAAATGAATAAAACTGACTGTGCTCTGGTTTGAAAAACTGAAATGAACCCAGTGGCTTCTTTTTCTTCTTTCCTTTCTTCCTTCCTTCTTCTTTCTTTCCCTTGTTTGTTTTTGTCTTGTTTTGTTGTTGATGATGTTCTTCTGTTTGGGATCTTGAGAGCCTGGTTGATAAGCTGATAAAACCTTGGCTCCTCTACCTAGAATCAGGCACCTGTATTTATTTACACAAATTTTGTCTATGGTCTTTGAAGTTTCTCAGTCCTCTTGAAGACAAGTGTCACAAGGTAAGAATCCCTATAAACACAATCGACATTGAATCAACAGTCTGTAAAAGGAGATGCTGCAAAGCCATCAGATGGTCAAGCTCAGGCCTGGGCAGTGGGTACGGGGTGACTCTAGCTTTAAGGCCCTCTTCTTTCTCTCCCAGCCTTTTGCAAAAGCAGCACCACCTCAGACCTGAGTTGCAGAGAACAACCTGTCACTTTGTCCTGGATGGATGGGGTATCAAGCTCTGGGCCACTTTCCAGTGTGGTCTACAGTGTGCTAGGCCTGAACCTTTTGCCTCTCACAGGCACATTTAGCTGGCACTCCAGAAATTTCCACGAAGGCCAATTCCTACAGAGTTCCATAAGGGAAGACGTTCCCATCAGGGGACGAGAGGAGAGAGCAGAGAGTGTCCGTGGACTACACACTGGGAGACGGGCATTTGAAGAACTTTCTTGCCACAGCCTGGAGCCCAGCCCTTCAAGACTGTGGTATTGTTCGGGGGCTTCACTGCGAGGTGCTGGTCTACTACAGCCAAAGCACATCGGAATCAGTGGGCAACCTTTGCTCCCAAGTAACCAAGGAGATGTTCTTCACATCTTTTCCACCAGGCAAGGACAACAATAAAAGCGAAACTCCAAAGGATAAAGAAGTTCAAACAAAACAATATGCATCGGTATATTTCCACCATGAAGAATCTATTCTTTCCTCAACAAACCTGTTTAATGGAATTAATATTTTAACACAAGAGCCATCAAAATTCTGTTCAGACGAGGACATCACTCTGCCTCACAGAGGGTCATTCCACAATATTCTGAGAGTGACATTGGAGTTGGAAGCCCACCACTGCATCTCCTGACAAATCAGAAGGAATTTGGATTGCAGGGGCCCCAGGACAGAACTGTACAGTTTATGAGTCTTTCTCTTCTCCAGATAATCTCCAGTGACCAGCCCTGATGACCAAGCTTAATAATAGAAGCAGCTACCACTCGGTGGGAATTTTACATCCCCACATTTGGATCAATTTGGATTATCCTCATTAGAGCAGGCAGAAAATCGCTCCCTTATCCAGTCTTTGGGCTGCTGCATGGCAAATCCAGGCAGGATACTGAATGCCTGACCATCAAAGCATGATAGCTGTGAGCACCAAAGGCCTGATCGTCATCCTGAGTAAGCAAATGATTTCCTTTATTGATCACGAACCAGAAAGTCTGGAGTCAGGAATCTCATGAAAGAAACAGCAAAGTTGAAAATGACCTCCACCTTAGCATTAACAAATAGTAAAATAATTCTGCCTTTGTCTGTTTGTTTTTTGGCCACACCGCATGGCTTGCGGGATCTTAGTTCCCCGACCAGAGATTGAACCCAGGCCCACGGCAGTGAAAGCACGGAGTCCTAACCACTGGACAGCCAGGGAAGTCCTAATTCTGCCTTTTGTTTTCTTAAAATGTGGTCAAATTAGGCCCCCTGGACTCAGCTGATCTGGAAAAAGAGTTTTTCTGAAAAAGTTATAGAACAGTTTTGCATGTTGCCATGTGTCTTTATATACTATTTTTGAAGATTCCTACAAGATAATATAGAAAAGGAAAATCGTGGCCTCTCTTGTGACATCAATAAGCTTTCACCTCCAGGTTTTATGCAGAAAAAAGTGTCACAGTTCCTAATCACTGTAGTCACTTTAGTGCAGCGGGGATTGTAAAGTTCGATTGTGTCTTAATTTTCATTGCTGTGTTTTATTCCCTTATGTGATTACACAATAGGAACATACTACATATTTATCTGTTATACCTCTGATGGGCATTTGGATTGTTTTTATTTTGGAGCTACCATGAATAATGCTGCTATGAAAATCCCTGGACATGTCCTCTGGTGCTTATATGGACACTTATTTGGAGGGAACTTATTTTTATGGGAAACTTATTTTGTGGGACGGTACATGCCTAGATGTAAAACTTATTTGCAAATGTTTCCTAACTTTAAATCTTGTTTAATCAAATAACTCAGGTATGAAGATTATAATGTGTTTCCCTTTTGGTGCAGAAAACAAATTCATTTATAAACAGACGAAAATAATTTCAGTTAGTCAGAATTTCAATGACAGAAAGTTAATCTGTAACTACAATGTCGAACTATTGGAAGTACCGCCGCAAAGCAAGGCTTTTCAGAGAACATCATCAGAAAGGCTTTTTTGAAAAACGTCACCAGGATGCCAAGTTAGCTTCCTTGAAAAGCAGCTCTGAAGAATTCAAAGGACAGAAAGAGCTCTGTTTTATTTGGAGAAAGCAGAAGTGTTCCAATTGCCCCATTTCAGCATGAAAACTAAAAGACAAAGCGAAAAGAAGCGACTGGAACTCCACATACTTTATGACTTTTTCAAAGCCCTCCTAGTTGCTGTTTCCAAAACTGCATTACGGTCAGATAAGTCATTTTGCTGTCTCACAAGGGAGTCCTATAATTCCTTTAATTAAGAGGAAGTAAAATAGTTATACCACTCTGAAGGCCTGGCACATGTTACTTCACAGCCCCAAGAAATATATTTCTGCAGGCTTGTGGGTCAGACACCTGGCCGTTCCATCTCTTCACCCCCCGCCTCTTCTGGTCCAGCCACCTTCCCATCAATGTCTCCGTTAAAGGAAGACCTGTGTGAGTGAGCACTGAACCACTGTGACCACTGCAGGCCGGAGCTCTCTCCTTATGCCCTCAGTGCCTGTGAAGAATGCGTTTCAGAGCGGGTCAGGGAGATGCCTGAGCTGATCTAAGGCCTCTGAGGAGTCCGTAGTTCTGTTAAGAAAGGATGGAAACGAGAGCACTGCACCTGGAGATGTTACGTCTGGATCCGGGTCCCTGGGTCCAAGATGGCTGCCAGCAGACAGGCCAAATGAGGCCATAGTCCCCGGGGCATGTTCTCTCATCTCCAGAACACAGTCAGTCTCAGATGAATCTTACACTCCTCCCAATTTTAAGAATTGCATCACTCTGTGTTTTTTGCTCCAACATTAATGTCAACTGAATTTCTTTAGTACCATTATTGAATCTCTCCATTACACAATGGAGATGCTATTAAGATTATCTTGTAAATGAATACCAGACATTTTCCAATGAACCCCACCATCACCACCACCACACACTTTTTAACCAGCTTTGCTTCCTCATAAGAACTCTCTGTTTCATCCAACAGAAGAATGATTTTCCCTCCGTGACAGGGAACAAGTGATGGTTCACAAAACTAGAATGTTGAACACACACAAGCCCAGTGTAGTGGTTACATCACTGAATCTGGAGCCAGAAGGCTTGGGCTCACATTCTGACTCCACCATTGGACTGGCTGTGTGACTGTTAGCAAGTGTCTCTCTGTTCCTGAGTTTTCCCACCTGTAAAATGGGGGTGGAAAAATGATAACCACCTCATAGGGCTATAGTGAGGATTAGATAAGTTCATATTTGTAAGGCAGTTAGAACAATGCCTGGCACAGGGTTAAGATTAGATGGGAGATAGATAGGTAGATAGATAGAAAGATAGATAGATAGATAAATGGATGGATAGATAGATGTTAGATAAATGATGGATGGATGGGAGAAAGAGGAATGAAGGAAGGAAGGAAGAGAGGGAGGGAAGGAGGAGGAAGGAAGGGAGAGAGAGAAGGAAAGAAAGATAGAAAATGGATGGATAGATAATAGATAAATGATGGATGGATGGGAGAAAGAAGGAAAGATCAATCGGTAGATAGACAATAAATGGATCGATGATGGATAAATGATGGATAGATGTATGTATGTATATATGTACGGATGGATGGATGGATGGATGGAAGAAAGAAAGAAAGAGAGGATAGCTTGATCGATAATTAGATAGATAGATAGATAAGCAAGTAAACAAGCAATAAGATCTTACTCAGAAACTAGAAATACAAATTCTTAGATGTGAAAGACCTGCCTCACCCATAGTATGTATAACATCTGCCCCTTTGTGAGCAAAAAGGGATATTATTAAATAGCAATACAAGTAAATTGTCTAAGTACAGGTCATGTTCTATAAAATAGTCTTCTAACAATTCATGAGTCTAAGCATTTCCAGCCACAGGATTAATAGCTTGGTGCTTGCGGCACATGAAAAAATCACTACAACCTCAATGCAAATCCAATAGAAAACAACAAGCTCAGTAAATATTTAATATGTTTAATTAAGTTAAATTAATTAAATTAATTATTTAGTTTGTTGGCTGCCTTTCTATAATGATTTTTTTACATGTCCATGAAATAACTGATATCTACACTGTCCTTTCCAAAAATGCTCAAGAAATGGTGTCCTGAAGATCAATATTATTATCATTTTGTCCAAACACAGCTAGTGACCTTGAAAGTAAGTGGAAACCTAAACAGAGGTGAGCAACAGCAGAAAATAGAGGCCCATCGTAAATTCAGTGAGGCACTAGGATCAACTTTACTGATGGAAGTCAGTGGTCACGACTCTTTGATCAACAAAGTCACCAGGGAATCTATAGCTGTACCTAGAGGAGTTGACATTCTCGTATATCTTGGCACATAGGGGAAATTCTGAGGACCTTTATTGTCTACCCTGCTGATCCTTTATGAGATTAGCTTCTGAGTTTGGTAGATTTGAAATGGAGTAGCTGACAAATGTTATCAATTTTATACAGTCCGCATCTGATCAAGTGTCATGGTCTGAAGTCTTTCAAGAGTCAACCTTTTCATCGCTTTGATATCTCTTTTCAAGGGCAAAGGGAAACTTTAGGAACGAATGAATTACCCTTTGCTCTTGCTTAGTGTCGTTGTAATTTCCAGTCATCCTAACAGGTGCATTTTGGAGTAGGTAATACAGAGATGCACGAGGGAGCCATTAATAAAGATTCTCTTAAATTGCCTTTAAGCGTGGACTTCAGTGGGTACATGGGTCTAACATCTTGCTGCTAATCATTAGTTTATGCCCGTTACCAGAATGTTCATGAGACACAGCTGGACCCATCTGGATCAATGAAGACTTGGTTTAAAAAAAGGGAATTCATGTTAGGGAATTTTTGTGAACCACTATTTTCAGTTAATAAAGGAGATTATAAATTGAAGTAAAAATGAGATGCCATTTTTCACTCATCATATTACCAAGATTCAAAAAGTTAGCTGTCACACCGTGTGGCTGACAGTGTCAGGAATCAGGCACGCTCTATTTTCTGTGGGGTATAAACTGGCACAAACTCTATGGAGGGTAAAATTTTTTTTAACGTACGTGACCTTTGAGTCAGCAATTCCACCTCTAGAAGTCTGCACCCAAAAATGCATTTTCATGTTGTGTTAGTGACACATTCGAATTCCCATCAGTAGGGTGCAGATTAATGAAATATTCCAGACAGTAAAGTACTATTTGCAGTTGTAAATACTTGTGATATACCTTCTATATATTGATACATATAACATAACAAGTGGTAATATTTTACGCCTGAGTCTGATTAGAACACCTCCAGAAACAGTAAAGGTGCTTGCCTCTAGTACGAACTGAGTGGCTGTAGGTCAGAGATATAAAACAGAGAAACTTTTTCACCTGTTCTCTTGTTCATTTTTAATTTTGTATCATCTGCATATGTTACCATTCAAAAACCATTAACAAAAAGAGTTTCAAAAAAGGGGGACTCAGTCTTGTGCCTAAGAATCAGTTGTTCATCCGCAAGCACATGCGTAGGGAAGAGATTTCATCGTGGTGAGGAGCGGTAGCACCCAGGGAGCCCTGATGTTTCCAGAACACACCTGGAAGGACTTGGGTCGACCAAGAAGCAAAATAAGATCACTACACTCTCCCTTGGTCTGGCTTTGTCCTTTCTCCACGCTTATAAAACTGAAAGCAGAGTGTTTGTTTCAGCTTCCCTTCTCTGCCTGGCCGATGTGCTCTTCCGTGGGTTGACACTGAACTTGTGGGAGAGAAGGAACACATGGAGAGGAAGGTGGAGGGTCTGTTTGCAGCGATTCACCGATGAGCTGTTTCTGCATATCTCTAGTCTGTGTTTTAGTAGCAGTGTGACGACGCATTGAAAACCAGGGATATAATCCCAGATGTTAGAGCTGAATTGTAGCTGATGATCCTCTGGTTCCAGGCACCAGTGCCTGCCTGTAATAAACTCCTCACCATCCAGCAGCACAGAAAATACAGACAACAGAGGGAGTTCTCCATCCGGCTGAATGCCATCCACTTTAAATTCTGAGATGATCTCCTATTTTTTTATTTTATTTATTTATTTATTTATTTATTGGCTGCGTTGGGTCTTCGTTGCTGCTCGCGGGCTTTCTCTAGTTGCGGCAAGCCGGAGCTACTCTTCGTTGCAGTGCGCGGGCTTCTCATTGCAGTGGTGTCTCTTGTTGTGGAGCACGGGCTCTAGGTGCGCGGGCTTCAGTAGTTGTGGCGCACGGGCTCAGTAGTTGTGGCTCGCGGGCTCTAGAGCGCAGGCTCAGTGGTAGCACGGGCTTAGTTGCTCCGCGGCATGTGGGATCTTCCCGGACCAGGGCTCAAACCTGTGTCCCCTGCATTGGCAGGTGGATTCTTAACCACTGCGCCACCAGGGAAGCCCCCTCTCCTATTTTTGGTGTGTGTTAAAATGTCTTTCCTTTAATAAAATTCCAGCGATGGCAGATGGTCATGGCCTTGTTTTGTTATTTATTCTTGTTAACGCCCCAACTTAGCGTATAAGATATTGGCAACCCTTGCTTGGTCCTCCCAATAGTTAATTCGATGTGCAAATTGTAGTGTTCCGTGATACCCACTGTCTGGAATCCCTTGTCTAGGCTCGGCCCGGATTTAGACACATGCAGAAGCTGAGCCCACAGAGGCTGCAAGCCTCAGGCCACAGATGAGGGGACCCCAGTGTGAGTCCGGCCTCAGCTGCACTAGAACAGCCTCCCTGCGGGGTGAGAGGGAGCACAGGCCTCACCGGTAGCCACACGAAAACCCAGTTATGGCAAATCCTGGCCGTTGTGACGCCATCCATGGGACAAAGCTCTCAGATCACTCACGCTCCATCTTCAGCCAAAGGTCCTTCTGTAAAAAGGGGGAAAGCGATATTAGCCCTTCTAGGGCAGGCCTCAGTGAAAATGTAAGGGCCTGGTCTCTGGAGCAAGGCTGCCATTGTGAAATAAATTCAGGTCATTTCACGTCCTTCTCTCTTTGGGGTTAACACTTAAGCTAAACTTGAACAGAGGGATTTGTCAACTGCATGAGGAGCTCAGGTTATTTATTGATTAGGGCTGTGAGTTATGGGTAGAGACCCACCCAAAGCCCAAGATCTGATCATCCTTCCCCCCCAACCCCCGAGTACTTCTTATGAAAATATTTGTCTTGTTGTCTTGTGGAAGCTTCGTTTTTCTCAGTGATGTGATTATATCAATCTCATAAGCCTTAAAAGCCAAGAATCATCCTCACATTGCCATTTTTCAGCCAGCTGTACCCAGAGTGCTCTTCCAAGATCTGGGGGGCAGGTGTGGAAAACGCAGGGCTCTGCCGGCTGAAGGATGGAGAAAGTCAAGAGTCAGTCTCTGGATGCTGACCTAACCACCTGTGAACTCTTTTTTTTTTTTTTTTAGTTGAAGTATAGTTGATTTACAATGTTGTGTTAGTTTCAGGTGTACAGCAATGTGATTCAGTTATACATATAGATATATCTATTCTTTTTCAGATTCCTTTCCCTATAGGTTATTTAAAAATACTGAGTAGAGTTCCCTGTGCTATACAGTAGGTCCTTGTTGGTTATCTATTTTACATATAGTAGTTTATATATGTTAATCCCAAACTCCTAATTTATCCTCCCCCCCCTCCCATTTGGTAACCATAAGTTTGTTTTCTATGTCTGTGGGTCTATTTCTATTTTGTGTATAAGTTCATTTGTATTCTTTTTAGATCCCACATATAAGTGATATCGTATGGTATTTGTCTTTCTCTGTCTGGCTTACTCAGTATCATAATCTCTAGGTCCATCCTTGTTGCTGCAAGTGGCATCATTTCCTCCTTTTCATGGCTGAGTAGTATTCCACTGTATATATACACAACTTCTTCTTTATCCATTCATTTGTTAGTGGACATTTAGGTTGCTTCCATGTCTTGGCTATTGTAAATAGTGCTGCAATGAACATTGGAGTGCATGTATCTTTTCAAATTAGAGTTTTCTCTGGATATATGCCCAGGATCACCTGGTGACTCTATTTTTAGTTTTTTAAGGAACCTCCATACTATTCTCCATAGTGGTCGTATCAATTTATATTCCCACCAACAGTGTAGGAGGGTTCCTTTTTCTCCACACCCTCTCCAGCATTTATTGTTTGTAGACTTTTTGATAATGACCATTCTGACCAGTGTGATGTGATACTTCATTGTGAACTCTTAAGAGAGCTACACTCACAGGAGGCCAGCCTGCCACAGCTGTAACAGCTGTTTGGGCTGCTATAACAAAATACCATAGGACCAGGTGGCTTTTAAGCAAGAGAAATTTATTTCTCACAGTTTTGGAAGCTGGAAAGTCCAAGGTCACCGTGCCAGAAGATTCAGGGTCTGATGAGAACCTGTTTCCTGGTTCATAGTCCTATCACTTCCCGGTTTGTAGATGACTATCTTCTAGCTATAACCTCACGTGGCAGAAGGAAGGGACAAGGGAGCTCTCTGGGTTTCTTTTCTAAGGGCACTAATCCCATTCACAAGGGCTCCGCCCCCATGACCTAGTCACTTCCCAGAGCCCCCAGATCCAAATACCATCACACTGGGGATTAGGTCTTCTACTTATGAATTTGGTGGGGACACAAACATTCAGTTCATAGCAAGTAGTAACCATCCCATAGTTCACATGCCCACAGCATCTCATCTTAGACTAGCTCATAGTGCTTTATCGGATTCATGTTCAAAACAACCCTGGAAGGCATGGAAATCTTTAACTCCTGTGCCACTTGAACAGATGAGAAAGAGTTATCAAAAGTGTCTGTAAAAGATTTGGGAGGATATGGTAAGGATCTGTGCTTCCACAGCCTGCATTTGAACTCCAGAAATCAAGGTGCCCTGGGAGGTGCATGTGGTGGAGCTGGGGCGATTATCCTTGGTGCATTCCCAAGGTGCCCTGCTGGGGGTGAGCTCAGAAGCTCCACAAGCCTCTTCTACTCCAAATGGTAGAGCAAGTGACAGGTGTCGAGACTGAAAGAAATCAGACGAGTATTTATGTGTTCTGTCCATCATCAGCCCAGAGCACCACTGCATGTGCCTGACACGAGTTTCACAGCCTGTTAGTTTTGAAAGTCTTGAAATTCACCCTTGTGAATGGGCAGGGGATGCAGGTGGGAGAGGCAAGGCCAGAGTGGGGTAGGGGGGACAGATGTGGAGGAATAGAGCCTTTGTACTTGTCAGAGAGGCTGTCAAAATCGAAAAGGCATGGTGAGTAGGGAAGACAAGGTTGCTTGTGTAAGCCCTGTGACACAAACATGGGAGGAACGAGGCAGACACTGCGAGCATGGTCTGCTGATAGATACCCCCGCCTGGAGCCACGGCAGTGCCAGTCTGCCAAGGGCTCTATACAGGCAAACCTTTTTTTTTTTTTTTTTTTAATAGATCTTTATTGGAGTGTTTGTCCTCCGAGAGACAGCTCAAGCAGACAGGCGAGCCGTTATTACTAGACCCAGACAGGCAACTGTCTGTAGGGCCATCAAAAGAGCCTGTTTTACTTAAACATGCATATCCTTAAAAACCCTCTCTTTCTAGTTTTAAGGTAAGGCAGAAGCTTGACAGATAAGTATATCAATAGGATAGTGATATCAGTTGCTTTTATATGTATCATTGGGAATTTTTTGCACTATAAACTGGGCTTATGGGACCTAACTGAGTGATCAAAATAAAAGCCAGTGGTTTTGCTTTTTTAAAAAAATCTCAATAAATATTTCATCACTTTCAAATCACTGTTCACATTCACCAATCGAGGCACTAAAAGGGTCAACTAGATTATCTTCGTGACCAATTCTGATCAACTGCACGGTGGTCTGATCCACTGCTTTGTAGTTGACCTTCAAAGGGTTTTGTTGAGTAGAAATTCACTGCAGTAGCGTGAACAGAGAGAACCCTCCAGAAAAACATCTTTGCATATTCAATTGCTTACTGCATTGGGCTTGCACACCATTGTACTTAATAGAGATTGTTTGATATGACTTGAACCATGATCTCTTTGAACTGAGGACCTCACCTCTGCAGAGTGTTCACACTCTAGAAGTGGATGATTTGTTTTCAGGGCTGCGGAATAACATAGTTCTCTCTAGAAGACTGGTTCGCCCACAGCTTACCTAGGGAGGATGGAAGGGAGACTGGCTTCATGTCTGTACAGGGAATCCAGCCAATCCCTACCTTCCAAAGATTTCCCTTCCATCTGCGTCCTATCAGCAAAATATTGAGGCTGCTGGAGGAGGTTTTTCATGGACTTGGGAGAAGGAAATGGTCAATGAGATTGAAACAGAATGAAACTGGAAATTTAAAAACATACCCACAGGGGCTCCCTGGTGGCGCAGTGGTTGAGAATCTGCCTGCCAATGCAGGGGACACAGGTTCGAGCCCTCGTCTGGGAAGATCCCATATGCCGCGGAGCAACTAGGCCCGTGAGCCACAACTACTGAGCCTGCGCGTCTGGAGCCTGTGCTCCGCAGCAAGAGAGGCCGCGATAATGAGAGGCCCATGCACCGCGATGAAGAGTGGCCCCCACTTGCCACAACTAGAGAAAGCCCTTGCACAGAAACGAAGACCGAACACAGCCATAAATAATAAATAAATAAATTTAAAAAAAAAAATACCCACAAAGGTTATTTGAATGTGCAGAGCAAATTCTAGCCATTGCCTACCATATCAGGTGTGTTGCTGATTAATTGTCCTTAGTTCCAGCACGGTGGCAAGTGTCAGATCCTTCTCAGGTGGCCACTAAGTTTTGATCAATAGTTGGAAGTGTATTTTTTTTTCTAAATGAGATGTGTACCATTAAAATGATGTCTATGGGATGGTGTCAGGATCCTGTGCTGCCGATACTGAGACGTTGGCTGCTACCTTCTCAAACCCAGTGGTCTCTGGGCTCAGACCCCTAGGATCCATCAGTGCCCCCAGCCATGCCCTTGCCACTTATTGCTGCAAATCCCATCCTCAGGAGGCATGCTCTATACCTGACTCACTCTCATTCATTTCCCATGGGGTGGGAGTAATGTCCTTTCTTTTTTATCAGTGAGCCCTCTCATCCCCTAAGTCCCAGAGTGAGTGCTCCCCAGTAAGGAAGTACGCTCTTCTTTCATATTCTCAATAAAAAGTATAAAATTCCACCAGCGCCTCTTGCCAAGTCTTCCCTAGACTGTAAGTCTTGAAGAAAGAGCTGTGTCTTGACCTTCTTAGCAGCAATAGGACTCATCCCAATATCTGGGCCAGTTGCTAAGTAAACATTTGTCAAAAGGATGTGTGAATGAATGAACAAATGAATGTTCAGATTTTATATAAGCATCAATAAAGTGTCTCCATAGTTACCAAAAATGTTTATCAATTAGAATATATTTACTAAAAAAAACTTCTGCGTTCAATCTGCCCAAGCCATCCTTTACCGTATGCTCATATATTGATAAGCACTGATGCCAGCGAGCTTGCCTTATCATGATGCATCTTCAGCAATTTCCCTGCCTTAGGACTAGTGTGGTCCTGCTGCCTCCAGGGTACCCAACTTCCTCCCCATGGTTCATATCACCCACTAACACCGGAACTCATACCAAATGCCTCTTGTGGGTGACATCCACAATCCACTACCTATTTCCTCATTTTCTCTTCATACTAACTCTCTTCTGGTCTGTGTTTCCCCTTTGGAAACTGTTAAGGTGACTTTGTTTCTAAAAAGTAGGATGTTCTTGATACATCCTCCTTAGAGCTCTAGCTCAAGAATATTAACTCCTCACGCTGCCCAAATTATTCAGTCTCTTGTCCTGAACTTTGCTGTTTATATTCTAAGAGAAGCCATGCCTTGGACTGACTATAAAACCATGTAAAGTCATTGCTGGGACTGGGAGACTGGTTGCCTTAAATGAAAAATATTAACTGTTCTGCATTGGCTGATCCATCCCAGGAAAAGGATTAATGAAATACACCAGTATATCTTCTTTGAAATTCTAGATTTTTGAAATACTATGTCCAAAATGAACTCTTAAGGCAAGGGGCTCAAGAAAACCTGATTTTGAAAGCTCTCCTGAGATTCTCAGGAGACCAGAACAGTATTGCATCTGTGTATACATCTCTCCTCTCCAGCAGTCTCCTGGTTATGGCCGATTGTTTATCCATCGCTCTCTTACCTGGTAAGAGAAGGTACCTGGCGTTCTGAGTTCCTTCAGGGCAGCTATAGTTTTAACAAAAGACGGCAACTACATGGCAAGATGTCAGCTAGTGCTGAGTCTTGGCGGCCGACATCGTTTGCTCTGGTCCTCGCCTCCACTGCAGACACGGGAAACACATTAGCTAATAGGGAGGTCTGTGAATATGAGTTTGCCCATCAGGGAAATATATTTTCTGTACACTCTTGGCTATAGGAGCCATTCATCACCACAGTGCCCCCCCCCCGGTGCCTCCGCCTAACAAGAGATGCTTGTCATGAAACCCACTCTAATTCCCCTATTAGAGGCTCGAAAATGGAATCGAAGCCATAATTCAAGGAACATTTATGTACAATTTATGACCGACTTGTCTACTCTGAGAGACTCCAAATCTGCTTTATAAATAATATGATGCTTCGTATCGGTTTTTTTCTTGGTCCTTTATTTTATGCTTGCTTTGTTTAAATGTTATATGCTGAGTGAAGTGGGTCTGCATCTCCTTTGGGAAAATGAAAATTCATGGAAAGGTACTAAATTGGAGAGTTTCAGCTGTTCCCACTTTAAAGAGCTCTGACAAAAAGGGTTGGGGGGAGTTTTATTATAGTCCAGAGGGTTTCATATTTTTGTTTCCTTCTCCGTACCATGTGGGCCACCTTCTTCTTTGGCATAAGTATTGACTGTTAAGTGGTCATAGCCTGTTTGGAGTCAGAGGCTAGAATTTGCATGGATTATTCAGTTCAGCAATTATTTAGGGAACAGGACAGAACTCACTTAGTAGACCAAGACTGTTTCTGTTAGAACACTCACAGGAAGGATGGCCACTGTAGGCTTGACAACCAAGTGTTCCTGAGAGATTTACTCAGGCCTGAAAACTTGTCCAAAGTAGTGGTCTTTCTTAAGATGTAAGATTTCAGCCTTAAAAGGGAAAGATGTTCTGACAAAGGCTGCAGCCTAGATGGACCTTGAAAACATGATGCTAAGTGAAAGAAGCCAGACACAAAAGGACAAATATCGCATGATTCCACTTATATGAGGTATCGAGAATTGTCAAACCTAGAGAGACAGAAAGTAGCATGGTGGTTGCCAGGGGCTGGGGTGAGGGGGGTGGGGAGTTGTTTAATGGGTGTAGAGATGGAGTTCTACAAGATGAAGAGAGTTCTGGAGGTTGGTTACACAACAACGTGAATGTACTTAACACTTCCAAACCACACACTTCAACACAGTGAAGATGGTCAGTTTCAGGCTATGTGTATTTTACCACAATGAAAATCTTTTAAGTTAAAAAAAGAAGAAGAAGAAGAAGACGCTGCAGCAAACTTCAGAAGCAGAAAAGGAGAAATGGCCTTTGCAAGATTGGATTGTCTTTCACTGGCAGAAGCTTGAGGAGTTGACACAAGAGATTCAATTTTTTTCCTTGATGTTTATCTACTCTTGAAGAGGAGGGGGTGGGGAGGACGCAGGACGGGGGAGAGTCTAAGGATCTAATAATATTCTGAGGAGAAATTTCGTTTCCTTGTTTTTCACAAGACTATGTGCTTTTCTGTCATCGTGTACAGAACAAGGTCTGATGGGTGTTTCACAAAGAACCATTGATGGCGTGTCTGTGTGAATTGCCCTAGCATTGGTCACAGCCAACTTCTGTAGGACCCACTGCCCCCATTCTACAATACGCTCCAGTGTGTTTGGCCGTTTATGAAAGGTCACAAACGAACTGAGAAATGGGCTGGAGTCAAAAACATGTGGCCCTATAAATATCAGAGTCAGACGGTTTATTCCATTTTTTCCCACTCTCCCTACTCACCCCATCTTGCTTTCTCTCTCTCTTTCACCCACTGCCAGGGTTTCCCTGTGTTTCCTACCGCACCTCGGACTGTGAAGTTATCAAGAGCCAGGCAGTAGCTGGATTCTTCACCTGGTGACATCACTTTGTGCCCAGTCTGGTCCCACAGCATCCTTAATACAGCTTTTTTTTTTTTTTTTTTTTTTTCAATCCTTTAAGATTTCTGGCTACGAAGCTCCAGCCAGACAGTCTGCAATGCTCTGTTCTCTTTTGAGGGTTTCCGCCTCCCATTAGCAGCGATTCTGCCTTGTGACTAAATTTGTCTCCGCGTGTTCTGAGCGGAAGAGTTTGCAAGTTTGGGTCGTCAGTGGGGCCTGATCACCCATCGGATCATTCGTTATGACTTTAGCTGCCAAACTGGAGGACTTTGAGGTGACGCTGGAACACCTGCTCATGGATGTGTTTGTAAGTAAAGGCAGACCCTCTTCTGCCACCCCCAGAGTCTCCCTGTCCCCATCACTGAGTCTGATTCTCTTCCACAATCATCCAATCCTCACCGTGCTGTTAATTTCTTCCTCGTGGGCCTCTGGGGGGAGAAAACCGTAAAGTCACTAAGTGCCTGAGCTGTGCGGATTGGTCTATACAGATTACATAGCAGGGAAGCAGCTTTTTAAACCAAGTAACATGCAGAAGTCGAATGAATGGGGTGAAGAAATAGAAAACATTTGCCAGAAGAGACCAAAGCAGTTTCAGAAGGCATTGCCTAGGAGAATCAGATTCATTTGTAAAGTGAAGTCATTGCTCCTGAAAAAAGGGAGAGGGTATACTGAAAAGTCTGTGCTCTTCCAATGGAGAAGGCGGAAGACAGGGTAGAGTGAGAACTCCCCTCTCCAGGGCCTGGATCCCTGCCTCCTTCGTAGGTGTTAGGTTACCAAGACTTCCTCAGGAGTTGATTTTATGGGGTGAGGCTTTTCGAGTGACTCTCTTTTAAAGAAAAAGCAGCTGACAAGGACACTTCTGTGCCTGTGATGAGCTCAGAAACACAATCTTTGAAAACCCCCGGCGTTCATAGCAACCTAAACAGCATTGCTACCTCCACGCCGACCACAATCTTTCTCAGTCTTTTCTGGAGGTTTTCTGTCCGTGATAGGTCTGTCTGTTTTGTGTTCTTGGCGGGGGCTTAGGGAACTCCAGACTGTGTGAAACATGCAGGTGGTAACCCAGCTGGGAGGTGTTCTCCTTCCAAGAACAACACCGGCTCTGCCCTGGGAAAGGCAGCTGGGGTAACATTTCGAGGACAGGCCAGTCTGCCTCTTGAATCTGGAAGAGGCTTTTAGAGGGTTGGCTCTTTCTATATTGTGCATCACTGAGGCCCTTTCAGGAACCTTTCAGGGAATGGTGTGTTTTGGCAGACGTGAAAGTCTGGGGTTTTTTTCCTTTATTAATCTCTAATTTGTCTTCAAATTGAGGCAACATGATGCTGGCAGGATTCCCAGAGGGAATCAGCCTTTCCAGGGCTGGGTACCAGGATCTCAGTGACTCGCGGTCGTTCTGACTGTAGGGTCGGGAGGTTATGCCTTAAGAAAGAAAGCTGTCAAGAATGGAGAGGGTCCTTCTGGGTTTCCAGTGATGGGAGATCCACGGCCGGCATCCTTACTTTATCTGAAGTATAAATAGAGACTGAACAGCAGAGACAGAACAGCAGGGAGTTTCTTTGATAGCTGAGAGCCTCAGCCTGCCGTGGTAGGGGCTGGTGGTGGGTGGCAGTGGCTCTGGGGTCTCGCGGCGGGGGGGTGTCTGTGGCATACCAGAGGTTCGGGGTGAGTTTGGTTTGGGGGGAGAGGAATTAATCCAGAAGCTGTTTTATTTAAATACCACAAAGTCATTAATGCGTCGCCCTTCTCTCCTTGACTGCCCCCATCCCTGTGTTCTTTCCCCAGTACTTCCACCTCCATAATCTTGTTTGGAAGCTGCTGGAAGGGACTGCAGTCATACACTCCATCCTCCTCGGTAAACATAACCCATAATTTCATGGCACCGGTTTAGGTCCTTACTGCCTCTCACTTGGACTAACCATCTAATTATTCCCCTGCGTCCAGCGTTTCTCCTCCATTTCATCCTAACATTATCATCTCTAGATCAACCTCCCCACACTATTTTTTTAATTTATAAAAAATACTTTTAGACTAGTCTTTAGATTCATAGCAAAATGGAGCAGAAAGTACAAAGATTTCCCATATCCCCCCATCCCCACACACTCACTGTGGATATCCCCTACAAGAGTGGTACATTTGTTACAACTGATGGACCTACATTGACACATCATTATCACAAAAAGTCAGTATTTTACATTAGGGTTCATTCTTGGTGTTGTTTGGACAAATGTATAATTACATGTATCCACCACCGCTGTGTCACACAAGATAGTTTCACGGCCCTAAAAATCCTCTGTGCTCCATCTCTTCATCCATCACTCTCCCCTAATGCCTGGCAACCACTAATCTTTTTACTGACTCCATAGTTTTGCCTTTTCCAGAATGTCATATAGTTGGAATCATACAGTATGTATCCTTTTCAGATTGGCATCTTTCACTTAGCAATATGATTTTTAAGTTTCCTCCATTTCTTTTCACAGCTTGATAGCTCATTTCTTTTCAGTGCTGAATAATATTCCATTGTATGGATGTACCACTGTTTATTTATTCATTCACCTACTGAAAAACAACTTGTTTGTTTCCAAGTTTTGGCATGTATGAATAAACTTCTGTAAAAATCCATGTGCAGGTTTTTGTGTGGACATAAGTTTCAATACATTTGAGGAAATACCAAGGAGCTTGACTGCTGGATTGTATGGTAAGAGTATATTTAGTTTTGCAAGAAACGGCCAAATTACCTTCCAAAATGGTTGTGCCATTTTGCATTCCCACTGAATGAGAGCTCCTGTTACTTCACATCCTCAACAACATTTGGTGTTATCAATGTTTTGGATTTTGGCCATTCTAATAGGTATGTAGTGGTATCTCATCGTTGTCTTAATTTGCATTTCTTTAATGATATATGATTTTGAACATCATGTGCTCACTTGCCATCTGTATATCTTCTTTTTTTTTTTAACATCTTTATTGGAGTATAATTGCTTTACAATGTTGTGTTAGTTTCTGCTGTATAACAAAGTGAATCAGCTATATGTATACATCTATCCCCATATCCCCTCCCTCTTCCGTCTCTCTCCAACCCTCCCTATCCCACCCCTCTAGGTGGTCACAAATCACTTAGCTGATCTCCCTGTGCTATGCAGCTGCTTCCCACTAGCTATCTATTTTACATTTGGTAGTGTATATACGTCAGTGCTACTCTCTCACTTTGTCCCAGCTTACCCTTCCCTGCCCCCTGGGTCCTCAAGTCCATTCTCTATGTCTGCATCTTTATTCTGTCCTGCCCATAGGTTCATCAGAACAATTTTTTTTTTTTAGATTCCATATATATGTGATAGCATACGTTATTTGTTTTTCTCTTTCTGACTTACTTCACTCTGTATGACAGACTCTAGGTCCATCCACCTCACTACAAATAACTCAATTTCATTTCATTTTATGGCCGAGTAATATTCCATTGTATATATGTGCCACATCTTCTTTATCCATTCATCTGTCGATGGACACTTAGGTTGCTTCCATGTCCTGGCTATTGTAAATAGTGCTGCAGTGAACATTGTGGTATATGACTCTTTTTGAATTATGGTTTTCTCAGGGTATATGCCCAGTAGTGGGATTGCTGGGTCATATGGTAGTTCCATTTTTAGTTTTTTAAGGAACCTCCATACTGTTCTCGATAGTGGCTGTATCAATTTACATTCTCACCAACAGTGCAAGAGGGTTCCCTTTTCTCCACACCTTCTCCAGCATTGTTTGTAGATGTTTTTGATGATGGCCATTCTGACTGGTGTGAGGTGATACCTCATTGTAGTTTTGATTTGCATTTCTCTAATGATAAGTGATGTTGAGCATCCTTTCATGGGTTTGTTGGCAATCTATATATCTTCTTTAGAGAAATGTCTATTTAGGTCTTCTGCCCATTTTTGGATTGGGTTGTTTGTTTTTTTGATATTGAGCTGCATGAGCTGCTTGTATAATTTGGAGATTAATCCTTTGTCAGTTGCTTCATTCGCAAATATTTTCTCCCATTCTGAGGGTTGTCTTTTCGTCTTGTTTATGGTTTCCTTTGCTGTGCAAAAGCTTTTAAGTTTCATTAGGTCCCATTTGTTTATTTTTGTTTTTATTTCCATTTCTCTAGGAGGTGGGTCAAAAAGGATCTTGCTCTGATTTATGTCATAGAGTGTTCTGCCTATGTTTTCCCCTAAGGGTTTTATAGTGTCTGGCCTTACATATAGGTCTTTAATCTATTTTCAGTTTATTTTTGTGTATGGTGTTAGGAAGTATTCTAATTTCATTCTTTTACATGTAGCTGTCCAGTTTTCCCATCACCACTTATTGAAGAGGCTGTCTTTTCTCCATTGTATATTTTTGCCTCCTTTATCAAAGATAAGGTGACCATATGTGCATGGGTTTATCTCTGGGCTTTCTATCCTGTTCCATTGATCTATATTTCTGGTTTTGTGCCAGTACCGTACTGTCTTGGTTACTGTAGCTTTGTAGTATAGTCTGAAGTCAGGGAGCCTGATTCCTCCAGCTCTGTTTTTCTTCCTCAAGATTGCTTTGGCTACTCGGGGTCTTTTGTGTTTCCATACAAATTGTGAAATTTTTTGTTCTAGTTCTGTGAAAAATACCATTGGTAGTTTGATAAGTATTGCATTGAATCTGTACATTGCTTTGGGTAGTATAGTCACTTTCACAGTGTTGATTCTTCCAATCCAAGAACATGGTATATCTCTCCATCTGTTCGTATTGTCTTTAATTTCTTTCATCAGTGTCTTCTAGTTTTCTGCATACAAGACTTTTGTCTCCTTAGGTAGGTTTATTCCTAGGTATTTTATTCTTTTTGTTGCAGTGGTAAATGGGAGTGTTTCCTTAATTTCTCTTTCAGATTTTTCGTCGTTAGTGTATGGGAATGCAAGAGATTTCTGTGCATTAATTTTGTATCCTGCTACTTTACCAAATTCATTGATTAGCTCTAGTAGTTTTCTGGTGGCATCTTTAGGATTCTCTATGTATACTATCATGTCATCTGCAAACAGTGACAGTTTTATTTCTTCTTTTCCAAATTGGATTCCTTTTATTTCTTTTTCTTCTCTGATTGGCATGGCTAAAACTTCCAAAACTATGTTGAATAATAGTGGTGAGAGTGGGCAACCTTATCTTGTTCCTGATCTTAGAGAAAATGGTTTCAGTTTTTCACCATTGAGAACGATGTTGGCTGTGGGTTTGTCATATATGGCCTTTATTATGTTGAGGTAGGTTCCCTCTATGCCTAGTTTCTGGAGAGTTTTTATCATAAATGGGTGCTAAAGTTTGTCAGAAGCTTTTTCTGCATCTGTTGAGATTGTCATATGGTTTTTCGCCTTCAGTTTGTTAATATGGTGTATCACATTGATTGATTTGCATATGTTGAAGAACCCTTGCATTCCTGGGATAAATCCCACTTGATCATGGTGTATGATCCTTTTAATGTGCTGTTGGATTCTGTTTGCTAGCACTTTGTTGAGGATTTTTGTATCTATGTTCATCAGTGATATTGGCCTGTAGGTTTCTTTTTTTGTGACATCTTTGTCTGGTTTTGGTATCAGGGTGATGGAGGCCTCATAGAATGTGTTTGGGAGTGTTCCTCCCTCTGCTATATTTTGGAAGAGTTTGAGAAGGATAGGTGTTAGCTCTTCTCTAAATGTTTGATAGAATTTGCCTGTGAATCCATCTGGTCCTGGGCTTTTGTTTGTTGGAAGATTTTTAATCACAGTTTCAATTTCAGTGCTTGTGATTGGTCTGTTTATATTTTCTATTTCTTCCTGGTTCAGTCTTGGAAGGTTATAGCTTTCTAAGAATTTGTCCATTTCTTCCAGGTTGTCCATTTTATTTGCATATAGTAATCTCTTGTAGTAATCTCTCATGATCCTTTGTATTTCTGCAGTGCCAGTTGTTACTTCTCCTTTTTCATTTCTAATTCTGTGGATTTGAGTCTTCTCCCTTTTTTTCTTGATGAGTCTGACTAATGGTTTATCAATTTTGTTTATCTTCTCAAAGAACCAGCTTTTAGTTTTATTGATCTTTGCTATTGTTTCCTTCATTTCTTTTTCATTTATTTCTGATCTGATCTTTATGACTTCTTTCCTTCTGCTAACTTAGGGGTTTTTTTGTTCTTCTTTCTCTAATTGTTTTAGGTGTAAGGTTAGGTTGTTTATTTGAGGTTTTTCTTATTTCTTGAGGTAGGATTGTATTGCTATAAACTTCCCTCTTAAAACTGCTTTTGCTGCATCCCATAGGTTTTGGGTTGTCGTGTTTTCATTGTTATTTGTTTCTAGGTATTTTTAAATTTCCTCTTTGATTTCTTCAGTGATCTCTTGGTTATTTAGTAACGTATTATTTAGCCTCCATGTGTTTGTATTTTTTACAGTTTTTTTCCTGTAATTGATATCTAGTCTGATAGTGTTGTGGTTGGAAAAAATACTTGATATGATTTCACTTTTCTTAAATTTAACAGGGCTTGATTAGTGACCTAAGATATGATCTATCCTGGAGAATGTTCCATGAGCACTTGAGAAGAAAGTCTATTCTGTTGTTTTTGGATAGAATGTCCTATAAATATCAATTAAGTCCATCTTGTTTAATGTATCATTTAAAGGTTGTGTTTCCTTACTTATTTTCATTTTGGATGATCTGTCCTTTGGTGACATTGGGATGTTAAAGTCCCCCACTATTATTTTGTTACTGTCGATTTCCCCTTTTATGGCTGTTAGTGCCTTATGTATTGAGGTGCTCCTATGTTGGGTGCATAAATATTTACAATTGTTATATCTTCTTCTTGGATTGATCCCTTGATCATTATGTAGTGTCCTTCTTTGTCTCTTATAATAGTCTTTATTTTAGACTCCATTTTGCACAGGGAGATCAGCTCGGGGCTTTGTGACCAGCTAGAAGGGTGGGATAGGGAGGGTGGGAGGGAGGGAGATGGAAGAGGGAAGAGATATGGGGATATATGTATATGTATAACTGATTTACTTTGTTATAAAGCAGAAACTAATACACCATTGTAAAGCAATTATACTCCAATAAAAATGTTAAAAAAAAACTATTTTATCTGATATGAGTATTGCTACTCCAGCTTTCTTTTGATTTCCATTTACATGGAATATCTTTTTCCATCCCCTCACTTTCAGTCTGTATGTGTCCCTAGGTCTGAAGTGGGTCTCTTGTAGACAGCATATATACAGGTCTTGTTTTTGTATCCATTCTTTCAGTCTTTGTCTTTTGGTTGGAGCATTTACTCTATTTACATTTAAAGTAATTATCGATATGTATGTTCCTGTGACCATTTTCTTAATTGTTTTGGGTTTGTTTTTGTAGGTCTTTTCCTTCTCTTGTGTTTCCTGCCTAGAGAAGTTCCTTTAGCATTTGTTGTAGAGCTGGTTTGGTGGTGCTGAATTCTCTTAACTTTTGCTTGTCTGTAAAGGTTTTAGTTTCTCCATCGAATCTGAATCAGATCCTTACTTGGTAATCTTGGTTGTAGGTTTTTCCCTTTCATCACTTTAAATATGTCCTGCCACTCCATTCTGGCTTGCAGAGTTTCTGCTGAAAGATCAGCTGTTAGCCTTATGGGGATTCCCTTGTGTGTTATTTGTTGTTTTTCCCTTGCTGCTTTTAATATTTTTCCTTTGTATTTAATTTTTGATTGTTTGATTAATATGTGTCTTGGCATGTTTCTCCTTGGATTTATCCTGTATTGGACTCTCTGCGCTTCCTGGACTTGATTATTTCCTTTCCCATATTAGGAAAGTTTTCAACTATAATCTCTTCAAATATTTTCTCAGACCCTTTCTTTTTCTCTTCTTCTTCTGGGACCCCTGTAATTCGAATGTTGGTGCATTTAATGTCCCCGAGGTCTCTGAGACTGTCCTCAATTCTTTTCCTTCTTTTTTCTTTATTCTGCTCTGCGGTAGTTATTTCCACTCATTTATCCGTTCTTCTGCCTCAGTTATTCTGCTATTGATTCCTTCTAGAGAATTGTTAATTTCATCTATTGTGTTGTTCATCATTGTTTGTTTGCTCTTTAGTTCTTCTAGGTCCTTGTTAATCGTGTCTTGTATTTTCTCCATTCTGTTTCCAAGATTTTGGATCATCTTTACACTCATTACTCTGAATTCTTTTTCAGGTAGACTGCCTATTTCCTTTTCATTTGTTTGGTCTGGGGGGTTTTTACCTTGCTCATTCATCTGCTATGTGTTTCTCTGTCTTCTAATTTTGCTTAACTTACCGCGTTTGGGGTCTCCTTTTCACAGGTTGCATGTTCGTAATTCCCATTGTTTTTGGTGTCTGCCCCCAGTGGGTAAGGTTGGTTCAGTGGGTTATGTAGGCTTCCTGGTGGAAGGGACTGGTGTCTGTGTTCTGGTGGATGAGGCTGGATCTTGTCTTTCTGGTGGGCAGGGCCGCATCTGGTGGTGTGTTTTGGGGTGTCTGTGACTTTATTATGACTTTAGGCAGCCTCTCTGCTAGTGGGTGGGTTGTGTTTCTGTCTTGCTAGTTGATTGGCATGGGGCATCCACCACTGGAGCTTGCTGGCCGTTGGGTGGAGCTGGGTCTCAGCATCGAGATGGAGATCTCTGGGAGTGCTCTCGCCGATTGATATTATGTGCGGTCAGGAGGTCTGTGGTAGTCCAATGTCCTGAACTCAGCTCTCCCACCTCAGAGTCTCAGGCCTGACACCAGGCCGGAGCAGCAAGCCCCTGTCAGCCACACAGCCAGGTACGTGGGGATTTTCTTGCCTTTTGGGAAGTCTGAGGTCTTCTGCCAGCATTCAGTAGGTGTTCTGTAGGAGTAGTTCTACATGTAGATATACTTTTGATGTATTTGTGGGAGGAAGGTGATCTCCACGTCTTACTCCTCCACCATCTTGAAGGTCCCCCTGCAATAGGAGACTCCACTGAAGACACCACCCTCCCTCTGCAAGAGCTAGAGATGCAGAGGCATTTTTTTTCAGAGGGTTTGCAGCTTGCTTTTTTTTTTTCTCTCTTCCTTTGTGCTTTGTCTAGTTTCACTTGTTCACAGGGTGCTTCATGCTGAGGCCTCACACCTGGCACTTCAGATCAGAGTGCCTAGTGAGAAATGGCTGCGCTGACACCTCTGTATATCTTCTTTGGTGCGGTGTCTGCTCAGGTCCTTTGTCCATCTTTTTTTTTTTTTATAAATTTATTTATTCATGTATTTATTTTTGGCTGTGTTGGGTCTTCGTTGCTGCCCACGGGCTTTCTCTAGTTGTGGTGAGCAGGGTCTGCTCTTTGTTGCATTGCAAGGGCTTCTCATTGCAGTGGCTTCTCTTGTTGCAGAGCATGGGCTCTAGGTGCACAGGCTTGAGTAGTTGTGGCACGTGGGCTCAGTAGTTGTGGCTCACAGACTCTAGAGCACAGACTCAGTAGTTGTGGTGCATGGGCTTAGCTGCTTCAAGACATGTTGGATCCTCTCGGACCAGGGCTCTAACCCATGCTCCCTGCACTGGCAGACGGGTTCTTAACCACTGTGCCACCAGGGAAGTGCCTCTTGTCCATCTTAAACCTGGCTGTTTGCTTTCTTATTGTTGAGTTTTAAGAGTTCTTTGTATATTTCGTTACCAGTCATTTGTCAGATATGTCTTTTACAAATATTTTTTCCCAGTCTGTGAAGTTTCTTCTCATTCTCTTAATATTATGTTTTGCAAAGCAGAAGTTTTTCACTTTAATGAAGTCCAACTTATCAACTATTTCTTTCATGGATCTTACCTTGGTGTTATATCTAAAAAGGTATTACCATATCCAAGGTCATCTAGGTTTTCTCCTATATTATCTTCTTGGAGTTTTATAGTTTCATGTTTTACATCTAAGTCCGTAATCCATTTTGAGTTAATTTTTGTGAAGAGTATAAGATCTGTGCCTAGATTCATTTTCTTGCATGTGGATGTCCAGTTGTTCCAACGCCACTTGTTGGAAAGATTGCCTTTGCTCCATTCTACTACCTTTGCTCCTTTGCCAAAGAACAGTTGGCTTTATTTATGTAAGTCTGTTTCTGGGCTGTCTATTCTGTTACATTATTCTGTTTATCTATTCTTGTACCAATGCCATACTGTCCTAATTAGTGTAATTTTCTAGTAAGTCTTGAAGTTAGGTAGTGTCAGCTCTCTGACTCTGTTTTTTTCCACCAACTAATCTGGGTCTTTTGCCTCTCCATATAAATTTCACAATCAGTTTGTTGATATCCATAAAATAACTTGCTGGGATTTTGATTGAAATTATATTAAACATATAGATCAAGTTGGGAAGAACTGACATTTTGACAATATTGAGCCTTCCTATCCATGAACATGGAATATTTCTCCATTTATTTATTTCTTCTTTGCTATCTCTCATGAGAGTTTTCTCATTTCACTCATATAGATCTTGTACATATTTTGTTAGAATTATACCTAAATTTTTCATCTTGGCATGTGCTAATATAAATGGTAATATATTTTTAATTTTAAATTCCACTTTTCCATTGCTGGTATATAGGAAAGCAATTGACTTTTGTATATTAACTTTGTATCTTGTAACCTTCCTATAATCACTTATTAGTTCCAGGAGTATTTTTGTCAATTCTTTCAGATGTTCTACGTGGACAATCATGTCATTTGTGAACAAAGATAGATTTATTTCTTCTCAAATCTGTATAACTTTTATTTCTTTTTCTTGTCTTACTGTATTAGCCAGGACTTTGTTCAGTAAGATGTTGAAAGGAATGATGAGAAGGACAACCTTGGCTTGTTCCTGGTCTTAGTGGGAAAACTTCAAGTTTCTTACCACTAAGTATGATGTTAGTTGTAGGTTTTTGAGGGTATTCTTTATTAAGTTAAGGAAGTTTACCTCTAGTCCTACTTTACTGAGACTTTTTATCATGAATGGGTGTTGGATTTTGTCAAAATCCTTCTCTGCATATACTGATATGATCATGTGATTTTTCTTCTCTAGCTTTTTGATATGATGAAATACATTAGTTAATTTTTGAATGTTGAAACAGCCTTGTATACCTGGGATAAATGCCACTTGGGTATGGTATATAATTCTTTTTATACCTGTTGTATTCAATTTGCTAATACCTTGTTGAGTATTTTTGCATTTATGTTCATGAGAGATATCAGTCTGTAGTTTTCTCTTCTAGTAATATCTTTGTCTGATTTTGCTATTAGAGCAATGCTGGTTTCATAGAATGATTTAGGAAGTCTTCTCTCTGCTTCCATCTTCTGGAAAAGATTGTAGAGAATTGGTGTACTTTCTTCCATAAATGTTTGGTAGAATTCACCAGTGAATCCATCTACCCTCTGGCTTCTCTCAAGTTTTTTTCTTTATCATATATGCACCTCTATGTTCATACCAGCACTATTTACAATAGCCAAGACATGGAAGCAACCTAAATGTCCATTTACAGATGAATGGATAAAGAAGATGTGGTACATATATACAGTGGAATACTACTCAGCCATAAAAAAGAATGAAATAATGCCATTTGTAGCAACATGGATGGACCTAGAGATTATCATAAGTGAAGTAAACCAGAAAGAGAAAAACAAATATCATATTCTATCACTTATATGTGGAACCTAAAATATGATACAAATGAACTTATCTATGAAACAGAAACAGACTCAGGAGACATAGAGAACAGATTTGTGGTTGCCAAGGGGGAGGGAGGGTGGGAGAGGGAAGGACTGGGAATTTGGGATTATCAGATGCAAACTATTATATATAGGACGGATAAACAACAAGGTCCTACTGTAGAGCACAGGGAACTATATTCAATATCCTGTAATAAACCATAATGGAAAAGAATATGAAAAAGAATTTTTTTTAAAAAAAAGATATTTTTCTTTATCTTTGATCTTCTGAAGTTTGACTATGATATGCCAAGGTGTAGTTTGGTTTCTTGTTGGGTGGGGGATTGTGTGTGTGGTTTTGTGGTGTGGGGTTGGTTTGGGGGTTTTTTAGGTCGGGGAGGGGGATTTATCTGGTTTGGTATTCTCTGAGCTTTCTAGATCTGTGGTTTTGTGCCTGACACTGAATTTGGGGAAATTCTCAGTCATTATTTCCTCACACATTGCTTCTGGTTTTTTTCCTCTCTTTCTTCTCCTATTTCCATTATGCATATGTTACACATTTTGTAGTTGTCCCACAGTTGTTGGGTATTCTATTCTGTTTTGGGTTTTTTTTTCCAGTCTTTTTTCTCTTTGTTTTTCAGTTTTAGGAGTTTCTGTTGTCATTTCCTCAAGCTCAGAGATTCTTTCCTCAGCAGTGTCCAGTCTACTGATGAAACCATCAAAGGCAATTCTTCATTGCTGTCACAGTGTTTTTGATCCCTAGAATTTCTTTTTGATTCTTTCTTAGAATTTCCATCTGTTTTTGTTATCTGTCTGTTCCTTCATATAGTCAACTTTTTCCATTAAGGCCCTTAGGATAAAAATCACTGTTTTTGTTGTGGTTGTTATTGTTTGTCTGTTTGTTAGTTCCTGGTCTGATTTAATTCCAACATTCCTGCCCTAGCTGACTCTGGCTCTGATGCTTGTTCAGTCTCTTCAAACTGTTTCTCGCCTCTGAGGATGCCTTGTAACTTCATGGTGGACATGATGTACTGTGTAAAGAGACCTGTGGAGAACAGGCTTTTAGTAATGTGGTGGTGAGGCCAGCGATGGGGCATTCTACACTCCTACGTGAGGTCTCAGTCTTTTAGGAGCCTGTGCCCTTGGACTGTGGACTTCACAGTACTTCTCAGGGATTTTCCCTCCTTTAGGTGGCACAGGATGGGAGGAGGAGGAAGCTGGAGTTGGCATTTCCCTTCCCCCAAGTAGGTTATACTCTGATACAACCTCAACTGTTTAGGCTCTGGTGAAATAGTTTCTTCTTGTTAAGAACAGAATGCTCTGATGTATCTCCACATACACATCCCTAAAGAATACTGAGAATGAGTTTCAACATCACACGGACTTGGGGTCTCAACCCCAGGTTGGCAAGTGTTTAATCTTTCTGAGCTCTGATTTCCTTGTCAATAAAGTGTAGGTAATACTACCCAGGTTACAGGATCACAGTGAAGGTTTAAAGAGGTCATTTAGAGCAAGTGCCCAGGGCCATGCCTGATGCAGAGGAGGCACTGGGCAAGTTAGTCTTCTTCTTCCCTTTGCCTTCCCCTGGAAAAGGCATTGGTTTTAAGTCCCTAACCATAAAAAGTAATTTCCCATTTCTTCGCCCTTAAAGCTCTCTCCCACTCTCACCACCTAACCTTCCCCTTTGAATGATCAGGGATTTGGGTTCTGTCGAGGCACAGCACTGGCTCCCTGCCTCAACCAGATCTGCCTCTGGCCGTTTCTCCTGCCTGCTTCCGAAATGGCAGGAGGTACCCGGTCCTGAACTCGTGCAGCAGCCGGCAGCGGGGTAGAGCACCAGGCACGGGCTGTGCTTGGCTTCTGCTCTCCAGCTGGGCTCCCCTGGTGGGGCCATTTAGCAAGGGGACCTGGGTCTCCACCTCCCAGAAGAGAGCCAGGGAGTGTTCAACATCCCACAGGGCTTAGGAGGATAAAAACCTATGTAAGAATGAGGGGACGTGACATCTACAGCCCAGTGTCCCCCCCACTCCGCCTTCCTAGGGACTACAGGCATTCTCACTTGCGTCTAATTGTCTAGAAAGAATATTTGCTTTCGAGTGCCATTAGCCTTGGGTTTCCTCCATAGCTCATTAGACTGTCGTCTCACTATCTCAAGAACAGCTGTTTCCATATTGACACTTCCTTTCCAGGATTATGAAGGGCCACTGGGGGTTTCGTGGGAATGCAAGGCTTCTGCAAGATGAGATAAAAGGAACACATCAGGCCTGGTGTTTTGTAATTAGTCGTCACCAGTCTGGGGCCCTTGTAGCTGCGATGCTGCCGGGTTCACAAGAGAAAATAACACACACGTGTGTGTACATGAGTGTGCACACACACACACACAACACCACACCGAAGTAAAGAGCTCAAAAGGTGACATCAGGACTTCCCTGGCGGTCCAGTGGTTAAGGCTCAGCGCTTCCACTGCAGGGGGCACCGTTTTGATCCCTGATCGGGGAACTAAGATTCCACATGCCACGTGGCATAGACAAAAAAAAAAGGTGTGATGAGTCAAAAGCATGAATGACCCTTCAGGACTGGTTCCAGAATTGATGGCAGTGCCCTTGCTGATGTATGTGCCTTTCTCCTTTTTGTCTGTCTATCCTCATCTTGTTTCAGAGGATTTAAGGTGCTCCTTTCCGAGGTATAGTTTAAAGGCTAGGCGTTCAACAGCTATTTCAGTAGCAGATCTGTGGACGGAGAGCCCTGTAACATACACTGAAGGGAAAGAAACCAGACGAAATGAAGCAGGTCTCCTGAAACATTTACTTGTTGGATTAAGTAACCCAGTATCTGGACTCAGATCTGTCCATTCAGAAAGAGGCCAGGCGGCCCAGGTCTCCTTCCACAGCCCGGCGTCTGCTATCTGCGTTCCATGCACACATTCTCAAGGCCATGGGTGCCCTTCTAATTACCACCCACTGCTCCCAGGCCCCCTCTGGCTCAAACCGCCTTGAACATTGTTCCTTCTCTTTACAGTTTCTCGTTTTTATCAAAATCATACGTGTATGTGGCAATTTTCATAACATGTTAAAGTTGAAGAGTACTAGAAAACTTATAAAGAAAAACACCAGGCTCCATTTCCCTTCTTTCCATCTCTGAGTCCCTCCCCAGGGGCACTCATGGACTTTCAACTGTTGCTTCAGATTTCTCAGTCATCTGTTTATACTGTGGTTTCTTTTTTTTTTTTTTTTTTTTTATTTATTTATTTATTTCTGGCTGCATTGGGTCTTCGTTTCTGCGCACAGGCTTCTCATTGTGGTGGCTTCTCTTGTTGCGGAGCGCGGGCTCTAGGCGCACGGGCTTCAGTAGTTGTGGCACGTGGGCTCAGTAGTTGTGGTGCACGGACTCTAGAGTGCAGGCTCAGTACTTGTGGTGCACGGGCTTAGTTGTTCCGAGGCATGTGGGATCTCCCCAAACCAGGGCTCAAACCCGTGTCCCCTGCATTGGCAGGCGGATTCTTAACCACCGCACCGCCAGGGAAGTCCCTATACTGTGATTTCTTAATTACTCAATTTTTGGTATTTTATGCTGCCACCCTGAAAGATGAGGCTTAAAATTTACTTCCATTGTACTCCACATCCCTACCGGCACACACATATCTCTTCTCTACTATCTTTTCAATATATCTGTATCACAGTTTAAGTCAAAATTCAGTTTTATTGTGACTACCAAGATATTGTTCACAGCTGAGGACAGTTGTATAGTATCATTGTATATCCTGGATTTTCCAACTTTATGTTTTTCCAGGAATTAACAGTTGCCTTGTTTCATTGTTCACTTACTTAATATTCTATTGTACCCATCATGCATTTTTCTCTACAGTCTTCAGTAGAGCTGTGTCTCTCCTCTCAATTTGGAAAACTCATTAGACCCTCAACCTATTCCTTTTTTCTTTCTTTTTTTGAGGCATCCTTCCTGGATCCCTCCATCCTTCTGCACCAATTGGACTAGCTCTGTAAGTCTCTTGTACCACTGTCTTCTTGAGGCTCCTTTTTTCCAGTACTCTGGGAACTCCCTTTGCACCAGTCCTGTGATCTGTTCTCCTTTTCTTGGAACTCATGTTCCCCTCTTTGTAGGTTTAGCTTTCTTTTGCTGGAGATTGTCTTCCAGTAAGCTCCTAAGAAAAGGTGCCTGAGAAGTAAATTTTTGTGTTCTTGAATGTCTGCCCTCACACTTGACTAGTAACTTGTCTAGTGGTTATTTGTCTGCTCTTGAAATCCAGACCTACATGTCCAGGCTTGACTCCCCTCTTCAGTACCAGGTCAAAATGTTCAGGCACCAGAAATTCTGTCCATCCAGAGCTACACATTATCATCTCTCCAAACCTCCCCCTTCTCCTGTGTACTTATCTTAACTAAATAGGACCATCCTTCCTTTAATCCCTCAGTAAAGAGGAACACTGTTCTTCCTTCCAGCATTTATAACTCGCCAACATCTTGTATTCAACCTCTCACCACCATCCTAGTTCTGGACTTAATCATCACTCGTTTGGACAATTTCAGTGACATTGTAACTGCTCTTCTTGTCTCTATACATCTTGGCTCTCCATTCTACACTTCATCCTTTATCACTCAAGTTCAAAATATTCAGGAAGATAGTATCACTTCCTTTCAAAAAGTAACTTTTAATGATTCCCTCTTGCAAATAGAATAAGATCTAAAATATATTCTTCTATAGTATGAAAGTCAGAATCTGGTCTCATTGTCATTTCTGACCATCCTCGTTGTTACACATGTGATTCCACTGTCTCATTCAAGTTTCACAATAGTCTTATTATCTGTATCCATGCTACCGAGGTTTAAAGTTCAAATAGAATGGAGTACCCCAAGCAAACAGTAACAGAATCCCTCACCCATCCTCATTTACATCTAGGGATTTGCCCATTGAAGGTCATTTTGCCCCTTTCGGCCATGATCTGATATTGGGAAACCCTTTGGCATTTTGACTTATGGGACCCCTCTAGGGCACACTTAAGGTAAGGCATATTCCTACAATATGAGACTTCTGGACACCCATCTTCCTAGCAGATTCAAATTCTTTCTTTCCTCTCCTTGGGAAAATACAGGCCATGTCGCTCATTCCAGAGACCCCTGGGCAAATGGGCAGTTACCCTTGTAAATGACATGTTCCTGGGCACAGGAAAGAAAGCAATCTGCTGGCCAAAATGGAAACCACCCTTTTTTGCAGCATCAGAGGGATCAGTTAAACCAAGATGAACCATTCTCCTATTGAAGAAAATTACATGTTAAATTTCTCCTCCCGGAAAAAGGAAGCATGGAAATTAGAAGCAGATTTAAGAGTTGGTCATTTACCACCCAATGCTTAACTGAAATTTGAGAGCTTAAAAAAAAAAAAAATCAAAAGTCAACATCCATTGACTGTTTGGAAGTATGCTACATATATATATTAAGCTAATCCTGGGTAGTCAATACCACAGATAAGGACATTATTTACTTGTCCATTCTAGGTGCAATTACACAGTTTAACCAGTGCAAACAGCACTTCATAAATATAGCAAATCAATGCTAGTTATCAAAATCCATCCACAACTGATAGCACATGAAAAAGGGCTTTGCAAATGGCCTCGAAAGCCAGTCTACACTGCCAGCCCCACACGGGTCAGGCTATTTACTGCTTAATCACACAGGCATCCCAGCAATCTTATTGATTCCTCAGGACCTGGCCACGACATCACTCCTAATAGCACGTGCAATAAGCCATTACCACCATGCAGAAGAGCCATCATCCCAGGCTGCAGCCATTGATTGCTTGACTTAGCCTCATGCTGGGAAGGGCAAGTGAAGCTCTGATGGGGGCAAATCATACCCGGGTCGCATGTGAAGAAACTTCCTAAGGAAGAATAAGATCCATCAGCTGCTTGCCATCAGGAGCTCTGCCTGCTCCCTCTTTCCATGGGTGGATCGTTGAATGATGCTGCCACCATGCTGATGGACCTGTTACTGGATGTCCACGGAGCACGAGTTGCCAGGACAGAATGTGGACGGATCTTCCTCACAGGCCATTAATACTTTCCACTTGACATTCTCTTTGGCTTGATCATTGCCATAAAGATTGAAGGAGATTCTTGGATGCCTGGTTAGTACACAAGGTTTCCATCAGCACAGGCTACATCTTCTTCCCTATCCTGGAAGAGGGTGAGATCTGGTTTCCTTTGTGATGGGATGTGTGTTTTTGAGTTGATGGGGATAGAGGGTCGTATTCTGGGCCAAATTCTCTGCTCAAATGAAACATCCTCAAGAGGGAGTTTTCAAAGGTCCGAGAAGAAGCCTCTTTACCCCTCCCCCCCAAAAAAAAGGGGCTTAACTGCATGACCTTTAGGGAATTCAGACGGATGAAACATGGCCATCATAGCAGGCTATGTATGAAGAGGGGGAGAGGTAGATGGTGAGGTCCAGGAGGGCTGTTGTGGTGACAGAGTTAACAGGAAAACTGTGTGTGTGTGTGTGTGTGTGTGTGTGTGTGTGTGTGTGTGTGTGTGATTTACAAAGAACTTTCACAAACATGATTTCATTTCCTCCTGTGGGGTAGGTAGGTGTGCAGTAACCTTCCAGGTGCCAACTCAGGTATAAGGCCGGTGTCCTTTCACTTCCCCATCACAGAGGGGAGCTGAGTTTCAGGAACAAAAAAGTCTTCCAGTAAGCAAAAGTTCTCTTGTGTCCTCAATTCTTGGCCCAGCACCTGATACACAGTAGCCATCTAGGCGAGTGTAACAGTTCATGTACTGTGAGGCTGCTTACAGGGGAACTCGGACAGGTGACCTCAAGGCTCCCTGCCTCGGTTTCTTCATCCAGGGAGAACAAGATTATCTATTTGATAAGGTATTGTGAGAATTAAACGAGTGACTGTACTTCTAAAAACCTTCAGAAGAGTGCCTGTAATAGAATGTGCTGGGTAAGGGGGTTGCCATTATGTTATTAGACATTCAGTCAAATAGTTGTTGAATGAAGGATGTGCAGCCCAAGCAATGAAAAGAAATGACAACATTGGTTTAGACAAGGGCAAGGCCAGTGTGGAGCTTGGTATGGAATACAAGAAGACCACAGGCAGTGTCAACTCAGAAGCGAATAGTAAACTCATCCTCATCCACCAAACCTTTTCCCAGCAAGGATAATTGGGAGTCAAACTGAAGGATTCAGATGAAGCTTCATTTATTTTCTTTGCCAGGCTGGTCATGGAGGGGAACTGTTCAGTGAAGCCCAGGACAGAGCCCAACTAGGCAAAGGGAGCTTGAGACAGAAAGAGAGAGAGAAATAGGGAAGGAAAAATTCATCTGCCTACCCAAGCTCCCTACAGTTCTACCCACTGTTTCTTCCAAATGCCGTAGCAGGAGGGAAAGTCTGTCCAAAGATGGGTAATGCCAACCATGCATAGCATCAGTGCAAACCTTAGCTCCAACCAAGAGAAACCTACACTGTCCCGCACGGGGATGCGTCAGTAATCCCGCAGGCCCTGGGCACGTGAGGTCTGGTGACACCAGAGTTGCCCCACGTTCTCTTCTTAGGGATATTGGGTTTCGTGTTTGGCCTGAATTCCAGCCATTTTCAAACAGAAAATTATGGCTGTCAGCAGTATTTCTGTTTGCATAGTCTCAGTCACAGCTTACTCTAATAAGACGTGACATGAATCACGCAGGTTAGCCGAGTTAGGAGCTAATGGAAATGGTGCTGGAATGTTGAAGAAAGACAGAGCTTCCCTCCCTCCTGCTGGAGGAATTTTCCAAATTGGTTAGGAATGTGTTGTCTTCACGTGTGTGTTTGGGTCAATCTCTGCCTATTTACTCTCTCATCCGTTTTACATGACAGTCGTTAAAAACTCCAAATGTCATTCAAGGCTCCAGCGCCCCCGTCCCCCAGCTCAGGGTTGGTGTGGGGTGATGCCGGGTGTGGGGAAGGTAGGAGAGGTCGGGGCAGGAAAGTCTGTCTCTGGGACTGGCAGGTATTTAAACCCAGTCTTGTCCTTGCAGGGTTCCCGTGGGTTCTTTGAAGACCCTGCCCTGACCCCTTTCTCACTGCTGGGATTTCTCACTGCGGTTCCCAGGCACACGTGATACCTCTTAATATCCTCGAACCCAGTACCAGTGTGTCGGGGGCGAGTGGTCCCCACACTGACGATTCTCCAGCGCCAGCCGCTGTCTTACAGTTCAGCTCAGTTCTGACACTGTCTACCCAAAGACGGCACTGGATCCCACAGGTTGAGGGCTCAGTCCTACAAGACTGCCCTGCCCCACTTCAGACGCCAGCTGCAAGCCCAGGTTATCACCTGAGCTTCTGACCAGATGGCTACAAATCAGACCCCCTTTGGGGGTTTGATTCCTTTGCTAGAGTAACTCCCAGGACTCAGAAACATTTTAGTTACTAAATTACCAGTTGATTATTAATGGATGTAACTCAGGAACAGTCAGATGGAAGAGAAGCATAGAGCAAGGTGTGAGTGCACCAATCTCCCCCAAATCTCCAACCCAGAAGCTCTCCAAACCCCAGACCATTGGGCTCTTTAGGGAGGCCTCCTTACATAGGCATGATTGATTACATCATCGGCCCTTGGAGACTGACGCAACCTCCAGCCCCTCCCCCCTCCCCGGGGGTCAGGGGGGTAGGACTGAAAGCTCCAGCCCTCCAATCACAGGCTTGGTTCCTCTGAACCAAGCCCCATCCTTAGGTGTCCTAGGGACTTTCTAAAAGTCACCCGTGAACATAACAAAAGGCACCTGTTAGGAAATTCCAGGGGTCTTAAGAGCTCTGTGCTGGGAAAGGGGACTAAGACCAAATGTATATTTTTGCTTATAGATCACAATATTCTACTCTCTCCCAGTTGGTCATGTAAAATCTTCGCCCCCAGCCTCTGTCAGCCGCCCTTCACACAACACACTGAGCACCTCGGATGAACCGAGGCGATGGGATGGGATGGGACTTATCTCCCCTCCCTTTGCTGCCAGCAGCTGCTGCACTTGGTCCCTTTCCCTGTGACCCTCCCCGCGGGCACCTCACAGCCCCTCTCCCCGGGCCTGCGGCTCCCCCTTCTGCCTCTTCCCCCTGCCCAGACAGCCTGCAGGGCGAGGTCGCCTGAGGGCTTCAGACCCTCCCTCGCAAGCCCTGGAGTAGGTGTAGGCGAAGCTGGCCCCTGCTGCCTTGCAACCGCCAATAAAACCGAGAAAGAGCCCTTTCACGTCCTGCTTAATGGACAAGAAATAGTGGCTTGAGATGGACGTTAGGAGAAGCATCTCATCTGTCCGCTTTCTGTTGTCTTCATTTCCCTAATATAAGCCATATTCCACCTTTCACCAGAGAAAGAATGAAAATGAACAGAAAGGCCAGAGATGACCTTCTTCAGATTGATTCTGTCCTTCTTTCCCGAAGGGCGCTTCAGCTCACCCTCCAACACGTCTCAGCTCGCTGCCCTTTGACCCTGACCCCAGGCTCACAGGGACCTCAGGCTGCCCTCTGGCCCTGGAGCTTCATTATGGCACCCCTCCCCCTCCCCTACAGCGTGCCCTCAGTCCCCTCCCCCAGCCGACACCTCTGTGTCCTATGACCCCTTCTCACGTTCTGCCGAATGAACAAAATCAAGCAGTGCCAGTGAGCTGACTAGTGCTGGTGAGTTACAGTCTGCGGTGAGTCAGGCATCCACGTGGACCTGCCAAGAGCCGAAAAGATTAGCCTCCCCGATGGTCGCTGCAGGCCCTGGGCCAGCAGCTGGAATGAGCCCTCGGTTCTGGTATGTCAGGCTCACTCTGGGCAGGAGGGTGCGATGACCGGTCCCCATTTCTGTTGCCAGTGTCCTCCCAGGAG
Source organism: Balaenoptera physalus (assembly GCF_965194825.1). Lineage (NCBI taxonomy): Eukaryota > Metazoa > Chordata > Mammalia > Artiodactyla > Balaenopteridae > Balaenoptera > Balaenoptera physalus. The sequence continues at coordinate 172,102,752 of NC_138883.1, read as the reverse complement.
GTCACCCGCCTTCCCCAGGGCTGCCTAGCAGGCGCCAGCACGGTCAGCCGTCCGACATGGGGGTCAGCGCTCGCACCCGTGCACACGTCACCCCGTGGAACCTTCCCTCTCCTGCTTCCCACCAGCACTGGTGTCAGCAAAGGCTTTCCCCCTGACAGGCCATCTTCCCCAGCCCCCTCTTTCCTCTCCTGCTATCCCTGACCGTTTGATTGGATACATCTTGCTTTGGTGTGTCAAGACCATTGATTTTCCTGAAGTATGGCTCCATCGATTCCTATGCCTTTTCATTCCAGGGTTTGAATGTGAACACTTTCACTGAGGCTGGAAGGACATATTCAAAACGAACAAATACAAAGCTTCACCAGGGATTTCCCTGGCGGCCCAGTGGTTAAAGACTTCGCCTTCCAATGCAGGGACTGTGGGTTCGATCCCCGGTTGGGGAGCTAAGATGCCGCGTGTCTTGTGGCCAAAAAACCGAAACATAAAACGGAAGCAATATTGTAACAAGTTCAATAAAGACTTTAAAAATGGTCCACATTTTTTAAAAAAATCTTTAAAGAAAAAGCTCCACCAGCCTTGAGTGGGTGCTGGCCTGCCAGAGGCGTCAGAAGCGGCAGCTTCAGGGACTCTAGAACAGAGGGGCGTCTTCCCCACGCCATCTCCCAGCAGCCTTCACTGATACCCCGGCCCGGCAGCACCCTCCCCGCCTGTCCCGTGCCCACTGGGCTGTTCCCTTGATGCACAGGGAACCGCCCCCCTGGTAAAACCCTGCTCTCTCTAAGTAATACAGTCCCTCGCTGCTATCCGCAGGGGCTTGGTTCCAGGACCCATGCGGATGCCAACACCTGGGGAAGCTCAAGTCCCTGATAGTTGGCCCTCCGTATCTGCAGGTTCCACATCTGCAGGTTCACCCAGCAACGGATCAAAACCTATATCCATGGTTGGTTGAATCTATGGATGCGGAACCCACGGATGGGGAGGGCTGGCTGCACTCGGCTCCAAAGGCTTAGCTCCAAGGGACGCCAAAGCAGCGGTTCCAGAGACTCTAGCACTGCTCAATATATCGCCATTTCCTGGATTGAAATTCTCTCTTTTTCAAAGACAGTGGTCTTTCCATTTCCCTGATGGGCCCCATGGATACATCTCCTTTCTACATTTCCAAAGTGCTGTAATCTGATAAAGTCCTCAGTGGCAGGTGAGAGTATAAGGGACCAAGTCAGGCCCTGAAGTCACCCAGATTGACTTTGGTTTCCATCTTAGCTCTGGCAGTTCTAACTGTGCTACCTTGGTCAACTTATTAACCGTCTCTGGGCCCCAGTTTCATCACCTGTAAAACATGGCTAATGGAACTTAATTCCGCCATGGAGTTAGCCCTTGGTGACCTTCCAGCATGTTGCCTGGCAACTGCTGGGTACTCAGTAAGCCTAAGTTACCCTTGCCTCTCCTAAAGTGGTCATATCCGCTAAGGTATGAGTGCATATCCCCTCCCAAGAAACATATTTGTATTGTAACAGTGTAACAATGGTCTCCTGGAAATAAATAGTTTAGACTCAATAATCAATTTAAAATGTGTAAATCTCAAACACCCACAGCAAGACCGTCAGAAAGATCGTTTTGCACAAGCTGAACTTTGAGAGCCTTCACACCTCTCTGGGGAGGTGTCCACCTACTCCATGGGGACTGGGGAGGGCTCTCTATTAGCTGGGAGGAGACGCCAGTGCTGACATGAGAAATGACCCTGCTCTCCACACCCCCAGGGTAGGGAATGGGGGTAGAATGAGTGGGGCTCAAATGTGTGGGAGTCTGGCCAACGGTTATTTTTGTTTCCATTAACATTCTCTTCTATATGTATTTTAACTTTAATCAAAGGCATATGTTTTTGTTTTATTTGCACTTAGTTCATCAAAGTGTCCCTTCTGATCTGAACTATGCCACGAAGCCTTGAGCTCTTCAGCGAAACACTCATTAATACCCCTGGGAAACAGGAAGTTGCATTTAGTCAAATATAAATAAATCCAGCTCCCAGGGGCTTTGCCCTGGCCTGGGTCAGGAAAGAGACGGTGACTTCTCAGTTGATCTGACCCATGGCCCCCGCTCGAACTGCACTTGCAAACAGAATCCCAGAGCTTTGGACAGATAAGGGTTTAGAAAATGTGCCTATCCTTTGTTCAAAACTGTTATGGAATCGAACAGGGTTTTATAAAGGAAAGAGAGTCTATCGATCTAGCCAAGCTATTGGGTAGCATTCCAGATGTATTTCCACGGGGCAGTGCAGAAAGGAAGTGAGAAAGAGGAAGAAGGGTCTGTAAGCCTAAGCCACCTCGCCAAAGACTCTCTGCAGGTCATGCTGGAGAAATTTCCATCTTCCCCTGTCTCCCCCCTTCCCTCTCACCCTTTCACAACTCTCAACGGCACATATGGAACCCATTACGAACAAAGCCCGATTGTTGTATATTTGGAATTTCCCACATCAACTTGATGCTTTCTTTAACTGCCTCTTAATGTGTGTCTGAGTTGGGTGCCCAGACCCACGTCTCCATCCCTCCCACCCCACCGCAAGGGGCACCCCGCTTCTAAGAGTCTTTTTCCTGATTCATTTTCGAGCAGCGTAGAATTCCACTTTTTTCCCTCTGCCCCCCCCCAACGCCCACTTCCCATCAGACTCTTAGAATAAACAGAACTTTCTTTTCCGTCGTTTTCAATAAACGGGTCTGTAGAGAATAAATAAAAGCTGGTTCCCAAAGCATAAGAGTGATATTAGGCAAACACCCAAAAGCATGGGATTTTTTTACAAAGGAAATGGCATCCCTTTCATAAAACCCCAGAACAGAGTGAAGCAGCGGAGGCAGAAACACGTGAAAAAGAAAGAAACTAAAATACCTCCAACTCTGGAAGCCCCTTACTTGTTTATTCTTTTGAGTAATTTTCTCTGCTATAGAAATAAGCAGATTTAGGAAGGAGTAGAGATGGAGGCAGTTGCACAAATGAACGATATATCAGAAACACAATATTACAGGACACTTAAATTTTTAGAGCATGTGTACCAGCAGTCTGAGAAGCTTGTTCGATGTGGAATTATACCATCTGATTAGAGAAGAATAGACAAATGTGATGGGTAAATCTGAGCATAGACAGTCCTTTTCAGAGCCTTGTAAAATCAAACATAATTTCTTCATGTTTATTGGCACACATAAAAATCAATGCTCTGTAACACAAACATTTAAATGAGGAGATGCCAAATGCGAGTCTGTCTGGTATATTTGATGTGATTCATCTGAACCATGGGATACAAACATTTTCTCCTTTCTTCCTTCACACTTCCTCTTTGTCGACGCCATTCACATATATAATTAACTGTATGCCTACATTTATTTTCTACCCGTTGGAAAGCAGGAAGGAAAAAATATGCCTGTCTGATGCTCAGGGTCATACTTATAATTTATGACTGTGAAGAGCGTTTCCCAACCAAGTCCCCACTGTGTTATGTCACTGCCCTTCAAATATTTTTCCTGTGTCCAGAAGAGAGTGAAATCAGAATGCAGGATTGCACATTAATCTCCACACCAGATGGTGATATTCCAAATAGTCTTTTTAAGGTGAGCATGTGACCTACTGTATGGCCAAGGGGCTTTGGAGTCACGTGATGGGATGAATACTACGTCTGATAGGGCTTCGATTAGACAACTGACCTGGTTACCGTCTGCAGCCACGAGAAGCAAAGTTGACATTTCTGGATCACTCTCCGCAGAAGCGTCATTTGCCCACCCCTAGGACATGCAGACTCACCGAGGGACTGACTGACAGGCAGGGGCAGACAGGAGGGGGCTGGGCTGAGCTGCGGGAGACGCGCTGAAGTTGCAGAACTTGGGCTCTTTTTCTTCTTCCCCATCCCCCCACCTCCTGACACACCACATCTTGGCTCATAGGTCGGAAGAAAAAAACTCTTTCAGTTATTTGATATTTGGGAAACCTCCAGGAGTTTCCCAGTTTTGAGGACGCCTCCGTCTCTCCCTTGGCTGAGAACACACACACACACACACACACACACACACACACACACACACACACACACACACACACACACACACACACACACACACACACGGCTCTACACCATGGTGGTTCAGGCTGCAGTGGCTCCGAATAGATCCCAGAGACTTTTACTGAAAATTCCGTATGGATCTCTGAGAAGACGCAGCGTGGAGAGGGTAAGCGACGTGGCGGGCTGTTTGTTCTTCACCCGAGCAATTGCTCCAGAGAAAGGGAGAGGTTTCTTTTCGTTGTACATGGCATCCCTTCTGGTAGTCATGTTTTCCTGAAAAATTCAAATTCCTGCGACTGGGGAATACTATGGCATATGTAATTTTTTTTCTTTGTAGATAATGATGAGAAATTTGAAACAAATGTTGGTCGGCTGTGCATGGGGGTTGGGACTGTTAGAGATGAAACATAAGAGAAAAGATTGGGGTAGAGACTGCCCTCTGGAAAGAGCATGGACGATGAGAGTGCCCGTGGAGAAGAGCTTCGGGCTGCAAAACCTGTTTTCCTCTCTGTTCAGTGAAACAGATTCATTGGTGCAGCAGGGCTGCAAATTTCCTTTCCTCTGCTGGGTGACAGTGTCTTCAAAGGAGGCAATGATAAGGAGCTGTGACGCTTTGAGGGTTTAAATGATGCACCTGGTTGATTAAAATCCCCTCTGTTGTCTAGTTGTGGTTGTACTGTTTCAAATACCTTGCTATCATTTGGGGTTTTTTACCATTTTGGATTGTGGCTCTCTGTTAGTTTTCTGAAAACATGCTTACTTTACGGTAGCACCTGGCAGAGAAGATGCTGTAAAACAATAACAGGGATTTGTCCTTCTCTGGAGTGACTGATGTAGTTTGGGGGATGACGGTAGTTAATGCAAATCTGGTCATCCTCAGGACGTTGGGCTCATTCACGTGGGGACAGCGCCTGTACCCACGCAGGGGTGGAATGGTTTGCGGGTCTCAGAAACCCCCAAAGCCCCTGTTTGCATAATGGCAGATCCCTCTGCGGGCTGCGGATGTCTACTTAGACATTTTAGGTGAAGGTGTAATCTAAAATCAATAAGGCAAAGAGGATCACAAACCGCTGTCGTGATAGATAAGCGACCTGCCGCGTCTTATAAAGGGGAACAGCATTTAATTCAAGTGACTTTTTCTGGTTTGTATACTGACTACTCGGTGATTTTTAAATTTAAGGAAAACATGAGTCAAGCTTTAAAACTACGAGGGGCTATCGAGATTTCCAGGTGGGGTTGATTTCCTGACTTTTGATGAGTTACATTTTATTCTGCCATTTGAGTAGTAATGGAAAAAACTTCTCTTCCTATTCTGGCTGTGTGTAGGTCTTTCTTTTGAGACATATTTCTTGGGCTCCATATCAGGGTCATCAACTTAAATGTATTCAGGGCCTAATGCGTGCTCCCTTTTATACCAAGAGTTTTACAGTACAGGACCAACTGTTAGAGCAAAATTTGCAAATTGATCATTATATTAACAAATGTAGCTTATCTTGAATGTGATTTTAGGTTCCGGTGAAATTTTTTTTCCTGTATGGTAACTAAGTTTATATAATATGTTCTGTTCACAAAAACTCCCTTGGAAATGTGAGTTGCCCGTACTCGAGTTGTACCACATGACAAAACTAAGGAGAGAATTATCCTGCACATTTGCACAAATAATCCAGAGTAACCTATTTAACCATTAGAATCTCCAGATGGATGTTTAATAAATCATGTATGTTTCATAAATCCAGATATATTCACGTACCATTTCTGTTATTTGTTTAAGAAAAACTGGCAAGATATGAACACAGGGTCAGATACAAAACCTGTCTACTGTTGTATGTGCTGGTGTATACCGACATTCAAGATACAGACCTATGTCCTGTCCTTGGGCACACACCAGTGTCTTAGAAGTCTGATCTGAAAACTTCTAGGCCCTTAAGAGAAGCATGTCCATCACTGGAGCATCAGATGTCCTGTTAATCTTCATTGCCAGCTGTGAAGTGGTGGGGCTGAGACACCATCACTCACAAGAAGAGCCCCCTTGCGTTCCTACAAGGCTACCCTCTCACCCTCCACCATGGGGAAGAGTGAGACTAATTGGAACATATAACGTCATGTCGATTTCAATTGGATATTTTATGCCATCGCTGGTTTTATGACAACTTTCACAATCAGAGTCATCTATTTATATAAAGGGGGGGGCAGGAAAGGTGAGAAATGGCATCTGCTTTCAGGGCAGACACTGACAAACAGCATTCTTTTCTCGGGACTCCCTGAATTAAAAGCAGCAACAGCTTTCTCGGTTACATCTGCAGTCTAGAGTGTGCCAGACATCCGAGTGATCTCTATGGTCTCATGATATTTAATGATGGTAAGACCTCGCATTTCTATAACACCTTTGCCCCAATGCACTTTCTTATCTGTTACCTCCCTTTACAATCGTGAGCTGCTAATGAGGCACAGAGAATGGGGATTATTACCCTTGTCCTGTATGAACAGGGAAACCAAGGCATGTGGAGGTTTAATCTTCTGTCCAGGGACATACAGTCAAGGACAGAGCAGGACCTCAGTCTAGGGACCTGGTATCTTACATCCGTGCCATTGAGACAGTGTTTCATCACCTTTGCTCCTTGAGGGAGCTTCGACATTGCAGCCTGGCCCTGAGAAATGGGATATAGCCAACCTGCCACGAGCACTTCACAGGAAAGGAAACTTACCAAAGGCAGAGATGCTGACAACCAAAGAGAAGAACTCATGACCTAGCGCACTGACAGTCACGGGCCCTTACGTGTCCAGGATTAAAAGATGGCTTCTGTTTTCCAACTGCCTGGAAGTTGAGTAGAAAAAACAGAAATGCACCTTTCTAACTCTGCTACTTAGACAGCCGTCAAATCCTGATTACAAAATACTCAGGCTGGTTGACCAAGCCTGGTTCTTGTTCATATGTGTTCACAGACAACCATCAACCAACCCATCACCATCCTAGGCAGGGCAGAAAAAGAAATCTAAGATGCCATGTTTGGAGATAGGAGATCTGAGGTTTATATAAATGAAACTGTTATAAGTCAATACAATAGGGCTCTAATCCAGCTCCAAAATAAGTAATGAAGGTGATTCAGGTGCAACAGGAAGCAGCCAAGTGGGGTGGAAAGGGTGGGGCTTGCAGCCACACTGTCCCAAGAAACAAGAGCCTCACTACCTACTAATTGTGTGACTTTGGCAGTGACTCGGTCTTTCTCAGCCTGGTTTATTCATCTGCACTATCTATCCTTGAGGACGGTTATTAAGGATTAGAGGTGATGTATGTAAGGCCCTACCATGATACACGGCGTGCAGAAAGAAGGTAATCATTAATGATGGGCATATTTTTAAAATTTATTTTATTGAAGTATAGTTGATTTACAGTATTGTGTTAATTTCTACTGTACAGCAAAGTGACTCAGTTATATATTTTTATATATATAACTTTTTATATAAAAAATATATATTTTTTCCATATTCTTTTCCATTATGGTTTATCACAGGGTATTGAATATAGTTCCCTGTGCTATACAGTAGGACCTTGTTGTTTATCCATTTTCTATATAAGAGTTTGTGTCTGCTAATCCCAAACTCCCAATCCATCCCTCTCCCACCCCACCCCTTGGCAACCACAAGTCTGTCCTCTATGTCTGTGTATCTGTTTCTGTTTCGTAGATAGGTTCATTTGTGTCATATTTTAGATTCCACGTATAAGTGATATCATATGGTATTTGTCTTTCTTTTTCTGACTTACTTCACTTAGTGTGATAATCTCTAGGTTCATCCATGTTCCTGCAAATGGCATTATTTCATTCTTTTTTATGGCTGAGTAGTATTCCATTGTATATATGTACCACATCTTCTTTACCCATTCATCTGTCGATGGACATTTAAGTTGTTTCCATGTCTTGACTATTGTAAATAGTGCTGTGAACATAGGGGTGCACGTATCTTTTCAAATTATAGTTTTGTCCAGATAAATGCCCAGGAGTGGAATAGCTGGATCCTATGGTAGTTCTATTTTTAATTTTTTGAGGAACCTCCATACTGTTTTCCGTAGTGGCTGCACCAATTTCCATTTGATAGGCATATTTTTGAAGTTTGACTTTGAGTAGAGGAACACTTGGCTTGTATTTTTAATAACCAGTAGCCTTTTACATACATTCTTAGTCACACTTACTGTCACCCAAAGATGTCCTTTAAGGGATATTCACCCAAGAAAGCCAAGACAGAAGTATTTCCTGGTGATAACTTCCCTTGAACTCCCAATTTTATGTAAGACATAAAAAATAGAGTGTTTCAAATTCATTGCACACCAGTGCCAAGTAAGTAAACTTACTCAAGCCCAGGTACTTCAGTAGGGTCTTTTCCTTCTCGAGCTGGGAAGGTAAAAATGAACTTCATGGAAAATTCTAAGAATGTAAGAACATAACATATAAATGAGTTAAGGAGAGAGCAAATGTGGACCTTTTAGGGGGGGAGTTTGCTGTGGAGACGGGGTGAATGTTGTATTAAGTTTCTATGACCCTACAATATGAGGAAATTGTTCCACATTGGAGATTACCGTTATAGGTCCAAAACCTAGGAATAAGCGGGCCAAGCTGTGTGTGGCCCAGCACGCATTGTTTTAGTGTGTGTGTTTATTAAGGATGCCCATCTCCCCACTGATTTATCCTCTCTGTCATCCAGACCCACGTTTCCTGGGACTGGATGACCCAGGGTGGAGTGGACGTCTCTCTTCTCTTGAGGCTCTCAATCCCTCACGTTCAACATGTTCAAAGTGGAATTCATCCTCTCACCCACAGTCCTGCTCCGATTCCTTCAACACCACCAGCCATCTAAACACCCAAATGAGAACCCAGGCATCTTCCCTGCCTCTCCCCTTTCCCTGGGGTCCGCCATCTAATCAGTCACCAAGTGCTGCCAATTCCAGCTCCAGAACCTCTCTCACATCTAACTCCTCCTCCCCATTTCTTGGTTCAGGCCTCCATCATCTTCCACTTGTCTACTTAAAATCCCTGCCTCAAGATAAGTACAAATGTCTAAACATAATTATAAGGCCCTCCATAATCGGGACACTGCTACCCTCTCCAGCCTGGTCTCTCCCCATCCCTTACCCCGGGTACTGTACACTCCAACCACACTGAACACGTCTGCAGTTCCTCCAAACTACCATGCTCTCCCTTGCCACAGGGCCTTTGCACGTGCTTTTGTAGGCTTGACACACACTGCATCCTCCCTCCGCCTCCTTAACTTCCTATTCACACACTTCAGCCTAAAGATAACATCCTGTCAGAAGGCTTTCCAGGTACCCACCCCCTCCCCAAGTATGAATAACGGCTCTTCCTTCCTTCAGGCTCTCAAAGCTCTCTGTATCTCCCTTACAGTAACACAAATGACATTGCATTGAATCTGCCTGCTGCCTGTTTCCTCCACACCCGTGACAACAAGCTCCTTGAGGACAGGGAACACACTTCCGCCCCTGGTTCCTAGTAGGAGGGCGAAACATTCGTTAGATGAGAGAATGAATGAAATCTGGAAGTTGCTAGAAACTTCCCTCAGGGAGAGAATCTGGGAAGAGGATCAGAATGAAAACATAAACCGGAACAGCCTCACATCTTATGTTAAATGACCACCAGCCCCATTTTTGCTGGTGGAAAATGTGTCCACACTTATATGCTGATACAAACTGAGGAGACAAATGCTTTTCTCCTATTTATTCTGAAATCTGAGATGTATCTTGAAGGGGAACAATGTGTGTATGTGAACAACGAATCAGACTCATTCTATGTCTCTTCACAGAGTAATAGGAATTGGACACTTTTCTTGAAAAAAATAAATAAGAAAGCATTCTCTTTTGCCACAGTTACTGAAATATCTAAGTAAAAGGGTTTTTTGTTTTGTTTTCGTTTGTTTTTTTTTTGTCCTGGAAAGACTGAATTGGTGTGGTATTTCTGGAGCAGTATTTTTAACACAGTGTAAATTAAACCTTTTTGCACCCACATTATTCATTATTTGACGTGTTATTCCAGGTTGACGTGTGGCCTGTCTATTATTTTGCAAACCGTTACATTATCACAGCTGCTAAGCTGCATAACTTAGGAATTCAGAATACAACAGAGTCTCTGTCGCGGAGTGTGTGGTGCTTACATTCTGAATGTATTCATGCAGGGAAGTGTGAGACTTTACCAAAAACACATACAGCAGACGGCTTTTAGTGGATATTTATTACCATGGAAAGCAGACAGCCCAGAAACGGTTCAGACAGATCAGTGTATTTATTCACACATATTATTATCCAGCCCCCCTCATCCTGCATAGGTTCTGTTCTTTCTATAAATACACACCTCTCTGGAGGAGAAAGAACATGCACTGTATCAGGGGCTCCAATTCTCGGGTTCACGGGCTGCACTGAAGGCCGTGTTCCCCACGTTGGTTAGTCCCGTGTGATTTTAAGTGACCCCAGGTTGGTGCACCAACATTTATTTTATTTCTCGCAGCAGCTCATGTCAAGTTAAACCAGTGACTTCTCATCTTGGCCAGAATGAGGTGGCATAATGGAAAGGCTGTCCCTCTACTGGGTACCACTCCAGGGTTCTCATTCCTCAGGCTGGTGGGGAAAGCAGGACTGGAAATGTCTCTTCAAATGGTCGAGACTCCCAGGAAGCTCACCATCCTGCCCCGAGCTACAGCTCTCAAGCTCAGCATGAAACCAGGTGACGGTTTCCCTCTTTCGACTACTCATCCCCAGGTCCTGAATCCTTCTTAGGACTCTCTTTAATGTCTTGGGTCAGATGACATCACTCATCCTACAGCAGTGCTTCTCAACCTTGGCTTCACTCTGGAAGCACCTGAGAAGCTTTAAAAATCCCAACACCCAAGCTGTACCCCAAACCAGTGACTATCAGCATCTCTGGAGAAGGGACCCAGGCATCATCCGTAGTTGAGCGCCCACGTGATTCTACTGTGTGGCCGCATTGACAACCACTGCCCCAAGGGGAGATTATTGCCAAGATGGAGTGTCTGGGCAAGATCCTAGCTTAAAGAAATTAGCCAGTTCCTGTGCTTTCCGGTGTCTTCACATAAAAAGGGAATAAATGAGTCAGTTGTGTTGGATTTTCAGTCAAGAGTGTCATTCTCAATAGGAAAAAAAAAAACACTTCATCTTTTAAAAGTGTGTTCGTATACCTGGGACATCTTATGAAGTGTCCAGCACTTTGAGGTCACTTTCTGGATAATTGAACACAGCCTTCTGAAGTCATAGTGGCTAGTACCATACAGGACTTCCTTTTAGATAATTTGAGATCAGAAACACCCAATCCAGCTACTCCAGCAAAGTTCTTCTCCACTGGAGCAGGGACAAAGTCCCTTCCGGGTGTATTTCAACCTACCATCTTGCAACCATGTTCATAAAATCGATCCTGTATTCGCAGGACACTCTCTGTAGGTATTTTGAAAGCAGATCTCTTATAAATTGCTCTAGCAGAGTGAATGCTATCCACCTGTGTGATATAAGAGTTTCTTTGAACAAATAGTTGAAAACAGTCCCCTTTTATTTGTACTGATTTATCAATACGCCTCTGAGAACAATAACATCTTATGCGTAGGAAGCAGTATAGAAGAAACTCTGCCATGGATCTATGTTTTCTAATCTGGGAGTGGATGAATCACATCTGTGGATTTTTTCATTCTTTTTTCTCTTCCCTTCCTGGTCACTCAATTACTAACTGCTTCAAAGGACTTGATCAGTTTTTCTACTAAGTCCCAGAGCCTAGAGCCATGCCTGGCACATATATAGCGTGATTATACATTTATTGAATGAATGTGAATAGATGAATGAAAAGAATGTTTTTATGGTTATAAACTCAAACAGAATTGTCACTCAAAGAATAGGGTTGCAAAGTGCCTGCATTTCTTATGCCGATAAATATTTGTGTCATTATCAGTTCTTAACAAAGTGACTCAAATTAGGATGCTAGGTCTTCTTGGTAGAGAACTTGCTCATGAAAAACTTCTTGTTCTACTCAATACTCTGTAATGACCTATATGAGAAAAGAATCTAAAAAAGGGTGAGAAAAAAGAAGAAAAACTGCTTGAAACCTTACTACACAATTAACCCTTCTGAGTATGTGGGCGGCCGTTTTCCTTCCCAATCAGAATCTGTGTGTATATTTCAAGATAGTCCATAAACACGCCCCTGATCTTTTTCCTCCACTGCCTGCTGAGTTTTCTCAAACATGCCAAGGTCACATTTCCACGTGGATAGGTTGCTTCCAAATGGTTCTTCCCGTCTCTCTATTGGAACATTAATCAGGAAAACCAATGAGGCTTTTAAAAGTATATTTAATCACTTCTGGAAAACATGGTTCAACTTCAATTAAAAAAAAATCAGTCTCAGAATATAAATACCACAGGGAATCTAATATCTAGGACCCAGCACTCTATTTTTTAATTCTACAGATTTTTATTTAATACCTACTACATGCCAGGCAGTGTTGTAGGCCCAGGGGCTGTAACAAAATCTCTGCTTTCATGTTGCGGTGGGCCTCCCTTTTACGCTGATGTGGCACCTGCAGATACAGAAGGCTGAAGTACTATGTACTGTGCCATTTTATAGAGGAGACTTGAGCATCCATGGATCTGGGTCTCTGCGAGGGTCTTGAAACTAATCCCCCACAGATACCCAGGGATGACTGTAATTGGTTCTAAGGCCTCTAAGGAAATACACAGCAGGATAAGGAGGGAGGAGAGAAGGGTGTGCTGCATTTTCTACGATGTGGCTCTCTGTTAAAGTGGTATTGGAGGAGAGGCATGACGAAGTGAGGGAGCAGGCCACGCAGCCATCTGGGGAGAGAACACGCCGGGCAGAGGACACTTCACGTACGCAGGTGTGATGCCAGAGCACACCTGATGGATCTGAGGAGTAAAGGGGGGAGGGCCGGGGGTAAGCGGTCAGGAGCAGCAGACAGCGAGGTGTTAGGAGCCCGTGTGACCGAGGGCTGCTCAGGCCAGGATGAGGACTTCGGGGTTTTACGCTGAGCAGGACAAAAGGAGATGAGTGGTTTGGGGGAAGAAGGATGACCTCAGCTGACGTGTTTTAAAGGAGTCCTTGCAGCTACTAGGCTGATGGGGAACCAGGCATGGAAGCAGGTGACTCATTAGGTCATGAGTGTAAGAATCCTGGTGAGAAATGCTAACTCTGGAGGTGGTGAGAAACGAATGGATCCTGGATTTGTCTACAGCGTAGAATTGACAGGATTGGCTGATGGATTGGGTGCTAGAGAAAGCGGAATCAAGAAGAGGAATCCCCACCCTGAGCAGCTGGAGAGTGGAGTTGCTGCTGAGATGGGGAACACTGCAGGACCAGCTTGGGGTGATGACAGCAGGGGCGGGGAGATGAGGGGTTCTACTGGGATGTGTTAAACTTGAGATGATAGTTAAAAACGCAAACGGAGGATGTTAAAAACACGTTTGGTGTTTAGGCGAGAGTCTGGACTGGAGATATAAATGTGGACGGTAATCAGGGGGATGATAGAGCTGACTTATCCCAGGCTCTGTGCTGACTGTGTACATCTCTTCCTAGCGCCACATGCAGTGCCCACATGTGGGCAGGTTGAAATGGTCAGTGATGGGAGAATTTACACCGTGGAAACTGGCAGACATTACAAATCGGGGCTTTTTCTTCTGGGGAGTCAGTGGTTGAACATTTTCTGGTATACCCTTGGAAGATAGTGTAAATAGCCACAAGACTAGGTGATGTTACCTGGATGGTGGCACAAAGAAACATCACGGGACTGGACCCAAGTTTAGAGATCACTTCCAGGAGGAGGAACCAGCAAAGAAAGACAAATAAGTGCATCCAGTGAGGTGCAAAGAGAATTGAAGAGAACTTCTCAGAAGGGAATGTTGGGCTGTCCAATGCTGCTGATAATCAAGTGCAATAAGGACTAGGAAATCATCTGATTGCTGTGTTGTGAAAGAGCTTGTGTGCAAGCTGCGTGCATCAGAATCACCCGGGATCACTTTGTCATAAAGCAGAAACTAACACACCATTGTAAAGCAATTATACTCCAATACAGACGTTAAAAAAAAAAAAGAATCACCCGTGTGTTCTCTAAACCCATAGATGCATGGTCTCTCCCCAGACATACTGAATCTGAACCTCTGAGGGTTATAACATTGACTAAAGTTTGAGAATGGTACCGGAAGTATAGCTTTCCAGAAAAGGAAAAAAAAAAAAAGGCACCAGTGAGGTAGAGAAAAGAGCACAGCATAGGGAGGGGGAAATAACGGAGACAGGAAAAGGAAGAAACTCTCAGGACAATTCTTGCTCAACCTGAGGTCAGTCCTGGAATGAGCAAGTAGAGACCAGGATAAGGAATAATGGGTGAAAGTTATGGCAACCAAAGCCAGTAGTAAATCTTCTTCCCTACAGTATCCTAGAAACTCAGTGCTCTTGTTTTAAACAACCCCCCTCAACTTAAACCACTGTGTCCGAAAAATAAAACTGCAATCAGTCCCTTAGAGCTAGTCCAGCCAAAAAAAAAAAAAGGCAAGAGAGAAGATGAAAGACAGATTTCAACATCTTACGTTGATCACCTGCGTCAAAAGCCAGTACCCCACCACTCGGCCTTAGCTTTCCTGAGATCTCTCTCAAGAAAACCTCTTTTCTTTTGCTTTGTTTTGTTCTGTTTCGCTTCTGAAAATATTTTAAAAATGGGTTGCTGCTCTCATGTGTCAGAGCTTCATAACCCAGCCGAGTCCCAGAATAGATTTAGAAAGTATAATTTAGGGCTGAGCCAGCTACCAAATGCCTGAAATGAGCAGGTCCTGATTTGAACCCTGAATGTTGGGGTTTAGACCTATTCTGTAAAAGTGAATGGATTTGGATTGAACTGGAAGAAATCACGTCTTTGACATCAGGTTCTGTCTCATTGGGTTTTTGTGGTGTTTCTTACAGAAGAAAATCTTGGTCTTATCTGCCAGTTGGGCTGAAGAATGGTAACGGCCTTTAGTAATGGGAACATAGCCCTTTATGTGGATCCTATCAATCAAAGAGTTTCTACCTGGGACAACTGAGAATATCCACCCAGTCAGCACATGCATAAGTCCCCTCCCCACCCCCTTTCATCTTCCTTTTAGGAACATCAGATTCGGACTAGTGAAAGGGACGCTTTAAAGGCAGACGTGTTGTGAGTCCCTCCCGCGATTCCAGGCTGATGTTGGGGAATTAGGCTATTTCATTTTCCAAGCAGAATCAGGTGTGTCTGGGTATGGACGAGCTCAGAGCCCAGCGCCCCGAGAAAGCTCTTCTCCTCCTTGCCTTGCACTGCCGTGTTGCACAGCCAGGTCCATCCATGTAGGCAGCAATGCGGGCGCAGGGTTTTACAATCCTTCTTGTTAAAATGTCCACCTAAGGGAAGAATGAGGAAAGGGAACCCCCCATCCTGCTGGGTCCCAGCTTTGGGTTTTCAAGCATCAGAGCATTTAGGGAGAGGAGCTACTAAAGAAAGAAAAAAATCCTCTGGAAACACACAAGGGGTACTCGTTGATTCGAAATCAGCAGCATAGAATGCTATGCTCACGCCAGGGCCCCCGGCTGGCAGCTCTGCCGTCCTCCTGAGGGCCTCTCCCAGGGAGCAGGAGCCAGGGTCCCCAGGCCACACACCACCCCATTCCAGCACCTGGGGGCAGGGGGGCGGGGCGTGGTGAATACCAATATCCTGCAGCATTTGGCTTGGCCAGAGTCCATTCTTTTTTTTTTTAATGTTTATTTATTTTATTTATTTATTTTTGGCTGCGTTGGGTCTTCATTGCTGCACATGGGCTTTCTCTAATTGCGGTGAGCAGGGGCTACTCTTCGTTGTGGTGCGCAGGTTTCTCATTGCGGTGGCTTCTCTTGTTGCGGAGCACGGGCTCTAGGCACGCGGGCTTCAGTAGTTGTGGCATGCGGGCTCAGTAGTTGTGGCTCGCTTGCTCTAGAGCGCAGGCTCGGTAGTTGTGGCACACGGGCTTAGTTGCTCCGTGGCATGTGGGATCTTCCCAGACCAGGGCTCGAACTTGTGTCCCCTGCATTGGCAGGCGGATTCTCAACCACTGCGCCACCAGGGAAGCCCCAGAGTCCATTCTTAATCATCTTAATAGTCCTTATTTCTAGCACAATCCCTGGACGTGTGTTTTGAGGTTCCCTCTGAAGAGCCCAACAGCAAACAAAAGTCTCTTCGGGACTCTGTGACTTCCTTTTTCCTTCAGTCAAATGGCCTTAAGGTGGCATGAGACAAACATGTATCACGTGTCTTAGAAGAGGGCCTGTGCAGGGCAAGACTGTTCTTGCTCCTTCGGGGACTCACCCATCAGAAATTGGCTGTTTTCAAGAGTTAATATCTATCTCCTGTGGTACCCTTAGGACCTCATCCTTCATCTTAATCCTGGGCTGCCTCTATTCATGCTTGTCATCCTATAAAATAGGGCCTTACACAGGCATTATAACTCAGATGACCACAGGAGTCAAGCAGGTCAAATACATGGAGGTCAAGAAGGAAAGCTGTACGTTGCAAACTGGAGATCTCGTATCTTAGCAAATGACCACCTACTACTCAGCTTTGCCACGGGGAAACTGGGGCTGGTGTTCCTGGATCTTCTGATTTTTCAAAGGAAAATCTTTGTGCAATTTTCTTATAAGTAAGAAAATATATATATGTGTGTGAGAAAGAGATGAAATATCTCAATTTTTATATGCTGGCAACAAATCCAAGCTTAAAGAAAAACATTGCATGCCAAATAAAGCATGTTTACAGGCTACATTTGGCCCACAAGATGCCAGTTTTCAACTTCTACAATAAAATGAGCACCATCCCACCCCAAATATCTATGTATTCTCTCTTCCCAGTCTTGAATATCATAAAAAGGAGACATCATGATACAAAAAATGAATCTTGGAGTAGATCCTCAGGCCCTCCAGCTGGCATCCTAATCCTACTGCTAAATCAGAATTAAAAAAAAAACTCTTCTGATAGATCAAATGCAAATTTTAAAATGCATTGAATGCATGTCCTCCAGCTATAGGAAATAGGAAGACAGCATCCTGTTTGTTGAGTGCGTGGTTTTATTACCTATTAAGAGGAATAGCACTCAAGAAGCTCCTGAACCTACGATCTAATTATGACCTGATAGGGCATCTAAGTGTCAGCCCATTCTTTTGCTTTTGGCAAATGTTCTCTGGTATCAAAGTGGACCATATCGAACAATTTCATCCAGTGAAGCAATTGCTCCATCACCTCGAGGTTTACTTTGCTACTAACTCATATTTACAGACCAGCAGTGTGTGGTCTTACCCCAAACCAGACATAGCACAAGAGCCAAAATGAGGTTCTTTTATGATCCAGGTGGTTGGCCGGTAACAACGGAACTAAAATTTTTTTCATTTTCAATCATCTCTTTCATGCTCGATGGAGGAGAATTCTGGGGTCTCAGCCAAGTCCTTGAGCAAGAACTTGAATGGATTCACAGTTCCTTTTCTGATGAAAGCATTGGCTCTACCCACAGGAATTCTTGATCTTACCAGGATGTCAAGGTAGAATGGTGCTCCAATGGGGGGACAATACAAGGCATGCTTCTCAACTGTCCCTTCTGAGTGGCAGCTCTCACTTGGACCCACAGCAGAGATGTATCTCTTTAGTTTTAATCTCAGAATATCTTCATTTCTACCTCTTGCTGGAGGAGGCCACTGTGAAATGCCTGCCCTCCAGCACTTAACCAAAGCCTTCCTAGGGACATCTGACACCCAAGAGAAGCAGATCAAGGGATATGGTAGCTATTCATTACCTCAGTCCTTTTTACTTTATCCTTATGAAGTTAAATAATCAAATATCAATATACCTGGACCATATGTTCTCAGCTGCCTGCTGAGATTCTTTTATTGAGTTAAGATTTAACTCATCCTTATTGAAGGCTGATATCCTTTTCTTTAATCATGCAGCACCCCATTCTGGGCCTGAACTCGGGCCAAGAGAGCTAGGACTTGGGCAGGGCATGGAGTGTGGTGGGCAGGATTTATAGAATATAAAACCAAGGCAAGGAATGAGAGTTTGCTGGTGGCAGGAATCCCTAAAACAAGCCCCATGGACAGGTTAATGGGTCCTGAGGGAGAAAGAGTTGGATGGAGCTGGAGAAATCTGGAATGACATGGTCGATGGAGACCAGAGAAATTAGAGGAGAAGAAGTAGGTTCAGAGCAAAGGTAGGAGGAAGAGTCTGGAGGAATCTCTTGATCCGCTTACAGAGCCGAGGGCAATGTCTGGGCACAGCCTGGGCTGTGGACAGGCAGAGAGTAGGTAAGGTACCACCTTGCTCAGAAAGCCAACAGAAGAAACATCAGTAAAAATGCTTCTGTAGCTTTTTCAAAATGACAGAAATAATGTTCCTCGTGTTTTTCAGTATTCCTTCTATAAAGTCCATCCTGTTCATTCCTTTTGGAGCTAATAAGACATAGATGATTCTTCTCTATTACCTTTTTACCTTTGCCGCCAGGAAACTCAGAGCTAAAGTTGGGGCCCAACTTGCTTGTTCCAGCTGCCTTTTCACATTATCTCATCCTTTTAACTCATTTTTGTCCTTTTCTTTTTTTCTATTTTACACTGTCCTTAATTTCCTAGTTTACCCTTATATTCCATGTATACAGTTGACTCTTGAACAATCCAGGGGTGAGGGGAGCCAATTCTTGGCACAGTGGAAAATCCACGTGTGATTTACAGTTAGTCATCCAGATCTGCAGTTCCTTTCTATTCACAATTCCTCCACATCTAAGATTCCACATCTGTGGATTCCATCATCCACAGGTTGTATAGTACTGTAGTATGACTACTGAAAAAAATCCACATATAAGGGGGCCCACACAGTTCAAACTGTGTTGTTAAAGGGTCTGCTGTATATTTATGTGCATCTATTTTGCTCCCTGCCCAGCAGCGTGGAGTCCTGTAACTTTCTCTTCTGTTTGGGTTAGATTCTGTAAGGGAAACCAACACAGTGGGAAGAGAGTCAACTGGGAGTAAAAATAGAACAAAGCGTACTGCTTCCCTTCTCTTGGCAGCGCTAATGATCCCAACAGGTGTATCCAAAATGCTGCCAGGTAAGCCGAGCCCTGGGAACTTCGTGCTCTGAACAAGGCAGTGCTTTTTCCCAGAAGGAAATGAATTCATTTGGAATGTTTGGTCCTGAAAAACAGAGCCCTTCCATTGTGTGCTGTGTGGACTCAGCAACTTAGCGCAGCTCCTTGGTGGCGGTTGGAGGAATGCTCTGGGGAAGATCAGAGAATACACTCTAGACAGTATCCCCAGGGGCGCAGCAGAGGTGCACCTCCTCATTCTGAATCTCCGTGTCTGACGCCCACCTTCCATACAGGCTGCAACTCTGCCTGAGGATGGTTCTTCTGTAGAGTCCTAACTTGTGCTGAGGGCCGAAAGAGAGGTGTTTCTGCTTTTAAGTTCCCACCGGGATGCTGGAAGCCTCCGTCTTGTCCTTTTCACCCTCCGCTTCTTTTTTCTTTTCCTTTCTAAATTTTGCTGTCAGCGTGCTCCGCTGTAAACGATCAGATGCACAAATAACAATAGCTTCCTGGGAAAGCTTTGCTGCTGCAGGTGCTGGGTCAGTGCCAAGCAGAGGAGGAAAGCCCAGAACACAGTTTCAGGGAAACCACAGCATTCAGATCGCAGTTTCGGGAGAATTGTTTGATTTCCATGAGGGATGCTGGCTCCGTATCCACCGTGAAACCTGGCTCCAATATCTCCTCTTTGGGGGGTGGGGGGACTTGAGCCCCACCCCACCCCCGATACCTTGGCTTTCTTGTTTTATTTGTTTAATGTTGAAGAACAGTTCATTACCAGAATCTAGTCTCTGATCTTGGCGTTCATGGGAACAAAGGTGAAAAAAACAAAAGCTGGGAGGCGATGAGGCTTCAGGGGTCAGGTTTACTCCAAGAGGAAGAAGTAACACATCCCAAATGCTGGCTCCGGTACTCAGCAGCTTTTTGAGAATTTCTGACCTTGAAATGTAAGGTGTGACTGTCCTGGGGCTTGTCCACCTTGCCAGGCTATCAGAATGCCCATTGCTCAGCTAACTGTCAAGGAAGCAAGATATCGCTCCCTGATGGCTAAGACATCCGGCCAAGAAGCTCTGGCAGAGGAAGGTCTCCTGAGTGCACTTCCTTCCATCCTGCAGTGAATTAACTGGGTCAGCCGGGGTCAAGGAGCAAATATCAAGTGACACATTTTCCTCCCTCCTTCCCTAGTACATCCCCCGACTCGGCCCCCAGGGAGAGAGAGGGCGGACATGCAGGGGCTAGATGGTCGCACCAGGCCAGGCCCCTCAGAAAGGAGAGGAAAGCATCCCCTTCTGCGGTTTTTCAGGCACCATGTCCTTTTCTCCCCTCTCCTCCCTCTGCAGATTGATCTCAGGTCTTCAAGAAAATGACCAGGAGCCAATTCAGACAGAAAGGAAGTTGCTGAAACCCACGAGATCTTGACCTGATAGACAACAATGTACATTTATTCAATGAGCTCCTACTTTGTGCTTTACAGATATTTTCTCCTTTAACCCCCAAACAGTCCCGTGAGGCAGGCTTTCGTGTGCATCCCCACTTTACAGAAGAGGGAGGCAGAACAGAGAGAGATGAAATCATTCGCCCAGGGTCCCACAGCCGCCAGCACTGGCGAGTCCGGGGTTTGAATCCAGGCAGAGACATCTCCGGAGGGAATCTGATTGGGGTCTAATCTGGAAGGAGGGCCTGAGCTTCAGAGAAGAGGGTCCTCGAGGAAGGAATGAGGGTTGCTAGATTCGGCAAATGAGAATACAGATGCCTAGTTACATTTGAATTTCAGATAAACAGCAAACAAATAGTGCTTTAGTGTAGGTCTGTCTCATGTTGTTTATCTGAAATTCAAATTCAGCTGGGTGCCCTATATTTTGTCTGGCAGCTCTGTCTATAGGGCCACTTTTGTTTTTCTCTTTGTCTTGTCTTTCTCCCATATTAAGTATGCTATCTGCCTGCTCTCTTTGATTTTTCCTATGTCCTTTTGTGCTTCTGCACATAATCTTGCTTCAGAATCACTTGTTAGCAGTGATCTAATACTGCCTGAGCATCCATAATATGCCGGGGCTTAGATGTTGTTCAGGAAGTGGTGGCCTGTGCCTTCTGGGACAGGAGGTGTTAGGGTACAAACATTAGGCATCCTTGCTTCCCCCATAGAAGTAGAAGTAACTGCTGGTGCTGGTGGGAGGTGCCACTAGGGGGCCGAGAAGCCTTAGATAACTCACCCCTGACTCAGCCAGAGGAGTTCCACTTCTAAGATATTTGTGTTTCCACCCACAGTTTCATTTGAGCAAATATTTCCAGTTATAGAAGATCACTCTTCTAGACTATTCTGCTCTAAAGCAGCACTGCTCCAACATCAGTGGACAAAGGGATCATCTGGGGATCTTGTCAAATGCAGATTCTGATTCAGCAGCTCTTGGGTAGGGTCTGGGAACCTGCATTTCTAATAGGCTCCCAAATAGTGCTGATGCACTAACATGTCCGCAGAGGACATTTTCAGTACCTCGTGTCCTAACTGATGTACATGAACATAGATTATTTTGCCTATCTTTGTTTCGCATGTCATCTATCTGTCCTCTATCAGTCTGTGTCTGTCTCTATGTCTGTCTATCCATCTATCAATCTATCATCTTTACCATGACTATTTTATACAAACGTTTGGTCAAGATCACTGTGAATGTCACTAACCCATTTTTTTTTCTCTTATACCATTTATTGGTGATGGGATTACACTGGAAATCAATCCCAGCAAAAGAACCATCCTGAATAGAGTCATTTTCTAAGTGAAACATTGCTTTGAAACGTAACATGTAAGAGACTCAACTATGTCATCAGGGAAGCCCTTGGTTTTGTGTAGACACCTCAGCTGGGTGTCTCACAGGTTTTACTCCATAGCACATCCATGAATTGGTGTGTGTGTGTGTGAGTGTGTGTATTACCTGTATCTGTGAATGAGGAACCATATTTTAGCCGGGCTTCTTGGAATAGATTTGCTCATATTGAGATGCAGGAAAGAAAGGAGTTATTTTTGGTCAGTGGGTTAGTGACATTCACACCGATCTTGCCCACTCAACGAGCAATGAAATCCGCATGGTGCCAGGGGGTCGTAAGAGAGAAAGAAAGGGACACAGCACATTGAGGTGTTCCTTTCTGAAAAGTATTCCCTCCTTGGATACTGTGGGTTCTTAAATATCTAATCCACTCTGAAATGGTCCATCCCGCCTTGATGTCCAATCAAGGTCAGAGAGTCCACTATGAGAATTTTACATTTGCCAAATTTGGAAGTCCAACAGACCTGAAACAATTCTGGGTCTTAAAAGGTCTTTAACCCTTGCATGACCAAATGGGAATCTTTATGGGTTATGCGTTATCCTAAGAAGTCCTCTGCACAGATTAAAGGCAGATCATGGTTCATATATATGAAGGAGATCATTTCCATTTCCCTCTCAGTTTTGTACAAATATTAAATAAAATAATTAGGCCTAAGACACCAGCCCTGGCCTATTGTCCGATCAGATTTTTTTTTTTCCACTTTCTATCACATCTCAAATGTACATGTTTCTGTTAGATGTATTGCTCTTCCTTTTAAAAAATAAAATGAAGTGTTTATTTTTTGGCCACAGATGATATCAAGTGCTCCTGCCTTGGAGTGATTTAATGTTTTTTCCCTCTTCCTTTACAGCTGTGACCTAGTTAATTGTAGGTGGGGGGCAAACTCTGAAATCGTTCGACTTTCTGCTTTGTTTGGAAATCTCGCTCCGTGAAATTGCAGGATGTCCTCCTTAATAACAGGAAGTCAGGTCTCGAGATCAGCACCATTTGTGTCCTTTGTGCATTGAGATAAAGAAGAGTGTTTCGTCTGCAATTTCCTCGTGGTTAAGGGAGAGGGGAGAGGGGAGATAGAGACATGAAAATGACCCAGAGATGAGTCACTTATTTCTAAAACAAGAGTCTAAACGCCCTTTGTTGAGGGCAGATTGTAACCTCTAAAATGTTCTGCCCTCCCGGCCACAGAGACAAAGGAGTAAGTGATTCAGGCTCTCGGTTTGGCTGCTTCGTGCCTGCCTTTAGGGAACTCAAGTCCTGAAATACCACATCATTAAGAAACCGTTTTAATTTAGAAATAAATGTGCATTACTAAGAGTCAGGCTTTTCAAGTCAACGAGCAGGTCCTTGTGGTGGGAAGAAAACTTGGATGCCTTTTAACAAAATATTTCTTTTAACTACTGAATTATTTTTCGGGGGGTTGGGGGGGACAGTGGTGGGCAAGGAATCATTGGGTAGAAGGTCCCTAAGTGTTGATTTTCCATTCCCCAAATGGGGAAAAGTTCATTTACTAGCCCCTACCATGACACTCAGAGGTAAATAGCAGTTCTTCTGAAAAGAATGTCCAAGAATGAAATTGTAAACAGTAAAAACCGTGACTGACTCACTTCCACTTCTCCCCATCGCCCTAAATCCAAGAATCAAGGGGTGTCGTGGGCCTCGATCAGTGGCTCTCGGAAAGTGTAATCCCAGAGCCAGAGTTTCAGTCTCACCTGGGAACACGTTAGCAATTCAAATCCCCGGGCCCTACACCTGATCTACTGAGTCAAAAAACTCTGGGGTGAAGCCTGGAGGTCTGTGTTTGAACACATCCTCCCGATATTTTAATGCAAGCTAAAGTGTGAGAACACTGACCTGCGCTCTTAGGTAACATTATGAGTGAAAGGAACTCATCTTCAAGACGCAGGGAACTCAGTGTTGGTCTGTGGCCGTGGTTCTTTTCCATGGCTGTATGTTAGAATGACTGGGATATTTTGTTAAGAGTAGTAATACCAACTCCCTCCCCCAGACTCATAAAGTCAGAATCTCTAGGGATGGGGCCCAGGTAAATGCACTTCATAAAAGCTTCCTGGCTGATTCTAATGGGCCAGCCAGGGCTGGCAACCAGTGGTCCATGGAGGGACCAGGTAAGGGAGGGTGCTAAGTTGGCTGAAATGCTGATGCCTGGGGAGAGGGGGGCTGCAGTCCACGGGGCAGGATCCAGGCAGGCCCTGCAGACTTGACATTCCAGGCAAGGGAGATGCCCAAAGCCAGTGGTGGCGTCCCTGTGATCGGTGGCCACAGTGGGGCTGGGGGAGTTTCATTTGGAGTCACTTGGTGGTTGTCAGAGCCCACCTTGCTAGACCTTCCAGGTACAGATGTGAAAGCTGCCAACACGCCCTTCCTAAATCAGCACAATGGACAAGGTCAAGGTCAAGTCTGGCCAAGTTCCAGGAGGCTGAGCAGCGCTAGCAGGAAGCATCTACCGGCTCTGAAGCCTGGTACCCAGTGGCTTAGGTGGTGCCCGGGACCCTCAAGTCCCCGGGTTGGAGCTGTTAACCCCTAAACCCAAGCCAAACCAGTGGGCTTGTGCCCTTGACCCTGATCTGCATCTGCTTTCCCACGGAAGCTGGAGCCTGAGGGGCTGCAGTCTTGCTCACCCTGCTCTGGCTGGGGGCCCTACTTCAGATCAGAAAGGACCCCAGTCCGTCTCCTGCATCTTTCCACATCCTGATGCTGAGTCTAGCTCAAACCCACCACCAGAAGCCAACCTATGTTCAGGGTAATTTAAATGGGGTCACAGCCTCAATCAGCCTGAAGCCACTGACCCCCAAAATACCCTAGGCCAGTGCGATCTGCTCAGAGGGCACCACCCATTCCCAACTTCCTTTTCTTGCCCTTGGCCTTCAGTGGAGGAACTAGCCCACCTCATGGCTAAGGCCCCTTGGGTCACGATGAGCAGAGTGGTCCGCGCGGAGGGTCCAGGAGGAGGCAACTGTGAGGGCCACGCCGGCTGCCACTGGCACTGGGCTTCAGAGCTGGACTCTGGTTCCAGCCTGGGAATGAGAATGCAAATCAAGCAGATGTAGTAAAGGTCAGGGCTGCTGAGGCAGGTGCATGCCAAGTAGCATAGGTTCACCTGAGGGCCACCTGAGCAGAACCCATTTACATAAACAAGTCCTAGAGGTCAGCAGTTGTGTGTCTGCCCGCAGGGAAGGTCCCAGGCTGTCTCAGGAGCTGCCCAGGAACAGGACAGAGCAGAAGTAGTAGGTGAAAAAGATGACTATCTAAGGGTATGTCCGTTCCTTCCAGACTTCAACATAGACTCATCAGATGATCCAGCATTCCATTTCTGGCTGCAGACCCAAAAGAAATGAAAACAGAGACGCAGCTATTTGTACACCCATGTTCATAGCAGCATCATTATTTTCTTATCGAGGTATAGTTAATTTACAACGTTGTAATAGTTTCAAGTGTACCGCAAAGTGATTCGGTTTCATATATATATATATATATATACACATATCTCTCTCTATATATATGTGTATATATATATGTATATATATGTATGTACGTGTATGTATTCTTTTTCAGATTCTTTTCCATCATAGATTATTATAAGATATTGAGTATAGTTCCCTGTGCTATACAATAGGTCCTTGTTATTTGCCTATTTTATGTATAGTAGTGTGTATATGTTCATCCCAAAGTCCTAATTTATCTCTCACCCGGCCCCCTGTTATCCCCTTTGGTAACTATAAATTTGTTTTCTATGTCAATTTCTCTTTTGTAAATAAGTTCATTTGTATCATTTTTTTTAGGTTCCACATATAAGTGATATCATACGGTATTTGTCTTTGACTTACTTCACTTAATATGAGAATCTCTAGATCTATCCATGTTGCTACAAATGGCATTATTTCATTCTCTTTTATTGCTGAGTAATATTCCATTGTATATGTATATGTATATATATACATACACATATATATACACACACACACACACACACACACACACACACCACGTCTTCTCTATCCATTCATCTGTCAATGGACATTTAGGTTGCTTCCACGTCATAGCAGCATTATTCACAAAAGCCACAAGGTAGAAGCAACCCAAGTGTCCATCAACAGATGAAAAGATAAACAAAATGTGGTATACACATACCATGGAATATTATTCACCCTTAAAAAGGAAGCAAATTCTAACACAGGCTACAACATGGATGAACCTTGAAAATATTATGCTAAATGAAATAAGCCCAGTCACGAAAGAACAAATACTGTGTGATTCCACTTGCATGAGGTACCTCGAATAGGCAAATCCAGAGAGACAGAAAGTAGACTCGTGGCTGCCAGGTGCTGGGGGGAATAGTACGATAGGCACGGAATTTCAGTTTTGCATTCTGAAGATGGATGGTGGTGATGATTGCACAACAATGTGAATGTACTTAATACCGTTGAACTGTATGTACACTTAAAAATGGTCAGAATGGTAAATTTTATGTTTATGTATATTTTACCACAATTTTTTTTTAAAAAGATCAATATCTGAAACCCACAGGGGTGGAGGGTAGGAAACCCAACAGGTAAATACTTCCATGCCTCACAAAGGAAATGAGGAGGGGCTGTCATCCCGGCTTGGGCTCTGAACACACATTCAGTTTCATGAAATCCCTGCCACATAGGCTGCTCTGTTTTTCACATTTTGAAATGCAGCCGGAGTTTTGGTGGAGAAGGTAGAGTGTTCCCTCGAGAGAGTGCCTCAGGCCACTTAATCGTGGCCAAACTCAGGAAGGAGATCTCAGACCTGCCCATTACCCGTGCTTAATTAACAAGAAGCCTGCTCCCAGCTGTGGTACAATGAGGGCGTCGTCCTGGGTTTATTAAGAGACACAAACAGAAGGCACTTAGCTCCTAAGTGTCTCCTTACAGCCAAATCTTAAATCATCACCTTTGTTTCGGCATCAAGGGGGAAATAAACAATCCCCTGATCCAATTTCCTTTCTCTCTGGCAGAAATTTACCTCAAATTATGCCACATAGAGACTTCATTTGAAAAAAGGAAAGAATTCATTTTATCTTTCGTAACAAGTCAAACAAAGTCTCAGCTAGTTTTCCTTATAGGTTTTCAGATGCTTTCATGGCCTGGGTGGGTATAATTACATTTTTTCACTTGCATCATTAAAGGGCATTACATTTCTTTCCATCTCCTGTTTCCCTGGCCCTCCTTCCTGTGCAATTTTAGGGTTGCCAATTGAGGGAAAGGACCTCTTGCAAATTAGGAGACACAGTGAGCCTTGGGTTAAGTAAATGTTTCACTTATATGGGCCGCTTGGCCTCTGTCAGAAATTGGGAAGACATAGGAGAGATCTAAATAAAAGGACTTTTAGATGGCTGATACGGGTACCTGCTGGAGCCTTACTTCCTCCTGTCTGTGCACTTGGATTCTGGCAGGTCCCAACTCAGCTGCTTCTACCTGCAGTTCATTACGCCCCTCTAGGAGCTTGACCACTGCTGTAAAGGGAAGGATGTGAAATTCCCTGGCACAGGCAGATGGAGGAGGGTCCAGCCAGCTATGCTTTCCCTCCAACCTTGCATCCAGCAGTGAACCCCTGGCTTGTCTTTCCTTATATCTTTTGGTCTGTTTGCTCTCAGCCCACCTAGTTTCTG
This sequence comes from Balaenoptera physalus, assembly GCF_965194825.1. NCBI lineage: Eukaryota > Metazoa > Chordata > Mammalia > Artiodactyla > Balaenopteridae > Balaenoptera > Balaenoptera physalus. The sequence continues at coordinate 172,075,135 of NC_138883.1, read as the reverse complement.
GCCTTCTGGTTGACCTGAACTCTAAATTCATTGTTCACAACTGTTTTGACTGCCCGCTTTGAACTCATTGATTTACCTTGACCTTTAAACTCTGGATGACTCTGGATATCTGTGACCACTGACGTGATTTCCTAGCCATAATTTGCCTAGATCTCCAACCCCAATATAGTTCTTGGTTTTCCACCTCTGTTGCTAAATCCTAAGCTATCTCTATTATCCTTGGTCAGCCATGGATGCAGAACAGACCACGCTACCCATAATCAGGCTAATTTTTTTTTTTTTAACTTTTGGGTTTATTTATTTTATTTATTTATTTATTTATGGCTGTGTTGGGTCTTCGTTTCTGTGCGAGGGCTTTCTCTAGTTGCGGCAAGTGGGGGCCACTCTTCATCGCGGTGCGCGGGCCTCTCACTATCGTGGCCTCTCTTGTTGCAGAGCACAGGCTCCAGACGCACAGGCTCAGTAATTGTGGCTCATGGGCCTAGCTGCTCCGCGGCATGTGGGATCTTCCCAGACCAGGGCTCGAACCCGTGTCCCCTACGTTGGCAGGCAGATTCTCAACCACTGCGCCACCAGGGAAGCCCCCTCAGGCTAATTTAAATGGTTCCGAAAAGCAGCACTCCAAATAAATATTTTTATCCATAAGAGATCTTAATGAGAACGTACAGTATTAAATTCTTCAGTGGTAGTTTAGGTAACTCACTACATTAATAAGCTTATCCTAAAACAGGCCTAATTTTGTATATATCAAAGGATTTGCTTCTTGGTTCGCTTTGAATTTGTAATACAAACATCCAGTCCATGGACTGTTTCAGTCCCCCTTGACAAAGTCAACTAAAGAACTCGTGGTTGCTTTTTGTTTTGTTTTATGTGTTTTGGGGTTTTCTGTCATTGCTATGGAGATTGTTTCATGAGAGGAATTTTATTAACTCTAGAAAATGTGATGGACTAGAGTAAAACAGATTTGTTGACACAACCATGTTGGAATATAGTCTCTGGAACCAGGCGTAGCTGCGGGACTTCTGAACTTGGTGGTACTAAGGGTAAAGAGCTCTGGGGTGGGCCAGAGTGATGGTCAGGAGATAGTCTCCCAGCTGGGTTCTTCGGATGGCAGACGTATTTCTGTATTTCTCTGCTTTCTTTTTCCCCTTGGGAAAAGCATTCCAAGAAAGCAAGGGGAAAATGTAGCGTAGAGAATGGCTTCCCAAAGTCATTATCTCACCAAAATTGCATCTGACCTACAAAAGTGTCATTGACCACACCTCCATTAGCACAGCCATTCCATCCCCATTCATCAAGCCTCCAGCATTGTCATTGTCATAGCGCGTCATGTCTTCACAACCAAATAAGAAAGGGGATGTAGAGCTGAGCCTACATGCCTGCTCTTTGAGAAACCAAAGCAAGAAGAACAATGGAAACTCCTATTATGGAGCTTAAGCTACTCCAGGGTGGATTTTGTGAAGACATGTCACCCAAGAGCAGCAGGAAAAGCCACAAGCCTATGCTTTTATATAAAATACACATTTTCATTCATTCTTTGTCATTACATTTCTATTAAGCTCAAGACGCTGAGGATTTAAAAAAAAAAAGTAGGTTTGCTACATGAGAAGGAATTTTAGAGAAATGAGTAACAAATTTCTTAAAACCTTCTAATATGTTATGAACAACATAAGACATAAGAACATCAGGCCTGCAGTTGGGGCAAGGGTTAAAAGGAATTTAAGCCATAGGTGAAAAAGTAAGTGTTCTTATCTTGATTTACCTCTTACCAATTCTACTTGCCTTCCTTTATGTCTGGAGGAGAAACATTAACTTCTGCCTCACTGAGTTATCCTTAAACCTTTTCACAGCTTCTAGACACAAGTTTTCTAACATCTTCTTGGTTCCCACTTGGAGGGAAAGTTATCTCTCAACAGCTCTCCTCTGAGCAGTTAATTCATCTTAATCTCCCTCCATGAGAAGGAAGAAGAGATGGTTCTCAACGGAGGGCAGGCCCTGCTCCCAACTTTACAACTTCACTCCCGACAGGCCCCAGACCATTGCCCTCCCAAGCGCTTACAACCCCGAAACAACACAAGGCATCTATTTTTTTTTCATATAAGGCCATGATCACATAAACACAGGCTTGCAAAATATATGCTCAAAAATCATCCTTGGCCACTGAGTCCCATGGAAACCAAGTAACAAGAGATTAAGAAAGAGAAGAGCTGGGGGCATTTAATTTCTCTTCAGGGTCTGGACTGATTTGATTCAGGCGGCCCTGATTTTATTTCTACCGGGGCCTGGCATGTATATGAGAACTGACTTTTGTAACCAGGGTAATTGATAGGATGACATCACTTTTATGGCCCTAGGATCCCTTGTATAAAATGGTTTGTAGCACTTGTGGGAAATATTTCTAAACATAGCTCTTGGCGTGCAGCTCTGGAGCGCTTAAGCCAGAGGGCAGCTCCTGCCTCTCTGCTACTTTCCCAGGGACCCAAAATATTTTTATGTACACAGCCAAGCATTTTTTAAAAATTATTCTCCTACCCCCAAATGATCAGAGCGTGCTCCCCAGCATTTACACGAGCGGGTCATTTGGGATCCCAGGTTGAGGCATGATGACGCACTGATGACTCTTTGTCAGAGCTGGGATGTTTTCCAGACCCAAATATGGGATTCAGTGTGTTAGTGAGCAGTTCGGAAACGCCTCGGGATTTCAAGAGATTGTTTGGGTTTGGGTTTTGCATGTCGCCCACTCACTTCACCAGACAAGTGCTATTTCTAAATATCCTTTTCCCAAAGAGCTGGCACTGGGATTATAAAGTGACAAATGGGAACTTCCAAAAGCGTTTGGACTTTTGCTCCCGCTGGTGGGCGTGACAGTGTCAGAAGCAGAAGGAGAAGGAGGGGGAGGGGAAATTCTGGGCTCTTCTGTGCCTTCTGCCTCTGTTTCCCCAAAGTCCATCTGCACGCTTGGGGCTAAGTCAGGAAAGACAGCAGGCCGGCCCTCGAAAGGCAGCACTGCCTGCTGGCTATTGGGCCCCACCCTACCCAAAGCCGTATCTTAGAGCCCAACCAGGAAAGTAAGATCGCTACCACTTCATAACCACTAGGATGGTTATAATCAAAAGGACAGGCATTAACAAGGTTGACAAGGATATGGACAAATTAAAACCCTCATACACTGCTGGTGGGAATGTAAAATGGTGCAGCAGCTTGGGAAGACAGCTTGACAGTTCCTCAAAAGGTTAAACATGGAGATGCCATATGATCCAGCAATGCCACTTCTAGGTAGCTCTCTAAGAGAGATGAAAAATATACCTCCACACAAAAACTTGTACATGAATGTCCATAGCAGCATTATTCATAATAGCCCCAAAGAATAAACAACCCAAATGCCCACCAGTGGATGAATGGTTAAACAAAATGGGTTATCTCTACACGATGGAATTTTATTCAGTAAGAGAAAGACATGAAGTGCTGATACAGGCTACAACATGAATGAACCTTGAAAACATTATGCTCTGTAAGAAAAGCCGGGCACAGAGATCACATTTATATAAAACGTCCAGAATAGGCAAATCTATAGAGACAGAAAGTAAATTAGTGTTTGCGGGTGGCTGGGGGAAGGAGGGAGAAAAACGGGTAGCTGATAGGTATGTGGTTTCATATTGGGGTGATGAACATGTTATAAAATGAGGTCGTGGTGATGGTTGTACAACCCAGTGAATACACTAAAATCCATTAAATTGTATACTCTAAATGGGTAAAGTGTATGGGATATAAATTATATCTCAGTCATGTGTTCTTTTTTAAAGAATACTAACAAAGAATGCTGGGCCACCTTCATTTAAAAAATAAAGTTTCCAGTTCTGCCCAAACTGGCCTTTTTGATTACACATGGAGATTTAATAACAAAAGCATTCAATGGATGGAAAGAACTGTATGTGCAATAGATTTCAACCCAAGTTTGATCCTGTGTTGGAAGTCATGGCGGGGAGGGGATATAGAATTAAAACGTGAATTAGCAGCTAAGGCTGGAAAGGTCTGTGACACAGCAATGTTAACTGTACACAAAACCCAAAAGAAATCTGCTTTCTACAAAACCTAAAGATATGGTTGACAGGTGTTTCTGAACACACCCCTGCTTTTCCACTCACTGTTGTGGATTCGTTTGTTTTCCAGCACCTTCTCAGGCTCACTTTGGAATAAGTTGCCTGTTGATCCTCTTTAGGTCTTCCAAAAGAACAGATGTGGCTTTTAGCAGGCCTTAATTCTGGCTGAAACGTCTCGGCATTGGGTCTCAACGGGACCGGGCCTTGATGTTGGAGAAACTGCCCTTTCTCTTCAGGTTCTATCAGCAAAGGATAACATAACACAGGGGTCCCCAACCCCCGGGCCGTAGACCACTACTGGTCCGCAACCTGTTAGGAGCTGGGCCGCACAGCAGGAGGTGAGCGGCCGGCGAGCGAGCAAAGCTTCATCTGCCTCTCCCCATCGCTCCCCATTCTCGCATTTCCGCCTGAGCCGTCTCCTGCCTTCTGTGGAAAAACTGTCTTCCACGAAACCGGTCCCTGGTGCCAGAAAGTTTGGGGACTGCTGACATAACGCATCTAAGAGAATCCTTTTAAAAATGGTATTTATGCCTCCCAGTAGCTGAATTTAACCTGACACAGAGTATGGGAGTTCTCCAGTCAATCTTATGGCTGACATTTTCTAAAACAGATGTCAGTAAATAATCAGTGAATAATTAACATGGGTTAATTAGATTGCATTTCTGAACATATTTCTTTGGTTGCTGTAAATAGACTTCTCCGCATGTGTGCCATTTCCTGTCTTTGTGTATTTGCTAATTTTGTTCCTAATGACACTACGCATTACTTCCAACTTAAGAGTTTTTCCAATTTCTTCTCAAAGCAGTAATTATGTCTGAAAACATCCCTGGAGTCAAGCAAAGGCATTTATTGCTTTTTTAAAAATTCCTCTGTCTTTACAAAAATAGTGAGGAAAGTCTGGGAGCAGGGGTGGAAAACCCAAAGGCATGGAGATGGAGGGAGCTGGACCAAGGGTGGAGCAGCTGAGAGAGGGGGGCCCAGGTAGGGCCCTGCCAAGCCTCCCCCACCCCCCAACCCCCGCCATGCCCTATGAGGCCCCACCCACCTCTCCTGCCTTTGACCTGGGCACGAAATCCTGGCTTCACCAGGCTTGCCTCTCCCCAGGGTTAGCACCTGATTTAGAGCCCCCTCGATTCCCTTCCCAAACGTGGAACCACAGAACCAGGACTTCAGTTCTCCCTGTGATGCTCCCCCCGCAGGGCAAACGGTAGGCAAACAGGCAGCAACTGACCCAATCCTGCCAACTAACTCAAGACTTACACTCTTCACCCCAAACATAAGCAAAAAGGTTCATGAAAGGAGGGGAGATGCAGGATGGATCTTGACGATGTCTCCTGGGCATCTCATGGTACTCCTCTCCCTTTAGATACCCAGCGGGTCACCGATTCATTACTCCTTAGGTTTAGTGATCAACTGTCTAAATGGCGAATCACCTAGAAAAACCCAATTTTCTATTATTTTTGAAGAAAGAATAAAGAAAATGATTTAAAGGAGTTGGGAGTCAGTAAGACAAATCCAGGTCATTTGTTGGCCTGGTGAGCCCTGGTATCATGTCCCAACACCATCGCAATATTCACATGGCCCGGACAGGTCACTCTGATTTCCTTCTCTGCGACCTGAAGGCGCACACACAGAGACACACATACACACAGATGCACACACAGACACACAGAGATACACAGATCTGTATCTGATTGCTTGAGCATCATAAATCCCTTTAAAAGCACAGGGCATCACAGTCAATGGTAGCGGTGCTGTTTGCATGCACAGCCTCAGATGCCATCGGGAAAGCTGCCCTGTGAAAGTCTGAATTAGTGACCGAAGGTCTAGGGCAGAAACAGGCATGACTGAAGAGACGGGGCCAGCGAAACTGGGGCGCGTCGTCCACCTGCACTTGGGCATGACCCGTCCCTGTCACCTGTGCCTCCACGGGCTCGAAGACATCTGCTGACGTGACCAGGCTCAGACTGCAGGCTCCAGAGCCAGTCTCCGCAGAGGGCATCCCTGCCCCCATGTGCGGTAAAGACCTCAGGGCAGCTTGAGTAGGTCTTGCTCTTCTCAGGAATTGATATGTTTATATTCAGGCATGTTTTAAAAAAAAGCTTATTATGGCACATTTAGACTTCAAAGATTCCCAGACCGTAAGCTAAATATATATTTAACTTTTTTTTTTTTAATTTTTAAAGTCACATTATTTAATCGTAGATTTAAAAAGTGGCTTTAAAATTATCCCTATCCATTCCATAATTACATGCTCTGGATAAGAGCCTGGTTCACGGCCAAAATCCCCAGAGGTTGGAGAGTGTGAGCTTGGGGACACAGAGAACAGCTAACTATGATACAGCTTGCCTTTGTTTTTTCTTGAAAATACCACGGCAGTTAGCTAATGTTAATGGAGCAATCACTGTCCGTATACTATTTGGTTTTTTTAAATTTACCTTCCTTCCTTTCTTTCTTTTTCTTTCTTTCTTTCTTCCTTAGTAAAACTATCTCTGCTGATGCCTTTGTAGAAAGACTAGATTCCTTTGTAACCCCCGCTGCCTTTTATTACGGGGTGTGTGAAAATAAAGGAATAATACACAGGAATGAAATCATGCAGTATTACCCTGGAGCCATGACTCATGGAAAAATGATAAAACTCATCCAAGAAGAGTTTAAATGAAAATGGTCTTCACATAGTCATTAAATGAATGAATACATTGATCCACAGCAAAAGGAAAAAAAGGGATTCCAAGAAGGTGACTTAGAGAAACACAAATTTGGAAATGATCTCAAGAGTTTTATACTATCAGTGATAGATAATATCCTAGAATTACCTGATCATGGGAGACGCTCCAAAAAATTAAACTAGCGTACATGCCACACCCTGCGTTATCCATGTTAAGAATATCCCCTGATAGGGACTTCCCTGGCGGTCCAGTGGTTGAGACTTTGCCTTCCAATGGAGGGGGTGTGGGTTCGACCTCTGGTCAGGGAGCTAAGATCCCACATGCGTCGCGGCCAAAAAAACCAAAACATAAAACAGAAGCGATATTGTAACAAATTCAATAGAGACTTTAAAAATGGTCCACATCAAAAAAATCTTTAAAAAAAGAAAAAAAGAATATCCCCTGACTTAATCCTCACAACAGCCCTGTGAGGTTGGTGTGATTTCCATCACTATGGATAAAGAACTACTAAGTCAGTGAATTTAATTTGTCTGACCTCACGCAGTAAGTGGTAGGGCCGAATTCAAACTGTTATGTCTGATGTCAGGACATTCTAGAAGGTAGTGAGTTATGAGTTCTGTGAGTTATGTTCTACTAGTTTCCTGATGACGTTAAAGGTTTGAGTTGAAGAGACAAGATAATCCATCAATCAATCAATATAAAGAATGTGCAGAAGGCAAATATGCCTCAGTGACTACCACGCACTGAAAATGATGTTGAGACTTAAACACGCCCTTCTCTTAACTGTACAGCTTGTGTTATGATGGAATCTTCTCCTACCTCTTCCCTCCCCTTCTGACTTGGGCATCTTGTCTTTTGATCTATAAGCTATTGAATTAGAAAGCAGATGCCCTTCTGAAACATGGTTTAAAATAATCAAAATAATCATAATAAAATAATAATAAAAACAATAATCAAAAATAATCAAAACTCAAAATAACTTGATTGACATCTCAAATAGCTGTACCTTGTTTAACTGGAGGTCCTTCCTTGGATTAAGGTCGCCACAGGGCTTATCTAATATGTGATAAAGTCACAAGAGCATTTATAGAAAATGACCCTTCATGGGGAAAAGGAGATAGGCTACCTTTACCCCCTTTATCTGCTTTCCTCCAAAATCGCAGATGTGGATATTACATCTAATAGATAAGTTTTCTTACTGCCCTTTTCTTCCTAACCTAAACTTGGGAGGTTTCCAAAGTAAATGCCTGGCTTTTTACAAATTGCCCACAGAAATAGCAGTTTTTCCTAGTGTTGATTTAAAAAAAAAAAACCCAAGCTGGCCTTTTGGCTTGCCGTGCAGAAACTCTGGTTCTCGAAGTTTTAAAGAGTTAAGAGACTAGATGGAATGCCTTGGGAATGTTGGCGCAGAGGCTGAAAATCCATCCCCTTTGTTTCTCACCCTGGATGGAATCCCGGAACCAGGAGCACAGTGATGACTCCGGGTTCACGTTCTTCTTTAAATTCTGTTCCGATGTGCGCCGAGAGTCAGCCGGGGGTCCACCGAGGTCCACCGAGTACCTATCCACAGTGGGGGAGGCTTACCTAGTCCCTGGGGACTTCCCAGAGGCAGCGAGAAAACATTTTCATTTAGGAGCCGTTTGCTCATCCTTGAAGGAAAACAGTCCCAGAAGATTAATGAGGGTGGTGGGGAGGGAAGCCGGGGATGAGGACAAAGGACCAGGAGGAGACAGAGTTATTTGGATTGCATTTTCCTGGCCCGATGACATCTCAGTGACATTTGAACTTGGCGTTAGGAAAAGAACACAGCCCTGCGTGCATGTGGGTCCTGGGACCGGAGGGGCAGAGGCGGGGCCTGGGCTGGCATGGCTGCGGGGCCGCAGGGCTCCGAGGACCTGCTGAGAGGCTGGGACCGGCTGGTATGGGGCCTGACTTGCCGGGTGCTGAGGACGTGCCGAGGGGGGAACCTGCGGGTCCTGCAGCTGATGCTGAAACCATGGTGCATCTCCAGGGCTGTCTACCAGGTGGGACCCGATGCTCCTCTTCTGTTTCTTTGCAGCATGAGAAACCCATAGGGGATGGTGGGGAAGGGGTGTCAACTGCTGTCACTTGTGTATTATGTCCAATAAATAAAGGGAGGGGTTCGCTTCAGCTGGCATCTCCTAGGTGCCAGGCGCGGGGAGAGGTGTGTCGTAAGCAGGATCTAACTCAGTTTTCCAAACAACCTGATAAAATAGGCATTTAGGGCACCTTTTGGAGATGAGGTTATTGAAACTCAGAGAGGGATGTAAGTTGTTCAGAGTTACCCAGCTGGTAACTGACAGAGCCCTGTGATTTACACCCAAGTAAAAGATGAGAATGCCCTTTCCACAAATTCATGCCCCTCTCACAAGAGATGCTGTTTTCTCAAAGGGAGAGAGAGTGTGTGTGTGTGTGTGTGTGTGTGTGTGTGTGTGTGTGTTTGTGTGTGTGTGTGTGTGTGTTTGTGTGTGTGTGTGTGTGTGTGTGTGGTATAGAGGTGGCAACAAGCTGATAAGGGACGTTGGCTGCGCGGTACACGAGGTGAGGAGGGAAGAGCGCTGAACAGCAATATCGGGTCCCCATCCTGCCCATCCTCACCTCCCTCCCCTTTGGTGGCTCCCCTAGTCAGACATCCCCACACAGAATGTGAGAAAGCGGGAAAGTTTTCTGCAGGAGGGTGGCCCTTCTGAGTCAGTTGGCTGGGGATGCAGAGCTCTTAAAAAGAGAGAGACAAGAGAGTCTGCTTTCCCATCCAGACTGGTGGCATGAAGCCAGGGCCCTGCCGGCCACGGGCGTTTCAGTCCTGACAGCCCAGCCGAACCTGAGGAGAAGGAGCCAGACTTACTGAGGGGGGGGGTTGAAGGCAGATGAGCAAAGGGGTAGCTCTGCCCCTCCCTGGTTCTTGAAGGAAGGTGTCACTAGTTCTTCCTCCATTGATGCTTTCTTATAACGCAGTTGATTTCGCTGATTTAACTTGAGTGGCTTGGGTCCTCTCTCTTTGCTTCCCAGACTGCTTGAAAGCAAGCACGCACAGCTGGCCTTTGTATTTTTAGGCATAATTTGGCGTTGTAGAATTCTTTAATGAACCATAATGGCTAAACAACCCAGGACCGTGTAACCACCCTTCCCCCCAAGCCCTCCTCATGGAATGTCCAGACTTACATTGAAGGGACAGCTTCTTGGAAAACGCACCCAGGAGCCCTGAGTTGATTTTACAGAGGGGCAGAGTTCTTCCAGAATCCCCATTCCTTCTTCTTCTGCCCACGGGCAGATGGGATGAAGACTTTTCAAGTGGCTTGCAGAAAGGGTTGTTTGGTTTTTTTTTTTCAGAATTCTTGTGTCTGAAGGGCTCATACCCATGGTTTTACTGTAAACGGCAACTATGTCTGTAATAGATCATATATAAAAGAAACTTGAGAGAAGTCTTCTCAAATTTGACAACAATCTGGAAAGTCTACACAGTGTTTCCCATGACGAATTGTGAATCTGAAAGACTTCTGGAAAAAAAATCTCCCAGATGGGAGATTCAAGCAGTAACTATCATGGTTAGTTGGTCCATTTTTTTTTTTTTTTTTAAACCTTGGTTTTAGAGTCAGTTCTCCAACAGCTTGGTGTTTGGGGGTAATTCCTTAGTCCAGATTAGTCTGTCTTATTTGTTGCTGATTACGAATGAGTTTGGGGGTCCTGGCTTCTTACCTCTGTCTCCCCCTTTCTTTTTATCTCCTATTTGTCCTCCCTTATGTTTCATCAAGTTACATAAAAATCAAGATTCTAAATCGAGCGAGCAGGGTGGGCTAGCCCCACCTCAGGGGGGCTTTTTTAGGAACCTCCCTTTGTGTTACAAGTGTGTTGGAGAGAACACTGAATTATCGGACACCAGGCCTGGAAAACATTTTCTTCCTGCTTCAACCTCAACTCGATTCATCAGACACTTACTGAATAACAGTTGTGTGCCTGGCCCTTGGTAGGCACTTGGGACTCAGAGGCTAATTACACCTCATGCTTGTCCGTGGTTTGTCTCGGGCCAAGCTGCGCTGGTCAGCCAAGCCAGGGTGCCCAGAGGGCAGGTGCCTATGACCCACACAGCCTGTCTGCAGCCAGCAGTTAATCCCCGCAGGTGGGTCTGGAAAGCATTTGTGGAGGGGAAAGTCAGGACGGCAGGTCTAAACTAGTTCACTGACCGAAGAGGCCAGGTTGACCAGTTAGCTGTCTGCAGAGCCGGGCTGAAGGGCCTGGAGACCAAAGGGAAGCTGAAAGTAAACGGCAGCTGCACTGGACCTGGGTGAACTGAAGGAGTCCCAGATGAGACTTAGCATCTCCTGGGCAGCTTTACCTGCTCCCAGACCTTTTACCTGCCAGATGGGTAGGTTTTCCACACCAAGCAATTCTGACACTTAACTGCCTGGAGTTAGCACAAGTTCAGGTTAAGGGCTCAGGTTACGGACTGCCTCCACACTTCAGACACCAACCAAGCAGGGTTGGTTTAATGGGACACGTACAAAATACCAGCCCATCCTCAGGAGCTCACAGCCTCCTGGGGAAGAGTCAAGAAAACAAATTGAGTTTTCAAGGGAAAAACAGGAGAGTAACTAATTTTCTCAGGGAAGACTGTTCAGAAAGTCTTTTATTCTCTCAGAGCCTTTGCTTTCTCAATTATAGAGTATAGCTTCATAGCAGTATAAGGGATAAATCAGGGCATATTTGTGAAAGTGTGCTGTAACTATAATACTAAAGTATATACAAATGGGAAATGTTGTTTTTATTGAAGTATTGTTGCTGTACAATATTATATAAATTACAGGTGTATAATATAGTGATTCATAATTTTTAAAGGTTATATTCCATTTATAGTTATTATAAAATATTGGCTATATTTCCTGTGTTGTACAATATATCCTGGAAGCTTATTTTATACCTGATAGTTTGTACCTGTTACTCCCCCACCCCTATATTGCCCCTCCCCCCTTCCCTCTCCCCACTAGTAACCATTTGGTTGTTCTCTATATCTGTGAATCTGCTTCTTTTTTGTTATATTCAGTAGTTTGTTGTATTTTTTAGATTCTACATATAAGTGATATCATACAGTATTGGTCTTTCTCTGTCTGACTTATTTCACTTAGCATCATGCCCTTTAAGTCCATCCACATTGTTGCAAATGGCAGAATTTCATTCTTTTTTATGGCTGAGTAGTAGTCCATTGTATATATGTACCACATCTTCTTTATCCGTTCATCTGTTGATGGACATTTAGGTTGCTTCCATATCTTGGCAATTGTAAATAATGTTTCTATGAACATTAGGGTGCATGTATCTTTTCGAATTAGTGTTTTGTTTTGTTTTGTTTTGTTTTTCGGATATATACCCAGGAGTGGAATTGCTGGGTCATATGGTAATTATATTTTTAGTTTTTTTGAGAAACTTCCATATTGTTTTCCACAGTGGCTGCACCAATTTACATTCCCACCAGCAGTGTATGAGGGTCCCCTTTTCTCTACATCTTCTCCAATATTTGTTATTTGTGTTCTTTTTGATGATAGTTGCTTCTAAATCTTGGCTATTGTAAATAGTGCTGCTATGAACATTGGGGTGCATTATCTTTTCACATGAGCGTTTTCATTTTCTTCGGCTATATACACAGGATTGGAATTGCTGGATAATATGGTAGTTCTATTTTTAGCTTTTTATTATTTTTTTTAATGTACTGTATTCTTACCGCTTTTTATCTTGGGAAAAGTTCATCAAGAGTGCCTTTATTTACTAGTGGTAAGGTGATTAATGGCCATTTTTTTTTTAATTTATTTATTTGTTTGTTTTTGGCTGTGTTGTGTCTTCGTTTCTGTGCGAGGGTTCTCTAGTTGCGGCAAGTAGGGGCCACTCTTCATCGCCGTGCACGGGCCTCTCACTATCGTGGCCTCTCTTGTTGCGGAGCACAGGCTCCAGACGCGCAGGCTCAGTAGTTGTGGCTCACGGGCCTAGTTGCTCTGCGGCATGTGGGATCTTCCCAGACCAGGGCTCGAACCCGTGTCCCTTGCATTGGCAGGCAGATTCTCAACCACTGCACCGCCAGGGAAGCCCGAATGGCCATTTTTATGTATTTCGTTTAGGCAATTGTCTAAGGAAAAACTCTCTGTTTTCCTTTACTTTCACTCTGCTTTATACTCACAATGCTTCTGATGCCAGATGGGTAGGTTTTCCACACCAAGCAATTCCTACACTAACTGCCTGGAGTTAGCACAAGTTCAGGTTAAGGGCTCAGGTTAAGAACGTCCCCCACACTTCAGACACCAATCACAAGTCTCCAGTTTACCCACAACTTCTGGCTGACTTGGCTACAAATTGGAGGTTCCCACGATCCCCTCCTTGGATTTGGTCATTTGCTAGAACAGCTCACAGAGCTCAGGGAAACACATTTATCAGTTTATTACATGATAAAGGAGATGAGAAAGGATACAGATGAAGAGCCAGATGAAGAGATTCATAGGGCAAGGTCTGGGAAGGTCCTGAGTGCAGGAGCTTCTGTCCCTGTGGAATTGGCAGGCACCATTATCCCAGCACATGGCTATGTTCACCAGCCCAGAAGCTTTTTGAACCCTGTATTTTGGGGATTTTTGTGGAAGCTTCATCACATAGGCATAATCAGTCATTAACTCAGTCTCCAGCACCTCTCCCCTTCCCAGAGGATGGGGTGGGGCTGAAAGTTCCAAGTTTCTAATCATGGCTTGATCTTTCTGGTGACCAGCCCCCATTCTGAAGCCATCCAGGAGCCCAACAAGAGTCACCTCATTAGAACAAAAGACATTCCTGTCTTCCAGGAAATTCTAAGGGATTTAGGAGCTCTGTGTCAGGAACCAGAGTCAAAGACCAAATATTAGAACCGAAGATACTCCTAGTGCTCTTAGGAAATTACAAGAGTTTGAGGAGCTCTGTGCCAGAAACGGGGGACGGAGAACCATATATGTTTTTTTCTATTATTTCATAGCAATGTTTTCATGGTTTACAGTTTCTCCATTGGCTGAAGTGATGGCTGTCAGTCCCTGGCTGGACTTTTTTTTTTTTTTTTTTTTTTTTTATTTATGGCTGTGTTGGGTCTTCGTTTCTGTGCGAGGGCTTTCTCCAGTTGCGGCGAGCGGGGGCCACTCTTCATCGCGATGCGTGGGCCTCTCACTATCGCGGCCTCTCCCGTTGCGGAGCACAGGCTCCAGACGCGCAGGCTCAGTAATTGTGGCTCACGGGCCTAGTTGCTCGCGGCATGTGGGATCTTCCCAGACCAGGGCTCTAACCCCTGTCCCCTGCATTGGGAGGCAGATTCTCAACCACTGCGCCACCAGGGAAGCCCCCTGGCTGGACTTTTGATTCAATTGGGGAGCTTTTAAAGCAACCCATGCCCAGGTCTGACTCCTAGGGATTCTGATTTAATTGATCTGGTGCCTACATATGTATGTTTTTAAAGCTTTCTAGGTGATTCTATTGTGCAGTCCAGCTGGAGAGCCTCTGAGCTCAAGGAGGCTTATTCCACTGTCAGATAGTAAGCAGATGCTTACAGAAACCCCAAGAGGCCACATCTGAGTCACTGTGGGGGCCACTTTAAAAAAAAATATATATATATATATATATATATATATATATTTTAACATCTTTATTGGAGTATAATTGCTTTACAATGGTGTGTTAGTTTCTGCTATATAACAAAGTGAATCAGCTATACATGTACATATATCCCCATTTCTCCTCCCTCTTGCGTCTCCCTCCCACCCTCCCTATCCCACCCCTCTAGGTGGTCACAAAGCACCGAGCTGATCTCCCTGTGCTATGCAGCTGCTTCCCACTCGCTATCTATTTTACATTTGGTAGTGTATATATGTCCATGCCACTTTCTCACTTCATCCCAGCTTACCCTTCCCCCTCCCCGTGTCCTCAGGTCCATTCTCTACATCTGCATCTTTATTCCTGTCCTGCCCCTAGGTTCTTCAGAACCATTTTTTTTTTTTTTTTTTTTAGATTCCATATATATATGTGTTAGTGTACGGTATTTGTTTTTCTCTTTCTGACTTACTTCATGCGATTCATGAGATTAGTAGGAAGCACTAATAGAGATCAAAAGGGATTGTGTGACATCTAAGAATGAGGGTCACGAATAATGGTTTGATGAGGTTATCATGAGGATTAACTCAGTTCAAAAGAAACCCATTGCTTGGCACATAAGAAGCACTCAGTAAGTATTAGCGGCTTTTATTATTACAAGAATAAACATGATCACCCATGGTTGCAACTGTGAGAAGGGTATGATTTGACCCTTAGTGCAGCAGTGGCTTTCTCTAGAACAGGACTCAAGTGTGGCTCTGGAGGGAAGCCTTCCTCATTTCCAGAGCCCCATCCCAGTCTCAAAACAATGGCTCTGGCTCTGCTGGAGCCTGTCAGGCAATGCAAGTCTCTTCTCTGCAGGGACTTTTGTCTTCCTGAAGTGACTCTTCCTCCGGACTTCTTTCTCACAAGGGTTAATCATGGAGCCTGAATGTTATATAATTGGGGGTGAGGATGTTTTAAAAGAAAAATAATAAAAAATTATACAAACTTAGGTGTGGAAGGAAAATCACAACATGTTACAAACAGAAGAAAGGTGACAAATACCATAAGCATCATGAAATCCAAAATAGTAACAAATTTATTAATTAACTGCCTAATACATCTCTATTATACATTTTTTCCTACATACTTCGGCTGCCTACTCTTCCGTCTGTTCTTCACGAGGCAATGACTTTGTAATATTTTCTGTAGCAAAGGAAGAGAAGGAGAAGTTGGTCTTCCCTCTAACATGGCTGATCAAAATCTGTGTTTTTATTACTGTTAGTTTAGAAAGGTCTTGTTCAGATTCACAACTTGTCTTTGGAAATATTGGGCACATTTTTAGGATTGTCAAATTTGGAAATCCTTCTCTCAAGTTTCTTCTATGCATGATCTATTATCAAACATACTGTTTATAGTAAAACTACAATAACAGAGAGCTCTAAACAAAGGCATTCTGGAAAAATTCAGTTATGTTCTATTTCCTTTGATAAAGAAAAAAATTACATGATGCTTTTACAATTGCCTTTTTATATTATATACACTCCTGACAGAGACAACACTTTCACTTTTGACTGGGGGTTATGAGAACCAAACTCTCTACTTATAATTTTGCTGGTCTGTTGAATGGAAGATTTCTCCACAGACTAGGTTCTGGCTCCCTGCATTTATATATACATACTTTTTATTGAAATATAATTGATTTACAATGTTGTGTTAGTTTCAGGTATACAGCAAAGTCATTCAGTTATACATATATATACAAATGTATATTCTTTTTAATATTCTCTTCCGTTATAGGTTATTACAAGATACTGAGTATAGTTCCCTGTGCTATGCAGTAGGTCCTTATTGGTTACCTATTTTATATATAGTAGCGTGTATATTTCAATCCCAAAATCCTAATTTATCCCTACCCCCCTTCCCTTTTGGTAACCATAAGTTTGTTTTCTGTGTCTGTGAGTCTATTTCTGTTTTGTAAATAAGTTCATTTGTATCATATTTTTTAGAGTGTATATATAAGCAATATCATATGATATTTGTCTTTCTCTTTCTGGCTTCCTTCACTTAGTATGATAATCTCTAGGTCCATCCATGCTGCTGCATATTGGCTCCTTGCATTATAGATCTGATTTCTCCTATGTGGGGGCCACACACTTCCATAGCCAGGTGCTGTAAGATGTAGTAATAGCTGTGTAAGACCCCGGGCCCTGTACCTTCATGGGCAACAGAGAGTAAGTCAGCACTTAAGGGTGAGGATTAAGGCTGGAAACCATCCCTTCAATGGTATCATCCATTTCCATCTGTTCATAGATAGATGGAAATGACTGTGAACTTCATATGTATATATCCCTCTAAACCCAAACTACATGTATCCCAACTCAACTTTCCCTGAGCTCAATTCCAAAAAATACCTGTGACCATTCCAATGCTACGTGATCAAGATGGGAAGCTTAACAGAGGGTAGGTCAGTGCAGAAAGAGACGGTAGTCATAACTGATGGCAATTAAAATAGCTCCCTTATGCAAATATGGCTATGTACACATATTACTAGGTATCATCCCAAAGACCTGGAAAAGACCCCAAGAAGTGATGGGCCCTGAAGTTTAAGCTTCATTAGCATCGTGATGAATCCACCTTTGTACCCTACCACCCCACCCCTTATCACCAGTATGAACTATGGGAAAATTAAGATAAATAAGACCAATAACCTGAATTATTGCTGTGCCATAAATTGCTTCTGGCCCCAAAGATGGAGACCACATATGTAAGGCATATGGAGCCTGTTTTAGATTATTTTTTTTTTCAGTTGGATGTCATTCATTTTTTCAATTTTTTCATTTTTGGTCTATTTGTAGAAACAGTACCCTTCATGAGAGTTGTCAACTTTGTTTCTGTTTTTTATTTTCTGAAACCTGCTGAACAAAGCCCAAAGAGGAAACTTACCTGCTCTTCCTGACTTCAGGATATAAGCTGTAGGGAAGAAACTAGGAGTGGGAAAATGTCCCAGTGTACGTTCCCATCTTCTTCCAAGAAGTGTGATTTCTTACATTGTTTTAAAATCATCCATGGTTCACCCATCACTGCTTCTTCTAGAAGAAAATACGGACCAGTGGCTAGAGTGACAACCAAGTGTCAGGAATTTGGGAAGAGTCCTTTTTTTAATTATATAGAGTGGTTCTGACCCAATGTTCTGACACTGACTGTCTGTGGCCCACAGAACCAGGCCTACATTGACCTGTATGTACTGCATTTCCCACAAACGCTGCCAGAAAACAAAAACAAAAACAAAAAAATGACAATAGGCGAGCCAACAGAGGAGATTGCTTTATCACCCCAGGATGGGGTTTATAGTCACAGAGAATGATTCGTGCATTTTCCTCTTAGTAGGAATTGTGCTTCTGAAACTGAGAGGTTCTAGAAATAGGAATCATTTTGAAACTGCAACTTTATCAACTGTCTGCATGATGAGTTATAATGATATCAGTGGTAAATTCTCCTAATGATGAACATTCCTCTAAACGGGGATTGGGTTTGCAGTGATTCATTTGCATCTTCTAAAGCAACTAATACAACCAGCCTGGGACTGATGGATGATGCCTGATTTCAAAAAACATTCCCACATGTGCAAAGCTAGGCTTTGATGCTCAATTTGCTATTTTTGCTGTTCCTCTTTCATCATTTCATTCCGGCAATGTATGTTTTCCAAGGGCTGTGCTTTTCATATTATTTAGTGCCCACATATGGTACGGGGCTGAGCCTTTTCTCTGATGATCTATAACATGTGTTATGGTTATAGCGGAAAATAATAGACTTGCACCAAGAAGAACAATTAGCAAATTTATTCCGTTCCTTTCTACCTTTTGTCAAGTTTGTGCATTTGTTTGCTTCAACCTTTTCTGCCACTCATTATGGCTGTTGGTGCCTGTCAGTAAAGGATGATGTGTTTGCGTTTCTGCAGATGTGCTTGAATGTTACACACCCTGTGTTTGCAACAGCATTTTCTTACATTGACAAAGAATCACGTCTTTGCAATAGGACCATTCAAAACTCTTGAGTTTGCAAAACTCATTCTTGAATTTTCTAACAACATATTTACAAACAAAGCAGGAGCTCAGTTTTTACTTTGTTCAGAAAATATTTTTGAGTCTGACATGGGGTATGTTTTCATCCTTCTTGAAAGCACTTTCCTTGGTTCCAGTGAGAAAATAATACTTTCAAGGTTTAAAATTAGCTGTCAGTTACTACATCAAGCAACTCACTTTGGGCCAGTCCCTCCCAACATATGCTAATTTACTATGAAAGCATCGTGGAAATCAACTCAGAAGTTTTTCTTTTGACCAATATCACACACTACCTTTGAATAGTGAGGGCTTCTAAACTTCTACTCAGGTGGGGCTTGGAGACAGTAATCCCATCAGAAGGAGAGTAGCCAGTTTTTTGGTTAAATTGTACGTTTGTTTAGGGGTCTTTTGGGCTGAGGCTGATGGAGACTGGGGAATCTAATTTCTCTGCCATTGCCTAGAAATAATGATTATTTAACTAAATGGCAAGTCTTCGCCTAATCGCCTCAAAATGCCCTATTCTTCACAAAGTGGTGTCTTTTCAAAATCCCATCAATTGAGAGACAATTTTTTACACTTTCTAACTTCAAGAAAAACATACATGCATCTTTTTATAGTTTACAGAGTACTGTCAAGTGCATTCTCTTATTTTTGATTCTTGACACCAGTGAGAGGGGTTATAAATGAGAGTACCACATCAAGGCTCAGAGAAGTTAGTGGCTGGCCTCTTGTCAGGTAGGACTTCAGCATCTATGTTATCAACATTTGTTCTGGAGTGATGATCACCTATGCAAGTGCCAGCTGATTTCAAGGCGTCTCTTTCTACAGAGTGATTTGGGAGAAGATGGGCAGTAGTAGCTGCAGAAATCAAATATTCTAAATTATATTTTGTAGCTATACTAATAAATTGGGGTATGGCATATTTCTACCTCAGTTTCCTCACTAAATGAAGATTCATTCATTCACTCAGGTGTTTGTTCATTCATCTAACAAATAATTAAAGAACACCTGCTAAGTGCCAGCTATTGTGCTGAGTTCTAGAGATAGGATGGTGAACAAAACCAAACATGATTCCATATTTGTATAGAGATTATGTTCCACTGGGAGAGTTCTGACAATCATTCACTCAACAGTGCTAATATAATAATTATGCAAACTCATGGGAAATTAAAATTGGAAGTCAGTGCTTTGAGGACAAGGTACCCAATAGCCTAAGAGGGTTTAAGAGGAGAACTTACTTGTTCTGAGACATCAGGGAAGCCTTCCTGAGAAGGCAATAGATGAGCAGAAATCTTAAAGACAAGTGAGGGTTAACTAGGCAAAGGGGATGGGCAGAAATAACACAATGTACCAGCCCAAAGCTGCTGCAGAAAAAAGGAAGACAATTAGACTGAATTTGTTAGGCTTAACAATCATGCATCCTTATGTAATAAGTGTAATGTGATTTATATCATTTACAATAATGGTGACCATAGCACTTGACCACTGGTCGCTCTTCACGAGCCTTGTCCTAACCCAGCACTGGACCTTCTGAAAACAGCTGGCCTGTTCTGGAAGCCTCACCATCCAGCCTCAGCTGGAAATTTTCTTTATTCTCAAGGGTATAAGCTCATCCCCACACCAGATGGGTTCCTAATAAATGATGATTGTGCAATCTGATTATTTTCATGTCATGCTAACCTTCTTTGGAAGATGGAAACAGGGCCTGGGGTCTCTTTATCATCTTCCTAAGTTGGAGGAGAATTTCCTCATTATGGTTGCACACCCTGTATTTTGAGAGAAAACTTACATTGTAGAACTAGGTGGCAGTTCTGCCCTAAGGGTCCACTAACAATAACGTTTTAACTGTGGACAGTCGATTCATTTTTCTCAAAGGGTGCATGAATTAAAGTAAGTTGGGCTTCTGCAGTAGATACCTTGGAAATCTCAGTGACTTATCACAACAGCAATTTAGTTCTCACTCATAATATAAGTCCAACATGTTCTGGTTGCTAGACGGCCTTCCCCAGGATCTTTCAGGGTCAACTTGTGACTCATCCCTCCTCTAGGGTCTCAGTGACCTATTTATTTAGTAAAGAAGAACATGGAAGGGAAGCACCCCTGAGAGTTTTTCTAGGTCAGACCTAGAAATAGAACTCTTCCCTTATACTCACATCCCATTGGCCAGAAGGTGGTCACATGGCCAACCCCCAACCGTTAGGGATGCTGGGAAGATCAGGTGGACGGGCAGCTGGCCCGCCTATCACAAAGGGTTTAGGGCTTGTGCCCTGAGTCAGTGAATTCGGTATAAAATCCCAGTCCCCAGACCAAATCTTCTTATCCGGAAACAGAAATAACTCTATTTACCACTTACGGTCATCTTTAGGGTTGAATGAGGCATTATATATAAAATACTTAGACCAAGCCTGGTAAATAATACCAGCACAATAGATGTTAAGCCATTATTATTAATTTATTCATTGGCTACAAAATGAAAGCAAATGTAAAGGTACCTGAGCCTTTCGTATCCTCTCCTCTGAGAAATGAATGGGGATATAAAACAATATTCTTTAACTTCTAAAAGAAGAAAAAAATACTCAGTTTCCAAATTTGTACAAGACTATTCTTCATGAGCGTCCTTTAAGTTTCTAGGGGGAATTTAAGGAAGTCTTTTGACAGACAATTGTGTCAGGAAATAAGCAAGCTATGATCCAAGATTCTAAGTAGGCAATCTTGGTGTCTTAGGTAACGGTGGCCTCTGGGGACCCAGCGCTGAATGAAAGTCCCAAGGTTGGTGGTTCCTAGAAATCTGAAGGGCCCTCTGTTCTCTCCTCCCTGTGGAGCCAGGATCCAAGTGCGGGGGCTGCCTCCCCCACACCAGGCAGCTTTGTTGGTGCTTCCCTAGGCGAGCATTTGGTTTGTGATTTCCCTGTTTTGGGGTGGCCACTGTGGCTTTTGCACAGTGTCTGCTGGTCTGGGCCAAATACCCTGCAGTTTGCTTTCTCTCTTGGCCAAGCCCAGAGCACAGGGCACCACCACCCCCAGCATTTTCGGAGCAAGAGGATATCCTTGTTGCTCTTCAGCCCTGGGCGCCAAATTGCAGCTGACACCTCATTTGAGGGCTCTGATCCAGGCTTGGCAGCGGAAGGGCAGCGAGTGCCAGCTCTCACTGTATGCTCAGAGGCAGGCATGGAGGACCCCCGTGAGGCGGGTTTGACCTCCTTTAACACCTGAGGTTATATTTAGTTTCCTCCCGTGCCCACGAAGCCGTAGCTAAACCCCTGCAAAAAAAATTGGCTCAGCTGTGTGTCACAACCTGGCCTTCCTCTAAAAGGTCTCTGCAGGGTATTGAGAGCAAATCCTTAAAAAAAAAAATCCCAGCTTTTGAAGAATGCAGATAGACATTATCTGAATACCAAGGAGGGGGTTGCTGAGAAGAGACTGTGAGAATTCCAGCCCATGCTGTCTAATAAAATTCCCTTACTTAAGCCACTTAGTAGAATAAAATACTTGAAGTGCTGGGGAATCTTGTTAACTTAGTCAAGAGTAATCTCTTCTCTGCTGCTGAGGCTACATCTCAACCACCCAAGGAAACTACGTGTCTAGACTGGCGATAACTATAAAAGTAAAATAAATTGAAGGTGTTTGTTGAGTTCTGTTCCAAGCGCTTTACATATACATTAATTTTCTCCATGATCCTACAATGATTATCCCACTTTATAGGTAAGAAAAGGGAGGTTAGGTCACCCAGTTCAAGGTCACGCAGCTCGTAAGAAACAATCAGAGGCCAGATGTTTAGTGATTGTAGAAAACCCCTATTCACATACTGCAGCGTTAATCATCTACCACCAGGAGGTCCCTCCTGTTGCCACCCTTGGTTCCTACAGCCATTTGAGTGATGAGTTTCAGGTCAGCGTGGCATTGGCGTATGTGGTAATCCTTGAGATACGGTCCTTGGGTGGCCTTTCTCTCTCTTCAAAAACTCCCTACCGGCAGTTTCCTTGTTGCGTTCGGGATTGAAGGATAAAAACAGAGCTCTTTCCCATTGCCTGAAATCTAGTGAAATACACAACCATTTCTGCCTTTCAGCCTAGATGCTATTACTTTGGTCTAAGTTAGAGTTTTGGTTTTGTTTTTGTATTTTTTTTGGCTGTGTTGGGTCTTCGTTGCTGCTTGTGGGCTTTCTCTAGTTGCGGCGAGCAGGGGCTACACTTTCATTGTGGAGCACGGCCTCTAGGAGCATGGGCTGCAGCATGCGGGGCTCAGTAGTTGCAGCACATGGGCTCAGTAGTTGTGGCGCACGGGCTCTAGAGCGCATGCTCAGGAGTTGTGGTGCACGGGCTTAGTTGCTCCTCGGCATGTGGGATCTTCCCGGACCAGGGCTCGAACCCGTGTCCCCTGCCTTGGCAGGCAGATTCTCAACCACTGCGCCACCAGGGAAGTCCTAGAAATTCTTGATAATAATAGCTGACATTTATTTAAGGCTCCATATATGTGCCTTTCACATGTATATATTTAATCTTCAAGACAACAATATGAGAGGGTTCCATTATTGTCCACGTTTATACCTGAGGAAACTGAGTCACCAGGAGCTTAATGTCACTCACCCAAGGTCAAACAGCTGGTGAGCTGTGGAGCCGAGATTCAAACCCAGTCAGTTTGACTTCAGAGTTCAGAGTTTGAAGCACAAGGCACTGGGGAGGTCCCGTATGAGAAACTGCTAACTGCAAAGCTGTTTTCATGGAATCCTTGCATTATCTCCTTCTTGCTTCTGTTTCAGTTTCATGGTCACCTGTCTACAGCCACGTTAACCATAAGTGGAAATGTCCCTGCCTTGTTTCATTGTTGTTTTAGTCAGTCATCACATATTTCTTGATTGGGGCAGGGTAGCATGGCACTGATGGAACCCTGTAGCTCTAGGGCTGAATCTCAGTTCCAACATGTAATAGCTGTGCGATCGTTATCTTGTTACTGAGCTGCAGTTTCCTCCACTGTAAAATGGGGTTAAATAAGACCTCAAAATTGTGTCGTCGTGAGTGAGATATTGACATAAAGCTCTTAGCATCCATCTGGTGGGAAGGAAGCATTCAATAAAAGGTAGCCATTGCCATTGTTAACATTGCTGTTTTACATTTCAATCAACAAACATTGACTAAGTCCCGTGCCAGTCAGTGTGCTAATACTGAGAGAAGAACAAAAGGCTAGGTTAAGGCATTTGCTACAAGTTTCAAAGCAGCCAGGTAAATCAGTCAGGTAAGTAGTGAAAAGATAGCTAGGGATGTGTGGCAGTAGGCGATAGATGCCAAGTGAGAAGTTCAGACAACAAATCCTGTTGGATTTCAGAGAAAGAAGGGACCAGGGCTCAGAGCAGGATTCAGGGAGGAAGACAAAGACCAGACAGGATTTAGCAAGGCTATTGGCGAAGGGAAGGTTCCCAGATAGAAAAATTATTGCAAATATGGGAAAAGGTGTGAGAGAAACAACATCGGATGTATTCACAGTTACCATATATGATCCACTTTCTAAGTGGGGCTTATAGTACAGAGGGAGAGAGGGAGAGCTGGGGGCCAAAGAGATACAAGGACCAAAACAGGACTGAATGGAAGGGGGAACTGAAGGCAGGGAAAAACTAGTGATTTGCTCAACCCCATGAATTAACACCAAGGATTCCCAATTTCCAGCCAGATTCTGAATGTGAGACACTGTGCTCTCCCCAGCAAAGGAGGGTTTACACTCCCTCCTTTTTCTTTAGACTCTGCTTATGATAAAGTACAAGCCAAAGAGAAGTGGAAAGGTTAATAAACATCAACAGTGAGGCAGTAGAGCCCCTCAGAAGTACCTGCCTATTTGTTGAATCTTTACCCTTCAAGACACACTTCCCTTCCCACCCGCATCTGTATAGAGGCAGAGAACCACCTCCAGAGAGAGCGCTGATCTTGTTATTCACCGACTGTTTGGGTTACCCTCTGATTCAGGGCCTGCTGACGCTCTCCATGACTTTCTAGCCAGTTGTTTAACAAGAATGTTCTGGATAAGCAGACACTCAGTTCTCAGGAACTGAGGAAGTACCCGGTGTGGCGGCTGGAGGGAGGCTCGGAGCTGAATGCAGAACTCGTTGTGAATCTCAGGTCTCAAAAATGCTCAAGATCTCCTGCTTTCTGCCCCTCCCAGCCGCTTGCTGAGGGCCAAGACTCAGAAGGAGTCCATTTGTTTTGTTTTTCTCCTCCAACCCTGTACTGTCCTCCAAATCATTATTGATGCTCAGGAATGCACGTCAATTCATTTGACTCTTAAAACTCACCGCTAAATCCATTTTCTGTGCCACTGGGAAAAATACACAGCCATACAGCCACGATTTTTTTCTTATTTTTTCAGCTAGTAATTTTTTTTTCCAGTTTTCTTGAGATATAACTGGCATATAGCAGTTTAAGACATATAGCATAATGATTTGACTTACACATATTGTTAAGTGATGACCACAGTAAGTTTCGTGAACATCCATCATCTTGAATAGATACCCCCCAAAAAGAAAAAACTCTTTTTCCCTTGTGATGAGAACTCTTGGGGTTTACTCTTTTAACAGCTTTCATCACCATACAGCAGTGTTAACTACAGTCATCATGCTGTACATTAAATTACATCCCTAGTATTATTTATCTTATAACTGGAAGTTTGTACCTCTTGACCACCTTCATCCAGTTCTTCCCAGCTCCCACCCCTGCCTCTGGAAACCACAAATATGATCTCTTTTTCGATGAGTTTGTGGAAGTGTTGCTGTTGTGTTTTTTAGATTCCACACATAAGAGACATCATACATTATTTGTCTTTCTCTGCCTGACACACTCAGGTCCACCCACGTTGTCACAAATGGCTGGATTTCCTTCTTCTTTATGGGTGAATAATATTCCATTGTGTATTTATACCACAACTTCTCTATGTATCCATCACTACAGAAAATTCGTTTGTTTCCATGTCTTGGCTGTTGTAAATAACGCTGCAGTAAATATAGGAGAGCCACTTGTAATTTTCGATTAGCATCATGGCGTATCTGAGATGAGCAGGGACTTTGCTGTCAGACTGATACAGGTCCAAATTATCTGTCTCCACCAACTACAGGTCCATCATCTACCTGTTGCATGAACTTGGCAGGCTTCTTAGTTGTCACGAGCCTCGGTTTCCTCTTCTGTAGAATGGGGGTGAAAATCAATTTCTTGTTAAGATTGTTTTGAGGATAAGATAGCCTACCTAAAGCCCTCAGCGTATTGTATACGCATACGAGATGCTCAGTAAAGGGTAGTCATTCTGTTATTAATCTTTCATTTGTCACTTAAGCACTCATGGAAGTCTAGCTTTGCTAGGAAGGCCCTTTGCAGCAGCTGTAGAGATAAGTGTGAAAGAGCTTAAAATAAAAACCACCTTGATGTTTTTCACATGCATTACCAATTTCAAACCAAGAGTGGGAGAGCCTGAAAAATATAGAAATATACTTTTGACGTACTGCGTTATATATAAGAAATATGTTCTTCTCCCAGCATTGATTACTAATCAATACCCACCTTCCCCCCAATTGTGCCTTTCTGGAAGGCTGGGTATCTCCATGAATGGAGCATGGTTTTTCTGTAGGGCCTTTAATACACTAGAAATTCTAAAACAAAGTAGACCTCGGCAGGGCACTGGGTCCATGTCGGCAAGTAAGCCTGCCATCAGGCAACACCGCTGCTATTACAATGTGTTTTTAATTAAGGAAGGAATTGTAACGCCAGACTTCAAGGGTTAGCTCCTAGCCCCACATGAAAGCCCATGGGCTAATAGTACCACTCATCTGGGAACAGGTGCCTGGAGCCAGAGAGAGCTTTCTTCACTCCTGCGGTATTTCAGCCTCACCAGCCACCAGATTCTTCTTCGTGCGTTTACACCTCAGGAGCTTGGGTCAGAAGAATGATTAAATAGCATTTAGGAGCAGAATTATTCCAATTGGGTAGAATGACTACCTTACACAACTGAATATGACGTATGCTTTGCTAAGATCCTGTGACGTTTGAAAAATGGAGCAAGTCCAAGAAAGAAAATCATGTCAATGGCTAAAAGAATCAAAGTCAAGGTCCTTTATTAGGAGAAAATGCGAATTGCTTTTAAAGACAATGTGCTGATGATTTCTAGCCTACCTGCGACCTAAAGTATCACAAATTAAAAGGGTAACAACAGAGTCAAGATAGCGTGGAGACCCTGCATTTCACACGGTCGCTCTGGGTGGGTTTGGTGTGGAGTTTTTTACCCCAGTGTGCAGGTCCGTGATATACTCCAGGTGTGACCTTGGAGGAGCTTGGCTGATGACCCCAGCCAATCACACAGGCTGCCAGCAGGAGGGGATGGGGGTGTCCTGCCATGGGACTGTGACACCTGTGTCTGGGCGGGCTCTGGTGGTGCAGGGACCACGATTCTCACTTGGAGACGCTTTCCCATTACATGAACAGCCAGAGCCACGGGGCACCATAGGAAACTGATCAGAAAGAGGTCTCTCCTTTTATTTATTTCTGTGCAAACATATCCCAGCCCAGAGAAGAGCAGTGAGACTTGGTGGAGAAGTGTAAACTGCACACATCTGGGTCTGTTTCTGCCCTGACCTCCTAGCACAGCGCTAGATCATTCATTTTTGCTCCTGATTTGATTTTCGTAAAGAAAGAATGAGGATGGGCAGCTGCCCTGTGGTGATTCTTTGCAAAGTGAACTTCTTGTCTGATTATGCTAGGCTGAGTTCTGAGGTTTTACAAAGGGTAAAAATAGTTGATACTGCCAGGGTAGTGACAATACGTAGTTCTTTCATTTCTTAGAGGAAACATGCCATAGCTCACTTTAGAATAAAAAGGGAAATGTTGCACATGTTACAGGAAAACGTTCACAAGGTAATGGTATGTGGGAACAAAAATAGGATATACAACTCTTCAGGCACAGAAATTCCCATTTCCCAAAGAGAACATCTATGTGGAAAAGTCAGGTGAAAAACGCTGTTATCGCAAAATTGGGATATCCATACTTCCCATATGTCAGGCAGGAGGCGGTGTGTTCTCAGACGTAATTTTATCTTCATGTAATTCAGTCCTCACCACAGTGCTGCTAGGCAGTGGCTGTTACCACCATCTTCATTTTACGTATGAAGACGCCAAAGCTTTAAAGTTTATGTAATTTGCGAGGGTCCCTCAGTAAGAAGTAATAGAACCAAATTTGAACCATGGCAGATGTTCCTGGAATTCACGCTCTTAAGCCACCGTGCTGTAATATAACAGTTATTTCTGGGTAGTGGAATTACAGATACATTTTCACTTCCTTCCACTTTTCTGTGTTTTCCATTTTTTTTTTTTTTTTTTTTTACGGACAGCACATATTACCTGAAAAATCAGAAAACAAACAGCATAAAAAGAGGGGTGGGTAACTATATACGTTGTGGGGAAAAAAAATCTTGCTTCATCTAAGAGATGTTAAATTAAGCCAGATTTAATTGGTTCTAAAGTGAGCCACTTCTAATTTAAGATGAAAATGTTAAAGAACATCTTAACTCCAAAACATGGAAAAGCAAAGAGAACAGCTATTCTCACCTATCACTCGTCTGTAAAATTTTAGGTCCTAGTACCTGATCATCCTTCATGTTTTCCCACTGATGAGGATGACATTCCCCACCCCCAAACTTGGCTAGCTGAATCCCTTCATTTGTACTCTTTTTCTCCTTCTTCTCTCACCTCTTTCAGAAGGACTTCGCCTCTATAAACTCTCCTCTGCTTCTTTCATCTTCAGTGTCTTCTGAACACTGGTTTGGTTTCCTCCCGGTTTACACTCAAACTGAGATCTCCCCGTCTAACCTCAGAAGTACATCCTCTCAAGCCGCCACGATTCCAAGACAGCACACTAACGCTGTCCTCCCTCCTCTGCTAGCCATCAGGTGGAACTCACTGCTCCTAGAGTCCCCTGCATCCTCACCAAGCACTTCCTAAGCCCTTGTGATCTTGGCCTCTGCCCCTCCTGTCCTGTTTCTCTCAAACATCACCACTGACCACCTGTTGCATCCAATGCCAGGTTCCCACCCCCCTCAATGTGTCTGTAGCTTTCATCACCTTTTCCTTGGAGGCACTCAGCACCCTTGGCTTCTATCCTCCTGTGCTATCCTCCTCCCCTTCCTTCTCAGCTTGCATTGCCAGTTTCTCTTGATCCTCATTCCATCTAATGGATAAACCAAAGATCAATTCTCAGTCTTGTTTTATTCTGTCA
The DNA here is from genome assembly GCF_965194825.1 of Balaenoptera physalus. Lineage (NCBI taxonomy): Eukaryota > Metazoa > Chordata > Mammalia > Artiodactyla > Balaenopteridae > Balaenoptera > Balaenoptera physalus. The sequence continues at coordinate 172,046,479 of NC_138883.1, read as the reverse complement.
CTTTGAATCTCAGCCTTTTTTTAGTGCTGCATGTTCATGGCATAGTTTATTCTTGACTCTCAAGGATATATATGGGAAGCTTACATGCTATTGGGCAAGAAGGATAATAACTAAACAAATAAGCAGGATAAGGTCATCAGGAAGGACTTCCTGACCTGGCATCTGAGCTGAGACCCAAACAATGAAAAAGAACCAGGCAAGCAAAGTTCTAGAAGAAGAACAGAGGGCAGAGGGAAGGGCAAGTGCAGAAGTCCTGAGGCAGAAACAAACTTGACCTGTTCTAGGAAGAGAAAGAAGACAGGATGGCTAGGGTACGGTGAGCAAAGGACAGAGCAGAAGAAAGGTCGGATGGAAGGGTAGACTTCTCCATGAAATATTAAATTTCTGCATCCCTAGGTTGCTTTATTATTATCATTATGCCTTCAAACAGCATTGTTTACAGAATGTCTCACATCTCCTACAGGAGGCATCTCAAGTGAGAAGATCAGATCTTACTTATTTTTCTATCATCTCCGGCCCTAGATCAGCACAGTATTAAATTAGTTGAATTTCAGTGAAGGAGATAAGAGAAGACAGAAATGAAATCTGCTCAGATGCAGACTTTCCCCAAGTTAAAACCAGTCTTAGAGTCACTAATCAAGATGATGCCAGAAATAACATCACACTGAAACATCAGTAAAATTCAGCCAGAACAACTAAGGCAAGTGTCCCCCCTTTTTGTTGCGTCCTCCTGGCTGGGAATTCAGCATCCCTCAAAGCCACTCATCTGGGGCAAGATTTTAGGGTGTGTGCCTGTTTTTCATCTCCGTAGGACCAGCTGTGGGTGGAGGAGAATTCCTCACATGAGATCAGGTCACACTGCATTAACCCAGGAGACTCTTTCCTGGGGAAATCGTCTACATGTTGCAAAGTTGGTAACACTGCTAATTAAAGAAACATTTTCTGAGATTCTGTGATCGGTCATAAGAAGTATTGACTCTTGATGACATGGAGAATGACTACCATCTCATTTCGTGCATTCCGAAGAGGAAGATACACAGATGTGAATGTCTGTTCTCCCTCCCCATCGCTTCTGAAACGAGACGCTGAGAAATCTCAGTGGCGTAGGGTGCAGCTTGGAGTTGGAAAACCGAGTGTAAAGGGAAAACACTCACATTGCCCCTCCACTCTCAGGACTCTGCTACAAGACTGCTTCACTCCTGACTCCAGAAGTGTGGATTTTCCACACATCAGGCAATTCTGTGACACCAGCTGGCTGTCCTGCAATTTAACACAATTCTGAGATTGGAGATAGCATCAGATCTCACAGGTTAAGAGTTCAGTCCCACAGGACTCCCCCCCCAACCCTTTTCAGATGCCAATCGCAAGTGCAGGTTGTCACCTGTGCATTGACCTACTGGATGTCAGAAGTTCCCACCACCCCCTCCTCAAGTTCTATTAATTTGCTAGAGTGGCTTACAGAACTCAGGAAAACAGTTCACTTACTAGATAACTAGTTTATCATAAAAGGATATAACTCAGGAACAGCCAGGTGGAAGAGATGCATAGGGCAAGGTATGTGGGAAGGCGCGAAAACTTTCCATGACCTCTCTGGGCACCACCTTCCCAGCACCTCCCCGTGTTTACCAACCCGGAAGCTGTCTGAACCCCGTGCTTTGGTATTTTTATGGAGGCTTCAATAAGTAGGCATCGTTGATTAAATCATTGGCCACTGGCGATTGATTCAACCTCCAGCCCCTCTCCCCTTCCTGGAGGTCGCAACCCTCTAATCACACAATGGTTTCCCCTGGCAACCAGCCCCCGTCCTTAGGGGCTTTCCAAAAGTCACTCCATTAACATAAACTCATATGTGGCTGAAGGGGCTTGTTATGAATAACAAAGGACACCTTATCACTTAGGATATCCGGGGGTTTTAGGAGCTCTGTGCCAGGAACAGGGTTGAAGACCAAATATATATTTCTGATAAATCACAGTATCACACCTAGGTTCAGTTATCGGCGTGGTAGCAATTATTAACTGTCACCCACTCTGGAACTCAGTGTCCTTGTCTACAAAAGTAGGGACTTATAAAATCTACCCAATAGAGTTGAGTGAAGATCACTAGTTTGTGAAATTGCTTTGTGAATCATAAAATGTCTTACAAAATTTAAGTATGTTTGAAGCTTTTGAAAAATCTTGGCAGTATCGATTCTGGTCTACTTTGTGTTCCTTTTGATGAAATCTGGCCCTGGACATGAGCTGCTAGGACCCATGCTGTATTTCCCAAATCAGGGTGGTGAGTACAAAAAGAAAACTCCCCTTGAAGTCATGTATTAATTCACGTGTGAACTAAATTGCTGTGTAAGTAAGCAAAGCTCTACCTACAAAAAGTAAGTTTTAGAAAATGCAAGCAGAAAACCTCTCATTCAGAACATGATGAAAGTTCCTCTCACAAATCCCCCCTTAACAGGGTCAACAACTTCTTTACCCTGGGTGTCATCATTCACCAGAACGGTGCAGTTTTTGCCAAAGATCAACTAGCACTGACACACTGGAATCACCCCAAGTGCATAGTTTATCTTAGGGTTCACTCTTGGTGTTATACGTGCTATGGGTTTAGGCAAAAGTATAATGACATGTATCCATCATTATAATATCGTAAGAGTATTTTCAATGCCCTAAATCTATGCTCTGCCTATTCATCCCCACCCCCAACCCAAAGAACCCGATCTTTTTATTGTCCCATAGTTGTTGGCTTGCTGGTTGTTTTCCTATAATCATTATAGGCTGTCCATGCTGATATTGGGCGGGAGGGGGGGAAAGAAACCAAAATGGTCTTTTTTTTTTTGCCTTTTTTTTTTTAATTGAAGTGTGGTTGATTTACAATGTCATGTTAGTCTCATGTGTACAGCACAGTGATTCAGTCATTCTTTTTTAGATTCTTTTCCCTTATAGGTTACTACAAAATATTGAGTGTAGTTCCCTGTGCTATACAATAGGTCCTTGTTGGTTATCTAGTATCTATTTTATATATAGTACTGTGTACATGTTAATCCCAACCTCCTAATTTATCCCTCCTACCAACCCCCTTTCCCCTTTGGTAACCTATGTTTGTTTTCTATGTCTGTGAGTTTCTTTCTCTTTTGGAAATAAGTTCATTTGTATCTTTTTTTTAAAAGATACATGCTGATTTTTAACTGATCACTTTATAGCTCAGCCAGGAGAAAGGTAGTAAAAGAAAAGAAGTGCAAGTTGGAGGGTGTAAAAGAAAAGATGAGAAAAAAGACTGGATTCTATTCCCATGGTAAAGTTCCATTAAAAAGTGAGTCAGCGGCCACTAGAGTCTGTGGAGGGACCCAGGGGAGATGGAATGCATTCCGTGAATAAAAGACACATTTATGTGACTTGGGGGAAATGAGGGAAACAGACAAGTGACTATTACACCAGAGCACCTGGAATCTTTGCAAAGATGAGAAAAAATTTCCCCTGTCCTAAGACACCTCTGGCATCAGCTGGTTTCTGAGAAGGAAGAGGTAGAGCAGGGAATTCTGGGTAACCAGCGCATCTCAGCTTCCTGGTTCCAGCCTTAGACCTTCAACCCATCAAATGTGTTCATTGAGTTCAGGGAAGGACTTGCCTGGAAAGTCCAGCTGAGTTTGTTCTTCTAGCTCTGAGCTTCAGGAAGCATCCATGTGTGCCTCTGATTTCACTGGCTATCCCAGCCTCCTCGTGGCCAGGCATGCTGGGTCAGGTTAGGGCTACCACCAAACAGAGTTAAAAGCAGATCGGATCCCTTCCTTTGCCCGTTTGGATCCCAACTCATCATTGTGGGACCCAAAATTATTCCACACCTGGGCAGTGCTATTTTTACCTCCCTAAACCACTTGGTGTATCGCTCTGAGAGTTGGGAAGGCAAATCCTGAGGATGTGCAAATAATGCTCGGGCTCTGATTTATGGCTCTGGTTTCAGCCAAAGGAACGTAAAATTGATGCATCTAACCTGGCCTGGTCTGGCTTCTTCCTCGCAGACTGGAGAAGTCAGCAAAAAAATGGACTTAGTTGCTGCTGATACCTGGATAAGGAGAGAGAAGCAACAGCCAAATGCATAGACTCCTGCACTGTTTAACTGTGGAGGAGGCAGGATTTCTAGGGCTGACCCTGGATATATAATAGAGCACGCTTTATTGAACTACTTGTCACACCGAGCATGAAAATTCTCCCAGCCCAGTTTATATAACGTACTCTTCCAGAGGCGGAAACCGGTTTGAATTTGAACCTCCCCAGAGCCCTGCCTGGCAGATTTGCAGACAGCGGTGCCCATGAGACATCTCAAACTTTACAACTACATATTTAAGCATTTATGAGACTTGAACTGTGTTCCATTAAAATGAAAAAAAAAAAAAAAAAAGAAAAGGAGAGAGAGAGGCAGAGGAAAAAAAAAATCCTGAGACTTCCAGCAAGGGTAATTAGCCCCAAATGTTTCATAAAGGATTTGATAGCGTTCTGGTTTTAAGTTCCTTTCCCAGGTCTGTTGTAGGAGGGAAAGAAAAGAAAGGAACTTATGAAAAATTCACCATTGCTTTTAAAAAAAAAGAAACTTGTAGGACCAAACCAAGCGGCCAGACCCATATTTAGGAGGGACCTAACCACACAGACCTCAATCCCAAGGTAACAGATTAAAATTTTACCGATCAGAAAATATTTAAGACATGGAGTTGGCAGTTTTCATCTGCCACACCCAGGAAACACCTTTTTTTTTTTTTTTTTTAAATCCCCTTGTGTATTTACTCTACATCTTGCCTGTTGGGTCTGGGCTTGGCTTTGCCCAGCTTCCCTCCAGCTCAGGTATATTTCTCAGCTGTTACTCTTACTGCACCGATGCTGGTAGAGAGGCATGAAGGGGCTGTAATAACAGAGATGCTCCAGTAGAGCCAGCGCTAATCCCCTGGCCAGGTGACATCGCCTAAACGTGGCTCTACCTCCCTCAGTGAGGGCCACACCACAGGACTGTCCCCAGCAGCCTGGGTCTCGCAAAGACTCCATGTTCCTGATTGGAGGGCTAAGGGTCTCTCTCTTCATGTTGCTGTGGGTACAGGCAGAGAGGGCACAGCACCAGGAGGTATTTGTCAAGCCTTCCCATGTCACAAAAGAAGCTTCCAGAGCAGTCAGCAGCTGAGACAGCACTGGTCTCCAAAAATCACTACGAACTTATAAACAGGGGAGTTTTCTGTCCAATGGCAGGGAAAACACCTTGAAGGTTAAGCAGATCAAAGAGTGGTGTGCTCTGTCACACTCTGCTAATGGGTGTGTGGTTCCCCAGCTCATAAAAGAGCCTCAAGAAATAAGCAGACCTCCCGGATGGTTTCAATATTCACCTGCCGGGGAAGGGGGTCCTAGACAGATGGCCTCTCCTGGTTTCTCCAAGTCTTTCATTCTATTGCCTCAACATGGAAGAAGCATCGAAAGTTCTTCCTGATGCCCCAGTGACACATGACCTTATCCCTTTCACGGCCACATGAGTTTGCCTGCCTTCCCACCTTACTTAGCAGGACCCCTGCTCCAGGCACCTCTGAGTCAGACTTTCAACAGCAGTTTAACCCACAAACATCAACCTACTGCCATATCAGGTATTTGGAAAGGCATAATAGCTATTTGGCTTTGGTATTATTTAAAAAGAATAAAAATTATTGGCTTTATGATTATGCCAAAAACATTACTTTTGGATTTAGGTCTGTTTTTCATCAAATTATCTGTTTTGATCAAGAGTTGGAGCTGGCTTTTGTGTCTTCATGCTGGACATTTTGCCATGTGAAAAAGCCCAGTTCTTCGCAAATGCCATAGAAATTCACAAAATGAAATATATAACCCATAGTTTTAGGATGACTTAACAGTGTTTTATAATTCACGAAATCCCCCCTCCCCAACTCTGTGTAAGATCAGACATTTTATGACAGAAACCACAATATATCTGCTTCTCTCAAGGCAAATAAAAGCAAAAGATACATCTTTTTTTTTTTTTAACCCATTCATTTTATATGGGAAGAAGTTTTTCTGTTTTTGCAGAAAATTCAGAGACCTCTGTAAAATTCATCCACATTTTTTCTAAGCATCACAGTCACAAAAAATCAAGCCGAATGTCTTAGCCATTTCAGTTTGTTGTAACAAAACACCGGAGACTTAATAACAATAGAAATTTATTTCTCATGGTCTGGGAAATCCAAGATCAAGGTGCAAGCAGATTCGGGGTCTTGTGAGACCCCCTTCCTGGTTCATAGATGGTCATCTTCTTGCAGTGTCCTCACATGGTGTAAGGGTCAAGGGAGTTCTCTGGGGTCTCTTTTAGGAGGGCACTAATCCCATTCATGAGGGCTCCACCCAAAAGCCCCACCTCCAAATACCATCACATTGGGATTAGGTTTCAAGATATGAATGGGAGGAGGGGAACACAAACGTGCAGTCTGTAGTGCTGTAATGTCCTGTACACTGTTCCAATCGTGGAAACCCAGGTGTGCCCTCAACCATCCTCCCTCCTTCCCTGGTGAAGCCTAGGTAGCCTGCAGGGAGCCCCTGATCTCTTTCAGATGCCTTCAAGCTGGACGTGACTTTCAGACTTGAAGGCATCCTGGGTTCACAGAGTTCAGCCTCAGCAAGTCCGCTCTCCTGTGAAGGGCACAGGGACACAGCATTGCAGTGAGACAGCATTGGAGAAGCCACGATAGCACGATAGCACTGGGGGGGTGGTGGTGAAAGGGAGACCTCATTAGTGCCTTTAATGAACCTTCCCTGGTTTCATTTGTGGCTGAATCAGAACCTTTCTGAGTCATTTACCCTGTCACAGAGCAGTTTTCAGAGCAGGTAACCATCCTCAGAAAGGCTAGGACTCCTCCATCCCAGGGAGATAGCAGTGAAAATGTACCACTGCCCAGAACGGAGGTCGCCGTGCTGGCCTGGGGATGCTGGGTACCTGCCCCTCAAGCTCACCTGAACAAGGGGCTATGGGTACGAGCTGGGCGTGCTGGCCTCCAACCTGCATGTCCGGTGGTCCCTCCAGTCTCTACTAATAGGCTCGGAACAGGGTCTAGTGTCCTCAGGGACCCCCTGGGGAGCAAGCTAGAGTCACCGCTCCAGAAGACCTCAAGCCTTTTCTGGGATCACCCTTTGCTACTTGGCTCTCCTCCTGTGGGCACCGCCCAGAAGCAGGGAGATTCCATACCGGGGCAGGATTGATCCTGCTGAGATTGCAGGAGAGGTTCCCTCCCTTCCAGGGGCAGTCATGAGGTCGCGGCCGCCTTCTCTGCAAGGGCAAGCACAAATCCTAACTGCAGTTCTACCGGCCTGAGCCTCTAGGTAGCAGAAAAGTTCCCCTAGGTCACCTACCACCTGAGATTCTTCCCTCACCTTTTCATTTAGTTCCGTTTAGTTTCACTCTGTGTTTCTCGTTTTTTATTGAAGTATAGTTGATTTACAATGTTGTGTTAATTTCAAGTGTATAGCAGAGTGACTCAGTTACATAATACATATATATGTGTGTGTGTATACATATATTCTTTTTCAGATTCTTTTCCATTATAGATTATTACAAGATATTGAGTATTGTTCCCTGTGCTATACAGTAGGGCCTTGTCGTTTACCTATTTTATATATAGTAGTGTGTATATTGCACTTTGTTTTTCTGAGCCTTAGTATGAGTGTGCCCTGTTTTGGGAAAGCAAGGCTATGCGTTTTCTTTTCCACTGGCACTTTGAACTGAATTTAATTGGACTCTTTCAACACGTGGTCCTTGGACACTGGAATGTTGAATTCTTGGTGTCTTTCTCCATCCTCCTCATGGGTTCATTAGAATCCACCCATCCCACTTTCTTACTTTGTTGTCAGTGGCACCATAGAGAACTGGTCCCATCCTGGCCTCTGACTGGCGGTGTAATCATTGACCCACTAACAACTCTGGCCCACAGCTTACTGGAGGGTAGGACTGAACAGCCCTAAGGACATTGCTGGGCTGCAACCTTCCACGAGCCTGTGGATAAGACAACAGGGTCAGGTCGTCTGGCAAGGCAAAATGGATAAGCCCCATCTTGTAGCTGTCTTCCTAGGGCATCAACCAGACCCTTCCCCTGGCAGTGTTCTCTTCCCAGCACTATCCACATCACGCTCCATTCCTCGATCCCTTCAGAATCCACCAGGTAAGAGAATTAACAGGGTGTGAAGAAGCGGAAATGGAGCCCTTTCTGCTCCAGACTCATAGCTTGAGATTGAGAAAGATAAGTATTCCCAGGGTAACAGATGGACATGATGCAGAAATCTAATTTTGACACGAGGACAGTTTTTTTTTAATGGAACAAGAAATGACATATATGGCATCATATTAAATGTAAAGGCTCCTGACTTTTTTTATATGAAATCAACACAACACTGAAGGATGTCCTTTCTTGGAAGTGGACCAGGAGTAATCCTACATTCTTGCCCCTTCCAACTACAGCAGTCTCATATTCATAAGTGGACACTAGGGAAGGCTTGCAGGGCTGGCTTTGGCCACAGGACTTAAAGAAACTGGCTGCCCATGGGACGAGTCAACCCATGACCTTGACCTCAGATGACACTGCTCTGCCTGAAATAGTGTCAGACCCACAGGGAAGGAAGGATATTGCTCATAACTCCTTCAGGCTCACCAAGCAAAACATGGGCGGTAGTAATAGTTCTCTCTTTCTAACTCATAGGGCCACATGGCTTGTGGTACAGGACTTCAACAAGTATCAAGTTGTTTTCCTGTAATTATTTCTATCAAAGAGCTGCACTGTTGCTTTGCCAGCACACTGGAAATGAATACCTTGGTAAGCCTTACAAGAGTGGATCCCACTGAAGTTTACAAAGTAACTGCCTGTTACTGCCAACTGCCTGTTAGGACGTGGAACCTTATTTTCCAACCTGCGTGATGAGATGGGAAAATCTTTTTGCTGCCAGGAAGGGAAATCTGTTTTAACGTAGGCTCTGTACCGACTCCCCTTGTGGCCATCCTGTTGAAAAGGCATGTAACACATTTAGAAGTTGTCAGGCAAGACACTCACTCTACAGCACGGTAGATCATTATTGTTCTTGGCTCCACAAACCCACTAGAAGGTTTTGTTCCATTCTATATTTAGTCACGCCTGCTATGAAGTTAAGAATACTTTTATATCGTTGACATTTGACACATAGACATTTTTCTGGAGGGACAAAAACATTCAAGCTCTCTTGTTAATGTTGGGAAAGTCCAATCCACCCCCCACCACCAAATGTGGCAGTTTCTAAAGTCAGAGCCAGGGACTAACCAGCCAGAAGTTTATATTACAAATAAATCCCACACGTTATGCCAGGGAAGTATGTCAAGAGGCTGACAGTGAAGCTGGCCAAGCCAAAATGTTTCCTGAAAAATTAGAATTCCCAAATAATGAATTACAACTTTTACCTGATGAAAAATAGAGGCAAATTGGGTTGGTAATCCGACAATAAAAAAGGACTAGGTCCAAAGCATAACGAAAATCATGTGGGTAAGAATTTTCAAAACCTCAAATGATCTCCAGGCTGGTTTCTGTCTCTAATCTCACTCTGCATTGATTAATCCCGCGAGACTGTGAAACATTTAAACTGCACAGTCAATACCGGAGTTGAATTTCCTGCAGCTGTTTCAGGGGGTCTCTCCTTCCCATGTAGCTCCACTTCCTCCAAATCCAGGATTTGCCAACCTGGACACTATGGACTTTTCAGTCCAAATCATTCTCTGTAGCAGGCGCTGTCCTGTGCATTTTAAGACCTTTAGCGGCATCACTGGTCCCTACCCACCAGATGTCAGTAGTAGCTCTCAAGCTGTAGCAATCAGAAATGTCTCCAGGGCTTCCCTGGTGGCGCAGTGGTTAAGAATCCACCTGCCAATGAAGGGCACACAGGTTCAAGCCCTGGTCCGGGAAGATCCCACATGCCGCGGAGCAACTAAGCCCGTGAGCCACAACTACTGAGCCCACGTGCCACAACTACTGAGCCCACGTGCCACAACTACTGAAGCCCGCACGCCTAGAGCCCGTGCTCGGCCACAAGAGAAGCCACCGCAGTGAGAAGCCCGCGCACCCAACTAACGGTAGCCCCTGCTCACCACAACTAGAGAAAGCCCACGTGCAGCAACCAACACCCAATGCAGCCAAAAATAAATAAATAAAATAAATAAATTTATTAAAAAAAAAAACCCACCACAACAGGAGTGATTTCTGAACACCAGAAAAACTTTCTCATATTGAGGGTCATTAATTATGACATATATCTGATAACAGGACTTTTGAAGGTCTTTAAAAATTCTATTAGAAGACTAGTGGGTAGTGGATGGTTTAGGTCAGGGCACATAAATAGAAGAGAATTTCCTTAAAGTCCTTTTTCAAACTTTCTGTTTACTTTTATATGGAACAGAAAAGATGTGAGTATACAAGAATACAAAGGAAAAGTAGATTATTTTGCAAGAGGTTTTTTCCTTCTTTAACTGAAGAACTGGCATTCAAAAAAAAAAGAAAAAAAAAGAAGACACCAAGAGTATGCTTCAATGAGAAACAGTGGAGAATGAAACTGAGAGATTAGTGGCTCATTCATAACAGAATATAATAGTTACAATTAAGAGATTTGCCTACTGGTAAATGTTTCAGAACACACGTGTTACTAACTGTTCCTCCATCCCTTTCACTGGAAATGGATTTACAGATTGAAGAGCTTTTTAAATTTAAATTTTAAGTCCCCGTTTTTTAATTTAGATTTTATTAATCTTCACCATAAATATTAATATATGGGCACCGATGCCCCAAGGGCCTCAGCGTAGCCTCTCACAAAGGATAATGAAGATCACTACTGCAGTTCACCAAAAAGCAGCGTGTAAAAGAACCTGACAATTTGCTACTCAATTTGAAGTAGGGCTAAAGCAGAAAGACAGCCCTCCTTCTCCACTACCACATTTAAAGTAACGACGCCCTAAGTATAAGTAGGATGTATTGAGAGGCTTGTCACTGGGTTGCAGTGGGAGGGATTTTGGCTTCCACTGTTTAACGAGTTCATAGCTATCAGCACAGAAACCTCAAGTTGTTTTTCCGTTTATCTGCTAACTATTGTTTCACCTCCCCTTTCTGCTTCACTAAGTACATTCTCCATGGGGTCAATTATTCCAGATCTTGCTGGAAGCACCTCTGTCATCCGGAGTCCCTTAACAATTCACCTGAGGTTTGCTATTAGCAAAATGAGAGCTCCTCTTTCCTCTCTCCAAAGAGGCATAGCTTCTGGGGATGGCAAGCATTTCATGCTTTCCAGGGATAAAGGGGGTTACCCGCCAAAAGGATTGCAAAAATGTCACCCCTGGAGGCCTTTTTCAACCTCTCGTTTGCTGTCAGGAGACTTTCCATCTTGCTGAGAAGCGAAGGCTCCCTGGGCTAGCCCAGCCAAGGTTGCTACCGCTGCCTGTCTAGCCATTGTCAGAAGAGACTTCAGCTGCATTTATTAAATGGATCAGAGGCAGCACAAAGAAATGTCAAAACAATTTATTTAAGGGGAAAAGCTTAGTTAACACATGAGTCTACAGCGTAAGTGATGAAAGCATAACAACAGGAGAATGTTTTTTTCTTTTTTATCAAAGTAGAACATAGACTTGTAGATCTTTAGAACTCAAAGCAACCTGGGCATCCTTGGTTCACCGCCTCATTTACAATGAAGGGCCATTCTCACCCCACCCACAAGGGCCATTCTCACCCCACCCACAGTAAGAGACTGGGTCAAGGAACCCCGTGGGGTGCTCAGATTCTAGCCCTGGGCCGTTCTTGCCTCTCCACCACCCCTTGGTGATTTAAAACTGTGACTACTATCCAGCCTGAAACAAGCTGAAGCTCTTGACTTTCCCCTAAGCTCATATGCTGATCCCTCCAGGAAGCTTTCCTGGATGTGCATGTCAGTCTTATGGTTATTTGTGTACCAGCAGGTCAGGGTAGGAATTATATCCATTTCCTTATATCTTGTTTGCAATGTCTGAACCCCTGGCTTGGACAAAGGAGAATCTATAGAACCTCTTTTTGTACAAACACATCTTCCTTTATTTATGCAAATCTTGCTGGGGGGTGGGGGGGGATGGTCAAAGGGAGCAGAGGAGAGAGGTGCATCCTGGATAGATCAAGCTGGTTCAGGGCACTTGGACTTGAGGGGCAGACAGACTGTGATCAAGTCCGTTTTTCCACTTAAAAGATGCGTATCTTCAGGGAATTCGTGTGACTTCCTAAGCCTCCGTTTTCAGTCTGTAAGAAGGAAGGGAACCTAAGGGACCATGCCTGGTGCGAGACGGCAACAGGGTGACAAAGTGCGAAGAGCCCAGCGTAGCCCCGGGCACGTAGGGGATGCTCAGGACAGAGCTCCCGGTGGCTCTTCTCTCCCGATGGTATTTGCTTCACTTCCCCTCTGAAAAACTCATACCAGAGATGATCCACTTGCTTTGACCCTTTGCCCGGAAACATAGGCACACTTTATATAAAGATATACTCACAACACATTGCACGCAGATCATCCGGGGACTTTCTGGAATACCATCCGTCAGTGGGTATCATTTCCAGAATGAGGGCTGCCGTTCTAGTCTTAAATCTACATAGTTCTTGTCATAACTTGATATCGAATTTTTTTTAATTTTTTTGAATTAATTTTGTTTATTATTATTATTTATTTTTGGTTGCGTTGGGTCTTCGTTGCTGTGCGCGGGCGCTCTCTAGTTGCGGTGAGCGGGGGCTACTCTTCGCTGCAGTGCACGGGCTTCTCATTGCGGTGGCTTCTCTGGTTGCGGAGCACGGGCTTTAGGGGCATGGGCTTCAGTAGTTGTGGCGCGTGGGCTCAGTAGTTGTGGCTCACAGGCTCTAGAGCGCAGGCTCAGTAGTTGTGGCTCACGGGCTTAGTAGCTCTGCGGCATGTGGGTTCTTCCCAGACCAGGGCTCGAACCCGTGTCCCCTTCATTGGCAGGCGGATTCTTAACCACTGGACCACCAGGGAAGTCCCCGAATTTTTTACAAGGTAATTATCATGTGGTCCATTTTTAGTTTCTCTGCAAGAAAGCCAAAATATTACTTAGCATCCTAGTCTAATGCTGTACTAGTCTAATGCTGTACATGTAAAAACATTCTGCAAGTGACTGACAGGAAAGAGGCAGATCATTTTATTTCAGCAGACGTGTAGAGACTAAAGCTTATACTCTGAGGAAGCATCAATATTTACTAACCAGATGTAAGTGGGATTATCTGCAAAGTTTGTTTTCCTCTGTCCTTTGGTTAATGAATATGAAAGGACAGTCAACTTCTCCAATTTTAAAAAGCATTTTTTTAAATTGAAGTATAGTTGATTTACAATGTTGTGTTAATTTCAGGTATACAGCAAAGTGATTCAGTCATATACATATACATATATGTATATATTCTTTTTCATATTCTTTTCCCTTAAAGGTTATTACAAGATATTGAGTATAGTTCCCTGTGCTATACAGTAGGACCTTGTTGGTTATCTATTTTATATGCAGTAGTGTGAACATGTTAATCTCAAACTCCTAATTTATCCCTCCCCTCCCTTTCCCCTTTGGTAACCATCAGTTTGTTTTCTATGTATGTGAATCTGTTTCTGTTTTTGAAATAAGTTCATTTGTATCATTTTTTTAGATTCCACATATAAGCGATATCATATGATATTTGTCTTTGTCTGACTTCACTTAGTATGATAATCTCTAGGTCCATCCATTTTGCTGCAAAGGGCATTATGTCATTCTTTTTTATGGCTGAGTAGTATTCCATTGTATACGTATACCAGATCTTCTTTATCCATTCATCTGTCGACAGACATTTAGGTTGCTTCCACGTCTTGGCTATTGTAAATAGTGCTGCAACAAACATGGTTTTCTCCAGATATATGCCCAGGAGTGGGATTGCAGGATCATATGGTAGCTCTAGTTTTAGTTTTGTAAGGAATCTCCCTACTGTTTTCCATAGTGGCTGCACCAATTTACATTCCCACCAGCAGTGCAGGAGGGTTCCCTTTTCTCCACGCCCTCTCCAGCATGTATTATTTGTGACTTTTTAATGGATGGCAAGGACACTTTGAGAGCCCTGTTTTTGCAGCTCTAGAAGTAAGCCTGTCTCTCCAGCAATCAGATGAATAAAGTGGATCCCCAGGTATTTGTTGGGGGAAGGATTCCAACTTTTCTCCAAATTCTGATGTCCACGTGTTAAAACGAATAGTTCCCTCCGTCCTGCTGACCAGCACAGTCGGAAGCTGGGTTGTCTGCACCTTAACTAGGATCTGTTCCTTGTTCTCTCAGTCCTTTGATTTGGATATAAGAAATCAGATTAATGCATCCCTAAGACTGAACTCCGTTTAGCTCTCTTCAAGACCTCCTTCCATATTTTTCACCACCCTGGATGCTGTCATCATCAATGTTTTTTAGGCATAGAACTCATATATTTTTTCCAAAGTGTGAAATTTTAATTAACCCCGCATACAGGTGCTTGCCAAATCCTGTAGTGCTTTTTTGGATCATGGCTTTTAGATATTCATTCATAACAGTTTTAATGTTACTTTACAACCTTGGATGATTCCGGCTGTTGCTGTTTTCTGCATAACAGTTATTGAGCTGTCAAGGATACTATATTTCCCCACACAGTTACATGGGTGATGTTTCTATATTTTGTTCCCAGAGTTCAGCTCTCCTGATGGTTCACAGAAATGAGTTTCTCCTCCACGTCTGTCTCACCACCTGCCTCCCCCTCATCTGTTGCCCAAGTCCCTGGGGATGCCAGGTCCTTTCTTTCTTTGCCCCGAGTACCCCTCGGAAAGAGAAGCAGAAGGTAGGCAACACACATTGGCCATGATCATCTAAAATATCAACAAAAACAATGAAACTTCTCCTTACCTTGAAAAACTGAAAAGGAACCTCTGTTGTTTTTTTTTTTTTCTGAAAGGGAAACTTTTAAACATAGACAAATCCAACCTTTAAAAACATCCTGTTCCCCTACTGCTATTGTCTGTATTGATTCCTTCCCGTTATGTTTGGAGTGTGACTTCTGTCCTGTATATAATTTAGAAACCATTCACTCTTCTAAATGCAGCCAGAAGTGTTCTTTTAATTACAGTGAATAAAGTCAATTACTTGAGTATTCACATGCCTAGATATTGCAATGTGTTATCCACTATCATTTTATATGTGTTCGTAATTTCTTCAGCTAAACTGAAAGTTCTTTGAGAATGTCCCTTCTGAAAATACACGGTGGGCTGGGATGAGTATAAGTTCAAGATGAGTCAAGGGTGTTGCCAGCGGCTAAGGGAGCCCATGCAACCTTAAATCTCATTCATAGAATCATGGGACCAGAGAGTGCGAGAAATTAATCAGACTGGCCAGCCCTCCCCATCTGGAGTGCAGTGTAGCCTCTGCTGAATCACCATCTAAACAGAACTTTGAGAACCTGTAGTTTGCTTAGAAGAGGTTTTCAGGTGATGAAGAGTCTGGAAACCATGTCTTTTGAGCAACAGAAAAAAAAAAGAAATGGAGATGTTTAGCTTAAAGAAGAAAAGACATAGGAAGGACGTGGTTGATTCGTCATCAGTTAAAATTAATGCATTCATTCAATTTTCATTAAACAAACATTTGTGGAGCACCTTCTGTGTACCAGGGAAGGGACACCACAGGCGAAAGAGAGGGACTGGTCACAGCTTTTGCAAAACTTAGAGTTAGTTGTGGGAGAACCAGGAGAAAAGGTTTTCCAAGGGGGCCGTATGGTTTGGTTAGGAACTGCTTCTCTACAGTCCTGTGGGCAAAAGAGGCTGTTTCTGTTTGCCTTACTGTTTCTTAATTCTGGATCCTTTCGTTCCTATTTAACTGCTTTTTTTTTTCTTTCTCAAGAACAGACAATTATGCTCGAATGGGAGATGTGTGGTGATTGGGGGTGATGGGGGTTTAGAAGCTCAGGCAGGAGCAGGCAGCCAGCACTCGGGGGTCAGAAAAGCCCATTCTGAGGAATAATGCGGTGAAAGCTCTGAAATGGGCAGGGGGAGGTGGGATTCATCAGTCAGCAGGTCCTGGGGGTGCAGAAAGGCATCAAGGCTGGAGGGAGACTGGATTTGGTCAGCCCTGCCTGGAGCCATCCCAGCCCTGAAGGGGTGAGTGGGGTGGCCTGAGCCTTGGTTGGGGGGCGTCAAGTGACCTGCATCCTGGACCTCCCTTGGTTTCAGTTTAGCTGTGGGAACTTGAGCAATGGCCCAGGCTCTCCAGGGTCTCCCCTTTCCTGGCCGCATATTGAAAGACTGAATTATCTCAAAACTTCTCTCCCCTCTTGACTTCTACACAGCTGCATCACGCTTTGGGTCTAAGATTAAAATGTTAGAAAGATTTCCCAGGACCAGTATCATTTAGGCAAAGACTAAAAAGTCTAGGCTCTGGGATTCAGTGGTAATTAAAGGGCCCGTTTACCTTATTACTCTTAACTCTGCCCTGTGATGTTCCATAATTAAGTGTTCTCTCACTCTGACCACATTTTTCCCTAAAGCTGAAATCCCTTTATCTGTCTCTTCCCCAACCCCCCACCCCCACCCCAACCCTTTGGGGACTATCTAGCAGGGATGCTCTGCTTCTGGCTGGATTTTACAGTTGATTAGAGAGAATCATCTTGTACACCATAGGAACAAACCGTGCCTCACTGCAAAACTATCCAAAAGCTGTTTACCAGCCTCCACGGCTGCAACTGGCCTGTGGAGCTGATGGCTTCCTCTCTGATTCCTTGGAAGGTTCACACAGGACAGGAAACTCCTGTGGCTTATCTAGCGGAGACCAGCATTATCAAACACTCAACGGGGAAGTTGGGTGGTGGCAGGAACTACCCTCTGCTCACTCAACACCTCTCTGTTAAGGTTCTCAGCGAACCGCACAAGCCACCAAATCCAGAGAACTGTCTTTGATCAAAGCAGCTTGCCGTGAGTGACAGAGGCAGCATCGACTCTGCCCTATGAAGTTAGCCACTGGGATTTTAGCCAGAAGTGCTCCCACCACACATAGTTCTGTGCACCCATAAGATCATCTCTGCCTTCTGACTAAGTTTGAAATGCCACATTATTACACGCATCTCTTCTTGATGGAAATTCAAAGTCTTTTTCTTGGAGAAAAAGATTAATTCTCACACTCTGTCCTGGCCCAGAATAATAATTATTATAATCATTTTGGCTAACATTTATTGCATGCTGATTATGCACCAGGCTCTGGGCTGTGTGATTTTCATGGAGTATCTCATTTCATCTCCACAACAACCTTATAAGGCAGTTTTGGTCCCCATTTAAGAGGTGAGCTAACTGAGGCACAGAAGGTTTAATTTAATTCGCCCTGTCAAAGAGCTGGGAAGTAGCATGGCCAAGACCCAAACCCACAGAGGCTGACCCCAGATCTTGCCTCTTTACCACTGCACCTTACTGTCATTTTGCCGGCTGAGAATTTAAATACCAAAGATTGTAAAAAGTGGGCATAAGTTCACATTTGGGACAATATCAGAAACTAGACCTCCAGCTTCGGGAGCTCTTGTCTCCTCCCCTCCTTTTATTCCACTCGTAGAATTAGGCTACGTGCCATGTGTTTCTCCATCTCAGGGTTCTCCTTCCATAGATGACCTTGTTTGTCATCTTCAGAAACTGGCTTTCCCTCTGGAAGCAACAACACTTCCCTGCTCCAGATCTGACCATTGGAAGCCTTAAAGGTGCATCACTCCTGTGAACAGGAAACCCAAGACACGGGCAGGCTTGATGCCAAGGGGGCTGTGCCTGGCGCTCAGGAAAGTCTTCAGCAAGCCGTCATCCTGGAGAACATATAAGGAAGTCTTCCAGACTGCCTCCTAATTATTCCATACGGAAAGGAACGGACTGGACAAATTGTGAACCATGGAGCTGTCACCGTTACTATAGGACGAGGAAAATTTACATTTTGTATGTCGAGCGGTAACTTAATTTAAAAATAAAAAATTGCCGCAGGCTGCCATCCCACAAACCATGTGTAGCTTGCTGGGCAAGCCAAACACTTCTACAAATCATAAGGAAATAAAACGTGAGGCTAATGGGATGGCTTGGCACAGGAGGAAAAGGATCTCAAGCATGTCCGGTTAATTTCAGGTCAATGTCTAATACACTATCAAATGCTCAATCATGTTTGGAGCGAAACAGAGGCGTGGCTACATAAAAACTCCATGTAACACTATTCCAAGTAGGCCGCCTGCTTCGCGTTATTCTGTTACACATATCTGTTAAGGTGGAAGGAAGAGGGAAGGGAATTGGAGAAAGTCCCCCGTGATTTACACCCCCTGGGCCTTCTGAGTGGCTGAGTGTCCACTTGGTCCTCTAGCCCTGGGGTGGACTGAGCAGTGATGGACCATTCCCAGAAGTTCCCATCCCCTGCCCCGCCACACCGCCACACATCCCGCGGGCAGCCTCCAGCCAGCCTCAGAGCGCATGTGAAATCACACAATGGGCTATTAAAGAAAATATATAATCTCCACTTATCACTGAAGAGAAAAGGAAGTGAAATGGAGCCACTAAAATAAAAAACCCAACTGCTAGTCTTCTAGAAAGAGTCTTTATCTTTTAATTCCACAGGTTAAAAAAAAAATGCCTTAGATCATTTGCCTCAACCCAAGACACAAATGCCAATCCAAATACTTGCAAATAGTTGGATTTTCATTGACTCAAATTCACAGTTCAGGATTTTATTTTATTTTTTTAAGTAGAAGAGGAAAACAGGCTCAGTTGTGAAATCAGCTAAAGATGTGTTAAGTAGAACCATCCTTTTTCTCCTGGCTGAATTTCTACTTTTTCAACTAGATCATTGAGTGATCATTTTGAATCCCGAACGCAATTCAGTTGAATTGTGAAAATGGACTCTAAAAATGATACTAGGAAAAAAAATCAATTTCATTTCTTAGGATCTCCAACTTAATGTACATGTTCCAAAAGAACTTAAACTTCTTGGACTTCTAATGCTGCCAGCTACTTTAGAATTTAAAGATCAAATTGTGTTCACCTTTCATATATTGTTATGAAATTACAGCCCCTCTTCTGTGCTGACCGTCTCTCCACATATATAGAATTTGTAGAGTCTTTGCATTCATGGTCATGTTAGCTTCACTTTTAAGAGTCAGCCTAATGGAAATAACTAGACTCTTTTCCTGATCCTTTCCTGCTACCGAGGGTATTCCTTGGCTTTTTTTTTTTTTTTAAACTTTGGGTTTGTTTGTTTGTTTGTTTGTTTGTTTGTTTATGGCTGTATTGGGTCTTCGTTTCTGTGCGAGGGCTTTCTCTAGTTACGGCAAGTGGGGGCCACTCTTCATCGCGGTGCGCGGGCCTCTCACTATCGTGGCCTCTCTTGTTGCAGAGCACAGGCTCCAGACGCGCAGGCTCAGCAGTTGTGGCTCACGGGCCTAGTTGCTCGCGGCATGTGGGATCTTCCTGGACCAGGGCTCGAACCCGTGTCCCCTGCATTGGCAGGCAGATTCTCAACCACTGCGCCACCTGGGAAGCCCTTCCTTGGCTATTTTTAAATGCTCTTGCTGCTCCTTGTATCCAGATAGAAGGAAGAAACCCACTGAACCCAGTTGAAATTCAGATTTTTTACTTCTTCAGTGGTGTGAGAAAAATCGGACACCCATATATGATTCAGGATGCTGTACAACTCAATCTTCAAGCAGAAATTCATGGGCAGACATGAATTTAGGGTAAGTCTAGTGCTATGGTCTGAATGTTTCTGTCCCCTCAGTATTCATATGTCAAAACCTAACCCCCATTTGTGATGGTGTTAGGAAGTGAGGCCTCTGGGAGGTGCTTAGGTCACAAGGAGGAAGCCCCCATGAATAGGATTAGTGCCCTTATAAAAGGGACCCCAGAGAGATCCCGAGCCATTCCATCATGTGAGAACACAGAGGGAAGTTGGCCACCTGTAACCCAGAAGTTTCTCACAAGTTCCCAACAATGCTGGCACCCTGATCTGGGACTTCCAGCCTCCAGAACTCTGAGAAATGTCTTTCTGTTTTTTATAAGCTACCCAGTCCATGGTACTTGTTATAGCATCCTGAACGGACTAAGACATTTAGGTTCTAGGAAACATTTCCATTATTATGGAATTGGTCTTTCTAAATAGATGATTTTACATGCTAGGGGAGAGAAGAATGAATGAATGACCTTGGGCTTCATTCTAAATAGAAATCATAAATAGAGATTTATTTTGAACTCTCTGGACTGGAAAGAACTTAACCAGGCTATCTTCTTTGGAAAGGTGGGGGATTCGATTAGTAGGAACAAACATAGAAATTCCCGAGTGACCCTGCAGTGGCTATTTGTTTCTCTGTTCTGAAAGTATCAGGTGCTCAGTGGTGCCTCTGGATGTCTTTCTTCCCTTTATTCTGTGTATCCTTGTACATTCTCACCTCAAGCACATTTTTCTTATTTGTCTATGTAAGGAAATTGTCTAAGTCGAGGAGGACACATGAAGATCAGCGTACTCAGGGAGCTCTGAGTGAGGAAGCATCCTCTCTTACTGCTCCAGTCAGAACTGTTGCAACAGCAACTGGGGGCCACAAAGGAAATATTGTGCTTTACGCTGGTGTTTGGAAGAGGTGGCATTAAGAAGCCTGCAAATAAATAGCCAAGTTTCTGATCTTTACCTTTGACTTCTAGATTGCTGGCTGGTCATTGGCACTGCTGTTGAGTTGCTTTTTTACTACAGACAGGAGCTGCTTTGGGTATTGCCTTGCCCTTAATCAATACCCACTCCAAAAGAGAACAGCCTATTAGATCATCTTTAGCCCTCCTTCCCCTGCACCTTAAGGGGTCCAGACAGGATTATTCCCTACATCTCAAGTATTCCCTACATCTCAGACCAGCCTGGCTGCAAATGACTCCAACAAGGAGGCTTTCACCAGCTCTCTGGGGATCTGTATTCACAGGTTGAGAAATGTTTCCCGATACCCAGCCTTGCTTTCTCTGCTCTTCTATTTCTTCACGTAACTCTCAGTTAATGCCCAATACACCAAAGCAGAAACAGGTCAAAGCTGAATGTATTTTTTCACTCTGGTTTTCAGATCTCTGTAGCCAAGAATTTCTTTTTTGAACCAGATGCCTAAAAGGAAGAAATGCAAAGTTGATTTCCTTGAGCAGCAAATTTTTACCATGTACCATATTCAATCAGTCAAATACATTTACTGATTGATAACATGAGATTACCTAAATAAAAAACCTTTATACTAAGACAGACAAACAAACAAAAAACAAACAACAAACACCTTTCACTACAATGGAAAATTTCATAGTGTTACAGTAAAAGTGGGTTTTAATGAAGAGAGAAAGGGTAAGATTAAAAAGCATTGACATCCCCCTCTTGCCAAAATTAACTTTCTTAGGGAAATGGTCTGAATAAACAGGAGCTGTAAGTGGGAAGTGATCAGATCAGCGAGGCTGAATTTTTTTTTTTACATCTTTATTGGAGTATAATTGCTTTACAATGTTGTGTTAGTTTCTGCTGTATAACAAAGTGAATCAGCTATATGCATACGTATATCCCCATATCTCCTCCCTCTTGCATCTCCCTCCCACCCTCCCTATCCCACCCCTCTAGGTGGTCACAAAGCACCGAGCTGATCTCCCTGTGCTATATCCTGAGAAAACCATAATTCAAAAAGAGTCATGTAGCATACTGTTCATTGCGAGGCTGAATTTTTGTACACAAAAGTAAACATGCAAGTGCTTTTGGCTGACTGTAAAAAACTGCGATTAGAGGAACTTCTTCATATGATGTCTGCATCTCTCTCTCTCGGCCCAGTGGTCAAGTTCAAGGCCCATCCTTGGTGCAGTGATTGAATCTAAATCCTGACCAGTGATGTGACCAGTCTCAGCCATCCTAGTCGTCTCTCCAAGTGACTGCAGGGTCTCTCCAGTGGTGTCACAGACAGACATGCAGTCAACATTCAATGAAGAAACACTCCAATCAGATTCTCTATGAAGTGCTTCTTTCAACAAATGGCTGTGATATGCCAAATACTCCTCTAAATACTGGGCATAAAGCAGAGACCAAAACACACCCAACCCCACTGTCATGGGAGTCCCTTTGCGTGGAACAGGGTAGGCAGAAAATAAACAAACCTGTACTGTGTCCAGTGATGGGCAGTGCCATAAAGAAAAGTGAGGCAGTCTAGGAGGACAAAGAGGGGTAGCAGGGGAAAGGATGTGGTTTAGATTGGATGATAAGTGTGGCTTCCCTTTGAGAGAAGTCCTTTATAAACCGCGAGACTCTGTCTGGGGAAAGAGAGTTCCAGGCAGAGGGAACAGTAAATGCAGTGGCCTGGAGGAGGGAGCATGGCTTGTCCAGGGACTGGAATAAAGGGAGGCAGAGAGAAGGAAATTGGGAGGACATGAGTGGGAGTTGGGAAAAGGTATTCCAAATAATGTTGATTTCTTTTCTAGGCTGGGGTATACACTTTAGGTTTTACTCTGAATTAGATGGGAAGTATTGGAGGAATTTGAGCTGAGGCATAATGTGCTCTGGCTTATGATTTTAAAGAATTGTTCCAACCGCTGCTTGGACAGTAGACTCCCGGAGGCCAGGTTCTAACGTCCACGTTGTTTAATTATCCCCTGACTGGCCAGCACAGAAAGCATGTTCATGAGACTTGCAAACAATACGAGATAGGGAAAATAAGAGAATCAAGATCTTAAAACATTTCTTCTTAACTTTTAAAACCCAGCTAAGTAGCAGCCTGTCTCGGCCCCATACCCCTAGCCCCTACGCCCCCTGTCCTGATGGGTAGATTCTCTCGGGGGACGCTCCCTTAACCCCCGTACACACGTCAATCATCATGTTCTGGGATTTGCAGGTTTAGCCCTCTCTCTCCCCTTCAACACTGAGCCGTCCTTGAAAACAGGATGGCGCCTTAGTCACCTTCCAAGGTAGGGATTTAGTAAAATTTCTTTGAATCAGTGAATTCTTTAGCAGTCTGTTAGGACGGATCTGAACCAATAAGATGAAATTTATTAAAAATCAACTGCTTATGCATACGATAGATAAGGCTGACCTTACAAAAGTTCAGGTGAAAGAAAAATCTGATTTTTAGCCGGGCTTGAACTCAGTATGAGGTATCCATGTGATAGAGCTGCCTTAAAAAAAAAAAAAAGTTGGTGACGTCTTGTGGTCTAAGCAGGTTAGCCATTTGCTGATCAGAACAAAAGCTCTGTATGGGATACATGATGCTGTACTTATCACCTGGTTTGGATTTGCGTGTATAGTGGTGTCTTTATGGGTATGTGTGTGCCCGTGTGAGCTGAAACAGCGTAATCTTTTCTTTCATCGGAATAAGAGCCCAGCCAGCAGAGCCTGAATCTGAAATTGTGATGCCAGTAGTTTGGAAGCAGAAAAGTCCACACTCAGGAACACCTGTCTGGCGGCTGGGTGTGTTGTGTCCTTGGCCTTTTAACTTGGCCTCGGACTTTGTAAACACCTGAGGAAGAAAGCTGTACATGTGCATGTACACTACAGTATCCCCTGAGACGAACAGGGAGGCCTGATTTACTTAAGTACCCCCTTCAAGGGAACATGTGTGCAAGTTTATAAAATTCAAAGAGATGGACTTTTTTATATAAAATTGCCCTTGGCAAGCCTCGCTCCCATAGACCTCCCACTCTAGAGTCTTCTACTACATGATTTCTTCTGTGTCCAAGTGTGTTCTTTGTTATTTCTTTCAAGAAAATACATGATGATCCTGGGTTATCATTATGGATGGAGTGCATTTTTTTTTCATCCCATTTGCTCAGTTCTTACAAGTATAATTTAACTAAAGAATGAACTCCTCACAGTTGGTTATGATACTGAATAAGAAATCAATCCTGCAGTTTGAATATAGTCTATTTATTGCTGACAATTACTGTAGTCTGAAGAAGTCATAAATAGACAGACATGGCAGGAATAGTCGACATGCTTCATTGTAATGATTCAGTTCTACTGACCATATCCTGGAGAGAGAGGAAAAAATGACAAAGCACTGTACTTGTTGGCTTCTGAATTATTTTTAAATGGCATCATCTGATTCTAATTGTGTCTCCTATTTTGGCTTTTTCTAGTCAGAAGCAATGTGATCTTGTCATTAGAATAATAAAACAGGAATTGTACCTACTACTCTTAGTCAAGGTGGGAGGAGAATGAGAGCTTTGTATTTTTAGAGTAGACTCCACTTAACCTTATAGATAGAAATCAATCTTCTCTAAACACCGCAAAATAAACAACCTTGTTCTAACTTCTATGTGACTTTGACAAGTCACTTAACCTCTCTGGGTTCCACTTTCTTCTATAAAATAAAGGGGTTGGACCACATATTCTCAAACAAATTTTCTGGCTCTGTAAATGCCTTTAATTGCTGTTATAATACGTGCATTGACTTTGATCTTAAAGATCACTGTCTATCTGCTTACTTTCATAGTTCCTTAACTTTTTATTCTTCACTGCATATCTCAACATCAGGGGTAGGCAGATAGACAGATGGGCAGATGAATTGCCATATCTTAGTTCAGGCTGCTATAAAAAATATATATACACCATAGACGAGGTGGATTAAACAACAGACGTTTATTTCTTACAGTTCTGGAGGCTGGGAAGTCCAAGATCAAGGTGCCAGCAGATTTGTTGTCTGGAGAGGGCTCTCTTACTGGCTTGTAGACGGCCACCTTCTCACTGTGTCCTCCTATGGCAGAAAGGAAGCTCTGGTGTCTCTTCCTCTTCTTATAAGGACACTAATCCCAATCTCATGACCTCATTCAGCCCTAATCACCTCCCAAAAGTCCCACCTCCTAATACCATCACACTGAGGGTTAAAGCTCCAATATACGGATTTGATGGGGGACACAATTCAGTCTATAGCAGCCACCATACAAAATGTCTAAATTCTTAACATATAAGGAGGCAAAGCTTGCTAGAGAAACAATATGGAATAATGTAAGGGCACTGGACCCCCACAGTTTGAATTTCATTTCGGCTCTCACTAGCTCTGTGACTCTTCCTTATCTGTGAAATGGGGATGTTACAAGGTTTAAGTGAATTAAGATAAATGGAGTGCTTGGCATGGTGCCTGCCCACAGTAAGAATTTATTATATGTTTGTTACTATTCTGCTATTGAAGCACCTGTACTGAACTGATCCCATTCTAAGAGCTGCAGAAGGATTTTTAAAAGAAAAAGAAAACGATGCATTAAATATAAAAGTTGGCTCTCAGGCCCTCATAAACATAATATGTGTAAAATAATAGTGAAGGGCACTTGCCTAAAACAGAATGCTCCCATGGGAGAACCCAGTATTTAATTTCTGACTTCCTAGTACTGTCAGGGAAATATTCTTAGATATAGTGGTTTTCCAATACACATCCACAGTATTAAAATTCAAGTTCTGATGGTATGTCCAAATTTGGATGCAACCAAAGGGTATATTGTACTGTAGGTTCTTACATCCTGGAAAGAATTCCTATAAATCACCTTGAAAGTCTGCATTCTGGACAAACTAGTTCAATATACTAAATAATTGGGTCTAAATAACTGGGTAGATGTAGGTAAGGGCAGGTGGGATGTGAGGGAGGCGATGCAGGTGTTCAGTTAAAGAACCTCATCACGACCTTGAGGACAGTATTGCAGTGTTGTCTGGAATGGATAACATTGTGTCAGTAGCTACCTAGTTTTGCTTCCACCAAAGTAGTGCCTAGGTGTTAGAGGAATGCTAAAATGCCTGACTTTATTTTTCTTCATCTAACTGGTTTCAGAAAAATTTGCTGTGACTCTGGAACTGCTTTACACTTGAAGGCTTTCTCCCATTGCTGTAAACTCTTTACCAATTTAAAAACCCTGCTTTCTTTCTGATAGGAGAGATTTGGGTCTATGGGGGAGAGGTTCTGGAGTTATCAGGGGCCTCTTTGATGGTCAGATGTTCATGTAGGGGCATAATTTCAATCCAAAGTTTTAAAGAATTACTGAGGATTTCGAAATAGGTATTCTTCCACTTAATTGCTACTTTTGCATTTATTGGCGCTTTTTATTGTATATGTATATATGTCATTGGAAGCATTTTCTACACTCTAACTCCAGCAATAATGTGTTATTCTTTGAGATACACATACCACAAACATATTTCTGAAGGTCTCTAGCTCTTTGTAAATTTTCTTTCCTTCTCCACGCTTCCTTTCAAACTGTTTATGCTGTTACTGCGCAGAAGTAAAGTGGGACACATAATTGGAAAATACAGGCATCTAGTTGCTTATTAACCCAGTAGTACAATGATGAATGAGCCACTTCCTAAGTAAAACGATACCCAACTGCAGCGTAAACAAAGTACCAGACAACTGGCTCGTTTAAAAGTCATCACGTTAGAACAGGGATTTCCTTTTTAACCTTTTCCACTAAGGGAAAAGGTTTTCTTTTTGCACATCAACCTTATTCATTAATGTTATCTTGTAAACCCACTTATCTAACAAGGATGGACCTAGAGATTATCATACTAAGTGAAGCAAGTCAGACAGAGAAAGACAAATATCTTATGATATCACTCATATGTGGAATCTAAAAAATGATACAAATGAACTTATTTACAAAACAGAAATAGACTCACAGACACAGAAAACAATCTTATGCTTACCAAAGGAGAAAGGGGGGAGGGAGGGATAAATAAGGAGTTTGTGATTAACAGATACACACTGCAATATATACAACAGATAAGCAACAAGGTCCTACTGTATAGCACAGGAGACTATATTCAATATCTTGTAATAAACTATAATGTGAAAGAATCCGAAAAAGAATATATATACACACACACATATATATAACTGAATCACTTTGCTCTACACCTGAAACTAACACAACATTGTAAATCAACTATACTTCAATTAAAAAAAAAAAAAACACTCAAAACTTTCTCCTGCTTCCGTTAAGTCAAACTTCAACAGCCTTCATAGTGGAGGTTGGCAATAAGCTGAACTGAAGTTCAAGTTTTGCTTTGCTTGGAAATTTTTATTTCCTTTTTATCGTAAAATAGGTATTAACTTTTGCATTAAAAATGAGTGGGGGGGGCCGCCTTCCCTGGTGGCGCAGTGGTTAAGAATCCGCCTGCCAATGCAGGGGACACATGTTCGAGCCCTGGTCCGGGAAGATCCCACATGCCACGGAGCAACTAAGCCCGTGCACCACAACTACTGAGTCTCTGCTCTAGAGCCCGTGAGCCACAACTACTGAGCCCACGCGCCACAACTACTGAAGCCCGCGTGCCTAGAGCCCATGCTCCGCAAGAGAGAAGCCACCGCAATGAGAAGCCCAAGCACTGCAACAAAGAGTAGCCCCCGCTCGACGCAACTAGAGAAAGCCTGCGCACAGCAACAAAGACCCAACGCAGCCAAAAATAAAATAAATAAATTTATAAAAATATATATATATTTAAAAAAATGAGTGAGAAGGGACTTCCCTGCCTGTCCAGTGGTTAAGACTTCACCTTCCAGTGCAGGGGGTGCGGGTTTGATCCCCGGTCAGGGGACAAAGATCCCGCATACCTCAGGGCCAAAAAACCAAAACATAATACAGAAGCAATAAAGTAACAAATTCAATGAAGCCTTTAAAAATGGTCCACATCAAAGAATCTTAAAAAAAAAATGAGTGAGAGAGGCAGAGGTTTTTAAAGAATGTCATATTTTCCTATGTGTACATAGAAAAGAATGTTAGTCAATATCTAATATCATAAAAATAAATTCTACCTAAATTTTTGTGCAGAAAATCCCACGTATCTATAGTAATTGCAAACATTTTCGAAGCAAGTGTGGAAGAAACCAAAGAGTACAGTATCTCCCCCTCAGCGTCCAACCAGATGCCACTTTGGAAATTATGAGAAACCTCCTAAATCTAAAAAGAAGCCACCAAAAGCAAGATATCTATAAATGAGCTGTAAGGGTACCAAATAGAATGGACCCTGGGTATTAGGGGGACATTTGTCATTTAAATATGTATTTGAGGGCTTCCCTGGTGGCGCAGTGGTTGAGAATCTGCCTGCCAGTGCAGGGGACACGGGTTCGAGCCCTGGTCTGGGAAGATCCCACATGCCGTGGAGCAACTAGGCCCGTGAGCCACAACTACTGAGCCTGCGCGTCTGGAGCCTGTGCTCCGCAACAAGAAAGGCCACGATAATGAGAGGCCTGCACGTCGTGATGAAGAGTGGCCCCCGCTTGCCACAATTAGAGAAAGCCCTCGCACAGAAACAAAAACCCAACACAGCCATAAATAAATAAATAAATAAAATTTAAAAAAAATAAAAAATAAAAAAATAAAGCAAATAATTTTTAAAAAATTGTATTTGAATTTTCTTTTTTTACAAAGTCCATTTTGCTTTGTTTTACAATATTCTTGACTGACATTCATGCCTCACACTTGGATGGTTCCTTCGTTGCCTAGCCCAGAGCATTGCACATAGTAGATACTCAATAAACATCAGTTAAGTGAATGAATAAATAGATGAATAAACCACTTTCAAAACCTCCTTCCAAAACAATGTTCCTAAATCGATGAATTTGTGACTGCTTATTCACAATCTTAGAGCTGGGGGCTAAGAGTGGGCCACTGAGACTAGAAATATCATTTGACATTTATTCATTCAACAAGAATTTACTGAGCCTAGTGGGTGGCAGGTACTGTTCAAGACTCTGAGATACAACACAGAACAAAATGGATGGAAACCATGCCATCATGGAAATCACCTAAGATGGGGAAACAGACAATGGACAAGTCATCAAACATATGTTAGGAAGTGATAAGCACAAAGGAGAAAAACAAGTCAGTAATGGGGGAGAGAACATGTTGTGGGCAATTTTAGATCAAGGATCTCCTTTTTAAAATATTTTTAAAATTTTTATTAGAGTATATTTGATTTACAGTGTTGTGTTAGGTTCAGGTGTACAGCAAAGTGCATCAGTTATACATGTATGTATGTATGTCTATTCTTTTTCGGATTCTTTTCCCAATAGGCCATTACAGAGAATTGAGTAGAGTTCCCTGTGCTATACAGTAGGTCCTTATTAGTTATCTGTTTTATACAGAGTAGTGTGTATATGTCAATCCCAATCTCCCAGTTTATCCCCCTGTCCTTACCCCCTGGTAACTGTTAAGTCTGTTTTCCACATCTGTGACTCTATTTCTGTTTTGTAAATTTTTAATAGCAGATGGGTTGAATTCTCCCCACCGGAAAGTCTGTGGACGAAAGTAACAGTAACCACTTTCCATAGAGAGTGCTTTAGAGTTTACTATGCTCTCTCCCACGTTTTTCTTGATTTATCCCCCATTTTATTGATGATAAAACTGAGGGTCAGAAGCTGATGAAACAGCTTGGCCAGAGCCATACAACCAGTGAGCAGTGGTGCCTGGTGCTGGCCCGGATCTCCTGTCCCCTCTGCCTGGTGATACAAAGTATCCGTCTGTGTTGCTCCTGCCGACAGGGGAATTAAGGAAGACTGTGATGGTGTGCTTGTGTTCTAGTCAGAGTTGCTGACTCATGAAGTTTGATATTTACATAAGTTTGATATTTACAGTTTCCGTGTTTGGGGTTTTTTTTCCTCACTAAGGGGATTAAAAGTACAGTGCATGCTTATTATTTTTTTAAAACATCTGCACAGTATTAAGATACAAAAAAAGAGGGGAATTGGGTAAAATTGAAGGATTTCCCAACACTCTGGACATAACCCTCCTCATCCATCCTGTGCTTATAAATCTTGAATTATGCCCTAGCTAGGAGCTGCCACGTTGGTGCGGCACACATTTGTCATCTGGGCCATCACCTGACTTGTTATTCATGAAACTCAAGCCACTTCTTGGTGATGAGAGTCTTTATCAGATAGTGTGACTCATCCCTGCTCTACTGAATTTTTACAAATTTCATTTATAATTTCAATTAAGTTTTGAGAGCCAAAACTTCAGTAGACCCTCAGAGATGATTCTTTTCCCATTTAGAATTATCCAAGTATAAAATCTCAAAGCAAATTTGTCAAACACAGAGCTTTCATTTTAAATGTGCTCAACCACTGTTTAGGTAAAATCCTAAGATCGTGGCCTGTTTTTTGGAAAATGAGTAGAATGTTTTTCTTCATCCCCTAAAAACAAGCGAATGAATAAAAAAGCAATAATCAACCAATGTTTACTGAAAACCTGGCATCATTTTAGTAAGGTGCTGACTCGAAACTAGAGGAAAATATAGATGTGAGAAGCAGATGGAGAGGTTTGAATTCCAGCTCTACTTCTCACCGAGTAACCTTGGGCAAGTTAGCCTCTGAGCCTCAGGTTCTTCTTCTGTAAAGTGGGCATAACACCTGCTCTGAAACGTCACAATAGGGACTAAGTGAAATATAGACTGTTATGTGTCTGGCACATAAGTAGATAGTCAATAAATGGCATGATAGTGGGGCTACTGAGTGCCAATTTTACACCTGTTGGGCCTTCCCTCTAGGGCAATGAAGACCTTGACTTGGGCTACGAGCCCCCAAAGCCAGAGGGGGTAGACAGGGCTGAACCCCAAGAGCAGCCAAAGGAGCCAAAGGAGCAGTGAGGTCCAGGAGATGGATGAAGGCAGCCTCAAGAAGTGAGGAACAATCCAGAAAACCCAAGAGAGGAGGCAGAAAGCAAAAGCAGAGTGAAGAGTCTACAGCAGGGACCAGGCAGATTGGAGTGTGTGGTTCAGACGACAGAGCTGAGAGGGGTTCCCTGAAATTGTCCACAGGGGAGAGGGGATAAGATGAAACCTTCTAGAAGAGTCCAAGCCAAGCCAGGTCAGGCAGCCATGGAGGATGAGGGGCTCAACAAATGAAAAGCAGGCTTCTGTCTTGGAGAGATTTTGCATTTCTAATTGACCTGCAGTCAGCACCATTCCAGATAGTGTTTATTTCTCAAATGCAAGGCTTCAGGGGTGCTTAAATTCAGACAATGTTACATTTGTTCTCTAAATACAAATTACCAGTGTTGGGAAGCCACAGTGCCTGAGCCAACCATTCAACTGGAACTCTTTGTTGGTGGTACTTGCTCCCCAACTCTGAGAGTCAGAAGAACCTCAGGGTCGGGAGTCCATCTACCCACCCTGGGAGGAGTTCCCACCCCTGCAGGATCACAGGTGGTGCCCAGCCTCTGCAGGGACACTCCTGGTGACGGGACACCCACCCACTGTGTCACAGGGAAGCCACCCCATTGGTTAGCACATCTGAATTACACAGTCACGGTAAAGTCTGCACTCTTAAAGCCCCCTCCACCCCGGCAGGGGTCCTAGTGTCTTGCACCAGCACTTAACACTCGGAATCTCCCCGAGATCAACTCTCCAGGTAGCTGGCTCCCGCCTTCCCTCCACCAGAGCTATTCTTTCAGGGACTAAACACCACTGTTCCCTTCAGTCACTGAAGTGGGCCCTGAAAGTTCCCCATCCTTAATTACACTCATCTTGACAGAGTTAAATTTGCAAGCATTCATCTTAAAATGTAGCCCACGAAATTACACACAGTAATTCTTATATGTTCTGAATTGGTCCTGTGAATGCCCCTGTCAAGAACACTGTGATTTATTTTGTCTACTAATATTGCACTAGATTTCGAGCCCACCCCATGACACTCCAGGTTCCTAATTAAGCATATTGTCAATAAAATTCAGGATTTTAAAAATATTAATTGCTTTTTTTCATCCTAAGTTTATGCAGCTAGTTTGGTTAAACCCACGATTCCCGCTGTTAAATCCATCATTCTCTCTTCTCAGACCTTTTTGAATCTTGCTTTTTATCTCTCTTTTTAAGTGTTTGTCATTTTGAAAATTTGATAAGAATTCTTCATAATTTCAGCCAAGGGATTACTAAAAGTAGTTATCTGTACATAACCAGGAACAAGGCTCTCTGATACACAACCAGAGATGAATGAAACTCTTATTAGACTACAACTATTATTCTTCTTAATAATATCGAATGCCATTGATTATTTATATTAATCAACAATATTAATTGAGCTTACTCTTGCTAATGGTATTACTGTCAGTGCTTATCACAGGCATATTGAATGCAGTTACTTAGTATCTACTATATGATTTCATTAATTGACATTCTTTGTGTATGGTTATTTTATAAGTTATGAACCTACCCATGGTAAGGATATACCCCTATTTGTTTTGTTTTGTTTTAATTTTTATTTTATTTTGTTTTCAATTTTTATTTTATATTGGGGCATAGTTGGTTAACAATGTTGTTAGTTTCAGGTATACAGCAAAGTGATTGAGTTATACATATAGATATATCTATTCTTGTTCAAATTCTTTTCCCATTTAGGTTATTACAGAATATTGAGCAGAGTTCCCTCTGCTGTACAGTAGGTCCTTGTTGGTTATCTGTTTTAAGTATAGTACTGTGTACTTGTCAATCCCAAACTCCCAATCTATCCCTGCCCCCAGTATACCCCCATTTGAATATTTCCAGACCTCATGTTACAATTATAGAATTCAAGTACATACGAGGAACTTTGTAAAACGTTCCACTGAAACTAAAGTATACTCTGCTGATCAGCCCTAGCAAAAAGGAAACGAGGCTAGGACTTAACGCCAGCTCCTGACGCCTTTACAAAAGGAGGTGTCCACTGGCGCCTTCCCCTTCTTGGGCACAGCATGGGCCACAGCTGAGTCACTCAATAGGTCTTGCATCTTGCCCATGGCCATCCCCTTCCCAGGATGCAAAGATGCCCCAAGGAGGTGGAGAGGTGTTGGGTCTACAGATGGTCAAGCCTCATCTCCCTTCAGACTTCTTCACCCGCTCATGACAGTCGCCTTTTGGAGGCTCTGCCCTCTCTCCCTGCAATCGGCTTCCGCAGCATCTACCTCCCTCCCCGACCACAGACCCTTCCCATCTTATAGACTATGGACTTATTTACTTATCTGTTTGTTGCCTGGCTCTCCCGCAGGAATGCCAGCTTCGTGAGTGCAGGGACAGGGACTCTAGGGGCTGGGGGGTGGGTCTCTTTTGTTCACTAACTATATCCTTAGGACTAAAAATAACACCTGGCCTGTTGTAGGATCTCAACAAATGTTTGTTAGATGAATGAATGGGGATCATGTACTGGAGAGGATTTATCTAGACCTCTACTTAAATGTCTCCCGAATTCTTATGATTATAGGGTCCTCCAGCACCAAGGACCCTAATGGCAGAGAAGAGCAAAGACATGTTGCAGAGCCTGGGCACAGTGGCCCTAATGAAAGCAGAATGCTTTTGATTCCCGTACCATATGGTTCACCCATTACAGTGTACGATGCAGTGATTTTCAACAAATTCACAGAGTAATGCAACCACCCCGACAATGAGTTTTGAACATTTTCCTCATTCCCCGAAAGAAATCCTGTACGTCTTAACCATCACCCCCCTACACACCACAACTGTCCCATCCCCTCAACCCTAGGCAACCACTAATTTACTTTCTCTATAGATAGACTTGTCTATTTCAGGTAGTTCATGTAAATGGAATCAGACACTACATGGTCTTTTGTAACTGACTTCTTTCACTTAGCATAGTGGGTTCAAGGTTTATCCATGTTGTAGCTTGTTTCAGGACTTAACCCCTTTTGATAGCTGAATAATACTCCATTGTGGATACACCACATTTTGTTTATCCATTCATCAGCTGATGGACATTTTGGTGGTTTCTACTTTTGCCTCTTATGCCTAATATTGCTATGAAAATTCACGTACAAGTTTGTCTGATGTATGTTTTCATTTCTCTTGGGTATATTCCTAACATTTTTGAGGAACTTCCAGACTGTTTTCCAAAATAGCTGCACCATTTTGCATTCCCACCAGCAGTGTGTGAGGGTTCCAGTTTCTCCCCATCCTCACCAACACCTGTTTCGGTAGGCTGCCTTTTCTTAGTCTCGTTGTTTATCATACATTCCTTGTAAATTTTGCATTATTTTTAAAATATCAAAGGTTCATTTGTTGAATTTCAATTAGTTACTATGAGGAAGAATAAAGCAAAACCCCAAATTGAAAGGATTTGGATTGTGCCTATGCATTTTGGAAAACTGAGCTGCGTTCGAGAAAACTGAAGAAAGCTAAAAATGTCTGTTTCAGTGTCCAGAGAGTTTCTCTTCTCCGTTTTGGTGCTTCAGTATTCTGAGGACTCAGACATCCCATAAATATGTCGGGAGGAAGAGCAACGTTTCTCTCCCTGCTTTCATGCTACGCCAGCATAATCGCTAGAGATTCCCAGAGATGCGACCAAACTATGGAGCATTTTTAGACTTCTGCAGATGGAAATGTCAAAAATGCTTCCTCTTGCATATGGTGAACGGGGAGGGTCTCTGGTCCGTTAGCCAATCTCTTTTAAATCCTCAGGGACCTCAGACTTTCAGTGAAGTAAGATGACTGAGGGTGTTTTTCTTTATTTTACCCCCAGCAGGATGGTTTTCATAATATGAAGGAACTTAGAGTTACATAAGACTGTTCCCCATCAACTCCTTGCATTCATTTCCGGAACCTTCTTTTTATGGAGGTGATCATCCATTTTCAGAAAAAAATATTCATAGCTTTGCTTACCACTGGTTAACTGTGAAAGGTCAGCCTTGAAAAACATTTTGTGAGCCATTCTTCAACATTAGTAACTTTGTTTGTTTGGATTTTTTAATTTTTTATACAATTTTTAAAGGTTACACTCTATTTACAGTTATTACAAAATATTGGCTATATTCCCCGTGTTGTACAATACATCCTTGAGCCCATCTTACACCCAGTAGTCCGTGCCTCCAACTTCCCCACCCTCATATTGCCCCCTCCACCACTGGTAACCACTAGTTTGTTCTCCGTATCTGTGAGTCTGCTTCTTTTTTGTTATATTCACTAGTTTGTTGTAGTTTTAGATTCTACAAATAGGTGATACACAGTATTTGTCTTTCTCTGTCTAATTTATTTTACTTAGCATAATGCCCTTCAAGTCCATCCATGTTGCTGCAAATGGCAAAATTTCGTCCTTTTTTATGACTGAGTACCACATCTTCTTTATCCATTCATCTGTTGATTGACACTTAGGTTGCTTCTCTATCTTGGCAACAGTAAGTAATGCTGCTATGAATATTGGGGTACATGTATCTTTTCAAATTAGTGTTTTGTTTTTTTCAGACATACACTCAAACGAGGAATTGCTGGGTCATATGATAGTTCTATTGTTAGTTTTTTGAGAAACCTCCATACTGTTTTCCACAGTGGCTGCACCAACTTACATTCCTACCAGCGATATACAAGGATTCCCTTTAAAGGTTGTAGTCGGCTGGGGGGGTGGTTATTTGTTTGTTTGTCTGTTTTTATTTGCTTTCCATGAAGAAAACTAACAATTCATCTCTGAGTTTGAAAATTCCAGCTGGCAGTTTCCTCTGGCTGAGGGAAAAGATATGCTCAGAATGCTATTTTTCAAAAAGTCCAATTTCAGAGGCACTTTTCATTTTCCTAAAATTTCCTTAAAATGACAAGTTTTCAAACTACTAGACTTTTGCCTTGAAACTCCCAGAGGCTTAAGAGTCGACTGTTCCTGGTGAATGCTGCAGGGACTGCTGGCGCAGACTCCAGGGCAGCATGGTGTGACGCAGCTGTGTGTCCGTCACAGACGGGTGCCAAGCTGGGTACATGACCGTTTACTGGTTCCAGCAGCTGCTGTGCTCAATAAAACATTCACAGATCTTGTTGGAAAAAAATTATGTTATTTGGCCATCAAGCCCTTTGCAAATTAAGATATTTTCACCCATTTCATCAGCATAAGTATAGCAAAAGGAAAGAAACTGAAGAAATTAACAGCTCTGCTTTCTGTAGGGTGAGGAACCAAGTTAGCCTGTGCATCAATAACCATTGCTGTGTCACCAATCATTGCAAAGTGTAGCGGCTTCAAACAACCTGCCTTTAGTCAGCCTGTGATCGTGTATGTCAGCAATCTGGGCTGGGCTCAGCAGGGCAGTTCTTCCGGTCTTCCTCGTGCATCTGTGCTCAGTGGCCAGTCAGGCAGGCAGCTTGGCTGATCTCAGCTGAGCTCTCTCACCTCTTTAGGAATTCATCTGGGACAACTCAGCCGACTCAGCTTTGATCCACTAGGTCTCATGTCTTCCAGGCTTGTTCCTAGGACAGGAAGGCAGTGTTCCCAGAGATCAAGTACAAGCACGAAAGACCTTTTGAGGGCTAATTTTTGAACAGGCACGTTGTCGCTTCTGCATTTTACTGGCCAAGGCAAGTCAGAAGCACAGTCCAAATTCAAGAGGAAGGTAAACAGACTTCACCTCTACACATCCCTTCACAATCATTATAAGGAGCCTAGATTCAGGGAGGGATTGTGGTCATTTTTGCAAAAGATCACAACCTATTTTTTGACTGTTCAAGAATGTATTAAGAACACATTAAAATGTGTCATTCCGTTATATTCTTTGATCACACAGCCTTTTTTGGGGGGGGGCCATGCTGCGTGGCTTGCGAGATCTGAGTTCCCCGACCAGGGACTGAACCTGGTCCCTGGCAGTGAAAGCACCAAGTTCTAACCACTGGACCACCAGGGAACTCCCAACACACAGCTTTTAAAACTTATAGCTTAAGTTCTTCTTTTGGATGTAAAAGAGATTGACCATATCTGTAACAAAGGACTGTGTCAAATTTCCTCTTTTGATATGGGTTTCATGTTTCTGAAAATTCTGAATCTGATCCCAAAGAACATTCCATGCAATTTTTGTGGAGGTTTTCATTTTATGGCTCTCAGATAAGACTTCCTCCTTTTTAGTTGAAAAAATAATAAGGTGGCTTTTCTTCAAAATGTGTATAATGACCTTTTCGGTGTCACTGAAACAGTAATGGGTTGGAGCAATTTTTGTTTGTTTTCTTACACAAGAGGTACCGTGGCTTAGGAATGCATCTATAATAATTAACTCATATTTTAAATAAGCACTGAAAAACATCTGAAACCTTTTCGATGAACAGTTACTGTTTTTTATGAATTCATTAGTTGTAATTCACTAGTGAGTATCATATGTTTTCATGCTGGTTTCAACTATTGCTACAAAAATTTTAAATTAGTGTATTTCTAAAGGGAGGGAAAGAAAGAAGAAAGGAAGGAAGGAAAGAGGAAGGAAGGAAAGAGAAAGGGAGAGAGGGAGGGAGGAGGGAAGGAAGGAAGAAATTGAAAGAAAGAAAAGAAAGAAAGAAAGAGGAGAAAGGGAGAGAGAGAGGGAGGGAGGGAGGAAGGAAGAAGGATGGAAAGAGGAGAGAGGGAGGGAGGGAAAGAAAGAAGGAAGGAAGGAAGAGAAGATAGTGTGAATATGGGGAAATGGGGAATTTTATACATCGCTGATGGGAATGGAAATTAGTTCAACCACTTTGAATAGCAATGAGAAATAGCTAGTGAAGATAGACATCCTACAAAAAACAATTCCATTTCCAAGTGTTTATCTTACAGAAATTCACAGACATATACTCAGGAGACATACACAAAGATAGTCTTTGTATTATTCCATTCATTCATTCAGCAAATATTTATTGAACACGTACTATGCCTCACATACTATTTCAGGTATTATGGATATAGCAGGGGACAAAACAAACAAAAATCTTGCCTTCAAAGAGCTTAGGAAGGATGACGGAAAATAAGCAAAATAAATTAGGAAAATATATGGCAGGTAAATTCGTGATAAGTGTTATGAGGGGAAATAAAACAGAAAAAGAATTGGAAGTGTTGGGAAGGGGTTAAAAACTTGAAGAGGATGACAGGAATGGCCTCATTGAGCACATGACAATTGGGGTTGCTAGTTTAGCAAATAAAAATACAAGACACCCACCTAAATTTGAATTTCAGATCATCAGTGAATTTTCTAAGTATAAGCCTATCCCATACAGTATTTGGGACATGCTTATACTACACATTTATTCATCGTTTATCTGAAATTAAGATTTAACTGAACATCCTATATATATTTTTTAAATTTATTTATTTATGGCTGTGTTGGGTCTTCGTTTCTGTGCGAGGGCTTTCTCTAGTTGCGGCAAGTGGGGGCCACTCTTCATCACGGTCCGCGGGCCTCTCACTGTCGCGGCCTCTCTTGTTGCGGAGCACAGGCTCCAGACACGCAGGCTCAGTAATTGTGGCTCACGGGCCTAGTTGCTCCGCGGCGTGTGGGATCTTCCCAGACCAGGGCTCGAACCCATGTCCCCTGCATTGGCAGGCAGATTCTCAACCACTGCGCCACCAGGGAAGCCCTGAACATCCTATATTTTATCTGGCCATCCCAGTGACAATTGAGTAAAAACCTGAAGGAATAAGGAAGCAAATTAAGCAGACATTATAAGAATGTTCTTGAATGAAGGAATAACTGAGAAGTAAGCATGGCAGGCAGGGGAAAGAGTAAGAGCAAAGGCCCTGGCCAACTGTATTTGTGAAAACTTAGAAGTCACTAATCCCTCAGTAGGAGAAAGATAAATGACCTGTGGGCTATTTGCACAGTGGATTCAAATGGGTGGACTAAGTCTAAATGTGTCAACATGGACAAGTCTCAAAAACATTCTGTTGAATGAAAAATAAATTGCGAAAAGCTAGACCTGTTCTGGTGCATTTGTGTAAGGTTTAAAAGCACACATAATAGTATATACTTACAGTACCTATATGTATGCATATATAATAGTATATGCTTATGGCTATGTTTGTATGTAGTCAAAGGATAAAACAAACATGGAATATGGGAATGATATACAGAAACTTTAGAAGAGTCTCAGCCTCTGGGGAGGGAAGGAGAAAGGATGAGAGCTCGCTCTCTCTCTCTCTCTCTCTGTCTCTCTCCCCCCCTTTCTGTCTCTTGTCACTCTGTCTCTGTTTCTCTCTTTCAATAAAAACAGTCTACCACTTGCAACATCATGGATGGACCTTGAGGACGTTATGTTCAGTGAGATAAGTCAGACAGAGAAAGACAAATACTATATAATATCCCTTATACGTGGAATCTAAAAAAGCTGAACTCCTAGGAGTAGAAACAGAGAGTAGAATAGTGGTTTCCAGGGACTGGGGGATGGGAGGATTGGGGAGATTTTTTTTAAGGGTACAAACTTACAACTAGAGTATGAATTAGTCCTGGAGAGCTAATGCACGGCATAGTGATTACAGCCAACAACACTGTACTCTAAACTTCAAAGTTGCTGAGAGACTAGATCTTATTTATTCTCACCACAAAAAAGAAATAATTATGTGATGTGATAGCAGTGTTACAGCAGGGGCCAAATTGTAAAGTATAAATGTATCACATCAGCACCTTGTATTCTGTAAACACACACAATGTTATATGTCAATTATATCTCAATTAAAAAAATTAAGTCTAGAGCAAATAAGGCAAAATGTTCAGTCTTAATGGTATTCAGGAGTCTATTTTCTGTACTTTTCTGAATGCCTATGTTTCATTTTTTAAAATACTTTTTAAAGAAGGCCATCAAAATTTAACAAGAAAAGAATTTTAGGTGCTTTTGTATTATGAGGGACTCACTACAGTGGGAAGGAACTTAGGAGTGTGGACATATCTGGTCTTGTAACTACCCTGCATACATACTGGGAGGGGACAGTATTGGTGAGCAGTGCTCAGGAAAGGCTACCTGTTTTAATTCTGAACGTCCCACAAATTCACAGGGAGCCCTTGGGCAGGCCACGAACTCCTTATTGCCCATTTCCGCATCTGTGCAGCAGAGGTGCTTACACAAGCCTTCAAGCCTCAGAGCGCTTCTATGAACAATGCCTACGGACACAGCTGCACAGGCACTTGTTAAGTGTCCGAGGAACGAAGGGTCAGGGCATTTAGTTTTGTCTAATCTGCGATCCACCTTGGTTTTCCCATTGAACTGGAGATTGAACAGACCTTAAAAAGTCAGGCTCATTTTCTAGTTCTCTCCAATGTGCCCTCAGTGGCTGAATGAAGTTGTAGGTGTCCTAAATGGACCTGAATCCCCTCTTAAGTTAATCACAGATGAGCAGGGTGAACACTCCCTACAAGGACAGGGCATGCAGGACACTCAGAAGAAAGGGATGGAATTCAGGACACTATTCTTTAGGATCAGGGTATTTCCTATGATTTATTTACAGGACTTACATCACCTGGCATCTCATTAAAGCTCACAGCACTTAGGTACAGGGCTTAAACCAAATATCAACATCTAACACAGCAGGCAAGGGGGTATTGTATATGGACAAAAGCTGCCAGATTTCATGCCCTTAGTTGACACAGGTCAATGCAAATAAGAATATTAATAGCATATGTTTTATTCAGCGTGTGTTCTGTGCCAAAAACTATCCGTTTTGCAATGCAATCCTCATAGCAACCCTCAGGAAACTGAGGCTGAAAGAAGTGTAGAACCCATTAGCCCAAGATTGCTAGTATGACTAGTACAACAGCTAGTAAGTGGTTGACCTGTGGTTCAAACCCAGGAAGTCCAGTGCCATAGCCTGCACTCCTAACCACTTTGCTATGTCTCTCGGCGTCTTGGGGCAGGAAAGTGGATCCTAATACGGGTTTCAGCCTGCCGTGTAGACAGATAAGGAAGGTCCTGCCTGAAGAATTAGGTTGACCTGTTCAAAGCTGTACAGGAACGAGGAGCAGAATCAGAGATGCCAACCACTAAGATTACGGTGACAGCAGAGAACAGAGAGCATCTGCCAAATCACTGTTGGCAAAAGTACACACCAGGGGTTATGCCGGGGTTAGCCAGCTTGGGGCAGCGCCGAGTCCGCTACGTGCTGTCACTGGACGTGCCGGTGGGGACCACCTCCTGATGCCTGCAGAGCTCTGCTTGGGTGGGGATGATTTTGATGACCAGAGGCAGCTCGGGGCAGTGATCGGCAAACCCGTCACCTAGATGAATATCATCTTTGGTGTTTCCCGCTTTCCATTCCTTCCGGGAGCTCCCTCGCCATCCATCCACTCCACCAGAAAGCAATCCTGAGACTTCTCGCTGTGAGCCCTTAGTTGACCAACTTCTGGTTTTGCTCAAAATTAAGCCTTGCATTTTGGAGGCTTAAAAAAAAAAAAAATCTACATTAAAACCCTTTGCTGGAATGCTTTACACTTGCCACAGAACAGAAACTAAAATAACCTGTTATACAATTAGTCACAAATACAGTCCTCGAGTTTTGGAGCAGT
The DNA here is from genome assembly GCF_965194825.1 of Balaenoptera physalus. Classification (NCBI taxonomy): domain Eukaryota; kingdom Metazoa; phylum Chordata; class Mammalia; order Artiodactyla; family Balaenopteridae; genus Balaenoptera; species Balaenoptera physalus. The sequence goes on along the minus strand of NC_138883.1, from coordinate 172,005,271 downwards.
TGAATACAGACTCAGATTCAAATCTGCCTCTTTCTGGGTATGGACTTTCGGCAAGTTCCTTAATGTTTCTGAGCCTCGATTTCTGGATCTATACAATGGAAATGAATAATACCTACTTGCAGCGTTGCTGCGAGAATTAAAGATGATTCACATAATGTGCCTGGTGCCACTCAATAAATACTAGCCATCGTTATTACCATCATCATCATCATCCTATCCCAGTTTAGGTTATAACCCATTTCCAAGGGAATTTTCTTTGCAAATAGCACAGAAGGCATCCTCTGAAGATGCTAAAGATACTTTCCTTTCTCTCCGCTGTATCCCCTCTTCTACTGAGAACTCAAGACCAAAACTGTCCTCAAGCATCCTCACCTCTGCTCAGGATCAGCTATTCAGACCAGTGTTTATTTGCTTTATTTTGCACTTTCGAGACAGTGAAAAAGAGGGTGAAATCCAAGAAAAGACCTGTGAAGATCTTCCCAAGACCCCACTAGAGAAGAATGTAAAATACGAATATGAAAGAATATAAGCCAAGAAAGAACCTTATGTTTCTGAAAGCCAACACCAAAACAATTTAGAGTTTACTAGGTAGAGACTGAGAGGAGAGATGGGAAAACATCCCTTTCAAGATAGAAATGACAGCTGCGGGATTAGTAAGTGTTTTTATCAGGCCTCCACAAACGCTTTGAGAAATCTGCAGAACGTTCCACACCACTGGCAGCGCACACACCACACCACTCGCCCCGGCTCAGTTCTGAGCGACAGAGCTCATTTATAGCTTCAGATTGACTATAATTTAGGCCGCCTTTATTAAAACAATTACACGGAATTGCATATAAACACCGGTCAAATGCTGCTTCCTACCATCACAGACGCTTCTCCTGTTTTTTATTAGCTGAATGGATTTCACTCTAAAAATCTATTGGGTAATGATCGTAATGCTTGGCCGAGAGAAAGTGATAAAGCAACATTAAATATACTGTGTACAGATGAACAAACTTTGAGGACTTCGAATAAAATAAAAACAAAAACAAAGCACCACCATGATTCCTGCCTTGGAGGAAATCCTGAGTGAGGCATATAGACAAATGCAGAAATGGTTACAATAAAGTGCTACAAATGGGTAGAGAGATGCATGGGCTATTTCAGAGCAGGGGAGGGTTTTAACCAGGTTGTAGGCAACAGGGGGACGGGGACCACGTCAGAGTCTGTTCCCTGCCATGTCTCAGCCCCAACCAGTGCCTACGGGAGAATATCCAAGGATCTTTGGCTTTATCCCGGGTAGAAGAGGAGATTTTTCTTTTTTTTTTTTTCAGAATGGAACAACATGGTCATATTCATTTTTGATATGGAGGCAACCAGTTATGAAGGGTTTCCATCAGAATTAAATTCTTAAAACCACAATTCTACAGGCAAGAATGTTTATTCCTTCATTTAATTCATCCTTCAATGAATACTCATTGAACGTCTAATATGTGCCAGGGACTATTCTAGGCTCAAGAGAGTCAGCCAAAAAGAAAACAGACATAAATCCCTGCTCTCCTGGGAGAGACAGATAATGAACAAAACATACAAACAAATAAGTTGTATAGTCTGTTAGAAGGTGATAAGGGAAACTGAGAAAAATAAACCAGGGAAGGGATGAGGGTGAGGGGCAGAAGCAGGAGGGCGAGAGGGAGGAGTTGCTTCCTTAAGAAAGATGGTCATAGATCACAGTGAGTTTGGCATTTGAAGAATTGAGTGACAGCTATGAAAAAGAAATAAAACTTGCTTCCATTTCTTGCTACTGGAAAAAAAAAAAAGATGGTCAGAAAGGATCTCTCTAAGCAGGTGATATTTGAGCAGGGACCTGAAAAAGGTTTGGGCTTGAATGGGCTGCTATCTGGGGAGGTGCATTCCAGGCAGAGGGAGGTGCAAAGGTCCTGGGCTAGAGAGAGTTTGATGAGTCTGGACAACAGCAGGGAGGCCAGGGTGCCAGGAGCAGAGCGAAGGCCGCTCTGGCAGAGGAGAGATGCTCGGAGACCGGCAGCGTCAGCATCCCAGGAACTTACTAGAAATGCAGATCCTTGCACCGCAGCCCAGACTTATGAATCAGAAACTCTGGGGGGCCTGGGGGAGGTGAGACCCAGTGATCTGTTTTGACAAGCCTTCCAGGTGATTCCAATGCTGGCTTAAGTCTGCCTGAGAGCTAGGTCCTGAGCCCTCTTTTCCCCCCGACAGTATCTTTCCTGGACAACCTCGTCAATTTCCATAGGTTTAAGTGCCCTCTATGTACAGGCGCCGCCAACCTTTTCTCTTTTCCACCCAGATATCTCTTTCTGAGTTCTAATCTTGCGTATCCAATTTGTATCTCAGCAAACAGCCTAACCAACTGCCTATTTGAGTCAGAACCTTAGAAACTTGCTTCACTGAACCCACCTTATTTATAACGTGAATTATAGCAAATTCTTTGCCATTGTAATCTGGGGTGGGTCTGATCTTTATTTGGTGGCAGGAAAAATATCATCACATCACAAGTCATCACTCGATGATAGTTTTCAGCCCCATCTCAACTCCAGGAAACTGACTTGCCTTTTCTCCCTGGGGCACAGGTGCCTCTGTTCTCTTAAATCCTGGAGGCCTTCCTCCTAGACTGGCTCATGGTTCCAATACATTCTTATTGCTTGCTTGAGAGATTGAGTAATTGATGTCACCTGCACAGAAGCCTTCTCTCTATTATAAGTTCCAACCGAAAAAGGAATGCTTGCTGAAAAATTTTTTCTATTCAATTTCACAAATATTTCTGTCTTAACTCCCTTTCGTAACGAGGTGATGGGCCCACGAATAAATAACGAGTATTGAGTCCCAGCTGATAGGCACTGTGTTAGGTAATAAGGGATGCAGTGCCTCCAAATACGTGACCAATGGACGGTGAGATGAGTGAGGGTTAATAATCTCAACTCGGAACTCAGACCACCCAAGTTTGATAACTGGCCGTTGCCTACTTTTCATCTGTAGGACCTGAGGTGGGTTATAAACCCTCTCCCTGACTTATTCCCTTCCTTCCAAATGAGGCTAATAATAGCACCGACCTCCCAGGGCTGTTGAGAAGATTAAATGAGTTATTGTATATAAAGCACATAAGCAGTATCTGGCACCTGGTAAGTGCCAAGTGAGTCTTAACTACGGTTAATATATATTTCAGAGCAAATAAACAGAAAGGGTTTGGTGAGAGAGTTAACCTATGTCCTTGAGTGTACTTCTAATGTACACCGATTTTATAGTATGGTACTCACCATAATACAGCTGCTCCCAGGGGCTCCAAATGACATTAATTAGCTTGTGATGTTTTGATTGATTCTTGTCTGTGTTTCACAGTTACTTGCCCTGGGTTTTAACTGCCCTGAGTTGAGACAGTCTAAATCAAGATCCCCAACCAGGAAAAAATAATAAGCAACAATCTCATGTAATGAGAACATAACAAGATTATAAAACATAGCTATTAAAAAAATGACATTGCTATTTAAAAAAATAACGAACTAAAACACAGTTATTAGATGGTTTCTTCATATACCCCAGGGACCGCGGTCTTAAGTGCTTGCTGTCTGGCCAGGAGAGGAGATGGAATTCTTTCTTTTTGATTGAAGTGGCTCAGAATTGGCCTTTAATTGACCTGGGAGTGAGGAGAGAAAAGGATTGGGTATAAAAATGTAATAGGGTTCACTTAAAACCAGTCAAGGACTTTAACCTGCCCCAGAGGAGTCTTGCTCTATCGTCAAAATCTGGTGAAAGTAGAAGGAAAAGATGCCAGTATTATTTTCCGGAAACATCTGAACGGAATGTAAATCAATGTCTGTTTGGTGCAGCTTAGAAACTAATATAACAACACAACATACTATCACCTCCTAGATGCTACCCAACTCCAACTGTGGCTCAATCCGTAATTAATAGTGTATATAAAGTAAGTGCGTGGCCATGCTCACCGTGATTGCCAATATATTTCATTTGTATTAGTATGAGGTAGTCAAGCTTGCAAGATAAGAGCTCAGGGTCACAAAAGGATGACTCTGGGTTCAAATCTGATACACAGAGTCCCCTCAGCTTGTTACTTCACCTTTTTAGACCCCAGGTTCCTCAACCATAGAAGAGAGAGAAAAAATAACTTCCACCTCATAGGAATCTTGTGATGATCAATGAATGTTTTGGAAAGTTCTTAGCACTGTGCCTGGCACAGAATATGCACTCGTAGTAATGTTAGTTATCAACTGTCATCAGTTGTGTGGTTTTGAAAATATTTAATATGTGTTGAATCCATGGTCTTCATAAGGCTAGAGAGAGAGAGAGATGATTCTCAGGCCAGTTTTAAAGGTGAAGAAACGGGCACCAAAAAATTAAGAGACTTGTTCAAGGTCACACTGCGCCTTCAGAGCAGGATTCCAGGGCTGTCCCATGTTATTGGTTCTGAGCAAAGGATTGTGCAGCCCAGACTCAGATCCAGCCCACGCTGGTATCTGTCCTCAGCTGGGCAGATACACAAAGGAATGAGTGGGGATCATCGTTCTCCAGCAGCAGTGGTACTCTGGCTAAGATCCACGCTGAGGCATCTTCTCCTAACGGCTCCATGTACTGCCCCGAGCTTGTTAGGAAAGCTGTGACTGCAGACCCCAGAGTTAAGAAACAGATACTTTCTATTAGTGAAGTGGGTCTAATTTTTGCTCTGCAACTTTGGGTGTAAAAAAATCACATTAGTTTACTCCTCTAAACCCAGTTCAATCTATGTCCTCACTCACCTAGGTGGCAGGAATTCACTCATTCTTTCCTCTCCACCAACTCACATTCTATCAATACCTCATGACAGAAAAAGGGTCTCTTGTCATTGATCCAGCATAGATGCCACTGAGATGCTCACGTACCCAAGAACTTGAGGTCCATTTTAAAGCCAAAGACTCCATCCCTCCTGGCCGAACCCCAAGATCCTTTGCTGTGCCTAAGACACACCTCTTAGCATTTGGTAACTTCCTCCATTGTCCTCAGGCTGCCCCAGCAGGTGACCAGCGCCCTCTTGAGGCACTCTGTAGACATGGAGTATGGGTCTCTCCAATTGCAGGTGGCACCCCTTTCCTTCCTCCGGGGGTGCTACTACCTTTCTCCATGCTTTTCTCCATTCCCCATTTTCAAGCTTCAGAGCACCTCTCGTCTCTTGGAGACTTTAGCTCCTTTCAATACAAAGCTCCCTAACTCTTTGTGAGAACCCCTGGTAATCAGGTCTCAAAGTCCTGCTTGCCCTCTGGAAGAACCAAAGGAAAAGTATTTCTCCTTCTTTCTGAATCTTCTCCAGCAGTAAAAGCAAAACACAAAGGCATATGTCCAGAAACCAGCCTTCCATGTTTCTTTTTTCAGTTAGGTTCTTCAAAAAGCATCACACTCGAGCTGAAAATGGAAACATGCTCTATTCTTTCATCACAACTACATGTTAGGGCTGGCCGATGGTCCAACACTTTGCAAAGATCCTTTGATTCTTTATGTCTTTGCAAGAAACTGCCTGAATTGTCAGTGGTAGAATTGGCCTCTCTTCGGAAAACAGACCATTACAAAATTCTGACTGGCAAAGCTTGTCATCCATGAACTCCAAGGATCACTGTTGGTGAAACAGAGAATATATTTCCTTCATATTTTCATTAACTTCCAGATGATTTAAGTTTGAATTTTTATCTCATTCATCAAGTTTTACCATGGCCTATTTCTCTCAGTACTTAAATTCTTCAAATGTAGTTTTTCTTCCCGAAATTTGTATCCATTCTCAGTTTGGACTCCAAACACAAAAGGCTTAGGGGGTAAAGACAGCCTGTGTTGGGGACTAGCCTAGGCCATGGGGACAGAGTGAGAATAAAACACATAAAGGCCCTCACATGTATACGCTTATATTGCCAGGTCCTGTTCTAAGTTTTTCACGTATATTGATTCATTTAATCCTTATAACAACGCTATGAGGTAGGTAGTATTATGATCCCCAATTCATAGGTGAGAAAACTGAGGCACAGAGAGGTTAAGATACTTGCCCAAGGTTGTACAGTTAGCAGGTGGCTGAGGCAAGAGCCAGGCTCTGGAAGTCTGACATCAGTCTGTGCCTTTCACACGCAGCTGTGAATACCAATCATAGTTAAGAAGGAAATAAACAGGCTAATGATACAAAGAGCAGCTGGGGAGGTCACTTCCCACGTGCTGATCAGGGAAGCTTATCTAGGAGGCAGGGTTTGAGCAGAAACCTGAAGGATGGCGAGGAGCCAGCTATACAAAGAGGGGGTGGGGCGGGGCGGGGGTGGGCGGTGAGCATTCCAGGCAGGAGAAACAAGACATGCAAAAGCCAAGAAAAGGAAAGAGTCATTCATGGGCAGAAAAGTGGCCTGGTGGCAAATCATAGAGAGGGACTCGGAGAATAACACGTGATGACGATGGGGCGGATACTTCAGGAGCAGTGAGAAGCCCGGATATTTGTAAGCAGAGATGTGACATGATTGGAGTGGCTTCTACAGTCATGGGCTGCTGGGGGACAAGGGGACCAGTGAGAACCAGGAGCACAGGGGACCTGGAATAGGGTTATGGAGCTGAAGGGAAGAGAGAGCGATGGGTCTGGTGGCCGCAGACAAGGCTGGACGGATAAGGAGGGCCTTATGCTCCGGACATCCCAGCCATCTAAAGAAGCGAGGACTTTATTCCTAAGAGCCAGGGAAACCTTGAATGGGTTCAAGCAAAGAAATCCTATGATCAGATGTGAGTTTCGGAAGAGTGACTCCAGGTGGTGTGGTGAATGCATTTGAGAGACAAGACTGGGGTCCAGTCAAGAGGTTGCTAGAGACATGGCGGTGAAAGGTGATGTACACTGACCGAGGCTAGGGGCAGGGCCTACTCATGCAACAAAGATTAAGCAATGGGCACCAGGCACTGTTGGAACAAGTCAGACAAGGGGCTGCTCCCAAGGAACTTTCCAGATCTATTAGGATAGGCCTGGTGATAATTTGACAGTGAGGAATGAGTAAAAGGAAGGAGATGAAAGATCTCTCTGTCCCTGTGGGGAGAGGAAGGATGCTGTTTAGTGAGACAGGGAACCTGGAAAGGGGCTTTACCAGTGGGTCAGCTTGATTCAGGACAAATTGAGAATTCCAGCGGCCAAGGTGGAAAGGCAGGAGGTGGATGTAGATGGAATCCAAAGACTCTCCTAAGGATGCAAACTATCGGAAGAGAAAGGTTTGAACATTTCCTCGATCCCCACCTGTTGGGTGTTGCAGTCAAAACAAAGCAGCGCTGGAAATAATCTGCTTCCAAAGCAATAATATTCCCTCTAAAGGCCTCAGAACACGAGGAGATGGGCTTCAATTGCAACATGGAAGAACCGGGCTTGGCATGAGAACAATCCTCAAGGACTTCAAAAATACAGAAACCTCCCATTCAGCTTCCCATTCCTCAGATTCAGATAATCAAGTCCCCCAGCCAGGAGCATGTGATCACCACCGCCTGAAATAAGATGGGTAGTCCTTCTCACAGGCGTTCACCTTTTCCTGCAACACTGACTTGGAGGAAAAGTTAGATGTTTCCCTTCTGTGGATTGTGAGGCCTTCTTGAACTGTCAAAAATGTTCACCAGAGATCATCAGAGAACACACAAGCTGTGTCTGGAAAGATCAGTTGGAAGACAGGATGTGTGAGATTTCTTTTTATTATAAAGTTTGTAAGTTTTCACTCCTGCCAGTGTCCTGGAAATAATCGTATCAGTATACCTGGGTCTCCTTCAAACTAGGCTGAAAGGGGAAACAGTCCCTCCCTTGAAGGATGGGTGGATGGTTGGATGGATGGATGGGTGGATGGACGGGTGGCTGGATATTGGGAATTCAAGTGACGAGTGAGTTCTAGGGAAAGATTTTACCTCTGAGACAAGCTGGCTTTTCCACCTTCGCTAAGCGAGTGCTCCCGCCTCCTTCTCCCTTTATTTCATCAACCGTGTTTTGACAATTCATGAAAAAAGGGGGGAAAAAAAGTGTCTAAGGCAAATTGAGCTCCTGAAGTAATAAACATTTAGACATACAATGTGAATTGAGTTACTGTTCTCGGGATAGTCTCCCAGTGTGTTTCTCTTTTTTGGAAAGAGAACGTGTCAGGCCGTCTTCCTCCCCCAGGCTCTGGAAATGGGAGTCTCCCCTCAGCAGTAATTGTTGCGAATCCTGACAATAGCCCCACGACTGGGTTATCTCACAGGAACTTCCATTTCCAAAGAGTTGAGGGGAGATTAATGCAAGAAAACTGGACTAGATCGAGGGATAAGAGCTGCACCTTCCGCCAAGTTCAGCCAAGGTAGCCTCTTCCTCCGGCTCCCAGGGTGGGAGGGGGCCTCCCGCAGCGGGTTTCTGTGGGTTTGTCGGGGACGGCGCCGGGTGCGCGGGCGGTCCCCGGGCTCGGAATCCCCGCTCCTCTCGCGCACGCCTCTGGCTCCGCGCAGCCTCTGCGGCTCGGCGGCTGATTCGGGACCTAACTTGGTCCCGATCGCGTGTGCGGCGGAGCGGGAACCGGGGGCTCGCGGGCTGCGCAGGGGCCGGGCCGGGCCGGCGCGTTCATTGTTGTCCGCGTGCGGGCGGCTCTCGGGGGTGCCCCGCGGCGCGCGCGGGAGGCGGCGGCGCGCTCGGCCGCGCGGGACTCGCCGGAGCCGGCCTAGCCCCCGGCCGCCGGCCGCCGGCCGCCCCGAGCGCGCTCGCCGTGCCCGGGGGCGCCGCGCGGGGCCGACCGCGATGCGGAGGGCCGGGCGCGGCGGCACGGTGCTCGGCGCGCGGGCGAGGGGCGGGCCGGCGGCGGTGCGCCCCGGCGCGCGGCCAGGCTCGGCGTGAGCGGCGCGAGCGGGCGATGGGCTGACTGGGGACCCGCGGGGGCGGCGGGGCGGCGGGGCGGCGGCGGCGGGGGCGCGCGGGGACCGGCGGGGCGGCTGCGGGCGCCGCGCGGCGGAGGCGGGGGCGGAGGCGCTGGGCGCGGATGCCGCCGGCTAGGCCCCGGGCCTGCGCACCCGGGGCGCATGGGACGCCCGTTTCGGCGGATCCGCCGCTGCAAACCTGAAGTTCCTCGGCTCCCCGGGAAGCGCCACGAATAAAAGGTAATGTGTCTTTGTTTCCCAGCCGCGACTGCGGGCAGGCGGTGGATTCTGCAGCACTTCTGGGTCCATTTCTGGGCCGGTGAGAGGGACATGACACTTCTGCTTTACGGAGGACGTAGAGCATTTAATGCCGCAGATGTGACATTGTTCCAGTGCACACCCCACGTGCGGCACAGACTCTACTCCCTCCTGCTACCCGCTCTCCCCGCACCCACTTTCTTTGGCATCTCGACCTCACACTGGCTGGGTCTACCCGGGGAGAAAGGAAAGGACCTTGCTGCAGGCAGACCTGGGCGTGATTTTGTTCTTTTTTTTTTTTTTTCTAACCGTTTTTCTGGAAGTGACAGGGCAGTCCTGTTCTTTGGGTGGGTTCAGGAGGCAGGCTGCAGATCGCCGGCTGCCTGGAACTGCTAAAATGGACTGCTCTTTCACACTCCAAATGGCTGCAGCAAGTTTAATGCAGGGAGACAGCGGGAGGAGGAGGAGGAGGAGAGGAGGAAACCCCCTTCAGGACGAACCCCCCAAACGCAGTGCTTCTGTATTGCAGGCAACTGCCCAAATGTGGGCGCCTATTGCATTTAGAAAAGATGAACCGGTCCTGTACTTGGAGAGCCGTGTGGGCTGCCCGTGTGTAGTCAGGAACTCGGTGCCTTTTCTCCAGTACCTCGTTAGGAGAGTAACTGCTCGGTAGATTCAAGCAAATTCTGCGAAATTTCCGAGGGATGGCTGTTCTAATAATAGGTCTGGCGGAGGCTTCTTAATAGACACGCTCATTCTGAACGGTGCAGCAATGCCAGTCCCCCCGGAAGCTCTGCTTGCTGGGAAAGGCGATCCCCTGACCTCCCCGTGGATGGAGGAGGCTTTCTCCCCTATGAATGGAACATCCCAGCAGAGGTTGTTACCGCTGTTCTGGCTTCTCTCAGTTTGAATCCTCCCAGCATCTGGTGAAAGGGATTCTCAGAACACCTAAGCCAAGCACACTTCTAAATCCGAGCTCTTCGGTGGGGATGGCTTATTCGGTGTTGGAGTAGCCCCAGCTGTATTTAGACACCTGGTCAGGCTGACTTGATCTGCATTTACCTGAGTGGGTTTTGAACAGCTTCTCACATACCTCTAACACCTCGGCACTATAAGTCTGGTCCTTTTCTCAAAGCATGACTGTGATGTTCGGGGAAAGCACCAGTCCAAGAGCCAGGGGCAAACTTATGACTTCATCCAGGGAAGCCACCGCTGACCCTGGGGGAACTGTCTCAGGAGTTGGATGCAAAATCTATTCCGTACACGTAGTAGAACTTAGCTCTGTGTGCCATTTTTCCAATGTGCAACAAAGTGGGAGGTTGATGGGGGGGTGGGGGGGGGCGGATGGGAGGACACATTTCATTGTTTTGTTTCTGGTTTTTAAATTGCTTCAAGTTCGTTCATAGCGTTTGGCCCCCTTTTGGAGTCTGACTTGGACATGGTGGGAAGACTAAACCTTCAGATCAGCAGAAATCTGATTTTGATTCTCAGCGTGTTCATCTCTTGCAACCTAGAGGGTCAGAGGATGAGCCTCTTCTGTTGGCTGAGGGGTCCCTTCTGCTGTGAATGAAATCTGGGTTTATTTAAGGTACACCAGGAATGGGGGGGTCCCGCAGCAGATAGACTTGAATCTCTTTGGTCCCAGAGGTTAAATAGCTGCAGTTAATTTGATTGGAAGCAATATTTGGACTTGCTTTGAAATCAACACTATATTGTCCTGCTAGTAAATACAGTGTTGCCTCCAAATAACTTGGAAAAAAGTGATGCTTGATGTGCAAAATTGTGTGGGTAGAAGTAACCTTTTAGAAAAACAACAACAACATTAAACTCTTCTTGTGTTAAAAGGGAATAGTGTTAGTTGAAATGAGGATCAGAAAATCCCTCCACCCACTTAAAAAAATTTTTTTTCTTGAAATATAGTTGATTTACAATGTCCTGTTAGTTTCAGTCATGTTAGTGTACAGAAAAGTGATTAATACATATATGTGTGTATATACATATATATATTCTTTTTTAGATTCTTTTCCATTATAGGTTATTACAAGATATTGAATATAGTTCCCTGTGCTATACAGTAGGTCCTTGAGGATTATCTATTTCATACATAGTAGTGTGTATCTGTTAACCCCAAACTCCTAATTTATTCCTTCCCCGCCTTTCCCCTTTGGTAACCATAAGTTTGTTTTCTCTGTTTGTGAGTCTGTTTCTGTTTTGTAAATAAGTTCATTTGTATCTTTTTTTTTTTTTGTAGATTCCGCATATAAGTGATATCATATGATATTTGTTTTTCTCTGACTTACTTTACTTAGTACGATAATCTCCAGGTCCATCCATGTGGCTGCAAATGGCATTATTTCATTCTTTTTAATAGCTGAGTAATATTCCATTGTATATGTGTACCACATCTTCTTTGTCCATTCATCTGTCAATGGACATTTAGGTTGCTTCCATGTCTTGGCTATTGTAAACAGCGCTGTAATGAACACTGGGGTGCATGTATCCTTTCGAACCATGTTTTTCTCCAGATACATGCCCAGGAGGGGGATTGCTGGGTCATATGGTAGTTCTATTTTTGCTTTTTAAGGAGCCTCCATACTGTTTTCCATAGTGGGTGCACCAGTTTATGTTCCCACCAACAGTATAGGAGGGTTCCTTTTCTCCACACCCTCTCCAGCATTTGTTATTTGTAGACTCTTTGACGATGGCCATTCTGACTGGTGTGAGGTGATACCTCATTGTAGTTTTGATTTGCATTTCTCTCATAATTAGCGTTGTTGAGCATCTTTTCATGTGCCTGTTGGCCATCTGTGTGTCTTCTTTGGAGAAATGTCTATTTAGATCTTCTGCCCGTTTTTTGATTCCTCCACCCACTTTTTTTCTGACCAAGTGTGATCTGCCACTGTTGTTGGTAATATTCTTTCTGGCACTTGAACTAATTTTATTAATAAGACTTGTTATTTATGGCATAGGGCCTCTTTGTAATTTGTAGACATTGTTGCCAAGTCCCCTGACAGCCTAGCAGGTGGCAAGTGCCATTAGCATGATCTTGTCATGGGAGAAACCGAAACCCCTTGAGGTTCAGTGAGTCACTGATTTCATAATCCATGAGATCTGCCTCCCAGATGTGGGTGGTGCTCAGCTTTATTGTAACGGCCCAGTTACACTCTGAGGTCAAAGAATAAACCAAGAATGAGTCCTTGGGACTTCCCCGGCTGTCCACTGGTTAAGACTTCCTGCTTCACTGCCAGGGGCACGGGTTCGATCCCTGGTTGGGGAGCTAAGATCCTACATGCTACACAGTGCGGCCAAAAAAACAAAAAAAGAATGAATCCTTGCTTGTGTTCTGGAACTTGGCAAAAGGTTCTGTGGACTAGTGAGAATGCCAGAGTTGTAAAAGAAAGGGGTCCTTGAGTCATCCTCTATGAGCTGATGAGAAAGTGTGATCGATTTGTGATGGGAGAGGCAGTGATGAGATGAAAGGTCCAGGAAATTGAGGGGACCTGTCAGGGTACCTTTGTATTTAGTAAATGTGGAGTTGAGTGTGACTGCCTCCAAAGAAGATCATTACTGACTTTACTGAGTAAATATACCACTCGTGCTCACGTTATTAGTGCTAGTGTGTGTGTATAAGTAAAAGACTTAGAGTTTTATTCATTTGTCATATACTTATCAGTTCTAAGAGTTGCATTTAGCCTGACACACTGAATGACTGAAAATATGATGGGGCACATTCAAAACTCAAGCTTTGTTCTGAGAAATTTTTGCATATGTCAATACTTTTTTTAAAAAAAGGAACAGTGTAGCTTCTGGAGAATTTCCATTTAAACTAGGTAAAGTGAGAAAGACATGCTAACAGTTAAATAGGTTTTGAAGTTAGTTTAAACCACACTCTACACAGTATCAGAATGTATAAGTCTAGATTCACCAATGGCTTTCATTCCTATCTTTTATTTATTTATTTATTTATTTATTTATTTATTTATTTATTTATTTATTTTTGGATATCAGCTGATGTGTCAGTAATCTTTGTGGCAGAAATTCTCTATTTGGGTTTATTCATTGTGAAAAATTCCAGCATCTCTATTAGAAAGGATCTCTGAGACCTCATGGGGAGAGAAGCCATGGGATAAAGATCTTCGATCTAAATTTCAAAAACTACATTCCTCTTGAGCTAAAGATGCAAAAGAGGAACTACCTTACAGGATTAGCACATACTCATAACCTCCCCAGGACACTGGTTATCCATTCTCTCCCATCTTGTCCATTTCTGATTCTTTGCTGTCCATTGCTCTCTGAATAGGTAGTTAAAGGAACAAAAGTAGATATTGGATGTCTCCTAAAAGGTAGGAGTTGATGGGAGAAAAGGAAGAGAAAGGATCATTCCATCAGTTATGTAAGATACATAGATGCTTGAACTTTTCCTACCGTAAGCAAAATCAAAGACTTAAAGAATCCGGGGGACTTCCCTGGTGGCGCAGCGGTTGAGAATCTGCCTGCCAATGCAGGGCACATGGGTTCGAGCCCTGGTCTGGGAAGATCCCACATGCCGCGGAGCAACTAGGCCCGTGAGCCACAACTACTGAGCCTGCGCGTCTGGAGCCTGTGCTCCGCAATAAGAGAGCCCGTGATAGTGAGAGGCCCGCGCACCGCGATGAAGAGTGGCCCCTGCTCGCCGCAACTAGAGAAAGCCCTCGCACAGAAACGAAGACCCAACACAGCCAAAAATAAATAAATAAATAAATATTAAAAAAAAAAAAAAAAAAGAATCTGGGAAAAGTGGCCACTACAAGTCGAACCTGTTGGGGAAGGATGAGATTTGAGTATTTTATCTTATGCTGTTTATTCTAGCCGTAATCAGACTGAAGTGTATTGGCAGTATTTTCCATTTCTGTTTTTGCATTTTCCAGGACATTTAATCTGAAGAGCTGGTACAATAGCTCTTGGAACTCTGGGCTCCAGGGTCACCACTGCACACAAAGCCTGCTGGTTTTGCTACTCTCTTTTGCGAGTTTTCCGAATCAGCATAAATCCAGCTTATCAGAAATTCTCTCCACAGCACTTTCCTTTTGGTTCCCTAAATCCGTCAGCTGCCACTCTTTCCCCTGTCCTGTGGGATCAGCATGTCTTTCTCTTATTTATAAGGAATAATTTAGACACACCCTTACTTTTGAGGCTACCATCTCTACCACTAGCCGCATTATCCTAAAAGTATCTATCATTATGCCTCTCTTACTTTCTCAGAAGACGATGAGAGCTCTTGCTACCATTTAGTGAGTTGCATTAATGCTTATTTTGGGTGCTGTTGAGTGAGTGAGTATGTGTGTTTGTGGGCAAGGGTGTGTGTGTTCAATTCTTAACTTTATCAGTAGAAATTAGGTATTTTTTCCCCAAAAGAGAAGTACTTTTCTCCTTGAAGATGGAAATTACTGCTCAGAATAAAGGCCATGGTTGTTGGAAGGGATTGAAGGGATCTGGTTCAGTTCAGTGATCTTATGACTACCAAATGATCAAGAAAAAATAGGCCTGTAGGTTCCGTTTGAACTGAATGGGTAACCCCTCTGTAGATGATCAAGCATCGCTAACTCCAGTTCAGAGATGGAGCTGATAGGAGCCAACTTGTTACAAAGCCTGATCTCCATCGTATGTGGTGGTTTCTGTTTTTTTATTTTAAAACTGAAGCTCTGGCCATTCCTTGATGCAGTGCAAGAAGACGTGAGTTGTAGGTGGTCAAGAACATTTGCACACGCACACCCTTCTCCCCAAACTCTACCTTCACACGCGCCATCTTGCTCCTATCTTATTAGTGATTATTTGCCAGTCCATAGTTACTGCGCACTTTCTGTTCACTGAAGGATCCCTACCTTTACCCTCTGCTTATGGTGGGCACTCAATAGATCCTGTTTGAATAAGAAAAATCACTGAGTGACTCTTCATACCAACTGCAACACTGATATATTTCAGCATCTTCAGAAACCTGGAAGACCCAGTGGTCTAAAGAAAAATGTCCTCTTAGGTCCTCCTGTATCTAACTTTTTTTATAAGTCTGTTCTGTGGTGTGGCCCCTCATTCCCATTTAGCAATACCTTGCCTGTCTTGGTACTCATGCAGAATACCAAACTTTTTGATGGTACTTCGAATTAGCCAAAAGCTATCCTCTCAACCTTGGGCTCTAACTCCACAATTTCCATCAGAGTTAGCCTGTTCTTCTGGTGATACAGGCTTCTTTGCAGGGCTTTTGCCTTTCTTTGTCCTTGCTGTATGAGGAATGCATGAAAAAAATGGCATGTAATGGGGAATTAGATTGATAATGCATGACAGCAAATGGAAATAATAATCGGAGAATTGCCAGGCTGTGCCATTCATAACCATAAAATGCACAATTATGCTCTCCCCACATGCCTGTGAAAAAGTATATACTTGTGACAAACCCAAACTAGGAAACCCTAATAGTGTGGAACCCTCTGGTGCTGGGCAACACACCTACATACAGTGGGTAGTGCACTGCGGGCTCACCGATTTCTCTGCACCCTCTGGTTACCCCCAAGAGATATTGGATACTTATTTCTCTGTTGCTCAGAGAGAGAGCAGAAAAGAGGGGAGGGTGGTGAGGACAAGAGCGGTGGGAGCTGAGCACAATGCAGGGCAGTGTTCTGCCTTCTCAATCCCCTTTTATTGGGGTGGTTGAGTGTTTTGTAACAGAGTAACTACGGAGTGACCAGTAGCACAGATGTAGCCGGCAGGTCTTGGCAGGAGAGCAGAGACCACGGATAACAGTAAAGCATCAAGGGCTGCAGTCACACTAAATGCTGAGCAGAGACTGTGGACCACGCACATACGAGATTTGGGGATTCTCCATCAAGTCAGACATCTCGGATGGAATTTTTGGAGTGAAAGGGGGCATAGAGATCATTTTTACAAATGAGGAGATGCTCACAGATGTTCAGGGACCTCGCCAGGGTCTCCGTTGCAGGGCCAAGACTAGAGTCCCTGACCACGTGGTTTGGCACACAGAGGGGGTAGGGCTGTGGTGTCATGTCCCTCAGGCTTGGACTTGTGGCTCTGCCCCTTCCTGGCTGTGAGGCCTTGGGTAAATTACTGAATCTCTCTGAGCCTCGGTTTTCTTATTTATCAGAAAAGTTATATTCAGTGGAGCCAATGAGGTGATATCCGTGAAGCACCCAGCACAAAAAAAATAAGGGCGCCTCTTCTAGAATCAGAAATTTTGTCTTTGCACTCTCCCCTCTCTGCTTGGCTTGCTTATGTCCCTGGAAGCCCCAACAGGACTAACTGCAGGAGGTTTAAAACTTGAGGGGTGTAAGAAGGCCACTGGCCGTGGAAGTGGAGGTATTACTGAAATAAATGGCACCTCCTTACCTACAATCCTGGAGTGAATTTTATAAATAGAAAGTAGCCTTAAGAAAAAAAAAAAAAAAACATTAGCTCTGATACTCCGTAAATGTCACCCACCCTTGCAGGAAGGATTCTGCCGGTAAAGACATCACCCTAGTGATCCTTTCCTTATTGGGACAGAGGAGGCTTATTAAGAATGGGTGGCATCCTGCTGTACCCGTGAGTCTTGACTGAGTCCAGGAACATTAAAGTGGTGAGGAGTGGTTGGGGGAGGGGAAGGAAGAGAAGAAATATGATTTTGCCTTTGCACTCATGGATTCTATCACCCTGCCTTTCTGAAATTCTTCAGTTTTCAGGATTGATCTGAAAGCTCTTAGGGTTTTTATTTTGAAAAAATTCTCCAGTAGAAATAAGGGTATGTCAGTCAATGGTTATGCCATCCTTTTTCTTTTAATTGAAGTATAGCTGATTTAAAATATTGTGTTAGTTTCGGGTGTACAGCAAAGTGATTCAGTTATGTATGTATTTTTTCAGATGATTTTCCAGTATAGGTTATTATAAGATATTGAATATTATTCCCTTTATTGTACAGTAAATCCTTGTTGCTTATCTATTTTATGTAGAGTAGTTTGTATCTGTTAATTACATACTCCTAATTTGTCCCTCCCCCCTCCCTCTCCCCTTTGGTAACCGTAAGTTTGTTTACTATGTCTGTGAGCCATTTTAGTTTCATAAATAGATTTATTTGTATTATTTTTTAGATTCCACATATGTGATAGCATATAATATTTGTCTTTGTCTGACTTACCTCACTTAGTATGATAATCTCTAGATCCATCCATGTTGCTGCAAATGGCACTATTTCATTCTTTTTTATAGCTGAGTAATATTCCATTGTATATATATATACCACATCTTCTTTATCCATTCATCTGTCGGTGGACATTTAGGTTGCTTACATGTCCTGGCTGTTGTAAATAGTGCTGCAGTGAACACTGGGGTGCATGTATACTTGTGAATGAAGTTTTTCTCTGGGTATATGCCCAGGATGGGATTGCTGGATCATATGGTAACTCTTTTTTTAGTTTTTTAAGGAACCTTAGTACTGTTCTCCATAGCAGCTGTACCAATTTACATTCCCACCAACAGTGCAGGAGGGTTCCCTTTTCTCCACACCCTCTCCAGCATTTATTGTTTGTAGATTTTTTGAAAATGGCCATTCTGACTGGTGTGAGGTGATATCTCATTGTAGTTTTTTTTTTTTTAATAAATTTATTTATTTTGTTTATCTTATTTTTGGGTGAGCTGGGTCTTCGTTGCTGCACACGGCCTTTCTCTAGTTGTGGCGAGCGGGGG
Organism: Balaenoptera physalus; assembly: GCF_965194825.1. Classification (NCBI taxonomy): domain Eukaryota; kingdom Metazoa; phylum Chordata; class Mammalia; order Artiodactyla; family Balaenopteridae; genus Balaenoptera; species Balaenoptera physalus. The sequence continues at coordinate 171,987,436 of NC_138883.1, read as the reverse complement.
CTACTCTTTGTTGCGGTGCGCGGGCTTCTCACTGCAGTGGTTTCTCTTGTTGCAGAGCACAGGCTCTAGGTGCTCGGGCTTCAGTAGTTGTGGCACGTGGGCTCAGTAGTTGTGGCTCGCAGACTCTAGAGCACAGGCTCAGTAGTTTTGGCTCATGGGCCTAGTTGCTCTGCGGCATGTGGGATCTTCCCGGACCAGGGCTCGAACCCGTGTCCCCTGCATTGGCAGGCGGATTCTTAACCACTGCACCACCAAGTAAGTCCCCTCATTGTAGTTTTGATTTGCATTTCTCTCATAATCAGCAGTGTGGAGCATCTTTTCATGTGCCTGTTGTATGCCATCTATTTCTTAACAACAAAGGCAACAATCCAATCAGTATGTAAAATTTTTGGTTATTTTCCATTCATGGTCAACAATTAGAAGGATTTTCACCTCCAATTTTCTTATTTATATTTCACCCAAGTACTTAACGCAGCAAGTGAATGGAAGAAATAAGCCTAGAACCTGAGTGTACCACATGTTTGTGTGAGTTTTATTAATTGTATCTACCATCTGACCGCTCTGAAAATACTGGGAGAGTTTTCCTCACAGTAGGAGAAATCAACATGCCAATTAGCAGAATATTCATCAAAAATTATCTAAGCACCTAATAACCTTTGAAGTGTTAAATAAAATAAATTAGAATGAGAGATGGTCCATCTTCTGGAGATGGATTAAACAGGCACACACACGGGCAGCAGAATAAAAGCATTAAACAAATGTAAAAACAAGGAAAGTATTTATAGAACATAATAACCACATCCAGAACAAGGATATATTTTAGGTGGATCTTCAGGGACAGCTTATAGGCTTCGTTTGCCTAGACAGGGTGGAGTGTGTCTGTCATTTTATGCAGAAATTGTAAACTGGTATTTGTTTGTGGTTCCATCTTTATTGTGGAATATGTGGTTTTCGCTCGCGCACGACAGTTTAGTTTCCCTGCCCTCCTGTTCCTAAGGTTATAACTTTATCAATGCAGATTTTGTGCCCTTTAGATACAGATATCTTGGAAAGATACTCAAATATATCTTGATAATAATATCCAAGAATAATATCCCAAACCACAGTCCTTTGGTTTTTGTTTTTGTTTTTTGTTTAATTTTATGGCTCTGTTGGGTCTTTGTTTCTGTGCGAGGGCTTTCTCTAGTTGCGGCGAGCGGGGGCCACTCTTCATCGCGGTGCGCGGGGCCTCTCACTATCGCGGCCTCTCTTGTTGCGGAGCACAAGCTCCAGACGCGCAGGCTCAGTAGTTGTGACTCACGGGCCCAGCTGCTCCGCGGCATGTGGGATCTTCCCAGACCAGGGCTCGAACCCGTGTACCCTGCATTGGCAGGCAGATTATTCTCAACCACTGCGCCACCAGGGAAGCCCAGTCCTTTGGTTTTTTTAAATGACTAAGTTCTTTTTGTCTCGCCGGTAGGACTGATCACACTCCTGAAGAACGAACAAAACCAAACTGAAGAAAATCTAAAAACTGTAAATTTTGTACTGTGACTTTGGGTTTTATGTTGGAAATAGAAAACCGTTCGTGTGTGAGCCTCCTTGCTTCTTGTTTGTGGAAAGGTGGGAGCGGGGAAGCTCGTGTTATGCAGCTTTCTCTGTTGCCTAGAAGGTGATGATGAAATAGCACAGCATTTGCCTGCCCCTTCCCATCAGACCCTCCCTGGTGGGATTGCCTGTCAGACTGGCTTTGGAACAGCTGAGTCTTTGTTTGGCTAGTTATCAGTATTCAGTAAATACAGTTCCCCAGAGGAACCTCATTATTCTAGTAGTCCCAGAGTCAGCCAATGCTTTGCTGCGTGTCCCTTTGTATTACTAGTTCCACCTGTGGTTTTTTTGATTACCCTGTTCCTCTTCCTCCTAAGGCTTAAACATCGTTGTCCTGTGATAAGTGACTCACCATGTCTCCTCACTCTTCCTCTTTGCTACATTACTAGCATCAAACTCTTCTGGCCTTTTACCGTCAGTTTCTCCAATGCCTTGTTCGTATGTTTTCTTCCCAAGTTCTTTTGGGGTGAGGTGCTGACAGCCACTGCCATGGTTCAAGGTTTCCTCTTTCTTTTCTGAGTTATTGTAAAATGATCACCACTTATCCCTTTACCACCATCCTACTGCACACACACACACACACACACACACACACACACACACACAAAAGCACGCACACAGGCATCCCCTCTCTCTACCTCTCCTTGCCGCCCCCCTTCATTCCCTGTAGACCACAGCCCTTAACATGGAATAAAAGGCCTCACCACAACCTGGTAGCTTCTTATTTCTTAAACTTCTTTTCTCACACTATCCTTCATACACTGTCTTGGTCTGTTCAGGCAACCATAACAAAACACTCGGTGGCTTATAAATAACAGACATTTATTTCTCACTGTTCCGGGGGCTGGGGAGTCAAGGCACCAGCAGATTTGGTATCTTCTGAGGACCCGCTTCCTGGTTCATGAATGGGGCCTTCTCACTGTGTCGCCAAACAGTGGGATGGGGCGAGGGATCTCTCTGGAGCCCCTTTTCTAAGGGCACTAATCCCACTCACGTGGGCTCCACCCTCATGACCTCATCACCTCCCGAATATCCCACCTCCTGATACCATCACATTGGGAGTTCATGTTTAGCATATGGATTCTGGGGGGGACACAGATACTCAGTCTGTTGTGCATACACCACCACACACCCTTGCCTTTCCCCACGTACATTTAACCTTTGCTGGACATCAGCTTCTTGCAAATACTCACCCTTCAGATTAAGAGGCCCATCCTGTCCCTTGTCTGCCGGACACCCCTGCTCATTCTTCAGTTCCAGCCTGCAGCGTTACCTCCTCCTGTCCCTCCAAGTGGAGCGAGTCTTCCTCCTCTGTTCTCCCACAGGAATCTCACCAGGTCGCTGTTCCAGTTTGATCTCAAATTCGAATGACCCGTTAATGTGTATGTCTCTCACTGTAGCTTCTAAGGGAAAGAGCATGTCTTTATTTTTTTAAATTTAATTATAGTTGATTGCGATATTGTATTAGTTTCTGCTGTACAACAAAGCGATTCAGGTATGTATGTAGGCATATACACATTTTTTTTCTGATTCTTTTCCAGGATAGGTCATTATAAGATATTGAATATATATATTGAATATAGTTCCCAACAAGTAGGACCTTGTTGTTTATCTCTTTTATGTATACTAGTTTGTATCTGTTAATCCCAACCTCCTAATTTATCCCCCCTCCCTTTCCCCTTTGGTAACCGTAAGTTTGTTTTCTTTGTCTTTGAGTCTGTTTCTATTTTGTAAATAAGTTCATTTGTATCATTTTTTTTAGATTCCACATAGAAGCGATATCATAAAGTATTTGTCTTTTTCTGTCTGGCTTACTTCACTTAGTATGATAATCTCTAGGTCCATCCATGTTGCTGCCAATGGCATTATTTCATTCTTTTTCATGGCTGAGTAATATTCCACTTTATGTATATGTATATATATATATATATATGTATATATATATATACCACATCTTCTTTATCCATTCGTCTGTCATTTGGGTTGGACATTTGGGTTGCTTCCAGTTGGTGAGTCAGCTATTGTAAATAGTGCTGCTATGAACATTGGACATTTGGGTTGCTTCCATGTCTTGGCTGTTGTAAATAGTGCTGCTATGAACACTGGGGTGCATGTATCTTTTCGAATTAGAGTTTTCCCCGGATATATGCCTAGGGGTGGGATTGCAGGATCATATGATTGTTCTGTTTTTAGTTTTTTTAAGGAAGCTCCATACTGTTCTCCGTAGTGGCTGCACTTAGTTGTCTTTGATTCTGAAGCACCTTCTATTATGCCCGGCATTTGGTAGGTGCTCAGAAACATGAATGAGTGATTATTTGTCACATATTGTGGTGGTGTCTCATTTCTTTCCTTGCTTGCATATAGCTGGAACTGTTTTTTTTTTTTTTTTCCTGCTTAAGCTTGGTGTCCTTACCTGTCTGTCAGCCCTTCTCTGTCTGCACGTGTCTGTGTCAAAGAGTAAACAGTAAGACAACAAGGATGGTGCAGCACAGCTGACATCCTTTATATGAGGGCGAGCCTTGCACCCCAGCTGGCAGAATGGCAGAACGTGCCTGCGCACGCAGTTCCTTCATTTATTCATTCATTCAGTCAGGTGGTGAGTCAGCCAGTCATTCTGACTCATGCACTTACTCATGTGCCTCTTCTGTCCCAGGAATGTGTCAGCAAACAAAACGAACCCAACTTCTTGCCCTCATGGAGCTTGCACTCTACGAGGAAGAGGCGGGCAAGACACATAATAACTAAGTAAATTATGTAGTGTGCTAGAAGGTGGTAATTGCTGTAAGAAAAATAAAGCAGAGGCTGGGAAGTATGGCAAGGTTGCTATTTTAAATTCAGAAGTCGGAGGAGACGTTATGAAAAGGTGATATGTGAGCAAAGCTTTGAAGGAAGCGAAGAGGTGAGTCATGTGGGTGTCTGGGGGGAACATTCCAGACAGAGGAAGGAGCTCATCACAGGCCCCGGGCAGAAGAGTGACCTGTAGGGAACAGCAAGGAGATGAGGGGGGAACAGCAGACCGAGTGAGGGGTTATAAAGGTAGGCATCACGTGGGGCCTTGAAGGCTTCTGCACTGGGGGAAATGGGACTGAGCGCTGGAGAGTGTGGACGTGGGCGGCACCCTGCTCCCACTTGGGCTGCACAGGGACGGTTTGGGTGCTGTGTGGGGACCAGACTGCAAGACAGGCAGAGGGAAGAGCAGGGGTGCCACTTGGCTGGCCATTGCCGGAATGGGGCAAGTGATAAAGTGAAGGTGATGAAAAGGGGCCAGGGTCTGGATACTCTGAGATTTTCTGGTGAGTTGGAAGTGGGATGTGAGAGGACAGAACGTGGTGATGCAGAGCTGGAATGGCTGTTAGCTAAGAGGTGAAAGCTGCGGGTGGAGATGGTTTGCAGAAGAAGGTAGGTCAGTAATTCTCTTTGAGTTTGACATATTTAACAGCTATCCAGAAGGAGACGCTGAATGGTCTCAGCTTTACGTATGTCATATACAGGCCTGGGGAAGGAGAAATTCCAGGCAGAGACACGAAGTGGGACTCAGCCAGATAGAGTTGATATTTAAAGACTTCATGGCTCAGTCCTGGATATGACAACATCTGAGAAACACCATAAATCCAATTCACACTTCAAATTTAAAAAATGTAAGATATAAAAAATGAAGTAATTTCTCCTCAAAGTGTGAAGAACTCTGCTGAGATGTACGGCTCCATACGTTGCACTCTTCGGTCACTTATTCACTCAACGAACGTTCCTTAGGTGCCAAGTGTATGGTGTGTGTACACCAGACGTGGCTATAATAAAATTCAGGAAAGTAACAGCAACAACAAAAACAAATTGGACTTTTCAGATCATCCTGATGGTCTGTCCCTTTTTTAATGCGTGAAAGGAGTGACTCTCATATTTTAAACGGATTTATTGATGTATCACTGACACACAATAAGCTGCGCGTGTTTAAAGTGTACCGTTTGATGAGCTTTGACATATATCCACACCTGTGAAACCATCACCACAGTCAAGAATTGTAACTCCATATTTTCAATCAATCATACTTCCCAAGAGTTTTGTGTGTTTCAAGCTCCATGCTGGACACTATGAAGGATATAAGATGAAATCGCTGCCTCATGTATTTGTTCATATTTAAGATTCTGCCTTTCCCTAAAAAGTGATCTCATCACACACTCATTTCCAGGTCTTTTCTCCGGCGTATGCTGAAAATACACTCAAGTTTGGTTCCCAAGGCTTTGGAATGACATGTGTAAACCATTTGACACCCGCGTTCCTGGTTAAATCAGGAAAGAGGAAAGATCAGGAACCCTGCCATCTTTTAATCAGTTCTGATACAAGCAGAAACTTCTCTCGTTCCTTCTTGTGTGGAAACAGCCCAAACAGTAGGCTCTGTTTCCTCCTTTTTTCCTTTGTGTAGGCAACAGAATAATTACCTCCTGCCGAAAGCTTGGAGAAATCATTCTGTGTCCAATTAGAATTTTTGATTTGACTAACAGATCCAGGATCATGTCTTTTTTTCTGTAACTGCTCTCAGTGAGATGCACCCAGGATGTTTCTAGCTCTCCCGTTTGCCATGGCCATTGCATGTTACGGCACTGCGTTACACCCTGCGACCGCCTTGCCACCGAGGGGCATCCTGGGGTGAAAAGGAGGTGGGAGCCCTCCTTTGGTTTTGGAATCCTCTCCCTCTGCCTTCCCCCCCCCCCATTTCCCTTCCTTTCCTAGTCTGATGCTCCGCCCCTATTTGTAAATGGTGCTGGGGAACAAGGGGTCCTGTCCTGTCCATGACGCTGCCGCAGCAGAAGCAGGAGGCCTGGGAGCAGGTCTTCAGGAAGCCTCTGCGGTGGCGCCCCGGGCAGCTGGCCAGCATTGAAACCTCCGAGATGAATGGAGGGTGAGATCTGCCAGCACAGCTCATGCAAGAGCGAGCAGTCCCTGCCAGCGACACTCCAGCCGAATCCCTTCCAGAGAACTCGGTTATGTAAACATCTAGGCGGCAGCCTCCAGCCCAGATGGACTGCCCTGTGCCGACGTCTAAGGTAGCTGTGAAAATTTCCCTCAATGCAAGCAGTCCAGGTTCCCAAGCTCTCCCTGGAGAGCTTTTTATTGGGGGCCTTGGACCGGGGAGGGACAAGGGCTTGCTTCTACCTCCTGGAGCTGGGACCATCCTGCAGGGCTGTGGCTTTCCAGATCAAGGCACCCATGTGCCCCGGGTCTGCTGTGCTGTGATGCCATTGGAAATATGATCTGATTTAAGCGTGAGTCTCAGAAGGATCAGCTCTTGGGCTGGAGCGCTTCCTTCCAAGCCGGGAAGATTTGGCATCTGCGCACTGGGCCCCTGGACTCAGGCACGAGTGGCGTGTGGCTGCTTTGTATCTCATGCAGGTTCTGTGAAAGCAGGTGGCCTGGGGACCGATCCACTGTCTTAGGCATCTGTTCTCTCCCACCTTGCTTCAGAGTCACCAAAGACCCAAGCATGGAACTCCAGGAGCTTGTGGATGTCTAAAATACTCTTTTCTGCCCCTCACATCCCTCGGGGTAGTGGAGAGTTTGACTGTATAATACACAAAGCGGGTTGTTTGTGGGAGGGACAACCCAGTCCCAAATTCTCTTATCTGTGTGGCAAGGCACCCCAGCTATCACTGATGGCAGACTGATGATAATTCTGCTCATTTGCTATGTCATCACGCAGATAATATAAACCACAAAGAATGCATGTGTTTCTGAGCCTGGGTTTGGGGGTATGTTTCTACAGAATAGGCAAATTAAAACATAGCTCATTAAATGCAAATCAAGTTCTATAGTACCTATAGTTTGGAATTGCCCTTGAAATGATATATAAGAATATATGTTATTTGAATGTATATTAATGTATGTACAAATATTTATTGAGTGCCTGTTAGGATAGTCATGTCATTCTATTTCAATCATATATATATATATATATATATATATATATATATATATATATATATATATATATATATATATACACACACACACACACACATATATATAATTTAAGATCAACAAAATAATTTACAATAAAAATGTGGTAACCTATTGCTTAATAAGACCCATGGCTATAAATAGTGTTGTCTCATCCCACTGAGCACAACATAAGCAAAAATAAAAAATTAATTTAAAATGACAGATTGAATTAGACATTGGAATAAAATAGGCAGAGTCATGTTACCAAGAAAATGTCATTGGTTCTTGGTTGTCAGTTACATGAAGAGCAAACCAACTACAGAAACATATAACCACCCCATACAGCATTGCAGTTTCATGTGTGTGTGTTTTTTCTTTTAATTTTTATTGAGGTATAGTTGATTTACAGTGTTGTGTTAGTTTCAGGTGTACAGCAATGTGAATCAGTTATACACATACGTATATCCACTCTTTTTTCGATTCTTTTTCCATATAGGCCATTACAGAGTATTGAGTAGAGTTCCCTGTGCTATACAGTAGGTCTTTATTAGTTATCTATTTTATATATAGTAGTGTGTATATGTCAATCCCAATCTCCCAATTTATCCCTCCCCCACCTTTACCCCCTGGTAACCATAAGTTTGTTTTCTATGTCTGTGACTCTATTTCTGTTTTGTAGATAAGTTCATTTGTACCCTTTTTTTAGATTCCACATATAAGTGATATCATATGATATTTGTCTTTCTCTGACTTACTTCACTCAGTATGACAATCTCTGGGTCCATCCATGTTGCTGCAAATGGCATTATTTCATTTTTTTTTATGGCTGAGTAATATTCCATTGTATATGTACCACATCTTCTTTATCCATTCCTCTGTTGATGGACATTTAGGTTGCTTCCATGTCCTGGCTATTGTAAATAGTGCTGCAATGAGCATTGCGTTTTAAATAGAGGACTTTTTTAAAAAAATAAATTTATTTATTTATTTATTTGGCTGTGTTGGGTCTTCGTTGCTGCACGCGGGCTTTCTCTAGTTGTGGCGTGCGGGGGCTACTCTTCGTTGGCTTCTCATTGCAGTGGCTTCTCTTGTTGCGGAGCACGGGCTCTAGACACACAGGCTTCAGTAGTTGTGGCATGCAGGCTCAGTAGTTGTGGCTTATGGGCTCTAGAGTGCAGGCTCAGTAGTTGTGGCGCACGGGCTTAGCTGCTTCGCGCCATGTGGGATCTTCCCGGACCAGGGATCAATGTGTGCCCTGCATTGGCAGGCGGATTCTTCACCACTGCGCCACCAGGGAAGTCCCTAAATAGAGGACTTTTGATTGCACGTTTATACAAAGGAAATTGGTAAGGGAAAAAGTAGAATAATGTGTTTGTGCCTACCATCTGTAGTGTGATTTTCTTAAAGTCTTCTGAAGCAGTCAGTGGATGTGGTGACTATTTGTTTCATCAAAGTACGTGTAATATTGTAGCAGGAAGCATTATAAGTAAATACATGAGTTATTAGAATGAATCTGTTTTGGGGGGAATTCTTGTTTATAGGTGTACACGTATATCCGTGGCTCATACCTTAGAATGTGTCCATCCACCTTCCCCCAGAGTCCAGTAACCCTTTCTACAGCATCGCAGGCTGACAGTCTTCTGGCCCTTCCTGATTACTTGCAGTGGTGGTGGGGCAACTTGTTCCATTTTGAACAGTGATGCTTGTTAGAAAGTTCTCCCGTCTATTGAAATCTGATGTGTCTTTTGAAACTTCTACTCATTGATCCCATTTCTGCCCGCCAAAGCAAAGTTCTCCCTTCTCATTAAGTTATCAAACATAATCATCAAATTAGCTTTAGATCATCACATTAGCAAGTCCCCACGTCCAGGCCTTCCCAGGACAGTCCAGTTTATACCTGGTACCCCCGTGGGATCCATGATAGCCTCCCTTTTCACTCGCAGAGGTGTCTTGCGTGGGGGATAGATGACAGGGTCCCTCTCACCGAAGCCAGCATGCAGCTTTTCCATCAGCCCCGAGAAGACATGGTTTCCATATCTTTACCCAGTCTGACTACCCTTCTTTGGTCTTGCTCCGCTTTCTTTCATGTCCTACCCGAAAATATGGTACCCAGAATTAAACACAAATTTCCAGAAATAGTTTAATCGTAGTAGAGTGTAGGAGACCTCTTGATTTCATTATTCAGGATGCTGTACTTCTAACTCGTGAACTAAGAACAGGACCTGAAACCATAAACAATATGACCCCCAACCTGTAGACGTGGAAGCTACCATCTAAACAAACCTCTTGTCATCTACACATTTGGTCAGCACACTTTCTGTGTCTGGTTACAAATCGTTGGGGGGTAATATGGATATGGAGAGCTTATGTTTAGTATCTCTTTATAATTTACCAACTGCTTGTGCGTTTTCTAAGGCAGTGAGCCTCAACACCTGCAATTAGAACCCTCTTTCCAGGCTCCCCTCATTTTTACACCAGTTAGGATTAAATTGATTTGGAAACGTGGTCCAGTGGATACTTAACTATTTCATCAATGGTTTAGCCATCCTCAGACGATTGATATAAGTTGCTCCTTCTTCCTGTTGTCATAAGTAGGGTTCTCCAGCTGTATTTCTCACTGCTCCACGCCCACCCACCACCCTGTGCCCCAGCTCTACTGCCTGGCTGATGTTTCCAGAACATGCCACGTTCTCTCCCATCCAGCTCTTCTTACGTCAGGTTGTCTCTGCCGACGTGCTGTCTTCAGATATCACTTCCTCACCTGAGCGCTCACCCATCCTCCAGGTATGAGGGAGGGTCCCCCCGACCCTCTGCCTCATTGCATCTTATGCCCACCCCATGGTCACACAGATTACACTGTAATCTCCTGTTGACTTGGGTATTTCTTCTGTTGGACATAGAAGCTCGTTAAGTATAGGAACAAAATTGTGTTCATCATTATATATCTAATAAAATGCCAGGCACATAACTATGTAGCATAAACATTTGCAGAATGAATACACACCATGATGGACACTACTTTGTATAATCCTTTAAACCCATTTCTCTTATTTCAGGAGGGGCGGTCACTAGATTACTCTCTGGATTGCTAGAAAGATGGATAGATCTTTTCTAGAGGAGAAATTACTGTCAAAGAAGATGAACTTTTTAGCCATTTGCATCTTAGTTTTATTTCCTGTAGGCTATTAGTAGTCTTCTACTTAACTTGTAGTCATCTACGAATTAATTAATTTTATCTTTAACATAGTAACCCTTCATTATAGTTGTTGTCTCTTCCCCCCCAACTTTGCATTTGCTTTTTCTTTTTGCTGATGGTGATTTATGGAGTAAAATTATTTAAAAATGTAATCAAATCTATACATTTTTCACTTTTGGCTCATCCATTGCTTTTATGCTTAGAAAGACCTGATAAACCTATCTATTTTTAATATTTAACTGTATGAAGCACCTGAGATTTTTTCCGGGGAAAGAGGTGCAGTTAGTTTATATTCTTTTAGTCGTTAGTCCTACCGTTTCCCTTCTTGGTTGAGAAGATTAAACTGAGTGGTCCAGCAGCTCATCTTTTAACAAAAATCCATTAGCACCAAACAATGAAAACTTTCCTTTCCTTGCTCTTCTTGCTTGGAACGTATCTTTAAAGGCTCTTTCATTGTCCTTAGACTTTCCTTATTTTAAATCTCAGCTTCAGTGTTCCACCTCTGTTCCTCTAAACTTGTGACACTTTCTCATCTATGTATCGATACAGAATATGTATAATGTACTCTATGCCCCTGACACGTTGTATATATTATACTACAATCTAGTCACCTTTGGGAATCCTCTGTGCAGATACTTTGTGTTCTTTGGATGTCACAATCTTCACTTTCTCATTCAATTTTATTTTTATTATGTTGTTTTTATCTTAAAAGTTTATGTGTTAAAGTTTCGACCTCATACAAAAAATATTCTTTTCGATCCACAGAGTCAACCTTATCTTTTTTTTGGACTTTTAAAAACCATTTTCCTTGAGTCTGGGGTCCCCGTCAGACTACCCCATCAGTCCTCCTTTTCTATAAAAATTCCAAGTACAGTCATCAGAACAAAAGAAAGTGTAGATATTTGCCTTTTCCTTTGGAAAAAGCATCTCCATTTCAACCAAAACTCTATCCCTGAGATACTGAAGCCAGAACTCCATGTGCCAAAGCCCAGGTGTCATTTTCCTTCTTCTTTCCTCCCTTCAAGGAGAACAGCGGGATGTCAGATGGCTTAGAAGGGTTCTTGCTGCTTCTTTGTATGTTTTGTTTCTTCAGAGTTTATACCTTCTCAGCCAGCCTTGAAGGACGTCTGCACAGACACCTGTGTCGTGAACAGTTGTCAGTAAGAATAACACCCTGAATCTGCCAAGAGAAACAGGCGAGGCCTCCTTGCCAGCAAGAGGCCTTCGTCTCCTCCTCCAGTGACAGAGTGTGTATGTGGCCTGGCAGTTCTTGTGGTCGCCACCGTCGTCATCTTACACGTGACGCTGGCACCCCTAAACCTCCATTCCTCGTCTGGCTCCGGCATGCCTCCCACCAGCTCTCTGTGGACGCTGGCAGGGAGCGTGGGATGAAAAGCAGCCATTGCTGTTTGGGGGAGGGCTGGACCTCCAGGTGCTCTGTCTGGGTGGAGTAGCCCCTTTACCCGGCACCAGGGCCCCGTGGCCTCTGCTCTGTGAAGACCTGGTACTTGCTCAGCGCTGGGGACAGCCACCCAGATGTTGCCCGCCCAGGCCATTGTCCTCTCCCATCCGGCCACAGCGGCAGACAGCCTGGCATGAGTGGCCGAAAGCTGCAGCCTCACCCAGGCCGTCCTGCAGGTGTGGAGGTGGGGGCGTGGCAGCAGTTGATGAAAACCGGGTTCCGCCCTGCAGGGCAGGACACGTAGTCTCTCGTCTCCCTGACACTGCTGCTCAGAGGAGTGTCACCTTCCCTGACTAGAGACTTTTTTTTCTTTTTTTTTTGGCTGCGTTGGGTCTTGGTTGCTGCACGCAGGCTTTCTCTAGTTGCGGTGAGCGGGGGCTACTCTTAATCGCGGTGCGCGGGCTTCTCATTGCGGTGGCTTCTCTTGTTGCGGAGCACGGGCTCTAGGCACGTGGGCTTCAGTAGTTGCAGCACGCGGGCTCAGTAGCTGCGGCGCGTTGGCTCTAGGACGTGCAGGCTTCAGTAGTTGCGGCACGTGGGCTCAGTAGTTGTGGCTCGCAGGCTCTAGAGCATAGGCTCAGTAGTTGTGGCGCACTGGCTTAGTTGCTCCACGGCATGTGGGATCTTCCCGGACCAGGGTTCGAACCCATGTCCCCTGAATAGGCAGGTGGATTCTTAACCACTGCACCACCAGGGAAGTCCCCTGACTAGAGACTGCTAAAGGTGATATTGAGCCTACTCCGTGCCATGCACACTCTATGTGTGTTAACTTAGTTATCCCTTTCACCAGTTCCACGAGGTTGGCACGAGGATGGTCTCCATTTCATAGACTGGGGAGTGAGGCACAAATTGGCAAAGTCCTTGTGGGGGGTTACACCCAGCTAGCCCCCAGTGAAGCTGGGATAAGACACGAACCCAGGTGGTCAGGCCCCAGAGCCCTCCTCCCATCCTCTGTAAACCCCGGCGCAGTGACCTGGGGAGGACAGGAGGGAAGGCTCCAGGCCTGGCATTGTAGCTGCCAGCCAGGGGTGGGAAAATCCCCCCACGGGGAGGAGAAAGCATGTGTATCAACACAGCTGAGTCTACAAGAATGAGTGAAAGTCATGTCCGTCTTCCCCTCAAGCCAGTGACCTCTGAGAATCAAGATGGTGCTTCCTTTGGTCACCGCTGTGTCTCCAGGCCCTGGCTTGGTGCGTGGCCTGGACCAGGCAGGCAGCCAGGGATGGTCCTTTGTGTACATGAGGGAAGAGAAAGTGTTTCCAGGCAAAAGAGACAGCATGGGCCAGGCCCTGAGGTAAGGGTGGCCCTCAGGGAAACAGAACTCAGAAGTCCAGGGCAGGTGAGTCCTGGACTTGGACTGGTCTTGGAATTGCAGGGATGGGGCCTGGGGAAGGAGAGCATTTGAAAAAACCAGATGTGGTGAGGTGAGGCCAGATCTCAGAGGGCTCGTTATCCAGCGTTCAGATACTCATCTCTCACAAATGGTAGCCACGGTGCTAATCAACGAGGGATGTTTTATAACCACGTCGGGAATCTCCTCCTCAGGCCTTTATTCCCCAAGGCCTTCCATCCAGATCTGCTCAGGATTCTGCTGGCTATACATTCCCACCTTCTGTTTCCGGCCGGCCTCTATCCAGGCTGCCTGAGACTCCCTCTCTGGTCGGAACTCCCAACTCCCCTTCACCTATGAGAAAGCTCTATTCCCTTTGCCCATCCCTCTCCAAATAATAATAACAATAATAATGGAATGTCAAGTAGCATGGAGTCTCCGTGAATCTTCAGAGACTTTAGTTCTTCTGGTTGCAGAACCAAAGCTTTGTGGGACCCTAGGCCTGGGTAGAAAGCAAAAGCTTGCCTGTAGATGTGCTGTGAATGAGGTGAATATGGGTTAATATGTGTATTTTGGGTAGAATAATGGATTGAGATCTTGCTAATATACTCAAAAGGGTGGTCAAGAAAATCCTGTCTTCGGAAGATGCTCTGGCAGTGGCAGGAGAAAGGACAATCAGGTTATCGTTCTTTCAGTGTCCAGCTGGTCAGAATGTAATTCAGAAAGCTCTGCTGGGGGCTTCCCTGGTGGCGCAGTGGTTGGGAATCTGCCTGCCGATGCAGGGGACACGGGTTCGAGCCCTGGTCTGGGAGGATCCCACATGCCGCGGAGCGGCTAGGCCCGTGCGCCACAACTACTGAGCGTGCGCGTCTGGAGCCTGTGCTCCGCAATGGGAGAAGCCACGATAGTGAGAGGCCCGCGCACCGTGATGAAGAGTGGCCCCCACTTGCCACAACTAGAGAAAGCCCTTGCACAGAAACGAAGACCCAACACAGCCAAAAATAAAATTAATTAATTAATTAAAATACTTATAAAAAAAAAAAAAAAAAAAAAAAAAGAAAGCTCTGCTGCCTTCCAGGGGCTGGAGGCCTCACCTGCACTTCCGTTAATTTCTGTTAACTTCTGTTGACTGAACTGCAGTGGCTTCACTGCTCTGTGGTCGCCAAGGTGGTGTCCGTGGTGCATAACCAGGGCCCCTGCATGTGGCTCTCGCAGTGTCCCTTTCCTCCTGACCATTTAGTCAGAGGGTTGGCTCTCAGATGGGTGAGGGCAATCATCTGTCACACTCTGGCCCTGGGCTGAAATTCCCCACTTGGGCCTTGACCTTCTGTATCTGAGACGCACCTGTCCGACTCCATGTCTATAGCTTGTCCTCAGATTGCAGTGTCTTGTTGGAAGGGGAAAAGAATCCCCTCCTTCCCCACATCCCACAGCGGAGCTCTGGGTAGGAGTTCCTCTCCACTGGGGTCACATGAGCCCATCAGTGGAGCTCCCAGGTTGTCCTCTCCTCCGACCTATCTGAGTCTATCCCTTTCTTCTCAACTTTAGGCCCAGAGACCGATTATTAATGTTTTTTGACCCTCTCCCCTGCAGTCCCATCTGGAGAGGATTGAAATGATGGTCCAGTAGGACTTGTGGCTTGATCACACACAGCAGTGGTCTGCAGGGTGGCAGAGTCGGGGTCTAAAACGGTCCACCTGTTACCAGGTCCAAGCTCATGCTGCTTGCTGCATGACAGGCCAGTAAATCAAGAGATGAGTTGCTGGGGTAACGGATAGCGACTTTATTCAGAAAGCCAGCAGGTCGAGAAGATGATGCACTCGTGTCCCAAAGAACCAGCTTGCCCACGTTGGAATTCAGGCTTCTTTTATACTAAAAGGGGACGGGGTGTGGTTGGCTGGTGCACACTTCTTGCTGTCGGAATCCTTTGTTCTGGCAGCTGTCCCCATAGGTCTGGTCACAACGTTCCTATAAACCTCCAACAAGACAAATGTTGTTATGACCCAGCAATCCCACTCCTGGGCGTATACCCAGAGAAAACCATAATTCAAAAAGACACATGCACCCCAATGTTCATTGAAGCACTATTTACAATAGCCAGGTCATGGAAGCAACCTAAATGCCCATCGACAGATGAATGGATAAAGAAGATGTGGTACACATATACAATGGAATATTACTCAGCCATAAAAAGGAACGAAATTGGGTCATTTGTAGAGACGTGGATGGATCTAGAGACTGTCATACAGAGTGAAGTAAGTCAGAAAGAGAAAAACAAATATCGTATATTAACGCATGTATGTGGAACCTAGAAAAATGGTACAGATGAACCAGTTTGCAGGGCAGAAATAGAGACACAGATGTAGAGAACAAACGTATGGACACCAAGGGGGGAAAGCGGGGGGCTGGCGGGGCGGGGCGGTGGTGGTGTGATGAATTGGGAGATTGGGATTGACATGTATACACTAATATATATAAAATAGATAACTAATAAGAACCTGCTATATAAAAAAAATAAAATAAAATTCAAAACATAATGCAATTAATGGATTTGGGAAAAAAAGACAAATGTTATTTTCTGTTCTGTAATTTTTTATCTCTTAGGAGTGGAAAAGTTATACCTTTAAAGGTCAGAGCCTTGAGAATGGGGTATCCTGTGTATTGTAGGCTGTAGGCAACATTCTTTCAGTGATTAACTTGCAGGAAAAGCAATAGGATACAAAGGTTAAAGAAAAAGAGACAGATCCAATATGGAGTCAGATTTGATCTTCCCTGTGACACACCTGCCCACGCAGCCCTCCACTGTCCCCAAGCCCTTAGTACCCACACAACACCACGACTCCTCTTCTTGTGTCACCAGAGAAAACCCAGTTTCCTTTCGCTGGAGGCAGAGAGACCCGGGCAGTAGCCACACCTCAGTCTGCTTTCCAAAGATCCTCCAGTGAAACACTGGCCGCACTCATGACCTCATCAGGTGCACACTTGCAGCGGGTCAAGCTTTGAAGAATGCAAGGCTGTTTCCGTTCTTTTTTTTTTTTTTTAATATTTATTCATTTATTTATTTATTTGCTTGTGCCAGGTCTCATTTGCAGCAGGCGGACTCCTTAGTTGTGGCTCATGGGCTCCTTAGTTGTGGCGTGTGAACTCTTAGTTGCGGCATGCATGTGGGATCTAGTTCCCTAACCTGGGATCGAACCCGGGCCCCCTGCATTGGGAGCATTGGGCCTTATCCACTGTGCCACCAGAGAAGTCCCTTCAGTTCTTATATTACATTGCATTGTGATGTGAATTTGTTTATAATAGGGCCACGCATTTAGTCACTTTCATCTGGGTTTTATCAGTTCTGACTGTATTCAGCAGCCAAGAACCTCAAGGACATGCCTGTGTGTGTCCTTCTGAACCCAGGAGACTCATAATAAAGGCAGAGGTGAAATAACTTGCCAGAGGTCATGGAGCAAAACTGGGACCAAGTCATTCTCTCTGAATCAGACTTCTGCTGTCTAATACTTGGTATCTCCTTTCTTTCCATTAGCATCTTTATTTTAATATGATGTCACTTAGAGACAAAAAAAAAAGGTAATAAGCTTGAGATAAATCAGACAGAGGGAAAAATCATAGTAAAAATGGACAGTATACCTTTAACATTTTTTAAAAGTTATAGGCAGAGGCCCCTCATGCACTTTTTTTTTTTTTAACATCTTTATTGGAGTATAATTGCTTTACAGTGGTGTGTTAGTTTCTGCTGTATAACAAAGTGA
The DNA here is from genome assembly GCF_965194825.1 of Balaenoptera physalus. Taxonomy (NCBI): domain Eukaryota; kingdom Metazoa; phylum Chordata; class Mammalia; order Artiodactyla; family Balaenopteridae; genus Balaenoptera; species Balaenoptera physalus. Next base: position 171,970,169 of record NC_138883.1, on the reverse strand, counting down.
ATCAGCTATACATATACATATATCCCCGTATCTCCTCCCTCTTGACCCTCATGCACTTTTATTATAATGTATGAAATACACACTATAATAACTTATTATATTATATCTGGTGTGTCCATGGTACAGGTTAGGTGTGAGCAGCAGACGGATGGATATTTTTAACAACCTTTAATTTGCCTGAAATCCTTTCTATCTGTGTAGTTATTTACTGTGGGCTTGTCTTTCTTGAGGCCACTGTGAATGTGTTGCATTTATTCGTCTCCTGGATGTGACAGCTTCATAATGATTGCGATTCTGGTATCCTGTGACTTTCTGGTACTTAGTTGAGTCCTTGGGTCCTCATTTATCTGCAGAGGAAACTGAAGTGGAGAGAGGGATGTGACACACTGAGGTGACCCAAACAGCAGAAGCCCCAACAGTGAATTTCCCTGGGAACTTGTAGTCATGTCTCTGGAATTTCCTTCCGAGCCACAGAATGGCCTGGGTCAGAGGGCAGATTGTGAGGTGCTGCTGTCATACTTCTGGCATCCTTGGGATGCTCCGTGGCTTCATGGACTGCGCTCACAGGACGTGCTCTAAGACTTACGTCTCTAGGTTTGGGCCTTGGCTTGGACACTTCAGAAATCGGAATTTTCTCTTTGATGATAACGTTTTAAAGGGTCGGATTTCGGGTTGTTTGGGGGAGTACTGACAATTCTCCAAAGTGTGTTTTGGAAATGTGAATTCTTCGTTTTGTGCAATTCCAGTGAGTCTTTAATATTTCTTATTTTATTGTCCCATGAAGTATTGTCTCTAAAATGAATCTGAATCACAACTTGGTAACTTGTGCAGAGCTATAAACAAGTAGGCACGTGGTAACGTGGCTCTCCTCCCCCTCCCTACCCTCACCCCAGCCCCCAGTGTCTTAGTGATAACAGTTCCAGTATAAATGAGTCTCAGGAAATATTATGGCAACATGTGTTAATTGAATGTATTTTAGTTTTTTATTTTTTGAAATCGTATGTTTTTCTAAGTTTATTATCTGTTAACCCTGTTGTCATTTGCACAATTGCATTAGTTTTCTCTGAAAATATTATGAACAGGGGAACTAGGGTTATTTCTTCAGAGTACTTCCTCTGCATGTATATACCATAGTAGATGATACATTTGACAAGGGGCAAGAAAAAGGGGAGAGTGGACATCCAAGAAGTGACTCAAAGAGGGAGAGAGAGGAGGGGGTGATGGGTAGAGAAAGAGGTGATAACAAGAAGCATATTGAAATGGGGTTTACTTAGTTTTGAATTTGAAGAGAAAACATTCCTAATAAAACATATTTTCACACGCTGAGCCCCGTACCCCTCCATGTAAAGCTCTTCAGAATCGCCCTTTGGGGGAGTTTGTCGTTGCTGGTTAGGTGGTTATTTGTTTTTCGGTAATGCCCTGCAGAGGGGCCTCCTCTGTCATGTTTGGACAGAACCCCCTTCCGCCATCAGGAGTGTGTCAGGCTCCGGTAGATGGAGGCCCTCAAGCACAGGTATTTATAATCCCCGCCTTTCGGATCCTGTGCTCCCTGAACCCCTTCTGGGAGCACAGTCTGTCTCCCATGAATTCCTCCCACAGGGAGAGAAGGTGTGAGACTTTCGGTCTTGAGATTTCTCACATCTGTGGACAATCATAATTCTCATTTGTAAATTAATTAGTTTGATTTGAGATGTTAAGATATAGGCAATCTAAGAAGAATTTGCTGAGAAGGAAGCTTCTCGAGCTCCATTTCCTATGGCAGACCTCAAAGTGTCCTTCATTCTTCTAGATTAAGTTTCCTTTTTTACATTTTTTTTTAAAATTTATTTATGGCTGTGTTGGGTCTTCGTTTCTGTGCGAGGGCTTTCTCTAGTTGTGGCAAGTGGGGGCCACTCTTCATCGCGGTGCGCGGATCTCTCACTATCGCGGCCTCTCTTGTTGCGGAGCACAGGCTCCAGACGCGCAGGCTCAGTAGTTGTGGCGCACGGGCCTAGTTGCTCCGCGGCACGTGGGGTCTTTCCAGACCAGGGCTCGACCCCGTGTCCCCTGCATTGGCAGGCAGATTCTCAACCACTGCGCCACCAGGGAAGCCCCCAACTGTCTTATTTTTGCCTCTTCATTCCTGTACATGTTCACGACAATTTTATTGGCTGCCTTTATAGTACACGTCTCATATTCTACTATGTTCACTTAAGCTCATGTTACAAATGCATTTCCATGTTTATATGTAGTTTTCGTGATTCGGTGTGTGTCTTAACAGCGAAGTTGGATAAGTGGGGTGGACACCTGACTTTCAAAATAACACATTTCTGTGTATCCTTTGGGGTCACAGTGCACTCGGCGGGCTTCTGCTTGGTATGGAATTGTACCGTAACAAGTCGATTTATGGCTGGAGTGGTAGCCAGCTGACATCTGCAAGAAGCCTTGTTCTCCAAAAGCATCTCCTTTGAGGGTGATGCCGGCCCTCCAGTTTGTGCCTGAGCAGCTGAAAACAAGAACAAGGAAAGCAATATTTGTTTACAATTGTTAGTATTCAGAAGAAAATTTCACTACGCCCAGGAAGCCAGACGAAGCTACAGACGTCCAGCCACTCTTTCTCCACACACACCCAGGATGGCAAACTTCTTCTGAACTGATGACGAGAATAGGCTGCTCCGATCTCCCATCCGTGCAGAATAGACAGGTCTCCCTTTTGAGAAGAAAAGTCACAGCTGTGCTGTCAAAAGAAAGTTGTGCTTTCAAAGACGTGATGATTCAAGGTTGAGTTTCGGTTTAGACTCACTTCTCTGTGCTGACTTTTCTCGGGGACAGTTTGCCTTCCAAAAGGGAGGCAGCTTGTAAATTTCCTATTAGAATAGGGAGTGTGCTTATAAATTCCTCAGGGCTTAGTAGTGAGATTTTGTTGAAGAGGAGAATGAAGTTGGAAGCTCCTTGGGTAGATCTTAACATCTGGATGCATAGCTACTTCTTTAAACTGCTGAGCAGATAAGGTGAGATTAAGGGAATGGGAATTATATGTTTCAGATTAAAATGAGAATCTCACGATACACTTTTAGGTATGGGTATGAACTCGGGGTCACATCACACTTTACATGCTTGGAAATATTTTGAGAAAATGATAGGCTACCTCTTCTTTATGACTGTGATTAGAACTTTATTTGATACAGTAATGTCTTGGGTACCAATTTTCCTTGGTTTTTATACAGCTTATTAGAACGTGAATAAGTAACTCAAGAACGTGTTTATACCCTTAACTTTTTATAGTAAAAGGAAGTTCAAAACTTTGTGCTTTAAATATGCACAGGACAAGCAGAATTGCTTTCTAAAAATTCCTTAAAATTGTCCCCACCTTTCAGAGAATTTTCTCAGATTGTTAATAAATGTTTTTGAAGGAATTCCAAAATAATATGCCAGGTGGTTGTAGCACTCTCCTTTCTAGAACTCCCTCTCTGTTGATCTTGAGTTCTTCCTAATGAGAACTCAAGTGCTAAATATCTAAAATGCTATCCAAAGTACCTGTGCAGTTGCTGTCAGCTGCCCTATTGAAACTTGAACATTTTGGGTGCACTTTTCTTTTTCTTTTTTTCTTTTTTTGTCTGCGTTGGGTCTTCGTTGCTGCGCGTGGGCTTTCTCTAGTTGCGGTGAGCGGGGGCTACTCATCGATGCGGTGCACGGGCTTCTCATTGCGGGGGCTTCTCTTGTTGCGGAGCACGGGCTCTAGGCACTCAGGCTTCAGTAGTTGTGGCACGTGGGCTGCAGTAGTTGTGGCTCGCGGGCTCTAGAGCGCAGGCTTAGTAGTTGTGGCGCATGGGCTTAGTTGCTCCGCGGCATGTGGGATTTTCCTGGACCAGGGCTCGAACCCGTGTCCCCTGCATTGGCAGGTGGATTCTTAACCACTGCGCCACCAGGGAAGCCCTGGGTGCACTTTTTTGCTAAAAGAATAATTTATACATTTTGGTATGGAAGCATATATTTTAGTGTAATTTAAAATTATAGTAGTTTTCTTTGAATTTAGAGGGGTCAATTATTGAGATGAAGCTGATAGATTTTTTTTTCCAGCAAAGTTTTTTATTTACTTTGTAAAACTTGTTTTCTTTTTTTAAATTGAGATATAGTTGACTTATAAGATTATATTAAGGCATGCAACATAATGATTCGATATCTGTATATATTGTGAAGTGATCACCACAGTAAGTCTAGCTAACATCTGTCCCCATATATGTTACAAAATTTTTTTCTTGTGATGAGAACTTTTAATATCTGCTGTCTTAGCAACTCTCAAATATACGACACAGTATTATTCATTATAGTTAGCATGCTGTACAATACATTCCCAAGTCTTATTTATTTTAACTGGAAGCTTGTACTTTTTGACCCTCTTCCCCAGTTCACAACCCCCATGTCCATCCCATGTCTTTGGCAACCACCAGTGTGTTCTCTGTATCTAGGGGCTCATGGTTTTTTGGTTCTGTTTGTTTGTTTTAGATTCCACATATAAGTGAGATCATACAGTATTTGTCTTCTTCTGTCTGACTTATTTCACTTAGCATAATGCCCTCCAAGTCCATCCATGTTGTCACCAATAGCAAGATTTCCTCTATTTTACGGCTGAATCATATTCTTATGAATCACTGTGAGTGATAATATATATGACTTGATGGAAGCGTGACTAATAATATGACTTCGATGCCTTCTTCAGGTGAAGGAGAAAAAATTCTCTCGTAGGAGTATGCAGCAGCTTTGCACGTGCCGATGATCAGGGAATGAGCCGGGTTGGGCAAGAAGAGAAGAGGCCACCTTCTGTGTGTTTCCTGGAGGAGGCGCTTCCAGGAAGGGACTCTGATGCCCATGTAGTGAGGCAGGGCCGGAATTAGCCCATGTGCATCCTTCCTTTGGATCTGCATGAAGTGGCTGGTAGCTGGGGAAGAAGAAGGTGGTTTCAGTGGGGGCTACAGTCAGATTAAAAATCCAAGGACCGAAAGGAGTCCTTGGGTCTTCTGGTCCTGGCAGCTGTACTGGGGCAGCTCATGAGCACCAGTTGTTATATTTTCAGGAATTTTGTGCTCCGCTTGTAAAACATAGGCATTATTAACACTGAATTATATAAACTTACAGTTAAATAAATTATATTAAAAACAAGGGTAATGAATACTATAATAACCACATAAATCAATCCGCTTCCTAATTATTTTACTGTCCTTTGCTAGCATCTACACTCTTGAGGTGTGTGTATTGGTTTTTGTTTTGTTTTGTTTTGTTTTGAACTTACTAGATTACTGGTTTATTATAAAAGGACAAAACTCAGGAACAGCCAGGTAGAAGAGATGCACAGGGAAGGTATGGGGAAGGGGCATGCCCTCTCCCAGCGGCATTCTATCTGCAGGTGGTGTGTATTATATCTGTCTGTTAGAAACACTCAGTGTTGTCCTGACAGTAGCTTGAAATCAGAGATGGTGAAGATACTTGGAGCGGCAAGACACTTTTTGGTTAGAGTGGTGTCCAGCTGTGACATCTACCAGAAGGCTTGCTCTTCAGAGGATTTCCTTTGAGGGTGATGCCAGGGCTCCAGCAAATGCTACTAAGTAAAACTCTCTCCTTCCAGAAAGCCAACTGTTAAACATTCACCAGCACTCCCATTGGGCCTGCCCACTCGCTTTTGTATCTGAGATTGGGGTGCAGAGATGAACAGAGGCTTGTTCAAAGTCCTGCAGCCAATAAGCGGGGGGGCTAAGATTTGTCTTGGGTCTTCCAGTTCCTGCCAAGATGCTCTTTCTATATTACACAGATATGTTAGTGGTGAAAGGCACAAGCGTCAGGGGTCAAGTTCAGCTGTGAGCACTTATCTCCAGGCTTCCTGTAACATAAGTGAAAGCTCTGTACGGAGTAGAGTCATAAATGAGGAGAGGGGATGATTAACACAGAAATCAAATGCAGTTGCCAGTGGGGTGGTCGTCTGCTCCCTGCGATCAGTTAGGGGGATAAGTCGAGAGGTGGAGAGACCAGATACTGAACTGTGTCCCTAATGCATGGTGATAAAATTATTGAATGGAAGAATGACTCAAGAATGAAGAACATTTATCACTACCTGATATTATGTTATATACGCATTTGCTAATTTATTTTACATCTCCCCCGTAAGAATGTAAGCTCCATGAGGGCAGACACCTAGTCTTGTGTGCTGCTATACACCCAGCTCTCAGAATAGTGCTTGGCACACAGAAAATGCTCAATAAATATTGTTGAATGAATGAATGACCCAATCCTGCTGCATCTTGGCCTCATATGGCTCCAACTCCCAGGGGAAGTTTTGCCCAGAGGAACGTGCCTGGTGACATCCAGCATTGGGGACCCTCTAACCTGTGAAAGGCAGCTAGACTGTTGGTGACCATCATTTCTCTTTTCTCTTAGATGACGGAAGGCCGTCGATGTCAAGTACATCTTCTTGATGACCGGAAGCTGGAACTCCTAGTACAGGTAAATGACTTTTGGCCAACTTTCTAAGTTTCTTCTGTGACTGATATCGTTCAGACTTTGATTCAGCTGAAGGGTGGGTGAGAATATAAACTATTTTAAAACCTCTATTAAAATCTACGAGTGAGGACTGGGGCACACCGTGGTATTCGTGTGTGTGTGCGAGTGCTATTTTTGTTCATTCTGTTTCTTTGTGCACCACGCCTAAGGCATTCGAGGCCAGATGTAGATCTAACCTATTGTTACAAATCTCTAGAAAAGGAAATTCCACAACTGCCATTAACTAATCTTTCTACATGGAAGGAGTTAACTATAATATAACCTAGAGAACTCTTGCTACAATTAAGACTGATTTTGTCATCTTCCTGGCTCAGAGGGGAGAAACAGTTTGTTGTTTTCAAGTTACGCCTTCATAGATGTGAAGAAAGAAAAACGATCTCTTGGCTCTGTCTTCCCTCTAAGGGCTCAGTAACCCCCGACCCCCGCCCATAGGTCATCACTGTCATTGCCGTTGACCATCTATATGTCAGTTAACACACAGGAAATCAATCCATTTATCCCCAAACTAAGAACATATCAGTGGCAGAGAGGTCAGAGCAGGAATTGGAATCATAGACCCTGATTTTGTTCAGCTTCAAAAAATACGTATCATTGTTTTCCTCAAAGCCCCAAAGAATGAAGTTTCCAAACTTGATTTAAAGAACTTAATTCTAAATCTGTTGCTTGCTTCCAGCTTTTCTAACTCTACTTGCTTGATATTCTCCAATGTCTATAAAATTCTCAGGGCAGTGCTCCTTATCCCCCCTCATATTTTGCCCTGAAGAAGCTACAGTACATCAGGAGGTTGAAATGACGCCCAGACACTCAGATCTCTTACTTGTACTTGCTGCTGGGATTTGAAAATGTTCAAACTGCTAACTTAAAGAGTGAATAGTTTTAATAAGATTTCAATTATAAAGGTATTACAAATGCAGTGTAGGAAAGAGAGAAGCCGTAGGAAGAAGCTCAAAACCATAACATACTAGTTTGACTACTATTCTCACTTTGGCAGATTTCTTTCCAGCTTTTTTCATGTTTGTATTTCTTACATGGTTGTAATCATAATGTGTGAGTAATTCTCTATTTTATTTTTTTCACTTAACGTCTTTCATTAGCCTTTTCCAAGTTACTTAAGTTGTCATCTCTGTTAATAGCTGCATAAATTCCGGAAATGGATATTCTATTAGTATCAAATCGTTTGCCCATTTGGGTCCATTGAAGGTTTCTTTACAATTTTTCCACTATTACAAGTAAATGCTGTGATTAATTTATCTACCTGTGTAGGGTTCTTTCACATTTTGGATTACGTCCTTGTTAGACTAGATTCAGAGGATCACATTCGTATTAAGAGTTAAAACCTCCGCTTGGATTTGGAGGGTGGGGCAGTGGACAGGACTGCAAAGTGAGCAAGATCTCTTCAATTAGCAGCGTCACTAACTAACAAAGCACTTGGAGCTTTAAATTGTTAAGAATCATCTTCAGATGCTTAGAGGTGAGTGGTCTGGTGTGTTTTAGATGCTTTTTTTATACCAACTCTTAAAGGCTTAGAAAGCGGCCACCCTCTTAAATAGGAATTAAGACCTCAAGTGGCAGTGAAATGACAATCCGTTGGCCAGCCTGCCCTGGGAACGTATGATTGGGGGCATCTGAAGTGGACCCGAGTCACAGAAAAGAGATGTAATTACTGATGTACAGCAGTTTTGAAAAGGTCATCCTCAACCCTTCACCATCAAGAAAATGTTGATTTAGGCTAAACAAGAGAAGTTCATACTCTTCCCATCCCTTTTTAGAACATGCTTCAAATGTTATTCCCTCTTCCTAGAACACTCCTTCCTGTACCCTCACCTCTGTCCCTGGATGGTTTCTGTTAAACTTTCAGTTCACAGCTTAGAAGACACTTTCCCCCCCCAAGGCTTTCCCTGGCCTCCCTGCCCCTCCCAGGTCTGGGTCTTACTGTTACCAAACCAGACTTGGGTCTACTCTCCTGCATGCAGTAAAGCTGACTGCTGATACCAAGTTGTGGTGAAGGGAAGTGCAGCATTTATTGCAGGCACCAAGCAAGGAGTTTGGGCAGCTAATATTCAAAAGGCCTGAACTCCCAATGGCTTTCAGGGAATGGTTTTTAAAGACAGGGTGAGGAAGAGGGTTGCGGGGTGTGTGATCAGCTCATGGACATTCTTCTGATTGGTTGGTGGAGAGGTAATCGGGAGTCAACATCATCAACCTTCTGGTTCCAACCAGTCTGGGGTCTGCGTGCTTGTGGTCAGCGTACAGTTAACTTCTTCCACCTGGTGGGGGGCTTAGTGCCTCCAAAACAGCTCAACGGATATGGTTCAGAATATTATCTATGGCCCTTGAGTCCTTGATTTTGTTTAATGGCTAAACGATTATTGTTTTCTCTGGCTTGACTGTTTTCCTTTGTTTTTGCATTTTCTCACTTCTCTGATTAAATTTGCTCTTTGGAACTTGGGGAAGGCCTAGGAGGCTAAAGTTCTTCTATAAACAAGAGGCAGGCGGAGGACATGGGGTGTCTGTCCCGGGAAGGCCCCTAGGGTCCTGCTCAGTGACGTTAGCTGTCACCCTTCCCCCTGAGGTTTCCCTCTTACTGTCACAACTCATCACAACTCACTGCCATCACCTGTTTACTTGTCAGCATTTCCCAGAGCCACCAACAATTTGAGGGCTGAGTCTGTGTCACGATCACTGTGTGTCCCCAGCACCCAGCCCAGTGCCTGGCACATAGGTCACTAAATAAATCCCTGTAGAATGAAAGAATGGGCAAATCCTAAGATACCGTGGAATTACCTCCCCCAAGGACCATAGAACCAATTGCTCTGCAGAGAACAACAACAACAACAAAAAAAACATGGAAGCAACCTAAATGTCCATCGATGGAGGAATGGATAAAAACAAGATGTGGTGCATATATACAATGGAACACTACTCGACCATAAAAGAGAACAAAATAATGCCATTTGCAGCGACATGGATGGACCTAGAGATTGTCACACTGAGTGAAGTAAGTCAGACAGAGAAAGACAAATATATGACATTGCTTATATGTGGAATCTAAAAAAATGGTACAAATGAACTTATTTACAAAACAGAAATAGAGTTACAGATGTAGAAAACAAACGTATGGTTACCAAGGATGAAAGGGAGGTGAGGAGGGATAAATTGGGAGATTGGGATTGACATATACACACTACTATATATAAAATAGGTAACTAATAAGGACCTACTGTAACCAGACAACCACAGAGATTATTTCCTGCACCGGTGCAGACCTGGCCACTGTGAATGGAAGCATTTCCCTTCTCTGGGTTACAGAGCACAATGGCGATAATCCCAACATTGAAGGCTTATTATAAAGCCGTTTGAGATTACATAGTGGAATCTGCACATTCAAATTCCTGTTGACCTTGAGTAAATCCCACATTACCTGTACAGGGGAAAGAACAAAGGTCAAGAGTGCACGTACGGGAATTTAATATTCGAAAGGCTTATCCCTAAATCCACAGGCAGGTCCCTGACACCCATGACATTACCATGTAACTCCCTAAGTCCTTAAATTGCACTTCAGGACAGCTGGAACGATGCTATGACACAAGGATGTCATTCAGTAACAAGTCAGGCCTTCAACTTTGGTCATCCATTTGGACTTTGTTCAGCTGCGTCACACTCCCATCCAACCCGGAGACAATGGCATTTGCTCTGTTGCCCAAAACTGTTTCAACCAATTAGAAATGAACTCGAAAAAGCCTGCATCAAAATGAGAGAGGCCACCATCGTGTACGTCTCTCAATCAACCTCTTCTTGATGCTTCTATAACCAGACAAGAGGGTGCCATGCATGTTTTGTATTAAACTGAACTTCTCACGTCTGGTCTTCATACAGTTATTCCTTTAAAATGACTTTCTTCACTTTTTTTCTGACCTGAATGCATGTTTAAGGGAGCATTTTGGAAGCAAAGAAAGAGAAATGTGCTTTAGCCTTAGTGAGAGTCATTGCAATAAGATGGAGAAGAATTTCCTGACAGTGAGGGTCGGTTGGTGGAGAACTGGAAGCCATAAATGGGAAGATTCTGGGCCCTTTCTCTTGGGTTTTTTAAAAATAGAGTAGATTTTCGCTAGATTGGAATGCCTGAGGTGTGGTCCTTCCTTATTAGGGTCTCTTGAGGCTTATGATACTATATGACATCCTGTCCTACAGGAAGAAAGGCCAGTGCAAGAAAAACAGACCTGTTTTTTAAAGCCCTTTCCCAGCACTTTAGATGAGTGGGTATTATGCTCTGTTGGCAGAATTTCTTCCCTTTGATGATAGAGCGAATTAGAGTCCTCTCCATCCCCCACCTCTGCCACAGTGGGAGCTGTGATGTGGGGCAGATCCTAGGATTACCGTGTCTCTCTAACCCCATCTCTAAGTGGCCATTGGCAGCACGTTTATAACTGTCTACTTCATTAAAATAGAGGAACAGAGTGTCCTGTGATTCTGAGAAATGGAACAAACTTCAACAAGTCAGTGTTTTTCAAGAGAATTAAAGATAGTAGCTAGACTATTGTTCTAAGTTACATGGTGTCCCTAATCTTGAGAAAACCAGTGGGACAGAAACATCAGGAGAGATTTAACGCTACACTGCAGAGTACATTGGAGCCCTTGAAATGTGGCCAGTCCCAATTAAGATGGGCTGTGAGTGTAAAATATGCACCAGATTTTGAAGCTTCATATTTTTTTAAATAAAAGGAAAATATCTTATTAATGATTTTTATATCGATGATTCCATGTTGAAATGATAATATTTGGGGTGAGATGAAAGAAAATACATAATTAAAATTAATCTCACCTATTTCTTGTTCCTTGTTTCATGTGGCTACTAAAAACGTTAAAATTTGCTATTGGGCTCCCATGATATTTCTGTTGGACAGCGATCTTTTTTTTTTAAAAAAATAGATCTTCATTGGAGTATAGTTGCTTCACAGTACTGTGTTAGTTTCTGTTGTACAAAAAAGTGAATCAGCTATACATATACATATATCCCCATATCCCCTCCCTCTTGCGTCTCCCTCCCGCCCTCCCTATCCCACCCCTCTAGGTGGTCACAAAGCACCGAGCTGATCTCCCTGTGCTATGCGGCTGCTTCCCACTAACTATCTGTTTTACATTTGGTAGTGTATATATGTCCATGCCACTCTCTCATTTCGTCCCAGCTTACCCTTCCCCCTCCCCATGTCCTCAAGTCCATTTGCTATGTCTTCGTCTTTATTCCTGCCCTGCCACTAGGTTCATCAGTACCATTTTTGTTTTTTTAGGATTCCATATATATGCATTAGCATATGGTATTTGTTTTTCTCTTTCTGACTTACTTCACTCTGTATGACAGATTCTAGGTCCATCCACCTCACTACAAATAACTCAATTTCGTTTCTTTTTATGGCGAATAATATTCCATTGTATATATGTGACACATCTTTATCCATTCATCTGTCGATGGACATTTAGGTTGCTTCCATGTCCTGGCTATTGTAAATAGAGCTGCAATGAACATTGTGGTACATGACTCTTTTTGAATTATGGTTTTCTCAGGGTATATGCCCAGTAGTGGGATTGCTGGGTCGTATGGTAGTTCTATTTTTAGTTTTTTAAGGAACCTCCATACTGTTCTCCATAGTGGTTGTATCAATTTACATTCCCACCAACAGTGCAGGAGGGTTCCCTTTTCACCACACCCTTTCCAACATTTATTGTTTCTAGATTTTTTGATAATGGCCGTTCTGACCGGTGTGATGTGATACCTCATTGTAGTTGTGAATTGTATTTCTCTAATAATTAGTGATGTTGAGCATCTTTTCATGTGCCTCTTGGCCATCTGTATGTCTTCTTTGGTGAAATTTCTATTTAGCTCTTCCACCTATTTTTTAATTGGATTATTTGTTTTTTGATATCGAGCTCCATGAGCTGTTTGTATATTTTGGAGATTAATCCTTTGTCCATTGTTTCATTTGCAAATATTTTCTCCCATTCTGAGGGTTGTCTTTTCGTCTTGTTTATGGTTTCCTTTGCTGTGCAAAAGCTTTTAATTTTCATTAGGTCCTATTTGTTTATTTTTATTTTTATTTTCATTATTCTAGGAGGCGGGTCAAAAAAGATCTTGCTGTGACTTATGTCAAAGATTGTTTTTCCTATGTTTTCCTCTAAGAGTTTTATAGTGTCTAGTCTTACATTTACGTCTTTAATCCATTTTGAGTTTATTTTTGTGTATGCTGTTAGGGAGTGTTCTAATTTCATTCTTTTACATGTAGCTGTCCAGTTTTCCCAGCACCACTTATTGAAGAGGCTGTCTTTTCTCCATTGTATGTTCTTGTCTCCTTTGTCGTAAATTAGGTGACCATATGTGCGTGGGTTTATCTCTGGGCTTTCTATCCTGTTCCATTGATTTATATTTCTGTTTTTGTGCCAGTACCTTACTGTCTTGATTACTGTAGCTTTGTAAGTACAGTTTGAAGTCGGGGAGCCTGATTCCTCCAACTCCATTTTTCTTTCTCAAGATTGCTTTGGCTATTCGGGGTCTTTTGGGTTTCCATACAAATTGTAAAATTTTTTGTTCTAATTCTGTGAAGAATGCCACTGGTAATTTGATAGGGATTGCATTGAATCTGTAGATTGCTTTGGGTAGTATAGTCATTTTCACAATATTGATTCTTCCAATCCAAGAACATGGTCTATTTCTCCATCTGTTTATGTCATCTTTGATTTCTTTCATCAGTGTTTTATAGTTTTCTGAGTACAAGTCTTTTGCCTCCTTCGGTAGGTTTATTCCTAGGTATTTTATTCTTTTTGTTGCTATGGTAAATGGGATTGTTTCCTTAATTTCTCTTTCTGATTTTCCGTTGTTAGTATATAGGAATGCCAGAGATTTCTGTGCAGTAATTTTGTATCCTGCAGCCTTACCAAATTCACTGTTTAGTTCTAGTAGTTTTCTGGTAGCATCTTTAGGATTTTCTATGTATAGTATAATGTCATCTGCAAACAGTGAAATTTTTACTTCTTCTTTTCCAATTTGTATTCCTTTATTTCTTTTTCTTCTCTGATTGCCATGGCTAGGACTTCCAGAATTATGTTGAATAAGAGTAGCAAGAGTGGACATCCTTGTCTTGTTCCTGATCTTAGTGGAAATATGTTCAGTTTTTCAGCATTGAGTATGATGTTGGCTGTGGGTTTGTCATATATGGCCTTTATTATGTTGAGGTAGTTTCCCTCTATGCCCATTTTCTGGAGAGTGTTTATCATAAATGATTGTTGAACTTTGTCGAAAGCTTTTTCTGCACCTATTGAGATGATCATATGGTTTTTATTCCTTAATTTGTTAATGTGGTGTATCACATTGATTGATTTGCATATATTGAAGAATCCTTGCATCCCTGGGATAAATCCCACTTGATCATGGTGTATGATCCTTTTAATGTGCTGTTGGATTCTGTTTGCTAGTATTTTTTGTTCAGGATTTTTGCATCTATGTTCATCAGTGATATTGGTCTATAATTTTCTTTTTTTGTGATATCTTTTTCTGATTTTGGTATCAGGGTGATGGTGACTTCATAGAATGAATGTGGGAGTGTTCCTCCCTCTGCAGTTTTTTGGAAGAGTTTGAGAAGGATGGGTGTTAGCTCTTCTCTAAATGTTTGATAGTATTCGCCTGTGAAGCCATCTGGTCCTGGACTTTTGTTTGTTGGAAGATTTTTAATTGCAGTTTCAATTTCATTACCTGTGATAGGTCTGTTTCTATTTTCTAATTCTTCCTGGTTCAGTCTTAGAAAAGTGTACGTATCCAAGAATCTTTCCATTTCTTTGTGGTTGTCCATTTTATTGACATATAGTTGTTTGTAGTAGTCTCTTATAATCCTTTGTATTTCTGCGGTGTTAGTTGTGATTTCTCCTTTTTCATTTCTAATTTTATTGATTTGCGTCCTCTCCCTTTTTTTCTTGATGAGTCTGGCTAAGGGTTTATCAATTTTGTTTATCTTCTCAAAGAACCAACTTTTAGTTTTATTGATCTTTGCTATTGTTTTCTTTGTTTCTATTTCATTTATATCTGCTCTGATCTTTATGATTTCTTTCCTTCTACTGACTTTGGGTTTTCTTTATTCTTCTTTCTCTAGTTGCTTTAGGTGTAGGGTTAGATTGTTTATTTGAGATATTTCTTGTTTCTTGAGGTGAGATTGAATTGCTATAAACTTCCCTCTTAGAACTGCTTTTGCTGCGTCCCATAGGTTTTGGGTCATCGTGTTTTCATTGTCATTTGTTTACTTTTACTGTGTACTTTTTATTTCTTCTTTGATTTCTTCAGTGATCTCTTGGTTATTTAGTAGCGCACTGTTTAGCCTCCATGTATTTGTGTTTTTTACAGGTTTTTTCCTCTAATTGATTTCCAATCTCATAGCATTGTGGTCAGAAAAGATGCTTGATACAATTTCAATTTTCTTAAATTTTCCGAGGCTTGATTTGTGACCCAAGATGTGATCTATCCTGGAGAATGTTCCATGTGCACTTGAGAAGAAAGTGTATTCTGCCACTTTCGGGTGGAATGTTCTATAAATGTCAATTAAAACCATCTGGTCTGTTG
This sequence comes from Balaenoptera physalus, assembly GCF_965194825.1. Classification (NCBI taxonomy): domain Eukaryota; kingdom Metazoa; phylum Chordata; class Mammalia; order Artiodactyla; family Balaenopteridae; genus Balaenoptera; species Balaenoptera physalus. Next base: position 171,955,039 of record NC_138883.1, on the reverse strand, counting down.
TGTCATTTAAAGCTTGTGTTTCCTTATTTATTTTCTGTTTGGATGATCTGTCCATTGGTGTAAGTGGTGTGTTAAATTCCCCTACTATTATTGTGTTACTGTCGATTTCCCCTTTCATGGTTGTTAGCATTTGCCTTATGTATTGAGGTGCTCCTACGTTGCATGTGTAAACATTTATAATTATTGTATCTTCTTGGATTGATCCCTTGATCATTATGTAGTGTCCTTCCTTGTCTCTTGTAACAGTCTTTATTTTAAAGTCTGTTTTATCTGATACGAGTATTGCTACTCCAGCTTTCTTTTGATTTCCATTTGCATGGAATATCTTTTTCCATCCCTTCACTTTCAGTCTGTATGTGTCCCTAGGTCTGAAGTGGGTCTCTTGTAGACAGCATATATATGGGTCTTGTTTTTGTATGCATTCAGCCAGTCTGTGTCTTTTGGTTGGGGCATTTAATCCATTTACATTCAAGGTTATTATTGATATGTATGTTCCTATGACCATTTTCTTAATTGTTTTTGGTTTGTTTTTGTGGGTCTTATTCTTCTCTTGTGTTTCCCACCTAGAGAAGTTTCTTTAGCATTTGTTGTAAAGCTGGTTTGGTGGTGCTGAATTCTCTTAGCTTTTGCTTGTCTGTAAAGCTTTTGATTTCTCCATCGAATCTGAGTGAGATCCTTGCTGGCTAGAGTAATGTTGGTTGTAGGTTTTTCTGTTTCATCACTTTAAGTATATCCTGCCGCTCCCTGGGTCATTTCATCCGTTTGAACTCAGTTTCTAATTGATACAGTGAAGATGTACAGATTTGACACATGACGAAGAGTTTCTACAACGTGTCGAAGCCTGAGGGTATCAGGTGTGGAAGAAACTTAGACAGAAGCAGATTAAGTAATTCTTGCCTTCTCATCACTTATCTCTGTCTGACAAAGATGCTAGTGATACTGGCTTAAAGGTTAAGTAAGTTAATATGAGCTCTGAATAAAGCAGCACTGAAGGCAAAGTAAATATTCTTACCTATAATGGGCTTAAAAAATACAACCTGGATATGACTTGTTAAGAAAACCTGGAGCTCTGTTAGTGCTACATGGAATAAGTGAACAGCCCTGGGTTCTCTGCATGTGCACACACACCCACATACACACCCATATACACACACACCCTCTCCCCCCCATCCTCCACTACTTCTGTGGTTTATCATGTTCTTCTGTAAAAATACAAAGGATTGTTCTCTACCAAGGAAGCCAGGAATTCCCCCAGAACACACTTTGCCAAGAAAAGAAATATACAGAGTTGATTCTGTATCTTCTCCACCGAGAAGGGTGGTCTGCTCCACTCGCTGGCCCGTCTGCTGAAGCGTGAGCTGGCTCGGCCATCTGCTTCTGTCTGGTCTGAAGTCACCAGGAGGTGCAGTTTCAGCCAGGGGTGGGAAGCCCTGTGCAGAAGCTGGGAGCAGACCGAGGGCCTGGGGCGTGATGAACCTTCTGTCCGGGACCTCCCAGGCCACCAGCCCACCTCATAAAACGAGCCAGAGGGGGAGTCAAGCAGCACTGCTTTGGGCTGACCTCAGACGTCACTGTGAGTACCGTCACCATTTATCAAGCTTCTCGCTGCAAAGCTGGGCACTCCCCCAAATGAGCCAAACAGATGTCTTTCCAGCCCCTGGGGGAGGCTGATAATATTTAACATCTTAAAGGCACATGGTGAAGCAAATAGATGTTAAGGTATAGATTAGAGGTGGCGAACATAATGGTATGAAATGGTCACTCTACATGGAATCAAAAGCTCATTTAGTGGCTTGGAGAAATAAGAAATAGTCCTTAAAGTATACCCTTGGGAGCCACGAGCAGCTCACGAGTTTCCCCCTTTGGCGAGAAGAGGGAGGGGCCTGTACATCCTCCCTTCTGCATCAAGGGCCTTTCTGGAAGAGTTGGTGAACTCTGCTGTGCTTGACAACAAAAGAGAATCCCAGTCTCCTGGCAGGGCTGTGACAGAGGAGTGTCAGGATATGGCAGATTGATGCAATCATCCAGGGGCCCCACCCAGACACGCATCCCAACATACACGCACACACAGGTCCAGGAGCAGGCAGCTCAGCCGGCCACAGGGCGAGGAGGGGAAACCATCTCCCAGGCAGTTGGGGTCCAGGCTCCGGCTGCCTAGCAGTATCCCCTTCTTTGCCCCCCTCCCCTACCTTACCCTCCTTCCATGCCCACCCCTCCGTTTCTGTGCCCCATTCTCCCTTGATGTTAATTTTAACCAGCCTTTAAATGTACTGCTTGGAACGATTTGAAACGGCCAATATTTGGCTGACTTTGTCCTGCTGAAAGGACAGCTTTATGGGGTTGTGTGGAGGACGAGAAAGGAACTTTTAAGAGAGGAAGACAGTGCATCTCCTCCCCTCCCAGGAACGAGCCTCTGGAAAGTTGACATCGCGGCTTGGTTTTGTGTGTGTGTGTTACTGCTGAGTTATTTGTTTCTTTGATCCCTTCACAAACTCGTTTCCACAAACCCTCTAAGGTAGCCCAAGGCAGTGTTGGCAGAAAGGAGCCTTGGGAGACGGGTGGGAACTGTGGCCTGCTGGTTTAGCATCTCTGGTCAAGAGGGATGAGAAAGGTGAGGGATAAAGACGAGCTCAACGCACAGTGCAGGTCAGCAAAATGTGAATAATTGTGCTTATAGGGGAAAGACACACAAAACACACACGCATGCGTACCCACTGCCCTCACCCTCACCCCACCCCCCAGGGGGTGTGGAGATGGAGAGGGAGCTGGCCATCTGGAAAGGGTGGCTTCACAGGAATCTGGGCGTTAACAAATCTGGGTGTTGTTTTGTTTTTCACCGCTAACTCGCAGATTGATTTTTGGCACATGGCTCATTTCAAGTACGTGCGCATTTGGTGAATCTCTATTATTCATCTTTCCCTGCGCTGTGCAGATCTCAGTGTGCCTCCCTTTGGGGCAGGAGGTCATGTCTAGAGGTGAGAAATGATTATTTGGGCTGTACGACTTTTTACACATCCAGGGGTGGGTGTTCTTAATTCTAAAATGGGCTGCATGTTCTCACGACTTGCTCTCCAGTGACCGCGACAGCCCCCCTTTCTCTGTGCAGTTATACCAAGGGCACCCCGTCCTCCATAATAAGGAGACAGTGCAGGAGGATTCGGGGGGCAGAGCTGTGCTTTCTGGCAGCCTTTGCTGCAACTCGTCCCATCTGGCCCAGAGATGGACGGAAGGGAGGGAGATGGGGGAAGCGATCCCCTCTCCTGGGAAATACGGTGTGATCCGTATCAGAGGTGGTGGAGAAGGAATCGGAGGTCTGGGGACATCTCAGCTGCTCTGTGCTTTCCCCTGCCTCTTCCACTGCTGTGGCCCTGCCTCAGAGCCCTTGAATCTCTCTGCTGTCCAGTTTCCTCACTTGCCCAGCAAAGACCTAACAATTTAGCTGTCAAACAACACGGGAGATTTCCAATCTTTCCAAAGCCCCCGTCTCACACCTCAGCCACCTCCTAGGTACAGGCAGACCGCGGAGATATTGCAGGTTTGGTTCCAGGGACTGCAAAAAAGCAAGTCGCACAATGCTTTGTCTTTCTCTGTCTGACTTATTGCACTATGCATAGTACTCTCCAGGTCCATCCGTGTTGTTGCAAAAAAATTTTCATTCTTTTTTATGGCTGAGTAATATTCCTTTGTGTGTATGTGTGCGTGTGTGTGTGTGTCATGACTTCTTTCTTTTTAATTTATCTTATTGAAGTATATTTGATTTACAATGTTGTGTTAATTTCTACTGTACAGCAAAGTGATTCAGTTATGCATAGATATATATTCTTTTTTATATTCTTTTCCATTATGGTTTATTACAGGATACTGAATATAGTTCCCTGTGCTGTACAGTAGGACCTTGTTGTTTATCCATTCTCTATATAATAGTTTGCATCTACTAACCCCAAACTTCCAGTACATCCCTCCCCCACCCCCCTCCCCCTTGACAACCACAAGTCTGTTCTCTATGTCTGTGAGTCTGTTTCTGTTTCATAGATATGTTATTTGTGTCATATTTTAGATTCCACATGTAAGTGATATCATACGGTATTTGTCTTTCTCTGTCTGACTTATTTCACTAAGCATAATACTCTCCAGGTCCATCCATGTTGTTGCAGATGGCAAAATTTCATTCTTTTTTATGGCTGAGTAATATTCCTCTGTGTGTGTGTGTGTGTGTGTGTGTGTGTGTGTGTATCATGATTTTTTTATCCATTCATCTGTTGATGGTCACTTGAGTTGCTTCCATTATCTTGGCAATTGTAAATAATGCTGCTGTGAACACTGGGGTGCCTGTATCTTTTCAACTTAGTGATCTCATTTTCTTCAGATACATACCCTGGAGTGGGACTGCTGGATCATATGGTAGCTCCATTTTTAGTTTTTTGAGGAACCTCCATACTGTTCTCCATAGTGGCTGTACCAGTTTACGTTCCCACCAGCAGTGGTACCAGGGTTCACTCTTCTCCACATCCTCGCCAACATGTATTATTTGTTGTCTTTTTGATGATAGCCCGTCTATAAAAATATCGAATCACTATGTTGTACACCTGAAACTAATATAATATTATAAATCAGCTATACTTCAGTTTTAAAAATTACGTTTACACTAGTCTATTAAGTGTACAATAGCATTGTCTAAAAAAATGATGTACGTAGTTTAATTTAAAAATACTTTACTGCAAATACAACATTGTAGAGCAACTATACTTCAATAAAAAAATACTTTATTGCTAAAAAATGCTAACCATCACCTGAGCCTTCAACAAGTCGTAATCTCTGCTGGTGGAAGGTCTTGCTGACTGATCAAGGCAGTGGTAGCTGAAGACCAGGGCAGCTGTGGCCATTTCTTAAAAGAAGACAACAGTGAATTTTGTCACATCGGTTGACTCTTCCTTTCACGAACAGTTTCTCTGGAACATGCAATGCTGTTTGATGGCATTTTACCCGCAGTAGAACTTCTTTCAAAATTGGAGGCAGTCTTCTCAAACCCTGCCGCTGCTTCATCAGCTAGGCTTATGTCATGTTCTCAATCCTTTGCTGTCATCTCAACCACCTCCACAGCGTCTTCGCCAGGAGTAGCTTCCATCTGAAGAAACCACTTTCTTGGGCTTCCCTGGTGGCGCAGTGGTTGAGAATCTGCCTGCCAATGCAGGGGACACGGGGTCGAGCCCTGGTCTGGGAAGATCCCACATGCCGCGGAGCAACTAGGCCTGTGAGCCACAACTACTGAGCCTGCGCGTCTGGAGCCTGTGCTCCGCAACAAGAGAGGCCGCGATAGTGAGAGGCCCGCGCACCGCGATGAAGAGTGGCCCCCGCTTGCCGCAACTAGAGAAAGCCCTCGCACAGAAACAAAGACCCAACATAGCCAAAAATAAATATAAAAAAAGAAACCACTTTCTTTGCTCATCCATAAGAAGCAACTCCTCATCCATTAAAGTTTGATCACGAGATTGCAGCAATTCAGTCACATCTTCAGGCTCCACTTCTAATTCTAGTTCTCTTGGGGTTTCCACCACATCTGCAGTTGCAAGAGTGACGTCAAAGATAAATACAATGAATAATGAAAAAGTTTGAAATATCATGAGAATTACCAAAATGCGTCACGGAGACATGAAGTGAGCGAATGCTGTTGGAAAAATGGCTCTGATAGACTTGCTCAATTCAGGGTTGCCACAGACCTTCAATTTGTAAAAAACAAAACAAAACAAAAACAGAATATCTGCAAAGTGCAATAGACTGATGTGCAGTAAAACAAGGTTTGCTGTATGTGGAAGTGATCATCTAAGTGGCAGCTCCAACTCCACAGACCAGCCCCAGCACTTTCCATGCTCCTCTTGAAATCCAGGTCATCTTTTCTTTGCACCTGCTTTAAAGGTGAGCCCACCGTTCTCCAAGGCAGCCAAGCTTAGGAACCCAGGCTCCTTTTTTGACTTACTCCTCAACGCTTTTCCCTTCCTGAAGTCTTGCCGGGTTTTTCCCTCTTAAGGAAATACCTTCCTTCTCCAGTTCTGCCGTCACCCTTGTGGGTTTGCCATCGCCGGCATGCTCATTGTCACCGTCTGTTTGCCCTGGTCCTGTCGTAGCCTCCTCGCTCACCTCCGTAATTCCATCCCAGTTTGTCCTGCACATCACACCCAGGTTATTCTTTCTGAACTACTGCTTTGTAACATATCTCTGCCCAGAAGCCTTCAGTCGTCCATCCTGTTTGAATTCTTCTGTCGGACTCTTACTTCCCTCCATAACCTGACTTTGTCAAGAGCAGTGTATTAAAGAGATGAAGGGTGTCATTTTGCCCCAAACTGCCTCTTCCACTGGGTGTGCCCTGTGGTGTCGTAGGTGCTACCCTTGGGCCAGCAGAGCGGGGGTCCTAAACTTCACAATTGCAGGGAGTTGTGTGTATAGTGATAGACAGGTGTCGCCACGTGACCCGACTCTAGTCTTTTAGACCAGTGGTTCTCAAGCTGCTTTTAGTTCCAAAATCCTTTGTCCAAAATCATCTAAATGGAGGAAGTCTGAACCTCTCCGGCTTGTTCCTTACCCCTGATAGGGATTCCCCTGAGGGGGTCTCCACAGACCCCTCAGGGTTTGGAAATCAGTCTTCTAGTTAGAAACCAGCGGATGGAGAATATAAGTGTCCTTTGCTTTATGCAAATGAACACGTTCCTGAACAGTTCAATGTGACTTGAGCTTTAATTGCGTAAGTCAATTTTTAAATGCTTTGGGAAATTTTATAGCTTAGAGATTCATCATCACATTAGCTAACTGAGTACTTCTTTCTGTACCAAACTGTTCTAAGTGTTTCCTATATGCTGAATCATCAGATGATAATTAGCTCCATTATTCTTCCCATGGTTCAGATGAGGAAATTTCGGCACAGAGCAGCTAAGTAACTTATTCAGGGTGGCACAGCAGGGAAAGAGTAGATATCTGATTCAAAATCAGGCTGTCTGGCTCTGAGGAAGGGCCGCTTGTCACCAGTACACTGAGCGTACAGGTTCTGGGGCCAGATGGCCTGGCTTCAAAACCTGGCTGGAATTCAAAACAGTCAAGGTCCTGAAGTTACCGGCTTAACAGTTAGTAGCTCCATCACCTTGGTCAATCGTCCAGCCTCTTTAAGCTTCAGTTTCCTTAATAGTAACCTGGGAATCATTACTGCCTCCAGTCCTCCTGCTATAATTTCATCTGTAAATTGATACTAGAACCTGTCTCACAGAGTTATGATTAGGATTCAATGAATTAGAACATGTAACATGCTCAGAAGACTTCCTGGCACATCACGGGCCATCAGATGCCCAGGCTGGACCACTTAGTAGCTATGGTAACCTGGGCAAGCTACTTCCTTTGCTACCTCTCTGTAAAATGGGAATGTTAACTACCTCGGCCTTTGGGGAAATGCTACGTAATTTGTGGTGTTATTATGCCTAGGAAGTAATTGGTCTTCCTTATGACTCTGTACAAGACTTTACGGAGTTATTTCTAGAGTTCGGTGCAAATTCATTTGACAAGTGATGGGGTTGAGTGTCAATCAAAAATGTCTTAATTGCTTAACCTTTTAGGCTTCCCAGCACATTGTCCCCCGATCTTTTTATGAACACTGGTTATCACTTCTCATCCTTCCAATGTCATATACAACTCATATGACAAGGTCGTAGAGTTCAGGCAGGATATCAGTGGACATGTAACCATGCCGAGTACTGATAAGCATCTAGCTGAGTGAATTCGGTTGTGACTTCCAATTATGTCAAAGCATGCTAATCACTCGTCATTCTGGGGGATAAAATAGGAAAAAAATGATTTTGATGGTTGCAGCCTAGTATCTTATAAATGCCCCTATCCATAATACTTTACATTTAAAATGATCTTGAAGCATAAGCATATATAAATGGCTGTGACATGTGGGAGTGTAAAAACTGAAGGCAAACACTATGCCTCATGAACAAGTTAGTGATTGGTTTCCCAGCTCATGATTCACAATCTCAAATTTCCCCAAGTTCACGCATTTCCCATTAAGGGCTGTATCCTTCCCAGAGAGTGCGGCGCACTTGCCAGATTTTGTAGCCCAGCGTGGGATGGACATTTTTGGGCATTCAAATGCGTTCTTTGGGACTCTGCAAGGCTCAGAAGAACATGTGCGTAAGCAGGCCTGGTGGAATCCCAGCCATCTGAGATCATTCCCAGGAGAATTGCCTGGCTCCGGAAACGCCTAACTGCCAGTTCAAAACTGGTCGCAACCTTTTTCTTGGGGGGAAGATTTTAAAATCTCACGCGGAGTCCTTTGCCGCTGGCTTAGATCAGTACAGTGATTCTTTTTTTAATCTTTATTTTATATTGGAGTATAGTTGATTAACAACGTTATGTTAGTTTCAGGTGTACAGCAAAGTGACTCGGTTATACATATATATGTATCTATTCTTTTTCAAATTCTTTTCCCATTTAGGTTATTACAGAGGATTGAGCAGAATTCCCTGTGCTCTACAGTAGGTCCTTGTTTGTTATCTATTTAAAATACAGCAGTGTGTACCTGTCAATCCCAAATTCCCAATCTAACTACAATGATTCTTCCATTTTAAACTGTTGATAGATCTTAGGATGCATTACGAGATTAAAGCTAGTCATATGTCGCTATTATAAAAATCCTTTATTAGCTTTCCTTACTTTTATAATAATAGAGTCAGTGATTTTTAAAACAGCAGAAAGAGTATCCGTAGACTCATACAAAGGTATTTTGGACTGTAATAATCCTCCAGATGACCCCAGTTCTCCATTTCATTTAACAACATATCTGTAACAGAGTCAGAGAGGTGTGGGTACATCACTGCCTTCTCACCCGCCTTTCGGAGATTAGTAAAATGATACATGAACTAATGAATACTGTGATATCGAAGTGTCTGCACCGTTCAGTTGGCTTTGTCTCACACACACACATACACACACACAATATGTGTATCTTAGGGAGTAGCACTGCCATGTAACCCTGAGTTCAACAAACAGCGCACTCACCAGATTGTATTCATAAGAACGAAAACAACCATCTTTCAGTTCAGCTTCACTTTGCGCTCAATGAGATTAAGTGCAGTTCCTCCTGTGGAAGTTCTCAGGCTCCCTGACTTGAGTGGTCACGAGCTGGCTCGCAGCAACTCCAAGTGCCACATCTTCACGCAGCCACGGTCCAAAGCAGGAAGGGAGCTTCTCCTCTTGTAACTCTTTTATCGTGGAGGGAGAGCCTCCCCTGTCCCCTACTTCCCTACCCACCCCAGACTCTAGCTGGTTCACATTCCCGTATCCGAACCAGTTCCTGACAAAGGGACTAGAAATGATGGGATGGGCTTAAACCAGCGCTTCTCAAACTGTTGTCCTCGATGGGCAGTGTTGGCACCACTTGGAAGCATGTTAGAAATGCAGATTCTCCAGCTCCACTCGGGATGCACTGAATCAGAGACTCTGGGAGTGGGGTCCAGTGATGGAGCCAGAATCTGGTTCCATGCAGCCAGCCTCTGGAGCCTGCATGCTCACCGGGCACACTGTATATTAAGGCAGTAAGAATCTAACATAGAGGAAAGTCCAGATCTCTACACCTTTCTGGAGCTTCCCTCTGGGGCTCACAGTTAGGGCCAGTGTGCTGCTGTGGTTCCCAGACTTTGGGATTTAAGGGGCTATACAATATAAAGATGAAAGTAGGGCTGGAATGTTTTCTGTTTTTGCCAAGTAAGGGTATTAAAAAATATTGCTGACTACGTTAACATTCATTTATTTAATAAAAAAGAAAAACATACCAAAAAGGATATAAAAGCAGAATAAAGAGCAGTCTTTTAAGTAGGATACATTTCGCTTTATGAAACGTTTACATACATTAATCTTGTTTTCCTTATTTCACCACCGGCCCTTGGTGAAATGGACCAGGGTCAGTGGTGAAACAAGTAAAATAAGATTCATGTATGTGGGCTTCCCTGGTGGCGCAGTGGTTGAGAATCTGCCTGCTAATGCAGGGGACACGGGTTCGAGCCCTGGTCTGGGAAGATCCCACATGCCGCGGAGCAGCTAGGCCCGTGAGCCACAACTACTGAGCCTGCGCGTCTGGAGCCTGTGCTCCGCAACAAGAGAGGCCGCGATAGTGAGAGGCCCGCGCACCGTGATGAAGAGTGGCCCCCACTTGCCGCAACTAGAGAAAGCCCTCGCACAGAAACGAAGACCCAACACAGCCAAAAATAAAGAAATAAAAATAAATTAAAAAAAAAAAGATTAATATATATAAACATTTGGACCAGGGCTCCAGGAGCCATTGATGTGATAAAGCTCGTACTTTGGATAAAGTCAGATCCCAGTTTGAATCCTGACTCCCTCTTCCCATGTGGATGGTGTGTGGGCTTGGGAAACATTTACCTGTATGAGCCTCAGCTTTCTTGCTGCTAAAATGGGAATTGTAATAACTATTTTGCAGGATTGTGGTGAGGATTGTGGTGAGAATTAGAGATAATGAAACCGGGGCTTCCCTGGCACTACAGTGGTTAAGACTCCGCACTCCCACTGCAGGGGGCACGGGTTCGATCCCTGGTCAGGGAACTAGGATTTTGCATGCCACACGACACTGCCAAAAAAAATTAATTAAAAAGAAAGAAAGAACGAAACCAAGCACCCTAGTCACGGGTGTCCCATAAATGGTGGTTGCTTTCGTCCAAAAGTTGACTCCACACTCTTGAACGAATGAACAAATGAATGAATAGCTTTCAAAGCAAAAACTTCTTGATTCTTCAATTTAGGACCTCTGTCCTCATTTAATTATTGTGACAAAGGGGCAACCAAATTCTTTTTCAATGAATCCAAGCGTAGAGACTAGATATACTAAAAAAAAAGAGAGGAACATAAGAGTGGGCACAGGCTCACTAAATTATTATTGGATAATCATTTTAATTCCTAAAATCAACCAACCTTGAGCTTGGTTGTTCTTTAGCCTCTAAACACCTCTGCCTTCAAGCGCTCAGCTGCGTAATAATAGCCGATCTGTGACTGACCACGCCTCAGGTTGTGACATTCACAAGGCAGCACAGGGTCACAGGGCGAGGGAGCGGCTGGATGGAGGAAGGAGGCTGCAACAGTGCAGTGTGTTTCTGGCACCAACCACTGGGAGTTAGTGCAGACCCTACCCGTCCCCAGCAAGACCGCCCGCCCTTCAGAGACCTGCCACAAGCTGCGGGGTCCACGGGCCCCCTGCACTTCTGACCAGCTGGCTGTAAATGTGGGGCTTCCCATCAACCTCTGAGGTTCAGCAATTCACCAGGATGACTCATGAAACTCAGGAAAGCATGATACTTAGGATTATAGGGTTTTATTATAAGGGATACAAATCAGGAGCCACCAATGAAGAGACACATGGGATGAGGTCTGGGGGGTCCCGTATGCAGAATTTCTGTGCCCTCTCCCTGTGGAATCAGGACGCATCCCTCTCTCAGGGCAAAACCACGTGTTCACCTAGCAGGAAGCTCCACCGAGCGTCAATGTCCAGAGTTTTATTGGGGTTTCATTACAGAGGCATGATTTTTCTTCATTTTTTATTGAGATATAATTAACACATAACATTGTTTAAGTTTAAGGTGTACAATGTGTTGATTTGATACACTTCTGTATTGCAATATGGGTACCATTAAAGATCTAGTCTCTTAGCAACTTTGAAGTTCATAGTACAGTATTGTTGACTATAATCTCTATGCTGTGCATTAGATCTCCAGGACTTATTGGGATGGCCAAAAAGTTCCTTCGGTTTTTAAGTAAAAATGAAAGACACATTTTTGATTTTCACCAAGAACTTTATTGAACAACATATTCACCCTTTTGCTCCACTACCTTCTGCCATTTTTCGGGCAACTTCATAATTCCATCTTCCCAAAACCTTTTATCTTTTTGAGCAAAGAACTGTTCCAGGTGCCTTCTACAGTCTTCCAGGGAATTGAAATTTTTTCCATTAAGAGAATTTTGTAAAGACCAAAGTAAATGGAAATCTGAAGTTGCAATGTCTGGTGAATACGGCGGACGAATTAGAACTTCCCAGCCAAGCTGTAACAGTTTTTGCCTGGTCATCAAAGAAACATGTGGTCTTGCGTTGTCCTGATGGAAGATTATGCGTTTTCTGTTGACTAATTCCAGGAGCTTTTCGTCGAGTGCTGCTTTCAGTTGGTCTAATCAGGAGCAGTACTTGTTGAAATTAATCATTTGATTTTCCGGAAGGAGCTCATAATAGAGGATTCCCTTCCAATCCCACCGTATATACAACATCACCGTCTTTGGATGAAGACTGGCCTTTGGTGTGGTTGGTGGTGGTTCATTTCGCTTGCCCCACGATCTCTTCCGTTCCACATTATTGTACAGCATCCACTTTTCATCGCCTGTCACAATTTGTTTTAAAAACAGAACGTTTTCGTTACATTTCAGTAAAGAATCGCATGCGGAAATATGGTCAAGAAGGTTTTTTTTTTGATTAACTTATGTGGAATCCAAACATCAAAGCGATTCGTATAACCAAGCTGATGCAAATGATTTTCAGCACTTGATTTGGATATGTTGAGTATGTCGGCTATCTCCCATGTGGTATAACATTGATTTTTCTCAATTAATGTCTCGATTTGATCGCTATCAACTTCGACTGGTCTACCCGACTGTGGAGCATCATACAGCGGGAAAACTCCAGCCCGAAACTTCACAAACCACTTTTGACACGTTCGATCAGTCACAGCACCTTCTCCATACATTGCACAAATCGTATTTTTTGTGTTTCAGTTGCATTTTTACCTTTCTTGAAATAACAAAACATAATATGCTGATAATGTTGCTTTTTTCTTCCATCTGCAATATTAAAATGGCTACACAAAGATTCACCAATTTTGATAAGTTTTTTTAAATGCACGCTGATATGACAGCTGTCACAATACAGTCTAACAAAACTGTTTCAAATGAGGTTAAAGACAACTAAGTGCTACTAGAGCCATCATACCGAAAAAAAACCGAACGAACTTTTTGGCCAACCCAATACTTACCTACTAGTTGCGGTTTGTACCTTTAAACATAACATCTCCCCAATTCCTCCACCCTCAGCGCCTGGTAACCACTAGTCTACTATTTCTATGAGTTCAGCTTTTTTAGATTCCATGTGTAAATGAGATTATGCAGTATTTGTCTTTCTCTGTCTAGCTTATCTCACTTAGCATAATACTCTCAAGGTCCATCCATGTCACTGCAAATGCAAGATCTCATTCTTTTTTACAGCTGAATAATATTCCATCGTGTGTGTGTGTGTGTGTGTGTGTGTGTGTGTGTGTGTGTGTGTGTGAATATCACATCTTTATCCACCCATCTGTTGGCAGACACTTAAATTGTTTCCACGTCTTGGCTGTTGTGAGTAATACTGAAGTGAACATGGGAGTGCAGTTATCTTTTGAGATCCTGTTTTCATTTCCTTTGTACATACGCCCAGAAGTGGGATTGCTGGATCATATGGTAGTTGTATTTTTAAATTTTGTTGGAACCTCCATACTGTTTTCCATAGTGGCTGAATCAATTTACATTCCCACCAACAGTTACGTAAGCATGATTGAATTGTTGGTCATGAGACTGAACCTAATCCCCAGCCCCTGTCCCCTCCCTGGAGTTTGGGAGGTTGGGCTGGTGACCGACCCACTCCTCTAATGACAAGGTTGGTCTTTCTGGTGACCAGCCCCTACCCAAGACATCTCATTAGCACAAACTCAGGTGAATGGCGATTCATGGTTCCAAGGGGCTCATGAATATCAAAGATACTCCATTACTGGGGAAATCCCAAGGATTTAGAGTCTCCTTCCCAGGGACCAGGGACAAAAGCCAATCAGATTCTTTATTATACAACAGTAGCTAATGATGCAGGCATCCAAGATCTGAAGGCTTGGACTGAGATTGTTGAAACAAGACCACATTTAATACATGAACTCTCTACTGCCCCCAAGCATGAACTTTGACACCAGACCACTTTTTAACTGTGTGACTCAGTCAGTTTGGGCTGCCATAACGAAATACCACAGACTGGGTAGCTTAAACAACAGAAATTAGTTCTCTCACAGTTCTAGAGGCTGGAAGTCCAAAATGAAGATGTTGGCAGGTTTCGTTTCTCCTGAGGTCTCTCTCCTTGGCTTGCAGACGGCCGCCTTCTTGCTATCCTCACATGGTCTTTTCCTGTACACGCATCCCTGGTGCATGTCCCTGTTCTTAAAAGGTCACCAGTCCTATTGGATTAGGGTCCCACCCTTATGATCTCACTCAAATTTCATTACCTCTTTAAAGACCCTATCTCCAAACACAGCCACAGGGGGTGAGGGCTTCAGCATATGCATTTGTGGGGGGGCAGGGGGACACAGCTCAGTCCATAAGAGTAATCTTGAGCAAATCACCACTTTAAGTCTTAGCATCTAAATCTGCCTTTTTTTTTTTCAAGAAAGTAAGTAAAAGAAAATAAAAGTGGATGACGACCCGTCCTTCGAAGGGCGGCTGTGAGGCAGAAAGGTGTGCAGAGCTGCTCAGTGCTGGCGTCCTAGGCAACACGGGCCTCGCACCGTCATTGTTTTTATAGGGTCGCCCTGGCATGCTGCCTGGGGGGAGTCTCTGGCTTCTCCCCCCCTGGGGAGTGGGTGTGTCATGGGGCTGCTTCTCTCGGTTCTGGCTCTGAAGGCAGCTGTTGCCCTCAGACTCAGTGCTTTCCAGAGGGAGTCAGAGCTGGGTCAGCACGTGCCAGCTCAGACCCAAGTCGGCGCTCTGGTGGTAGGTGTCCACTACTTCCTAATCTCAATCACCATGAAACCTGGGTGTCAGCTGGTAAGGCCCCTTCCTCTCCTGATCCAGGTGACTGTGTGCATTGAGCAGTGATGTGAGTCTGGGTTGGATGACCACTGAAGCAGCCATCTTTGACATGACCACAAGGCATTCTGGAAGAGTACATGAGGCTTAATCTTAAATTCTCAGTGTTCAGCAACCTAAATGTCCATCGACAGATGAATGGATAAAGAAGATGTGGTGTGTGTGTGTGTATATATATATGTGTATGTATATATATATATATATATATATATATATATATACACACACACACACACACACACACACACACACACCCTGGAATATTACTCAGCCATAAAAAAGAGTGAAATAATGCCATTTGCAGCAACACGGATGAACCTGGAGATTTTCATTCTAAGCGAAGTAAGAAAGAAAAAGACAAATACCGTATGATATCACTTATATGTGGAATCTAAAATAAGACACAAATGAACTTATCTGTGAAACAGAAACAGACTCACAGACATAGAGAACAGACTTGTGGTTGCCAAGGGGCGGGGGTGGTGAGGGAGAGAAGGAGTGGGAGTTTGGGATTAGCAGATGCAAACTATTATATATAGAATGGATACACAACAAGGTCCTACTGTATAGCACACGGAACTATATTCAATATCCTTGATAAACCATAATGGAAAAGAATATGAAAAAGGATATATATATGTTATACACATATATATGTATAACTGAATCACTTTTCTGTACAGTGGAAATTAATACAACATTGTAAATCAACTATACTTCAATAAAATGAATTTTTTAAAAAGTTCTCAGTGTTCAAAAAGCTTAAAGAAGAAAGAAAAGAGAGAAGAATGCTAATTGTGTCCTAAAGCCAAATCAACCAGGACCTCAATGAAAACCTCTACAGACTTCCTCAGAATCATCATAGTGGGCATTTTATGGCAGGAATCCTGTTGGCTGAGATGATTACCGAGGAGGGTCATTCAAAAAGTATTTCCTCATAAATATAATTTCCTTCATCTTTTGTTCAGTTAGATGACTAAATACTTTATCATTTTGAGGTGACCTCCTCAAAATGTCTTCAGAAATAGCAATTCTTCAAGCCATGCCCTAAAGTTATGTCCATCATTGTGTTTATCTTATTCTTCATCAGCTGGCTTTTCTTCAATGTCATGGTCATGGTCAGTATTTTTAGACCAGATAATAATGGGAAATAGGCAATGTCCCCACCTCCCAGGAGCTTACAATCTAAAGAATATCATGCCAGTGCAGTCAGATACATAGAAAACAATTCAGAGGGTAAGTGATGCATTAAACCAAGGAGTGCATCAGGAAGAAATGAATTTCCAAAAGGAGACTGTAAATGGAGTACTGGAATTCAGAGTCTCTTTCCCATGACGTTTGGAATAGAGGAATGACCACAGAAGAAAAGTTATGCCATGTCTTTCACAGGAGGGATGATTTCTGTGGGAGTTAAGCCTGCTTTGCTTCTCCACCCTCTTGAAAGGTGTTCACTGGGTAGGTTACCATGGAGGCCAGAGACAGATTCCTGGCTGTTCTCATGTTGTCAGAACATGAAACAGAAGGAAGAGAGGGAGGGAGTGAACGGAAGATGCCCAGGGGTTCGGTGTAAGCGGAGTCATGTGGATTGATGGTCACCTTGCAGAAGAGGAGTGGAATTGGGCTTTGATGAGAAGGAAGCAGGAGGTCATGCAAGCAGCTCACTTTTGAGTTTCTTGTTGGTGAGTGCACAGTTATACCATCAGAGTTGGAGCCCCGGCTGAGCATCTATATGATGCCAGCACAGAGGTAAGATTAACTTTGAAGAATCATATTGCCCAAGAGGATAAAAACTCAGAAGCTGCTCGTTCCAACAGACTGTGGCTGAAAATATGACCCTCTGATCCTTTGTAACAGTTGTATGTTCCCCACCGCTGACTTTCTATGATTCATGGAAAGCTCTAAACAGTTTCATTGAACAAGGTCAGGAGTCTTGGCTGGAATTCTTGACTTCTTGGCCCGTGTCATGGGAGAAGCGGTGATTCAGAGCCCAGCTGGGACTCCAGAACCTGAGTGTCGGGGCCCTTGAACCTTGCTGGCCTCGGCCCATTGTGCTTTGAGAGAAGTTTCCAGCTTAGTGACCATATTCAGGGAGAGAGAAAGGAGGCAGTTTGGTTGGTTTAAACTTGTATTTCTAATTTGGGATGGTTTTCTCAAAAAGTCACCCTTCTAAGGAAACCATTCTCTGAACCAGCATTCCCCAAAATGTGCTCCCTGGAACACGAAGCCCAGAAGGTTCTCCATGAGGGGAGGGTCCCGTATCAAGGAAGTTTGGGAAATGCCTCACAGTACATTTCCATCTGAGATATGGGCGCATTTGCCTGTTAAAACCATTGAGGAAGCCTACAGTGAAGGCACCTGGTCAGCTAGTCTTCCAAGGCCTCCCTCCCCATGAAAATCCCTCCATCTTAGACCATAAACTCCTTTTGGGTGGTCCAGCTTAGTGAGGTCCAAAAGGACCGGGGTCTACATCACAACACTCTGCAAAATGCTACATCAGACTCCATGTCTGGACGCGTCCTGTCTCAGCCCCACCGGGGGCCAGTGGGACAGCTCTGAGCAAGCCACTCAGCCTTTCTGTGCCTCAGTTTCCCTAACAAAGAGTACTGATTTCTGTACCACCTCTTTTTCCTTCTCGGGAAAGCTACCAAGATCATGACAAGATGACAAGAATGTTTTGAGTGCTTTAGGAACCTGGTGCCACCACAGTGTTGGATGAATGTCCTGAGAGTTCCTTCCAAGAAAGAATGATGTCCATTCCTTAAAGACAAAATTCCGTGCTGAGCTACGTAATGCCAGGCCCATCGTCCTTGCTCTCTAGATATTCGTTGAATCAGTGAATAAAAATAATAAGGATATATAAAGAGTATGTAACTGTATATTAAAAAAAGTACCTAAAGATATATAACAATCGTGAATACTTACATGCCATGCACACTTCTAAATATATTTGTATGTTTTGGCCGATTTTCATGACAACTCTGGGAGAAACTGTTCTTATCTCCACTCTACGGTTGAGGAAACAAGTCACAGAGACTTGAATAAATTGCTGAAGTTTGCACAGCTCCAGGAGTGAAGGAACTGGGCTCAGACCCCAGTTCGTCAGATATCAGAGCCCTCTCTTAACCATTCTGTATGCTGTCGTGCTGAATGAAGGTATTTTGAAAAGGAAAGAAAAGCATTTGCAGCAGCGTGGATGGACCTAGAGATGATCACACTGAGTGAAGTAGGTCAGACAGAGAAAGACCAATGTCATATGATATCCCTTACATGTGGAGTCTAAAAAATGGTAAACATGAACTTACTTACAAAACAGAAACAGACTCCCAGACTTATGGTTACCAAAGGGGAAAGGTTGGGGGAGGGAGAAATTAGGAGTTTGGGATTAACATATACGCACTACTACATATAAAATAGATAATCAACTACTGTATAGCACAGGGAACTCTACTCGACATTCTGTAATAACCTATATGAGAAAAGAATCTGAAAAAGAATAGATAAATGTATAACTGAATCACTTTGCCGTATACCTGAAACTAACACAATATTGTAAATTAACTATAATATAAAGTAAAAATTAAACTTAAAAGAAGGAAAGAAAAGTATATTTCTTTCTAGTCCGCTGTGATGACCTCTGTCTCAGGCCCTCCTTTGGCAGCCGGACTTTTTGGTCTTGGGCAGATGGTGGTGTGGTGATCACTTGACTGTGTACATGGCCTTCACAGGGAAGGATCTGGTTGTCTGGGTGTCCCTTTGCCCAAATGGGACTAAGGAAGAAACTCAACAGAGCAGAATTCTAGAGGTAAGAGTGAGATCTGTGTAGCCAAGAGGAGAAATGTTAGCCCTGTTGGCTTAAAAAGCCACTCGGCCGTCTCTCCAACGCCTTTAAATCACCCCCTTTTAATAGCCTTCCTGGAAGTATGTCATACATGGGCCTCACTCCTTTTTCTATTGATGTCCTTTGTAACCCTGAAGACTATTCTCTGGACCAGAAATTTCAGGCATGTCAATTTAGTCTTTCATATGCCCTGACGGATGACGTCAGTCTGTTCAAAAGCTTTCTTTCTAACGTTAGGCTTTCAAATCCTGGTTCCCTGTGACGATTCAAACATTAATGCTTAGAGGAGCTCAGAGGAGGCTTGGGGGTAAGGAGTTTGATTCCTCCCCATTTTTTTTCCTCCTGGAGAAGAGGACAGGGGATTGAGCTCATGTTTGCAGGCAGAGTTATATTTTAGGGAAGATTAAACTAATTTGTGTCCAGAGACTGGTTTCTTAAGAGGACTGGCTCTCCTGCCACAATTGGTATTTTTCAGACTAGCTTACGTGTCCTCAGGGAAGAGAACTTCCTTCCTCGTTATGTGTGTCCACTGTGGGCTTAGCTTGTGAACCCACTTCTGTGTGTGACCAGATCATCTGTCTAAAAACTCCCTGGGGGCTGGCGCTGGGGGGAGGGACTTCCTTTTACATACTTTTCACTGTGGATGTCTTTTACTGTTTGAATCATGTGCCATCTTTCTTTTTAAAATAAAAAAAAAAAGTTTCTAAGTATCTTTAACAGCTTTATTGAGACATAATTGACATACATCAAACTGCATGTATTTAAAGTGTACAGTTTGATCGTTTTGGTGTGTGCATACATCTGTAAAACCA
Source organism: Balaenoptera physalus (assembly GCF_965194825.1). Taxonomy (NCBI): domain Eukaryota; kingdom Metazoa; phylum Chordata; class Mammalia; order Artiodactyla; family Balaenopteridae; genus Balaenoptera; species Balaenoptera physalus. The sequence continues at coordinate 171,935,479 of NC_138883.1, read as the reverse complement.
TCAAAAAGTCTAGCTAGGTCTGTAAGCACAGCCAACAATGCATCTTTCCTGAGCCCACCAGAGACCCCCAGATACTCAGTATCCCTTCCTGATGAAGCTGTTGTTGGTCATGAAACTCCATAATGTGGTCCCTGGATGGCCTGGCCATCAGCTTGTCACGGTATGCTCTTGGGCTCTCTGAAAACCACGTAAGGAATTTTAAGGGTTCTGTAAAAAGGAAAGGCAAGCATTTCTTTTTACTTCTCCACGTCTTTACCCCCAGACTCTAAGCTGGGGTATTCTGGGTCATGAATGTAACACAGGATGCTGTCCTGGCCTTGGCAAGCTGGTGGGGACTGGAAACTGGGCACACTAATTTCTGGGGCACACTCAGCATGCGCAGAGGGTTTCACTTCTTCATCTGCTCCAAGGCAGGAAGACTGGGCAGAAAGAGTCTCAGGAACGGGGCGTTTCAACAGGAAGTGAACCTGCAACAAATGCTGAAGGAGGGCACCAGTGGCGCGGGCTAGGGTGTGTATCAGGCCTTCAACTCCTGAGAAAGTTCCCTGTCATATTCCCAGTGTGTAGACAAGAAACCAAAACAAGTAAAGATGCCCAGGGTTCTGTTACTTTTAAAATGTTGAGTTATGAAAGTTTCATTTCAGACATGCCCCTCTTATTTATGCCTCTGACTTCCACACAAAGGCAATTATTTGCAATCCAAATGCAAAAGGTCGTGCTCCAAGCTTAAGGTCATGGGCATCTTTCCTCATGGTTGAGTGCAGTACATGAACAGGCAGTATAGCTTTGCTTATGGTCGAGAGCTTTGTAAACAAACTTAATCCAAATGATGTATCTAACCTGGCCCAATTCCCAGCATGCCATGTGCCCTTCCTGTTCTGTGTCATGCTGTGGCCTGGCTCCGCGGAGATTCTAAGTTTGTTCCTGTGGCTTGCTGTTCAATGTCACGGTTGTGATTTATTCAGAAAGAAACGGGTAGGGCTTCCCTGGTGGCGCGGTGGTTGGGAATCCACCTGCCAATGCAGGGGACGTGGGTTTGAGCCCTGGTCCGGGAAGATCCCACATGCCACGGAGCAACAGGGCCCTTGTGCCACAACTACTAAGCCTCTGCTCTAGAGCCCGTGAGCCACAACTACTGAGCCCTCACGCCACAACTACTGAGCCCTCACGCCACAACTACTGAAGCCTATGCTCCTGGAGCCCATGCTCCGCAACAAGAGAAGCCACCGCAATGAGAAGGCCGTGCACCACAATGAAGAGTAGCCCCCGCTCACCGCAACTAGAGAAAGTCCGCGCGCAGCAATGAGGACCCAACACAGCCAAAAATAAATAATAATAAATAAAATAAATATTAAAAACATATTTAAAAAAAAGAAACGAGTAAAGATAAGTTGAGAGGCAGACCTTTTGCACAGTCCTGTGTTGATTAAAAGTGAAATGTAAATGGCATCTGTAATGCATGGAGAACAGAGCATGCTGCTTTGAGTGACACATAGAGGACACACACCCCAGTTCAGGCCACGAGGACCTAAGCGGCGTCTCAAATCACTAAGAGTTTCCTTTCAGGACTGCTCTTTTGAAATAGAATTTTTTTTAAGTTCCATAGTTTTCAGATTCAGTTTAAACAGTATGAAATGTGTGTATCCCTTGTTGGAAAAGTTATGGTGGGGCTACAAACAAAGATACTCTTAAGGTTGGATTCTTAGGGAATTAGTGTGTTTTCTGTACAACTAGACTTTCATGTTTATTATCTTTGTATCTTACATTTTTAATACGTTGTACTCACGAAACATCAGAGTGAAAGATCAGGCAATAGAAATGCGATAAATGATAGAATTCTGAATTAAAGGTGTTAAAGGTGTTAAAGACCTGTAAGTTTATGTACTTCTTCTCCTTCCCTCTTTTGAGGCCATACCCACTCAATTTTGAAAATAACCCTTGCCTTCAAAATATACTTGATGCCTTGTTTCACGGGGCTAGAGTTTCAGTTTTGCAAAATGAAAAGAGTTCTGGGGATTGATTGCATAACAAAGCAAATGTCCTCAATGCTACTGAACTATACACTTAAAAATGGTTAAGATGGCAAATTTTGTATTATGTATGTTTTACCACAATTTTAAAAAAAAGCTGCCCTTGATACCTTGCCACCTTCTTGGAAAGCATGTTGGTGGTCAAAACCTTCTTTAAAAAAAATAATTTGATTGAAGTATAGTTGATTTACAATGTTGTTAACTTCTGCTGTACAGCAAAGTGACTTAGATATATATATATATATTCTTTTCCATATTCTTTTCCATCATGGTTTATCACAGGATATTGAATATTGTTCCCTGTGCTCTACAGTAGGACCTGGAAAAAACCTTCTTAGTGAGGGAATTCTTAATGTCTTTGCTAATTCCCTCCTCATAGAATTTCACATCATAGCCTCTTTAGGAGAAAGAAAGAGAGGAGCTTAACACCACCTGTAAAACACGCTTTCACAAGCACAAATGGGATTAAAGAGTAACCCTGCTTAGCGTTCCCTGACCCACTGGATACTCAGGAGGAGAGGAGGAGGGGAGAGTTCTTCAGAGGCTCTGAGACCCCATGGGGAGGGTTCAGACCATCTTTCCTTAGACCTGCCCCGTGAAGGAGGCCAGAGTCAGCCCGCTGCCCTGAGGTGCTCCCTGGAGAAAGATGGGAAACGCAGATGACACACTGCCACTCCTGCAACTCAACAATTCCCGGGGAAGGAGAGTAGCCAGGAGGAGCTTCCAGAAGCGGGGAGGTCCCTGCAGCCAGGGTCAGAGGCTGCTCCCTTTTTGTGCCTCTTCCGCCCACACTCACTGTCCCTCCGGGAAGCACAGAAGATTCCTGGACAGACCTGCTCAGGGTGGTGCCCTCTGGCTTTTCTGGAATGTTCTGCTCCTGGCTGCATGTTCAGACCTTGGCTGTAGGATACCACCCAGCCTACTGATCACCCAGGCAGAATGCCCGGACATTTAGGGTAGCCTAAAGGGCATGAAATTACAGTTTCTCTTCCGAATGGAAGTAGAGATGTTTCAGCATTTCCCGTGGACAGGCAGTGATATCTCTCTGCACTTAAGGCAACTCAGCAGGCGGTCCACCCCCAGTTTAAATTCGGACTCTCCCCCTTGCTAGCTGTGTGATCTGGGGTGATCTGTCTCGCCTTGGTCTCTCCAGACATACGGGGGGGCTTTACCTTTTTCTTCAGTTCCTGACTGTAACGGTCACATCTGATCACATAACCCCCCTTAGCCTGTAGAATCAAATCCCAACTTTGTGACGAGTTCCAAAGATCTATTATCTTCCTTCAAGGTCCATCCTCTGTGGGTCTTACACACCTTCAGATGTGTTACCATTCGTCCAAGTTTGATTGAGTCATGCCAGGCCCTGCTTCTGTTATAACCCTTGCATATTGTATTACACGTAGTGGGTTGGTTTGGGGGTTTTGTTTAATTCTTTCTTCCCCACAAGCAGCATCAGAAGCGGGGAGTTATGGTCTCATGGTTCAATGCAGAAGGTCTAGAGTCAGACCGCCTGAGTTTGAAGCCCAGCTATGGCGCGTAATAGCTGTGTGACCTTTCCTGTAGGAATAATGTTAACAATAGTACTTGCTTGTCGAGAAGATTAACTGCAATGACGTGTATATTACTGAACACCTGACTAGATGCCGGGCACCGTTCTAAGGCTTTACCTGTTCTAAGGCCTCTAATCCTCACAACACGTGGATGAGATACTGTTTTTTCGTTGAGAGGTTCATTTAACTTGCCTGAGACCCCATAGATGGTGAATGGCTTCTGAATCAGGGCTCTGAACCCCGTGGCGTGGGGCAGGTGAACGATGTGTAGTTGTGGCTGCTTCGCTGTGAGCTCCTTCAGGTCGGGGAGTGTGGCTTCCCGTCGTGGACCCTCACACCTTGCTCACCGCCCAGCACACGATGGTTGCTCCATAAATACCGCCCGGCATCCAGGGGAGACATCTATGGGAAGGCAGCCTATAAACTACAAGTTGTCGGAATTCTGATAACATCACAAAGAATCTCGCCCCCAACACACTACTGCTTCCTTCAGAGCAGCTCCGTCCCAGCTAGAATCAGTTAGAATCAATGATTCCTGGGCCTCCCCTCCCCCTCAGATCACTTAAGCCCCACCTCTTTAGGGTGGGACTCAGGCGGCAGTGGCTTCTTTGACTTCCCAGGTGGTCCTCACATGCCGCCAGGGCTGCTTATTGCTAACGTAGAACATCCCAGCTGACGTTTCTGCGCAGACCTCCTGCTTCCCATTCTAGAACCTCCCGTTTGGAGGAACGCATTTTTAGAGCACAGTGGAGAGTCCTGGATTTCACTGTTGCTGTTGGTGCACCAGGAGGGCACTTCAATCAAGTAGTTCGAAAAGTCAGCCTAGAGTGTATCTTGTAAGAGATGCTCAAAGACAGTACAGTTGGCCCTTCCTATCCGTGGTGCTGCATCCGCCGATTCAGCCAGCCACGGGTCGTAAATATAGTACATGATCCTGGTTGTTGACTCCACAGATGCGGAACCCACGGATCCGTAGGACCGACTAAGGGACTTGAGCATCCACAGATTTCAGTCTCCTCAGGGTGGTCCCGGAACTGATCCCCTGCAGACACAGAGGGCCGACTGTAGTCAGTGTATGCAGCAAACGCAGCATTAGGTTCAATCTCCAGGGACCCACATGGGGCAAACTGGTCCTCCTGATCTAAGGTATCACCACAGCCCACCTCACACGCATTAGAGTGGGTTTAATTTTTGCTTTTGCTCTGTTTCATTTTTCCCTCCACTCTCTGACTAAGAAAGTGAAAGTCCTGAAGATGAAGTGCCAAGAGATCTTTCTCTGACTCTGCTAAAACGGTCCTGAGGGATTGGGCTTGATGAGTTCTGACGGACGGGTGAGTCAACCCGGATTGAGGCTCATCCCAGAGTAGCTCAGCCCCGCCCCCAGTGAAGGCCAGGATGTCCCCAGTGATGACGTCTCACAGGAGGTCCTCCCCAAGGAAGGCAACATGAGACGAGGATGTTGATGGAGGTGGGGCTGTGGAGGGGGAGTTGCAGAGAAGGTGGCAAAGAAATTAACGAGCATGAAGTAATAATCATACGTCAAAAACTGAATTACAGGGGCTTCCCTGGTGGCGCAGTGGATAAGAATCCGCCTGCCAATGCAGGGGACACGGGTTTGATCCCTGGTCCGGGAAGATCCCACATGCCGCGCAGCAACTAAGCCTGCGAGCCACAACTACCGAGCCCGCATGCCACAACTACTGAAGCCCGCGGCCTAGAGCCCGTGCTCTGCAACAAGAGAAGCCACCGCAATGAGAAGCCTGCGCGCCGCAACGAAGAGTGGCCCCTGCTCACCTCAACTAGAGAAAGCCCGCATGCAGCAACGAAGACGCAACGCAGCCAAAAATAAATAAATAAAATAAGAATAAAAATAAATTAAAAAAGAAACTGAATTACATTTTACACATACTCTCATTTCATCTTCACAACATTCATAAGGTCAGTGGAATTACACCCATTTTACAGAAAAAGACTGATTTCTCTGGGAAAGTAAGCTCCTTGGCCATGACCCCACAGCAGTTTGTGAGCCATGGTCCAATCCAGGTCTGTGACTTCAAAGCCTTCCTTTTTCCAGACAATGATTCTGGGTTCTTAAGGCCGCAGTTAGAAGCCCAGGTCTCCAGAGGGCAGCCTGTGAAGTGGACCTCATCCAGAGGAGCACTACTTGGGGACCAGAAGACTTTGGCCTGAAAACGCAGCAGAGACTGGAAGTGAGGGTCCCACTTCTCTCTCTGTGCCTCTTTGTCCAACTGAGAAGTGTCTTGTGGGAAGACTTAGGTCTGGAGTAATTTTTAAAAATCAGAAGTTACGATACTGAGCACACGTGTGCCGTACACACACACACACACACACTCTCTCTCTCTATCTTTCTGGATGACATTGAACATGAACGTAGAGGGTCAGACTTTCCTTTTAGCCTCTTATGGAGGGTTCAGTGGCCGTGCTGGGGTTGCATTCATGGGGAGCCTCGTGCTGGCTCTGCGGGGGTGGGCACAGGTGAAACGGAGCAGTTGGAAGTTGGCTACATCTCCCAACTTCTCTGCACTGAGAACCAAGAACCCCGCGGCCAGGAGAGTCAGTACAAGACCAAGGATCTCTGCTCTCGGCCCAGGGCTCTTCCTCCTACACCCTGACTTTGGCGAAGCTCTGCGAGGGAATCCGTCTTATTTTCATTATTTTTTCCCCTGCTCATTGTAACGTTACTGCCATCTTGAATCCTTGACTTCTTCGATAGGAAGCCTTCAGAGAGGCCTGGCAAGGCAGCAACACAGAACAAAATCTCTTTTGTGCCTGTGACCTGGGCCAGGGTCTGACCCTTTGTCGCACAAGTGGAGGAAAGGGGGACCAGGAGTGACAGCTCCCTCCCCAAAGGACACCCTGCCTAGCAACCAGTGACACCGCTGCCACGGGGTCAACAGCCTGCGATGATTTCTCTCTCCAGACTGACACGCTATTAAGAATGTAAAGCGTACTGACCCGACTCTACAAAGGGAAATGGAGGGCCTTAAGAGAGAGGGTGGGTGAAGGGAGTCTGCCAAGGCCCCAGGTCAAGCCCCCAGATGAGTCATCGCCTGGCCCAAGCACCAGCCACGCTCGGGCGGGGCGCGGAGGGTCTTGGGCACTGCGTGTGAATCATCTCTCTGCAAGTCTAACAATTCAGTGTCGCAGATGGCCCTGCCAGCCGCCCCGGGTTTATTTTGATGAAATGATTTTTGACTGGAAGAGACAGGCAGGTGACTAGGGCAAAGGCTGGGGTGCACACCTTTGTCCTGGCTTTCCTTTATCCCCACTGACAGGCCCCTCCCACTTCCTCAGTTGGGGCTCACAGGATAACACACCGAGAGAAGACGTGAGCCCCCAGCCGGACCCTCCTGTGGAAGAGTGTCGCTGAACACGTACAGAGATCCCGGCAGCTGAGGGATGGCTCCCTGACGCCTCCTGAGGCAGACGTCCTTGCTGGCTTTGGAAGGCACTTGAGTCTGGTGGGACCTAGAACGAGGAGAGACGAGCTCACTCAAGGCCCGTGTGAAGACTGAGAAGGACCTGGACCTGGGAACGGATCTCAGGGGGAACACTGGTGTTTATCAGTATGAAGGCTTCCCTTGCTCCAATCATTCCTCCACCTCACTCTTCACTGACTGATGGACGGATTCATCCATCCACTCATTCATTGATCAACCCGGGCCGTCACTGGACATTGACCATCTGGCTCAGGCTCTATGGAAACAAAGATACAGGCGATCCTGCTCCCCAGACATGGTCATTCTTGAGGAGGAATAGACTCTGAGCACAGATGCGTGTGTCGTGGGACCAGAGCATCCGGGGAGGCTGATGGACCCCGTGTGCGTGACTCACGTGGCGCTGCTGGGGCAGCCTGGGTGGGAACCGGAGAGAGGGTGTGAGGTCAAGGCAGCTCTCTCCGCAGAGGGACTACGTGCAGGGTCTTGAATTAAAAAGGTAGTTGGGGGGACTTCCCTGGGGGTCCAGTGGTTAAGACTCCGCACTTCCACTGCAGAGGGCACAGGTTTGATCCCTGGTCGGGGAGCTAAGATCCCACATGCCACACCTAGCAGCCAAAGCAAAAAAGGTAGTTGGGGGCAGCAGAGAAAGAGGAAGGGGCCCAGAGGCCACAGGAGCAGATGTGCAGTGGAAGAGCCCGGCAGTAAGGGAAAGAACAGGGCCCCCAGACACAGGTGGAAGCTCCCTCCCACTCTCCCACCCACCCGCCTGGCTTGGGGGGTCTCCTCAGGGTGGGCTTGCAGACCTGCCCAAGAGGAGATGCAGATCCAGACCGTTCCCCACCTCCTGGCTGCCTGTACCGGCACCTCCACTCCATCCCGCACGGGTCCGAGGGCACTTGACTCAGCTCACCTGGCTTTGCTTTTTCCCAGCGTGATGTTTTGGATGTTGCCTCTCGCCTTAACAGTCTGCAAGGAGGCCGGTGCACTTCGCCAGAATTGGGACTGACTGCCTATTTCTTCTGTGGCTTGGCTTCAGAATCAAGACAAGACGTCAGTGCCAAGCTGCCTAATGGCTGACGTGAGCATGTGTTAAGAACCTAATAAAATAGCGCCTCCAAAATTTCTGGCCAAATTCACTTATGTAAATACATCTAACATAAGGCCTCTCCCAGAATATCCCATCGGGCTTCAGGAGACAGCTTTAAAACCTGCTGCAAGCGGAGAGGGTGGTGCATAGGGGCTAAACTACGAAACGGTTCATGGGAGCTGCATTTCTGTCCTTCCCAGGGACCATGTTGAAGACATGCTGTCTGCTGTCCCTCACGTGTGGAACCAAACGATAAATTCCTTCTTGGATGTACTCCCAGGAAAAGGCTTGCCTGCGCGTGTTAACTCAGCCTGCTTCTTGGGTCCGTTGACAAAGACAGTGTAACGTAGTCAGCAACAGGAGCTCGTTTATTTCATGTGTTTGAGCATCTTCAATGGACTCTGTCTTATTTTGTGTTTTAATCCCCCTATTATATACCATTTAAAATTTTGTAAGCCTCCTCCGAATCTTCTGGAAATGGGGGGTTGGGGGGGGTGAATGTAGGCAAATAATAAAATAATATTTTCGATCTGAGAATGAGGGTATTACAAGCACACAATTTTTCTTTGGACCCCGCGGCACATCATCTGTTCTCATCCACTTAATTAGCACGGCACGTGGGAGGGGCTGCAGTGCTTTTTGCCTTGTTGTCTGACTTCAGTGAAATGGCTCCTCAGGAATAAATATTTCTCAGCCAAAAGTTGACCTCCCCTCCTTCGTTTCCTGGGACACCAGTGCCTGTGCACTTTCTCATCTCTCTCCCACCCCGGCGAGAGTGCCTTTTTAATTATATTGAAAATGACATCATCATCGGGCAGCGCGCACTGTCTCTCTCTAGCATGTACCTGCCAGCAATTTGCAAGAGCGATGGGGGAAGGGTCCGCAGGGAGGAGACTTGGGGAACTTCCAAACATCAGAAAGCCAGCGCCGTGTCTCCATACATCCCTGGAGCAGGAGAGAGACTTCTTTCTCTTCTGGCCAGTAAACGTCGTTTTAACCCTAAAGAAGCAGGAGGCAGGGACCGATATGAGAAAGTAAACCAGTCGAGTGAATGGAGGCGAGCATCAGTGAGCAGACACTGGGAGCAGAGACGGGGTGCTATTTAGGGCATGTCTACCCAAACAAGTTCACTTCCGAGGGAAGTCGTCTGCTTTCTGTTCTCCTGACTGCCTAGCGATGATTTATTCATGGTTCCTGGGATAAAGGATATGACAGTTCACTCAAAAGAGGATTTAGATTGCGATCAGAGCAGGTCCTTGTCAAAGTGATGAGAGGATAAGTCATTTGTATGGGGAGTCAGTTACTGACAGAAGGAGAAAAGGGGAATCTGCCTTTATTCAGCATCTTTCGTGCACCCGGTACTTTATAAATGATCATGTATTGACTCCTCACAGCAACCCATGAAGTAGATGTTATTGTTCCAATGTTTCAAAGTGAAAATAAATGCTTTATTTATACATGGAATAGAATTGGGTTTCCAAGCCCTGTGGTCTGACTTCAAATCCACTGCCCCGATTGCATGAAAGGGGTGCTTACGTTTTAAGATCCATCACAGCATATATAGATGGATCAATCACAGCCATATATATATATATATATATTTTTTTTTTTTTTTTTTAATGCCTCACAACTCCCCACTCTCCCCATCCTCATACTGGAAGGCAAGCTTTCTATTTCCGGTATGTGGGTGAGGAAGCCATATTCTTTGAACATCAGCCGTGCCCTTGGCAAAGGACAGTAGGTGCCACCCTTCTGTATATTACATGAAAGGTAGCAATCAGCCTACCTGTTCCGGAAAATGGCTCTACCCTAACCCTTCCTCTCTGCCCTATTGCCGTATCATCCCTTTACTAATGAAACTCCTAAGAGGTCCTAGCTACCGCTGACTACACAACTGATTGGAATGGTTGAGCCTTGCCTAAGATTCCGTGGCTTCCTATGGACCACACAGAGCTAATTGCAAAACTCCGATGTCCTGCGCTCTGGGATGATGCCCTTCTTCACTCTTCCCTGAACATCAGGCAAAGGGAATAATTCAGTGTGCAATGTCGTGAAGACCTTAAGTTGGAATTGGTCTGGGTGCCATTTGTCCCACTGGAAAGGTGACCAGTTGGCCGGTTTGATCCTGGGGAACTTACTCCAGGATTCACCTCCCAGTGAATGTATGGGTGGTTTACATCCAAAATAGTAATTTACTACTCACTGTAGAACAAGATAGGGTCATAACCCAGAATGCAGGGCAGGCTTTGAGTTAAAGAAAAAATAATAGAAGGGGTAGACACAACGACTGTGGACGATGAATTCCAAGACCCTTAGCATCCCCTGTATTTTCTTCAAGTGTCTCCGAATTGGGGCCGCAGACTTGTCAGCCTGACCTTGGTAAAGGCAAGTTGAGTACCGCACATCTTTTTGTGTTTTCGCCTCACTGAAACCGTTATCATTTCATGAATGCGGAGAGGCTGCCGAGGGGAGCCACCCTGGACGAGCAGTCCTTGTGACATTGCCCCGAGCAGGCTGGAGTCTGGGGGTTACTATGTTAATGAGCAGGCGCTCCCTAATGAACACCTGCCCGCCCGCCCGGAGTCCCAAGGGGAGCAGATCCTGAATAAAGCAGGCTCCCCAGCCAGCTGGCAGAAGCACTTTGCATTTCTGGAGGAGTAATAATTATGTGCTCCTGTCAAAGCCTTCCCATTGGGCATCATTCAAATGCATGGATGAGAAAGACTCGGCTTCCCAGACTGATTTCAACCCCAACTTTCCCCCATGCTGGGACCAGGGTGAATCTTAGCAAAATGTGGAAGAAACCATGTGGAAATAAGAGGATGAGAACAAGGGAATAAATTAGTATCATATAAAGAATAATACATAGGAATAGTACAAAGGGCGGGGACGAGCAACTGGGAAACAAGCAAGGTTAGTCCCTGATGCTGGGTTAAAGGGCAGAGTCTGTTGAAAGGAATACAGACACAACACATCTTTTCCTGGGTGTACAAGTAACTTTCCCAAAGTATATGTCACAGCCTCCTTCGTGGGTGCCTGGAGGTATGTGACCCCATTGAAACCCAGGGGCTCTTTTGCATCTGGGCATATGGCATCTGGACCCATCCTTCTCCATGGGGTACCACAATCTCTGCCTAGCAGCTCTGTGCTTCCAACCAGCCTTGAGAGGGCGTGTGGGTTTCATCCTCCCTGTGGTCAGCTTTCCTGCTAGGCTGGTGTAACAATCAAACAATGACCCTTCAGTCTATCCCCATCTACCAATTAAAAAAACCTGTGTGTCAGGCACGGTGCTCCGGGGGCCGGGCTACAGATATTGATCAAACCTGATCCCTGCCCTCCGGGAACATATTGTCTGGCAGAATTCTATTGCGCTTAGAAAAAGCAGCTTCAGACCCCTCCTGTCTGTGCTGTTTGTGACTTGCTGGATCTGTACCCGGCATTTAAAACCAAAGCTTTAGAGTCAGTCCCAGACTCAAGCCCCTCGTCTGCCCTGTGCCCTTGGGGGGTTGTGACCTTGAGCACAGTAGCTGTTCTAAGCCCCAGTGTCCTCATCGGTACAACGTCGCAGGGTTGCTTTGCTTTGAAGATGAAATAAGATCGTATAAGTGAAGCATGGAGCCCAGAACCTGGCAGAGGGAGGCCTGTAGAATATGATGGTGCTGGGGCCAGAGGGGCAGCAGATGCAGGAGGGAAAGCTGGGGAGGAGCCAGGAAACCTGGACCTTAGCATAATGTGTGCAGTGACTGCTTTTTGCCTGCCAGGACCCACATGTGACTGACGCCCTTTGGTTTTCTTTCCTTCCTGTTTCAGATCGTTGCAGCCTTTTCTGAAACCGCCTACTTAAGTGGTCTAGCAAAAGACCGGTCAGGCGCTTGGGTCCCATCCCCACATGTGCCGGTCACTAAGGTGACCTCCCTTGTCCATGGACCGGCTTCTCGACCCCTTGAACCTTAGTTTCCTGCCCTGTCAGTTAAGTGGGTTGGGTAACCAGTCCCTCTGGCTCTTTATATGATCCAGCGTCCCTAGGTGACTTATACCCACCTGACTGTTGAGTTAAATCTGCGGGTTACTAGCTGTGTGCCTTTGGCAAGTTACTGCTTTCTCTGTGCTTTGGCTCCTTCTGTATCCAATGGGGGTAATCCTGGCATCTGCCTGCTGGGTAAGGATTGACTCAGTTCTGCGCTGGGACAGAGGCTGCACCCAGTAAATGGAAACCGTTAGTATTGGCTGTGTCTGGAGCCAGCTTGGCTGAGATGCTCTGCTGCTGGTCCCTCCTGAGCCGGAGGTAAAGCATTCGTCTTCTGTCCACTAACGAGCTGGGGTTCTTACTGGATGGGGACCTCCCAGATGGAGAGATGCTCCCTCTGGCAGGACCCACTGAGCTTTACACGCCCCCCACCCCTGCCTATCCCAGGCGCCTGGGAGCCCAGAAGAGCAAATAACCCTACGTAAAGGAAGCAGTGCCCCGTTTGCCCCCAGCCACGGAACCCAGGGGCTGCTCAGACGCGGTAGGAAGGAAGCCAGCCTCCCCAGCTAATCAGCCGGAGCGTCAAGCGGGTGACGGGGAGGGGGAGCGCGGCCAGACCCGCGTCTGTGTGCGCGATGACCTCACGCTTTCTCTCGATCACCGGCGCCCCCTCCCCAGGACGAACGAACAGCCAATGAGCGCTCGGCTGCTTAATGCGGAGCCCCCAGGGGGAGGGGGAGGGGGGAAGGGAGGGCGGGAGCCAGGCTCCCAGCTGCTCTGGGAAACACAATAACAGGCAGGGCTTCAAAGAGGCCGCAGGCTCAGGCATCGTTGATTCCGAGCTGCCCCCCTTCACCCCCCTCTCTCCCTCTCGGTTTTCAGAAAGGTTGGAGAGAAAGGGCGCGCTGACCACGCTTTCTTCCCCGCTCTCAGCACTGGACTCTCTGCCACCTCCACTGACGCGGCCACTCCTCCGGGGCCGGGAATCACCCTTTCCTGGGATGGGGCTGGCGGTGCCGTCGGAGCGGGAGGGTGTGGCCCAGCTGCGGAGCTGTCCCCGGCAGCCTGGCGGTCCCTGTGGGCCCTGCAGCCAGAAGCGAATTGTCCAGATCAGCCTTGGGGAGGAGGGAGAGGTGAGAGGGTCAGTCTTTGGGCCGTGATTCCTCCCAGACCACAGATGGGAGCCGTGTGATGTTTTAATTTTTTTTAATGCAATTCAGAAGTGGCCATTCCATTGATTTTGAATCTGTGAGCTGCCCCCAAGGGAGTGGCGGATGACAAGAAAGGGCTTGAGGGGAGAAGTCCCTGAGTTGAAGCCCACGCTGCCAGTGACTGACCCAGGGTCAGTTCTGATACAAAGGCTCCTCCACCTGGACTTGCGTATGTGGCTTCCTTGCCCAGAAAGTCAATGGCATTATAAAGAGAAAGTGCAAATACTAGTAAAGGGCTTTCTGCTGAGATCCCATTTTATGTCTCAAACAACCAGCAGATTTGGGGTTTCCTGCTATTAGGACCTGCCAGGCACTGCGGGGCTTCTGCCTGAGGGTGTGTATTCGTTTCCTGAGGCTGCCGTGACAAATCACCACAAACTTGGGGGCTTAAAATAACAGAAACATATTCTGTCACAGTTCTGGAAGGCAGAAGTCAAAATCAAGCTGTCAGCAGAGCCAAGCTTCCTCTGGAAGCTTGAGGGGAAAATCCATTCTTAGCCTCTTCTGGCTTCTGGTGGTTGCCAGCCTTCCCTGACATGCAGCTTCATCGCTCCCATCTCTGCCTCTGTCTTCACACGGTCCTCTAGTGTGTGTCTGTCTCTGTCAGAACTCCCCCAGTCTCTCTCTTAGAAGGATCCATGTGATTGCACTTGAGGTCCACCTGGATAGTGCAGGAGACGCTTTTCCTCTCAAGGATCATAATCACATTTTTGTAATGGGAGGTCATGTTCACAGGCTCCAGCATTTAGGATGTGGACAGAACTTTTTGGGGGCAACCATTCAGCCCATTACAGGACACAGCAAGTCATGTCACAAAAATTCACCATGTTCATAGCAGCATTATTCACAAAAGCCAAAACAGGAAAGCAACCCAGGTGTCCATTGATGGATCAATAAATAAACAAAATGTGGTTTATCCACACAGTGGAATATTACTCAGCCCTAAAAAGGAAGGAAATTCTGACACCTGCTACAATGTGAATGAACCGTGAGGATGTTATGCTAAATGAAATAAGCCAGTCACAAAAAGACAAACGCTGTATAATTGCACTTAGATGAGGTACCTGGAATAGTCAAATTCATAGGGAAAAAAAGCAGAATGGTGGTTGCCAGGGCCTGGAGGGAAGGGGAATGGGGAGTTGTTGTTTAATGGGTACAGAGTTTCTATTTTGCAAGAGGAAATATTCTAGAGATTGGTTGCACAACAATGTGAATATACTTAACAATACTGAACTGTGTACTTAAAAGTGCTTAAGATGGTCAATTTTATGTTGTGTGTTTTACCATACTTGTAAAAATGTTTTAATTAAAATAAATTTATCACAACACAAGAGCATGCATGCCAAGCGTGAACCAAGTCCCTGTGGTAAATGCTATAGGAGTTCAGAGGAGAAAGAGACTGTTTGGAGGTAGGATGATCAGGGACGCCTTCCTGAAAGAAGTGGGCCTTGAGCAAGATGAAATTCAAATGGGCGGGGAGAGGATGTTGTGGGCAAAGTTTTGGAAATAGAAACGAGATTGGTGTTTTCTTCACTCTGATACAAATAGATTGGACAAAAATGAGTACTTTTGGAGGGAATCGGGCAAAAGTGAGGTTGGATAGGAACTAGATTCAAAGAGTGGCCTTAAATACCAGACTGACATATATAACTTGATACCATTTAGGAGATTATTATAATAATTCATAGGTGAGATAATGAGGGTCTGAAATAATAATGAACACATAGAACATTCGCTTTGTGCCAGACACTTGCTCTAAGCACCTTATGCAGGTCAATATTAATTCATTAAATCCTCATAGCAGCCCTGTGATGTGGTGTGGTCCTCATCCGCATTTTGCAGCCGAGGAAACTGAGGTACAGAGAGCTCAAGTGACTTGCCAGAGCTTATATAAGAAAGATGGCTATGTTAACTTGACAGATTTAAGAGATCCAGGGGGGATCCAGAATGGTTGCAAAGTTTTTTAGAATGAGTGACTAGACCCTTGAGAAGGTTGGGAAGGTTTTAGAGAAGGAAGAAACTAAATTTGATAATAAGTTTAATGAATAAAGAATCAAATTTAGGGCAGGAGTTCGATTCATCAGTCTAGTTCATCACTTTATAGAGGGGAACACTGAGACTCTGAGAAGTTATACAGTTTGTCCAAGAGCATCTCTGTGGGATGGATCCATGTTAAGTGGAAAGTAGAATATGTGAGTGATAATAAAAATTTTCTGTGGGAAACTGGAGAGGAGCTTGGGTACCACCTGGTCAGCTGACGGCTCTCCCCAGCCTGCCTGCACAGCTCACGAGTTCACTAGAAGGATCATCGGCCAAGGGATGTGCCCAGAGCACTGTACAGCCATACATTCGTGTGAAGTGTTCTTTTGATCGTTACAATCCAGTCATGTCCCACCTCGGAAGGCAGCATAGACGGGGCCCGTTCCAGAACCTTGTACATGCTGGTATGTGCACGGCTTCCCACTGGAACAGTTCAGAGCCCTTGGGAACTTAGATCTGTGTGGTAGAGTCAGACGTTTATAAAGAGATTCTATTCATCAGATATAAGGAGGAATAAAAGCTTAGAAGGACACATTGGAAAAAGAATCTGAGATAGAAAAAGAAAATAAGAAAAGCTATTGAGTGAACAAAGTTCATTACAGGCTGAGAGAAAGTCAATCTTTTTTTTTTTTTAACATCTTTATTGGAGTATAATTGCTTTACAATGGTTTGTTAGTTTCTACTTTATAACAAAGTGAATCAGCTATACATATACATATGTTCCCATATCTCTTCCCTCTTGTGTCTCCCTCCCTCCCACCCTCCCTATCCCACCCCTCTAGGTGGTCACAAACCACCTAGCTGATCTCCGTCGTGACCTTGGCGGGCCAGGATGGCACCAATGACCCAGCACAGGCTGTTTCTAACCCAAGACGCGCAGGGCTTGCCTTGCTCACATCGGCACTGAGGCCCCGGCCCGGTTTGTCCTGTAGAACTTGACTGGGCTACAGGCTGCCTTTCTGCCCTCACTCCCAGCAACAAAGTAATTGGCAGATTGTAATCAGCAGATTCTGTAAACATCCCTTCAAAGTACATAACAGCATAAAGCTTTCTACCCAGCAACGTTCACCAAATGAGTTTAAGAAATGTAGTTCATTAATCACCATCGCGTCAAGGTGGGATATTGTCTTAGTTTGCAAGATCAGGAAATCACAGGCTGATGCCTTAAATGGTTTTAAACCTACCATACAGGGAATTAAAGTTTTGGTGCCTGAACCAATCAGGATAGATTAGGTTATGCTGTGATGACAAACAACCGCCAACGTCAAGGTTACTTAACAACGAGGTTTATTTCTCACTCATGCTACACGTCCATCAGGGGGATGGGAGAGCTCTTTGTCATTGATGGAGCAGCTACTTGCTGGGGCATTGCCAGTCACCATGACAGCGGAAGAAAGAGTGTGCCTTTTAATGGGACTTGAGATTCAGCAGTTCTAACCTCAACATCTTCTGGCATCTGTTACCTCACCCTTCAATGCCTTTATTTCCCCATGTATATATTGTGGGTAATTAATGTAGGCTTTTCTTTATTGAGGGTGGTGCTTAGGACCTATAATTACTGTTGTATGAAGTAATGGGACTAACCTTTTTTTATTTTTTTTATTTGTTTATTTTATTTTATTTTATTTTTTTATAAATTTATTTATTTATTTTTGTCTGTGTTGGGTCTTCGTTGCTGTGTGCGGGCTTTCTCTAGTTGTGGAGAGCGGGGGCCACTCTTCATTGCAGTTTACGGGCTTCTCATTGCAGTGGCTTCTCTTGTTGCAGAGCCTGGGCTCCAGGCACGCGGGCTTCAGTAGTTGTGGCACACGGGCTCAGTAGTTGTGGCTCGCAGGCTCTAGAGCGCAGGCTCAGTAGTTGTTGCTCACGGGCCCAGCTGCTCCGCGGCATGTGGGATCCTCCCAGACCAGGGCTCGAACCCGTGTCCCCTGAATCGGCAGGCGGATTCCCAACCACTACGCCACCAGGCAAGCCCACCTTTTTTAATTTTTTGACCAAAGATATGCATCCAAACGGATCCTATCCTTGAAAAGAGTTAGGCTGAGATGATAAAGTTTATTTGAGGGATGCTGCTATTGCTCAGATCCTTTTAGCTGCGTTCAGTGTATGCGTCCCCAAGAAAATTTGTTTTTTTACTGTAGAAATTCCAATGTAAAAAAGGATTGCGGTGACAGGCTAAATCATAGGGATGTGTCACCATGGAGAAACCAAAAGTCAGTGTCAACAAGGCTCCTAAGGTGACATCCATTATTCTGGTGAATTTTTCAGCATGTCAAGTCAGTCCCCTAGCTCTGCAGTGCAGAAACCCGATTGGTCATCCTCGGGGGAAGACTCACATTAACCAAGTTCAAAGTACCTGATGTATAAATCAGTATTGATGCAGAAAATGTCAGTGTTCTGGTTTCAAGTGAGCAATATAACCCTCACCCAGATAGGGCCCTCAGAGCTCATGATCCTTGACCTCTCACCCAGGAGGTAGAGTCAGTAGAAGTGGGGTGGCAGAAGGGTAGTACATGTGACCTGTGAGGCCAGTCTGACTTCAGTTGGAAGCCTGGCTTTGCTGTGAGACAGCCTGCCTGATGTCTCCAAGTCTCAGCATCATCACTGGCAGAGGAATGACAGTCTCTTATTTTAGAAGATAATGCAGTCATGTAGGAGACTGCTCAGCAGCGTATGTAGGCATGGCAATCACACCTCAATAAATTCTTTGGAAGCTATGAGATTGGAGGAAGGGGAGTTAAATAGGTAATTTGAGTGTTTCAAATGACTGGCTAAGGTCATGCCTCCTCATGCCTCCATGTCTGCCAGAGAAGAAGCCTTACCGCTGGGACTCAAATATTTAAGGCCTATTGGCTAAGACTGCATTTGTTTCCCCAGCTCGTTTCCTTTTCCCAGACTCCCCTCCATCCGCCACCCCACACACACCGGTCATTCACCCAGCCCCTTCTATGGAACAATTACTATATTTAGTCATGTTATAGATATACTATTATTCCGACCCTAACAACAATTCTTTTCTCTTTCTGGGTAAATGTATGTATCACTGGTCAATTCCACTGGGATGTTGTCTTTCAAGTTTAACTCTCAAAGAGAAGGAAATCTTATTCTGTCATTTCCAAGTTTAGGCTGGAAACCTCACCATCACCCCTAAGAGCCCACAAATAATGACTTTATAGTCATACCTCATTTTATAAAACCAACTTGATCCAATGTGCTCCTCACCTCCGCCACCTCTGTCACCATTCACCAGACTTGACTTAACGTGACTTGTGAAAAAAATCAAGTCCATTCTGAGTACAAGAAGACTTATCACCAGTGAGGATGCTTTTATACATGTGATACAAGCTTCAAAGGCAAACCCCAAAGATTATCAAAATGTTTAAAGAAATAGCAGATTATAGAAATGCTGTGACTGCTGTGAAAGGAACGCAGACATTTGGATGGATAAGTTACAGTACATCACAGTGTAAAAATCAGCCATGTTACCTTACATTTGGTCACAACATCTACATTAAATGCTTTATATCTGGGCAGCCAGGCACCTTATGGGGATGGAGGTGATGCCAGCAACATGACCTGCAGCATCCCATAGCAAACACAGTCTGAGGCTTCAAGAGCCCCCTCACCTTGGATTGATACTTTGCCATTTATCAGTGATGCTCTGAGATGTGCCACGATTATTCCCCTGCCTTCCCCTGTGGTATTTATGAAGGAGGGTCTTACATACAGTCTTGAATTCCCTAACGGTTACTTTTTCACTTTTTCACATTTTAGTGTGAATGGTAGTATAGAATATTAGATGACATTGATTTATCAAGATGGATTTTCCTGTTGATTTATTCATGTCTTCTAGGGGGAGGAAGCTCTGCCCTCACTTCAAACCCACTCCCATCATTTCTGGCAGTTTTCATTGGTAAATTGATGGTGATTGAGGCCCGGGGGCTGCCATCCTGGGAGCTCAGGATGAGGCAGCAAAGAGGGAACCATCTGCTTTGGCTTTTTAAAATGAACCGTAGCTCTTACTCTATGCCCTGATGAAAGTTTAAGGTCCTATTGACAAGTACTATGTGCTGTGCATTTTTGTATCTCCTGTAGGATTGGCTAGTGCCCTATACATATTAGACAGTAAATGTTTGTTGAATTAAAAGGAAGTACACCTGTCTTAGTCTGCCTGGGCTGCCATTACAAAATACCACAGACTGGGGGGCTTAAACAAAAGACACTGATTTGGGGGACTTCCCTGGCTGTCCAGTGTTTAGGACTCCATGCTCCCTCTGCAGGGGGCATGGGTTCAGTCTCTGGTCAGGGAACCAAGATCCCACGTGCTGCACAGTGCAACCAAAAAAAAAAAAAGAAGACACTGATTTTCTCACAGTTCTGGAGGCTGCAAGTTCGAGGTCTGGGTGCTAGCCAGGTCGGGCTCTATGAGGGCTCTCTTCCTGACTTGCAGATGGCAGCCTTCTCACTGTTTCCTCACCTGGTGGAGAGAAAGAGCAAGCAAGCTCTCTGGGATCTCTTCTTATAAGGGCACTAATCCCATCATGAGGGCCTGCCCGCATGACCTCATCTAACCCTAATTACCTCTCAAAGGCCCCACCCTCCAAATACCATCACATTGGAGGTTAAGGCTTCAACACATGAATTTGGGAGGAGGGGACACAGTATAGTCCATAGTGGCACCAAAAAAAAGTGAAATAAGAAACTAAACTGTGATGTAACTCTCTCTCTTTTTTTTTTTGCCACCTTCACCCATTTCACCCACCCGTACCCCCTCCTCTGGCAACCACCAGTTTGTTCTCTGTATCAATGAGGTATTTTTTAATTTTATTTTTTAGATTCCACGTATAAGTAAGACCATACAGTGTTTGTCTTTCTCTGTCTGACTTATTTCACTTAGCAAAGTACACTCAAGGTCTATCCATGTTGTTGTGAATGATAAGATTTCCTTCTTTTTTATGGCTGAATAATATTCCATTGTGTATGTATACCACATTTTCTTTATCCATTCATCCATTGATGGACACTTAGATTGCGTCCATGTCTAGACTTTTGTAAACAGTGCTGCAGTGAGTATGGGGGTGCACTTCTTTTCAAGTTAGTGTTTGTTTTTCTTTTAATTTATGTATTTTATTTATTTTATTTTTGGCTGCATTGGGTCTTTGTTGCTCTGCGTGGGCTTTCTCTAGTTGCGGCGAGCGGGGGCTACTCTTCGTTGTGGTGCACGGGCTTCTTATTGCGGTGGCTTCTCTTGTTGCAGAGCACGGGCTCTAGGCACACAGACTTCAGTAGTTGTGGCTCGCGGGCTCTAGAGCGCAGGCTCAGTAGTTGTGGCACACGCGCTTAGTTGCTCCGCGGCACGTAGGATCTTCCCAGACCAGGGCTCAAACCCGTGTCCCCTGCATTGGCAGGCGGATTCTTAACCACTGCGCCACCAGGGAAGCCCCCAAGTTAGTGTTTTTATTTCTTTTGGATAAATACCCAGAAATGGAATTGCTGGATCATATGGTAGTTCTAAAACAGTCATATAACTCTTGATTTATTGTCTTATCCACCCTCTTAATAGAGAAAAGCAACAGAGTAACGACCAGAACAGGAAATATACTCAGGAAGGGTATCCTAATGTGCATCAATGCACACACGTGTACACACACACACACACACACATTTTCTCTTCTCGAATCTGTTTCTGCTCTGAGCTTGGAGTATGCGTGGAACAGAACAGTCATCGTAAAGGCAGTGCATCGCAAATACCTGAACCGGGAGGCAATTTAGAAATAACTGTTCCCTTTTGGCCCCGTGTCTCCATCATCAGCCTTTCCCTCCTCCCTGACCTCTGAGCCTGGTGGTCTGTGGTCATCTCAACAGTGATAGACCAGAGTGATTGATGTATTGACAATACAAACAGCCGCAGTGATTTCACATCTAAGGCTCTGGCACACTCCTTTGGATTGGCAGAAAATTTTAGGAAAGAGTTCATGATAAAAACATTCTTGGGTAAAACTGTTCTCCTTTGGAAAGGCAAAGTTTCAGTTTATTCTTAAATACTATTCCCAAGGCCCTTTGGCCTTAATGTTAACATTTCTTTCAGGGAGGTACTTCTGTTGTTTGGATTTTAAATTATGGGAGCATATAGAGTGGTCGAGGGCAGTCTGTGGAGCCAGGACTCAAATCACAGCCCCAGCACTTACACAGAGGTGCTCAATCTTTGGGCACCTGTTTCCTCCCCATACAATGGAGTTAATAATAGAACCATCTCACAGGGTTGTGATGAGGGTTAAAGAAGCTGGTGTTTGTAAAGTGCTTGGAACAGGGCCTGGCATGTAGCAAATACTAAATAAGTGCATGTGAAATATATATATATAATCATATTCTATGACATGTTAATTATAGTATTAATATAGTATTATATAACATATGTGTTATACAATATATATTTGATATACATCGTAACATATATTTACTACATATATATGTGTACATATATATTTTTAATAAGACATCTTCCTGTCAATTCACTGTAAAATGTTCTCCTGTGTGGGGAAGGAAGCCACAGGGTTTGACAGCTGTGTTGGTGAACAAGTACCATTTGCTGATAGAAGAAACTACCAGGAAACAAGGTCTCAGTCCATTGATGGCCCTGTCCTCATTGTCTACTCCTTTGGGTTTTATAAAAATCATTTGTATGGATGTTCTTGAGCTTTGGGACATTCCTTCCAAAAAATTATGTAAACCTGAGATTGCACGTTTTAGGAAGAGTAATCTCTCATCACTTACCCTTTTTCCATTTTGTTCTCCCTCCAGCCCAAGCTTTTGGCCAAGGAGCTGCTTGACCTCGTGGCATCTCACTTCAATCTGAAGGAGAAGGAATACTTTGGAATCGCCTTCACAGATGAGACGTAAGTGCCCCGTGTGCTTGGAGAACCTGAAGGGAAAATACAGAACCTGAAGTCGTACTATCTCAGCTGTCCACGGTGAAGGCAGCTGCAGGCCACTTGGGTCTTGTGGTTCAGGGTCAGTCCAAGTTCATCGTCTGAATTTCAAAGGCCTTGTGATCATGCCTGGAACGGCCAAAGGATATAATTAGGGTGATGCTCATATTATGAAATTATGAGGTAAACCAGTTCTTATAATCAAGCCGGTACGTGTTCAGAACCGAAATGTTTATTTTTAAAAAAGTGGATTTGTCTGGGTTTGTTTTCTATTAGAGTTAAATGAAAACTTCTGGAAATGAAACATTTCTCTCCAGTGTTGGAATAACAATAACAGGAAGTCAATGCAATGATAAATTCAATATGAAAAGTATATGTGCAGTTTCACTGTCAACGCTGAAATAGAATATAAAATTCGAAAATTCAGATTGTTCATCTGTTGAAAAGTACATTTGCATTCAGTGATCTTACCGTTTGGCTCTATACAGCAGTGTTTTGCAACACAAGGAAGGAATATCTTTACTAAAATTTCAATTTCCTTCTTAATAAACTGTTCGCAAAAGACTGCAGTGAACACCTGCACAGATTCCTGGATAAAAATAAGCTGTTCTAAGCAAGTGTTTCACAGTTTTCTTTCCTCTGTGTGTACACATACACACGCATGCACATACACTCCTCCAAATCCTCAGACTTACAGAGGTGACTTCCTACAATACTAATAGATCAGGCTTCGGTTAGCGGCTGGACAAGACAGCTCAGGGAGGCTATGCCCCATCAATCAGATGGAACCATCAAGGCAGGATGGGCTCAGAGCAAGGGCAGGGGGCATCCCCGTTGGTCAGTAGGAGAGATGACCAGGTGTATCTGCATGAGGACCCTCCGGGAGCTGCACGTGGACGGGGTGGCCGTAGCATTTATGATCTAAATCGGGACCCTGTGAGTAAAAGGGGGTGTAAATCGGTACTGTCGTGGGCAAACTGGACAGGTGATCACCGTCTAAATTAGCAACCTTTCAGGTGGTGATGTGATCCGGGAGCAGCGTTGGGAGCAGAGTCACACCTGCCTCAAGAAAGCCAGGGTCCAGCGGTTAAGACTCCGCGCTTCCACTGCAGGGGGCGCTGGTTCGATCCCTGGTCAGGGAACTAAGATCCCGCATGCCACGTGGTGCAGCCAAAAACAAATTAAATTTAAAAAAAAAAAAGAAAGCTGGAAGGAACAGGTTACGCCCTGGCCCTGGAGCCTCAGGGAACGGAGCCAGAAGGAAGGCAGGAGTGGTTGCTTCTGGTCTAGAAGGTTCTCTGTGCCTGCGGGTGAGATCCAGTAACCGGGTCTGTGAACCGGAGGGCTGGGATGGGAAGGAGCCGGCAGAGTAATTTGAAAACGTGCTTTAAGACAAACACGCGTCGAGAATAACTACTTCCGCAAACGCAGATGTTTTCTACCCTTTCTCCTGAGAATCACTGTAAACCCCCTCGATCGCCACTCAGATGTTTTTTCACTAATTAGAAAGAAACCACAGTTTGAATGCATCACATTGTTCACATTTCCCAAGTACGTTTCCTCTTCTAAGAGAGCCAGTGAACTCGAGAGGAGTCCCAATTAGACTTCGCTTTTGAGTAAACAAGAGCCAGAGAATGAGCTTGTTGTCCTGGGCCAAGGAGCAAGAAGTCCGCTTGCTGAAGGTTTTAGACCACAGCCCTGATGGCACCAGCCAGAAGGACGTGAACGTCAGGGAGAAAGTGGCTCTTCTCCCGGGAGAGACGCAAGCAGGAAAACCACACAGCACCGTCCGCCTGTCCCATCGAATGGAGCCTGTGTGCTCCGGGCCTGTCTTGGCGCTTCTGGTTCCCTTGGGCCGGCAGGGAAGGCTTGTGTGTGTCAGGGGTGGAGGGCAGAGAGAGAGTCCAGGCTGGAGGGGAGGGTCCTTCCCCCTGGCCTGGTGGAACTGGCAGCTGGAGGGCCCTCTGGGGGGCGTTGATGGGGAGGATATGAGCCATCTTCTGGCACCGTCCAGGGGAAGAGTGGCCACCACCAACCTCTTCACCCCGAGCCTGGGCGCGGGCGTTCCTCTGGGGACTGTAGGAGTGGCAGGCGGCCAGCCGAGATCAGCGGACAGGGCTTTGCAGCTGGCAGACGGTTCCTGGAAAAGAGGTGGCAGATGAGCCTGACTCACCGGGAAATGGTGAGTGTCAGGAACCCCGAGGAAATCAGGAACCGGGCCTCCAAGGGACTAGGATGAGGAGACAGAACAAAGAGGAGACGGGATGGCGGTGACTCGGGGATGGCCGTGACTCAGGACGTGGTCAGTCATGGGCTGACAACACCTGGGGCCAAAGGCGTTGGCTGGGGGCCTCTTTGGTCATCTGACCTTTTCTCCTTTTCCTGCTGGAAAAGGAATGAATGAAAGCTGTCACCACAGAACGGTGCCTGGGCGGGGAGGCTTGGTCTAGGGTGGTGATCACAGGGCAGTAACCACTAGGCTTGCCCTGTGGCCCCGCCCCCCAGCCCTCACACTGGGCACCACTAGACACTAACACAAGATCATTTAATAACTGTGTTTTCAAATTGTGCATGTGTATTGTGTTGTGTGTGTGTGTGTGCGCACGCGTGTGATTTCTGCAGGTGCTACGCTGCATATTTTATAATAAAATGCATGGAACTTTCATCCTTTATTGCAACCCATGGTGTACTCCATGCATTTGCCTTTTTTCCTAATGCAAATCAAAACGAGACTAACTTAGAAAGTGCTATAAACTATAAAATACTGCACCAGTGTTAGGTATTCCCAGCAGTGTCATCATTCCTAGTAGTAGAATATATGACACCTAGGCCATATGTGTCATAGGTCAGTGAGTCTTTCAATATGAACTGCTGTTGATGACATTTTGTAGGCTCTGGACGGGCCTGGAGAAAAGAAACATAGAGC
Organism: Balaenoptera physalus; assembly: GCF_965194825.1. NCBI lineage: Eukaryota > Metazoa > Chordata > Mammalia > Artiodactyla > Balaenopteridae > Balaenoptera > Balaenoptera physalus. The sequence continues at coordinate 171,910,278 of NC_138883.1, read as the reverse complement.
AGAATATAGACAAAATTGCAAGATTCTTTAAGTAGAGGTGTCCTGATCCCTAAGTTGTATTCATTAATAGTGTGTCCAAGGCCACAGTGCAAGACTCAGTGCCCAGAGAAGTTTCCTATTGTTAGTTAATCAACAATTGTGTGGGATTAATACTAGCTCCGCCTTCTTTTTCTTAATTCAATTTTTAAAACTTTTAATTTTGAAATAATTAGATTTACAGAACAAAGATAGTACAGAGAGTTCTCCTATACCCCTCACCCAGTTTCCCCTAATGTTAATATCCTACACACCATGTGATAATTATCAAAACTAAGAAATTAACATTGGAACTATATTAATAACTGAACTACAGACTTTATTCAAATTTCATCAGTTTCCCATGAATGTCTTTTTCTATTCCTGGATTCAAGTGCGTTTAGCCCCTTTTATTTTTAATAATTCTGCACAGATAAAAAGAGATATACAGGCATACCTCATTTTATTATGCTTTCCTTTATTGTACTTCACAGATACTGTGTTTTTTACAAATTGAAGGCGTGTGGCAAACCTGCATCGAGCAAGTCTGTCGGTGCCATTTTTCTAACATCATTTGCTCATTTCGTGTCTCTGTGTCACGTTTTGGTAATTCTCACAATACTTCAAACTTTTTCATTATTACTGTATTTGTTATGGTTTTCTGTGATCAGTGATCTTTGGTGTCACTTTTGCAAAAAGATTACAACTTACGGAAGGCTCAGATGATAGTTAGCACTTTCTAGCCATAAAGTATATTTAATTAAGGTATGTACCTTGTTTTTTTAGACATAATGCTATTGCACACTTAATAGACTACAGTATAGTGTAAACATAACTTTTATGTGCACTAGGAGACCAAAAAATTAGTGTGAGTCACTTTATTGTGACATTCACTTTATTTCGGTGGTCTGGAAGCAAACCCCCAATATCTCTGAGGTGTGTCTGTAGATGATTATCTGTGAATATCTGAATTGTGGTGATACATGCACACAATGACGTTTTGGTGGTCTTTAAAACATTCTGAGGCCAAGTAAGAGCCTAGTATAAATTTGATCTTAAAATAATTATTAATGTTTTGCTACAGACATGATCCTCGACCTTGACTCCACATTGAAGTCACCTAGGACACCTTATAAAATGCCAGTGCCTGGGCCCTACCCTCAGAAATTCTGATTTAATTGGTCTGAGTGTGGCCTGAGCATCAAGATTTTTGAAAGCTCCCCAAATGATTCTCAGATGCAGCCAAGTTTGAAAACCCCTGTTCTAGAGAAAGGGTAATGTTGGTGTAAATTACCTCTGCTCCCTCCCTCCAGATGCAGGAAGAGAAGCTGAGTTCACTCAAACTTTGAATGTTTGGGACCCATCAGGACACACACCAGGAACCTGCAAAGTTATAAACTCTCCCCAACTCCAGACTCTGGAAACCTGTTTGCAAACCAACTCAGAAGTTCAGATTTAATGTTTCCTTGAGTGCAAATAGAGTAATCAAGATTTTCATTTATCAAACATTGGTGTCCATCATTTAAGGAAAGTTATTTTTACATGTTATTTTCAAAATATTTCCACTGCTGTTTCAACAACCAAGTTGATTTTTTTTTTTCAGAACTTATGGTTCTGATTGATTGTACAATTTAAATCCATAAAGCCCTATTCTTGGTTATATGATCTAGTCTCAGTCATAATTTTTATTTCCTCTGTTTTGGTGTCTTTACAAAAAACTATATTGAGGTGTAATTGACATACTAAGCTATACATATTTAAAGTGTGCAATTCAAGGAGTTTAGACATAGACAAACACCTGTAACACCCAAGTTTTTAATTTTTTTTAAATTTTATATTGGACTATAGTTGACTTACAACGTTGTGTTAGTTTCGGGTGTACAGCAAGGTGATTCATTTACACGTATAGATATATCTATTCTTTTTCAAATTCTTTTCCCATTTAGGTTCTTATATAATATTGACATATGCAAACACCTGTAACACCCAAGTTTTTAATTTTTAAAATTAAAAAAAAATTGTTGACAGAGAATCCCATCATCAAAAGCAATAACTAAACAACTTTTAGACTATTCAGCAGAAGTTGTCAAACACACCCCAAGCTGAGGTCATGATTATGTAAAATATTTAAATTTGAATCTCTTCTTGTAAATGTTAAGGATTGTTTGTCAAATGCTGTAAATGAGTATCCATGTAAAAATACTTTAAGAAGTACTTCGGAAGTTGAGGGAAAAGGTTAAGAAACTCAGTTAGCCATTATTGCACATTTTCAAAGCCACATACAGTTAGAATGTATTTTCACCTACCAGTTAAGAAAATGAGCAGTTCTTAACCTCTTATTTAATCACAGACCCCTGTGAAATTTCAGTTACATTCCCTCACCTCCACAAATGTTTACAAACAAAATAATTAGTGCTTAAGTTTTAGAGGGTTCACAGATACTCTGAAGACAGAATCTAAGTTTAAGAACCAATTAAGGCTTTTTTTTTTTAAACAACATGCTATGTCTTAATTAATTGAGTCATGGATAGGTACTGTTTAGGGAGTGTGATTTATCTGGATAATTAAGGTCCAAAATGCCCCCAACACACTGGAAATACATCCGTAGACCCAACGCCAGGACAATGGGGAGACTCCTCTGTCCTACAGCGTCCTTGGGTCCTGCATCCCAGGACTGGCATTGACTGAGACATCTGGAAAGGGTCTAGTTGATGAGCATTTCCCAGTCATAAGCTAATGTACAATTTAAAAAATAAAGTAGAAAACCAATTTTCCAATTGCAGAAGAAACCTCCACAAGATGCAGCCCTGGGCATGTCATTCATTTAGAAATAGGTTTGGGATTTCCATTCATTAAATGCTCTGTACCATGAGACTAAGGAGAAAATCAATGGCTACAGCCTCGGTGCCTGGGTTGTAATAGCTGCTTCTGGGAACGCAGCATTCAGCCTTCGTTACCCCCTCGGAGGCGGCCTGCGTAGACCCTCAGATGCTGCGGAAAACAACAGAAACTTCTGTTCAGTAACTGGAAAGGGGCTTTAGCAGAACTCTTCCTGTGTGCAGCTAAGAGAAGTAAAAAAGAATGAGGCAACCAGAGGGGACCTTAGAGATCCTGGCTTTCTCCTGACCTTTTCCTTCCCAAAGCGAGTGGTTACGGGGGCACTCGGATCCTGGACGAGGTGAATTCTCATCGACTATGGAGATGGTTTAGTTAAGGCAGGAGCGGTGTCTATACGTGGAGGGCAGTCATGGCACCAACAGCAATATTGATCTGTGGGGCTTATCTGAGGCCAATGTATTCACTTCTTAGCAAATGTTTATTTAGCATCCACTGTTAAGCCTGGAGATACAGAAGTAACTGGCCTTTGACCCCTTGGAGAGCTTGTATTTTTAGTTTAGGAGGTAAATGTTAAGATAGAGTGTAGAAGGTACTAGAAAAGAAAATTTGGGATAGCCTTCAGAGGACATAGTGGAGCAAACAATTCCTCCGTATAATAAAAAATTAAAGGCATAAATTCAGATGGACAAAAGAGCCCATGATTTAGTCATCTGGGCTCGCCAGTACATTCCTTACCTTTATCTGTGTGCGTGCATCTCTCTTGCAGGCTCTCTCTCTGTCACTCATACACTCAACATATCAATACTTGAAAGCCATTATTTGAGGGATTCTAGCTAAATCAGTATGCCTGAGCTGTCCTTCCTGAGCCCACATACTTCTGATTCAAAGACACTGAAGAGCAATATCTTCTTCCTTTTGAAGAACTCTCCACCCCCTCTCTCCATCCAGTGACATCTGTAAGAATTTCATCTCTTGTTTAGACTTTCTTTGGAAGCTCATTCCATACGAATCAGCTGTCTACAATAAAAACCTCTGAAGGCACAGAGTCTCATTCTACCCTGGGGTCCAAAAAGTGATGGGTTCAGATAGACTTATCACACACCTCCACCCTCCAGTGACTTTCTTCGAAGAAAGCTCTCCTTAAGGCCATCTCTATTGAAGGTGCCAATGCTTGGACCAAAAATCTATTTGTATTATATGTAGAAGCTAAAAGCAATCTGTTAAATAAATGCATCCAATTTCTGTTGCCTGGAAGCAACTGCATATTTATTACTGACCTAACAGTTTGACCTATTGCCACCATAAACCAAATGGGGGGTGTTATCTCGCTCAGCTTTAAAGATAGTTATCAGTCAAGCAATAACAAAAATACCCTGAGGGTCTGCTGGGACTTTTTTTTTTTTTTTTTTTTTTTTTGCTTTGTTATCGGCAAATGCACTGATGTGCATTCTCAAATGAAAAATCAATGAGATAATGAAATCCAAGCTATCGGGGATCTCTTAGTTAAACTGTATAGAGAAAATACTTCTTTTACTCTTTGCTTCCCATCCCACCCTAGCTTAAAGGAAAAAAAGAAAAAGAAAAAAGAGGTTTGAGGAAGAGACCTGATGTCAGGAACGTGAGGTGTTACATATGAAAGAAAAAAATCCCAGACATCGAGGAATCCTTGATACTGTTGGGTGTAGGAAATGTGACTTTGAACCCAACGCAATCAGCAGAAAATATTTTAACAAGTTGGAAAGTGGTGGCCTCAGAACTGGGGTTTTTAATCCATCTCTTAGCTTTTGCCTAAATATTGGGCAGTTATCCTGAGGGACCTGGGGTGGGTCACTGGTCCCTCAGTCCTTCCCTTTGTAGCACCTTCAGTGGAGAGATTTTTTTACAGGCACATAAAGTGGAAGGAGTGACTTCCTTCCACCTGAGGGTCCCGGGACTCCAGGTGCAGGAAGCCCACCTCCCCGCAGATATTGGAACCCTGCCTCTGTCTGTGTGTGTGTGTGTGTGTGTGTGTGTGTGTGTGTGTGTGTGATGCCATCCCTCACAGAACTGGGGTTGAGGAATCCAAGTAGGGCACATGGGGGAAGGAAATTCATTTTTCTTCCAAGGCCAACTATTCACTTTAGGGGGAGTTCTGGCCTCCTTGTTCTTTCTGGTTTTTGACCATTTTCTCACTTTCTAGTCATTTCATGGCTTGATCAGTGCTAAACTAATATATGGCTGGGAACCAAGGAATTCGTCCCTAGAGTGCTGTTGTTTTAAAAAGTTGAGTGTAGGGAATGAAATTACCTAGGGAGGGGGGATCCATCTACCTATTTGTCCTCTGATAACGTGGATGAAGAAGATGGGCAGTGAGCAAACCCAGTAGAGCGGTACCCAAGTGCTGTGCATGTCTGTGTCTCTTCAAGCAAAAGGTCCCCATTTTCAGGTTCTCCACCAAGTGAATTACGGCCCCCAGAAGCCAAGTCAAACCCCCAGTGGTCTGAGTGGTCAGAAATGCTGTGCCCTTGGGGTGGGGTGAGGATTTCTCAAGCCTGGCCCATTGACTGATCTTGAGAGCACAGGTAAAACATTCCATCTCTTGGTTCCTCCTTATTCCTTGAGTTTGGGACCAGAGGAAAACCACTGTGCCCCATTCTAGTCTGTCTTTCTTGAGAGGATCCTTAAGAGGTTATCTCGCCAGACTCTTTATCAAGAATTATTGCCAGGCAAAAGATTAAAATTTAAATCTGCATGGTCATTGAATGGATTTCTGTTCCGAGTTTTTGCATATTCTGTATTTATTTGGCCTTATTCATTACAGGGCCAAACTAACAGCCAACGTTGTTTCCATCCCCCCTGTGACCCTGAGGCCACACTCTGAATCACTTCCTTTATGTAACTCTCACATCCCAAGCCAACATTCTCCCTGTCCTTAATCACCCGGGGGGGCCAGTTACCAGAGAACCAGGGACAGCTCTTATGCCTCAGGGTCCACCAGGATTGTTCAGACTAGCCAATCCTAAGCTGTTCCCCCTGCCTTTTCCACAAAAACCCTAAAAAAGTCTCTGGCCTATGTCTTCCCCATATTCCTTTCTGCCTTATGACCAACACTGGTGCTTCTCCTCATGGCCCTGCGTGGTGTAGGTGCCTCTCATTTCCAGGAAACTGTGAGGAACATTAAACTTTCCCTTCAGTGGCATTGACCTCTCTGTGTTGTCACTCAGTCACTTTTATAAATTAAGATCAGGGCACAAATCAGCTGCTTTTGGAGGTAGTTATCCGATCAATGAGCAAGTACTTTCGAGTCCATAGTATTTGCCAACTGCTGTGCTAAGATCTGGGGATGATTTTTTTTGTTTGTTTAATGTTGAAAACTTACAACTTAGATGGAGAGACAGGTCATGTTTTTTTAAATAACTAATTGCACAAGGCAGTGCTAAGTGCCTTGCAGATGACACAAACCAGAAGCTCTGGAGATGTTTGAAAGAAACCCCAGACGTAGGCAATCAAGGAAGACTTCACTAAAAGTAAGACTTGAACTCAGCCTTGAACAATGGCTATCATTCAGATAAAGAGGATGGAGAGACTGTTCCAATGAGGAGAAACCGCATGATCAAAGTCCTGGGGTGAGTGTGCATATGGCGTGTTTGCAAGAGGCTGAGCACAGAGAGAGAATCCTAGGAGATTTGGGACATTTTCAGAGGCTGGAAAGCAGGGGCTATAGCTTATTACTCCCCAATGATGAGGTCGTTTGTCTTACCTTCCAATTAATCAAAAATGCACATGCTGTCACCTTATAGGATAGATCTCTCTGTGCTTTTCAGATATAAAAAGTCTGTTGAGGAAAAGTGTGTACACAGAGTAAGTTCCGTAGACTTCGGGAAGTGCAGCAGCAGAGGTGTGCCTGGGATGGGTGCCGTGTGAGTCCAGAGGAGGACCCACAGCCCAGGCTGGTGTGTGGTGTGAGGGAAGGGGTGTCGGGGAAGGATTTCTGGAGGAGACATAGGAGAGCTGGGTCTTGAAGGATGGGCCAGACTTCGCTGTGCTGTGAAAGAGAGGAAAGGCATTTTAGGCAGAGGGAACAGCATGAGCTAAGGTGCAGAGGTTTGAAACAACATGATCCCCGAGGGGCATTGTCGGCATTCAGGTGTGACCAGAGACAACAGCGGCCTCCAGGCCTTCTGTTTCCAGATCCCATGTCCCATTGGACGAGAATTTATCCCGCCTTTCTGGAAGATGTTGGTCCAGTCGTTTTGCTTAGAAAACTTCTTTTTTCATTCTTTTTTTTACCCTTACTATACTCAGAGAAGAGTCACCAAGCATGAAACATAAAGTTAATAGAAAAAAATTTCTGTCTAGGTGAAAATTCTTGGAGAAAGAGGCCAGGTTCCTCAGGCGGACACTCTTCCAAAGCAGCTCTCATCCTCACCCCTAGAGCCACAGGTGTAGGCTTAATTGAAGAAAGGATTTGCTTTTTTGTGCAAAAGGTGCAGTTTGAATGACATCTCAAAAGGGAGATGGAAGCCTCTGGAGTGTTCTCTAGCTTTCATTTTTTGGAGGCTTAGAGGAGCAAACGTTTTAATACAGTGATGCAACAGCTTTTGTTTAATAAGCGCCAGCCTTTCACACAGGTATCTACATTATAAACATCAGTGTTACTCAGCATCAGGCCCTGAGGAAATGTTGTGCAGTTGTGTCTGTTCGGCATGAGCTTACTAAGTCAAGGCGGTTATAGGACTCTGAGACCTCCAGGATGATGGACCGAGATTGGGGAAGGAGAGGAGAGGAAAAGGACAAGGGTAGATTGCTCTGCTCCTACTTGTTCTGTGATCCTGCCTTGCTCTTCAAAGACCAACCTCCTCAACTTGACTCCAAGGCCTTGGTCACCACTCTCCAGCCTCATCCCTTTCTACTCTCATGACACCAAGATTTCTTCCCACCTCAGGGCATTTGCACATGCTGACCCCGCCGCTTGGAAAGTGGTTTCCCCTTCCTCTTTGCTTTCCTCTTGTCATTCTTCAAATCTCAATCAGACGTCAAGCAGTACTTCTCAGGCCTCAGGACTAGATCAGGTTCTTACAGGTTCTCGTAACTCATCGTCCTAATACTATTAGTAATTACATAATTGTGGAAATAGTTGCTGAGTGTCTGTCTCCTAACGAGAATATAAGCATCAGGGGAATAGGGACTGTGTTGATTTCACTTACTGCTACATCTCCAGACCCTTATTTGAAGAAGGTGGTCAATTAATTTTATGGAAGGAGGCAGGGAGAGAGGGAGGGAAGGAAGAAATAAATGCAGAAGTGACCCCATTTATATATCATCAGATATTTCCGTGGTTCACTTTAAAATAGCTTTAATGAGGTAAAGTTGACATGCAATAAACTGCATAAAGTGTACAGTTTCGTAAGTATTGACATACGTCTACACCCATGAAACCATCACCACCATCAAGATAATGAACGTCTCCATCCCAACCAAAAGTTTCCTTGTCCTCCCTGTGATTCCCCCCCATCACCCACCCCCAGGCAACC